>NC_047035.1:84372638-85651040 GCF_011762595.2 Tursiops truncatus | reverse complement strand
TAACCCCCAACCATGTGTGGAATCATACTAGTATATACTGTCCTGCAACTTGATGTGACCCTTTAGATTCAGACAGTAAGACTCATTTTCTATGCTCCTTTATGTTCTACAGAGGAGTGATCCTTCAAAAATACCAATAGGATCATGTCACCCCCGACCATTGCTAAAACACTTCAGGGTCTTCCTTTACTCAGGTAAATCCACCCACCTTAGATTAACATGGCATACAAAACCTTGAACTGATGCCTGCCTGCTTCTCTAGCCTCATTTCTTGAAACTGTTGGGCTTACACTCAGAGTGTTGGTCATCCTGAACTTGTTTTCAATTTCTTAAACAGTTTATAGCTTCTCATCTGCAGTTGGCTTCCTCTGTCTCATACTTTGGATAAGTACTTTAGTCTCAGCATTTACAAAAATCCACAGGTAGAATAAGATTTAAAGAAGTAAAGCAAAGTACAATTAAGAACTTCACTTTTTTCCTAAGCATTTAATTTCCAAAAGTATATGTGCTTAAAAAAATGTGATCCTATTAGCTTGCTTGTTCCCTTTTCCTCAATAAGGTTATTACAGGATTTATTTATTTTTAAATTTTAATTTCTTATAACCAAATTTAACAAATAGTTTAGTCAATCAGTTCTACAAAATTTGTTATGAAAAGCAGTAGTCCAGGTTCTGGTTCCAGATAAGATGGAGTAAGCACACTTCACCCTGTCTCTCCCACTGAATGCAGCTATAAGACCTGGACAGAATGCTTGGAGTGGCTATTTGAGGACTCTGAAAAATAAATAGTAGGAGGCAGATTGGGGAAGAAGACCAGAATTCAAAGTACTACTGAACCGGCGGTGAGTTTACCAATTTTTTTTTCTTCCAGTACGCCCCAGCCTGAACTTAATGTATCCTGAAACTTGGACGTGAGCATTATTAACGTGGACAGAAAAAGCACCACGAGAAGCCCTCTAGTTCTGACTCAAGGATCAGGAAAGGGGTCTCCTAATATTCAGAGAAAATGTGGCAATCCCACATTTTCTCTTTTTTCTTTTTTTCCCCCCTTTTCTTCATTCTCTTGCCCCCAAGGCCTCAAGCAATCCTGGGCAGTAGCTGCAGTGGCGTCAGTGGGGCAGGCAGGAGCCTAAATCTCAGAGGGAAGGAAACCTTCCAAATCCCATTGCTTTTCTTCTCCCTCTGCTCTTCTGTTGCTTGGCCCTTATGTGGGCACAGTTACAGGAAGTACATGGCAGAATGGGGTTAATGAAGCCCCAGCTTTCTGCTGGAAGGCTGAAAAAGCGAAGCCCCAGGAAACCAAAAGATTGCAGGAGAATGAGGAGCTTGGGAAACTGATCACTTAAAGTTGCTCACCGACTTCTGCGCTGACTTCCAAGCTGTGCGTGCATGAGTGTGATCCTAAACAGCATACAAAACATTGAGGACTGAATTATGGGATAGACCACCCCCAAGCCCCAAACTGGACACTGCGTGGAATGATTATGGAACACATTCAGTATGACTACAAAGGCTTTGCAAACTGAACTGAAATTGGAAATGCAGCCTGCAGAAGGATGGTCAGAACTTGAAGTGTGAACCCAACTGGGTCAATTACTGGCTAAAACAAAAACACCAACATTCTTGGTGGGACTTAAATAAGACTCAGATTCTCATAAGATAATATTCAAAACGTCCAGAATACAATCTTGAATTACTCAGCTTAAAAAGAACCAGTGAAATCTGAACTCACATGGGAAAAGACAGAAAACAGATGCCAGTGCCAGGATCACAGATGTTAAAATTATCTCAAAAAGACTTTTAAAATCAGCTATTATGACCATATTCCAGGAATGAGTGGGAAGATAGAAAGTCTCAGCAAAGAAATAGAAGATATAAAGAAGAACTAAACGGAAATTTTAGAACAGAGGAATACAATAATGGAAGTGAAAAACTCATTGGATGGGCTCGGTAGCAGAGAGGATATAACAGATGAATAAGTCAGTGAACTTAAAAATAGATAAGTAAAAATCCAATTTGAAGAATAGAGAAAAAAAGTTAAAAATAAATAAGCAGCTTCAGAAACCTTGAGACTATCATAAGACCTAACATTTGTGTCATCAGAGACCCAGAATGTGAAGAGAACGGTTGTGGTGTGGCAAAAATATTTGAAGAAATAATGGCATACTGATTGGAAAGGAAGAAATAAAACTGTCTCTGTTTGCAGATGGCATGATTGTATATGTAGAAAATCCCAAGGAATCCACAAAAAAATTCCACAATAAATGAGTTTAGCAAGTGGTTCAACGTCAGACTACAAAAAGCAATCATATTTCTGTATACTAGCAATAAACAATTGAAAACTGAATTTTAAAAAATCCATTTATAGTAGCTCTCCCAAAATGAAAGAATTAGGTATAAATGTAGCAAAATATGTATGAGATCTCTATGCTGAAAACTGTAAAACCCTGATTTTAAAAAAAAGTAAGACAATTTAAATAAATGGAGAGACATATATTCATGAATTGGAAGATTCACTATAGTTAAGATGTTGATTCTCCTCAAGTTGATTTATAGATTTAAAGCAATAACAACAGCAAAACAACAAAAATCCCAGCAGCACTGTTTGTAGTTATAGAGAAACCAATTTTAGAATTTGTATAGAAAGGCAAAGGACCTAAAACAACCAAAACAATTTTGAAAAAGAAAAATGTTGGGGGAGGGTGGGAGGGAGGGAGACACAAGAGGGAAGAGATATGGGAACATATGTATATGTATAACTGATTCACTTTGTTATAAAGCAGAAACTAACACACCATCGTAAAGCAATTATACTCCAATAAAGATGTTAAATAAATAAATAGATATAAATTTTAAAAAAAGAAAAATGTTGGAAAAATCAAACTACATGATTTTAAAACTTAATACAAAGCTACCACAATCAAGACTGTGATATTGGCAAAGGGAGACATATAGATCAATTAAATAGATTCTAGAAATAGACTCACACAAATATGGCCAAAGTTGCAAAGTGGAAAAAGAATAGCACTTGTGATAAGTGGTGTTGGAACAATTGGACATCCAAATACAAAAATAGTGAACCTTGACCTAAACCACACACATTATACAAAAATAAACTTAAAATGTACTGCACATCATCTTCCCAGACCAGGGCTCGAACTCGTGTCCCCTGCATTGGCAGGCAGATTCTTAACCACTGTGCCACCAGGGAAGCCCTCTCATTTCTTCTTGTACTTATAATTTTTACTTTATATTTTGATTCAGTACTATTTGATGCATATTGATCTGTGAAAGTTATATTTTCATTTGAAATTGTCTCTGATAATAATACAATATTTGTCCTGATTATTGCTTCTGAACTGGAATTTTGAACTGGAATTTGACATTGTCTTAACAACCTCAGAACCACCATGAGGATTAAATGAGATGTTACATGTCCTGAGCACTAAATAAATATCAGCTATTATATCTCAAAAATAAATAAATAAAATAAAATGTACCACATTTAAATGTGAAATATAAAGCTACACAGCTTCTAGAAGCAAACATGGAAAATCTTTGTGAGCTGGTATAAGCAAGAAGTTGTTTCACATGATACCAAAATCATGATTGATAAAAGAAGAAACCGATGAATTGGACTGAATCAAATTAAAAGCTTTGCTTGTGAAAGACACTGTTAAGAGAATGAAAAGGCAGATTATAAACTGGGAGAAAATATTTGCAAATCACATACCTTCAAAGGACTTATATTCAGAATATGTAAAAACTCTGAAAACTCAACAGTAAGAAAACAATCTAATTAAAAATCTTTAATGGGCTTTGGCAGAGAGGATATAGAGTGGAATATCAGCTCAGCAAAAGATGTTTAACATAACTAGCCATTAGGGGAATGCAAATTAAAGTCATGGTGAATTCCTGCTGCACATCTATTGAAATAGTGTAAAACTTTTGACAATACCAAGTGCTGACAAGGACTTAGAGCAACTGGAACCCTCATACCTTGCTGGAGGGGATGCAAATTGATACAGCTCCTCTGGAAAACAATTGAACATATACTTACCATATGTTCAATATGGATTCACTCTGTGACCCAGCAGTCCCACTCATAGGCATTTAACCTAAAGAAATGAAAACTTACATTCATACAGAAACATATACATAAATATTTATATCAGCTTTATTCTTAATTACCAAAAATATGTCCTTCAGAGAGTGAATGGCTAAATCAGCTGTGATATATCCATACAATGGAATACTATTCTGTAATAAAAAAGAATGAATTACTGATAAACACAACAATTCTTAATTTCTTCTTCTTAGGGAAATCACTTCAGGAACCTCCTAGTCTGCTCCAGTTAGGCCTGGTTATTTTCTACATTCACAGCTATTGTCCTTGGATCACCCCGCAGTTTCTTCCTGGGGACTCCCCTTGCTTCTCTTTTGTATTGTATGCCTTGTTGAATCCCTTTCTCTTTTTCGTTTATTCTCATTTTAGTGAAGCACCTCTCTACTAACTTCTTGAGTAAAGGGTGCATGGGAGATATATTTTTGAGACCTCTCTTGCATGTCTGCCCTGATGTTAAAAAACACTGGCTGGATATAGAATTATGGATTGAAAATAATTTTACTTCAGAAATTTGTCTTCAGACTCACTGTAGTGGTTGAGAAAGGTAATTCCCATTGTGATTCTTATTACTTTGGCAACTTGTTTTTTTCTTTTTCTCCAGTGTTGTGCCATTTGTGTATTTTCATTTAGTAGGCCAGGCTGTGTCCTTTATTGAAACTTGCAATCTGAAAGTTTTTCTTGGGAAATTTTCTTGAATTATTTTGTTGGTGGTTTCCACCCGTTTATTTTATCTATCTTCTCTTCTGGAACACCTACCTATTATGCAGATATTGGGCCTCTTGTAGTGGTCTCCTAATTCTTTATTTTTTCTTTTTTTAAACATATATTTGTTTATACATTTTTGTAATAGTTTAGTACATTTTAAAAATAGGGTGAGGAAATCATGCTCTTTTTTTTTTCATTCTAATCATAAAAGCCTGCTAGTTTTAAATTGGCCATTGTGATAGGATAGTCTTATTTAAATGATGAACTTCCCTGTAATGGTTATCTAGACTGAAGAGTTTGGAAACTTTCTTCTGCCTTTAGCTCCTGGTGAGCTACTTAGAACCTCAAGGATTGTTAGATGGGCATTCTCATGAATGCTGATAGAAGCCTTTATTCCTTAGGCTCCTTGGCTGAATTATTTTTCCTAGGGATTTAGCTTAGAAGACACCCTTCCTTCTTTTGGTATCACTGTCAAGTTAACTCAATCAAGCTCCGAGCTCTATGATGTATTCTAATCTAATCTCTTGCTTTCTCTGTAATGCTTATTCTTCATTTTTATAAGCTGTAATTTGATCTTGTACTGCCTATATTGGTCTTGTAATACATTTATTGCTTCTAACAAGATTGTAAATTCTTTGAGGAAGGGACCTAGCCTTATACTTTTCTATCTCCCATTGGTGTGGATATTTCATGAGTTATTATTAGGGTAGATACGGTTTGTTTGTTTTTGGTGAGGAGTGGGTAAATAGGAGGAGTAAATGATAGATAGATAAGGAAGCTACTTTTGTTGTATCTTTAGTAGTCTAATTGTCCAGCTTTGCAGAATCCCCTTATTTGCTAATTTGTAATTAACCTGGAATTTGTTCTTTGAATTCCAGAACATCCCCATTTAATAGGTTAGGGATACTTTTAGTTCAGGTTTTCACTTTATTACTAAATGGCTTATTTTATTTAAAAAGAAAAATAACTGATGCCCATTTTGATTGATTTACTTTCCTCTAGCAGCAAGTTATGTAAAATTACTTGCCTTTTGCATGACATTTTACTCTTATTAATATTTAACAGTGGGATGTCGACCACCAAACCACCACCTGCCATAGTTTTAAGCTCTTGAAAGCAAGAATAGTAGATGATCATCTGAAATTGTAAGAACAAAAAGATTGTTTAGGTTATGGGTGATATTTTGAGTGGTTGGTAAAGATCTGGTTTGTATGTTCAGGATTCCTTTTGTCTTTTAGCAGATTTCTAAGAGTAGACACATAAACAGAAAGTTAAAATTCGTTTGTTGATATATTTCCATGCTGTGTTTTCTTGTGGTCAACAACCTATGATTCCTAGTGATCAGTGCTGCCTTGCTGACTTCTCTTCTTTCTCTAGTTCCATCTGTGCACCAGACTCTGCTGCTCTTATTTGTCTCTAGGGAACTCTTATTTTAATTGTCTTGTTTATTTTTTCCCCCTCAGTGCCTGGCTCGGTGACTAACTTGCTAAATATCTGAAAATCTAATCCTGAGTATTAATTCGTTAATATTACCTCCTACAGGGATATTTAGATTTTTAAGAGCTGTATTTGATTTGAGGAGGCAAGGTTGAGGGAAATAAATGTGAACAAAAAATAAGGTAGAACATTTGTGAGGGACAATAAAAAAGAAACAGACTTCAGAGTGTATAATTCTTGTTAAACTGAAGGAAATGAGGTTTGATAAGTAATGTAGAATGAATCTTGAATTCCAGGCTCACCATTTTAATCTTATTTCTTCAGGCATTATTGTTTATGGTCTCTTGAGCAGGCAAATGATAAAAACAGTTACTTGGGGGAGATATCCTATGAATAGTGTGTGGGTAGTGACATTATGGGACATGTTTGGCCTGGTCCACTGAAGTACAGTCAGATTTGACAGAATGGATGGTGCCAAAGAGAGGCACATGCTAGGTGAGCCTGGTCAGTAGAGCCAAGATTTGAACTTATGTCTGTCTCCTCCCAAAATTAGTGCTCATAATCACTAAGCTTTAATGATAGTAATAGGGAGCATATATTGAGCATTTATTAGGTACCAGGCAGTATATTAAGGATTAGACATACTTTAGCTGATTTCACTTGTGCAGTAACTCTTAGGTAAGTGCTATCTTACTCTTCATGTGGCTTGTAGAAGTTAAGTAACAAACTAGCAAGTGAAAAAGCTGATATTTAGCTCAAGCAGTCTTGAGCACATGCACTTTTCCTACACACCAAGCTGAAAGATTCAGAGGTGGGATATGCTTTAGTTATATTTTGATGGTTTCCTTTGCTGTGCAGAAACTTTTTGATTTAGTGTAATCCCACTTGTTTATTTTTGCATTTGTCATCTTTGCCCTTGTTGTCAAGTCCAAAAAAATCATTGCCAAGGCTGATGTCAAGGAACTTACCCCTTGTGTTTTCTTCCATGAGTTTTATGGTTTCAGGTCTTATGGTCAAGTCTTTAATCCATTTTGATGGATTGTTGATGGTTGATTTTTGTATATGGTATAAGATAGGGTCTACTTTTCATTCTTTTGTATGTGGCTGTCCATTCGATGCTCTTTTTTCCTGCGATTATCTTCTCCATATTGTGAACTTTATCTTCATGTTGGTTTCTTTCACAGTTGAGAGACGATTGCCCATAGCAACTGGAAGGGGGCTATATTCTTTCTCTTTAAGTGTAACATCGCTTCTCATAATTATATGAAGGTATTGAGTTTTGCTCTGATTAGAACATCCCTGAAACAATTATACTTGTTAGAGTAATATCATGCATTGATTATCTTAAGTCTTGAATATCTAGTTTTCTTTCCATCATCAAAGTGATCTCAATTTCTAGATTATTCTGATTGGCTTAGAGCAATTAATGCCCAGCCTTGCCGGAGAGTGAATCAGACTCATTGAGATAGTGGATATACAATTGAGGAAGATCGTTCCCCAAGGGAAATTTGGGTGCTGTTAGTATGGAGGAATGAACACTGAATAGTTAATCAAGAAAATGATTTATAAATATATTATCTCATTTAATTTTTTTCAATAGCTCTGCTGAGGAAACCGAGACTTGTTCAAGGTCCCATAATTACTAAGTGGCAGAGCTGAAATCTAACTCAAAGCCAACATTTTTTCTTTACAGCAGTATTGTGTCTCCTTCAAAGAAAAATAATAGGTTGTCCTGCATCATATATGGCATTAATGACCCTACCTTCTAAGATTCAAAAGTGATTTTCTACAGATTCCTTATTTAAAACTTAATCATCACAAGGTACCAAAAGTTACGGGGTACCGCTTAACAGTACTTAGAAGGAAATTTATAGCAGTAGACACCTACATTGTGAGGCCAGAAAGATCTTCAGTAAATAACCTAACCTACCACCTTATGACACTAGAAAAAGAAGAGCAAATTAAACCTAAAGCAAGCAGAAGGAAGGAAATAATAAAGATTACAGTGGAAATTAATAGAAGAAAACAGAAAAACAATGGGGAAAAATTCACAAAACCAAAAATTGGTTCTTTAAAAAAATGAACAAAATTGACAGACCTTTAGCTAGACAGACCAAGAAAAAAAAGAAGACAAATTACTAAAATCAGGAATGGAAGAGGGGACATTTCTGCTGACCTTACAGAATTATAAAATGGATTATAATAAGGGAATGCTATGGACTACATGACAAAAAAATAATTTACATGAAATGGACAAATTCCTAGAAAGACCTAAACTGTTGAAACTGACTCATGAAGAAATAGAAAATCTGAATAGATTTCCTTCTCAATCTCCTTCACCATTTCCTTTTTCCTTCCCTGACGTGTTGGTGTTCTGGCGTTGACCCAGTTCTCTCAAACTATCCATCTTCTTTGGGTAGTCAACTCCGTTGACAATACACAGATCTATTATTTTATATAGTTGACCTCTGTTAAACTCTACCCTTAAATTTCTAACACAACTTGCATGTCCTATAGATAAATCGGTGCAAAATCCCCAAACCAGAAATCATTATCCTCTCTCATACTTTTTTTTTTTTTTTTTTTGTGGTACGCGGGCCTCTCACTGTTGTGGCCTCTCCCGTCGTGGAGCACAGGCTCCGGACGCGCAGGCTCAGCGGCCATGGCTCACGGGCCCAGCCGCTCCGCGGCATGTGGGATCTTCCCGGACCGGGGCATGAACCCGTGTCCCCTGCATCGGCAGGCGGACTCTCAACCACTGCACCATCAGGGAAGCCCTATCCCCTCTCATACTTTTGTCTTGGTTTATATTAATGCAGTTTACCTTGTCCACTTAGCTTAAGCTAAAAGTCTTCCTTCACTTTCTTCTCTTCCATAATCTGTCTTTTCTGTCTCTTAAAGCTTAACCTGAAAGCTTAATTCTCACTCCAGTGCTTTAATTTGAACCTTCCTTATCTTTTACCTCGTCTGTCGTTTTAACCTCCTAATTGATCTCCCTGCCTTAATCTCTTACATAAATCAACATCTAATGGTGAACAGCATTACCTTTCCAAAACACAGGCCAAATCATGTAGCTCTCATGCTTGAAAACCTTTGAACTACCTCCTCCCATCCCCACCTGTCACCCATTATCTAATAATGAGTCAAATCTGAATTCCTTTATGTGGCATATAAGACTTCAGTGTACTTTTCTTGCCTCAGCATGCCCCCCACCTGAGCCTACGTTTTAACTATTATCCAGCCCTCTAGCCTTGTTAACTCTATTAATTATCTTTCACATATGCTTGGATCCTTCACACTTTGTGTCTTCTTAGAATACTCTTCTCATATATTTAAAATTTAGTGATTTAACTCTCATGAAAAGCTTCATAAACAAAATTTTCACATATTCTGTGTGTTCACAGCAATTTGTCTATAATGTAGAGCTCATCATACTGTATTACAATTTTTTGTTTAAATATCTGGGCTGCGAATTCCTTGAGGGCATGGGTCTTAATTTATCTTGTATTCCTAGTGCCTACTTTAGTTTTTGGCACATAGTAGGTCCTCTTGTCTGTGTTTTGTCATAGTCTTTATCTTTTAGTTTTAATATTTATTTACAAGGTGTTACTTGACTTTAAAATCTGTTTCAATTGTTTCTGGCGTAATGGATAAGAACAAAGGCTCTAAAATCAAACTGCTCCATCATTTTCCAGCTGTGGGGTCTTGAACAAAGTACTTAACCTCACTAAGCCGCCATTTTCACATTGGAAAAATAGGGAAAATAATAATACTTATGCTATTAAGTTGTGAGGATTAAGTACATATAAAGCATTAATATAATGCCTAGCATAGTATGCTTCCTATTATGCATGCTTTATTAGTTATTGTTATTTCTATTAATTTGTTCATTCACAAATATCAGTCAGGTGTTTCACTCTTTGCCAGGTACTGTGGGGTAGGTAACAGAACAGACAGACATGGTCCCTGTACTCATGGAGTGATACCTCAGTTTGTACTAGTTATTATAAAAGTTATTTTAAGAATTGCTCTAAGTGGTGGTGAAGAGTTACTGTTTCAGTTAAATTGTAGTTTCTCCGTACTTCCAAAGATTTATACATATTTACTGAACTAACTTTATTAAGTAGTTTCATTAATTGCATATATCTAAAATATAAGATCAGTAGTGTACTATGTTATAATGTATGAGATAAGAACTCATTAAGCTCTTGCCTAAAGCAGTGAAGATGTACCAGGGAATCCTAGAAAATTTGCTACTGACTTTGTGTTTTTGGTTACCCAGTATAAAGGGTCTAGTTTATTTGATTTTTATCGTTTTAAAAGTAGGATGGTTTTAGTATCAAGAGATAAATAGTATTCTGACGTGACTTATCATAAAGACATTTTTAAAAGGGCATTCCTAGAGGAGTTAAATTTCACATGGTCTTTTGTTATTAGATGATTTAAACGTCTTTGTAATAGAGATGCTGCGTTTAAATGTTACATGATAGGAAGGTGGAATCTTGAATGGATAATAAGAAAATACTTTAAAATGATTTTTTAATTGTTTCTATGAAGCTGAGGAAAAGAGTAAGTTACCAATTGGTGGTCATTTTAATCCTTTCATCCTTACTACAATTTATTAGATGACTTAGTTTTGCAAACATATGTAAAATATATGTAAGGTGATGTACATACATTGTACACATTGTGAATTATTGTTCCCATTGCACCTGTTCTTGCTAGTTATGGCTCTTTTCAACAAAAGCACAGAGAATGAGAGAACAATGTGACAACCTAGATGCAAAAGAGAAGTGTGGAATTATTAACTAAATTAAATCTGGACTGTATTTATATTTTAAATCAGTCAGTGGACTAATTCTTTTTGATTGTTGGGATGTATTTCTTAACAGTCTATCAAAATTTGTCATTCTAGCTCTTGGTCTGTGACTTCCTCTCTTTTTAGGCAAGCTTATTCAAAGATTGCCCTCATTGTCTCATGTTCCATTTACTCTTTAACCCATTATAGACTAGATTCTGCCCTTTCCACTCACCAGTGACTTCCTAATTTTTTATATTAATGAGCACTTCTCAGCCTTTCTATAGTATTTGTCACTGGCCACTTCCACCTTAAAATGCTCTTCTCCTTTGGATTCTGTGATCTATATCCATTTCTTATAGTTTGCTCTCAGGCTGTTACTGTTTCCTTCATGGGCTCTTTTATTTCTGCTCATGCTTTAAATGGTTCATTTTGTAGAATTCTGTTCTTCGGTTTCTTTTCTTCTCATTATTTATTCTTTCAACTTGGAAATCTTCATTTATGTTTGTAGTTCCATCTGCCTTCCATGAACCAATCCTTCCCCAATGTATTTCTGGAGTTCAGCTTTTTGTCTCAGCACCAGGCTTGAAATTACAATTGTCTACTGAATTCAGCTGGTTGTCCTCAAACTCAACATTCTGATATCCCTTAAAATCTATGCAACCTACTATATTCTCTTATTTTGGTACAACTTTTACTTGTGCCAATTTCTAGTCAAAAAGTATATCTTTAGTATCTCTCAGATTTATCCTGTTTTTTAATCTATCTATAATACATAAGATTCAAAAAAAAGGTTCAAACCCTTATTCTTTCTCTTGAGATATTGTAACTGTCAGCAGAGTGACCATTCTGCCTCCATATTTGAGCTCTCTGTAGTCGATCTTCCTCATTGCTACCATAGTGATGTTCTAAAATGGAATGTTTTAAGTGTTTATCTTTTAGATGCTTCTCACTACACAGCAGTAGTTTCCAAATACCTGGATGTTTCAAAATCATCCATGGCCTGTCTGCTTTTGGGTCATTTAGAGAACTTTTGAAAGCTCATATCCTGTATCTTCCGCCACAGATTCTGAATCAGTATAAAGTTTAGGAGTTTTCAAAAAGTTTCCCAGATGATTTTGATAAGCAGCCAGGGTTGGAAAATATTGACTTATACATATGGTTCAGATTCCTTATCGTGGAGTCCAAGACCCTTCTGGATTTGGTGCCTGCCTGTTTCTCCAGCATCATCTCATTCTATTCTCCCTCCCTTCATTAACTGTTCTCCAGCCTGATTCCCTCTTCTGGCCCTGGAATCCACCAGTCCTGATCCTCTTTTAGCACCTTTGTTTGCTTTTGCTGAATCAGGGGCAGGACCCTAGCCTCTGTCTGCTCCATCTCTGCTTCCCTCTGCATTCTAGCCACTAGCAGCTCCTTGGATTTCACATGTGGAACTCAGGTTGAAAACCGCTGAGCAAATCCAAATCAATAAGGCCCAGAAAGACGAAGGGACTCACTGAGTCTATAATGGTGAATGGCAGACCATATCTAAAATTCAGGGTTTATATTCCTAACATAGTTCTTATTTATCGCTCTTCTGTGCTTTCAGATGTATCATGTCTGGGCAAGTTGATCTGAAATGACCTCTTAATTCTTTCCTTCCTAAATAAATTATCATTCATTTGTTCCCTCATTTACTTGTTTATTTATTCATTTAGTAAACATTTATTTGACTACAGAAAGAGCAGTGTAGGATATGGAGAGAGATGGGTAGAAAATTTGAATAATACTAATTTCCTGTCCTTAAGGTTCTTAAGATAGGTTCTTTACATTCGATCATAAAATACTATACAGAAAAACAAATTATTAATTTTTAAGAAGAGAAACTATAGTATAACCTTTTCTACTATCTTCTTTCTTTCTTTCTTTTATCCAGGGAAAGACCATGTTTGTAGATTTATTGGCTGCGGGAGGAATGATCGATTCAACTACGTGGTCATGCAGTTGCAGGTAGGTTACTTTGAAAATGTATCTTAAAATTGTCCAGTTTTGATCAAAATACCTAATTATAGTAGATATGAATAAAATTAACAACATTCTTGGTATCATCTCAGAATGTTTTATACTATGCAGATGGAACTTTAAACAGACCTGATAACAGATTTTTCCAAAGATGGAAGGGTTGTCTCTGTCAACTATTTAGTTGATGCATATCTTCATTGATTGTCATCATTGCAAAGTTTTTGATCCCCACATGGATTGCTGGATATAATATGAGTTTTGTCCTATCCCTGTCCCTTCCTTCTCCACCTTTCACTACCTTAAGGGCTCTAGTTTTCCATTTTCACAAGTATCAACCTTGACTGCTTGAAAATTTAAAAATAAGATGAGATAGAGGAGAAATGCCATTCCTCTTTCTCTTTATCATTAACATAGCTCTGTTCCCCTATCCTTTAGATGGAAAGTGGAGTTGGGTTGGGTAGCAGATGCAAGAAATTCAGAAAGGGAGCATTGAAGTAATGACTACAACAAGGAGAAGAGAGAAATCACCCCATTCTCTCTGACACTGCCTCTGCCCCTGAATGAACACACACACACACACACACACACACACACACACACACACACACACACACACACACACAGCTCTGAACCTGTAGTCACCATCAGGTGACTATGTGTGACTATGTGTGACTATGTGTAAAAGCCATAGTTCAGGGACTTCCCTGGTGGTGCAGTGGTTAAGAATCTGCCTGCCAATGCAGGGGACACGGGTTCGATCCCTGGTCCACGAAGATCCCATATGCCACAGAGCAACTAAGCCCGTGTGCCACAACTACTGAGCCTGCGTGCTGCAACTACTGAAGCCTGTGCGCCATAGAGCCCATGCTCTGCAACAAGAGAAGCCACCACAATGAGAAAGCCCGCACACCACAATGAAGAATAGCCTGTGCTCGCTCCAACTTGAGAAAGCCCACTTGCAGCCACAAAGACTCAACACAGCCAAAATAAATACTAAAAAAATAAAATAAAATAAAGGCCATGGTTCACTTTGCTGCCTAGTTTAGGGTCCTCACTTCATCTTTAGCAAAGTTTGTTTTAGGCATTTGGTTCTTTTATTTATTTATTTTTTCAACTTAGCTACATAGTAGTGATTTCAGAGACATAGATCCTGGCCTAAATTCTTCCTCTTCTTTTTTTGTTTCCCTCAGCTATCCTTCAGCATTTGATTTAGATCTATAGATATTAATCTCCCTGCAGACTGTAGCCTTAAAGTCTTTGAATCATGTGATTCACTACTCTTGAGCCAGCATAGTTTTGTTTCTTCAAGTAGCTATCCCTGTATCTTTTTAGGTCATTAGTATGGACCATTCTGTCTTTCACTTTGACCAATAATAATATAACTTTTTGTATGCTATTTTATAGTTTTCTTCTGGATTTATCATGCATCTTATTTGATCCTTATCATATCCCCTGAAGAGGATAGGACAGGTTTTATCCCCATTTTGCAAATGAAGAGACTTAAGCTCAAGGAGGTTTGTGGTTTGCCTGAGACTGACTAACTTGATGGGTGTTAGGACTTGATGGAAGCCTGAGGCCAATATTCTTGGCACAATAAAACTATTTTTGTCTTTAGGCTACTACTGACTGGAGAACATGGACAGTCTTTTTTAGTCTGCAGCCTCTCTCTCAGTCCTAGCATATACTCGGTTTTATTTTATTTGCACTTAACCTTAGTCTCACTTTCTGGAAATGGGAAGGCTCCTAGTCTGGGAGGACTAAGGAGGCTGGTGTGTATCAGATAACGATGGCTTTTGTGACCTTTGGCAAGCGCCTATGGACCCATACAAGAACCTTTCAATTTGACTTGCATGCTGTATTCTTTCCTGTCATGCGGAAATTAACCCACCATTAACCTCCCATCCCTACAGTTATGGTTGACTTGATTTGAGGCAAGACTAAAGCTGTTATAACTGTTCAAGGGTTCTTTCTCTTATTTGACATACTGAAGATGGCTGCTGGGGTTTCCCACATATATTTTAATAAAATGTATATGCTCAGACCCAGCTTCTCACTGACATTTCTAATTTTTTCTAAAAACCCTCATTGTTCTGAAGTTAACTTCAGTCTTTTCCTCCTGGCAATTCAGTTATATAATATCTGCTGTTAAAAATTTTAAGGAATAATCCTGTTTCTCTTGTAGAAATTCTAGCTATTTACCATTAAAATGGGTCTGAAATCTAATAGGGTTCAAGCAGTCACACATGTTTCTTTTCTCATTTCTACTAGGAAGACCTTGGCCAGGTCTCATTTCATATCCTGTCACTATTGAGGCTTTACATGATCATCCTTAGTATAGCCAAAGGGTGATATTTTGTGATAGGCATATCACCTAGGAAGGGGCAAAAAATGCCTGTAACCAGTACAGATGTGGATCTAGATTGCCTAACATCAGGACTGCTCTCTCTCTATATTTTATATATATATATATATGTATATATATATATATATATATGTATATATATATGTAAGCCCAACTGCTATATATTTTGAAACTTTTTATTATTGTGGAAAAATTAAACATAAAAGTAGAGCGAATAGTATAATGAATATCTATGTACTCACCACCCATCTTCAGTCATCATCAATATATGGCCAATCTTGGGCTTCCCTGGTGGCGCAGTGGTTGGGAGTCCGCCTGCCGATGCAGGGGACACGGGTTTGTGCCCCGGTCCGGGAAGATCCCACATGCCATGGAGCGGCTGGGCCCGTGAGCCGTGGCCGCTGAGCCTGCGTGTCCGCAGCCTGTGCTCCGCAACGGGAGAGACCACAGCAGTGAGAGGCCCGCGTACTGAAAAAAAAAAAAAAATGGCCAATCGTATCTGAGGTGTAGTCTCTCTTTCCTCTCCTTCCCCAGATAATTTCAAAGAAAATCCAAGGCATATTTTATCTGTAAGTATATCAATATATATTTCTGAGAGTCAAGGATTCTTTTTTTCCCACTGTTAACCATAATGCACAATAGTATCTTAATAACATCAATTATCAAGTCAATCTTTAGATTTTCTTGATTGTTTCTCTCCCTTATTATTATTTTTTATATTTGTTTTACTTGAATCTGGTTCCAGACAAGGTTCACACATTGTATTTTGTGCATACATATCTCTTAAGCCTCTTTTAATCTTTAGGTTCCCTCTCATTTTTTTTTCTTACAGTTTTCTTTTTGTTGTTTGTATTGTCATTGATAAAAACAGAGTCATTCGTCAGGCAGAAGTTTCCATATTCTGGATTTTGCTGATTGTCTCCATGTGGTGATATTTAACATGTTCTTCTGTCCCCTGTATTTTCTATAAACTTGTGATTAGATCAGGTTCCACTTTTGTTTTATTTGGCTAGAATACTTCAGAGGTGGGTTGTGTGCTTCCTATTTGTATCACATCAGTAGGCAGTGTCTGGTGGTCTCTCTTTTAGTTATGTTAAGATTGATCAGTGAGGTTTCAGGGCCATCAGCCTCTCCATCCATTTTAAAGTTCCCAGTGATTTTTCTTTTAGGTTTTATCAACCCATTAGTAACCACTGCCTAGATTCATTACTTCAGTGGGGTTGCAAATAACACTGTTGTAATTTTATAATTTCTTCTTTATTAGCTGGAATTCTTTAAAAAGCACTCCACCAACTATCAGGTTATCCTAAGGTACATTTCACACAGAAGGGAAGGACTAATGTTTGATTCTTTTATTTAAAAGTTTTCAGAATAATGAGTTGGTTCCTCAGTAGGGAACCTTGATAGCATCCTTACTTTCTGATTCCTCTTAATGATAAATGGTATTTAGAGATGACAGTCTAGATGCTATGGGTGCCTGCTGCAGTTGGGTTGGTCATTGTTTTAAATTCTTTTCAAGTGGATAGGTTCAGGATTTTTTTTTTTTAAAGAAAAAATATATCATAGTTCATACTGATATTTCCAGTTCAAATTTGTGGCGATAGAATTGCTGGCATATAACTTCTTTGATTTTGTGGCGATAGAATTGCTGGCATGTAACTTCTTTGATTTTATATTTTCATCTCTTTGCCTAATATATGTGGATGAAATGATATGGTTAGAATTTACATGAGAATAATCCAGTATATGTGTGTAGGAAGGGAGATGTTGTGTGTTGCATAGGGGGAGGGGAGGAGTGGATAACAGATGAAACAAGATTGGCCGTTAATTGATAATTGTTAATTCTGGGTGATGGATAGGTATATGAGAGTTCATTCTTTTTTTAGTGGCTGCATAACAGTCAGTAAGATGACTGAACCATAATTTATTTAACCATTTCATTTATTGATGGATGTATAGATTGTTTTAAGTTTTTATCTATAACAAATAATAATCACCTGTAATATATAGCCTGAAGTATAATTTGGTGGATCAACCTGCATGTATGTACCATGTTAATAATTCTTTTCCCCATACCCTTGCCAGCTTTGTTTTTATCTTCTCACATTTTGTTAATTGATACCTTAGATTTATGTTTTAAAAGATTTAAAATTTAAAAAGCATTACTAATATCATAAATACACTTTAATTGATTTCCTTTCAAAAACTTTTATGATGGCAGAATTTGTTTACAAATAAAGTTCCAGTATTACCTTAGGTATATATTTGGCAGTCAAAATACTGATTTTTGAAGGAAAAAATTATTGAAATGCTAATAAAAGTTATTAGGTACATGACCTCATGGGATTATAAAACTCATTGCCCTAGATTATCAGTCATTTTACATTTGCTGAGGATGTAGAGAACAATAAAATAAATTCCACTAACATTAAAAAATAATAAAAAAGTTAACTACCAATTAATGCTGTGGGAAAACCTCATTTTTAAAGAGGAAATGAAGTATTAAAGGCTCCTGACTTTTCTGTAATTTTTCAATTCTTGTATTACTTGATTACTATTTAATATTTTATTTTAAATGGTATTTAAGTCACTTAAGAATTTATTACTTTTTCAGAAGTGAATTAACTGTCTTTAGTTGAGGTAATGGTATTAGTGGTATTAATCCCAAACATACACTATAAAATTTTGGGTATAGAAAGATTAGGATGTTTAAAATTCCCTTGTGATATAGGAACCAGTTTCCATTCTTTGGGAGGTGGAACTGCAGCATCCTAGCCTGCTCTTCTCATCAGATTGCTTGTTTGAAACCTATGCAATGAGGAATCTTCTGGGTAGAGCAGCACTGTGCAGTGGAAAAAGAACACTTTCCAGTCAAACAGACTTAGATTTGAAGAACAGTTTTACCTTAACAGGTCAGAATTATTTAAAGTCTCTGAGCCTCAGTTTCCTCATCTGTAAAACAGGAATAACTTCTATTTAGGGTACTAAGGACTAAATACAGTCATGAATGTAATACATCCGGCACAAGCTAGATAAATTCATTGCTTTTATCTACTGCTATAAGTAATCGAGTGTTTGTTTCATATCATTTTTATTTATAATAACAGTAATTAGCATTTATTGAGTACCTAGTGTGTGCCAGACAGTATTCTAAACACTACATGGATCTTGTTTAATCCTTACAAAACAGTGTAAGGTAGGTATTATGGGCCCCATTTTATAAGGAAACTGTGACACTGAAAAATTAAGTAGTTTGTATAGGAATATGTTAGGCAATAATGAGGAATTACTTCCCTGTGTATATCTTTTTTCTTAAAGCTTTTTTTTTCAATTAATTAATTTATTTTTTGTCTGTGTTGGGTCTTCATTTCTGTGCAAGGGCTTTCTCTAGTTGCGGCAAGCGGGGGCCACTCTTCATCGCGGTGCGCGGGCCTCTCACTGTTGCAGCCTCTCTTGTTGCGGAGCACAGGCTCCAGACGCGCAGGCTCAGTAGTCGTGGCTCACGGGCCCAGTTGCTCCGTGGCATGTGGGATCTTCCCAGACCAGGGCTCGAACCCATGTCCCCTGCATCGGCAGGCAGACTCCCAACCACTGCGCCACCAGGGAAGCCCGTATATATCTTTTTTAAGTAATCAAGACTATATTTTGTTATAACATCAGTGACAAAGGAAACGTGATGACTCAGAAACATATTATAGACGTAGAATAGACAAAGACAAATACTGTATGATATCACTTATATGTGGAATCTAAAAAATACAATAAACTAGTGAATAAAACCAAAAAGAAGCAGACTCACAGATATAGAGAACAAACTAGTGGTTACCAGTGGGGAGCGGGGAGAGAGGGGGTAGGGGCAGTATAGGGATAGGAGATTTTTAAAAAGGGTTATTATGGCATTATATGAAATCATGTATGAAACTTTAGAAAATTGTGAAGTTCTATAGAATTTAAAGAATCCTTCATTCAGAAAAAAAAAGTTAAAAAGAAACATAATATGTTAAAAAAACTTTGGTTATTCTTAAATTTCTCCGAAATATTCATGCGTTATCTTAAGAGAATCTCTTCTCTTGAGTGAGAGGCTCATGATTCAGGTAAAATCCTTGCTATTTCAGTCAAAACATTTTTTAATGGTAAATGAGCAATTCTCTACTCTTCTCTTATACATTTAGTACAGTACTTGAAAGTGTTTATTTGGTTTCCACAGGGTCGGAATCTGGCGGATCTACGCCGTAGCCAGTCCCGGGGCACATTCACCATTAGCACTACTCTTCGGTTGGGTAGACAGATTCTGGAGTCTATTGAGAGCATCCATTCTGTGGGATTCTTGCACCGAGACATCAAACCGGTAGGGAGCCTTTTCCTCCAGATCACAGAATGAGTTTGCTTAGTACTCTTAATCTTATGATGGGACACAGTAAATTACAAATGTAGCTTTCTATATTAAATACAAGGTAGTATTTTAATTTCTGTGGCAAAGATGTAAACTTAAAGTACATGTAACTTGCCTTTTAATTAAAAAAATGATAATTACAAACTATAACTTATAATAAAGAGCTTTTCTCATACAATGAAAATGTTGCTCAGCAGCCAAATTAAAAATTATTAATGCTTCACTATTATTATTGTATGTGTTAACATTGTCAGTTACTTAGCCTTACACCTAAATTAATAGTTATTCTTTGGATTTCTTTTTCCTGATATTGGTTAAAAATATGTACATATGTTGCTTTCAGATGTTGGCATTGTGTTCTTTGAACTATTTCTTTTTTTTTTTTTTCTTTTTTTTTTAAATTAGAACCTTTCAACACTCTATTCCTCTTCCTTGCTTTTTTTTTTTTTTTTTTTGGTGCGGTACACGGGCCTCTCACTGTTGTGGCCTCTCCCGTTGCGGAGCACAGGCTCTGGACGCGCACGCTCAGTGGCCATGGCTCACGGGCCCAGCCGCTCCGCGGCATGTGGGATCCTCCCGGACCGGGGCACGAACCCGTGTCCCCCGCATCGGCAGGCGGGCTCTCAACCACTGCACCACCAGGGAAGCCCTGAACTATTTCTCAAGTGACAAATTATACTTATAAGAAACCATCAATTATGAAGGAGCTTGATTTTTCTCCTGAGTGCTACAGTGCCAATATATAGTATTTTTTTCTATTCTGTCTTTTCTTAGAAATTGTCATTTCTGTAACTGTGAAATATGTCTTTATTTTCTCTTTCTTGGTTTTTGTATTACAAGGAGAAATAACCCATTTCTGATATGCTGTATTTACTATAAATTTATCATATGTTGGTTGTTGCAGTTGAAAATTATTTCCATCTGTTGCTACATGATTTCTAAAATTAAACAGTTTACATGAAAATGCCAACTAAAATTAACATAGTTGAGTCAGACTTAATGTAACATAGATTTCTCCTGCTTTTATTTTTATGTCAAGTTAAACGTCATTTTTTGAGAACCATGGTGATTGAAGAGTTTCCATTTTGATTAGAAAGCTCCCTAAGTAGAACAGTATTTTAAAATAAAACAGTATTTTAAAATAAAAGCTAACAATTCTATAACAATTTGACTTTTGACTTTAAAAAGAAAAATTCCCTTATATACCTACCTTTGCAAGTTTGTGGTCATTTAATGTTACATTTATTTTTATTAAGGGAAGAATGCAGAGTGTATTTTCCTTAAGTCTGTTTTGAAATGTGTCCTTGAATTGTATTTTAATTTTTACATGTAGTGAAATTCAGGTTCATGATGCTTATAGGAAATTCATTTCAATTTCTGAACTATGTATTCTATTTTGCTCACTCCTCGTTCCTCCCATTTTAAAAAGTAAGTAGTGACTTAGACTAGAATTTCAAGGAACTTAGAGTACTGACTCCAGTTAAGTCAGTGTTGTGTTTTATGTAAATTTATAGTCACATAAATTTTTTGTTGCTCAAAGTTCACCTGATTCTAGGCATTAATAGAACCCACAGCAAAATTATGTATTAATATCCAGTAAACATCATTGACTAGAATAGTATATTTGGGACATGTGTATTATATAGAGTTTAAATAGAAGAATTAAAATAGAGGAAGGATAAGGTATAAGGGCTAAGTATAATAATAATATGTATATTTTCCTTCTTTATTTTTCTAGTCAAACTTTGCCATGGGTCGCTTTCCTAGTACATGTAGGAAATGTTACATGCTTGATTTTGGCTTGGCTCGACAATTTACCAATTCCTGTGGTGACGTCAGACCAGTAAGATTTTTCATGTTATTATTAAATATTTGAGAATTAACTTATTATTTATAGTGTCACGCTTTTTAAAGAAATGCTAATTGTGTATCAGAATGGATGTCATCCAAGAAGTATCATACAGATTTTATGATTACTTTATAGGTGGTGTTAATTAATTTTATTATTGAGAGTTGTGGCTTTTAAAAACATGTACATTAGACGCAGATTTAGAGTGGTCTTATAAGAGCACACATTACCACTTTAGCATCAAGGGTCTTTTTTGCAGTCTGAGTCTCTGTACATCCTGTACTTCTATTTCAGTTACCGTATTTTTCATACCCAGAATTTCCATTTGGTTCTTTTTAAAAATTTCTCTTTAGTGATATTCTCTATTTGATATGGCATTGTAATTACACTTTCCTTACTTCTTTAAGTAAGGGAAAGCTTTCCTTTATTTCTTTGAACATATTTATAATGCCTACTTTGAAATCTTCTGTTATATCCAACAGGAGAAGAATGTAGTCATTCTTATAGTCAGTTTCTGTTGCCTACTTTTTTTTTTTACATGTATGGGTCACACTTTCCTGTTTCTTTGCATGTCTTATATTTTTTTGTTGTTGGAAACTGGACATTTTAGATAATATATTATAGCAATTCTGGGTACTGGTCCTCCCTTCCAGGGCTTGTTAGTGTTATTTGCTTATTTATATGTTTAGTGACTGACTAGATTATTTTATCCTTCCCCCCCATCCCAGCACATAGTGTTAAGTCTCTCTCTCTCTTTTTTTAAAATAAATTTATTTATTTATTTGGCTGTGTTGGGTCTTCATTTCTGTGCGAGGGCTTTCTCTAGTTGCGGCGAGCAGGGGCCAGTCTTCATCGCAGTGCACGGGCCTCTCACTGTCGCGGCCTCTCTTGTTGCGGAGCACAGGCTCCAGACGCACAGGCTCAGTAGCTGTGGCTCACGGGCCCAGTTGCTCCGCGGCACGTGGGATCCTCCCAGACCAGGCCTCGAACCCACATCCCCCGCATTGGCAGGCAGACTCTCAATCACTGCGCCACCAGGGAAGCCCTGTTAAGTCTCTCTTGTTGCCCCTCAGGGAGGTGCAGCTTTAGGTCTGCCCATCGTCACCCTGGAATGACAGTGGCACTGGTAGGGCTCTCCTCCACACTTTTTCTGACCACATCCAGTTATTAAACCTGCTGATTGCTGGCTGATTGCTGTGTTGCTTAAAACAGTGCCCCAAGACGTACATTCCTTGACAGACTAATCCAATCAAATTGTGGCTCCTAAAATGGAATAGTTTGGGGGTTTTTTGGCCGCTGCTGCAGGGTTAGTTCCCTGACCAGGAATTGAACCTGGGCCCTCAGCAGTGAGACCGCAGAGTCCTAACCACTGGACTGGCAGGGAATTCCCTTCTGAGGTTATAGTTTGATGTTTGTTCTGACCCCAGACGGGCTCCCCCACCTGTCTTATTCCCCTGGTTCTCACCTGGCCAGCCTGTGGTCTAGGCTGTATCCTCAGATCCACAAATCCTCCCAATTCTCTGTACTATAACCTCCACTATTAATGAGAGGGTCTTAAGTTTAATTAACTTCACTGTTGCAAATGAAATAAGTTCCTTTGGGAAGAGATTGGGAGATAAACTTTTTTACGGCATTCTTCTGTCTGCAGACAAAATCTCTGACCGAGGGCTCTGGAGTTGGGGGTGAGGACTATGGCAGACTTCTCTCTGAGTGACATCCTCTCTTGGGAGCAGGGCCCTCTGGTTGAGATCGGGACAGTAGCCTGAGGTCTCTTGGCTTGACTCTCCTGGCATGGAACCACTGCTTCATGAGCCAGGTGAAGGGCTTTTGGGGCCCCAGTATTTTCAGCACATCATGCCCAAGGTAGAGCCTTCATTCCATTAGTGGAAGCTGGGTGCAAGAAAGGGGCTTCCACCTCTGTACCACGCTTGCCCATGACAGCCTCGTCAGCAACAGGCAGCTGGGAGAAGATGAGAAATGCTGAAGTCCTGCTCCTACACGAAGAAAGCCCTCTGGCTCGGAACTGGGGAAGGAAGGAGCCCTGTGTTCTCGGCTGCAGCATCCTGGAGTGGAGCCACCCCTGCTGATCTGGAAGAGAGAAAGGAGGGGGAGCGGTTTTGGTTCAAATACCATAGACTCTAGCTTTTCTTACTGACTTTTCATGAATATGAAATAGCTGTTTCATCATTTGTTGTTTGCTTGAAGGACCATTTCCAGAGGCTATGGTTATTTTTTTAAAATGTTTTTACCAGTTTTACTGGGGAGCAGGTCGTTAGAGCTCCTCATATTGTCATACTGGCAGTTGATCTCCCCCTACAGTTCTTTAATGTCTACTTTTTTTTTAAATTTATTTTTTAATTGAAGTATAGTTGATACAATGGTTGTGTTATAATGTCTACTTTTATACTTTTTGTTTCAACTTGGTACTGACTGTGATTTTCATTTCTAGCAGATTAGTTGCACAGAAGTTGAAACACTGGTTTTGAATGAGCTAATAACTATATAATAACAGACTGTATACAATAAATGTAAATTATATTTAAAATATAGGCACATGAAAATTTAAGCACCTAGAAATTATAAGACAATCTTTTTGGTTCCAGTGAAGGTTTTGCATTAATAGATAGCAAGGCAGGTGATGAATTTGGGTCCAGTGCAGCTTATTAGACTTGAATATATTTCTGGAGTCTCATTTCTATTCCAAGTATCTTTTTTTTTTTAGTTTTTAGAATATTATGAGGTTATTATTTATTCACTTATAAAACCCTTATTAAATGAGCACAGATTATGTGTGAGGCATGGGTCTAGGTGCTGGGACTGCAGCAGTGAACAGCAGACCAAAATGAGGTTCTTATGGAGGTTATATTTTAGTGGTGAAGACAGATAATATACAAATAAATACATAATTTTAGATTGTGATAAATTCTACAAAAAAAAAAACCAGCAGAAAGCAGGGTATTGACATAGAGAGTGATGGGCAGTGAGGCTAGGAGACTATTTTAGAGGTATTAGTTAGAAAAGACTTCTCTAAGGAGGTATTTAGTTGAGAGTTGAATGAAGTATGAGAACAGGCTGTGTGATTTTCTGGAAAGAGAGTGCTCCAGGCAAAGGGAGCAGCAAGTGCAGAGACTGAGGCAGAGTAAGTTTGGTTTATTCAAGGAAAAGTGGGGAGGCCACTGTGGCTGTAGCATGGTATAGCATAGTGTGGTGGGTAAGTGGAGAGAGACGAGTTTAGGAGGTTGGTAGGCCCCAGAATGTGAATGATTTTGCCAAGAGATGGATTTTATTCTAAGTGTGATAGGAAGCAGGGTTGTTGCATAATATGTTACATGCTCTGTCAATAAGCTAACTATAGAGTTATATACAGAAGTAGGTTATATTTAAAACTTAGCCACATGAGAATTTAAGTGCCTTGAAATTGTGGAAGACTATCTTCAGTTCTATCAATGTTCTTGTATTAATTGGTATTTGGGCAGGTAAAGAAATTAGTTTCTATGTAGTGTATTGGATTTGAATATATTTCTGGAATCCCACTTCTATTCTGAACAGCAGTTTTTCAATTCTTAGGACTTTTTTTTTTTTTTTTATCACTCTGTGAAGAAGAGACTATTGAGAGCAAGAGTAGAATCAGAAAGACAAGTTAAAAGGCTAATGCCATGGTCCAGTGGTCATTGCTGGTGGCTGGGACTTAGGGCATTAGGGTGGTACAATGAACATGTGGAAAATGCTTATATTTAGGATATGTTTTAAAGACGTATTTAACAGGACTTCCTTCTGGATTTGATACTGAAATGTGAAGGGAAAAGAAGAGTCAAGAATGACTTCTAAGTTTTTGTCCTGAAACCATGATAGAGATGAAGGCTGAAGTGTGGGAAAACGGAAGTTTTATGAGGGAAAAGCGGAAGTTCTCTTTTTTTTTTTAAAGCTCAGGTTTTTTTTTTTTTAATTTTTAAAATTTTTGGCTGCATTGGGTCTTCATTGCTGCGCACGGGCTTTCTCTAATTGCGGTAAGCGCAGGCCACACTTCGTTGCGGTACACGGGCTTCTCATTGCGGTGGCTTTTCTTGTGGCGGAGCACAGGCTCTAGGCACGTGGGCTTCAGTAGTTGTGGCTCGAGGGCCCTAGAGTGCAGGCTCAGTAGTTGTGGCGCATGGCCTTAGTTGCTCTGCAGCATGTGGGATCCTTCCAGACCAGGGATCGAACTCGTGTCCCCTGCAATGACAGGTGGATTCTTAACCACTGCACCGCCAGGGAAGTCCCCGGAAGTTCTATTTTCTAAAAGTTAAGTTTAAAATGCCTCTTAGATTCTAGATGGAAATAATAAGAAGTTGACTTGATATAGTAATCTGTAGCTCAAAGGAGATTATCAGGGATGGAGATAATATAAATTTAAGAATCATTTGCTCCCAGTGTTTAAAAATAAATGGTAATTTAAAAAAATGGAACTAGGTTAGATCAGCTAGGGAAAAGGTATAGCTAGAAAAGAGGAGAGGTCTGAGTCTGAGCCGTTGAGACACTTTAGCAACTCTATAATGGATAGAAAAGAACTATGAATTAGCAAAGAACAGTGGGGAGGAGGATTGGCCAGTGAGGTAGGAGGAAAATCAGGAGAGTGTGGTATCTTGAGAGCCAAGGGAAGAAAATGCTTCAAATATATGGGGTGCTACTGATGCTACTGATAGGTCAAGGAAGGTAGGAGAACTGAGAACTGATCATCTGGATTTGGCAAGGTGGAAGTGACTGGTGACTTTTATAAAAGTGGTTCTGTAGAGCAATGAAAACTTAATTGGAGTAGGTTAAAGAAAGTGTTGGGGAGAGGATGTGGAGAAAGGGAATATAAGTAAAACAAGGAAGTAGTTGTAAGGAAAGTAAAATCCTTTCCTCCTTCCCTAGTTTATTTTTTTTTAACGTCAGCTATTGTAGCATGCTCGTGTTCTAATATTAGTAGTGCTCCAGGAGACATGAAAAAAATTGATGATGTAGGACAGAGCAGGAACAATCATAGGAGCCAAGTTCTTGCAAGCTGTTAGGGGAAGGAATCCTGGCACAATGGTGAGGGTAGCCCATTATTAGAGCAAGAACACTTCTTCCACTGTAACTGAGAAAAGGTAGAATAAATGGACACAGATACAGGTAGGCATTTAGATTTGGTGGTGGAAGTTGAAGTTCTCTCATGGCTTTTATTTTCTCAGTGAAGAAAGAGACAAGGCCTTTTGCTGAGAGTGCAAAATGGTGTTGGAGGTTGAGGAGAGAAGAGCACGTGTGAAATAGTTATCATGGAAGGGGAGAGAGCAAACTGACTGGGAAAATATAATAGATTGCTGGGCTGTGCTGAAAGCTCATTTGAGTATGATGGTAATTTAAGGTAAGATTGTCAGTACAATCCTTTTTCTCCATATACTTTTAACTGCTTGTTTACAGGTACAGTTTCGTCTATGAATTGAGTTTAACCGGGGTTGGGGTCAGGTTAGCACTATGGAAGAAAGAGGGAATATCATTGTGGTCGAATGTAGCCCAGGCTGTGTAAGGAGTTAACTTTCCCTTTATTTATGTGTTAATAGCTAGTTCCTTTTAGAGTTTTTATGCCAGTAGGATTTCATAATTTTCTTTAAAACTCTTAAATCTCAAGTAAAATTACTTTCTTACTTTTTGGATCATAATTATGATTGAAATCATTTTCTTATATTGTTCCACTAATATAAAATCAAAAGTTGCTTGGGTAGATTTCTTTTATATAGTACAATTTTGTTTATTTATTGCTTTTAAGAAACTTGAATTGAGTTGCTTGGATTCTCTAGGTATGCCATCATGTTATATGCAAAAACCAATATTTCCTTTTTTTTTTTTTTGCCTTGCTATATGTATTCTAGAAGAGTGTAAAAAACATATATAAAAATTTTAAGGAAGAATGTCAAAACATCCATGGCCTCCATCTAGGTTAAGAAATAGTTCATTACCACCTTAGAAGTGTTCTGTGGGTCGATCACTTCCTGATCACATCCGTTTTCCTTCTTCGAGCTCCTTCAATGGAGCTTACCGCGAAGATGGAAGTGTCTGTATGTGTACTGTCTTATATGGTAGCCACTGGCTACATGTGGCTATTGAGCACTTGAATTGTGGCCAGAGCAAGTGAGGAACTGAATTTTAAATTTCATTTAGTTTTAAGTTGCTATTATAGTGGCCATTGCAGCCATAACCTACATTCTATATTTTGCATTAACCAGTCCCTTACTTTGCTTTCTTCTTTCTTCTATAGGCCCGAGGGTACTTGTTTTGGAGTATGGAGCAGATTCAGGGAGCTGTTGTAAAATAGTACAGTTATCATGTACCCTTCACCTAGCTTCCCCCGATGATGACATCTTACATAATCATAATACGTTGTCAAAACTAAGAAACTGTTATTGGTATACTATTATTAACTCAAGTACAAACCTGAGTCAGATTTCACTATTTTTTACATACACTTTTCCTTTCAGGGGAGGGGTGGGTATATGAAATTTTATCATACATGTAGATTCATATAACCAACAGCCCAATCAGGATATAAAACTATTCCATCACCACAGAGAAACTCCCTCAAAACATAAATGTGTATTTATTTTTCCAAACTTATGATATAGGATTGTCAGTCAGAATGCATTACAAAGGGAATGATGGATCCTATCTGTTACACTAGCGATACTAGCAAGTTGTTTATGTGGTTGGTTTTGAGAGCCTCTACTGTTTTTTGTTCGTTTTTTATGAATTTATTTATTAACTTATTTTTGGCTGTGTTGGGTCTTTGTTGTTGCGTGCGGGCTTTCTCTAGTTGCGGTGAGTGGGGGCTACTCTTTGTTGTGGTGCGCGGGCTTCTCATTGTGGTGGTTTCTCTTGTTGCGGAGCACGGGCTCTAGGCGTGGAGGCGTCAGTAGTTGTGGCACGTGGGAGAGCCTCTACTGTCTATAACCTTTAAGATGTTATTAGTTGTATCAAATAGGGATGTGAGATAAAAAGGGCTTGTGGGCTTCCCTGGTGGCGCAGTGGTTGAGAGTCCGCCTGCCAATGCAGGGGACACGGGTTCGTGCCCAGGTCTGGGAAGATCCCACATGCTGCGGAGCAGCTGGGCCCGTGAGCCATGGCCGCTGAGCCTGCGCGTCCGGAGCCTGTGCTCCGCAATGGGAGAGGCCACAACAGTGAGAGGCCTGCGTACTGCAAAAAAAAGAAAAAAAAAAAAAAGGAGTAGCGTGTGTCTCTGTATATATATTTGCAGTACTTTGGTCCATACAGTTTTGGAGTTGAACTTCTCTTTACTTAGTGATTTGAATCTGCATGTTCATGTTTTCCCTCCTGGTTTAGAGGATGCCTCAGTTTCTTTAGCCCTTGAGCTGGCATCTTACATTGGCCCTTTGTGTCTAAGCTCTTGGAATGCCATGTTTTCTCTTGCTGCTTCCTTCTTAACCATTCAGCTGAAACTTCCAGTGCCTAGGGCTATAGTGTCCTACTTAAGAAAAAATTTTAAATGTTACCATTCCAGAATTTCATCTATTTTCTTATTTCCATTGAGGGTTTTATTACATAGTTCTTTATTACATAGTTATTATAAAATATTGGCTCTATTCCCTGCACTATATGATACTTCCTTTTAGCTTATTTATTTTATATATAGTAATTTGTATCTCTTAATCACCTACCCCTGTCTTACCCCCTCCCCATTTTTCTCCCCAGTGGTAACCACAGTTTATTCTCTTTGTCTGTAAGTCTGTTTCAGTTTTTTTTTTTTTTTTTTGCGGTACGCGGGCCTCTCACTGTTGTGGCCTCTCCCGTCGCGGAGCACAGGTTCCGGACGCGCAAGCTCAGAGGCCATGGCTCACGGGCCTAGCCGCTCCACAGCATGTAGGATCTTCCTGGACTGGGGCACGAACCCGTGTCCCCTGCATCGGCAGGTGGACTCTCAACCACTGTGCCACCAGGGAAGCCCCCTGTTTCAGTTTTTTATATTCATTTGTTTGTTTCGTTTTTTTAGATTCCACATATAAGTGATAACATACAGTATTTGTCGTTCTCTATATGATTTATTTCACTAAGCATAATACCCTTCAGGTTCATCATGTTGTTGCAAGTGGTAAAATTTTATTCTTTTTAAGGCTGAGTAATATTCCAGTGTGTGTGTGTGTGTGTGTGTGTGTGTGTGTGTGTGTGTGACATCTTCCTTATCTATTCATAAGTTGATGGACACTTAGAGTGCTTCTATATCTTGGCTATTGTAAATAATGCTGCTATGAACATTGAGGTGCATGTATCTTTTTGAATTAGTGTTTTCATTTTCTTTGGATATATACCCAGGAGTGGAATTTCTAGATCATATTGTCTATGAGCTATTTTTAGTTTTTTTTGGAATCTCCAGACTATTTTTCATAGTGGCTGCATCAATTTACATTCCCACTAACAGTGTATGAGGGTTCCCTTTCTTCCCTGTCCTCACCAACATTTATTATATGTGTTCTTTTTGATGATAGCCATTCTAACAGGTGTGGTTTTGATTTGGATTTCCCTGATGATTAGCAGTGTTGAGTGTCTTTTCATGTGCTTCTTGGCCATCTATATGTCTTCTCTGGAAAAATATCTATTCAGGTTTTCTGCCTATTTTTTAATCGGGGTTTTTTTTTTTGATACTGAGTTGAATGAGCTGTTTATATATTTTGGATATTAACCTCTATTGGTCATATCATCTGTGAATATTTTCTCCCATTCAGTAGGTTGTCTTTTCATTTTTTCAGTGGTTTCCTTTGCTGTGCAAAAGCTTTTAAGTTTAATTAGGTCCAATTTGTTTACTTTTGCTTTTGTTTCCTTTGCCTGACAGATCTAAGAAATTGCTATGATATATGTCAGTGTCTGCTTATGTTTTCTTCTAAGTAATTTATGATTTCTGGTCTTATATTTAAGTCTTTAATCCATATTGAGTTTATTTTTATATATGGTGTGAGACAATGTTCTAATTTCATTCTTTTACATGTAGCTGTCCAGTTTTCCCAGACCACTTATTGAAGAGACTATCTTTTCTCCATTTATATTCTTGCCTCCTTTGTCATAGATTAATTGACTGTAATTGTGTGGGTTTATTTCTGGGCTCTCTATACTGTTCGATTGATCTATGTGTCTATTTTTTGTGCCAGTACCATGCTGTTTTGATTACTGTAGCTTTGTAGTATAGTCTTAAGTCAGGGAATATGATACCTTCAGCTTTGTTCTTTTTTCTCAAGATTGCTTTGGCTTCTAGGTATTTATTTTAATAAAACATGCTCTTAGGTTACTAACCACTCTCACTTTTTATTTTCTTTTTCTTTAAAGATGTTTTTAAACATAAGTTTTGGAAATACATTCATGTGGTACAAAAATAAAAGAATTAAAAATTCATCAAAAGTAAACACTTCTGCATTTTGAAAACACACTGTTAAGCAAATGAAAAGTCAAATCACAGACTGGAATAAAATATTTGCAAAACACACATCTTACAGAGGACTTTATATCCAGAATCTATAAGCAATTCTCAAAACTCAATAATAAAAAAACAAACCTATAAAAATAAGCAAAAGATTTGGATAGGCATTTCTTTAAAGAATAGATACTACAGATGGCAAATAAGTACATGAACAAATTCTGAACATCTTTAGTTATTAGCGAAATGCAAATTAAAACCACAGTGAGATACCATTACACAGTAATTAGAATAGTTAAACCTAAAACACTAGACAATTCTAAGTTCTAAGGAAGGACAGAAATCAGAGGTTGCCAGCCAGAAACTGGGAGTCAAGGGGATTGACTATAAAGGGCATTAAGGGAACTCTTGGGGTAATAGTACCCAATAATTTAAGTTTATGAATATGTGAATTACATGTGCAGGGAGAGGTACAAGTTGCCACCATCTTTGAATTGAGTTTGAATGATATAGCCAAGACACAAAGATGTTGGCATCTTATTTTACTTAGACCGCATGGTCTTAATATACTTATTTGTAACCAGAGCCTGAATATTAATGTATATACTATGATGCTTGTCATGAAAGCTTTTATGTTTTCTAATATACAGAGTTTATTTGTCATAAATCCTACTTTATTTTAAAATGGTAGAAAAAATGGGATTCATCGATAACTAAAATGGGACTCATTGATAACTAATATGTTTTAAACATACGATTTAGAGATATTCTCTCTAATTTTTATAATTTCACAATTATTAAAAGTGTTAGAAATTTAAGTAGTGTTTTCTTCACAGTAATACACGTTTCTCCCTTCTACTTCATGGGCTTAAGTGTGCTGAATCTTATGCTATTTAAAGCTCAGTTACTATTCTTTGCTTGGTTTTGTAGCCTCGAGCTGTGGCAGGCTTTCGAGGGACAGTTCGTTACGCATCAATCAATGCTCATCGGAACAGGGTAGGTATCTGAACTAGATTCATGGCTGTATAAGCATGCTGATGCTTGAATCAGATTGACTTCTTTACATTAGAGTACAGAGGTGTGGAAAGTGCTTGGGAGCAGAAGGAAAGGTGTTAGAAATACTAATGCATGGTATGATGCATAGTGGATAGATAATAGATGTGTGCAGCTGCATAGAAAATAAAATTTAATTTGGCAGAAAATATAATGGCTAATTATATATATGTCTATGGAGAATCTTGTGTCCTTAATTAGATATAAGTATTAAATTTACTATAGAATTTTGAAGAAAGAAAATATCTGTGTTCTATTTCAAGAAGTTATTTGGGAATTCATACTATCAATACCTAATGAAGGAGGTCATTTTATCTGTAATATACATCTAATCTGTGATATTCCCCTCTCCATCAAACTTGTTTTCATGAAGATCTAAAATATAACAACTTAAAATTTTTTTTTCATCTTAGTACATTATACCTCTCCTCTTGAGTTAAATTAAAAAAATTTCTCTCTCTCTTTTTTTAACTTTGATCCTTTTGTTTTGCTCTAAATTTTTTTTTCCTCATCCTGAACCTTAGTTATGAATAGGAAAGGTGGGTACTTTATGGATTCTCAACTGTTGAACTTGTTTGGACAGAGTTGAGAAATATAACAAGTGATTCCTTGATTAAATAAATAGAAATCTTTTCTTGGTCTTTTGTTACCTTATTCTTGTTCTGTGAAGCCAAAACTGCTTTAATAAAAACTTGACCAGGACTTCCCTGGTGGCGCAGTGGTTAAGAATCCTACTGCCAATGCAGGGGTCATGGGTTTGAGCCCTGGTCTGGGAAGATCCCACATGCCGCGGAGCAACTAAGCCTGTGTGCCACAACTACTGAGCCTGCACTCTAGAGCCCGCGAGCCACAACTACTGAGCCCATGCGCCACAACTACTGAAACCCACGTGCCTAGAGCCTGTGCTCTGCAACAGGAGAAGCCACTGCAGTGAGAAGCCTGCACACCTAAACGAAGAGTAGCCGCCGCTCACCGCAACTAGAGAAAGCCCACACACAGCAATGAAGACCCAACGCAGCCAAAAATAAATAAATTTAAAAAATAATAATAACTTGACCAATGCTAAATGTAATAGGAAGAGAATGCTGTAGTTTTATATGCTATGCTTTAGTTAATTTGGTTTCTTAGGATGTGATTATAAATTGAAAATAGGAAAAGTATTTTTATCAGTGTGTAGCACTCTGCTGAGCATTTTAACTCATTTGGTTTGATTCAGTGTTGTTTTATTTTATGGTATTTAGTTAATTATTCTACCTTGAAAAGAGGTACGCATCCTCCAGATAGATTCTTGCGAAAGTTTAGAAGTACTATGCTTTCTAATTAATTCTATTAAAGAATATGTCCACATTGGAATCTTTGGAATAGGACATTCTTTTTGAGATAAGCATAAACATTTTCAGAGATCATAATAGCTATATAAACATTTTCAAAATAGCTGCTAGAAAGAGATTTTATATATATATATATTTTTTTTTTAGTTTGAAGAGTAGAGATTTCTTCTAAAAGCCTTTCCAGCATAGAGTGCTCTATCAGTTGCTCTGTTAACCTGCTTATTATTCTTGGTAGAGAAATTTGATAGTGTATAGCAGTGGTTCTTGCCCTTCATTTCTGCTCCCAACACACCTGAGGAGTAGAATGCTTTACACAGTAACACAGCTTCACAACAGTGATTGTCAGTGTATGTGGTGACACAGGAGTGCAGCTAGTGGAACCTTGAGAGTGTCTTGTCTAATTTAAAAAGAATTCCCAGGTAATTCTAAAATATACTTCTTTCTTCCATACTCTGCGACCATGATTGGATAATTTCTAAACTTAATACACTGCATTTCTATTTTTTGGGTACCTAAATCTTAAACTTTTTTTTTTTTAAGTAAAATCAAGTTTATTTAGAGAATCTTAAACTTTTAATGTAAATAATTCCCAAACAATACAAGGACTTTTCAAAATACTTGATGAACTCTGTTTACTTCATCTCATTGTTTTCCTTCATTTTAATCCTTTGTTAATATTTGTTTTATGTCAGTACTTTGAAGAAATTATTTTACTTTCTTCTGGTTCTATGGTTGCTACTGAGATCTTTGTTCATGTATTATTGTTACTTTGTATTTAATTTGTCCTTTTTTTCTTGACTACTTTTGATATCTTCTCTGTCTTTGGTGTCCTGCATGTGCCTTGGTGTGGATTTCTTTATATTTACTTTGTTTTGAGATTTGTTTTGCTTCCTGAACATTCACATCTTTCATCTATTCTGGAAGATTCTCAGACATTGCTTGTTTAAATGTTGCCTCTTTTCCTTTCTCTCTGTACCTTTATTTTCATATCTCCAAATTGATGCATATTAAACTTTCTTGTTACGTCTTCCATGCCTTTTAAGTTCACTCTCAGGTTTTCTCTTTTGGTCTCTTTTTTGCATTCTAGATAATTTCTTCAGATCTGTCTTCCAGTTCATTAATTCTTTTTTTCTGGTGTGCTTGATCAGCTTTTAACCTTGTCCATTGAGTGTGGGTTTTTGGTGGTGGTGGTGGTGGTGGTGGTGTATTGGCCATGCCACGCAGCTTGTGGGATCTCAGTTCCCCGACGGGGGATTGAACCCAGGCCCTTGGCAGTGAAAGCACCTAACCTCTGGACTGCCAGGGAATTCCCTAGCCATTCAGTTTCTAATTACATATTTGTGCTTTTTATTTCTAAATGTTCTTTTTAGTCCTTTTATAAATCTAATTGGTCTTTTTATTTGGGGGGAGAGAATATGCTTCCTTTCTTGTGACTTTGATTCTATTTTTTAAACATTTTAAATATCTTATTTCATATTCTATATCTTATAATTCCATTCTGAAATTCTTGGATATCTAATTCTGCTCTTTATAGTTTTTCTTGCCGTTAGTTTATGGTAGCTTGCTTTCTAATATATTTTATAATTTCAAGTAATGAACTTATATTTGGTGGGGCTTTATCTCTAGGAATTCAATGAGGTCTGAATTTAAGTGTATCTTGAGAGGATTTTCATTTGTATCTGTCATTACTGTAGGACAGGATCACCCAGAAAACACTTAATTTCTGGGCCTGGTTTCCTGGACCACACAAACAATATAAATTTAAACCCCAGATCTGAGTGAGGGGTAGTCCTATGGTAACAGATTCTCAGGGCAAATTTTTTTTAACCACTCACTTTATCTGCACTAAAGATAGTCCTTTGAGGGTCCTAGCTATATGTTGAGGGTAGAGGTGGGGAAGTTACAAATCCTGTCCCCTTCATGATTGATAAAACCCATGTTGGTAAACCTATGACAAATGCCCCCAAAATAGCCAAAGCCAGAGCTTCAGTATTAGGTTGCTTCTCATGTTTCCAGCTTTCTTTTAATTTTGGCTCTTAAGATTTCCTTTGCTTTTTTTTTTTTTTTTTTTAATTATTGTAGTAAGAAACACATAACAGGGCTTCCCTGGTGGCGCAGTCATTGAGAGTCCGCCTGCTGATGCAGGGGACACAGGTTCGTGCCCCAGTCCGGGAAGATCCCACGTGCCGCGGAGCGGCTGGGCCCGTGAGCCACGGCTGCTGGGCCTGCACGTCCCGAGCTGTGCTCCACAACGGGAGAGGCCACAACAGTGAGAGGCCCGCGTACTGCAAAAAAAAAAACCAAAAACCAAACACCCACATAACATTAAATTTACCACCTTAACCATTTTTAGGTATACAATTCAGTAGTGTTAAGTATATTCATATTATTGTGCAACAGATTTCTAGAACTTTTTCATTTTGCAACACTGAAACTCTGCACCCACTAAACACTAATTCCCCTTTCCCCTTTCCTCAAAGCCCTTGGCAACCACTTTCCTTTACTAATTAGTGAACTCATTTATTAATTAATGGGCTCTTAATTATTTCCAGCATTTCTGGGTTTTGGGATATTCTTTGTATCAAAAGTTTTTCAGTATATCTGTTGTGTCATGTAGATTGCTGTATAGCTATACAGGTACATAGATATACCTACCAGATAGTTTTATAGGAAATGAAACACAATAGTTAGGCCTTAGACAATGTAATGTACTCACAAGGAGTGGTAATGTAATGTGACTGAATTCTCTTTTGCTTATGAAGGAAATGGGAAGACATGATGACCTTTGGTCCTTATTCTACATGTTGGTGGAATTTGTGGTTGGTCAGCTGCCTTGGAGAAAAATAAAGGACAAGGTAATTTTGGAAATGGAAATGTTAGGACTTCCCTGGTGGTTCAGTGGTTAAGACTCCATGCTCCCGGGGCTTCCCTGGTGGCGCAGTGGTTGAGAGTCCGCCTGCCGATGCAGGGGACGTGGGTTCGTGCCCCGGTCCAGGAAGATCCCACATGCCGCAGAGCGGCTAGGCCTGTGAGCTGTGGCCGCTGAGCCTGCGCGTCCGGAGCCTGTGCTCCGCAACGGGAGAGGCCACAACAGTGAGAGGCCTGCATACCGCAGAAAAAAAAAAAAAAACAAAGAGACTCCATGCTCCCAATTCAGGGGGCCCGGGTTCGATCCCTGGTCAGGGAACTAGATCCCACATGCCACAGCTAAGAGCCTGCATGCTGCAACTAAAGATCCCGCATGCCACAACTGAGACCCGGCACAGCCAAATAAATAAATATTAAAAAAAAAATAAAGCCTTTAAAAAAAGAAATGGAAATGTTAGTTTTGGTGGGGGAAGGAGTAAAAATTTCTGGGTAGGCGTTTTTGTTGAGATTATACTTATGCATAAGAATTAAAAGTTACAAACATTTTCACTGTATCCCAATATGTATATTTTTCTTTCTATGTGCTGATATTAGAGATGTAATTAATGTTATGACTTTTTTAATGTACATGGAGAATAGATACAAATTTAAGTACAATTGTCATTTCTGATTTGACTTCTAGCCCTCCCTCTTAGGTTTTATTTTTACTAGTTCTCTTTTTTCTTTTTTATAAGTCAATTAGGCTTTTAGTTTTTAATTGTCACATATTGTTCAATTTGAAAACTATAAATGCATGTGTTGATAAAGAAAAGTAGACCAGATTTAAGGTCAGCTCTTTCTTTTGGGGAGCTGTGTGTTCACTGATGCAGAACTGTGTTACCCCTTTGGTTCTGCACTACAGTCCCCTCCCCCTGCTGCCTTAAAGCAGTGTGCATTAGGCTGTTAGCTATTAGTAAGAGCTCAGTTCTTGCTTTATGCTTAATTACCCACTGTCTCATTCTGTAGTACATACCCTTGAGACTGTTACTGAGAGGCTCTTAATGTGTAGCTGCCAAGAGAAATTGACTTCGGTTCCTTTTCTCTTTACTTCCCAGGAACAAGTGGGCTCTATTAAGGAGAGGTATGACCACAGGCTTATGTTGAAACATCTCCCTCCAGAATTCAGCATCTTTCTGGACCACATCTCCTCTTTGGATTATTTTACAAAACCAGACTACCAGGTAATCATCTTTGTGAGTTCTGTGGGTTAATTCTCTCTCATTTAGTCTTTCTTCACTCATTGTACTGTTGAGGGTGCTATAAATGAGTATGGGAAGTCCCTAGAATAATACTATTTTAATACATCCTGAGAAATGTGGTTAAATTGACTGATGATGACAGGGTCCACGTCCACACGTGAGCGCACGTGTGTGTGTTTCCTCCCTTCTGGACGAACATACTTCATTAGAGTTTTAGGTTTGTTCATCATGTAACATTTTAACTGTTCCTGCTGTGGTTCTTCTGGTGTATAGAATTGCTGATAGTTCAAATTATGAAAATCCTATAGCTAATTTATTGACCAGAAGGAAATGTCCAGCTAGGTAATGTGTCTGTCAAGGGCTTGAGGGCTGCATATTGTATGTTAATATGCTATGGGACAGCAGTCAGTGAAGATTACTGGCTCCGTTTTGTCTGTGGTGAGTGAAACATTTCCTCAGAGCATCAGTTAATAAGGCCTTACAAGGGTGACTAGGATTACCACAAATTGCATCCCTAACCCCAACCAGCTAGATTTCAGAAGATTCTGTTGCTCTCAGGGGGAACTTGGTCAGAGCTTAATGCGAGATAATCACTACCACTGAAAATATAAATGCAAAGCACACATTGATTAATAATAATAATAATAATAAAATATATATTAGTATATCATTTTTATCTACAAAGGACAACATATAGGCTTTACTGCCTGTTAATGAAAGTTTCATATTCTAAAGTGTTGTCACTGTCAAAAGACTAAAAGATTGTCTACAGCACAGTGAACTTTTTTGCATATAATAACTAGTTCTTTGTGAAAATGTAGCTTTTGTATAATATATACAGAATATAAAGCAGAGAGGCAACATACAGCCTTGGGTCCTTAGAGACCTTAAGTAGGTGAGCCTGTGTTATTCTTTTCTATATGGCTATTTGAGTTATAAACTGTATAGGCTAACAAATGGAGGAAATACATTGTATATGAGTCACTTTGGAATATGTTCTCATTTATATTTTATATGGGTTTTCTAAAATGCAGGAGTTCATGTTACTTGCAATAAAATAATGAAATTTTACTTGTAAGCCTAGATTCAGGAGGAGCTAGGAGCTAGGAACTTTCTCATCTTGGGTGCTAATAATTTTTTGGTTGACAAAGTTTGCATGTGAATATTAAAGTTTACATAGCAAAAAAAATTTTAATTACATTCTCTGCTTAGTTATGCCTACAATCTAAAGAAGACTAATGTTCACCAGCTAAAGTTTGAAACTTAGACCTATAATTAATTTAATTTAAATTAACAAAGTATTGTTCTCAGGTTTTTCAGTTGAACATTCTCTAAGGGGAATCTCTGTGTTTCTGTCACCTGATAACAAAACAAAATATAGTAATTTCCCTATTTTAGGAAGAGAGAGAGCAGGCATAACATTTTCATTGTTTCACAGATTCTATAAATAATCTGCTTCTTTTTTGCTCTCTGATTTTCCGTAAGCAGTGAGTGGGAGCAGAGGACAGGTAGATGGGAGAATGATAATTGGGAAAAAGATGTTGGCGTGACGAGTGTATTCTGATGACTAGTATCAATGTGATGTCAGGTTCCAAAAAGTCTGACCTTTGCAGTTTCTGTCTCTTGCTTTCCTCACAATGCTCTGCTGCAGTCTTCATTTTGAGAAAAATTACTCTACGTTGTTTGTTATAATTTTTATTTTATTTATGTGGTTGCGTCGGGTCTTAGTTGCGGCATGCGGTCTCCTTAGTTGCGGCATGTGAACTCTTAGTTGTAGCATTCATGTGGGATCTAGTTCCCTGACCAGGGATCAAACCTGGACCCTCTGCATTGGGAGCACAGTCTTAACCACTGCGCCACCAGGGAAGTCCCCTCTACTTTGAATCTGAATGTTCTTGTGAACTGATGGTTAATTTTACAGTTTGGAATTCTGAATATGACTTTAATTACTGTTCTTTTAGAATTTTAAATTCTTTATGGAACAACCAGTGTAGTTAACAACAACAACAAACCTCCTCCAACAGCAAGCATACCAGTACTTAGTGTGACTGCTTCCCTAGTGTTGTCAAAGGTCAAATAACAGTATGTCTCCAACTTTATATATTCTGAGGCAAGACCAAAGTAAATATATTTTATAATCAAAGTGTTAAATGATGCTGTTTTCCAAAGCCGCTTTCACTGTGAATGTCTGTGTTTGTGAATCCTTAAACATCATAGTTTCTTGCCAGAGAACATTATCTTAACAAGTTGCATATGGCCAGCACATTACCAGTAACCTGCTAGTGCTCACTCTGACAGCATGTGCAGACCTAGAGAGGAGAGCTGTTTGCTCTCTACCGGGAATCTTTTATGCATGTCTCAGGTTGAATAAAGGCTGACACTTGCTTTTGGAAAGCTTTATGGTGTTTTGGGAAATTACATCCAAGTTTATACTTAGTATTTATGTATGTCTGTCTTACCTACTGGCTTTTAAATCCTGGGGGTACAGACATGTCTTATTTTGTTTTTTTTATTCCATACTACCCTGGCACTGTGCCTGGCACCTAAATTTTCAACAAATGTTAGGAAGATGGAATTGCATCTTACTTTGCCTAATAATCTCCTACTCAGGAAATATAAGAAAAATCAGCTCTCATGAGTGCATAAATTCTGTTTTCTGTCTGTTAAACTAAGGTGAAGATGTTAGAATTATAGTCAAGATTAAAGCAGATATCTTATTATGAATACAGTCAGCCCTCAATATCTGCAGGGGATTGGTTCCAGGACCCCTGGGGACCATGGGTTCTCAAGTCCCTTATATAAAATGACATAATATTTGTATATAACTTATGCACATTCTCTCGCATACTTTAAGTAATCTCTACATTACTTATAATACCTAATATAGTGTAAATGCTATGTAAATAGTTGCTGGTAAGTTTTGCTTTTTGGAACTTCCTGGATTTTTAATATTTTTGATCTAGTTGGTTGAATCCTCAGGTATAGAACCTGTGGATTGTTTTTGTTATTAAATTTTGAAAGAGTATATCAACCATAAGAGACGAGTGCTGGGCCATGAATCTTCTCTGGTGATAAAATTGTATAGAACTATACACACACAAGTACATGTAAAACTGGTGAAATTTGATAAACTGTCTGGGTTGTAGCAATGTCATTTTCCTGTTTTTGACATTGTACTCTAGTTACTTAAGATGTTACTGTTGAGGCAAACTGGGTAAAGGAGACTTCTTTGCACTATTTTTACAATTTCCTATGAATCTATAATTATTTCAAATTAAAAGTTAAAAAAAAGTGCTGGGTCAACATTCTCAGAAATGTAGATAGTGATTAAAACATTCGATCTTATTGTTGCCACCTTATAATTTAAATAAATCCTCATAAAGTGTTTTGAGAAAGGGAGATATTTCTGAGGGGTGCCTAGGAAAATATTATCAACCTTGAATTCCACCACAGGACTCCTCCTGTAGGTGACACTGTTACTAGTTAATGGGAAACTAAGATAGCAGCATCAGATTAGATAAAGAAGAATCCTTGGTACCTTTACACATTATTATCACAGTAATGATACACAGCGTTGTCACAATAACACCTGGGTAGTAGTATTATCCCTCTCTTACAAAAACTTAATTTAGACATGTTGCCTGGGAAAACTAGTGGTGCTAGAGGTGGTATCTGAACCCATTTCTGACTCATTCAAAAAGGCCCAAGCTCTTTCTAGTTTACCAACATGCTTCCTTAGAGAGGTGGCCACAAACACAGCAGGCACTGTTAAGTAAATACTAACATGAGTGGCTAATAAAATTTCAGGGAAGAACTAAAAAGTTATATGAAAAATTATCAGAAATTATTGTCAGTAACTAATAGGATCACATGATCCTGACATAAGAACAAAAAAAGGTATCTTTATTAGAGTGTCAGATTATGTTAAGCATCATTTAGCAAATTGAGAAGACTAATGAAACCCATAAATATACACACCATTGGTGAGCCTGAAACTAAAATGTGTATATCAGCCAGTTCACACACTGACACAGCATTGCTAAAATCAGAGGATATGCGTGAGGAAATCCAAAGCCAACTAAATGTCATTAATCTTGTTAATATACTTTCCAGGTTTAGGAATGGGACTATTTATACAGAGATTACATCAAAATTTAGCAGGCTTGCCTCTTGCTTTGGGGGACTTAGAGCCATTTTAGGATCCCCTGACTCTAATAATGACAAAGTTAAAATTTTCGGAAGGCACAGATGGGCTGCTTGTGAAGCAAACAAACAAGAGGTTGAGCTAGAGTAACAAGGGGGAACATCCCATAAAATAAAATGTGAGGGAAGGTCTCTCTCGCTTAAGCTGCCCTTTCAGCTGAGCCCTAAAAAATGGGACTGTATTGGCCATGTGGAGAGCAAAGACAAGAGAAAGAAGGTTACAAGCAAAAGGAAGAACATGAGCATAGGCTCTGATGTGAGAAAGGAACGGAAAGAAGACAAGTGGCTAGAATGTAGCAAATGAGGGGAGAAAGTGGTTTGAGACAAGATTGGAAAGTAAGGCAGAGGCCAAGGTGATACAGGGCCTTGTCAGCTTTGTTAAGGAGTTTGATTTTATTCTAGTGCAACAGGAAGCCTTGGAGTCTAATGAACAGGAGCATGGTGATCCAATTTGTGTTTGAAGAGGATTGCTTTTGTAGTTGTGTGTGTTCAGATGAGGCAGAGAATTAGAGACTACTTAGGAAGGTATTGAGAGAGGCTGAGCTATGCCTTAGAAAGAGAGAAATGTTTTTTTTTGTTTTTTTTGTTTTTTTTGTTTTTCGCGGTGCGCGGGCCTCTCACTGCTGTGGCCTCTCCCGTTGCGGAGCACAGACTCTGGACGCGCAGGCTCAGCGGCCATGGCTCACGGGCCCAGCTGCTCCACGGCATATGGGATCTTCCCAGACCGAGGCACGAACCCGTGTCCCCTGCATTGGCAGGCGGACTCTCAACCACTGTGCCACCAGGGAAGCCCGAGAGAAATGTTTTAAAAACCAGTGTCTTAACACCACAAAGGTTTATTTTTTGCTCACAAAACAGCGTAGTTAAGTTGGGCTCTCTCCTGGGCAACTCTCAAGTGGTATCTTGAACATCCAGGCTCCACCCATATTCTGACACTGCTGTCTTTAATCCACGGCCTTTACAGTCATCAGGAAAGGGAAGAGCAAGTATGGATGATGGTTTAGGGGTTTCAGACCAGGCCTGGAAGTGATCTAAACACTTGGGCATATACCCCTGTGACCAGAACCCATTCACATTGGTTCAATTCTAACTGCAAGGGAGGCTGGGAGATAGCATCTTCCTAGGCAAGGAATGATGATCGTCTTGACTTGGATATAAGCAGTGGAGATGGAGAGAAGTGGATGAATTCTTGCTTCCCCTCTTTTAATTATCTCCTTTCATTCTCAGTTGTACTTATGTGTTCCATAAGTACCCCTCAGTGCAGTCAAATTGGACTCCTAGCACTTCTTCCAGCTTGTCCTGCCTGGTATGCCTGTGTTTCATAACGCTGCTTGTCTTATGAAATTGAAGGCCCGACTCAGATGCCACAGTCTCCTCTGATTCCTTTCAGACAGGAGTCATTTCTTATGCTAAACTTTTATAGCGGTACTTTGTTTTCTCTCTTTACTAGATAAATTCCATTAGAGCCAGTACCTTGCACATTTATCTCAGTTTTCTCAAGAAGTTAGCACAATGATAGGCATTTAATAAAAGTTTGCCAAATTGAATGAAATCTGCTTAATCTGATTATTGCTTCTGTTAAATGCAAACTCTCTGAAGACAAAACTGTTTTGTTCACTCTTGCACTCCTAGCACCCAGCGTAGTAGGCATTCAGTGTATGTCTGAGTCAATGAATGGGTATTTGATATAACTATATAGAATACAGTAGAGTCACAGAACATCCATGTTTACTTGACTCACTTAAATTCAACTGCATATGCAGGAGATGGAACAATTTTAACGTGTCTGTGATTCTGCTTGCCCTTTGGCTCAGCCATGCCCTGTGTGCCTTTGTGAATCTGTTGTTCCCTCAGTCTTTTTCTCATTCACAGCAATCAGGCTGCACTGACTATGATTCTAATGTTTAAAAGGACAGTAATTTTGGGGGTACAATATAACCCTTAAATGTAGGTAGCTTCATTCACATTAATCTGAAGAAATAGAAGTCTCTCCCAATGCTGGAGAAAAAAATCTAGCTATTTTGCATCTAGTACAACTACTATCCTGTACTTTATTTATGGGCATCTTAAGAAGCTTTCAAGGATAATTTCAACTTTATACTGTTTTTGCCTTGCCTGGTATATGGTCAGACCACTCAAGATGGCTGTTCTCTTGCTCTCTGTACATCCCCTGCTCGACCAGTCCCTGCTTCATCTACACCCTGCTCACATGGATGGCCTTGCCCCCTGGCCCAGCTTGTGATTCTAGTTCTTAGGCCAGAACAGCTCCACCTGCTAGTTTATTAAAGGGAAACATCAGCCCTTGTGATGGTCATTAATCTGAGGGGCTGTGAGGGACGTGCCCCATTTGCTGGTTTCTCTGGTAACTGATGAGCCAAGCTGACATCAATTTCCCCTATCAGTGGTAGCCTCCTTCTTCCCCTAGTAGTGAAGATTGCTGCCATGCACCGGTGGGTGTTGCTCCAGGACCCTTTTGCTGCGGACATGTAAGGTTCCCTTTCCAATAAACCACTGATGTCTCTGTCACTGTCTCTTGGCTCTTTCTTCAGTCTTGAGGCTTGGCAAATACAGGGCTTGCAGGCCTGTGGGGTGCAGCTCAACACCTGCTGACTGGCTGTAACTCTAACATGGTGGAAATGGCACTTAAAAGAGCTGTTTCAGTTGGTGCTTTGCTACACACCATTTGTATGGCCTTTCTAAACCTGTTTTCTTCTGTGAAATGGTGAAAATGCCTACCCCACAGTGTTGTTAAGATTTTAATGAGGTAATTGTGAGAATGTTTTGTAAATTGTAAAGCATCATGTAAATGAAAGTGGTTTTACATGTACCTCAGTGACACACTGCGTTTGCTTATAATTATCGCATTTTTCTTCATTCTTGTATTGTACTCAACGTTACTTCTATGTTAATAGAACTTCTATTTCCTTTATGATGCTTTGTCCTGTTATGGCAAAAAGGAAATGTTGCTTACCTTTTTCATTGAGCTTTTTAGGAGGCATCGAGAAGCTTAGACATTGCCAGTTTACCTTGTGGGCTGATGAGCACCTGGAAGAAATGACATTGGTATCAGGCAGCACAGTGGCTGAGCAACCATGCTGCCTCACACTGCCTCAGGTCCCCTGGGGTAGCCGACCAAGGGGCACTCCTGAGTCATCCTAGTATCTTATAAGTGGTGAAAACAGCCTAAAACTCTGAAGTTTCTTCAACTGATTCTCTTTATTTGATCTTTCTTTTTTTGGTTCTGTTCTCCAAAGGATGCGTGCAATGTAATTTTTTTTCCCCTCTACCAATGCTGCTAAAAAACCCCCAGAAGAGGAGAGAAATCTAGAGCCTGTGCATTTCTTTTCCTCTATTGCATCTACTTATCACTGAAGTGAGGCAGTTTCTTTTGCCGTAAATAGTCTATCTTTGGATCAGCAAAGCCAGCATTGTCATTGTGCTCTACTGGTTAAGTGCTTTATTGATCCATTAATTTACCATTTATTAACTGAGAAGGAATCAGGCTTCTCAGTCCTCAATATCACATTGCAAATAGTTCTTGTTTTTCAAAGACTGGACTTTGCCTGCATTTTCTTTGAAAGGGCAAACTGGGATTTCATGTGGAGATAAATATGATAAAGCTATTGATTGCATTTGTGCTAAGGATAAGAGGAGGGGTGCTTCCCTAAGGCATTATGTCTGTGTCAGATGAATGATTGCTATAAAGAATAAGGGTATTGCCCTGCCCACTCAAGCCTGGGAAACCTGCTGAGCTCCCAGGTCAGGTCCCCTGCCCTCCAAAGAACCCTCCAGGCCACGTGGGTCCTGGGGGCATAGGAGGGAGGCCCTCCTGGGGAAGAACAGGAGAGGCAGGCGGGAGGGGCCCTCCAGGACCGGAGGAGCAGGAGTGGGAGAGGAGCAGAGGGTGTTTGCCTCACCCACTAGGGCCCACAAAGCCTGCTGGGCTCCCAGGCCGGGTCTCACACCCTCTGAGACCAGAGGCACGCCTGGACCCCTTCTGTTCCATTGAGCCTAAGCCCCACACCCCCCAGGGCCTTTTCCAGCCCTGTGGGTCCTAAGCATAGGCCCCACCCACTGCCCACACCCCACCCCTCCCTAGGCCCTGCCCACCACAGCTAAGGCTTTTTCCACCTTTTTTTTTAAGTTATTGTGGTTCTGTTTTACCTTCTGGTTGTTGTTTCATCTATATTTTTATTTTTTTATAGTCTTTCTAACATATCTGTTAGTTTCCTAGTCTAATTTTATTTTTTACTCTTCGTTATTTTATTTTATTTTTTTTTGCCACCCCATGCGGCTTGTGGGATCTTGGTTCATGAGCTGGGGGCCATCGAGCCAAAGCTCCTGTGGTGGGAGCTCCGAGTCCAAACCACTGGACTAACAGAGAACCTCAAACCCCAAGGACTGTTCATCGGAGGTCTCCCGGTGGTCCTCATCTCGGCACCGAGACCCAGGTCTACCCAACAGCCTACAAACTCCACTGTTGGAAGCCTCAGGCCAAACAACCAGTAGGAGAGGAACACAATCCCAACCATCAAAAAAAAAAAAAGAGAGAGACAGCAAAAAAACATATCACAGATGAAGGAGCAGGTAAAAACCTACAAGACCAAATAAATGAAGAGGAAATAGGCAATCTACCTGAAAATCAATTCAGAGTAATGATAGTAAAGATGATCCAGAATCTTAGAAATAGAATGGAGGCATGGACTGAGAAAATACAAGAAATGTTTAACAAAGATCTAGAAGAACTAAAGAACAAACAAACAGTGATGAACAGCACAATAACTTGAGATGAAAAATACACTAGAAGGAGTCAATAACAGAATAACTGTGGCAGAAGAAAGAATAAGTGAGCTGGAAGACAAAGTGGTGGAAATAACTGCTGAGGAACAGAATAAAGAAAAAAGAATGAAAAGAATTGAAGACAATCGCAGAGACCTCTGGGAGAACACTAAACACACCAACAGTCAAATTATAGGGGTCCCAGAAGAACAGAAAAAGAAAGGGTCTGAGAAAATGTTTGAAGAAATTATAGTGGAAAATTTCCCTAACATGGGAAAGGAAATAGTCACCCAGTCCAGGAAACACAGAGAATAAACCCCAGGAGAAACACACCAAGATAGATATTAATCAAAATAACAAAAATTAAATTCAAAGAAAAAATATTAAAAGCAGCAAAGGGAGAAATAAAAAGTAACATACAAAGGAATCCCCATAAGGTTATCAGCTGATTTTTCAGCAGAAACTCTGCAGGCCAGGAGGGAGTGGCAGGATATACTTAAAGTCATGAAAGAGAAAAACCTACAATCAAGATTACTCTAGGGGCTTCCCTAGTGGTGCAGTTGTTGAGAGTCGGCCTGCCGATACAGGGGACACGGGTTCGTGCCCCGGTCCGGGAAGATCCCACATGCCATGGAGCGGCTGGGCCCATGAGCCATGGCCGCTGAGCCTGCGCGTCCGGAGCCTGTGCTCTGCAACGGGAGAGGCCACAACAGTGAGAGGCCCGCGTACGCAAAAAAAAAAAAGATTACTCTACCCAGCAAGGATCTCATTCAGATTCGACAGAGAAATCAAAAGCTTTTCAGACAAGCAAAAACTAAGAGAATTCACCACCACCAAACGAGCTTTACAGCAAATGCTAAAGAAATTTCTCTAGGCAGGAAACACAAGGGAAGAAAAAGACCCACAAAAACACACCAAAACAATTAAGAAAATGGTAAAGGAGCATACATATTGATAATAACCTTGAATGTAAATGGATTAAATGCCCCAACCAAAACACACAGACTGGCTGAATGGATACAAAAACAAGACCCATATATATGCAGTCTACAGGAGACCCACTTCAAACCTAGGGACGCATACAGACTGAAAGTGAAGGGATGGAAAAAGATACTGCATGCAAATGGAAATCAAAAGAAAACTGGAGTAGCAATACTCGTATCAGATAAAATAGACTTTAAAATAAAGACTGTTATAAGAGATAAGGAAGGACACTACATAATGATCAAGGGATCAATCCAATAAGAAGATATAACAATTATAAATGTTTATGCACCCAGCATAGGAGCACCTCAGTACATAAGGCAAATGCTAACAACCATGAAAGGGGAAATCGACAGTAGCACAATAATAGTAGGGGACTTTTAACACCCCACTTAAACCAATGGACATATCATCCAAACAGAAAATAAATAAGGAAACAAAGCTTTAAATGACACAACAGACCAGATAGATTTAATTGATATTTATAGAACATTCTACCCGAAAGTGGCAGAATACAGTTTCTTCTCAAGTGCACATGGATCATTCTCCAGGATAGATCACATCTTGGGTCACAAATCAAGCCTTGGAACATTTAAGAAAATTGAAATTGTATCAAGCATCTTTTCTGACCACAACACTATGAGATTGGAAATCAATTACAGGAAAAAACTGTAAAAGACATGAATACATGGAGGCTAAACAGTGCACTACTGAATAACCAAGAGATCACTGAAGAAATCAAAGAAGAAATAAAAAAATACATAGAAACAAATGACAATGAAAACACAATGACCCAAAACCTATGGGATGCAGCAAAAGCAGTTCTAAGAAGGAAGTTTATAGCAATTCAATCTCACCTCAAGAAACAAGAAAAATCTCAAATAAACAATCTAACCCTACACCTAAAGCAACTAGAGAAAGAAGAACAAAGAAAACCCAGAGTCAGTAGAAGGAAAGAAATCATAAAGATCAGAGCAGAAATAAATGAAATAGAAACAAAGAAAACAATAGTAAATATCAATAAAACTAAAAGCTGGTTCTTTGAGAAGATAAACAAAATTGATAAACCATTAGCCAGACTCATCAAGAAAAAGAGGGAGAGGACTCAAGTCAATAAAATTAGAAATGAAAAAGGAGAAGTTACAACAGACATTGCAGAAATACAAAATATCCTAGGAGACTACTACAAGCAACTCAATGCCAATAAAATGGACAACCTGGAAAAAATGGACAAATTTGGGAAAGGTACAATTTTCTAAGACTGAACCAGGAAGAATTAGAAAATATAAACAGACCTATCACAAGTAATGAAATTGAAACCGTAGTTAGAAATCTTCCAACAAACAAAAGTCCAGGACCAGATGGCTTCACAGGCGAATTCTATCAAATATTTAGAGAAGAGCTAAAACCAATCCTTTTCAGACTCTTCCAAAAAATTGCAAAGGGAGGACCACTCCCAAATTCATTCTATGAGGGCACCATCACCCTGGTACCAAAATCAGAAAAAGATATCACAAAAAAAGAATATTATAGACCAATATCACCAATGAACATAGATGCAAAAATCCTGAACAAAATACTAGCAAAAAACATAATAAAAGGATCATACACCATGACCAAGTGGGATTTATCCCAGGGATGGCACAGATTCTTCAATATACACAAATCGATTAATGTGATACACCATATTAACAGATTAAGGAATAGAAACCATATGATCATCTCAAAGATGCAGAAAAAGCTTTTGACAAAATTCAACGCTGATTTATGATAAAAACTCTCCAGAAAGTGGGCATAGAGGGAACCTACCTCAACATAATAAAGGCCATATATGACAAACCCACATCAAACGTCATACTACATGGTGAAAAACTGAAAGCATTTCCACTAAGATCAGGAACAGGACAAGGATGTCCACTCTTGCCACTCTTACTTAACACAGTTTTGGAAGTCTTAGCCATGGCAATCAGAGAAGAAAAAGAAATAAAAGGAATACAAATTAGAAAAGAAGAAGTAAAACTGTCACTGTTTGCAGATGACATGATACTATACATAGAAAATCCTAAAGATGCCACCAGAAAACTACTAGAACTACTAAAACTAGTAGAACCAAATCAATGAATTTGGTAAGGATGCAAAATTAATACACGGAAATCTGTGGCATTTCTATACACTAATAATGAAAGATCAGAAAGAGAAATTAAGGAAACAATCCCATTTACCATTGCAACAAAAAGAATAAAATACCTAGGAATAAACCTACCTAAGGAGGTGAAGACTTGTACTCAGAAAACTATAAAACACTGATGAAAGAAATCAAAGATGACATAAACAGATGGAGAAACAGACCATGTTCTTGGATTGGAAGAATCAATACTGTGAAAATGACTATGCTACCCAAAGCAATCTACAGATTCAGTGCAACCTCTATCAAACTATGAATGGCATTCTTCACAGAACAAGAACAAAATGTTTTACAGTTCGTATGGAAACACAAAAGCCCCCAAATAGCCAAAGCAATCTTGAGAAAGAAAAACAGAGCTAGAGTAATCAGGCTCCCAAATTCAAACTATACTGCAAAGCTACAGTAATCAAGACAGTATGGTACTGGCACAAAAACAGAAATATAGATCAATGGTACAGGATAGAAAGCCCAGAGATAAACCCACACACCTATGGTCAACTAATCTATGACAAAGGAGGCACGAACATACAGTGGAGAAAAGACAGCCTCTTCAATAAGTGGTTCTGGGAAAACTGGACAGCTACCTGTAGAAGAATGAACTTAGAACACTACCTAACACCATACACAAAAATAAACTCCAAATGGACTAAAGACCTAAATGTAAGACCAGACACTATAAAACTCTTAGAGGAAAACATAGGAAAAACACCCTTTGACATAAACCACAGCAAGATCTTTTTTGATCCACCTCCTAGAGTAATAAAACTAAAAACAAAAATAAACAGATGGACCTAATTAAATTTAAAAGCTTTTGCACAGCAAAGGGAACCATAAACAAGACGAGAAGACAACCCTCAGAATTGGGGAAAATATTTGCAAACAAATCAAGGGACAAAGGATTAATCTCCAAAATATACGAACAGCTCATAGAGCTCAATATCAAAAAAACAAACTATTAAAATATGGGCGGCGTTGGCCAAAGTAGGTCACATGGCCAACCCCAGTCAGTGTAGGAGAGCAGTATCAAAAAAAAAAGAAAAAAAAAAAAAATGGGCAGAAGACCTAAATAGACATTTCACCAAAGAAGACATACAGATGGCCAAGAGGCACATGAAAAGATGCTCAACATCACTAATTATTAGAGAAATACAAATCAAAACTACAATGAGATATCACCTCACACCGGTCAGAATGGCCATTATCAAAAAATCTAGAAACGATAAATGCTGGAAAGGATGTGGTGAAAAGGGAACCCTCCTGCACTGTTGGTGGGAATGTAAATTGATACAACCACTATGGAGAATAGTATGGAGGTTCCTTAAAAAACTAAAAATAGAGCTACCATATGACCCAGCAATCCCACTACTGGGCATATACCCTGAGAAAACCATAATTCAAAAAGAGATGTGTACCACAGTGTTCATTGTGGCACTGTTTACAATAACCAGGACATGGAAGCAACCTAAATGTCCCATTGACAGATGAATGGATAAAGAAGATGTGGCACATATATACAATGGAATATTACTCAGCCATAAAACGAAACAAAATTGAGCTATTTGTAGTGGTGTGGATGGACCTGTCATACAGAGTTAAGTGAGTCAGAAAAAGAAAAACAAATACCAGATGCTAATGCATATGTATGAAATCTTAAAAAAAAAAAAAAGGTACTAATGAACCCAGTGGCAGAGCAGGAATAAAGATGTAGACATAGAGAATGGACTTGAGGACACAGGGGTGAGGGGGAAGCTGGGGTGAAGTGAGAGTAGCATTGACATATATACACTACCAAATGTAAAATAGATAACTAGTGGGAAGCAGCCGCATAGCACAGGGAGATCAGCTTGGGGCTTTGCAATGACCTAGAGGGGTGGGATAGGGAGGGTGGGAGGGAGGCTCGAGGGAGGGGATATGGGGATATATGTATGCATGTAGCTGATTCACTTTGTTGTACAACAAACTAACAGCATTGTGAAGCAATTGTACTCTAATAAAGATGTATTTAAAAAAAAAAGAATAAGGATGTTCCAGGTGGTGGGATTATTGCATCACACATTTTTGGGACTACACATGCTTATGTATACAATTAATTTATTTTAGATAACACATTTTTGTTAATTTTTTTCTTGTTATTAAAAGTAATACATATCATAATACAAATTTGGAAATTACAGAAAATAGAAAGTCTGAATAATTCAGAATCTCATTACCCAGACATAGTACCTGATTTTTATGTACGTTTTTTTGTCTTGAATGTTTTAGAAAAAGCATTTTATTATATATCCCATTAGAATTAAGATTAAGAAAAACAACTACCTCTTATTCGTAAGTGCAATCAGAAGGGAAATTGACACAAATAATCAACAACAGTAGCCACATAAAAAGTAATATTGCATTGTTATCCGTCCAGATCTTCCTCAGGTCCTCCCTCCTCTTTTCTTCCCCCCCCCCCCCCGCGACATCCCCCCCACCAGTCTCCTTCCCCCAACCTCCTCCCTTTCTCTACTTCCGTTCAAGGAAGATTCACCTTCCTGATGATGTTATGCTTCTAGTGTTTCTCACACTATTTCAGCAATTTCTCCTATTGCAGCAAAGTATGAGCATGTTCTCAAGAGGTCTGGGAACAGTCTTAAAGTGTCAGCCATAAGTCCCCAATTTCTTTGTATTCTCTTGATTTATCATAAAGGTTCCTGTGAATTTTGCTTTCTAACTTCTTTGTGTTCATTGTATTATAAAATATTATATTAAATGTCTAACTCTGAGTAAAATTCTCCAGGAAGCTGTGCCACATTTATCAACTGACTTTAAACTCTCTCTGGCATATGGCTGCATCCCCTGAGGGTGCACGTTACCCGAATTTGAGAAACCTGGACTCTTTAGATAAGTTTGTATTTTCTAAGAATACATTATTAAATAGAAGAATTAAAGGAGTCATATATATACTAGATTTCCAGTGATTATCAGTGGAGAGATATGGATCATGTCTTCCTAGAGGGAAGTGTCAGAATCATCTGGAAGCTTTTTTCGGATTTTGCTCTGCTTCCTTTTCAGTTTGAGAATTACTGCACAGTGAGCTCCTGTTCTGATTGGAAAGTGAAAATGTTTTAATCCTCAGTAGTATTGGGCTATAAAAAAGGATGAGGACCACAAGTTTTATTTATTTATTTACACATACATACATATATGTGTATATGTATATTTGATTTATAAGGTTAATGATTTATATTCTGAAATCTATTTGAATGAGTAACTGAATTGAGTTTTCCAGTCTTATTATTTATTTTAGCCAAATGTGATATGATGAATTCAGTTACCAAAAAAAAAAGGCCTTGAGTTGTCTTATTTCTGCTATCCCAGTCTGTTGAAGTTTAGGATTTAGAGCAACCGTGGTCCTGAATTAGAAAATTATTCTGCTACATTAGAAATGTTTTGCTCTTCAAGGTATCCTCAGAGCTCTAATCATCTGACCATTTGTTCCCAGTAGGGTGCCTTCAGTGCTTTAAGCTTTCCTTCTATTTCTTTTGTTATGTGCCCTCCATCCTTCTGCTTCCTGCTGCTGGTCTCAAGTTATCAGCATCATAGTAACAAACTGTTTCTTATTTTTGGACCAATGGCATATGCTACATTTTCTAAGACATACAATACTATGATAAATGTAAGAAAAGAATTCCATCATCTGACAATAAAAACTGTTTAGGACCATGCCTATTGCCACGCAGTACAGGCAGAGCATTTAGCAGTAGCTGTCTGAGTACTCCACACAACAGAGCAGATGCTGCCTCGTGGATAGGGACTCCACCTTTCAGGAAAGAAACATGTCACTCTGTGGGAACCTATGAGAACCTCAATTTCCAGAGTTAGAAAGAGGTCCAAGGTCTGCTGTTTCAGTTCTCAGGTGCAGGGTTTCAATCCTCATGTGCAGGGTTTCAGTCCATCTTCCTTTCATCCTTTGTGTTTTCTAAAGCCCTCTACCTCTGACAATTTGGGAAGATTTAAGCTGTAACATCGATAACTTATGTCAACAAAAATAGGACCAAAATAAAAATTCCAAGGTTTTATAACTATGCCTTTCCCAATTACTTTTAGCTTTTTAGTTTCCTTTTCTACATCTATTATTTTTTTTTGGGGGGGGGACTTAAACAAAAGGTAGGTTCATGTGAATCTTTCAGCAAGTATTAGTACAAATAAACATTTATTCTCGAACTTTTTAGAGTACTATTTAAGGGTTCTGCACCCACAATTCCAATATTTTTTTCCCACACCACCAAGCAATTCTCTGACGCCAGCTGGATTCCTAAAATTTAACTCAATTCTGACACCATCTACCCAGAGATAAATAGCATCAGATTTCACAGGTTAAGGACTCATTCCCACAAGACTACCTTCCACTTTAGATACCAATTACAAGTCCTAGTTGTCATGTGTACTTCTGACTGACTGGCTATAAATTGGAGGTTGCCATGACCCCGTCCTTGGGTTTGATTAACTTGCTAGAGTGGCTCATAGGCCTTGGGAAGCCAGTTTTCCCCCTAGATTACCAGTTAATTACAAAGGATATAACTCAAGCAGCCAGATGGAAGAACTGCATGTAACAAGGTATGAGGAAAGGGTGTGGAGCTTCCATGCCCTCTCCAAGGGCACCACTCTCAGTACCTCCACATGTTCACCAACCTGGAAGGTCTCTGAATCCCATCCTTTTGGGTTTTTATGGAGGCTTCATTATATAGGGATGATTGATTAAATCATTGACCACTGGTAATTGATTCAACCTCCAACCCCTCTTCCCTCCCCTGGAGGCCAGGGGTGTAGGACTGAAAGTTCCAACCCTCTAATCACATGGTTGGTTCCTCTGGTGACCAGCCTCCATCCTTAGGTGCTTTCCAAAAGTCACCTTATTAACATAAACCCAGTTGTGGTAGAAAAGGGTTTGTTATGAATAACAAGACACCCATTTCACCTTTATGGCTCTGAAGTGATTTCAGGAACTGAGGAGTAGAGATCAAATACTATAACAAAAAATGCTCCCACTGCTCTTATCTCTCAGAAAATTTCAAGGGTTTTGGGAGCTGTGAGTCAGGAACTGTGGACAAAGACCAAATATATATGAGAAATGTATTTTTGATCCTCTAAATGACCAAATATTTATTTCATATAAATCACAATATGGCATTCTTAGACATAAGGCATTGGTTAGATACAGCGATGAGCAAGATCAGACACATACCAGCCTCGTGGAGCTTACAGTCTGGGTGAAATCAAATAATCAAAAATAACTATAAGTTTATAATTGATAGCATTTGACCATCTCCTTGTTGAGGTGGTTTCTTCACTTGGTATCTAGAACACCACACACCTGTTTCCTCCCTCACTGGCCACTCCTTGTTTTGTTTTGTTTTTCTGCTGAGTCCATCTCTTCTTTCCATCTAAATGTTGGAGTGCCCTAAGCCTTAGCCCTCGTTACCCACTCTCCTTACATGATATCATCTAGTCATATGGCTTTAAATAATACCCATTAATATCAATATGCTGATGACTCTCAAATTTGTATCTATATTCGCTATTCCTCCCTAAACACCATAAAACTTTCAATATCCCAATCCTCACATTCACTGCTTTCCATCTCAGTAAATGGCACCACCATTTACCCAGTGGCTTGGGACAGAAATATAAATTACTCTTTTATTCTTTCTTTACTTTCACAGCTTTCATCTAATCTCTCAGTAAGTTCTGTTGGCTCTACAAATTATGTCCAAATCCTGCCACTTCTTATCACCTCCACTGTTACCATGCTGGCTCAGTTGACAGTAGCCTGCTAAATGGTCATCTCTTCCTAGCACCCACATCCCCCTCCTATTTATGGCATCTGTTCTCCACTTCTTAGCCAGAGTAATCTCTTTAAAGCTTAAAACAGACCTTTGTAAAAAATCCTCCAGTGAAGAAGTGCTGATTTCAGGTCTGGGGCAGGAAATGTACAAGATGAATCTCTGAGGATAGGATACTAACAGAGTAAGAGAAATGATGAGATATTAATCCAATTTTAATCATAAAATTGAAAATGTTGCATACTGTCAAACATAAAGGAAGGTCTTTATGAGATTTTTCTCAATATTACATTAGACTTTTGGAATTTAAAGACAAAAATGGAATAATATATAATATAAATAAAATAATAGAGCAAATTTCTTTCTGATAATTCATGTGCACACACACACACAGTTTAAGAATTTTTCAAACCCACAAAAAAGTTCTAAGGCAGCATAATGAACTTTTATATGCCTCTTAACCTAGATATACCACCTGTTAACCCGGTCAGTTATTTAAGTTGAACCATATATGCCCCTTTTTGACACACACAAAAAAGTGATCACATGGTTGAAACTGAATGCACACATACACATACAATACACATTTCCTTTTGCCAAACCATCAGGAAGTAGGTTTTAAGTATGACGCTTCATTATTTATCTTCCAAGAAAAAATACATTATCCTACATAACTAAAAACCAGTATCTCAACTGAGAAAAATCAATATTAATTGAATATCATCATCCATATATAATCCTTATTCAAATTCCCCTATTTGTATCATCAGGCTTTTTAAAAAAGTCATACTACTAAACTAATTTAAGAGTCTGAGGTGCTGTCTCTTATAGAATAAGTGATTATGTTTACTGTTGGCTTACTCTAGTTTTTTCCTTTCGTGGTTTAGCTTCTTGCATCCGTGTTTGACAACAGCATCAAGACCTTTGGAGTAATTGAGAGTGACCCTTTCGACTGGGAGAAGACTGGAACTGATGGCTCCCTCACCACCATCACTACTTCTACCACTCCTCAGCTGCACACCCGCTTGACCCCTGCGGCAATCGGGTATGTCCTAAACAGGTGGTTCATCAGTGTCTTTCCTAGATTTGTTGTATCAATATTAGCAGAAATGTCTTTTATGCCATCCAGGTTCCCTCAGATGACCAAATGCTAAGACATAGGGATGCCTATGGGTTTCCTTGAATTAACATTGCTCTTATATATGCCTTTGTTTGGATTTACTTTTCTTAGAAAGTACTTAAAGATTATACTGTGAAATGGCAGCTTAGAGCTTGTGTTACTCGTTAATGTCAGATGTACAGTAGATTTTCTCCAAAATGAGAAGGGGCATTTGTTGCATTTACTACTAAAGAATAGATGGGACCCTGGAACAAGAACAAGCCACAATTATTTCTGACTACACTGTGCTTAAGTTTAGTGGGAACAAAACGTGTAGCTACTCCTCTTATGAAAGTGATTAATTTTCGAGGTGTATTAGGAAGAGGTTAGTGTATTTCCATCTTCTTGGGGGGTTTTTTGTTTTTTGATTTTTTTTTCCTGTATATACATTAAATACAGTTGCTTTTGTTTGTTGTTTTTCTATTTCGGGGGGGGGTTGTCTTTTTTTCTGACCCCCCCCCCCTTTTTTTACCTGCTCTAGTTGGTTTAAAAGAAAAAGTAAATAGGGAAAAATCATCATACAATGAGCTAATTGGAACACTTTATCACTAATCCATTGCTTTGTTTTTACATTGAGATGAGATCACTAGAGCTTATTGAATCAGAAAAGCTTACATGGACTCATATAACTGGAGATGATATCCCTGATTAGTTAGTCTAAGAATTCTTAAATGTGAGACCTTGACTAGCTATAGTAGAATCACCACAGATGTTTGTTTAAAATACCCATTTGTAGGACTCACCCCAGACCTACTGAATCAGAATGTCTAGGGGTATGGCACAGAAGTCCATATGCATCAGATGTTTCTCATGCTTATCTTAGTTTGGGACTCACTGCACTATTCCAGCCACCCCATTTTACAAATGAGGAAATAATTCTGAGTGAATCATCCAACTTTAGATAAAGATTAGTGACAGAGCTGGAGCCTATGTAGAAATTTTGATTCTTGCTTAAATGCTTTTGTCCTCCTTCTCCTTTGATTGTTGTTAGAAATAAATCTCACATTTGCAAAAATCCAGGTGATAGCACTTCAGGGTAGCTGAAGTCAATGAATAGATTTTAAGTTCCCATATCCCAAAGTTTTTTCCTAAAATAAGATAGAATAATAAGAAAGGAAAAATAAAACTACATAAAAGCTATGTCCTCAGCATAATTTGAAGACAAAGGATGCCCAGATCAAACTAACTGTAAGTAAAAAGAGAAAAAAGCAAAACCCCAAGGCTTTATGTAATATCTCTTATGCTCCTGCCTCACCCAGCCCTGCCACGAAGCTTACTGAAGGCAGATCAATAAAAACTGTGGGAAGAGGAAAGTTAGCCCTGGGACTTAAGGTTGATTTAAAACTAACATCAGAAAGACTAAATCCATCCGAAGAATGAAAATACTAAAAAGTATCCAGGTAGATCAGATAATAAACTACAGGGAGATAAAAATATTCATGATTCAAAACATGTAGCTTCTGAGGAAGAAAAAAGACAAAAAGGGAGAAATACCCTTTGTCAGTTGAATGGTGAAGGAAAAAAGCACATATCTGTTTGGGTCCAATCAGGAGAGAGAAACTACATAGTAATTTGAACAGGGAAAGATGATACAAAGAATTATTACCTATAACACAAAATTGGAATAATGTGGGATTGAAAAAGTAGAGAGAACGGTAAAGAATACAAGAATAGCAAATATAAAGTGCAGCTCCTACTCCTAGGGCTGAATTAAGCATCCAAGGAAAAGCTCCCTCAGTCCCCACCCCAGGGCTGAGTACTGACCTTGTTGGTGAGTGTATGTCCTCACTCATTGGATGGCAGGGAAGTTGCTCTACTGCCATACTGGTAGAATTTGCTGAAATATCTGCCCTCTGGAACTTGATGGAAATCTGCCCTCCGGAGTGCCAGAGAAAACGATTTACTGGAAGTGTCTTACTAGAGACACTCTGCTACAAAACTTATGGGTAGTAGGCATTGCTCTGGGAAGATATTGGTTGCTGCTGTCTGTGTACTGCAGGAGACAGGCACGGGGAAAGCCACACATGCTGGAGAAGCTTGACAAGCTGCACAGTGGAACCCAAAGCAAAACCCTTTCCTCCCGCAGGGTCTCTCCAGTGCCCTCTACTGACAAAACTCCCATGCCAGCTGGCAAAGGAAAAGAGTTAAAGGGCACAGATCCACTTTCACAGAATAGTCAATAAGGATGAATTTGGAGCTGAAAGACAATAAATGAATAATTACAGAGGGGAAAAAGGAGAAATAAAATTTAATTACCTATAAGAAAAGAGAACTATAAAATCAGAAGATGCACAATATCTCCTCTGACCAAATAAAAATCCACTAAAGTGTTTGGACTTTGCTATACTGACAGAGGAGGGCACCAGTTAATCTGTGAATCCTGTAAAACATTCCAATGCCACAAAAATGAACAAGAAAAATATTTTAAATATCCATAAAGTGTTATTTCAAAAACTCAAGAAAATCTAATACATATTTACTAAGGAAATTTCCTGTCAGGAATAAACAACTATGAAGAAGAAAATTATAAGACAGAACCCCAAATGGAACTGAATATGTTCATGCATTGAAGATATGGATAACCACCTTGGATCAGAAATTTGAAAACTAAGAAATAGAGTGAGTGTGGTGTGGGGAGGGAGAGAAGAAAGAAAAGGAAAAGATGGAGGAAACAATGAAATGATAGTTTGTTGAACTCAGGAAAGAAATGGAAGAAAAAGATATCTCACAATTGAATAAATCACAAGGTGCGCAAAGGACAGTAGACACAAATGAAAGTTTAATAAAGGGCATTGAATAAGGTCAGGGGGAAAAAAGCCCCAAGAGAATGAAAATAAAGAAATCATTTAAAAGGGCTGGAGAGAAAGTAGTGCCAATGGAAAGCCGAGAAGGAATAGCATTCATATTGTTAGAGTCCCTGAAGAAGAAAAACAAAACAATACCAATTAAAACTGAGAAACTCAATAGCAAAAGGTTAAATAAGGAAACAGGACTAAGAGCATTTAAAAAGGTAAATGTCCAAAGGTGACCATTAGAGCAAAAAGGCAAACCTTCTAAAATATATATTCTTAAAAGTTTATAAATTAAAGTACAAAGAATACTCATCTTGTAGAGAAAGAAATATAGCAAATATGACAAAATACCCATAATTATAAAATACTATGACAGAGTTAATACCAAACATATCAGTCATAGCAATAAATATGAATGGGGACATCTATTAAAAGAAAAAGATTTTTAGTTTGGTTTATATAGCTGTATACATATGCTGTATACAAGAGATATACCTAAAAAAACATGTTTCAGAAAGGGATGGACAAAGATAAACCAGAAAAATGGAAACAATCAGAAGAGAATAACAATCCTGATATCAGACAATGTAGAATTCAAGCCAAAATAAAGCTTTAAAAGTTATAGAGATGGAAGGGTACTTTTTAATGTTAAGTGTCACAGTTCACAAGTGGGACATAGTATTTATTAATATTTAGTCACCAGAATCACAACAGTCATCTTTAGGAAGCAACAACTATGAGAGATTAAAGGAGACAAAGAAACACACTAGTAATTGGAGATTTTAATATACAACTCAGTTCAAGACTGAATTCAAGTGAACAAAGAATAAGAAATAGAAGACAAACAACACAATCAATAAGGTAGATCTTAGGCATATTTTTCAACATCTACACCCTGATGATAGAGGTTATACCTTCTGCTCAAGTACCCCTGAGACATTCACAAAAATTGATCAGTTATCAGGTCACCAAGAAAACATATAAGTTGTTTTGTAAAGCAGAAATATTACACTGTCTGATCACACTGTAATAGAACTAGAAATTGCTAACAAAAACAAAAATGTCAAAGGCCCTTCCACCTGGAAACTTAAAAACCTCCAATTAAACTACTCTTGGGTGAAAGGGAAAATACAAAGTGAAGCTATAGGAAAAATAATGATAATTAAAACACTACATATCAGAATCTGTGGTATAGGAACTTCCCTGGTGGCGCAGTGGTTAAGAATCCACCTGCCATTGCAGGGGATATGGGCTTGATCCCTGGTCCGGGTAGATCCCACATGTCACGGAGCAACTAAGCCCGTGTGCCGCAACTCCCGAGCCTGCACTCTAGAGCTCGCGAGCCACAACTACTGAGCCCATGTGCCACAACTACTGAAGCCCATGCACCTAGAGCCGGTGCTCAGCAACAAAAGAAGGCACCGCAGTGAGAAGCCCGTGCACTGCTACAAAGAGTAGCCCCCACTCGCCACAACTAGTAACCCCCATTGCACCACGCACAGCAACGAACACCCAACACAGCCAAAAATAAATTAATTAATTAATTATTTTTAAAAGTTCTTAAAAAAAAAAGAATCTGTGGTATACATTTAAAGCCAAGATAAGAGGAAAATCGATGGCATTGAATAAGGAGATATATAATGTCAAGATGTCTTATTACTGATTATATTAATGTTGGTAATCTGGTTAAGGTGGTGTTAGGTTTTCCACTTTATATAAAGTTACTATTTTTCCCTTTGTAAGTAATAATTATCTTGTGAGAAGATACTTTGAGACTGTTCGAATGAACTTGTTTTTTCATACATTTGCCTACTAATTTTAGCATCCATCTTGCCTGCAAAGTATTAGGTCCACAAGCCTACCATTTACTATCTGAGCCTTTAGAAAAAGTTTGCTGACCTCTGAGTTATCTCTTTTTGCAGATGATATGGTAGAATACCTGGAAAGCCCTAGAGAATCCGTGTTAAAGAGAAAAAATGATAATTTATGTCCTACAACTCTTAGTTCTTAATAGAGGGAGAAAGTAAGTTCAGGAAAAGGTAAGAGGATGCTTTAGATCAGGAGCCAGCAAGCCTTATCGTTCACTAAGAGCCAGATAAATATTTGTGGGCTCTGCTGTCTGTCACCACTACTGCTGCCACTGTAGTGCTAAAGCAGACATAGGCAGTATGTAAATGAATGAGTATGCCTGTGTGTCATACACAGTATTTACAAAAATAGGTGAACAGGCCAGATTTGGCTCACAGGCCCTAACTTGCCGACCCCTACCTTAGATTATGGGGACGGGCATATGAAAAGGGTGTCCAATCTTATTACTTCTCTTGACATCTGTCCAGTTCTTCCATATATCTTCTTAATTTTTTCCCTTAATCTGCTTCTGTAATTTATACCTTGCCTACAAACACAGGCCATGTGCTAATAATACTCTCACATATATCTTTCTTATCATACTTATTCCTGAACATAATATAATTGTCTTGGGCAAGAATGCTTTCTTTCCATATCTCAAACTCCAGATTTGGATCAGAGTTACAGGAGAAGGAAGAAAATAATAATTAAGCAAGGAATAAAACTGGTGGAATAAATGCTGAGAGGATCCTGAGTCATGTGGGAGGTAGCCTGTGTGGAGAAGATGAAACATTCCTTGAAGTGTGTGCTCTTACACTGAAGCACACGATATAAGGGGAAAACTAGGATAGAGTAAAAATAGAGGCAGTTTCATAGGTGGAGGTGTGGTTTGTTTCCTGAGAGGTGGAAGGAGGAAATGCCAAGGAATTGGGGTAGTTGGAAAGAAGCAGAATCGTAGCTAGGCTAGGGAAAAAAGGATTTGGAAGAACATTGAGTGATTAAAATGGGGGAAAAAATGTGGAGCTAGTAGGTTGAGCTTCCTGAATTCAAATATTCCTCCTTTGCCATTCCCTTTTCTCAGGAATAGAGGGAATTCTTTCAGTAAACATTTGGATTACCACATAGCACATGTAGGTTAGTGTCCATTATAATTCCTTATGTCAATAAACAAATTATATTGAACTTATATCTGAAAAATATATCTTCTAAGTAGTCTATTTCTGAACTTTGATTACTTTTATAATAAATCCTTTCATTTGAACTATCTTGGGTCAAACTACCTTTCCACTGTATCCCAGTGTCAGAACTACAGGGAGTACTTTACAAGACTGTACGGTTTTTCCCTGGGAGCCATTATCAATGCTTTTCCAGTTTAACATTGAGAGTGGTGGTAGTGAAGGTCATCACATCAGGTGGAACAAGTCCCTGAAAAATCATGTTCTTTTTTTTTTTAATTTAATTTAATTTAATTTTTTTATGCAGCAGGTTCTAAATCATGACATATTTATGGCCAGGGTGTAACCATTGCCCTTAGAGTGGTACACTGAGAAGTTGTCTATTTTCCCACTCATAATAATTGTATGTGTCATTTTAATCTACTGAAGGCGTTTTTTCTGCTTTTAGACAGTGCAGATAACACTAAGAAAAGGTTTCACTGTGTGCTGAATGTTGTGTTCAGTCAGCAATATTTTTTTAAAAAATACCAACAACTAGTATGTAGAGTAGAACATACTAGTTACAGAACATTAGAGCCAGCAGGGGCCTGATCACTTAGTGAGCGATAGCTGAGAACTAGAAAAGCCCCTCATGGGCCAGAAGTCTAAGGGAGAGGTGACCAACTATGTAAATAGGACATGAAATTGCTTTGAAAGAACATATAGACAAGTGCCAATTAATATTTTCTATTTGTTGATAATCAGTTCATACAGGACCATATGAACTGTATAACTGCAGAATTTCTAGTTTCCCCTAGAGGGCAAGAATTTCCTTTCTTCTTTTTATGTCCCTAGGGCCTTACATGTAGTAGGTACTTAGTAAAAAGTCTGTAAATGAAAAAGCAAATGCATATTGCACACTAGTTAAAAAATAAAACAAAACTGATTGATCTGATACCTGCTTATATCATTATGACACTTAACATTTTTCTGTTTATAGTTTTTGTTATTCTCTAAGAAAAATGGGTAAAGAATAGAAAATATTAAATTCACAAAGAATCCTTGCTAAATAAATGAAAGGTTTCTAACTTTTAAAGTGATTGTTAAATTAGGGAGTTATATCAGAATTTGTATTTTTAAATCAGCTTGAAAATTCTGTTGATCAAAATGCAGTTTTAAAACTAGATAGCTAGTGGGAAGCAGCCACATAGCACAGAGAGATCAGCTCGGTGCTTTGTGACCACCTAGAGAGGTGGGATAGGGAGGGTGGGAGGGAGACGCAAGAGAGAGGAGATATGGGGATATATGTATATGTATAGCTGATTCACTTTATTATAAAACAGAAACTAACACACCATTGTAAAGCAATTATACTCCAATAAAGATGTTAAAAAAATAAAATAAAAAACAAAACAAAAATGCAGTTTTAGGGACTTCCCTGGTGGTCTAGTGGTTAAGACTGTGCTCCCAGTGCAGGGGGCACGGGTTCAGTCCCAGGTTGGGGAACTAAGATCCCGCATGCCACACAGTGCGGCCCCAAAAAAATGCATTTTTAGTTTGTAGAATTGGCATGCCCTAAGTTTCTGAGGTTTTTTGTTTTGTTTTACTTTCTTAATTATGTATAGACTTCATCATTTAAATCCAGAAACAAAATGTAGGATAGTCCCATAGTAATTTGTTTTTTTTTTTGTTTTTTTTTTGCGATACGCGGGCCTCCCGCTGTTGTGGCCTCTCCCCGTTGCGGAGCACAGGCTCCAGACGCACAGGCTCAGCGGCCATGGCTCATGGGCCGAGCCGCTCCGCAGAATGTGGGATCTTCCCGGACTGGGGCACGAACCCGTGTCCCCTGCATTAGCAGGCGGACTCTCAACCACTGTGCCACCAGGGACGCCCCCATAGTAATTTTTGATTCTGGTGTTTTTAAGTTCTGCCTTATTTTCATTCCTCATTTTCAGAATTGCCAATGCCACTCCCATCCCAGGAGACTTGCTTCGAGAAAATACAGATGAGGTGTTTCCAGATGAACAGCTTAGTGATGGAGAGAATGGCATCCCTGTTGGTGTGTCACCAGATAAATTGCCTGGATCTCTGGGACACCCTCGTCCCCAGGAGAAGGATGTCTGGGAAGAGATGGATGCCAACAGGAATAAGATAAAGCTTGGGATTTGTAAGGTGTGTATTTCTTGCATAGGAAGTGATATCTCTCAATGTCTTATTATTTTTCTCCTACTGGTGTAGCAAAGTATCATGATTCTCAATTTTGAATGAGAAGTAGAACATTGTATCGCTAGTTATTTATATATTTGTAATTGCAATATTTTTATCTAATTTTGCTCGTAATGCTCAGGTATGGACACCAAAAATTAATCTTCATCTTGTATTTTGTGGAAAAGATGAAGGTAGTTTTAAAAAAATAATCAGACACGGAGTCTAAAAGAAGAGACATCTATAGAACAGAAGTTAATGGTCCTTCCAAGTAGAAGGACCTTCCTTCCATAGTGTAGACCAATGGAGCTGAGTGTTCATTCTGAAAACTATCTCAAATGGAGGCAGGGAAACGAGGGTTAGAAGTGGAAAGCATCAAACTGGTCATGAGCTGACAAAGTGGATGTTGAATAACATGATTTTTTCTTCATTAGGATTGTAAACAGGTCCACTTGTAAGTATGGGGAGAAATATAGACTTCTGAATTAAATGATTTCATTAGTCTTTGGGTAGATTATCCCCAAATTTCTCTTTGATCTTACTGTTTCCTGTCATTTCCATTTTCATGGAAGATGATGATTAATGGAATGAAGGGGCAGTGAATTACAAATCAGTTATTTTTTGGTACTTCCTGTGTTTTTATAATTATTTAGTTGGGAAGGAGGTTAAATTTATAGGTGTAAAATGAGACTCCCGGCTCATATGTGTTAACATGATTGATAGAAACTTGGCTAGTCCTGCTTTGTGAATGGGAAATGTATCTTGAAAAGAATCTTCTGTGACAACGTCTGAGGAGCTTGGCCTATCTTTGGACAATATATACTATATTTTTAAACTATATAATTTTTAAAAATTAACAGTATATACTTTCAGTAATGGGAGTCATTTCCAGGAACATTCTCTGCATAGATGTGATATGCTGCCCTGTGGTCTGGTTGTTGGTTAGCACTATCTGGACTAGTAGTAATCAGGAATAAGTAGTGAAAAGTAGTCAGGAAGTCAGTGTCAGATTTTTGTAATGTCACCTCTGGCTGCCTTTATAGTAAACACCAGGAGCAAACTGTTCTTAGTAAAAATTCTCTAGTGACATTCTCAGTTGTCAGCCCATATGGGTGTTTGTGTATGTGACAGAGTGAAGTGGCACTTGACATAGGTCTTAATTACTTTAGTTTTCTTTCACGTTATCACTATTTAATCTACATTTAATTCTTTTCTATTTTTTAATTTCTTCCTTTTAAAAAATTATGTAAATTAGATTATTAGTGGTATTCTTTTATACAAGTAATGTTTATATGGAATTTTCATAGATGTTTACCATTTCCTTGCAATTTTGGAAGTCCCTGACTCAATCGTTTTTCTTCCTGAAATATTCCCTTTAGAAGTTTCTTTGGTTGAGGTCTTCTGATAGAGGACTCTTTCAATTTTTACCTAGCTGTAAATGTATTTATTTCAGCCTTACTCTTTTTTTTTTTTTTTTGCGGTACGCGGGCCTCTCACTGGTGTGGCCTCTCCCGTTGCGGAGCACAGGCTCCGGACGCGCAGGCTCAGCGGCCATGGCTCACAGGCATGTGGGATCTTCCCAGACCGGGGCACGAACCCGTGTCCCCTGCATCGGCAGGCAGACTCTCAACCACTGCGCCACCAGGGAAGCCCCCAGCCTTATTCTTTAAAAATAGTTTCTGCTGCCTTCAAAGGTTTTGATTGACAGTTATTTTTCTTCTGTCTTCAGTTATTAGTGTTCAGAAGTCTACTGTTTTTACTTTCTTTCTTTCTTTTGGTAGATGACCATTCCCCCAGCTACTTTTTAGCTTTTCTTCTTGTCTTTGGTGTTCTGCACTTTAACTATGACATGTCTAGGCATACACATATCTCTTTTTTTAATCAGTTCTGGGAAATGCACAGCTGTTCTCTACCTAAATATTGTCACCTCTTCATTCTTTCTGTTCTCTCAGGGACACCAATTAAGTAAACATATATTAGATCTTTTTATTCTGTCATCTCTTAATATCATTTTTTATATTTTTCTTCTTATCTTGCTGTGCTTCATTCTAGGTAATTTCTTTTGCCATGTCTTCTTATTCATGAATTAATAACTTTGGTCTTTTATGGCTAATTTGCTGTTTAACAACTTAATTGAATATTTATATTAAATTCATCAGTTAATTCCAAGTAATCCTTTGTTGACCTTTATATATTTAAACATTTTATGCATAGCTGTTCTATATGCTGTATCTGAACAAGTTTGATACCTGAAGTCTTTGGGAGTTACAAACATTTTTTAAAATTATTATTATCATTTCTGCTGACTCTTGGTCATGGTGGCATGCCTTCTTATATGTTTGACTACCTTTAGTGTTTTACTCATTAATTAATAATTCGTGGGAGTCCTGTAGGCCTAACTTGGGGGTTGGGGAAACCTTTCTTCGGAGAAGATTGTCTTCTGCTTCTCCTGGTAGCCAGAGAGCACCCCCAGTTTAAGACCAACTGGGCATTCTTGAGGGTCTTTAATCAGAATAGACATTCAGACTTCCTCTCTCTCCCTACTGCTGGTGTAAAGCTTAATTTCCCTGGTAATCGTGCTACTGTATCCTCTGTCCTTAGGCACCTCCACCCCTCTGGGCTGCCTCATTCTCAGCCTCCTTCTGCTCTACCCAGCTGCTTATTGTTCTAGCTCTAGTTTTCTTGTTGTTGTTGTTTGGTTGGTTTTTAGAGAGGAACTGAGACAGGGAGTATTCAGGCTTGGCGACCTCTCCTACCTCTTGTGAGACCACTTATGTCTCAAAGAGAATGTCCTCTCCAGGTTTAATTTTGGTTTAGTGGAATAAGGTCCTGCAAACATTTAGTTAGACATAATACAAAAAGCCAAGGTTGTTAAACGTTTTCAGTCTGTTTATCTTTGCACCAAAATATAAAACACTAAAAATACTGAAACTGAGAATAAATTTAGAAAACTTATTTAATAAAGGGTTAATAGACAAGTATGTAATGAATTACACTAGCCAAAATATCCTAATCTTCTGAAACAAAATCCCAATCATTTGCTTATATTATTTTGAAAGACTTCAATGATTCCTATCGTTTATAGTGACTAGAATGTTTTTCATGGTTTCCTTTTATGTTTTGCTAGGCTGCTACTGAAGAGGAGAACAGCCATGGTCAAGCAAATGGTATTCTGAATGCTCCAAGCCTCGGTTCACCAATTCGTGTCCGCTCAGAGATTACTCAGCCAGACAGAGATGTTCCATTGGTGCGAAAGTTACGTTCCATCCACAGCTTTGAGCTGGAAAAACGTTTGGTGCTGGAGCCAAAGCCAGATACTGACAAGTTTCTTGAGACTTGGTATAAAATAGTTTTTCTTTTTCTTTTTCTTTTTTTTTTTAAAGCAACTAAAACACTATTGATATTATTACTTTCTATTATGTAAAGTTTTTCAGATAAGGAGTTTTTGCATTTTTGTAGCACTGATTTGATTAAGCTGTCATCATCTTTATCCATGTTTTTAGTTAATATCCTCATTCTTAATGTGACTTGCCTTCTGATATTATTACAAGTTCTATAACATATAGCCTTTGGCTGTGGGAGCTGGAAACTTCATAAGACTAGGTATGAATTAAATGAACATTTTGAAGTGATTTTGTTTGGAAGGTGATCTCTTTTATTGGAATGGAGAAGATGCATTGTAAGAGAGGGCATGAAAAATATGGTATTAGGCAAGAAGAAGGAAGAGTACATGAAGTAGGGGAAAAAGTAATTTATATACAAGTGATAGGCAGTTGAATTCAATTTAATGAAGGCCTTCTATGAGTAAATGCTGTAGGAAAAAGAGACATGAATATTTATCATTCTACCTAGAAAGAAGGAAAGGTGGAACTTTAGAGAGCTATACTAGGTAACGACTAGTTCACAGTTCTAAGGCCCCTTATCTCCAATTTTGAAAACAAAAGACTGAAACTTTAAAAAGAACTTGGGATATATTTATGAATTATAGAAGGCTTTAGTAATATTAAGACCTGAGTGTCTTTAATAATAGTCACATCCTTCAATTGTACATCCCCAGTGGCTACTATTGGCAAAGAAATACGAAGTTAGAAGGACCATGTATTTAACTAACATAATAGTTACTGTGTCTGAAGATAATTCAGCCACTTCTGGCCTTGTCCAATCTAGCTTCCATTTTAAACAGTACTTCATAGCTGTGTATTCTTCATATTCTTCATTCAGTCTCACAGCTATGTGATGTAAGCTTGTGTCTACACCTTGATATGATCAAAAGGATGGACTGGGCCAATGTTTAAACATTTTCAGTTGTGCATGAGATTGGGAATAAAAATAAAAGTGTGATAGGGATAAAAGCTTAGTTTGGGAAAAAATTGGTCTAACAAAAGAACGTAACTAGAAAGAGAGTCCATGCTGAGGGAAGAGCTGAGAGATAAGACAGAGAACAGAAGTACTCCAAGAAAATGAACTCAAGCCAGAGCCTAGAATGAATAGGGAACAGTTGAAGGAAGTGAAGCACCTAATTACAAACTTAAGGAGAGGAACAAGTGTATTGCTTAAACTGCTTCCCTGCAGGTGAGAGCAGTTCTCAGAAGCCAGTGCAGCCAAATACCACCAGTCACACTATTGCTTAGCCCTGTCTTTGGAGGAGTTTACTTGAATGAGTATACATTTATATACCTCCCTGAAGACAAAACAAATGCAGAAAGTATTTGCCTGATGTGTATTAGCTTCCTCATTTCCTTTTGTAGGGCCTCTGCTGAGGCAAAAGCCCCTTGGGTAAGTTGTCCCTCAGAGCAGAGAGCAGAGGGCAGTGTGATTGAATTGGCAAAGCAAAGGTGAACTGGGTCACACAAGTCACCCTGGTTAACCTGGTTAGGCTTCTTTCCTGCCCAGCAGCAGGAGAGACATCTTCCTCCTACGGGCTCCGTCTTCCAAAACAGGATTACGACAGGTGGAGCAGAGCGTTATCCACCTGTGAAATGTTCCTTATGCTTTATCCATATTGTTTTTTTCTCATCTGTGGGTAAATATTAGTTCTGTATAGAACTTATAGGCTATATAATAAGTATTCTCCCTAGGACAGTTAAGTAACTTGTGTTCATTTTCTTAAGCTTGGAGAAAATGCAGAAAGATTCCAGTGAAGGAAAGGAATCTGTTCTCCCTGCTCTGCTTCATAAGCCTTGTGTTCCTGCTGTGTCCCGTACTGACCACATCTGGCACTATGATGAAGAGTATCTTCCAGATGCTTCCAAGCCTGCCTCTGCCAACACCCCTGAGCAGGCAGATGGTGGTGGCAGCAATGGATTTGTAGCCGTTAACCTGAGCTCCTGCAAGCAGGAGGTTGACTCCAAAGAATGGGTGATTGTGGATAAGGAACAGGACCTTCGGGATTTTAGGACAAATGAGGCTTTAGGCCATAAAACAACTGGAAGCCCTTCCGATGAGGAACCCGAAGTCCTTCAAGTCCTAGAGGAATCGCCTCAAGATGAAAAGCTCCGATTGGGTCCTTGGGCAGAAAATGATCATTTAAAGAAGGAAACCTCAGGTGTGATCTTAGCAGTTTCTGGGAAGTGCCCTGCCACTGCTGCTTCAGAACAATATGCAGATAGGCTGGAACTCCAGGCTGGAGCTGCTAGTCAATTTATTGCAGTGACACCCACAAGTCCAATGGAGGCACAAGCAGAAGGACCTCTTACAGCAGTAAGTGATTTGCTCCTGTCATTTTTCTGTCATCCACTCAAGGTGCTATTAAGAAAGGACTAATAGTTGATCAACTAAGATTCTTCTGCAGAGGCCTAAGTTTGGCACATGGGTGTAGGGAATGATGTCTGGACTAAGTTCTGTAGTCCGTCTTCCAATGTGAAATTTCTCAAGAAGTGAGATTTTTTTTATCAGGATAGCAACCTATTACATGAAATGTCATTATGACCTAATTTCATAATAACATTTATAATTAGACCACAAGAGCTGTCTATCTGCGTGTGTATATATAATATGATTTTTAAAAATTTGTAATTCTAGAGATTTTTGAACTACATTATAAATATAGTGAGGATGGCATGTATTTAACCATTCATGGTTTGTACTTTATACTGTACACCATTGCTAGTATCATTCTTTTTGTTTCCTTTCTCCTTCATAACCTTCACCCAGAAATTTGTCATATTTTATGTTCCTTTTAAACAGTAGTTTTCCAACTATTTTTTTCGCATTTAATTCTTATTTTGATAGTAGTTTTCCAAGCTTAATGTCTGTTGTTTATAAAATAGAGTCCCAGCCTCACTTCCAGAACTTCTGCTTCAGTAGGTTTGGGAGAGTGAGAGCCCAGGAATCTGCATTTTAACAAGCAGCTGAAGGCAATTGTGATACAGGCCTTCTGCAAAGGAACATTTTGAGGAAACTCACTCTTTATTCTCAGTTTGGGCATTTAGCTGGAGACACCTGTTACCCTGTTCTTATCAGTAAGCATTGGTGCCCTCTGTGACTGTGTGAGTCTCACAAAAGCCAGATATGAAGGCAACATCTCAGGCGCGAGCAGGTCCATCTGTCCTTACATGCGTGGGAGTACCAGGTTTCCCTAAATGCCATCATCAGCTAGCGGCCGTCTTTTCCAGCTCACCAGTAACAGCATTGTTCTGCGAGCTGAAATGTTTTCAGTTAGAATAGAATTGCACACGCAGGTGTAAAACAGTAAGAAAAGGTAACAAAATTTGATTTTGTGTACAGCTCTGTAGGAATTTACCTGCACTTCGAAATAGAGAAATAAATGCTTGCCTCTTTCTTCATCATAGTTAGTTGGTCTTTCCTTCTTTCCTAGGACTGGTTTGTGTAGTTATACAAGTCATTCACTGCATAAAGAGACCTAGCCAAGGGAACAAGTTGGGGTTGAAATCTAACCCAAACTTTGCTAGCCAAATCGTGCATCTTTGTGTAGGGCTGTTTCCTCTTTGAGGGGCATCCTTTTCCAAATTGTACAGAGGTCCCCTGTGGGCTAGAGGCAGATCCGAATGCCTCCCTCCCTTGTCTGCATTTCTTTTTCCACCTCACCTTCCTCTTTCCATTCATTCCCTCTTTCCACCTTCCCATATTCAGTTTCTTCTTTTCTTTGACTCTAGTATGCTGTATACTCACTGTTGGCTCATGCATTTTTCCAACAGCATTCTGGTGTGCTTCCCTGCATAAAGGGTTCTAAACCCTCGGCTCCATTTCTCCTGGTATTTTTTACTCTCTCCCATCAATACTGTCCTGTCCACAAAAATTGTTCTCATGGTTCTCTTACACTATCTGCAACATTTTCTCTATCAAATTTTTGAAAGACTTGTATATTATATTTGATATTATAAGTTTGACCTTATTTTCAGGTATCATTAAATAAAAAATCTTTTTCTTAACTGAAGGTCTCTTAAATAGCAGCCTCATCACTTGTACACTTGTGTCTAAGGTATTGAACTTACCATCTCCTTCATTTTGGGGAGCTTGGGATAAAAATATATCTCTTTTGTAGGCCTCTTCTTGAGGCCTACATTCAGAGTTTACTTTTGCAAGCAGATGTCGTTACTTCCCTAACTTAACTACAGACACATTAAGTAGGGAGTACCACCAAATAGTCTCTTTAGGTCTCTTGCAGCTCTGATCACGTGCTCTAGCTTAGACAGTATGATAAAACATATTACCATTCTATCTGAATATTTTAAATTAGGACATATATATTCTGATGAGAAACAGTTTGTTAGTTTATATCTTTTGCATTCAGGCTTGTTTCCTCTTTATGATGATATGAAAGAAATTGTCCTGGTATCTTAAAATATGTAAGAACTATAAAAATAGGCAAAGCAAAAGTTTATCTGTATTACAGGTATAGTTGGCATATTAAATCAACTGATGAGAACTTCAGCATTCTTTAATTCTCTTTATTTCTTAGCATAGATTTGTGAACCTTGTTTAGGGCTTTCCTTATCCATATACATGAAACCACTGGTTATCAAATAGCATGTATAAATTTTTTAGATGATATATTTTGAAAGATGGATAAATTTGCTAGATTCAAAAGAAATTGGGGTTATTTTTGGAAATTAGATTTTTTTTTCCCGTGGGGTAAACAGTTATGAAGTTAGCCCACTACTAATCATTTCTAAAAAGAGGCTGAACAACATAGATTTATAGGGAGCAAAATAAGACTAAACTTTGGCTTATAGGGGAGATATTAAATTATGTTTTGATTAGCAAATGGAGAGGCAAAATTAAGCTGGCATAAACGAACAAGGATAGAGAAGGAAACTAAAGTAACTTGAACTGCTTCTGAAACAGGTCTAACTATTGGTCCAGAATGACAGTATCTGTAGGAAAGAATGTGACCAGTTTTGTGTGGTGTTGAGTAATCACTGTTGGTAGGGAGAAGGTTGGACGGGTTATTCCTTACAGATATTGTGGCAGATTGTACCACATGATCTCTTGGTTCTAGACAGTCCTTTAGAAAGGCAGTGCTTCATTTTAGTATCACCTTTGGAAACACTATAAATGTGACTGGAGAATAATAATACCACCTATATGTTACCTTTTGCTGTGTAACAAATTACCCTAAACTTAACAGCTTTAAACAACAGTTATTATTTCACACTTTTTCTAAGGGTTGGGAATGCAGGAGTGGGTTAGTCTGATTGTTCTGGCTCAGGGTTTCTCATGAGGTTGCTACCAAGCTGTAGGCCAGGGAAATCATCATAGGGTTGGACTGGATGGGAAGATCCTCTTCCAAGCCCACTCACATGGTTGTTGGCAGGCCTCAGTTCTTCACTGGATGTTGGCCAGAGGCTTCAGTTCCTCACCACGTAGGCTCTCCATACTTGACATGGCAGCTGGCTTTTTCAGAGAGTGAGGAGAGAAAGAGACAGAGAAGGGGGCGGGGGTGGTGGTGGAGAGAACACCCTCCACCAAGGTAGAAGCCACACTGTCTTTTATAACCTGATCTCAGAAGGGGCATATCATCATTTCTGCCATATTCTCTTGGTCACACAGAGCAGCCTTCCTCATACCAGGGGATTGTCAACATACTGAAAGACTTTCCTCATTGACTTGTTTTTCAGACATTGAGAAGAAGAAAAGCAGGAGTGGGGGGTGTAAAGTAATGCACAGAGAAAGAGCAGGACAAAAAGAGAGTCACATGTACTTTTTTTGTAATCTGTCAGCATCTATTAAGAGGATTCCTCTGGCTGTATTTACAGGAATTACTAATACCAGTACTATGAGAGTCAGATCAGCAGTTGTTTGCATTGCCTTAATTCTGTTCTTTCAGCCCTTCAGTTCCGTGAGGTGTCTGCTAAGTTCCAGGCTTTCTGCTGTACCTCAGGGATAAACAGTTGGCACCAACCTGTTAGGTTGACATTGAAGGCCTATGTCTAAACATTTACCTTAAACCACATGAAGTGATTTTTGTGGTTGAGCTGTGTACACAAATGAGAATACAGATAAATCTGCTTAGGACAGGGGAGTGCAATGTTGGGTGTTTTAATTTTCTCAACTCTTATTTTCTAATTTTATTTACCATGGTGAAGATATATTACTTTCAAAAATAAGAGGACTTTGAAGGATGAATAAGTTTTCTGGAAGGAGATGCAGGGGTGTCAAGCAAAAAACACAGCATGTATGAAGGCAGAGAGGCTTGAAACACCAAAATTCAGAGTATTTAAATAAGTAATCCAAAGTGTTAGGGTGAAGGAAGGAGGCTGAAAATGAGCTGCACAAGTGAGGTGATAAAGGGCCTTGACCTGCCATGCTGAGGTATATGGGATGGAGGACAAGAAACTGCCAGGGTTGAGGTTGGGGAGTAATGTGCTCTTTGGGAGCCATGGAGGGAGAATGGCTGGGGCAGCAGCCAGTGAGGAAGCTTTGGCATTAGTTCAAGCAAATACGAGGGCTTGAACTGTGAATCATGAAAATCTCAATGAAGACTTGAGGCATTTCCATAGTGCAGCTTACCTGAAATAGTAGCTTCGTGTGACTTTTCCAGTGTTCCACTGAATATTTGGAGCCCTTGTACACCTGGAGTGACTATATGAAAGCTCATGGAGTCACTCAGAGTCTCTATTGAAAAATGAATGATCCATGTAATTAACAGATGAGTGTTTCAATAGTATGGAAAGGTAAGGACTTTTTGGATTGATTGCCACCGTGGTTAACTTCTTGAAATGGATTTTGTAGGAGAGTTGAATGCATGTACATTGACTAGGGAGTGGCTAAATGTCCTCTGTCTGACCATGGATTTCTGTTTTTTTTTTTTTCGGTACGCGGGCCTCTCACTGTTGTGGCCTCTCCCATTGCGGAGCACAGGCTCCGGATGCGCAGGCTCAGCGGCCATGGCTTACAGGCCCAGCCGCTCCGCGGCATGTGGGATCTTCCTGGACCAGGGCACGAACCCATGTCCCCTGCATCAGCAGGCAGACTCTCAACCACTGTGCCACCAGGAAGCCCCATGGATTTCTATTTTTGATCTGGAAAGTTGGGTCATTATAATTATAGAAAAGTTTTGTTTCTGTGAGATTACATCTCTGGAATTACATATGATGGTATAATTCAATCAATGAACGGTCAGAAAGGATGAGAGACTGGATGGACCAACTTGGGAAGTAAAAAAAAAGCTCATTTGTGAAGTGTTCAAATAAAAGACTGGACTGTCACTTGGGAGAGGCTTCATAGAAGGAACCCAAGTGTCCAATGGTTGATTTACTCATATGTTCAACATTTATTGAGCGTCTACTGTATGTCAGGTACTGTGCTAGGCATCACAGCCCAGTGACTCTCCTCACTATTTAAGTGCTGTAGATGCTGTGATAGAAATCTATAGGTTGTGGAAGTTGGGGATAGTTGAACTAGATTTATCCCCAAAGTGTCTTCCAAGATTGTATGAAGGGGCTTGAAAAGTGACTATTAAATCCTGTAGCCATGTATGTGATATATAATTACAGACCAGCCAAGAAATATTATTTCAATCTGTCTTTTCTGGGACTTCTATTCTTTGGGTGTGAGTTGTGACTTATTTATGATTCCTAGTACCTCTACAAAATTTTATAACTTCAGATTCCCTTAAATATCCATTCAACTATTAATAATGAGTGACTGTCTCTGAGGAGTGGGATAACAGGGGAAGGGAAAAAACAACTTTTACTTCTCATTTACTTAGGTCTTGAGGCTTCAGGTTTTCAGTTTTACCCACCTCTGTAAACAAAGACTTCTGCCCTCTCCATTCCTTACCACATCAGCCCTCATATCTATCCACATAAGCCAAACCACAAGATAACAATATCTTCGGCAAAAGTAACCAACATAAATGAGGTCAGGGTAAGCGACAGGGGTAAAGAGTGAGACATTCTTTTAGGATGTATGGCCTCTTAATATGCACATGTTACCGCAACTGTGTACTGTCTTTATAGAAATAAAAATTTGGTACATAAAAACATGGTTCAATAATAGTAGCTTAGTTTCATTCATAGTTTTCGACACTTGTATAAAGTATTATATAAAGATGCTTTAAACAAAAGTCTGCAGTAGAATTTAAATAGCCCAAAGAAGTTTGAATGGTTAAAATTTAATTTTTTTTAATAGGCCTGGAATTAGGCCAAGAATAACTCAGTTACTCTTGGCTATAGTAGGAACCAATAAATTATTCTACTACCTATATCTCTTCTAAATTGTTTGCCAGAAAAACAAAATGAAATATAGATATTTCATATACCATATTCCTTTCATTTGGAAGAGAGACTATTTGGTATGAATGTTGAATTTACCAAGGTTTTTATTATCTTAATAGCATTACTATCTTTGAATGAGAGGAAAGTGAAAGGATAATTTGTAAGTTAAAATGTGAATAGTTGGTTTGCAGTTTATTGTCTCTTGCCTGTGTGGCCAGTTCTGAACATGGGGTAACTATAAAATAATGAGGCTGCTTTATCTGAACTAAAAAGTAATGAGACTGATGTTAGTCAAATTCAGTACTAGAAAAAAAGTAAGAAAATTTGAAAGAAATGGAAAACATTGAGGTGATTTTCTAATTCTATAGAAAGGTGTACCTGATACAATTAGAGAACAGAAGAAGGGAAATGATTGAATTCATGCCTTGATGAAATGTTTGTGAATTAGAGAAATTAAACATATAAAGGGATGTATATGGCTTACTGGCAGATCATTAATTCAGTCTATAGAGTGTCCCAAGTATGGGAATTGCTTTTGTGTCTTTATAGTCTAATGTTAAGGAAGCTGTTTTTAGCTATACTTAGAATTAGCTTTCTTTTCTCTGTATGCAGCTATTGATCTTTGGTTTTGTTCACCTTGATAGATAATGTTTTTTTTTTTTTTAATTTTTTTTTTGAACACTCAGTTTCCCAGACTTCATTTGAGAGTGTGTAGTACATGTCAGTAAGTAGGCTTTGCTGTGAGGGAATCTCAAAATCCTAGAATCCTGTCCCTAACTTTTTTTGACTGTGTTTTTCTTCATTTGTGAAATTTGTGTTAATAAAAGTACTCAATTAAAATACCGGGTAGGTATGAAATGGAATCAGTAAAAATGATTTTAGGAATATTTTATAAATTAAAGTGCTATATAGATATTACAGTAATTTATGCAGTTTCTCATAATTGCTCAGAATCTTTTCAAGAAAATTAATTCTTCTCTCCAGTGGTTCATATATCTTTTCTATATACAAGATTATCATCTCTTTTTTCATACCATACATACACAGACATTTATATCCTGAATCCAGATGAGTTAGGCTCAGAAGTGCATTGATTCTCTAGCTTCAATCTCAGAAGACCAGTGGAGTGTTATTTTTGTAAATAATGCTGATTTCATTTTGGCTGATGTACTTGGAATTACGTATAATGATGAAATGACTGTTGGTTTATTTTGAATGTAAATATAGTCATCTCCCTAGTTATTTGGTATTTAATATAATTTCATAACTGCTTTTCTTATCACCATCACTCTCAGGTCTTAAAAAGTAAATTCTGAAGAGTAAATAACTATAAATTTTAAGTTTCAATATCATTTTTACAAATACTAGAAAATTGCCATCTGCCTATATTTAGTATAATGAAAGAGAGGTACAGGTATGAGGTGACTTCCTGAAGGGTGACAGCACCAGTAGAACTTACTGCCTTTTCCCCAAGGTCATTGTAGGTCTGGGCTTATTGTGAGAATTCATGTCTGAACCTAGCCTGTCTTGGATTAACAGAGCCTCAGTACACTGATTCCATTCAGGAGCTATTCCAGGACATTAGTTAGGTGTTTTCTCCCTGGGCTGGGCTTAGGGTAAGCTTTGCGTGTTCTTAAACCTAATTGTTCTCCTGACACACAGAGAAACAGATTTAAGCAACTTATCTGACTCTAGAACCAAATGGGTTTCTTGGTGTCATTGGACTAGAGATGGGGTCTAAGTGAAATCTCCCATGACAGCTCCAAATTCATTTGGCTTCGAATTCAGACCAATTTCCATAGTTTTATTAGAGCTTAATGGGCTTCATTAAATGATTTTCGAGTTATTTAATTTCTCAAAAAGGCTTTTTTCCTTACCAGTTTATGTGGTTGACATTTTCTGCCTCCTTACATGTCACTTAACAGATGAGAAGACGTAGGTGTCTTTAATGTATTTTTTAAATTTAATTTTATTTGTTTTTCACTGTGTTGGGTCTTTGTTGCTGCGCACAGGCTTTCTCTAGTTGCGGCGAGTGGCAGCTACTCTTCATTGTGGTGTGCGGGCTTCTCATTTCAGTGGCTTCTCTTGTTGCAGAGCATGGGCCCTAGAGCATGCAGGCTTCAGTAGTTGTGGTGTGCGGGCTCAGTAGTTGTGGCACATTGGTCTTAGTTGCTCCGTGGCATGTGGGTTCTACCCGGACCAGGGATCGAACCCGTGTCCCCTGCATTGGCAGGCAGATTCTTAACCACTGTGCCACCAGGGAAGTCCTGTAGGTGTCTTAAAGAAAGGACATTCTTATTAAACATTGAATCTTATTCACATAGAATTGAAATGACCTTTGTGAAAGGATGGTAGAATTTCATTTATAATAGGCTGGACCTTAAAAAATTAAAGAAGATATAAAACATTAGTAAACATCTTTGTGTTTGCTTATAGGAAAATATTAATAACATTGATTTACAGAATTTATGGGAAACAACAAATGCGTGTAAATTTGGAGTTTTTCAACTTAGAATAATTTACTGATAATTTTTCCCTAAGATTCTGTATCTGGATTCTGGCAGGAAATAACTGGCACACTCACAGGGACTTGGAGAAAATCTAATGAAGGGAACTTTTTACAGACGTGTGGGTAGGGTTTAAGAGAGCCAACAGGAACAGAAATAGAGGGAGCTATTCCTATTCTGAGTCCTGAAAGAGAAGGAAGAGGGGCAGTTAGCAGAACCTGGTAAGAGTCATATCTATAGGAGAGGGGGCCATGTGACAGAAGCTGTGGCCAGGAGTGGTAGAGTGTACCGCCAAAGCTGCAGTCCCTCGGGAGGAAGCAGAGAGAAGTAATACCCAGATCTTTTTCGCCTCCAACTCCCTGATTCTCTGTTGGTGCTGCCCATTGGGCAAACACAACCAGAAATCAGACGGCAAGGGAGCCTGGATAGTGCAGTCAGTAGAAATCAGTCTTCCAGAGTACAGAGCAAGCTAAAGAAAAGGCAGGGATGAACCTAGAGGGGGACTGTTCTGTACAGTTTCTGAGTAGGGGAGCTTGAGTATCATGCATTTTTATTCAGAATTGTTCATTTTAAGTATGAGTTGGGCAAAGCTGGTTGGGATCTGCGTTCCTCTTATAAATTAGAATTTGAGGTGTTAACTCTCAACTCATACATCTTCATTTTATAATTCCACATTATTGCATTTAACTTTTTTTCTCTTCTCTCTCCAGATTACAATTCCTAGACGTTCTGTGGCATCTACACAGTCGACTTCAGGTAGCTTTCATTATGGTCAGCTGCCAGAAAAGAAAGACCTTCATCCCATGGAGCCCACTGTGGAACTTTACTCTCCAAGGGAGAGCTTCTCTGGCTTGGTTGTGACAGAGCGCGAACCTCCTAGTGGAGGAAACAGAACAGACTTTGGGCTTCAGATAGATCATATTGGTCATGACATGTTACCCAGCATTAGAGAGTGTGACAGCTCCCAAGACCTGGGACCAAAAGACCTTCCTGACCATAACAGACTGGCTGTGAGAGAATTTGAGGGTCTCCCTAGGGAAACGGAAGAGAAAAGCATGCTTGTGGGGTCAGATAATGAAGATGAGAAGTTGAGTAAAGGGCAGCCTTATATTGAGATCTCCCCTCTCCCAGGAGACTTGGTGACGGTGGAAAGGGATCACTCAGCTACTACTGAACCTCTTGATGTGACAAAGACACAGACTTTTAGTGTGGTGCCAAATCAAGACAAAACTCACGAGATAGTGAAGCTTTTGGCAGTTGGAACTTCAGCGATATCTCCACGAGTTATTGACCAACATGTTGAAGGACAGATAGGCCAGGTGGCAGCAATGCAAAAAGGTAAGATATCTAAGGAGGATGACATCAAGAGTGAAGACTTGCTGAGTCATCAAGGAGACCTCTCTACTTTTTTGCACCAAGAGGGTAAGAGAGAGAAAATTGCCCCTAGAAATGGAGAACTATTTCATTCTGTTTCAGAGAGTGAACATTGTCCTCCATCTCGGAAGGATGTGGTTAGGTCATCCTTTGTAACTAGACACAGCCGAATTCCTGTTTTAGCACAAGAGATAGATTCAACTTTTGAATCATCCTGTCCAGTCTCTGCAAAAGAGAAGCTCCTCCAAAAGAAAGCTTATCAGCCAGATCTAGTCAAGCTTCTGGTGGAAAAAAGGCAACTCAAGTCTTTCCTTGGGGACCTCTCAAGTGCCTCTGATAAATTGCTAGAGGAGAGATTATCCACTATTCCTGCTCCTTTTTCTGAGGAGGAAGTCTTCACTCCCTTTTCAAGACTGGCTGTAGACTCACACCTGAGCAGGTCAGCCGAAGACAGCTTTCTGACACCCATCATCTCCCAGTCCAGAAAGAGCAAAATTCCAAGGCCAGTTTCATGGATCAACACAGATCAAATCAACAGCTCAACTTCATCTCAGTTCTTGCCTCGGCCACCACCAGGAAAGCCACCCATGAGGCCTGGAGTAGAAGCCAGGTAATGCTGTGTGCTCTTCTCCCTATGTTAAGTGTGTAGCATTATTTCTGTGTCTGCTTGATTATGTCATTGGTTTCATTTTTTTGTTGCCTGCTTCTGATCATCTACTTCCTTCCCTGCCTTTCCCAAGCCTTATAGCATAGTGTAGTTGAAAGGGTCAGTTTGATCCAGGTTAATTCTTAGCTCTCGCACTTTCTAGCAGTGTGAACCTCAATTTCCTTATCTATAATATGGGTAAAACATTTGCCTCATGGTTTTGGGAAGAGGAAATCAGGTAGAATATGTCTAGAGCTTTGTTTAGTGCTTTTTAGCATGCAACAAAGGTTATGTCTCTTTCCCAGTCCATTTTAACTAGATACTCGGTAATTTTCTAGTTTTGTCCAGTCAGAATCCCGTTATAACAGATGTCATTATGACGTCAAATTCTGGGGAAAGATACTGTGTCTGTAATATGATGAATGGACCCTAGTAACAGTTCAATTTATCTGATTATAATGAATTAGACAAAAAAATCCTTTAGGGAGTTTCCCTACATCTGATGATATACAGGACCATACATAATAAAGATATTGCCTTAATATTTACTGTGTGGTATGCTTGTTTATTGAAATATTCTTATGTGTAGTTGACCATGGAGTGATTATATTTTGAAGAGAGGAAAATATTGGGAAGTAATGAACCAATTAAGAGTGCTTTCCTTGGAGCCATTACTCACTTTTCAGAGTAGAATGGTCTAAACCCTTGGAGAAGAAGCAAAAGGATAGTCTTTTAACAAAAACAAAGTGGACATCAAAATAAATTTACCTGAAAATTATAGCTTGTTCTAGATAATAGGCCTCCACCTGTTATAAGGATTTCTGAAGTATATTAAAGTGAGGTTCTATCTGCATCATTACCCAGCAGAACTTGCTACCCTTACCTAAAGTTAAGTTTAGTTTTGACTTGCCCTAGGGTTTCTTTCAGGTTCAAAGGTAACTAAACACTGGATTTGAAATGACCATGGAACTAGACTTCAACGGGAAAAATGGTGATGAGTAAACAGCAGTCATTTAGCTGAGACATTTTAAAAAGATGATTCCATGGACAATATTCACCCGTCCCCCCTTTTGCTTGGCATCTGTGCTTAATAGAGATAGTATATCTGTGGCTTGAGCTGCTTTGGACTGCAACAAACAAATCTTAATTACTATTTACTATTTACAACTTTACATGTCCCCTCAAAGTAGAACTTGGTAACTTGATAACAAAGCCAGATGTGTGGCATTGTGCCAGATATTACAGAGCTGACCAGCCTGAAACTCATCTGGGAATTCAGTGGGAGCTCAACTTTCCCACATAGGTCCTGGCACAGAGGAATTATCTTATTCCATTCTTCAATTTTTACAATAAGATCCATGAAGTTAGGCTTAACCAAAATGAGTTTTATGTCATTTGTCAGTATAAGTAGATGGTGGGGAAGGAAGAAGAGAGAAAATTCAGAGAAAAAATCAGTAAATTGTTGCTGATCCATGATGGTGATGGTGGCTGTATATGTCTCCTGCATCCTGCAGGTGCCAGTACAACTTGGAAGTTCTTCTCCCGTTTCCTTCCGTAAGGAGTGGCATGTCAGCAGTTTGAGGTTTAAATTCTTAAACTGAATGGATTTTAGGCCAAGACAGAAAGATATGTAGGGCAGAGGAGACATTGCTATTTATGTGAATGCTTTCTAGATGGCTTGGTTGCCAGTAAGAGAGGCATTCGGCTCTCCTGAATCTCAGGGTATCGTCAGGGGCAGAAACTGAGGCCCAGAGAAACCAGTGACTACTCTTTTCTTTTGGAAATTATTAAATGAGGTTGAAATATATTTTTATCTGTAGTTCCTGCTGTTGGTGAGTACTGTTGAAGACTTACATTGTGGAGTTTAATGTTTGCCTAAGTATATATAGAATTCCTGTTCTAAAAGCCTTAAACAAAATTGTTTACTCTCCCTCATGTGCTAACATGCTAGAGACATTTCATTAAGTTAATTCTAAAATGGGAAGAGCAAACATGCTATAGGAGGAAGGGGCTTAACAACATGTAAGTGCTTCTGGATGGCAGACATCCAATTAAGTACTTTACTGCACTTGACTGCTCAGTAACCCTGTGAGATAGATAATATTCCCCTTCAAAGCTGGAAGAGGTTAAATAATTTGTCCAGGGTTATACAGCTGGTATATGAAAGAGTAACTCCGCATCCTCTGTTTCCTGATTTTGACTCACATCATACATATTATGATTTGGGACATTGTGACTTTCTAGGCACACTTAAAGTGAATTAAAATGAAAGTAATTATTCTCTGTTTTCTTTCAGGCTCCGCAGATATAGAGTCCTAGGGAGTAGCAGTTCCGACTCAGACCTTTTCTCCCGCCTGGCCCAAATTCTTCAAAATGGATCTCAGAAACCCCGGAGCACTACTCAGTGCAAGAGTCCAGGATCCCCTCACAACCCAAAGACACCACCCAAGAGTCCAGTTGTCCCTCGCAGGAGTCCCAGTGCCTCTCCTCGAAGCTCTTCCTTGCCTCGCACATCCAGTTCCTCACCGTCTAGGGCTGGACGGCCCCATCATGACCAGAGGAGTTCATCCCCGCATCTGGGGAGAAGCAAGTCACCTCCCAGCCACTCAGGATCTTCCTCGTCCAGGAGGTCCTGCCAACAGGAGCACTGCAAACCCAGTAAGAATGGCCTGAAAGGATCCAGCAGCCTCCACCACCACTCGGCCAGCACTAAAGCCCCCCCAGGGAAGAGTAAGTCAGCCAGTAAACTCAGCAGATAGGAGCTGGGCTGCATCTCTGTGAAAGGTGTGAGATCTTCCTCCTAAATCTGATACATGTGTGTCCCTGTACTGTCTATTTAAAAAAATCAGTGTTGATCTTGTCTTGCAAAAGAAAGTAACATGATAAAATATTTATAAGAAGATATATGATAAGAAATTACCTAAGATAGGCAGCAAGCAGATCAGGAATCAATGTCTTTGCATAGGAAGGGGCAAGCCAGCAAAATCCAAGGGGGTGAAACTGGCTAAATGAACTCTCATTTCTTATCTGCCTTCAAAACAAAAATGTTGAAGGTAGGGGGTGGATTGGAATTTTAAGGGGTTTAGCCTACTTTTTTTTAAGGCTCTACTAAAAGATTATATAGCAAAAGTGAAACTTCTTACTTTAATATTTGCTTTCCAAACTTCCCAACCTCGGAGAGTCAGAATTGCTCCGATATTAGAATATGTAAGAAGTGTGTTGCTGGGGAGCCAGTGCTCGTATACATTTGGCTTGTGTGTTTATCTGGTGTATTGAGAGTTCACACCTTTACTTTGCCTCATTCCTAGTACCCTCCCTGGATTTCACATTTTTTAAAGTTAGTGTTTGTCACCTGATCCAGTCTCTCTTATTTTGACAATACATTCTAACGTGCTTTTGGCAGCACATGCTGAGAATTTCAAATCCAATTACTTTTCTAAATCCCCTAATATTTCTCTTTGGAGCAACAGTTACTTAACTCAGTATATTTTTATTGTGAAAAATAACTGATGAAACTTAGGTAAAGGAAGGAAAAGTCTAAATAAAACTACTTTGCAGGCTTCAGTGCTTTAGGGAGAGGGACAGAGTGTGGAGTAATACCTTCAAGATAGAAGAACCCTCTTTCCCCTGTTAGTTTCCTCCTTGTGGAAGGAAAACTGACCAGAGTAGACCTTGCTTCCTTAAATCTTCTAGGTACCAACTATTTCTACTATCAACCTCCAAGACAATACCAGGGAAGTACATTGCTGTGGAATGTGACGTTATGCTTTTAGAGCTTTAGAAAGAAAAATAGGAAGAAATTAGGTATGTTGAGGCTTAAAATTCTCAAACTTTGTATTTTATACATTTAGCCAATAAGGAATGAGTATCTGAGAAAATAAATTTAGGCTCAATATTTATCTTTTAAGATTTTATTACCTGCTTCACCTGTGCTTTAGTTTGACTATTTGGGCTTCTTGACCTGATTTCCATGTAATCTTAATTTATAAAGCTGTAAGGAGGATCATATTTGTTCTGATCTCACTCTTCTGCTAAGAGGAATCAGTAAAAGTTAAATTATACTAGATTTTTTAAATGAGTTCTTTTATACTCACAGTTTTTGTGTTGTAAAGACCTTATTAAGGTCAGGTAAATTGGTCTGCTTGCTGTTGAAATTTGCCTTCTAGCAAACATCTGTGCTTTGTCTTTGACCTTGTGTTTGCTGCCAAACCTAATACGGTTGAATTGGAAAACAGAAAAAAAGAAAGATATTTCCTCACCAAGTGAACATATTCTAATGCTGCATCAAAGCTGCCCTGAAGCTGCACTGAACTTATCTTGTTCTCTTTATCTGTGTTGAGCTTTTTGAAAAAAAAAAAAACAAAAAACAAAAACTCAAAACACTATTGAGGCATATACAGTCTCCCCTAAGAAATATAGCATAGTGTGGAATCTTAATTTCTCTCCGGTTTCAAGACTACAGAGGAATGCAATAGATAAGACATATTTGCTGTTTAACTAAAGCGACTGTAATATTGGAAGACCAATCCTTCTGTATTATATTGTATAATAGTTGCTATAACACTACTTGCATGTCTTCATGGTAAATTATATAAATATTTATAAATATATAGAGAAACATATGCTTATATAAACTCATTCTTTCTCATTCTCCATTTGTAATTTCAAGATCACAGATGGTAAAATTACTTTTTATTGTGTGCCTCGTGTACACTTGGGCCTTGTCTATCTTCATTTTCTGAAAATACGTTCTTGGCATGTGACACAACATTCTTTTTGCCTTCCTTGTGAATAATGCAAAGGTTGGCAGTCTTTAACAAGCCAAGATAGGTTATTTAATTTTCATTTTTGAAAGATTTTAATAGGGGAAAAAATTACTAGGACTCGCTTGTAATACTTGTTCAAAGATTTGTCATGTTAATTACATAATTCTGTCCTTATGGTTAGAGTGGATAAACTGGGATGATAATCATGGGTCTGACATAAATTGATTTAAAAAAAAAAATCTTTTACAAATTACCATTCTGCTTTCCTCTTTTCACCTCACTTGGGGAGGTGGGCGGTGGGAAGTAATCTACAATTAAGAAATTATCTTTTTCCTGTTTTATTAGCTAAATTGTGCTAAAAGTAGCCAGCTTTAAATCCTGAGCCCTCTAATCAGAAATGTGCTCATGGTAACTACTTGAAAAGCTGATGAGGCTGCAAACTGTAGTATGTGTGCTATTTTATTTCTTATTGGCATTTCTCTGCTAGAAGTCAAAACTGACAGTGATGGCAACATGGCAACTGAATGTTTCCTCTCTTTTTTGGTTCCTTCCATTTTTCTCCCAGCTTTTCCACTGTGTTGCCCCCCTTTTCTAAATGGCACTGACAAACTCAAGATCCAGAGAGAAACAGCCTTGTTGTGTAAGAATATTTTATTTTTCATGTAGAGAAAAGAGTTAACCAAAGATATTTCTGCTCTGATACTTTCAAAAGAAGACAGATTAATTATATCTCATGTATTAATAGATACACTTAAGAGGACTATCTTGTATAGAGATTTACTCTACGGTTTTTAAAAGCAGTTTGTTTTTTTAGATTTTAGATGTCTTGGGCTAAAAAGAGATGTTCGCAGCCCTGAGCAAAGCACTTTTGGCACAAGGATTTTTGTTTTTGTTTTATTTTAGAGTCTGATACAGAAAACGAGTTGGGTTTTGTTGTTGTTAGTTCTTTTTTATTTATTTTTAACTTTTTTAGTGATGGCATATTTCAGATTTCAGTGACAAACATAGATCATCCAACTGATTTTAAACCAGTTTGGTTATTCTACCTAAGGTGAGGGACATGGCCGTCAATTAAAGTCAAGCCAAACTATATTAAGAGTAGTATGGGGCAGAAGTTAAAATTATCTTTTGAAAGCCAGGTGCCTCCTAGTTTCTCCTTTCACAACAAAATGGCTAGTTACCTAGTCACACTTGCCCTTACCCTCCCTTGTCTAGTCTTTGGAGTTACTTGGGTGGAGCGGAAGATGGAATTGGCAACAGTTCAGTCCCTTTAGGTAGCATTATTCCTAAATTATGCTGCCAAATCTCCAGGGTGTAGATTGTTTGAAATGTTAAAATTCCACATAGCAGTCTTTTGCACAGCTTAAAGGCATTTAACTTTAATGTGTAGTGAACAAAGAATGAAAATTGGGTCATATCAAATTTAACTTTAAAGCACAGATTATAAACATTTTCGAATGTTAAGTCTTAAGTAGGCACTCTTATTCTCAACTTGGTGTGCAAGCTAGCCTTGCTGACAGTGGCATAGTTACATTTACTGTTTTTCAAGTTGCATGTTGTGGAGTGAATGCTTTTTTGTTTTTGGGGGGTTTTCCTGAGTTAACAAGTTAATCAAGTCCTAAATTAGTGGCAAAATGGTAATTGAGACCCACTGTTGTCATTATCTACTCTATATTGATTGCTTTAAATACTTAACAAATCTCAGCTGCTCACTAATCTAGCGGACTAGGGTGCAGTATCTGTTCTGCTCTTAGCCAGTATGGGAATTTGAAGTTCTTCTGTAATCATCAGAGATTCCTTCCAGGCCACAGATTTTCATGTGAATGTTTGTATGGTTATATTCAATTGACAAGGAAAAGTGTTGGTGCATGTTTTATAAACCCAGACACAGACAGTTAAAACGATAACTACTTTTTCTATATCCAGTAGCTTTGAAGTAAAATCATTATGCTTGTTCCCTGAAGAGCAGAGGATTCTTTGTTCTAGGAACTACATTCTTAATCTAACTTTAGGAATTGGTGATCGGAGAAACAGGATCCAGAATTCAGAATTTAGTGTCTTAGGGCAAAAAATGCATCTTACCCTGGCTATTTGAAAATACATTTATTTGTAGATAAGTCTAGATTTAGTCTTGAAAATCAAAATGTTCACATTTTAAAACTTTTCATTCCTTGATATCTATCAAAACGTGGCATATGTTAGGGAACCATTTCTTCTGTCATGTTCATGTGTTTTGGAATTAAGTTATTTGCGTTCATTGTTTTAAAATCTGCCCATTTCTGTTTATACGTATTTACCACAGATGTGTTGGGACTTTGCCTAAAGGGTGAGATATTTCAGCACCTGTATCACTGAGGAGATAGAACGGTTGGTGACAACTGTATAGTTTTGAGTTTGGTTCTGTAGACAGTTTATTTGCAGAATAGTTATTTATCTGTGTTCTAATATAAAAAGTATTATGGCATGGATTAAGGCATGTAACCACTATGGTAGTCTTCACATGTCAATATTTACCCAAGTTCAGAAATCACAGGTGCATATTTAGACCTTAACTTAGAGAAGGGAACCAGAGGCAGTTCCAGTCCTCAGACCATATAGAAAGATGTAGTACATTGAAAACCCCAGGTGGTTGTTAGGACATCCCACTTCCCTGTCCTCATCCAATAGAACTCTGGTATATACTTCAAGGATGTGGGAGTAGTGTGGAAACATATCATTGGATATTCTCAAGAGTTTGGCTGTCCCTCTGGAAATATGAGAAATTTAAGCCAGTTAGACTCAGGAGCCTGCAGAATCTGTTGCCAACATTGCTAGGGAGAACTGCAGGAGATAAATGGGGAATTCCTATAGTTCTTAGGTAACTCCAGGACATGGGACAAGGATCTCCCTATTCATTTTAAGGAGAATTGGATGCTGCACATCTCAAATCCCTGGCTGGACATGAAGTGATGATATTAAAGTCTTGACCCATCAGTACATTTTCTAATTCAGTTGTGAATACCTGCTCCAACTTTTAAAACATAAGCTTGATGTTTACTCCCCTTAAGCAAGTTTGGAAAATTGCTTGATGTGATACACAATCTCAAGACACTGAATAGCCAAGCTGAAACCTTTACTCAGTAATGATTTGAATATTTCCTTAGATTTTGCTGGATCCTTGGTCTTAAGGAGACATGTAAAGGATGTGAAGCCTTTTTCTTCATTGCCCTGTGGAACTTTAACAAGATCTGCCTCTTTAATTGAAGTGACAGATACGGGCACAGTATGTATCACTGATGATACTGACATATCTCTCAGATACCCTGGGCCAGGGGTTCTGGGTTCCTTGACCTAGAGAATAGGATTCAGTGAGGCAGACCTTTGAGCCCACGTGACTATAGAATTTGCTGATGATATAATTTTACACACTAACGATAGGAAATTTTATCTATCTTTTCAGTAGTTTAATATTGTCTCATATTGTGTACATAAGTGTTCACTCACCCTGTTAAAAACACTAGGTAGACCAAATTTTTATATAGACTACCATTGCCATATGTTGCTTTTTTTTCCCTCTTAAAATATACAGTTTAAATCCTAAAATTCATGCATGGCACTTCACCATACCTGGGGTCTGTCTGGGTGTTCTTCTCTCATCCACAAGGGATAAACAAACCTACCAGAGCTTGAATGTGATTTATTTTAGGGATCAAACCAGGGAAGGGGAAGCCCTTGGGATTTTTTTCTTTTTAAACTATTCACCAGTTAGGTAAGTTAGTTCACTAAGGTAAAAAGCATTCAGAGATACAAAGATAGGAAGCTAAAGGAAATGTAACACTGTGCCACTTGGGGCTCTGAAATTGGATTGGATGAACTGAGTAAAGAAAATAACAGATGACCCAGGCTTGAGCTCCCTCATTTCTCACGCACAGTTCGTGGTCCCCCCTCCTTCTGACTCCTTTCCTAAAATAACCAAGTGCTGAATTTCACTGGGCCATTTACATACAAGTTCACAGCTTTTAGGAAAAAAGAGGGAGTTGGGAAACACCTAGCTTTGAATTAGATATAATTCTTGAAAGTTCTGAACTATTGGCAGCTCTTAAATCAGATGGAATCACAAACCAGAAGAATTCTCTCTTGTCGAGCAAGACCAGTAAGTTAGAGTAATTTAACAATTTCATAGTTTTCTCCCTTTCTTCTCCTCTTAATGAAATCAGAGTGATGAGAATTGCTCTTTGAAATACCTTCAAAGGTATTGTATCCATTTCCCTTCCAAGCAGCCCTCTTTATGCATTTTTGCTCAGGCAACCAAGGACATAGAGTATTGGCAGAAACATGGAGTGCTTTTGTATAGGCCATCTGTACATAAAAGTGTAACTATTTATTTAATTTTCCCATTTGTATCATATTAAAGCTTTGTACAGTGTTTTAAGTTCTGTTTTAAAATTATTTTGTATTTTATTTTTATAATCTAGTAATAAAATATTCATTCCGCATGCAAACTCTAGTTCTATTTGTGTGGTGGTTTGGATTTCAAAGGTGGGAAATATTATTTTTCTGATAAAGTTATTGAATGCACCAGAGGTTACAAGATCAACAGGGAGTAGAAAGTGTTCTATAAATGCAGTACCGCATCCAGAAGTGACCTAGAAAAAGAAACACTGGACTGAATAGAAACTAGGCGTTCACAATCCCTGCAGATAAAAACCAGGGGTTCTTTTTCCTTCTCTGTAGGAAATGTCCCTGTAGCACTGGAGTGATTTGTGCTTCCCACCATTCTCTCCTTTCCACCTTCCTTTGAACCAGGGGAACTCTCAGGAGGCATTCACATGGGCACTGCTTCACCCTTCCTGATTTGGTCTGGCCTGGAATGTTAGTGCCATTTGTTTTTCTCTGCCTGGTTCCCTGTCTTGATTTCTCAGTGAGCAGCAACATCCAAAGAGGTGACTGATGTTTTTCGAAATAAGAGAAATTAAGAAATAACTCAAGCTCCCAGAAGCTAATTATGTATATGCCTGTTAACTTCTCAACTGCAAAGTAGCTCACATATTAACCTTGTGTAATGTATAAGGGATACAGACTAGGCTATTCTATGTGCAGGATGGGCGGAGGCACTTGAAGGGTTGTGGGCTGAGGATCCTAAAAAGCCCCCCTGCAAGAATTCTGTCTTAAAGTCTTAAATGATCAGTTGATGGTGAGTGGGGAAAACCATTGGTACCGCATGGGCAGGAGACTCAGCTTTTGAGAAAGGATAAAGTTAGCTTAACTTCATTTTGACCTTGCCTAACTTCTTTAGGGTGGTGACGACTGAACCTAGAAAGACTCTTGAAAGAAAAGAATGTGCTTATCGTAGAAAATATAGGCATCTTCTCTGGAGAATCGTTCACCTTTACCGTCCGGCCGCTCTCCCGGGCCCTTGGTTTCCCCCGCCGCGTCCCCGAGTCCCGGCAGGTCGCCTTCGGGCCAGAGCTGCCGGGGCCGGGCCTCACCAATAGTGGTGCGCTGCACTTGGGGAACCACCGTACCTCTTGTCGGGAACCGCGGACCCATCCGCGGCCTTGAGCCAAAGCCTGGGCGGAGCCTCAGCCTGCTGAAGCGCCGCTGCCGCCGGCCCAGGTCTCGGTCTCGGTCCCGCCCTGGTCCCGCCCCACCGCCCTGGTCCCGCCCTCTACACCCCGCGGCCCAACGGTCGCCCCGCCCCCCGGGCGCCTGTGGCGCGCCGGCGCCTGCGCTTGCGCAGTCGCCTCCGAGCGCCTGGAGCGGGATGGCGGCCGTTTTGGAGTCGTTGCTGCGAGAGGAGCTGTCGGTCGCAGCCGCTGTGCGGTGGATCGCGCGCAGCGCCCAGAGTTCGGAGGTAACAGCGCCGACACGCCCCCAGGCTGGTCCGAATCTCCTTCCCGCGGGAGATACCACCCCTCTCGTTCTCTTCCTCTAGGGTGCCTGGCTGTCAGCCCGGGCCGAGTGCGCTCCAGCTAGGGGCCGCTACCCCCGGCCGCCCACCCCTCAGCGCGCCCTGCGGCCCCGGCTGCTTGCGGCCCCGGGCTGGCAGCTGACCCTCTCGCCCTTCGCTGCTTCTCCCTCAGGATGACCCCGGGGAGGCGGCCGCGCTGATCTCACTTCGGCCGCTGCGGAAGGAATTCGTGCCATTCCTGCTGAACTTCCTGAGGGAACAGAGCAGCCGCGTCCTCCCGCAGGGCCCCCCAACCCCCGCCAAGGCCTCGGGCTCCTCGGCAGCCTTGCCAGGGAGACCCGGGGGCCCGCCGCGGGGCGGCCGCGGGGCGCGCAGCCAGCTCTTCCCTCCGACCGAGCCTTCGAGCCCCACCGCCGCTGAGGCCCCTTCGGCCCGCCGTGGGGGCAGGAGGCGGGGCCCGGGGCCGGCCCGTGAGCGAGGAGGCCGCGGCCCCGGGGCCCTGGAGGAGGGGGTCAGCGGGGAGAGCCTGCCCTGGGCCGGGGGCCGGAGGCCCAAGAGCTCTGGCAGCCCCGGCAGCCCCAGCCTCGCGCGCTCTGATCCGCCAAACCTCAGCAACCTGGAGGAATTCCCTCCCGTAGGCTCGGTTCCCCCCGACTCTGCAGGGTGAGAATCAGCCCTTAACCGGGAGATGGGTGGCACGAAGGCTCTACTAGGGGAGTTAATAAACTAAGGCTGGGTGCTCTGTAGTAAAGCATGGTAATGGCTAGAAGGTTGGGGATGAGATAACTATAGTGGTGAGGGGCATTTTGCAGGGGGTCCAGGCTGTTGTGGTGGAGGTGGTGGTGGAGGGGGAGATGATTGAAGAAAGGAATATCAGAAAAACCTGTGGCTACTCCTCAGCAGGACCAAGCCTTCACGCAGGATCAACCCAACTCCGGTGAGCGAAGAGCGGTCACTCTCCAAGCCCAAGACTTGCTTCACCTCACCCCCAATCAACTCTGTCCCCAGTTCCCAACCCTCAGTCCTGGACACTAGCCCTTGGGGCCATAGCCTTTCCCCAGGGTGCAGAAGTCTGCAAGAGGAGCGGGAGATGCTCAGGAAGGAGCGGTATGGCCTTGCTGCTCCCTGGGATGTCAGCTGCCTCTGTGGGGGATTGGCAGGGCTTTTCTCTGTGATTGATTTGTCCCCTGGGAACCCTGGGTCTGTTTCCTGGTCTGTGGATGTCTCTTTGAGGAACCTGAGTATAGCTGTGGAGGGGAAGGCGGGCTGACTATACACGACATTTCTTTCCCCATAGCTCTAAGCTGCTGCAGCAGTCACCTGCTCCCGCCTGTCCCACCCCAGAATCAGGATGTCCTCACCCCAGCCGAACAGGAAACCTCACAGCTGAACCCGCTGACCCTGCCAGAGTATCCTCCCGTGAGCGTCTGGAGCTGGTAGCCCTTGTCTACTCTTCATGCATTGCAGGTGAGTGAGAGCAAAAGGCCCTGCAATGGAGATACTTGTAGAACCACAGGTTAAAAGAATTGATAAAGCATGTAGGACTGAGCCTTGGTTCTGAATGATGTTCAATACCCTGGAGTTTCTTTTCTTATCTAGAAAACCTGGTACCAAACCTCTTCTTGGAGCTTTTCTTCGTCCTTCAGCTCCTTACCGCCCGGAGGATGGTGGCTGCCAAGGACAGTGACCTTGAACCAAATCCAGGAGCCGTAGGTTGGTGAACAAGCCTCTTTTTGAGAAATGTGGTCTGGAAATGAAATCATTCTTAGCCAACAACTTGGTACTGTCCTTCTAGATTCCCTGGAAAGCCCTCTGTTCCAGAGTGTCCATGATTGTGTCTTCTTTGCAGTGCAGGTTTTGGAGCATCAGTTTCAGTGAGTTTCCCCAGCAGAGGCATTTGAGCCTTATTCTCGTTGTCCACTTGGTTCTCTTGTTACTTGGGGTACATGCTTGTGCTTAACACAGGTGTAGTGTGACCCTGGACCTTTTCCTCCACGTAACCTTCAATTTTGTGTCAAGGCTATGAATTTAGCCCTTGAAAGAATCAAACTGCCCCCGGTGGTCTTGGTAGCTGACCTTTGGGTTTATCTAATGTTTCTGCCCTGCTCTCTTGTTCGCTGCTCCATTAGGTCTCTCTTATTTCCTTCCCCTTTGCCTCCATCTTTAATCCTTTGCCCATGACTTTTCTTCATGTACCTGCTCCATGCTCCAGGTAACACGCTGTGTGGTGTGCAGGTGCCAGCTTCCTATTTTCAGTCTGTCCCATTCTTGGTCATTTGTGCTCTTGTCCCTGTAGCGTTCTTTCCCACCTGGACAAAGGGACCTTGAAGCTGTTGGCTGAGAATGAACGGCTACTGTGCTTCTCACCAGTTCTGCAAGGCCACCTGCGAGCTGCCTATGAGGGCAGTGTTGCCAAGGTAGTGACCCCATCTTAGACATCTACTAGCCTGGACCTGACCCTTTCTGGTCTCATAACTCAGGCAGCCCAGCTCACATCACTGTAGTGTCATTTGCACTGGAATGGGGATGAAGTTTTCTGAGCATGAACTCTGCCAGCTTCAGTCCCTAATTGTCACTGCCATGTTTTAGGTCTCTCTGGCGATGCCACCTTCTGCACAAGCTGTCTCCTTTCAGCCAGAAACTGACAATCGTGCCAACTTCTCCAGTGATCGAGCCTTTCATACTTTTAAAAAACAGAGGTGATAAGAAAAGGGAACTTTGGGGGAAGGGGGTGAAGCAGGATTTTCTCTGGGATAGGCAGTCTGTGTCATTTTCATAGAAACTAGGAGTTTGACACTAACAGGTGGTAGTTTAGCACTACCAGGCCCTTCCTGGCAAACATCATAAGGGCCACTTAGCCTCATTCTGTTCATGCCCATGGACTTGAACCTCTGACCTTAGCAGCCTTCTCGCAGGTGTATGACTCTAGTCACTGGATTCTCAGACGAGAGTGCCATATCAGCTTTAACTGCCCACAGAAGTATGTGAAGCATGTGGTGTACTGCTACCGGGTCTGTAGCATTATCACATAGAAAACCCTGGAGAGGATAAGGAACGGGGCTGTGGATAGTCCTGTCCTCAGTTCTTCTGAGCTAGGGAAGGCACTCCTGAGGATGAGTTAGGCCAGCTGTGCTTCAGTTGATCGGACATTCTTATGTGTCTGTCAGGGATGTGTTTTATGAGGTGCTTCGAGAGTGGGAAGATCGCCATGAAGAGCCTGGCTGGGATTTTGAGAAGGGCTTGGGCAGCAGGATCAGGTATGTGCTCATACACCGGTCACCTTGTCTTTCTTGCTTCCAGTAGTGAGCAGCTTAGTGGTGCTTGGGTAGCTGATTGAAGGAAGGCTTTGTCCTTCCAGGGCAAAGCTGTTTTCTTCTATCCTCCTTAATCTCTTCAGTTACTGCCATCTCTGCCTCTACTCAAAAGCGATTTGTCGGGCTTCCCTGGTGGCGCAGTGGTTGAGAGTCCGCCTGCTGATGCAGGGGACACGGGTCCGTGCCCCGGTCCGGGAAGATCCCACATGCCGTGGAGCGGCTGGGCCCGTGAGCCATGGCCGCTGAGCCTGCGCGTCCGGAGCCTGTGCTCTGCAACGGGAGAGGCCACAACAGTGAGAGGCCTGCTTAATGAAAAAAAAAAAAAAAAAAAAAAAAAAAGCGATTTGTTTCTCCAGCTCCTTCCACTCAGAAATCACTCATACTTGCTCTGTGATTGCAAATGCTTGAAAAAGTTGAATGCTGTTATTTCAGTTTGCTTGAGTTTTGGCCCAAGTTTTAGACCCTTTCCGACCTCCATTTTCTTCATCATCTCATTTGACAATACGGATAACTTTGCATAGCTAGATAACTAGGATACAGAAAGAATATTCTCTTGTCCACGTTGGTCATGAAGCTCACTGGCATTCAGTGTAGACTGAAGATGAGAGGGGTGGTATTATTTCATGTTTGGTTAAGTGTATCTCTAGCTTTGAGGGGTCTTGGGGCTGAGGAGAATGTCCCTTACCTTTTCCCATAGCCTTGTGCCAGCCAGCTCTGGCAGAGGTCTGGTCAAGCCCCTGGTAAAGGGCTGAAAGGCCCAAGGGTTGGCTTGTTCTCTCAGATCTTTCTCTCCCTCTTCCTCCTTCCATCACACTCCAACCCTGCCTCTTATTCCTCAGAGCCATGATGAGTCAACTCTCTGCAGCCTGCAGCCACAGCCATTTTGTTCGACTTTTCCAAAAACAACTTCTCCAGGTAATAGCCCTAGCGGGAGACTGATTAATCTACAGTGGACAGTATGTATTATAGGCAGCCAAGTAATGGCTGGCACTTTGGGATAGGGCAGGCAAGCAGGCAGGTCCTTGGCTGGAGATTGAACAAGAGTTCTGTTCTTTGGGTGGTGGTTGAAACTCAGGAAGCCAGCTCGAGGAGGCGGAGCGCTCTCTCCCATGCCCTGCGCCTCCTGCCTCCCCAGGCCTCCTCAGACACCCGGCTCTCCTGGCCTTCCTTCAGCACCTCGCTACTTTCTTGCCCTTGATTTGTGCTGTGGTAGAAAGAGCACAGGGTTAGGACTCAGGTCTGGTTTCAAATCCTAGCTCTTGTGACCCTAGGCAGATGTTGAATCTTACAGGTTCCGTTTCTTCACCTATAAAAATAAGAATATAATCCAGACCTCAAAAAACATATCTATGGCACATGATACAGGGTTCATCACTTCCTCCTCATTTTGTTCAGTCCTTCTTTCCAGAAAAACTCACTGGTTTTTTGATTTCTTTCTTCCTCCCCCTGCCCCAGATGTGTCAGAGTCCTGGTGGTGCTGGGGGCACTGTCTTGGGCGAGGCTCCAGATGTGTTAAATATGCTTGGAGCTGACAAGCTGGGGCGGTTGCGGCGCCTGCAGGAACGGCTTGTGGCCCCTCAGAGCAGTGGGGGGCCCTGCCCACCCCCCACCTTCCCAGGCTGTCAGGGCTTCTTCAGGGACTTCATCTTGAGTGCCAGCAGGTAAAGGTCTCCTGTCTTACAGAGAGTGGGGGCAGAGGCCAGAAGAGGTTTGTGTTCACAGAAGGGCAGCGTTTTCTCTCCTTTGTCTGGAATATAACAGGGTGGGACTGGGTGTTGCCTGGGCTCCTTCTAATTCACACTTCCTGCCTCCATTTCCCTTCTCATTCTTTCACCCATAACCTCATTGGCCTCCTCTGTCTACCCTGCTGAGCCTTTCTATCTGGAGTACCTCTTCTCTATTCTGGTCCTTCCAACACTTCTTCCAGTACCTTTATTTCCCCCTCCTCTTCATAGCTTCCAGTTTAATCAGCATCTCATGGATAGCCTGAGTTTGAAGATCCGGGAGCTCAACAGCCTTGCCCTGCCTCAGCCTGAGCCCAGTGATGAAGACGGGGAATCAGACATGGACTGGCAGGTTAGAAAGCAGAGGGAGATGATGGGGTTCTGACCTAGGGGGGAAAGGGTATTTTCAAGAAGAAATCTGTAACAGATCTGGTTTTTTTTTTTTAAGATTTTTTTTGATGTGGACCATTTCTGAAGTCTATATTGAATTTGTTACAATATTGCTTGTGTTTTATGTTTTGGTTTTTTGGCTGTGAGACATGCGGGATCTTAGCTCCCTGACCAGGGATCGAACCTGCACCCCCTGCATTGAAAGGCGAAGTCTCAACCACTGGACCACCAGAGAAGTCCCACAGATTTGGTTTTGTTCTAGAAGCCTTATGCTTGGGACCTTTTCCTTCTTGATGCCCTGCAGGGTGAACGGAGGCAGTTTGCTGTGGTGCTGCTCAGCCTGAGGCTTCTGGCTAAATTCCTGGGCTTTGTGGCTTTCCTGCCATACCGGGGGCCCGAACCACCCCCGACCCGTGAGCTCCAGGACACCATTCTGGCCCTGAGGAGCCAGGTGATTGGGGGCTCTGGTAAGAAGGGAGCTGGGAGGAGCTTCAAGGCAATGGCGTTAGAAGGCTTCCCCCAGCCCCTGGGACTGACCCACCCACTGACTGACACTGGCCCTGCCAGGTGCCCCCGGTCCTGGATGTGCGGGCTCTGCTGCAGCAGGGGCTGCGGGCCCGGCGAGCAGTGCTCACGGTGCCCTGGCTGGTGGAGTTCCTTTCCCTGGCTGACCACATCGTCCCCATGCTGGACTATTACCGCAGCATCTTCACTCTCCTGCTGCACCTGCATCGGTGAGTAGAGAGAGAGCAGGCTTGAGAAAAGGGTGTGGGGAGAACATTGCTGAGGCTGCCATTTATGAAGAGGGTCAAGCAGCCTGTGCTTCCTGTGTGGTACCGTAGCTGTAACTGACCCTCAGGGAAGAGGCCAGGCCTTGATCCACAAGGAAAGACAGTGGGCAGTTATTGAATATTTGCACTTTGATTGGCCGTTTTCTATTCCTACTGTGGCCCAGCTCAGAAGGGAGTACAGATCTGGGTGGGGTGATGAGACCTGGTTTCTTGTACAACAGCAGTCCCTTTTAGGTCTGTTTTTGAGAAGTACCTTGCCAGTGATAGCTTTCTGTTACTGTATTCCATTTCTCTCTTTGCACAGACTCCATTCACACCCTCATTTACATTTTAGGAGCTTGGTCTTGTCAAAGGAGAGTGAAGGGGAGATGTGTTTCCTGAACAAGCTGCTGCTGCTGGCTGTCCTGGGCTGGCTTTTCCAGGTTGGTGGAGTGAGGGTCCAGGTTGGAGAAGGGGGTGACTACTGTGGCTGAAGACAGGGAAAGGGAGGATGTATGAGTCTGAACAAGGGTGGGGCCAGAAGGTGAAGGTTCGGAGGAGGGGTAGGGATTGCCATAGTTTCAGAGGAAGGTGGCTTTGAACCTGGTGTCTAAACCCTGGAACCATGAGGTAGGAGGTGTGACGAATCTCTGAAGTGCTGACTTGCACTGCCCTAATCTCTTGCCAGATTCCTACAGTCCCTGAGGACCTGTTCTTTCTGGAAGAGGGTCAGTTGGATGCCTTTGAGGTGGACACAGTAGCTTCAGAGCATGGCTTGGTGAGTGTTGGGGTCAAGCCAGAGCCATGGGAAGCACAAGAGTAAAGGAGGCAGGCTGCCCGGTAGGGCCCAGCAGGAGACAAGCCAGAATAGACTGAAGCCTTTTATATAAGACTTTTATGTTTCTGGCACACTGGGGAGGAAGGGAAGCCTGCCTTCCCAACACTGGCCTGTTCTCTCCCCCAGGACAGCATGCCTGTGGTGGACCAGCACCTGCTCTACACTTGCTGCCCCTATATTGGTGAGGATACTGGTCTCCCCTCAGAGGGTCTTTGGTCCTTGGCCTGTCCCTTCATGAGTACCCAAAAGGCACCCTGTGGGCGCAGCGCCCCAGTACATTGTTCTGTTCTTAGGCGCTCCCTGGTGCCTCAGTCTTTCTATTCCCTAAATGCTTAAAAGTCAAGATGCTGGGGAGGGTGGGACGGTTCTGGAACTTAAACACTTGGGCTTCTCTGATGCAGGAGAGCTCCGCAAACTGCTCGCCTCCTGGGTATCAGGAAGCAGTGGACGGAGTGGGGGCTTCGTCAGGAAAATCACCCCCACCACCACCACCACCGGCCTGGGAGCCCAGCCTCCCCGGACCACCCAAGGGCTGCAGGTAGGGGGCAGGGCGGAGGCGGGGGGCCCGCGCAGTGGAGAAGGGAAAGCGGACCCTTCACTGCCCTGCCCCTTCCTCCCAACAGGCACAGCTGGCTCAAGCCTTTTTCCACAACCAGCCACCCTCCCTGCGCAGGACCGTGGAGTTCGTGGCAGAGAGAATCGGCTCGAACTGTGTCAAGCATATCAAGTGAGGATGAGTTGGGATTGGGAATGGAGGTGTTGAGGGTCCCCAGTCTCATTTCCTTACAATTTTCCCCTTTATAACACCTTGTTGCCAAACTGAGGAAAGTCAGCTGAGGGGCGGCGGGGGAGCGGGTGATAGAGGACAAGGGCCAGGTGGGACGGGGGGAGGCTAAAATTGCTGACGTTCTTTCAAGTTAGTTCTGACCAGGTTTCCTTGAAGTTGCAGCCCCTTTCTGATTCACCCTTTCCAACTACCTCAAAACCTTGCTGTTCCTACTGCAGGGCCACGCTGGTGGCAGATCTGGTGCGCCAGGCAGAGTCGCTTCTTCAAGAGCAGCTGGTGACGCAGGGACAGGAAGGGGGAGATCCAGCCCAACTGTTGGAGATCTTGTGTTCCCGGCTGTGCCCTCACGGGGCCCAGGCATTGACCCAGGGGCGGGAGTAAGACGCCAGTCTGTTTGAATCCTCTCATCTCCACTCTCCTCTTAGTTTTACTTTCCTGTCCCTTTTTCCTCCTCTTTTATACTCATCCTTTATTGGTCCTCTCCCCACCCTGCTTTTTTTGTGTTTTTGCCTGCTCTGTAGGCTCTCATCTCGGTTTTTAGAGGTTTTAGGGCCCAGAGTCCAGAGCTGAATTGGAAGGGCATCTGGGGTGGGGCCGGAGGGCTGAGGGTGCCTTCCCCTGAGGCAGAGCCCTTCCAGCTTGGGCGACTGCTGCACTCGGGGCGTTTCCTTCTGTGGGCCAGGCTGACGCATCTAGACATCACTGACCTCTGTCTCCTTTCAGGTTCTGCCAAAAGAAGAGCCCTGGTGCCGTGAGGGCATTGCTCCCTGAGGAGACCCCGGCAGCTGTACGTAGGAAGGAGTCCTGGGGTTAGCGGGCTGGGCGGTTGGTGGTGGGAGAGGAGTGCTGCGGGGTTGTATGTGTGAGGCTTCTGGTGGCAGGTGGGTCACTCCTGGACTTGGGCATTCGTCATTGTCCTAACTTGCCCCTGACTCAGAACTTCTGTGTCACAGGTTCTGAGCAGTGCAGAGAACATTGCTGTGGGGCTTGCAACAGAGAAAGCCTGTGCTTGGTTGTCAGCCAATGTCACAGGTAAGGTCCAGGGAGGGGGAGCGGCTGACCAAGTTTTTCAAAAGTGGACTGGCAGGAAGTTGGAGGCCATGTGGGGGAGATAGGACTCAGAGCCAGCTGGTAACAGGGAAGGGCATGGGTAGGCATGGTGAGCCTGTGCAGGGCTGCTTTGATGACCCCTTTTCTGTCCTCCCTCTGATTTGCAGCGCTGATCAGAAGGGAGGTGAAAGCGGCTGTGAGTCGCATGCTTCGAGCCCAGGGTCCTGAGCCAGCTGCCCGGGGGGAGCGGAGGGGCTGCTCCCGTGCCTGTGAGCACCATGCTCCCCTCCCCTCCCACCTCATCTCCGAGATAAAAGTACACAGCTCCCTACTCCCTTCGGCTCCCCTCCTCCCTCTCCCTGCTCTTTTCCTAGTCTCCCTCCTCTCTCCCTCAACTCTAGTATTTGTGTGGCAGCTTTCTGTGTTGTCCAGCTAGTTCCCATTTTGTTACTGAGTGGGATTAGGTAGGGCAGAACTGAATTGAACGGTTTTCGTAACTGCTGTTCTCTGACTTCTGTACTTGAATCACCCAAAAAGGTGAAAGGGAAAGGGGTAGATGTGAAAATTGTTGACTGAGTACACGTTACACAGATGATGATGGGAGTGGGGTAGGGAATGGCTGTCCAGTGCAGTAGGAAGTCTCTAAGGAACAGTCATCGCAGTATTGGGATATGGTTTCAGAAGTGTTCTCCTATGTGGGAGGTGATGCTTGTTTAGTTACAGGCAATAAGAATAATCTATCAATGCTCTTAATTTGAGAAAAAAAATTTTTTGGTACTGTCTAGAGCAGGAGTCAGCTGACAACCTGTGGGCCAAATCCAGCCTGCTGCTTGTTTTCGTAAATAAAGTTTTATTGGAACACAGCCATGCTTGTTCATTTACGAATTGTTGGGCTGCTTTTGTCCTCCAGCAGCAGAATTGAGTGATTGGGGCAGAGTCCTAAACTAGTGACCCAGATCTGGGGTAGTAGTGTGAGAATAAAGATTTGGAATAGAGACTAAAAAGGAATGACTAAAGGGCTTCCCTGGTGGCACAGTGGTTGAGAGTCCGCCTGCCGATGCAGGGAACACGGGTTTGTGCCCCAGTCTGGGAAGATCCCACATGCCGCGGAGCGGCTGGGCCCGTGAGCCATGGCCGCTGAGCCTGCACGTCCGGAGCCTGTGCTTCGCGGCGGGAGAGGCCACAACAGTGAGAGGCCCGCGTACTGAAAAAAAAAAAAAAAAAAAAGACTAAAATTAGAAGAGTAAGAGGGAGAAGAAAACTCTCAGCAGCCATTAGCTACTGGTTTTCAACATGCAGAGGATTTCTGTACTGAAACCTCGACTCTCCTGAGAAGATGAACAGAGAATCATGAGGGACAGAAAATAGTACGACATGTACACGACAGGACAGTTCCCCTGAATGCTTTCAGAATAAGATGCTGTCTGGGAATTGGCTAGGTATGACTGTCCCAAGATGAGTGCCATCTCTTGAGCTCTCTGGCAGCGCGTTGTCCCTTGGCTTACCTGCTCCATCTGTTCCTTTGTTGTCCACTTGGTTGCTTCTCCCAGCTGTGCTGTCCTGCCCAAGCCCCAAGTCTAAGGGCACCTTTGCCCATTACTTCACCCCAGGGCCCTGTCTTCCTTTTCCTTCTGCCTCTTTCCACTGGCTGATCCCCACCCCAAGCCACATTCTCTGTGGCCTCCTTGGCCCTGGCCTGGCACGAAGCCTTACTCTGCTTCCACCCCTCTCTGCAGGATGTGCTCTCTTTGGCCGTGGGGCCCCGGGACTCTGAGGAGGGAGTTTCCCCAGAGCATCTGGAGCAGCTTCTAGGCCAGCTGGGCCAGATGCTGCAGTGTCGCCAGGTGAGACACGACGAGATGCTCTTCTTATGTATCCGTGTCCAGCGCGTAATAATCAGAGCTGCATTGGCTTGGGGCTGCTGCTCTAAGGATGGTGCTAATGTCCAAGGTCTCCCCGTTTTTCCCCCAGTTCCTGTGTCCACCTGCTGAGCAGCATCTGGCAAAGTGCTCTGTGGAGTTAGCATCCCTCGTTGGTATGGCTCCTTTTTATCACATCACTCTCTTGCCGGATCCCCCAGTTCTCAGGGTGGGGTACAAGCAAGATTAGAAAACAGCTTTTTTCTACTCTGTGTCCTCCCAGGGCCACGTGACCCTGACTCCATTTCTTAGAGCTTGGCATTCCTCTCTCCCCATAGTTGCAGATCAAATTCCTGTCCTAGGGCCCCCGGCACAGCAGCAGCTGGAGAGAGGGCAGGCTCGAAGGCTCCTGCTCATGCTGGTTTCCCTGTGGAAGGAGGACTTTCAAGTGCCGGTTCCGCTGCAGCTGCTGCTGAGGCCAAGAAACGTGGGGCTTCTGGCAGCCACTCGGCCGAGGGAGGTGAGCCAGAGAGGTGGGGGGAGGGGGGCAAGTGGGCTTCTGAGAAGCCTCTGCAGTCGTGTTACTCCTACCATCCCCACCCTAAATGTTATTAGCTGGTTTAGTCCCCCTTTGCTGAGGCTGTGCTTATCTTTTCTTCCGTGCTCAGACTCCCTTAGTCTTGGCTCGTCTCCCCCTCCTCCCTCAGCAGCTCTGCCCTTTGTATCAAGGTCACTGTGCAGTCCTCCTAGCCACCCTGACCTCTTCCTCTGTGTGTGTTGCAGTGGGACCTGCTGCTGTTCTTGCTCCGGGAGCTGGTAGAGAAAGGTCTGATGGGACGGATGGAGATAGAGGCCTGCCTAGGCAGCCTCCATGAGGCCCAGTGGCCAAGGGTAAGGAGTCCTCGTCTCCTTTTACCTGGAGAGAGAACAGGTGTCATATGTCCCTTTTATCCTGAAAGGGGGCAAGTGATGGGGCCTGGCATTCTTAGGATCTTCCCAAAGTTCAGTGGATTTTGTCAGATTTCTTGAGGACCACCCTGAAATGAAGTGGCTGCTCTGGGGGGGTCCTCTTTCACATTTAAGTATCTATTGTATGAAGGACTGTGTCCACGGAGGAAGGGAAGATGGAAGAGGCAGATAGTTTGTTTATGGCATAGTGAGTGTGCGGTTTGTGGGTTTGTTTGTTTTTTTTGGCCATGCCACATGGCTGGTAGGATCTTAGTTCCACAACCAGGGATGGAACCTGGGCCCCAGCAGTGAAAGCGCTGAGTCCTAACCACTGGACCACCAGGGAATTCCCAAGTGTGGGTTTTTAAAATCAGAATAACCTGGATTTTAATCTCAGCTAGTCCTTGATGTTATTGTGATTTGGGACAAAGTAATTTTAGTTTCTTCATTCATAAAATGGGAATAATTTAGACCTCCTGGGGTTCTTCAAGATGAAATAATGTGCATATTAAGTACTCATTAGTGGTTTTGAGCTTCCCATTAGAGTTCACTCTCCCTGCTGGAACTTGAGCATCCTAGAGTACTAATGGGACAAGGTTTCCACGTCCATTTCCAGGTAGAAGGCAGTTGGGAAAAAATAAAACAGGTTGTCTGGTTAGCTAGGGCTTGATATTTGGGATTGATTTTTAGTAAAAAGGGTGAATTGAACAATCTAGAACTGTGTGTCTGCCTTTTCTGTCATCTTTCTGCTTATTCCAGGATTTTTCTGAAGAATTAGCAACACTGTTCAACCTGTTTCTAGCTGAACCCCATGTGCCACAACCTCAGCTAAGAGCTTGTGAGCTGGTGCAGCCAAACCGGGGGACTGTGCTGGCCCAGAGCTAGGGCTGGGAAGCGGCCCTACCTTGGGCATCTCGCCAGAACGCTGGAACCCAGCCTGACTGTGCCTCAGGAGGAGGCCCCAGAGCCACCCCAAGTGCCCACCCTGACCCTTGCTGGTGTGGAAGTAGCTCAGTCTGTCATCAGGCTTCCTGCTCACATGCAAAGGAAGAGAGTGGCAGCCTGGCATCCCCGTGACTGTGGGCTCACCATCCCAAGTCCTAAAGGAAGCAGGAGGGGGTCACCCGATTCAGGATTATGGTGGAAGAACCTAGAGACTCCAGTCCTGGAGAAGAAGAGTTGGCATTTATTATGAAATGATGTGTGGGGGCTTGTCGGCACAAGATTCAAGCCCCACTTGCTGCTGTCCCAGCATCTCTTAGAGCTTTGTGGTTTGGGAAATCATGACTGACAGAGGGAAGTGACTTCTGCTTAACTTGTGAGTAAAGTTAAACATGAATCTTGGGAGTCTACATTTTCTTACCACCAGGAGCTGGACTGCCATCTCCTTAAAAACGTACAACAAATGTGGGGCTCGCCCAACAGAAACCTGCCTTTTACCTTGCATCCCACCTGCCTTCAGTCCCGTGCAGGTAGTAACTTTTGACTCTAGCTCCATCCAGGGGCCAAGCACGGGCAGAACATTAGAGGTTTTTAAAATAAACTGTTTTCTTTACCAAGGGCTTCATGTCTAGTTATTTTCACCTTACTCGTCCCTGTAGAAGGCTGCAAAGTCTCAGGTGGGCTTGGAGGTGGGCATTGACAGGGTAGAGCTGTCCCATTGGTTGGCCACTTAGCAATGCCTAAATATTCCATCATGTGAGACCCTGCAGGCCAGAGAGCCTGGGGCCCTTGTTAAGCCACTGCCAACAGTATTGACTTCGTTCAACTCCTTTAAAGGTTTATGATGAGTGAAGTTTCTACTCACCAGGTACTGCCCACTTGTGATGCTTGCTTCTTGGGGGGCTGGGGGTGTTTGATTTGGCTCAGAACAAAAGCATTATACGTGTCTATAAATGCACCAATTTTGACTAAGCAAGCACTACCTTTTTTCTACTTTGGCAGTGTGCGCAGAGATTCAGTCTGTCAGGGGAAGGCGAGGGTACTCAGTGAACCCTCTTGAAGTGGCTTGCAAAATCTGTCTGTGCATATGTGTGTATTTCTTAGGAGAAAAGTTCCTAGCTGTCAAAGAGGTCTCCAACCCACGGAAGGGTAAGATGCTCTGGGTCTAAAGAGGTCTGCTGTATGACTTTAGTAAAGCCAGTTGGGAGCCCTTACAGTAGGTCCCATCAGCACAGAAAGTTAAAAATGGGGGTGTGTCTCACCACTTTGTAATCATGCTTCTGCGCAGTCAGGCAGTGATCATCCCTTCCCCTCAGCTCATCCTAATCAATAAGTTTTTGCATCTGAACCTTTTTTTCTTCGTCTCTTCATTTGTCCTTTAAATCCAATTTATACTATAGCAAATTCTGGAAGTTCTGAATGCTTGGGAACCAAAACAGTTTTAAGAAATATTTTATCTTTCTGCACCCATCAGGTGTGGCTGAACGAAAGCACTGCCCCAGGAAGCTGAGCCCCGAGGTAAGCAGACACCCAGCTACTTCAGACACCCAGCTCCATGTGAGGTGGGACAGGCAGGCAAGCATGGAGGAAAGCCTGAAGCCCCAAGGATGCTGAGTTTAAAGCCCACTTAGTTAAACCACACAGGCCCAATTCAGGAAACAACGCTGGCCTGTGTGAACCTTAAGGGTTTACTTTAGGCAGGCAGTAAGATAAGAAAGGAATTACAGAGACAAGCAGCTAACGAACTAGTGAACCCATTAGTATTTACGTTGTTTTCCATAGACCTGCTCTCTACCAGTATCAGTGGTTTTCAAAGTGTGGTCCCCAGACCAGCAGCCTCATCATCACCTGCAACTTCCTAGAAATACAAATATGTGGGCCCCTCTCCACTCTTCTAAATCAGAAACTCTAGGGTGGGGGCCAGCCTGGGGTGTAACAAGTCCTTCAGGTGATTCAGAAGCACAATAAAGTCTGAGAACCACCTGTCTTAACCAAAACCTGACTTCTCCTTAATCATTTGGAGTCAGGTCCCTGGATTATCCTTACCACCTCTGCATTTTACTGTAAGATCAGCCTCAGTTAATGTTCTTTAGATTTGCTGACTCACATGCCTGGCTTGTGGCTTCTCCAGTTTAGGGGATACAGTCACCTCCAGGCTAACCACCGTTCGGATTCCCATTGCTGGCTCTACCTCAGAAGCCCTAGAGGTGCATACCTGTTAAAGAGCTTCCTTCCAGGGGTCTGTGGTCACCGTTGAGTGTGGCAGTGGAATCTGTTCTGGAATCCTCCCTCACGTTCATGTCTGGGCTACAGCTGGCCGTAGCTGGGCAACTTACCTGGTTGCTCTTTATGTGCAAAGCAGTGCTGAGCTCATGGGAAACACTCAATACACATGTGTAAACTATATAGCCTGAAACTGGGCCATGAGTAGTTACTGCCATCACAATCACCAGGCTGAATTCTGAGCCCAAACGACACACTTAGACTATCCCAGGATAATCTTCACTGAATAAAAGTACACATTGGACTTTTAATTTGCAAGTGTTCTGCACTTTTCAATCAGTGGTCTTAGAGAGTCATGTGAAGAGAGATGAGAGTACATAAATAGGGTGTTAAATATATCAAGTGTAACCAAAAAAATTAACCAGAAAAATAAGTTTAAAAGCAATAAAAAAAAAAACCTTCAATAATATATAAATAACTTAATCTGAGGTAAGAGAAAAACAAAATCCTGCAGATACTTTTAGAAAAATAAACCTCTTCTGTACTATACAGAAATTTACCTTTTACCACATCTTCTCAATCCCCATATGGTCGCCCTCTTCCACCAAAGACTCTGGGCACCAGAACTGAAGCTGAGAATCTCTCCGACCCCTACACTTCAGGTAACCATACAGAATATTCAAAGCTCGAGTTCAGCCACGCTAAGTTACAAGAAAACTGAACCCATTCTCCATCCCATCCTAGAATAGAAGGGGCTACAGCAGTGCGTGGAGTGCTCAAGGCTGGGACCAAATCTCTGAGTGAGGTAAGGAATGGAATTGTGCTTCCTCCTAACAAATCACTTACCTCCTTCCAGGAGGTCCGTTATCTTCCCTCTTGTCTTCAAAAGACAGTTTTTCATCTCTGAAATGAGAGATGCCCACGCACCACCCCAAGCCCTCCTCAAAGAGCTAGGCCCCCACCCTAACCCCAAATCTATCCAGCCAGTTTCTACAGTGGTCTTCCCATTCTTCTGAGCTCTGGAGTGGTGGCTCCATGACAGAGCATTACTCTATACTCCTTACTGGGGCCAAGACCCAAACAATTGTCTTCTCCTGTGAGGGAAAGGAAGAGGGGCGGCAAAGCAAAAATTAATAATAAAGCATTTTGTAAAAATTCAGGGAGGAGAAACAATTCTAAATCAGTGTTCTGGTTTGTGCAGCTGTTTTTTTAAACCGTTTTCTGTTTCCTAACACCCCATCCCACAGTGGAGCTGACTGCTGGAGCACATTCTGAGCAGAGTCTTGGCCAATGGCTCCTGCTTCCCTACCAGCCCCAGGGCTGCGCCGAACTAAGTAAGCACCATGTCAGAGCACTGCAGGCTCCCAGCTCTGCTGGCTGTGTCCAGTCCTGATCCTTGAGTGGCCTGTATGCCATAGGGTCCCAGAGACGGGCAAAAAAGGTGAGAAATCCAAAAAGGTGAGTTGAGCTTCATTCCCTCTGGACAGCCGGGAGCTCAGGCCCCCTCGCTCTGCAGAGGTGCCAGCTGTGACCAAGTACTGACTAGGTTTCGCTGGCAACTCAGGGATGAGTGCTGTCTGCCCAGTTGGCCACAGCAGGTAGCCTCGGCTCTTCTTAACATCAGGATACAGAGAGTAACAAGAGCTGCCCCAGCATCTCTGGGGTGTCCTGGAGCACTGTCTTGACCGTGAGATGCTAACTACCAAGGAAGGAAGCCAGTCTGGCTATAACCAGCGGCTGCTGTTTGATGAAGGAGCTTAGGAGCTGAGGGGGGAATCCTGGAGCACCAAGTTCTACCTGAAATAAACCAGAGAGGGAAGAGTTAAAGGTGCAGACAGACCCAGGAGAGTGCACTGGGGCACACTTCAGCCATAAGCAGCCACCCCAGGCTGCTGTGATTGGAGAGGCTCTGAACTGAACTGTCTACAGCCCTGTGCTCTGCTGTTCAGATCTAGGCAAAAGCTTCACTTCCCAATGACAAAAGGTCAAGTCAGGGAACTGAGGGTGCTGCTCTGCCTCACAATGACTCATCTATCTCCTGAGGACCCTGGGAACAGCCAGAGGATGTAGGCCGCCAGGCTCTGGTAAGAGCAGCTTCAGAAGAAGGTTGATCAACTCTGCCTCATTCCTTCCTGATTCCCACTGATTCGTGACCCAAGAAACCCTTGAGTCTCCAGCTCTCAGGCCACAGATCCTGGGTACTGAAGGATGTTGAACAGCTATACAGAAAGCTCCCATGGGGCTGGGGTCAAATCAAGGCATGCTGTGAGGCCAGCTGCACAAGGTGGATCACCTGGGCCAAGTAGATGACTCTGGTGATCTCCTTCCCTTCCACAGTGAGGGGCTGCAGGATCCAGGCACTGGGCAGGATCTCCCCTCGGACCATCTCCCTGCTGGGTCTCGGCATGGACGCATCATACACAGACTGAGCTGCCATGATAGACAGTTGCCCCTGGAAACAGAGCAATGTGAGTTCAGCCTGCGTGATATGGGAGGGACAGGGACAAACAGGGACAGGCTCCAGTGCAGTCAGTACCGTGGAAGGCAACACTGGGCCAGCCTTCACCCCCACCCTGGCCCAACTTGCCCTCCTTCCCCCAGAGGACCTGATGCCCACAAAGATTGCTTCTCACAACACGCCAGTCCAAGTTCCTCCCACAACATCTTTACCACCAGCAAGGCAGGCACCTCTTTGGCTTCCACGCAGACACAACAGAAATCCCGTGGCTGTTTCAGTGCACACAGGGTGGTATTGCACACCAAATACACTGGAGGGGCAGGGATGCAGGAAGTCAGAAGGTACATGGACAGACCGGGTTCTACCCTGTGACACCCCATCATTCCACAGCCTGACACCCCACTGGACCTAGCTGAGTACCCAGCCTCCTGAGAACACTGCCTCTGACCCTGCTGCCTCTGTCCCCTGGGCTCACCCAGGCTGATGCTGTTGGTCACCCGCTGATGCAGCCTCGCTGTCTGGATGGGCTTGTGGTACAGCGGCCACAAGGTGGGGTCACTCACAGCTGCCCACACGTGAGACAGTGGCTGGGACACCACGCCAGCCCCCAGGAAGCCATGCCGAGTAGAAGAAAACACCTTGTAGTACAGATGCACGTCCTGCTCCTCGCCCTGATGGCTGGGGGAGACACCAAGGGTGGGGAAGAGGAGGAGGGGATGAAAGCTGGGTTCTAGAGTCACCGGAAGAGCTCACGGTGAGGGACTCAAGGAAGCCGGGGTGGAGAAGGGAAAGGAGAGAAGGCGAGCAGGGCCACAGGGAGAAGACACTGTGCAAGGGAACTTACTTCCAGCCAGCTGCTGCCTGGCAGCTGAAGAGGTGGTTCAGATTATCTGAGCAAGCAGCCATTACCTGCGGACACAGTGACCACACCCAGATTAGTGGGCACAGTTCGTACAAAGCAGACTCTCGGATTAGTCCCTCAGGCCAGCATTTACTGAATCCCCCACTTTTGTAAAGATAGAGAGCTGCTGAAGAAGCCCTCATCTGCCCTGTTCCTTCCCTCCTCTTTCTTCCTCCCCACCCAGCAGAGTCGGCTACAGGAAACCTCACATCAGCCATAGAGATGTCCACGATGTGCTTGGCCAAATCCTTGTAGGAGGAGGAGAAGGAGGTCCCCAGGCTGGACAGGCTGGACGGAGAACAGCAGCAACTGCCCAAGGAGGCTCTGCGGCCTACAATGAACAGGTGGAGACTCTTGAGACGGCATGAGCATCAGGGCCTCAGGGCAGCAACAGCCTCCTTCAATAATAATGTCCCTCCTCCTGAGGGACAGTGGCTCCCTAGGATCTAGCAGACCTCAGCCCCAAAGTCCCCACACCAGGTAGGTAGCTCTGCCCCACCACTCACTGCAGGCTGAGGTTTTCCAGGCAGAGCCGGCCAGGTTCAGCTGACTGTTCCTCACTGCAGAGCGGCCCCACACCTCCCCTATCCAGGAGTCTCTGGAATCAGGCAAGTTTGTGTCCCCCTGCAGAAGAGAAGATGCTCAGGACCAGAGCAGAGGCAGGGAGAGAGCAGAGCACCAGAAAGCCAGTGCAGAATTATCTCCTCTGCCTCTGAACAGCACCAAACAGCTTTCAACATAAAGGCTCAAGTGAAAAGGTGTTCCCTGCTGGGTGCCCTTGAGAAGTCAACCACAATAGAAACCAGTCCCCCTGGAGAGTTTCCTTGCCCTTCAAGCCACACGCTCAAGGTTGCTTGTAGGAGAGTTCCAACAGAAATCAGAATGAACTGGGACCTGAGACGATGGGGTACCAGGGGTCAGTGAGTGGGGGGGCCCTCTGCGCCACTGCAGCAACAGGAATGAGGCCATGGCTGGAGCTCTGTTTAATGTGGGCAGCAAACAAAGCCCAACTGGGACGTGGGAGGTGGGAGGTGGGATGGGGAAGAAAAGTGACGGGCTGTGAGAAAAGCTTGACCCTTGGCCCCAGCCCCAGGTACAGCAGCTGAGCCAAAGGTCCTAATTTGGAACCAAATGGGGATGATCCTCTCGATTTGCAATACAGCCACCACACCTTTACTACAAGCAGCTTCTCAATGACATGACCCTTGACCTCTGCTGGATCTAACAGGCATCCACTATCCTACCTCTATCATCGGTTCCTAACCTAGTGTTACTTTTAAAAAAAAGTGAACAAAGATATTCTGTCTCCATCCTTACGTCCTTTCTTCCTGCTGCAGCATCCAAGTGGTCTCTCCTACTTCAGGCAGATTGAGATTTTTGTGCCACCTTCTCAAGAACCTTTCACTACTGATCTCTTTCTTCACTTATTGCCTCCACTTCTCCTTCTTCACTAGATTCTTCATATCAGCATTTAAGCATGCAAAAATTTCTCCCACCTTTAAAAACTTTCCTCTACAGGCATCTTTGCTCTTTTGTCCTTTACAGATAAACTTGAAATGATTGTCACCGTTTGCCATCTCCCACCTCTTATACCCTCTGAATGCACTCAAATCTAGCCTTTGCTAGATCCATGTGCCTGGATGTGGTGAACAGGTCCCAGTCCTCATCTTACTGAGCATCTCCCTTTCACTTGCTTCCTGAATCCCTGGGATCTTGGCTTTCTGTCTCTCTGGGTGTTCCTTCCCAGTTTCTTTTGTTGGCTCATCTTCCCCAAACATAAGTTGATTTATTGGGATTCTTTCAAGACTCGGGCCTAGGCCCTCTTCTCGCTCTATAATATACTCCTGTGTGATCCCATCTGTTCCCAGTGCTATACTGATGACTTTCAAAAGTAAATATGTGTGGATTAATCAATAAATATTGCGAGACGACAGGGTCACCGTCTGAAGAAAAGGTTACATCAGACCCATTTCACACATCTTGCCAAAACAAATTACTTATGCTTTGTGGCTCAAAAATATACAGGGTGGGGGAGAATTTAATAATACTATGAGAAAATTTTTTTAAAAATTTAATGATCTCATAGTGCAGAAATGCCTTCCTAAACAGGGCACAAACTCCAGAGGCCATGAAAGAAAAGACTGATAAAAACTAGATTAACATATCATAAAAACAACTAGGGAAAAAACCCACTGGCCTCTCAAATGGCAAAAGGATAACTGTCTTAATATAAGGAAAGGCCACCAAAAACAAAAGAACAACCTAACAGAAATGGACCCAGTACACTGGCAGGCAGAGCAAAAAGCCAAAGGGCTCTTAAATATCTGAAAAGGCACTCCATCTCAGACACAAGAGAATTGCAAATTAAAACTAAAATGAAATACTATTTTATGCCTATAAGATTCACAAAGATTGAAGGAAAAAAACCCTTAATAAACACTGTTAAGCAGAAATGTGGGTAAGTAGGCACTTATATATTGTTATTTGAGAGTGTAAATAGGTATATTTTGAAAATATTCATCACATATTTTAAATTAAAAATACATATATCCTTTGACACCTAGCAATCCTGCTTCTAGGTATTTAATTACAGATATTCTTTCATTTAAGTGGCAATAAACATTTTCAAATATGAACTCAGAGAACCTAGAGAATATAGTGCCCTTGAGTCTTTCTTGAAGAAATTACAAGAAGAATTACTAGGGTAGAAAAAAGAATGTACGCCAAAGAACTGCAAATGAGCAGAGTCCATTTGATCTAGCACGAGAACTAGAACTCTGAATACAAACACTGTAAATAGTATAGAAATACTGTAACAAAAGGTAATGAGAAAAAATGAGAGAAGGTGGAAATACACTGATTTCCTCATGTTTTACAGCCAGGGTGAAAAGAAAACTGCTAAATCAAGAAATAAAGACTATTTAAATATACAAAAGTAATGATGAAAAGAAAAGAAAGGAAAAAAAAAGGCTTCCAAATTACCAGATAGAAGACACATATACATCCCCAAAGCAAGGAAAACACAGACCACAAAGAAGATAAACAAGATTTTTAGAAGCCAATGGAATATTCATGACCAAAACCCTCAAATATAAAAAAAAGAAATTTTACTTTCTCTGAAATCATACATTCTCTCAACACATGGCAAAGTTAAAAATTAGTAACAGGGCTTCCCTGGTGGCACAGTGGTTAAGAATGCACCTGCCAAAAAAAAAAAAAAAAAAAAGAATGCACCTGCCAATGCAGGGGACACGGGTCTGAGCCCTGGTCTGGGAAGATCCCACATGCCGCAGAACAGCTAAGCCTGTGCACCACAACTACTAAGCCTGTGCTCTAGAGCCTGCGAGCCACAACTACTGTGCCCTCGTGCCATAGCTAGTGAAGCCTGTGTGCCTAGAGCCCATGCTCTGCAACAAGAGAAGCCACCATAATGAGAAGCCTACACACCGTAATGAAGACACACCCCCACTTGCTGCAAATAAAAAAAGGGAGGTGAAGACACACCCCCACTTGCTGCAACTCAAGAAAGCCCACACAGCAACGAAGACCCAATGCAGCCAAAAATGAATAAATAAAAATAAAGTTCCCTTAAAAAAAATAACAAAATCAGAAAACACGGCCTTTCTACCAAAAAGTTTTGAAAAACTCTTAACAACAATTGGGTAAAGAAGAAATACAAACTGAAATTTCAAAATTACTATAAAGCAAAGATTATATACAGATATATATCTATGTCTACATCTATATATATCTCACAACTTGTGGGATACAACTAAAGCAGCGCTCAGAGGGAAAGTTTTAACTTCAGATATTTACATCTATGAAAAAAAAAATAAATGAATATTATGAACTACATGCCAACAATTAGGTAACTCAGATGAAATGGACAAGTTCCTAAAAAGATACAAACTACTGAAACTGACTCAAGAAGAAATGGAAAATCTGAATAGACATTTAATAAGTAAATTTAGTAATCAAAAAAATTTTTAAATTCCCACAAAGAAAATTTCAAGATGGGATAGCTTCATTAGTGAAATCTACCAAGCATTTAGAGGAGAATTAACACCAGTTCTTCACAGTTCTTCCGAAAATAGAGGAGGGAACACTTCTCAACTCATTCTATGAGGCCAAGATTACCCTGATAAAACCAAAGACATCAAGTAAACTATAGACCAATATCCCTGTGCATTTAAACAAATAAATCCTCAGCAAAATAACTAGTAAACTGAGTCTAGCAACATATAAAGAGGATACATACCATGACCAAGTGGGATTTATCCCAGGAACACAAAGTTAGTTCAACATAGAAAAATCAATGTAATATATTAATAGAACAAAGGAAAACACCCACATGATCATCTCAATAGATACAGGAAAAAGTATTTAAATCCAACACCTTTTCATGATAAAAGCAATAAGCTAGGACTAGAAGGAAATCTCCTCTAAAGATTATGTACGAAAACCCCACAGCTAACATACTTAATAGTAAAAACTGGATGGTTTTCTCCTAAAATCAGTAACAAGACAAGAACGTCTGCTCTCACCACTTCTATTTAACATGGTACTCAAGATTCTAGCCAAGGCAGTTAGTCAAGAAAACAACAACAAAAGATCGGATATTCTATATACAAGGTCATATCACCTAAGGAGTCTAATAAAATGAAGTATTAGAACTAATAAATGAGTACAGGAGACAACATCAATATACAAAAATCAACTGTATTTCTGTATAGTAGCAATGAGCAAACCAAAAAGGAAATTAAGGAAACAAGCCCATTTATAATAGCATCAAAAAGAATAAAATAGTTAGGAATAAATTTAACAACAACAAAAAACACGAAAAATTTATACTCTGAAAACTATAAAACATTGTTGAAAATAAAGAAGACCCGAATAAATGAAAAGATATCCCATGTTCATGAATTGAAAGACTTAATATTGTTCAGATAGCAACCCTCCCCAAATTGATCTATAGGTTCAATGCAATCCCAATCAAAATCCCAGCTGACTTCTTTTCAGAAATTGAAAAGATTATCCCTAAAATTCATATGTACAGTCAAGGGACACAGAATAGCCAAAACAATCTTGAAAAAGAACAAAGTTGGAAGATATATACTTCCTGATTTCAAAATCTACCACAAACCCAGGGGCTTCCCTGGTGGCACAGTGGTTGAGAGTCCACCTGCCGATGCAGGGGACACGGGTTCGTGCCCCGGTCTGGGAGGATCCCACATGCCGCGGAGCGGCTAGGCCCGTGAGCCATGGCCACTGGGCCTGCGCGGCCGGAGCCTGTGCTCCGCAACGGGAGAGGCCACAACAGTGAGAGGCCCGCGTACTGCAAAAAAAAAAAAAAAAAATCTACCACAAACCTAAACAGTCATCAAGACAGTGTGGTATTGGCCTAAGGATAGATATATAATTCAATGGAATGGAATTAAGAGTCCAGAAATAAATTCACACATCTATGGTCAGTTAATCTTTGACTAGGGTGCTGAGACAATTCAATGGGAGAAAAGATTATCTGTCTGAACAAATGGTGCTGGGACAACTGGATATCCACGTGCAAAAGAAAGAAATGTGATCCCTAATTCTCACTATGTACAAAAATTGATTCAAAACAGATCAAAGACCCAAATGTAGGAACTAAAACTATACAACTACTAAAAGAAAATATAGGCATAATCTTTGTGACCTTGGATTGAGCAAGAGTGTCTTAGATATGAAACCAAAAGCACAAGCAACAAAAGAAAAAATTAAAGTAGACATGATCAAAATTTATAACTTTGTGCTTCAAATGACACCATCAAGAAAGTGAAAAGACAACACACAGAATAAAGAAACTTTTTATAAATCATATAACTGATAAGGGACTTATACTAGAATATATAAAGAACTCTTTGCCTTAATAAAAAGACAACCCAATTAGAAAATGGACAAAAGATGGGAAAAGACATTGCTCTAAAAAAAATTTATAAATTTATAATAAGCACATGAAAAGTTCAACACCATTAACCATCAGGATGATGCAAACGATGAGGTACCACCTGAGATCCCACTGGGATGAATATAATTTAAAAGATGAATAATAACAAGTGTTGGCTAGGATGTGGAGAAATACATTGCTTATACACTGTTGATGGGACTGCAGAATAGTGCAGCCACTTTGAAAAACAGGCTGTCAGTTCTTCAACTGGTGAAACAGAGTTACCCTATGATCTCAGTCCAACTCCTAGGTAAAACCCAAGAGAAGTGAAAACATGTCCACACAACAACTTGTACATTAATGTTCACAGCAGCATTGTTCATAATAGGCAAAAAGTGGAAACAACCTAAATGTCCATCAACTGATGAACAGACAAATAAATGTGATAGTCACACAATGTGATATTATTAGCCATAAAAAGGAATGAAATTCTGATACATGCTACAAGTGGATGAGCCCTTGCTGTGGGGTGAATTATTGTCCTCCAAAAATGATATGTTGAAGTCCTAACTCCTGCTGTCTGTAAATGTAACTTTATTTGGAAGTAGGGTCTTTGCAGATGCAATCAAGTTATGATGAGGTTCCACTGGATTAGAGTGGGCCATACATCCAATGACTGCTGTCCTTATAAGAAAGCCACACGAAGACACAGGTACACAGAGACAAACAGGGAGAAGCCACGTGATGCCAATGGCAAAGGCTGGAGTGATACAATTACAAGCCAAGGAATGCCAAGGAAGTTATAGCCATACAATGTAACCTCAGGAAACAAGAAAAATAAACAACCTAAACTTACACCTAAAGCAACAAGAGAAAGAAGAACAAACAAAACCCAAAGTTAGTAGAAGGAAAGAAATCATAAAGATGAGAGCAGGAATAAATGAAACAGAGACGAAGAAAGCAATAGAAAAGATCAATGGGGCTTCCCTGGTGGCGCAGTGGTTGAGAGTCTGCCTGCTGATGCAGGGGACACGGGTTTGTGCCCTGGTCCAGGAAGATCCCACATGCCGCGGAGCGGCTAGGCCCGTGAGCCATGGCTGCTGAGCCTGTGCGTCCAGAGCCTGTGCTCCGCAACGGGAGAGGCCACAACAGTGAGAGGCCCGCGTACCGCAAAAAAAAAAAAAAAAAAAAAAAAAAAGATCAATGAAACTAAAAGCTGGTTCTTTGAAAAGATAAACAAAAATGATAAACGTTTAGCCGGACTCATCAAGAAAAAAAGGGAAAAGGCTCAAATCAATAAAATTAGAAATAAAAAAGAAGTTACAGGGACTTCCTTGGTGGTGCAGTGGTTAAGAATCCACCTGCCAATGCAGGGAACATGGGTTCGAGCCCTGGTCTGGGAAGATCCCACATGCCACGGAGCAACTAAGCCTGTGTATACGACTACTGAGCCTGTACTCTAGAGCCTGAGCCACAACTACTGAGCCCACGCACCTAGAGCCTGTGCTCCGCAACAAGAGTAGCCACCGCAATGAGAAGCCGCACACCGCAACGAAAAGTAGCTCCTGCTTCCCGCGACTAGAGAAAGCCCACGTGCAGCACAGCAACGAAGACCCAATGCAGCCAAAAATAAATTAATTGATTAAAAAAAAAGAAGTTACAACTAACTCCAGAGAAATACAAAGGATCATTAGAGACTACTACAAGGAACTATATGCCAGTAAAAGGGACAACCTAGAAGAAACAGACAAATTCTTAGAAAGGTACAATCTTCCAAGACTGAACCAGGAAGAAACAGAAAATATGAGCAGACCAATCACAATTACTGAAATTGAAACTGGGATTAAAAAACTCCCAACAAACAGAAGTCCATGACCAGACGGCTTCACAGACGAATTCTATCAAACATGTAGAGAAGAATTAACACCTATCCTTCTGAAACTATTCTAAACAATTGCAGAGGAAGGAACATTCCCAAACTCATTCTATGAGGCCACCATCACCCTGATACCGAAACCAAAGACAACACAAAAAAAGAAAATTACAGGCCAATATCACTGATGAACACAGATGCAAAAATCCTAAACAAATACTAGCAAACTGAATCCAACAGTAGAATTGTAAAAGGATCACGCACCATGATCAAGTGGGATTTATCCCAGGGATGCAGGATTTTTCAATATCTACAAATCAATCAGTGTGATATACCATATTAACAAATTAAAGAATAAGAACCATATTATCATCTCAATAGATGCAGAGAAAGCTTTTGACAAAATTCAACCCCATTTATGATAAAAACTCTCCAGAAAGTGGGCATAGAGGGAACCTACCTCAACATAATAAAGGCCATATATGACAAACCCACAACTAACATCATAATCAATGGTGAAAAGCTGAAAGCACTTCCTCTAAGATCAGGAACAAGACAAGGTTGTCCACTCTCACCACTCTTACTCAACATAGTTTTGGAAGTCCTAGCCATGGCAATCAGAGAAGAAAAAGAAATAAAAGGAATACAAATTGGAAAAGAAGTAAAACTGTCACTGTTTGCAGATGACATGATACTATACATAGAAAATCCTAAAGATGCTACCAAAAAACTACTAGAGCTCATCAATGAATTTGGTAACATTGCAGGATACAAAATTAATACATGGAAATCTGCTGCATTTCTATACACTAACAATGAAAGATCAGAAAGAGAAATTAAGGAAACACTCCCATTTACCACTGCAACAAAAAGAATAAAATACCTAGGAATATACCTACCTAAGGAGGCAAAAGACCTGTACTCCGAAAACTATAAGATGCTGATGAAAGAAATCGAAGATGACACAAACAGATGGAAAGATATACCATGTTCTTGGAAGAATCAATACTGTCAAAATGACTATACTACCCAAGGCAATCTACAGATTCAATGCAATCCCTATCAAACTACCAATGGCATTTTTCACAGAACTAGAACAAGAAATTTTAAAATTTGTATGGAAACACAGAAGACCCCAAATAGCCAAAGCAATCCTGAGAAAGAAAAACTGAATTGGAGGAATCGGGCTCCCTGACTTCAAACTATACTACAAAGCTACAGTAATCAAAACAGTAAGGTACTGGCACAAAAACAGAAATATAGATCAATGGAACAGGAGAGAAAGCCCAGAAATAAACCCATGCACCTATGGTCAATTAATCTACAACAAAGGAGGCAAGAATATACAGTGGAGAAAAGACAGTCTCTTCAATAAGTGGTGCTGGGAAAACTGGAGAGCTACAGGTAAAATAATGAAATTAGAACATTCTCTAACACCATACACAAAAATAAATCAAAGCGGATTAAAGACCTAAATTTAAGACTGGATACTATAAAACTCTTAGAGGAAAACATAGGCAGAACACTCTTTGACATAAATTGCAGCAATATCTTTTTGGACCCACCTCCCAGAGTAATGAAAATAAAAACAAAAATAAACAAATGGTAGCTAATTAAACTTAAAAGCTTTTACACAGCAAAGGAAACCATAAGAAACAAAAAGACAACCCACAGAATGGGAGAAAATATTTGCAAGCAAAGAGACTGAGAAGGGATTAATCTTCAAAATATACAAACAGCTCATACAGCTCAATATCAAAAAACCAAACAACCCAATCAAAAAATGGGCAGAAGATCTAAATAGCAATTTCTCCAAAGAAGACATACAGATGGCCATAAAGCACATGAAAAGATGCTCAATATAGATATTAGAGAAATGCAAATCAAAACTACAAGGAGATATCACCTCCCACCAGTCAGAATGGCCATTATCCAAAAGTCTACAAATAACAAATGCTGGAGAAGGTGTGGAGAAAAAGGAACACTCCTACATTGTTGGTGGGAATGTAAATTGGCACAACCACTATAGAGAACAGTATGGAGGTTCCTTAAAAAACTAAAAATAAAACTACCATATGATCCAGCAATCCCACTCCCGGGCATATATCTGGAGAAAACCATAATTTGAAAATATACACATACCCCAATGTTCATTGCAGCACTATTTACAATAGCCAAGACATGGAAGCAACCTAAATGTCCATCGACAGATGAATGGATCAAGAAGATGTGGTACATATACACAATGGAATGTTACTCAGCCATAAAAAAGAATGAAATAATACCATTTTCAGCAATACGGATGGACCTAAAGATTATCATACTAAGTGAAGTAAGTCAGAGAAAGACAAGTATCATATGATATCACTTATATGTGCAATCCAAAAAGATGATACAAATGAACTTCTTTTTTTTTTTGCGGTACACGGGCCTCTCACTGCTGTGGCCTCTCCTGTTGCGCAGCATAGGCTCCGGACGCGCAGGCTCAGCGGCCATTGCTCACGGGTCCAGCCGCTCTGCGGCATGTGTGATCCTCCTGGACCAGGGCACAAACCTGTGTCCCCTGCATCAGCAGGCGGACTCTCAACCACTGCGCCACCAGGGAAGCCCCATAAATGAACTTATTTACAAAAACAGAGACTCCCGGACTTTGAAAACAAACTTATGTTTACCAACAGGGAAAGGTGGGGCGGGGGGAAGGATAAAGTAGGAGGTTGGGATTAACATACACACACTACTATATATAAAATAGATAATCAACAAGGACCTGTTGTATAGCACAGGGAACTCTATATCAATATTCTGTAATAACCTATATGGGAAAAGAATCTGAAAAAGAATGATACGTATAACTGAACCACTTTGCTATACACCTGAAACTAACACAACATTGTAAATCAACTATACCCCAATATAAAATAAAAATTAAAAAAAAGAATACACTACAGGGTCAGAAAAAGAAGAATAATGGGAACAACAAGGTCCTACTGTATAGCACAGGGAACTGTATGCAATATTCTATAATAAACCATAATGAAAAAGCATATAAAAAAAAAGGAATGGGGCTTCCCTGGTGGCGCAGTAGTTGAGAGTCCGCCTGCCGATGCAGGAGACATGGGTTCGTGCCCCGGTCTGGGAAGATCCCACATGCCCCGCGGCTGGGCCCGTGAGCCATGGCCGCTGAGGCTGCGTGTCCGGAGCCTGTGCTCCGCAACGGGAGAGGCCACAACAGTGAGAGGCCCGCGTACCGCAAAAAAAAAAAAAAAGGAATGTACGTATATGTATAACTGAATCACTTTGCTATACAGCAGAAATTAACGCACTATTGTAAAAAAGATATACACATTCTCAAAAGATACACACTTCCTTATAGATGTGCAGACTATCTCTGGAAATATACACCAAACTGGTTCTGGGGAGGCAAAAAGACTGAAAAATGCACTTGACATTCTATGTCTTTTGCTACTGTTTGAATACGATTTTTTTTTTTTTTTTTTTTTACTGTGTGAAGTTTTGCTTATAAAAGGAATTTCAGATTTTATATCCCCAGCCAGATCTTACCTCTGAGCTCCAGATCTGGATCCCAACTGCCTGATTTCCAGCTGCTCCCCTGCATTTCTCACAAGCACTTTCAACCTGGTAAATACCAAACTAGACTCATGATCTTCCCCTCAAAACCTGCCCCATTCAGGGCTCTTCGTCACATGGACATCACCAGCCCTTCAAGCCCAAAGTGCATGTGGTTCTGACTCCTCCTGCTTCCAGCCTCCAACTTCCAATCTGCCCCTGCGTCCTGTGGACGCTCTAGCCAGCGCATCCACATCTGCTCCTCCACGCGGGCGGTGCCCTGAACCAAGCAACTGTCGTCTCTCACTCGGCTTTGCCAAGGTCGTGAGCGGGTCTACCCAGGGCTGCTCTTGCCACTTCTCTGGCAAGCGCGTCATTCTCCTCCCCACTAAAAAGCTTGTCAGCAGCTTTGAGAAGTAACATGATCAGATAGGTTAGAAAGCAGCCAGAATTTCCAATAGTGTCTACACAACCTTGCCTTTTCTAGTCCCTTCTCCTGTGATTCTTCCATCTCACTCTTTACATTCCAGCCACACTAACCTTCTTTTAGTTCCCCCAACTCCTCCTCCCTCACTTGCTGGGCCCTCTGCCTGGAAGGCTATTCTCCTGCCCCCCACATATCTCCAGACACCAACTTTTACTGAGTTAACTACCTCTCGGCCTTCCAGTCTCAGTTTAAACACATTCTCTTCAGAGCATCTTTGCTGATCCTCCAGACTAGGTCAGGTCCCTGTTTCATCCGGCTTAGCACCCCTTCTTCACAGAAACTACTGCAACAATAATTAAATAATAAAATAAGCTGTTTAATATTTATCCCTCTAATAATCTGTTTAAGGACAAGAACAATTTTGCTCAGTGCCTAAAATAGTGCCTACAAAATAAACACTTGTTGAATGAATGAATGAGTAAACAGGGAGGGGAGACAAAAACCACAGGGAAGACAAAGGCCATCGTACAGGAGAAGGGCTCACGTCAGCAGTGGCCTCCAGGAGGCAGAACTTCCTCCCAAACTCTTGCCAGGGTGCTCCCGGCCCGATTCGTGCTTGCATTTGCCTACTCACCACACTGTCTGGGGACTGGAGCTGGCCTGGCAAGGCCGGGCTGCTATTGTAGCCGGAGGTGACACCAGAGGAGAGACTTCCGTTGGAGCTGGTGCACCAAGAGCTTGAGGCGGCCAGGGTGTGTAGCTTTTCTTCTTCCTGGGAAGGATAGATTACTGTCAACCAGCTCCAGGTGCACCCTCACTTCCCACCCTCACTTTCACCCCTTCTCACCTCCCCAGTTCCCGTCACCTCCCACTGCCTCCTGCCTCAGCCTCAGCCTCATACCCCCATGCCTCCCCCATCCCCACCCCAACTATATACCCAAGCCGCCTCCTCCCAAACTCTGGCCTGGGGACAGGAGCTGGTCTGATGAGGATGGCATGAAAATAGAGAGTGAAGCAGCTTTGAGCTGGCACCAGGGGCCTGACGCCCTCCTCCAAATTCTAAGTCTCAAGACTCAGAGGCAGCCCTGGTCTGCCCCGGGCTCCGAGCCTACCCTGAAATCAGAGGCTTGCCCCACTCCCCACCCGCAGCAGCTGGCAGACGATCTGCTGGCGGATTCTCAGCTTTTCCTGTTCAGTCTGCTCCCGCAGTCGGGCCCGGGCCCGGGCAATCTCCACCTTGGCCTCCTCACGGGCCCGCTGGTATTCTTGTAGCATCAGCTCTATGTCAGAGGGTGAGTGAGGAGACCTTGACACTGACCGTGGGCTCCTGGGGAAGACCAGAGGGTTGTAGAGATGCCTTCTAACATGGTGAGTGGGCGATCGCCCAGGCCCGCTCAACACCACCTTCCTGAAGGGCCCATCCTCTCTTTGCCCACAGGGCCTTCGGGTGTGGTCTTACAAACACCCTGAGGCTCAGGCCTGCAGTCTTACATAGCATGGCACGGCTCCTCTATCCACCCCCACCCACCCCATCCGCTGCTCCCTCCCAAACCCTCCTCTTTCCCTTTGCCTCAGTCTCTACAGCTGCCTCCGACTGTCCACAGTCACGTAGGACCCACTCCTGGAATCGCTCCTGGCAAAGGAAGCTGCAGCCTCCGGTGTCCAGGACGCTCAAGTCCAGGCCCTGCTCCCCACACTCGCCCCACCCAGAGCCTTTTCCCCACAGGGTTCTGAGTCCACCATACCTGGTGGTCTCCACAACATTCTTCCTCAGCTGCTGCAGGTATTCTCGGCGCCTGCTGGGCAAGTCAAAGGCCCAGGTGGGGAGATCCCGGTTGAATGGGAAGCTCAGTTGTTTCTGGGGGCTGAGGCTTTGCGTCCGGCGGAAGTTCTGAAGTCGCTCAGCCCGCTCCCTCCGGAGGTTCTCTGCGGTGCGTTCTGGCCTGAGACAGAACGTGAGTGAGGCACTGAAGTTGACCCTGACTGCCCTTCTCCATCTCCAGACCTATCTCTGACCCCCGGAAGGTCCCAGAGCTGAGCCGGGAGGAGGGAATGGCCGGCTGTGAGCCGGCTCGGCTCTCTCTCCTCTCCGCCCAGCCCTCGTCGCCCCACTCCGAGCTGGGTCCTTACCGGGCGTACGGCTCCTCCTCTTGGGCAGCAAGTGCCTCCCCCGTCCCGCTCTGCAGCACCTGCAGCAGGGCGTCTGCCTCCCCAAAGCCGTGGTGCAGTTTTGCTTCCGTGAGTTCCACGCTGAGGGAGAGGGTCTGGGCCCCGACCCGCAGGGGGATCTGCTCCCTCTGGGACCCCTCGGGCGCCTGGCTCTGGTCCTCATGAGGTTGTGGGAGCCTCTGTCCCTGCTGTCCGGAGCTGCAATCACATCTGGTCCCCAGCAAATCCATCACACCCAGCGCCCCAGGGGAGCCGTCCTGACCCCCACACCAATCGCTGGATTTGTTATACACCGGGAGGTCCCTCAGACCGTGGTGCTGGGGCTCAGGGGCCATGCATGTCTGGGAACTGGGGCGCAGCAGCCCCTCAGGCTGGCAGGCCTCAGTTGGGCCCAAGATGCAACCCCGGAGCCCTGAGGTGTCAGCCAACTCAAAGGAAGGGCAGCTGCGGCGGCGCCAGAGGCCTCCCCACGAAGAGGAAATGTTCAGAGCGGGCCGTAGCTCCTCTGGAGACACTGAGCTCTCACCCCCATTCTCTGTCCTGCACTGCCATCGACTCAGCCCCCTACTGCTCAGTGGGCCACACTTTAGGGAGGCCACGTCCTCAGGCACAAAGCCATCAGTCAGCCTCCGGCTCCTGCTTCCCGGTGGTGGAGGCGACAGTCTGCTCTGGACCCCAGTGGTGGTCCTGGGCTGACGCCCCTGCGGGGCCTGCTCCACGCAGCTGACTTGGGGCTTTGCGCTCTGCTCTGGGTGGCCTCGGGAGCTCAGCCCAAGGGAGCACCCGTGGTCATCCCCTTGTAAGGGACTGCTACCTTCTCCACACGGAGCCTCCACTCTCTGAAAGCTACCTGACTCATCAGTGGTTTGAGAATAGTTACCCACTGCAGCCCTCGGGGCGCCCAGGGGAAGGCTTTGGTGGGAGACAAACTTCTGGCAGCCTTCAAGGGAATGAGCTGAGGGGGCCGAGAGAGACAAAGCGCCTGGGGGGTGCCCTGACCCTTGGGTGCTGGCGCTAAGCGTGAGGATCGGGGAGGAGGCCCTGTCCACCAGCAAGGCGCTCGTGGGGCCCTGCTCCTTCCACACCCCGGGCTCCTGCACAGGCTCCACAGTGTGGGGACAGGGCCCTGGGGAGGGAGGTGCACGGAGGCTGCGGCCGGGGCTGCCACCAGCCAGGCTGGGAGGCAGGGGGGCATCCAGAGAAGCCTGGGGGCTCAGAGGATGCAGGTTCTGCCCAGGGGGAACTTTCTGAAAACTCAAGTGGGATGAGGGTACGGGGGCACTCCGGGGCCTGCAGAGGGTGCTTTCTTCCTGAAGATCTCGGGGCCCTGCTATTTTCCGTGCGGTCCCCTCTGCCCCTCTCTTCTTAAGTGTCCCGGGGACATGTCCCTTTTCCTGAGACGTGATGGAAAGATCTGAGCCCAGCCTTTCAAGGACCGCATTGACTTTCTGAGGGTTGGCCTCTGGGGCCTGGAGATGCAGAGGTGGTGAGGCCGGGTCAGTCTGGATGCCCTCATCCATGGTGGTCTGAGTACAGCCGTCCATCTTCAGTGCCTGGGGCACCTCACCCGGGGTCTCCCTCTTGGCATTCCACTCCTTTTCGGCCACCCTGGGCTGGGAGAGACTCCCCAACAGCTCCGAGGTGCTGTGCAGGAGCTGCGAGAGGCGGAGAGACAGGTTGTGCATGCTGGTCCAAGAGGCCAGATCCAACTGAGCAGAGGAGAGGTCCGCGTGGCTCCAGCGGGACCTGCAGCCCAGAGTCTGGGTGCCCTGCTCCACGGTGTTCATCCTGGACACACTCACAGGGCCGCCCTCCTCTGATGGGTACAGCAGCATAATCTCATCCACCCGGCCCGCAGCACTTCCTCCAGCCAAGGGAGGCTCCCCCCTCAGGCAGCCTGCCTCATCAGGGGTGCCCGGGAACCCGCCTCTCTCGTCAGGACCCTTAGCGGGGGCTGCCCCTTCAGAACTGATCAGGACGTGGGGGCTTCCCAGGGCAAATGAGGAACCCCAGGCTCCCCAGGCCTCACGGGAACGGCGGGCGCTTTCGACGAGGCTGCGTGTGCTTGACAGGCCTTGGGCACTGGCCAAGGTGCTGCGGTGGGAGTAGACCGGGGAGCCCCGGTCGTCTAGGCCGTCGTCCTCACGGGAGCACCGGTCCACGTCTGACGGTGTCAGGCCCTGGGGTGTCGGGCCACGGGAGACATCAGCTGCGCCGCCAAACACATATTGCTTCCAGCCAACACGCGCAGGCCCCTCGGGACGCCAGGGCAGGGCGCAGGGATCGATGGCGCTGGAGCCAAAAAGCAGGACTCCTCCCCCCGCCTCAGAGCACCACGCCTCTGGCCGAGCCTGGCCACTCAGTCTCTCTGGCTTTCCCGGCTGGGCCTGTTCCGGAGTACCAAACAGCCGAGCAGCCATGAGATCGGGGGGCGGCATGCACGAGACAGCTGAAGTCACCGGGGATGGAGGGGGTGTGGACGGCAGGGGCCTGGGATCAGCAGCGATGCCGTCCAGGTCAGAGGCGGCTTCCTGATTGCAGCCCTCAGCTTTCAGAGACGTTCTTGCCGCAGACTTTCCTGAGAAACAGCCTCTGGGATGTGGGGTCCACAATCTGCTAGGCTCCTGTATATCCTCATCTGTCGGGGAAGGAGGCTCCACGCTCAAGCTTAGCTCCTGAAGAGACCGGTGAGAGCTGACCACAGAGAACTGCGGTCTAGAGTGTTTGGGGCCAGAGACGACGGCGATCACAGGAAGTGAGCACCGGTGGCAGGGTGCCGGCTGCTCCCCGCCAGAAGAGGGCTGCCCAGGGCCCTGGGCCACAGGCCAACATGCTCCACGTTGCCCCAGGGGGACAGTGGCTGAGTCTCTGAAGGCTGCAGGGAGCCTGGCCACAGCCTCGTCCTCTCTGCCTGCACCTCTAATCTGACAGCTGCCTGAGCCACCTTCATCAGCACATGGGGGGCTCCTGCCCCGGGCAGCATCTTCTTGGCCACCTGAAGCCTGGTCTCTCTGCTGCTCTTCCTCCTCCCGGGGGCTGTCAACCTGGGGACCGGAGGCGCACTGTAACTCTGCTACCAATTTGGCTTGGGGATCCAAGCCACTATTGTCCTTGGACTCCGCGGAAAGTTGCGGCTTTTCTGGAAGGCATCTGATGGCATTTCCCAAACATCCATGTTGTGGTCCCACCGGCGGCTCACTCACAACACACCCTTCACTTAAATTCAGGCTGTGTGGTCCCCCAGCTGTTGCAGGTGGTTCTGGCTTGGTTGGAGAGCCCTGTGCACTCCGGCCACCAGCAGAGCTGTCCTGAAACCTCCCCGGGGGCTCAGAGCACCTGCCTGCATGGAAAGGGGGAGCCTCAAGCTCGGCGCTGACTTTCTTCTTGCCAGCCTTTTTCTCAGGATCCCCTACTGACCTGCAGCTTCCATCAGCAACCCAGGGGCTGAGGGGACTTGTCCTCACATCAGGGGCGGAAGGGGAGCTGCAGCCCTGAGCCGGAGGCGGGAGAGCAGCAGCAGAGGTCTCCGGGGTGCTGCCATCTACCGGCCCCAACTCCACATTAATGCTTTTGGGCTCAAGGCCATGTGCCCAGAGTACATCAGGTTCCCTGCAATGGCCCTCTCCTCTCTCCACCCCGCAGGCCCTGGGGGGGACCATGCAGGGTGGGTGGCGAGTATGTGGGGAGGCCTCGGAAGCCCCCTTGCCCAGGTCACCATCTCTGTAACACAGTGAAGTGGAGGAAGGGGAGGCACGGGCCCCGGAAGCAACGGGTTGATGGTTGCACGGCTGCCGGCAAGGATGAGATCTGCTGTCTGCTAGGTCCCCGGATGGGCTGAGGGTCCTGCTGCCTTCAGTGCTCCCCGAAAAGACACCACAGTCTGAAGTTTCCTGTGGGCACCTGCGCAGGGCCTCCTCCCTAACTCCTCCGGGTCTCTGATTTGGCAGCAGAGTTGGCCTGGGACCTTTGACGCTGGCCCTGCAGGCTTCTGCTAGCCTAGAGCCAACACTCCCCTCCCGCTTCACAGGCTGCTGAGAAGGAGCTTCCGGTTCAATCCCTCCCAGGGCTCTGGGAAGGACGGCACCCCATTTGGGACTCGCCTTCCCTTCTTCTAAGCCGGTGGAAGCCTCAAGGCATTGGCCCTGGTCTCGGTTAGGCCCTGAGAGACTGGCAGAATTCTGAACATCACAGATCACAAGGTGACTTTCAAAACAGGTTGGTTTTCCTCCTTGTGCAGCCACTAGGAAGTTACCAGGACCTCCTCCCCATGTGTTGTCCAGAGTCCCAGGTTCTTGGTGGGCTGGGCTGCTCTCCTGCCAGCCAGGGAGAATGCCCTGGGCAGCTTCCCAGGCAGCAAACGGGCCTCGCCTACAGGGAATCCCTCCAGCATCATCAAAAGGGGCCTGAGAAGGTAAGGCAGCCACTATTTCCTCCACCATTACCCTCCTGTCCTCCTCCACAGCTGCTGAAAAAGGAAGACTGTCTGAGCCCAAAGCATCAGCAGAGGAAGGTGTTCTGGTTGCTTCTCCCTCTTTCTCTATGATTTCAGAAGAGCTAGTGTGATGCACAAACTGTTCACCGGCTCCCAGGCAATGTCTCCGTTTTCCGGAACAGTGACTTTTACCTGGAGCAGGGTCAACGTGGGAGGAAGTCCGTGAGGAGTGCCGTGGCCCCGTGTTAGTGTCAGTGCTGGGCAGAGGGTGACAGCTGTCTGCAGAGGGGGGTGTGGCCTGAAGGACAGATGTCCTCTCATCACTTGACAGGTGTCCTGGTTTAGCAGAGAGAGACGCCACATGAAATCCCCGTGCTTCACCCTCATTTCTGGTCCTGGCTGACACTGACTGGCCCATTTGTGGACACTGAGGCCTGCCAGGGGCCCCTGAAGAACATTCAGGTCCTAATAGCGTCTCATCGTGAGGAAGGACTGTGCCCCCAGCCACCACGTTGTGAAGCTGCTTCCCCTGGGCCTTCGCCTGTCCTATCTCCTCCAACTCAGCCAGGCACGTGGCTGGATGGGCAGAGGGCTCCGGCTGAGGCAGCCTTGGCAAGGACACAGGTGCTGAGAAAGCACCACTGGCAGGACTGAGGTCCTCGGCCTCCTTCTCTGCCTTTTGCCTCTCCCCCCTGCCTCGCTTGTCCCCCTCTTCTAAGGGGCAGCTGGCCCTCCTTTCAAGCGGGCTAGAGGCCCTGTTCAGGGAACTGGCTCTGTCTGGTCCTCTTGGTACAGCTGCCTCGGCTTCGGAAGGAGAACCCACCCTGCTACCCAAGCCCAGCAAGGTGCTTCTGAGGTCCCCTCCGTGGCCTTGCAGACTGGTGCTTGTTGACCTCCTGCCCTCTGCCCCCAGGGGAATGCTCGCTGGTGCACTGGATTGACTGCGAGATCCCACAGCCATGGATATCACAGACCCGCACCAAGCAGGGTGTGCTGCGGAGAAGCCCTGTCTATCGTCTCCGTGCTGTGGGCTGTGGCGTCCGGGCTCTCCACTCTGGTCCTGACGCCCCGCTCCAGTTACCAGGGGACTGGTGGGCATTTTCAACAGGGTGGGATCCAGCACACAGTCAACAGAAGAGATGCCTAGAGTACCAGGCACATAAAGACAGGTTCTTGGCGGCCTTGCTGAATTCAAGGGCAAGGCGTTGCTCAGGTCCCGGCGAGGAGCCATACAGGCCCCTGGCTGGCTTGGCAATGGGTCGGTCTCTTGGCTGAAAAATGTGCACACACAATGCTGGCACAGGCCAGGGAGCTTCTGAGTCAATGAAACCACTTTGTTTTTCTCCTGTAGGCTCCCTCTTTGCATAGCCGTTTCTTCAACTCTGCCTTGAACTTCCAGCTCCTCTTGCTTAGAACTACGTATGCGTTTGGCAAAATGGCTTTCCTGAACACCCTTCACGGTCTCCAGCTCCTCAAGACTTCCCAAGCCACGGGGCGGCCGTCTGGGGTACACTGCATTCGCCAGCTCGCCCTCCTCAGAAGTCCTCTCAGGCATGGGCTGCAATGGCAGAGCTCCAGCCGAAGCTTTCGTTTTCCTTGGATGAGCAGAAGAGTTGGTGCATTCTCTGCAAACTGTAAATGTCCCTAAATAACCAGCAGTTTCCCTGGCGGGTGTGTCTAATACAGCTGGGTGGGTGTGCCCCTTCACAAATCTGATGTCGTGTACCTGGGGATCAATGCTACTGTTAACCTCCATTTGTCCAGCTTCACCATCCCTAAAGATAACATCATCTTTCCACTTTGGAGAAGATGGCTGATCCTTGAAGGACAGGTGGTTTCTAAAGCTGCCTGGCCTCAGCACATGGTCAGCCATCTCCTGGTCCTTCTGGTCCTGGAACATAAACTCCTTACTGACTCCCAGTGTGTGGGAAGCATTTAGCTGCTTACTCTGTTTGGATTCAATTTCCAAGATGCCATTTTCCAGCTGCATTACACTCCTAATTAGCCTAGCCATCTCATCAGCATTATTATCTCCTTTACTCCCTTTCTTTCCAGGAGGTTCTTCTTTGGGGCTTAACGCTTCTCGCACCTTTCCAGGGACCTTGCATTCACCGAGGTTTCTTTCCTGAAAGCACGTAACTGACTGGAATCTTTCATACATGGACTCTGCCTGTGGAAGCCTAAACTCTTCTGAGCCATCTTTGGGATGGAGCGCTTTTCCAGGAAGCCCAATTTCATTCCTCCTTTCCCCCTTGTGGGCTGGACTCTCATCCTGGGCTGCTGTCTCTGGGCTGCTTACTCTATGATGTACTGATCTGGACTTCAAAGAGCGAGCGGCTTCCTCTATCTTGTCCTTGTCAAGGCCTAAATTGATGGTTTTATAGATGAAATCAGACCTGACCCCGGAAGGAAACCGTCTCTTCATGTCACAGGCCGGGGTCTCTCTGAGGACTGCATCCTGCCCCTGCTCTTCTTCCCCACTCGTCTCAGATTCACACACCAGGGGAGGCTTCCTTGACCCAGAACTGTCTGAGGAGACACTGCAGTAGGACTGTACAGTAGCCTTTTCTCCCTGCTTGAGCACTGGAAGACTGTGTTTATTTAAAATTCCAACTTGATTTTCAAATTCACATACTTTTATGCTGGTAGATGGAAGAAAATGTCTGTTCTGAGTGACGAAAAAATAAACTGAGTTATGGCTTTCTTCTTTAATGTTTCCAAGGCATTTCCCTTTTTCCCTGCAAGCTTCCTTGGTGTTCGGGTCAGCTGGCCTTTCTGCCATGACCTGCTGAGACGATGCAATCTTGGAATTCTGGTTTTGTAACAGCGCTGGCAACTTATTCTTCACATACACATTTTGGAGGACTTGGTGCTCATGTCCAAAGCCCCATGCTTCCCTGGGAGCGGGGGAGGGTGCCCCTGCTTCTCTGCAAGCCGGGATTTCCAAGGAGGTTTCTCTTAGGGCATCTCGGCTTTTGGTCACATAGAATGTTTCCAAGGGAGGTGGCTGCAGGGAAGATGGGAGTGGATTCCAGGGAGCAGAGTGGAGGTACAACTCTGGACCTGAAGGAAAGGCAAAGGAAAACCTGCTGTGTCTTCTACCCGCTTCCTTGGAGCTCTCCTGGGAGTCTGTCTTCTCTTCCTGCGGGAGGTGGTGGCTGTTCTGACCTAATTGCCCCCCTGGGTCTGCACTATTCTTCCTCAAAGGAGCCCAGCCTCGGGGCCAATGGGGTTCTTTGGTGTCTATGGTGACAATATGGTGACAAGCGTTCGTTAGGATGAAACATTCATCAGAGGACGTCATGAGACCAGGATTCTCGCTACTGTGAGAGGCTTCTTCCAAGCTGCTCTCTTTGGCTCCCCATGCTTGCATCACGGGATGTGCTGTCTTGTTCGCTGCTGTAGAGACGTGCACTTTTGTAGTTCCAGAAGTCGATGATTCTACGTCCGCTGAATAAGTTCCACTATGACTCACCTCTTTCTCATTAGCTGTAAAGAATTCTGAAGTACCTTCTACCTCGACACGCAGACTGTCCTGTTCTTTCTCAGCTCTCAGACACCTAATTCTGGACAGACGGATAGGAAAGTTGTTGAAATCCGGGCTGCTAGATACCCTAGGACCAGTTGGCAATAGAGCATCTCCTCCCCTGCCAGAATCTTGGGTCAGGGAACCGGAGTCTTCCTCGAGGGAGGGCTTTCCCTTCCCTCGAAGAGGGAGACTGGGTGCTCCTGTGGCCTCCAAAACAGGATGAGACAGTTCAAGGAGGTACTTTTGCTGAAGGGCAGCCCAGTCTCTCTCACAGGCACTGCCAACGTAAGTGAATGAGGTGGCAGAGGCAGCCAACAAGCTTGACACACTAGAGTCAGATGCTTCAGAGATGTCCTTCTGGGCCATGTCAGGGACCCCTCTGGCCTGACAGGTGCCATCGGCTCCTGGCTGAAGAAGCCTATAAGAGCCCCAGAGGGACACCCTGGTCGTATCAGAAACAGGGACTGTGTATGCACTTCTGACACTGCAGGGCAGCTCAGCACCGCCCAGGGGCCGTTTGGAGCTGCAGGACAGGACTGTTTCTGTATCTGATGACTTTAGTTCTTCCATATTGGGCCAGTATCCAGGCCTCTCCCAACCGCAGGGCTGAACATCCTGGACGTCAGGACTTGGACATAAAGAACCTGGGGGGCTACTGGGACTGTTCCTGGAGTCACAGGAGAACCAGGAATCCATGGACGCCAGAGGGCTCCCTCTGGAAAGCGGCACGTCTTGGAGAGCGTTGGTTTGTTCTGTGGGGCTTGCCTCCACCGCCAACTCGGGCTGCTCACAGCGGGGCTGGAGCTCCAGGTAAAACGAACTGCTCACTGGCAGGGCGGCATCCAGCCTGGCTCCTGTTCTGTGGCTGATGGGGCCAGGCCTGCACACTGCCTCCTCGTCCCCTGCGGGCAGACTGGAGCTCTGCAGGCGCCAGAAAGTCTCCGTGGGCATCTCGTCAGCTGAACGGAAGAAAGGCTCTTCTTGCCGATCGTCCCCCAGTTCTTCCTCAGCGTCAACCAGGCTGTCGAGGGAAAAGCTCCTGTGAGTCTCGGTGAACAGTCGACTGTCTGAGGATGTGGTGAAGCCCCTCACAGAGGCTTGAGCTCTGGCCCTGGAGTGGCCATGGCCATGGGTGAGAAAACTGAGCGCTGGGCTGTCCTGTGGGCTTTGGTACCCCTTCTCGGCCAGCGAGTCCTCAGATATTTGGCTGTCTTCGCTGTCGGAGTCATCTGGCCCTGGCAGATCCCGCTCCTTCCCCTGGGGCTCCTCCAGCTTCCGTGGCTCCAGCAGGGCTTTGGCACAGACATAGGACAGAGAATCGACTGAGTAACTGCTATCTGCATCAGATAAATCACCACCTTTTTCTCTCGCAAGATCCTCTACAGGGCTGGAACCTGTGAGTGAGGCTGTGGCATCTGGGTCCCCCGCATTGTGTTGCCTCTTCAAAGGGCTGCTGTGAGGCAAGCGAGAGGACTTTTCAACCCTAGCTGCCAGGACCCTCTGCTGCCTCTTTGATGCCCCGCTTGGAGAAGGGGGGGGTGGATTCTGCCCAGAAAGTCTTGGCTGTCTTTCCACGCCCAGTGGCTTGCTTGGATCCATGGGGATGTGAGGAGCCACATCTGGCTCCCTCAGCAGCCTCATGGGGCCCAAGGTTCCCTTCTTTTCCCCACCCTGCAGGTGAGTGGCCTTAGCCCTCCTGGTCTGGGTGGAAGAGGTGAGGACCTCCAGCTTATCCCATGGCTTTAGCTTGTTAGCTGCGAAACTCTGGGCCACCATCTGACGGGGCTGCTTACCCACTCTCTCCATTTCCTGGACACTGGCAGACTCGCAGCTCTCAGTGAGGCAGGTGCCAGAGGGTGAGGCTCCCTTCCTGGCCAGGGCCTTCCTGGCTGTGCAGAGCTGCCCCTCACCTGAAGAACGGAGGGCATGCTTGATGAAATGCCCTTTCCTTGGGGGGTAATAAGCAGCCTGGGGCAAGTACTCTTCTGATGGGGTTTCCTCTGATAATTGCTCAGTAGGGTCAGGCACAGGAGGTGACGTGGTGGAGGGATCCCAATTCAGGAAAACACTGTGGAGACAAGGAAAGCCATCTCAGAAAAGTAAGAGGTCCCTACTTCCTGCTGAGAGAAGGAATATAAAGTCCCACTTAGTTTGCTCTGAAAGAGGTTTAAAACTAGGCCAGGGCTTCCCTGGTGGCACGGTGGTTGGGAGTCCGCCTGCCGGTGCAGGGGACGTGGGTTCGTGCCCTGGTCCGGGAAGATCCCACATGCCACGGAGTGGCTGGGCCCGTGAGCCATGGCCGCTGGGCCTGTGCATCCGGAGCCTGTGCTCCGCAACGGGAGAGGCCGCGGCAGTGAGAGGCCCGCGTACCAAAAAAAAAAAAAAAAAACTAGGCCAATGTCACTGTCCCCTATAGCCTTCAGGGTCAGCTCTTTAGGTACATAAGGAAACTACAGACTATAGTCTTGGCTCTCAAAGAAGCCCCAGGTACACTCTGTTCCTCATTTTCTTTATCTTACAAAAAGGCTGAACTGAATCTGGATCTAACCACGCCTTTAGGGAAAACTTCCAACATGAGGAACTGAATAATAACTTAAATGGCACTACAAGGAATCAAACAGACAAATCTATAAAGGGGCACATTTTACAGAATGGACCCACTTTCTTTAACAAATCGACGATATGAAGAAATTTTTAAAAAGCATGATTAAAAGAAACTTAAAAGACATAACAACCACATGCAGTGTGTAAATTCTACTGGATCTTAATTTCAATTAACTATAAATATATATTTTGAGGCAATTAGAGAAATTTGAATATGGCCTAGGTTTTTGATTATACTGAATAATTAATCTTAATTTTGTTGGGTGTGATGACAATGTGGTCATAAGAAAACTTATTTTTCAGAAGTGTATACTTGATGTAGGATTGAAATGACATCACATCTAAAAGTTGCTTTAAAATGCTTCATCAGAAAAAGGAAGGAGGGGAGACAAAGCAAGCACGGTAAATCTTGACATTTGCTGAACATGGGTGACAGGTACACAACTCTCTCAACTTTGTGTATGTTGGAAATTTTTCATAATAAAACTTAAAAAAAAAAGCCTACCTAGTACTCTAAAGACCAGATTGGTAAGCAAACATCACAGTAATAGACATTAACTGGGCACCTAATATGGGCAAGGCCCTGCGCTAGGCCTGGAGGATACAAAGAGGTAGACATAGTCCTCTGCTCCAAGCAGTCTGGAAGATAACATATCCTCACCTTGACTGAATGTGAGAAGTGAAGGAGAAAAGAAACAAGGAGGATCCCACAATGAACCCAGGAGTCAGAAAGAGAGTGTTTCACTTGCTCAGCATGGTAGGTGGGCTGGGAAACTGACTGGAGCCAGCAGGTCGGGTGGGAGGGGAGGGGAGGGAGGAAGAGTGTAGTCTGAGGCAATATGAGACAGAGTGGCGGCAGGACACACACAAGGAGACATATGTGGTAGTCAGGGTCTAGAGCACCCGGAAAATGAGGCTGAGATTCTCCCTCAGCAGATATGATCAAAGCAGCAAGAGCTGCCCCTCAGAGTGGGGGCAGGGAAAATCTTAGAAGACATCAACTACAGAGAAAGGAGAGAGTGATCAGGAGAACAAGTGATGAGGAAGAGAAGAGTAGACACATTTTTCCATTTCACAAATGGAGGAAACTGAGGCCCCAGGAAGTAAAGATCGCTGCCCGGGCAACAAGGCTGTAAACCTCAGCCAGTGCCCCACGGCGGCCTCCGACGGCTGTACCTGCGCAGTTGGGCTGAGTGCCGGCTGCAGGGCCTTCGGAGGCTCAAGGAACTGCAACTTGTCAATCTGCTTCTGCGTTGAGGCCCTAGGACCAGGGCACCAGGGCAGGGGGCCGGGAAGGGGGGCCTCTGGGGGCAGTCATCCTGGAGCCAGCACAGCAACCTGAGCCGCTCCGGTCTCCTGTGGGCCCCCAGCAGCCTCGGCTTCTCAATGGTCCTCTGCAGCTGGAACGAGACCCTTCTCTGCCGGCCGTTCCGCTCCGCCACCTGAAGCGCGAGTCTCCGCAGGAGCTGCGGGTGCACCGCCCTCTTCTGGCTTTGGACCAGGGGAGATGGCTGAGTCTCAGGGTCTGTCTGGCACCGTGAATCAGATGGAACAGCGGCTGCAAGTTCTTTCTCTTCTACACGGTCTTGCTGCAGCTGCTGCTGCAAGCCGGCCGGCCAGGTCCCTTCTCTGAGTAGCCACTGCTGGTCTGCGAACCAAAAACACCCTGAGAGAAGGTCAGCCCGTCCTCCCTCCCTGGACTCAGGCACCTCTGGCCACGGCTGCACCTGCACAGAGTGAAGAGCTGGCCAGGGTAACGTGGTGGGATGAGGGCCACGTGGCCCTCTGGAGCAGGAGTGCTGGGCCCCCTGACCACAGGGCAAGTGGACGAAGCCCCGGCCTCAGCAGGGCAGCGGGCACATGCTAGGGCCAGCAGCAGAACCTGGAAAAGCACGCATGAGGGCAGTGAGGAAGGTCGCTTCCTTATTCTTGCTTCCAGCCCCCGTGTAAGAGCCTCTGGTCTCTAAAAGAGGGGAGAGAACCCCTAACACCAAAGATTCCATCATATCACAAAGAAAACAAAGGAGAGAATACAGAGGGCCAGGGCGATGTGGAGAGATGGGAAGGGGAAGCAGGCTCCTACCGTCTTTAACCTGTTGGCTGGCACACGTCCCGTCCAGTTCCCGTTCCTGTTTGGCTCTAATCTGTCCCGCTAGGATTCGCTGCCTCAGATCCCCCACGAAGCACAGCCGCTGCTGCTGAATCTGGGCCCCACAGGGTGTCTCTCCAGCCCTTGGTGGCCTGTGGTCCTTGTCACTCTGCTCTCCCAGCGCTTTCCTGTCACAGGGGCCGGGGTTACCCGGGGGGAAATGTAAACCCAGCTCAACAAACACCTCCACGGCCTTAGCCCCTCCCATGGAGTCCTGCATTCAATAAGGCAGAGAGGGCTTTGGACTTCTGGCAACTTGGGACACACAGGCACGGTGTCACAGGCAGCTCATGATGTCACAGTGCGGGAGGGGAGAACAGTCCTGAGACTAGCATATTCTTAGACTGTGGGCTTAGCAGAAACACAAGTTCATTTTGGTTAAGGAAAATAACCAGGAAAGTAAAGCGGCTGTTTTTAGAAAACACAACATTTTAGCTAAATCAAGAAACTTTGTCCTTTAAAAAAGAATAAAAAGGTATCTGCTAAAAATCTGTTGTAACTAGACGAGAGCAGAAGCTCCAGAAACACTGTGAGAATGGAAACCCTCTCCTCCTTGTTCAGCGATCACGACTGCACCTCCACTCCTAAAGCAGAAACCCTCTTGATGTGGTAGTAGGAGGAGAGGGAACTCAGATGCACGCCAAGCTGTGTATGCAGCAGGAGCCCCAGCGGAGAGCTGGTCTCCACTCAAGGGCTGTTCTCGGTGAATGAGCCCTGGACGAGGGTTCAAGAGCTTTAGACTTGACCACACCTTTCAGAGATACATGCTGACACGTTTACTGGTGAATCTGTCCAAGATTTGTTTAGATCCAGTGGGGAGGAGTTGGGGATATAAATGAAACAAGATTAGCCATGAGTTGATCATTTGTAGTGTATTTAAAATTTTCCAAAAATACAAAATTTAAAAAGGTTTTCTGACTTCCGGGAAGATGGCAGAAGAGTAAGACGCGGAGATCACCTTCCTCTCCACAGATACACCAGAAATACATCTACGCGTGGAACAACTCCTACAGAACACCTACTGAATGCTGGCAGAAGACTCAGACCTCCCAAAAGGCAAGGAACCCCCCACGTACCTGGTTAGGGCAAAAGAAAAAACTAAACAGAGACAAAAGGATAGGGACGGGTCCTGCACCAGCGGGAGAGAGCTGTGAAGGAGGAAAAGTGTCCACACACTAGGAAGCCCCTTCGCGGGTGGAGACTTCGGGAGGCGGAGTGGGGGAGCTTGGGAGCCGCGGAGGAGAGCACAGCAACAGGGGTGCGGAGGGCAAAGCGGACAGATTCCAGCGCACAGGAGGCTTGTCTGCTCGCCCGACGGGGCGGGCGGGACTGGGAGCTGAGGCTCCGGCTTTTGTCGGAGCGCCGGGAGAGGACTGAGGTTGGCGGCGTGAACACAGCCTGCAGGGCGTTGGTGCGCCGCGGCTGGCCGGGAGAGTGTCCGGGGAGGGGTCTGGACCTGCCGAAGAGGCAAGAGACTTTTACGTCCCTCTTTGTTTCCTGGTGCACGAGGAGAGGGGATTAAGAACGCTGCTTGAGAGAGCTCCAGGGACGGGCGCGAGCCGCGGCTAAAAGTGCGGAGCCCAGAGACGGACATGGGACGCTAAGGCCGCTGCTGCCGCCGCCAGGAGGCCTGTGTGCGAACACAGGTCACTAGCCACACGCCCTTCCGGGGAGCCTGTGCAGCCCACCACTGCCAGGGTCCCGGGATCCAGGGACGGCTCCCCGGGAGAGCGCACGGCGCGCCTCAGGCTGCAGCGTCACGCCGGCCTCTGCCGCTGCAGGCCCGCCCCGCACTCCGTGACCCTCCCTACCCCCCCCCCGGCCTGGGTGAGCCAGAGCCTCCGAATCAGCGGCTCCTTTAACCTCGTCCTGTCTGAGCAAAGAACAGACGCCCTCCGGCGACCTACACGCACAGGCGGGGCCAAATCCAAAGCTGAGCCCCTGGGAACTGTCAGAACAAAGAAGAGAAAGGGAAATCTCTCCCAGCAGCCTCAGAAGCAGCGGATTAAAGCTCCACAATCAACTTGATATACCCTGCATCTGTGGAATACCTGAATAGACAACGAATCATCCCAAATTAAGGAGCCCTGTGGATGAAAGGCTCTTGGGGCTGCAGCCAGGACTCAGTGCTGTGCCTCTGAGGTGGGAGAGCCAACTTCAGGACACTGGTCCACAAGAGGCCTCCCAGCTGCACATAATATCAAACAGCAAAAATCTCCGAGAGATCTCCATCTCAACACCAGCACCCAGCTTCACTCAACGACCAGCAAGCTACAGTGCTGGACATCCTATGCCAAACAACTAGCAAGACAGGAACACAACCCCACCCATTAGCAGAGAGGCTGCCCAAAATCATAGTAAGTCTACAGACACCCCAAAACACACCACCAGACGTGGACCTGCCCACCAGAAAGACAAGATCCAGCCTCATACACCAGAACACAGGCACTAGTACCCTCCACCAGGAAGCCTACACAACCCACTGAACCAACCTTAGCCACTGGGGACAGACACAAAAAACAACAGGAACTACGAACCTTCAGCCTGCAAAAAAGGAGACCCAAACACAGTAAGATAAGCAAAATGAAAAGACAGAAAAACACACAGCAGATGAAGGAGCAAGATAAAAACCCACCAGACCTAACAAATGAAGAGGAAATAGGCAGTCTACCTGAAAAAGAATTCAGAATAATGATAGTAAGGTTGATCCGAAATCTTGGCGATAGAATGGACAATAGAATGGACAAATTGCAAGAATCAGTTAACAAGGACCTAGAAGAACTAAAGATGAAACAAGCAACGATGAACAACACAATAAATGAAATTAAAAGTACTCTAGATGGGATCAATAGCAGAATAACTGGGGCAGAAGAACGGATAAGTGACCTGGAAGATAAAATAGTGGAAATAACTACTGCAGAGCAGAATAAAGAAAAAAGAATGAAAAGAACTGAGGACAGTCTCAGAGACCTCTGGGACAACATTAAACGCACCAACATTCGAATTATAGGGGTTCCAGAAGAAGAAGAGAAAAAGAAAGGGACTGAGAAAATATTTGAAGAGATTATAGTTGAAAACTTCCCTAATATGGGAAAAGAAATCGTTAATCAAGTCCAGGAAGCACAGAGAGTCCCATACAGGATAAATCCAAGGAGAAATACGCCAAGACACATATTAATCAAATTGTCAAAAATTAAATACAAAGAAAACATATTAAAAGCAGCAAGGGAAAAACAACAAATAACACACAAGGGAATCCCCATAAGGTTAACAGCTGATCTTTCAGCAGAAACTCTGCAAGCCAGAAGGGAGTGGCAGGACATATTGAAAGTGTTGAAGGAGAAAAACCTGCAACCAAGATTACTCTACCCAGCAAGGATCTCATTCAGATTTGATGGAGAAATTAAAACCTTTACAGACAAGCAAAAGCTGAGAGAGTTCAGCACCACCAAACCAGCTCTACAACAACTGCTAAAGGAACTTCTCTAGGCAAGAAACACAAAAGAAGGAAAGGACCTACAATAACGAACCCAAAACAATTAAGAAAATGGGAATAGGAACACACATATCGATAATTACCTTAAATGTAAATGGACTAAATGCTCCCACCAAAAGACACAGATTGGCTGAATGGATACAAAAACAAGACCCATATATTTGCTGTCTACAAGAGACCCACTTCAGACCTAGAGACACATACAGACTGAAAGTAAGGGGATGGAAAAAGGTATTTCATGCAAATGGAAACCAAAAGAAAGCTGGAGTAGCAATTCTCATATCAGACAAAATAGACTTTAAAACAAAGACTATTAGAAGAGACAAAGAAGGACACTACATAATGATCAAGGGATCGATCCAAGAGGAAGATATAACAATTGTAAATATTTATGCACCCAACATAGGAGCACCTCAATACATAAGGCAAATACTGACAACCATAAAAGGGGAAATCGACAGTAACACATTCATAGTAGGGGACTTTAACACCCCACTTTCACCAATGGACAGATCATCCAAAATGAAAATAAATAAGGAAACACAAGCTTTAAATGATACATTAAACAAGATGGAGTTAATTGATATTTATAGGACATTCCATCCAAAAACAACAGAATACACATTTTTCTCAAGTGCTCATGGAACATTCTCCAGGATAGATCATATCTTGGGTCACAAATCAAGCCTTGGTAAATTTAAGAAAATTGAAATTGTATCAAGTATCTTTTCTGACCACAACGCCATGAGACTAGATATCAATTACAGGAAAAGATCTGTAAAAAATACAAACACATGGAGGCTAAACAATACACTACTTAATAATGAAGTGATCACTGAAGAAATCAAAGAGGAAATCAAAAAATACCTAGAAACAAATGACAATGGAGACACAACGACCCAAAACCTGTGGGATGCAGCAAAAGCAGTTCTAAGGGGGAAGTTTATAGCAATACAAGCCCACCTTAAGAAGCAGGAAACATCTCGAATAAACAAACTAACCTTGCACCTCAAGCAATTAGAGAAAGAAGAACAAAAAAACCCCAAAGCTAGCAGAAGGAAAGAAATCATAAAAATCAGATCAGAAATAAATGAAAAAGAAATGAAGGAAACAATAGCAAAGATCAATAAAACTAAAAGCTGGTTCTTTGAGAAGATAAACAAAATAGATAAACCACTAGCCAGACTCATTAAGAAAAAAAGGGAGAAGACTCAAATCAATAGAATTAGAAATGAAAAAGGAGAGGTAACAACTGACACTGCAGAAATAAAAGAGATCATGAGAGATTACTACAAGCAACTCTATGCCAATAAAATGGACAATCTGGAAGAAATGGACAAATTCTTAGAAATGCACAACCTGCCAAGACTGAATCAGGAAGAAATAGAAAATATGAACAGACCAATCACAAGCACTGAAATTGAAACTGCGATTAAAAATCTTCCAACAAAGAAAAGCCCAGGACCAGATGGCTTCACAGGCGAATTCTATCAAACATTTAGAGAAGAGCTAACACCTATCCTTCTCAAACTCTTCCAAAATATAGCAGAGGGAGGAACACTCCCAAACTCCTTCTACGAGGCCACCATCACCTTGATACCAAAACCAGACAAGGATGTCACAAAGAAAGAAAACTACAGGCCAATATCACTGATGAACATAGATGCAAAAATCCTCAACAAAATACTAGCAAATAGAATCCAACAGCACATTAAAAGGATCATACACCATGATCAAGTGGGGTTTATTCCAGGAATGCAAGGATTCTTCAATATACGCAAATCTATCAATGTGATAAACCATATTAACAAACTGAAGGAGAAAAACCATATGATCATCTCAATAGATGCAGAGAAAGCTTTTGACAAAATTCAACACCCATTTATGATAAAAACCCTGCAGAAAGTAGGCATAGAGGGAACTTTCCTCAACATAATAAAGGCCATATATGACAAGCCCACAGCAAACATCATCCTCAATGGTGAAAAACTGAAAGCATTTCCACTAAGATCAGGAACAAGACAAGGTTGCCCACTCTCACCACTCTTATTCAACATAGTTTTGGAAGTTTTAGCCACAGCAATCAGAGAAGAAAAGGAAATAAAAGGAATCCAAATCGGAAAAGAAGAAGTAAAGCTGTCACTGTTTGCAGATGACATGATCCTATACATAGAGAACCCTAAAGATGCTACCAGAAAACTACTAGAGCTAATCAATGAATTTGGTAAAGTGGCAGGATACAAAATTAATGCACAGAAATCTCTGGCATTCCTATATACTAATGATGAAAAATCTGAAAGTGAAATCAAGAAAACACTCCCATTTACCACTGCAACAAAAAGAATAAAATATCTAGGAATAAACCTACCTAAGGAGACAAAAGATCTGTATGCAGAAAATTATAAGACACTGATGAAAGAAATTAAAGATGATACAAATAGATGGAGAGATATACCATGTTCTTGGATTGGAAGAATCAACATTGTGAAAATGACTCTACTACCGAAAGCAATCTATAGATTCAATGCAATCCCTATCAAACTACCACTGGCATTTTTCACAGAACTAGAACAAAAAAATTTGCAATTTGTATGGAAACACAAAAGACCCCGAATAGCCAAAGCAATCTTGAGAACGAAAGAAGGAACTGGAGGAATCAGGCTCCCAGACTTCAGACTATACTACAAAGCTACAGTTATCAAAACGGTATGGTACTGGCACAAAAACAGAAAGATAGATCAATGGAACAGGATAGAAAGCCCAGAGATAAACCCACGCACATATGGTCACCTTATCTTTGACAAAGGAGGCAGAAATGTACCGTGGAGAAAGGACAGCCTATTCAATAAGTGGTGCTGGGAAAACTGGACAGCTACATGTAAAAGTATGAAGTTAGATCACTCCCTAACACCATACACAAAAATAAGCTCAAAATGGATTAAAGACCTAAATGTAAGGCCAGAAACTATCAAGCTCTTAGAGGAAAACATAGGCAGAACACTCTATGACATAAATCACAGCAAGATTCTTTCTGACCCACCTCCTAGAGTAATGGAAATAAAAACAAGAGTAAACAAATGGGACCTAATGAAACTTAAAAGCTTTTGCGCAGCAAAGGAAACCATAAAGAAGACCAAAAGACAACCCTCAGAATGGGAGAAAATATTTGCAAATGAAGCAACTGACAAAGGATTGATCTCCAAAATTTATAAGCAGCTCATGCAGCTTAATAACAAAAAAACAAACAACCCAATCCAAAAATGGGCAGAAGACCTAAATAGACATTTCTCCAAAGAAGATATACAGAGTGCCAACAAACACATGAAAGAATGCTCAACATCACTAATCATGAGAGAAATGCAAATCAAAACTACAATGAGATATCATCTCACACCAGTCAGAATGGCTATCATCAAAAAATCTAGAAACAATAAATGCTGGAGAGGGTGTGGAGAAAAGGGAACCCTCTTACACTGTTGGTGGGAATGTAAATTGATACAGCCACTGTGGAGAACAGTATGGAGGTTCCTTAAAAAGCTACAAATAGAACTACCATATGACCCAGCAATCCCACTACTGGGCATATACCCTGAGAAAACCATAATTCAAAAAGAGTCATGTACCAAAATGTTCATTGCAGCTCTATTTACAATAGCCCAGAGATGGAAACAACCTAAGTGTCCATCATCGGATGAATGGATAAAGAAGATGTGGCACATATATACAATGGAATATTACTCAGCCATAAAAAGAGACGAAATTGAGCTATTTGTAATGAGGTGGATAGACCTAGAGTCTGTCATACAGAGTGAAGTAAGTCAGAAAGAGAGAGACAAATACCGTATACTAACACATATATATGGAATTTAAAAAAAAAAAATGTCATGAAAAACCTAGGGGTGAAACAGGAATAAAGACACAGACTCACTAGAGAATGGACTTGAGGCTATGGGGAGGGGGAAGTGTAAACGGTGACAAAGCGATAAAGAGGCATGGACATATATACACTACCAAACGTAAGGTAGATAGCTAGTGGGAAGCAGCCGCATAGCACAGGGAGATCAGCTCGGTGCTTTGTGACCGCCTGGAGGGGTGGGATAGGGAGGGTGGGAGGGAGGGAGACGCAAGCGGGAAGAGATATGGGAATATATGTATATATATAACTGATTCATTTTGTTGTGAAGCTGAAACTAACATACCATTGTAAAGCAATTATACTCCAATAAAGATGTTAAAAAAAAAAAAAAAAAAAAGGTTTTCTTGGGACTTCCCTGGTGGCACAGTGGTTAAGAATCCACCTGCCAATGCAGGGGACATGGGTTCGAGCCCTGGCCCGGGAAGATCCCACATGCCGTGGAGCAACTAAGCCCATGAGCCACAACTTATGGAGCCTGCACTCTAGAGCCCGGGAGCCACAACTACTGAAGCCAGCACGCCTAGAGCCCGTGCTCCACAACAAGAGAAGCCACCGCAGTGAGAAGCCCACACACCGCGACAAAGAGTAGCCCCCGCTCGCCGCAACTAGAGAAAGCCCGTGCGCAGCAACGAAGACCCAATGCAGCCAAAAATAAATAAATAAATTTATTTTAAAAAAGGTTCTCTTGGCTTTCATGAAGACCCGGGCTCAATCCCTGGCACCTCCACCTAAAAAAAAAAAAAAAAAAAAAAAAAAAATTCTAGACTACAGTCATGCTTTTACTCTGCCACCAGGTTCTTGTGTGACCATGGATAAGTAAGAGCCTTCCTCTGAAGACTGACAGCTTCTCCCCTCATGCTAACCTCTCCCTAGGTCACACGTGACTTCTATGCAAGGGCCTCCCATGCTGTTTCCGCAGGGCCTCTCCGTCCCTGTCACTCAGGTTTCAAAAAGAGCCAAATGCACGGGGCTCCACTCCGGGCTGGGGGTGGGGAGCCTCTGGGAAGGGTCAGGGTCTGCTGGAGACCGACACAAAAGCCCCAGCCAGCCTCGCTTCTCCTGCCCTCGGCCCTCATTCCAGCCCCAGGAGGCCACGGCTCTCAGGCTTGGAGACTCTCTAAGTGACTTAACACTAGAAGCAGATGGCAAACCATCTGAGCGGTGTGCTCTGAGGGGTCCATTCCACTTCGGAGGTTTATCACTTTGTAGAGCAGAATGAAAGCAGAGGTCCCCACACTACAGCCTTCAGGCTAAATGATGCGCTGCCTGCTTTTGTGAATCAAGTTATTGGAACACAGCCACATGTGTGGTTTATGTATCGTCTTGAGGGCTTCCGGGCCTCACCGGCACAGCAGAATAGCTGCGGCGAAGGCTACAGCACAACCTGGCCCTTCACAGAAAGTCTGCTGCCTCTGTCTTAGAAGAAATTAAGATTTCTTAATGTAGCCTTAGGAGGACAGTGAAGGAGGGACGGGTGGGAGAGTGAATAGATGGATGGGGGCGTGGGTGGGAGCTGACACAACGGCAGGCTCCTCTGTGGAAAGGAGGCTGGGAGGTGACTCAATCTACAGTGAGTCCAGGAATCAGGAGGGGCCCAGGTCCCTGTGCGAGCGTGCTCTGGGGAAGACGGCTGCTGGCTGCTGTGGGCAAAAGGGCAACACACAAGAGTGGAAGGTACAGAAAACAGGAAAGGCGCCGTTCGTCACACGTAAGGCAAAGGCCAGGGATAGCAACTGGAATGAGAAGCCAGTTAGTGCCACACAAACAGAAAAAGCAGTTAATGGAAAACATTTTACACATATATTTATATGTATCACGCCTGTGTCACAGCTCCAAATTGTGTCTGACCACAGACACGGCTCAATTACAAACCCGAGCCCATCAGAGGGTCTTAGACACACCCAGCTAAGATCTACAACGTCAGATACAAGGGGTAGGAAGGAGATCTTTATTCTGAATTCCCTGAGAGTGTTCAGCTTCCTTCTCTGACTGTCCCCGGACCCTCAGACTTACAATCTGCTTCTCCCTAGAAGAGAGCTCCTCCACGCTTCCCTGGGGAAAGCTGTAGCCAGCCTGTCAGCTTCTACAGACCCAATACAGCTTCCTCCATAGCAGCTGCAAGCCCACAAGGAGAGGCTGTCTGGGAGGAGCCCCACAGACATGCACGCTTGTCCGAGGAGCCATACACCATCAGACTGAAAATGTCTCCTGTGCTGAGTACATCGGCCAAGTTCCCCGAAAGCATGTGAAAAAGAACAAGCCGACCTAATGCTATATGTTGGGCAGATCACCAAGGGCCAGTCTTCAGTAACCTGCGGCCAAGGACCGCTGTCCCTCTCAGACGGTGCCCTTCTCCCTGGGGGACTCCAGCAGCCCCAGCTGCTGCCGGGGCTCCATCGCGCCCTCCGGCTGCTCGGCGCCGGCAGCTTCCACAGCAGAAATGCAACGGCACCTACTCGCTGAGGTGGCAGAGGTTGTGGCAGCAGCCACAGTGTCCCCCGGGCTCTAGGCACTTAAGGTTAAGCTCCCAGAATTCCCAGGGGGAAAATGCCAAGAACACGGACAACAGACAGTTTTCAAGGACAAACTCTTCTCAGGTCCAGATCACTCACTGCTGCAGGGAGAAAAGGAGGCCAACAGGCCAACTTCCCCTGCTCTAGAGTCAGTTCTGGCTTCACAGGCTCCCCACCAGAGAAGCATCCCTCCAGAGAGAAAGAGGGCGGAAAGGAAACCTGGGACACGGGGAGGCTTTGGAGCCGACCCCACCCAAGAGCATATGAGAGACCCTCGTGGAGACACAAGCCCAGACGGGGAGCCCTGCTGACGACGTGCTGGGCTCCGCACACTCACTTTCTCTCCCGGCCCCTCTGCCCGCTCAGAGCCTTGAGCCCACACCACCCGCTGCTGCCAGGGGCTGGCACACGCGTGCTGGCAATGGTAGCTGGGCAGGACCGGCCTGGCCCACAGGCTCCCAGAGCTGGAGCTTAAGAGCGAGGGCAGTGAGGGGGAGAGGCCTGATTCTCCAGTCCCCCTCTGTCCTCTGCATGAAAGGGTGCATTCTTGGTGCGACTGAAAGGTCACGTCCATGCCCATGGGGCTAGAGAGCCTGAGAAGACCTTAAAAAGGCAGAAGCCCAGTGTTCTCTGGGGTGGATGGGTCTACTGGGGCAAGGTGGGAGGACAGGAAAGCAAAAGGGAGGCCACCTTCCCGGGCAGCCCCTGCCGTGAGGGCCTCCCGGCAGCGGGGCTGTGGGGTGTCGGGCACTGGACAAAGTATTCCATGTGCACTCACTCTTTCAACCTGTGTCACGAGGACCCCTGGGAGGGAGACGGTAGCATCCTTACTTAGAGGTGAGCCAATAGGCTCAGAGACTCAGTAGCTTGCCTAAGGTCACACAGCTTTTCTGTCGTACAGCCAGGAGGTAAGGCCGCTTTACTCAACTCCAACGTATCTCTTCAGCATCCAAGGCTCTTTAAGTTGCAGAACCGTTCCCTGTAGACCTCTGGACTTTGGGAAAAACACATCCTCAGTGCGACTTCCCAAAGGAACTGACCTAAGACAAGGCCTCCTTTCATGACTTCACTACAAAAAGGGAGGCCACTCTGACAAACAAGAGCCCCGGCCTCAGTCCTGAGTCTACCTTGATCTTGATATGCTCCACCCTATGTCACCCCTCAGGGCCCACAGTCACCCAACACTGACCATCCTCCCTTAAGCCCTGAAGCATCGTCCTCTGGTCGTCAGCAGCCCTCCTGTGAGCACCTGCCTGCTGCTCGTACTACCTGCCTCAGAGCACTCCTGTCCTCATCCAACATCTCACCACCGAGGTCTGCCCCAAGGCTATCCTCAGCTGCCATCAAGGCTCCTGGCCTGAGCAAAGAGCAGCAGGGGACCAAGGGCCATCAGAACCCTCCCAGGCACCCTGTGCTCATGGTGCTGAACAGCCCCCCACACCAGGGGTCGCACAGGTACCGGGTCCCCTGCTGACATTTTCTACAGGAAGTCTCCAAGTTACAAGGCACTGTGGCTTTCAGAACAGGACACCATTATTCCCAGGATCCAACCCACAAGGCATCTCGATCTGGGAGGGGGCTTCTATGCAGAAATGGATAAAGAACGACTATGAAGAAGAAAAGCAGTTCCCATGAGTCATGTAGAAAACTCGGACCCACACTCCACAGTCTCAAGGCAGGTGAAGCGAGTAGCACAGGGCAGAGCCCCAAGATATTTTCATGTGGGTCCTGGAGTTCCTGCCCCTCGTGCATAGTACTGGACCCATGGTTATGAGGAAAAGAGGCTTCTCCATCTCACAGTCACTTTAAAAACTCAGAGGAAGCCACAGTCCTGGAGCTAAATGACACACACGTGAGCTCACACACAGGCAGGCCAGAATTTAAAGGGGTTAATAGAATTTAAAGAGGTAGGTCCCAAAGCAGCAAAGCTACCCACAAATACATCAGGTGTAAATCTTGCTGACAGAGGAAGGTGGCCACAGGAAACATCATATGATATATACCTCTTTCAGTGATGAAGAAAGTTGCAATACCCAAGGGGAAATGAAGGAAGGCCACAACCACCACCCTGACAACCACCAGCTGAGCGGCTAGCTCAGCGTCCTCAGAACACTCGCCCACGTTGGTTCAGACCAGGCCTCATTCCGAGCTTGGCTGCTACACTCATCTCCTCCCTGCTCCATGTTGTAATGAATTAAAAAGCAAAACCAAAACGTCCCACAGCAGAACGAGCAGCTGTCTCTCACCTTTCCTTCCCAAGCAAAGGGCAAAGACCCAACCGGGAGGCAGTGACATCTCCGTCCAAATCCAGCCACTCCAGAGAGCCACTGCTACCAACAGTCTCTCCAACCTGCAGACAAGGAAGGAAGCATCATCACCCCCATTCCAACAGAGCCGGACAAAGCTCGACCCCCTCCAGAAAGGAGAAGCGGGGAGGTCAGGAGCCACGTGGAAACACCATGTGCTCACCTGCCTCCTCTGCCGAAGGACGGCGGCCTCTGCGGGGTGATTGAATCGGAACTTCTGTGCTTTCCCCAGGGTTATGACTGCTCCTGTGGCACAGAGACCGACGCGAATTCAATGCACAGCTCGTGTTCTGAGCACATGTAACGTGCAGGCCACTGTTCTGGGGCACAAAGTCCTGCCCCCACAAGTTGATAATTTAGCTGAGTCAATAAGATATGTATTCATTGGATACCGTACAACGTATGTATTGAATTAATGAGATGAACAGGAGGAGCTCTGCTATTCCCAAGGAAAGCAAGATGAGCTCCAGGTGGAGTAGTCAGGGAATGCTTTGTTGAAGAGGGGGTATCCAAGCTCAGCCTCAAAGGACAGAGAGAATCTGAATAGATTAATAGTAGTAGTAATAGTGACAGTAATCATGATAAGGGATGTTTTCTAAGTGCCAAGAACACTGCTAAGAACATTACACAGATTAGCTCATTCAATCCTCACAACGATTTTATTATTATTCCTATTTTATAGGAAATTGAGGCTCAGAGACTTTCCCAAGGACACAGAGCTAACAAACACAGGTACTAATTCCAGAGAGTCACTCTCTACTCTGGAGCCCTGGAATTGGGGCTTGTTTACGGGAAGAGGACTGTATTAGGGAATCTTCAGATCTCTGGGTGCAGAGGCTGGGTGTTCCATCATTAAAGCCTGCCTCACTGAGTTCTCTGGGTCTGGCCCATGAGAATGGAACTCGCCGATCACTCATCCTGGCATAAACCGGGCTGTAGGGGGCCCTACCTTGGGTCAGACGGCAGGAGGCGGTGACCTCCCGGCCATTGACTGTGCAGCGGGCCCCGCGGGCAGGCCGCAGAATGACGACCCCACAGGTGCTGGTGATAGTGCAGTGGTCTCTCTCGATCCACTGACCCTGCAGGACTACAGAAGGGGGCGGGGGTCACTTGGGTGGAGGCACAGCCCAGAGAAACACCTCCTCCAGTCTTCTGATGAGATCAGAATCCAAATCTGGAAGATCTCACATCATGACAGGAGAGGAAGAGCCACCACCTGAAACCACTCAGACCTGGATCATCCCACCGTGTGGGTCTCCTCCTATCATGTCCCAGACCCACAACCTGTCAGGGAAAGAGGAGCGGCCCCTCAGACCTCAAAGATTCCTTCCTCTCAGAGCACCATCACGTTCCTCTGAAGAAACCCGTCCAGCATGAATACCTGCCACAGAGCATCGGACCCGTATGCTCTGTCACTCACCAATGTCCTGTTCCTGGTCCGAGTCAATCCTTCCTATTTTTGTTGTCCCCTCCTAAAGGGAAAAACAAAGCCATTTTAAGGAGAATAAAAAGGGATGCAGCCCTGCCCCCAAAGGAGAACCCACCTGTTTGAGCGTCATCACCATCCTCCCATGCCCACCCCAGCCTTTTCCACACCACTTCTCAGCTTTGCTCCAGGATGTTCTGACTGCTCTGCCCACTCACGCTGCAGCCCAGGAAGCCCCTGAGACGGTGGGGTCAGAAAAATGCATGACTAAGCAGCACCAGCTTTTTGCAAAGTCCAACTAGGGCTGGCCGGCTCCTTTCTGTCCCATAGCCTGGAGTTAGGCCGTCAGAGCTTCTCTAGTCTGAGGAAGTGGGCACATGGGTATAGCTTTCTCCCAGGGCTTAAGGTTAATGTGGTCCAAGTTTGGTCCAGTCAGTCTCAAAGAGACATGCCTTCTAGGATGATGTATGGAAGCACAGGATTTTTACCTTCTTGGTCCGCAGATGAAGTTTAACAGACACCAGATTCTAAGAAGAGTAAAGCACAAAAGAGAAGCACAAAAAGGAGAAAAGCACATCTAGAATCAAAAAAGACTGGAAGAGAGTACAAGAGAGGAGGGGGAAACTGGAGTTACTATCAATGAATCACTGGGTTAGTAGAAGACAAGGCCTTTGGCCCTTGGACTATAACAATGCAGTTTAAGACCACATAGCTCTGTTTGAGGAAGGCAGCAACACGGCAACAGAGATGCAAGTTTAGATATGCATTTATCTTTCCTTTTTTTAATTAATTTATTTATTTTTGGCTGCATTGGGTCTTCGTTGCTGTGCACAGGCTTTGTCTAACTGTGGAGAGCAAGGGGCTACTGTCTGTTGCGGTGCGCGGGCTTCTCATTGCGGTGGCTTCTCTTGTTGTGGAGCATGGGCTCTAGGCACACGGGCTCAGTGGTTGTGGCTGGAGGGCTCTAGAGCGCAGGTTCAGTAGTTGTGGCGCACGGGCTTAGTTGCTCCAGGGCATGTGGGATCTTCCTGGACCAGGGCTCGAACCCGTGTCCCCTGCACTGGCAGGTGGATTCTTAACCACTGCGCCACCAGGGAAGCCCAAGATATGTATTTATAATTTACTGACTAACTTTTCCCTGTGTCCCGGGCACTGCGCCAAGTGCTTTACATATAGCTCTCATTTAATCCTCTAACAACCCAGAATGTAGGTATTACGATCAGGAATCTGAAGCGGACAGGGGATAAGCTGCCCAGGGAGCCCACCCACTAAATAAGACAACCCCGGCTAGCATTCAGGTCTCTCCAGGTCCTGTGCCCACGTGTTTCCAACCTCGCCAAACCACCTGCCCGGTGACTGATGTTTTTGAAGTGACTGGAAAGTTCTGCACTAGGCTTCACTATCAGCAGCCAGAAAGGAGGGCCCTGTAGCTCTCCCAAAATCGCCTGAGGAGAAAGACCCCTGGAAGGAACGAACAAGGCTCTGGCTCTCCCCGCACACCCACAACCAGCCAGAGCCCAGGCTTTTCCTCTCAGCCACTGAGGATCACACGATCCAACGGATGCCGGTCTCCAGACACCGCCATCCAGAATCGAGGGAGGGGGGTCAAGACCACTCTCAGGGGTTCAAGGTCAGCCCTCATGATGAGGCACATTCCTCCCAAAGGAATAAAGGCCACAGCACATCCCAACTTCTAGATCTGCAGAGCAGAAACTACCCCAAAATGTGCTGGCATCTCATTTAACATGGGCTGAGCTGGCGCCTGTGCCTGCTGCCCCTCTGCCTCTTTATGCCTGTTTATTGGGAGGGGCAGCAGCACAAAGGCAGTTATGAGATGAAGTCCAGGATATCAGTAACCTGCTCCACCCTCCCTTCCTGCTGCCCGCTCCCCACCTAAGGTGCTTCCCAAGGCGACTCAGGCAAACAGTTCCCAGGCCACTGCGAGGGACTAGTTCTGGGTCTGGAACCAAGTTAGCAAATAAAAACAGAGAATCTTGAGTGACTAGTGTTATACTACTACCCAAACCAGGATCTAAACAAACAAAAAGGGGGGAAATGGGTACAAAACCTGCAGAAATGCCATGATTAGAAGTAGACTGAAATCCTGTTTCCCCAGGTTCACGTCCAGAACATGAGGGAGGGAGTGACCCCCAGTGCACTGACTTGGCAAGGACACCAGCACTCCAGCATCGTCCATCTCCAGCCTCCAACCCAATCTCCCCATCATCCTTCAGCCCCCTGCTGCTACCCTAAGCTCTGCCACTTGACGTCTAACTTCATCCACTCACTCCATCTCCAATCAGTATATCAGATCAGTTCTACTCAAATACTGAGCATTTTAATCCATCTGGTCTCTCCTCGACCTCCAACCTCTCCCCGTGGTTCTGACAAATGGAACGATTGATAGCCTTTGGTGTTCAGATTTGTTATTAAGGTAACAGCCGCTTCTGCCTGAGGCATTTTCACTGAGATGATTTATACTGTGTCAAAAAAAGAAGCTACTTTAACCTTCTGTCTGGGAGGCTCAGTCTCTGACAACTTCCCCGAGGGCTTATCCTCAGAACACAGACTTTCTAAATGTGTGAGACGTGCCGACATCTTCCCACCACATGTACTGCAGCAATAGCAATCTGATTTCTCCAGGGATGACAGCAGCGTCACACATCCCCATAAACTCTGTTCCTTTTAAATGTCAGTTTAACGTGCTGGGGACAATTATCAAAATGAAGGTTGGATTTTCAATGAGCACAGGGATTTGGGCCACGTAAAGTATGTTCAGCCATCCATGGGGACTGTCCTTCTATAGTGGGACACTTTTGATGAGGACAGGATATGGGATTACATGGGTCACTAACCCTCAAAACACTTCATTCAGAAGTGAGGCCCTGGCCTCCAGGTGACAAAGAACCAGGGCAGCGAGGTCTTTGTGGAAGGCCTTCGCAACACTCTATTTTCTGTGGGTGGCTGCACGTCACACCCTGGTCACCCCTCACCCCCCAGCTCTCTGGACTCCTGCACACTTTCTTGAAGCTTCCTAAATCTACTCCCTCTTTTCTCTCTTCTTTCCCAGGCAAACCTAGTAATGGAGAAGGGGGGTTGAATGAAGTGGGAAAGTACGGGAAGGGAACTGTTTCAGATCTTTTGATGCCTTTAGCCTCTGAAAGCCATCTGTGAGCAGCCTGTGTTTGCGGGGAGCGCTCAGGAGTGCTGCCGGAATTTCCAGGTTAGGATTCACCTCCATGACTGCACTCCTGTGCTTCAGGAAGCCGGATAAGGAACACAAGCAGCATTATTCTTACTTTAAAACAAGGAAATTTAGGCATGGAGAACAAAAGTAAGAGAGACAGTAGCAGCAGCTGAAAACCAAATGATTGTTCTGATTACTAGTCTTCTTCTGTATTCATACAAAAACAAAACAGATCAGTTGGTTGGCAGGCCCAGTTTCCTGAGGGCACACCTGAGGGCAGCTCTGCGGCTTTTCCCTCCCTGACCTCTGGGGCCAACGGCTTAAGGCGGGGGGGGGGGGGGGGGGGGGGGGGGGGGGGGGGGGGGTGTGCACCCACCCGCTCACCTTGAGGTGATAGAGCACGACACCTGTGCTGAGCACATCGTCCTCCAAGGCCATCAGGTGTGGCAGGCTGGAGTCGATGACCAGCCCAGCCCTCCTCCTGTTGATGTCCACTCTGTAATGTTCCACGAGGGCCTTCCACTCATTCCACTTACGGGCCCAGTCTTTAGTCAGCTGGTCAATCTGAGGAGACAGAGGAGGTGGTCCTGGACACTCAGTACAGGGAGCAGATGAATGGTTCAGCGCCATCTGGCCCGATTCCTCACGGCATCACTTCCTCACTTTCCTCCCCGTGACTATTCAAGTCCGCACATGGGCCCTTGCACCTCTGTGAGCTCTCTCTGTTTTCTAAGTTTTCCTCAAAAAGCAACTGTTACTTTTATAAATAGAAACTCAATAAATGTTATTTTAAAATTTTTCTGCAATGAGCATGTATTGTTTTTATTAAAAAAAAAGCACCATAAATGTTATTTTTAAAAATTATTTGGGGACTTCCCTGGTGGCGCAGTGGTTAAGAATCCGCCTGCTGGGCTTCCCTGGTGGCGCAGTGGTTGAGAGTCCGCCTGCCGATGCAGGGGACACGGGTTCGTGCCCCGGTCCGGGAGGATCCCACGTGCCGCGGAGCAGCTGGGCCTGTGAGCCATGGCCGCTGAGCCTGCGCGTCCGGAGACTGTGCTCCGCAACGGGAGAGGCCACAACAGTGAGAGGCCCGCGTACCACACACACAAAAAAAGAATCCGCCTGCCAATACAGGGAACACAGGGTCAATCCCTGGTCCGGGAAGATTCCACATGCCATGGAGCAACTAAGCCTGTGCACCACCAACTACTGAGCCTGCGCTCTAGAGCCCGCGAGCCACAACTACTGAGCCCACATGCCACAACTGCTGAAGCCCGTATGCCTAGAGCCCGTGCTCCACAACGAGAAGCCACCACAATGAGAAGCCTGCGCACCACAACAAAGAGTAGCCCCTGCTCGCCACGACTAGAGAAAAGCCCACACACAGCAACGAAGACCCAATGCAGCCAAAAATAAATAAATTAATTTAAAAAAATTAGTTGGGATTTGAGTCACATATCTATTGATATGTTTAAATTCCCCTCTTTCCACCCCCCCTCCTATGTGATCCATACTGGGAGTCCTCTTGTGAACTTCTTTCCCAAGGTGCAGCACCTTGAATTCTAATATAAGCTTGTACGCACCTCAAAAACCAACAAAGCACCAAGACGGGTCTCCCCAGGGAGAATGAAGACTATGAAACTGGTCTGAACTACCACACAATAAAAAATAACAACAGTAATAACTAATGTTATTAAACACTGAGGGCGGGGGGTGGTGTAAATTGGGAGATTGGGATTGACATATATAATACACACTACTATATATAAAATAGATAACTAATAAGGACCTACTGTACAGCACAGGGAACTCTACTCAATACTCTGTAATGGCCTATATGGGAAAAGAATCTAAAAAAGAGTGGATATATGTGTAACTGATTAACTTTGCTGTACGGCAGAAACTAACACAACATTGTAAATCAACTATACTCCAATAAAAAATTAATTTAAAAAAACACTGAGGGCTTACTATGGATCAGGAACAGAGTTTTAAAAATAAACACACCAAGGCTTAGAGGCCTTAAGCTAAGCCCACTTGGGAAACATGAAGGAACAATGTTGAATATAGAGTCCTTTTTCTTTCTTACGGTGGAAATTGTTATCAAGGCAGGAAGCTTCTTTTGGGAGTGGAAGAACTGAGGAAGACCAGGAAAAGGAACTGGATTCATCTAAGTCCTTCTCTCATAAAGAGAAAACTTAAGAAAAAAAAATCATGCCAAGTTTAGGTACAAGTATTTTATGACTCTAGAAACATTCTTTTTTGGGCTGCCCTACGTAGCTTGTTGGATCTTAGTTCCCCGACTAGGGATCGAACCTGCACCCCCAGCAATGGAAGCACAGAGTTCTAACCACTGGACCGCCAGGGAATTCCTGAAACATTCTTTTTAATGTTATAATCATTGAGTTGAAGTTTGAAAACTACAGGGTACCCGTGAAGGGCTGGGTTGGATTGGGCCCTGGCAGAGGTAGGTGGCAGGGCACATCCCCCTGGAGGTGCTGCAGAGGACACCTCCCCTCTGGCCAGCCTTCATCACCCACTCCTACCTGCCTAAGGTTGTAAGACTAGCAAGCGGCAGGTTCAAGTCCAGGTCTGCCGGCCTGTATAAAGTAAAAATGTTAATGTGCCTGGAATGAACCAAAAATCAGACCATATAGCTAAATACAGAATTTTTGAGAAACTTCTGGATATGTGAAGTAGTCCTAAAGTTTAGTTTGGGTAACAAAATATTGACATAGCCAGAATACTTTAATAACATATAAGGATGATGCAGTAGAGTACTGGAAATGAGGACATTTGTTTGCAAGACCTAAATCTAACCTGTCACCAAATAATGCCTGCTACTTCTTCCTTTTAAATGTCACTGGGGGACTTCCCTGGTGGTCCAGTGGTTAAGACTCTCTGCTCCCAATGCAGGGAGCACGGATTCGATCCCTGATCAGGGAACTAAGATCCTGCGTGCCGTGTGGCACGGCCAAAAAAAAACAAAGTAAAAAAAAACTTAACTAAGTGATTAAAAAAGAAAAGTCTCTGGGAATCACCATTTGATTCAATCTCCCAAAATGTCCTCACCCTCATGGGGTCACAACAACAGTCTCTTTCCTTGTTGATCTCTCTGCTTCCAGCCCTCAATCCATTCTACATGCAACTGTCATATTAATTTACCCAATACACTCCTTTATCATGTCACTAACTGGGTTCAAGAAGCTGTGAGTAACCCTGTTCATGTCAAGTTCAAACCTCCTGAACTGGACCTCTCCTCCCCTCCCCTCTGCTCCTCTCTACCAGGAACACATATCCTAGCCAGCTTCGCTGCCCTCACACCCCGTGTGTCCACATGTCTCACACCAGCCCTTCTCTCACTTCCGTGGCTTTGCTTCTGTTATCCCTCCCTCACCCCAATACCTCTGTCCATCTCCCTATCTAACAGACCCTATCCATCCTCCAAGGTCTAGTTCAAGTTCTCTGCCTTCCAACTGCAGCACTGAGGCTGGCCCTGAAAATTCCAAGCCACATTTGATTTCTTCCTTCCTAAGCCCTTTACGTCTAACTCACGTAAGTTATTTCATTTAATCCTTCTCTAAATGTGCTTCCAACTAGACTGCAAGCCATCTGAGGGCAGGGACTTCTTTGTATCTCCTGCAGCATTGTGCTGAGCACCTAGTTGATGTTCAATGAATACATGTCATTGATTTACTTATTTACTAGAAAATAATTTTTTTCCTAGGCTACTGTCACTATCTGAAGGGAGTTATCATGATCCCCTGGGAAAACAAAGCAGAGTCAGAAAGCCAGTCACCAGCCCTATGACAAACACATCCCCCAACTCAAGGCTCAATGGAGACAAAGGTTGTCTCTATACAGAACCTCTCTGTCCTGGTGGGGGAGCAGTTCTGGCCCAGGAATGATGGAGGGAGGTCAGATCTGTTTCCAAGGTGATGTGAAGCACAACTGAGTCTCCCCAACAGACCCACCTTCAATTCATTTTGGAGAGCCAGCTCCTTCAGATTTTCATCCTTTCCCTCATTCAATGAATGGAAGTTTCTCTGCACAAAGAGAGAGATGTGCTTCATGGGTCCCACCCTCACTCTTGTGAAGGAAAAGATGCAGATAAAGGAAAGACTCTATCGTTAAAATCAGAAACAAATCAGAAGCCTAAGTATTTGGGCTCAGATGGGTACAAAGAAGGAGAATTCAAGGAAATTTTTTCTGGAGGGCCCCATTCCCCGTATCTGCCCACATACAGAACAAGGGCCATTCAGGAAAATGCCCTTTGGACAGCAGAGAGGATACAGTGAGAGGGTGCCCACCCCATCTGAAACTACACAGGTAATCAGAGTAATCACCATCCTATCTCTGGCCTCTGCTCTACAAGCGTCACCTGACTGAGAACACAATGCAGCAGGGCTCAGATACCCTGCAGAAGAGAAGGGGCTCTGGAGGACAGAAAAGTCCTGACTGCCCACATACCAGCTCAAAGCTCAGCAGCATGGCTTTCAGTCTTCCAATCTCTTCCCTGAGTTCTCTGATCAACTTCACGTTTGCATCCTGAAACACAGAGAACTCGGTCACCACTGACTGATATCAGGCCCCGAATGGCTGTGAGATGCTACTCGCAATTAGCCTGGAAGAAGCGGATTACTCCTTGGGAGTAACTTCTAGGGCAGTCTTTTCAAAGTGTGGTCCCAAGATCAGCAGCAACTTCACCTAAGAACTTGTGAGAAATGCAAATTCTGTGGACCACCCCCACTCCCGCAATGCCCCAACACCTATTAATCAGAAACTCTTGAGGGCTGGGCCCACCTGTGATTTAACAAACCCTCCAGGTGATTCTGATACACACTAAAGTCTGAAAATCACTGCCTAGAGCAGGAGGTCAGGTAGGTAATATAATACAAATGCCAGAGCATGTAAGGTGCTAATCTTCCTGTATTGAGTGTGACTAAACTTACCTGACCAATTACATTGCCCTTTATTTTTTTTAAGTCTTTATTGAATTTGTTACAGTATTGCTTCTGTTTTATGGTTTGGTTTTTTGGCAGCAAGGCATGTGGGATCTTAGCTCCCCGACCAGGGATCGAACCCACACCGGTGCATTGGAAGGCGAAGTCTTAAGCACTGGACCGCAGGGAAGTCCCTACACTGCCCTTTAAAACAGTCCATAAATGGGCTGTATGTGGGCCACCCATTTGTGATCCCTGCCCTGGAACTTTTCACCGAAACTGCAAAGTAGATGAGGAACTTTTGGAATATTCTCATTATTAATTCAGCTTTCAAGACTAAAGGATTCCTCATATGCAACTTTTACCCAAAACAGAGACGGCACTGCAATCTGCATATGAAAAAAGGCACAGAGCAACATAAACTTGGAATAAAGGCAGTAAACACAGACACTTTTAAATGATCTTTCCTCGAGTGGCAACAGTGTACAAGGGCTCTTAAGACCAATGGCCTTAGATAAACATCTAAAATAAATTATTCAAAAAAGGCAACTGAATGAAGCCAGTTGAGATATGAGAGAACGGTATGACACTGAAAGAAAGAATTTCACTCCCTCGGCATTTGGAGAACAAGTCTGGCAGCTGGGCTGAGTACAAAGAGAAGGAAATCAAATGAGAGGAAAAAAGGAGAACTTGGAGTAAACTGCTGTACCAGACCAGGACTTCAAATGAAGGTCTCACCTCATTTACCCGTGGCTTGTTGATGATGTTTTTGGCGTTGGATGCATATCTCAACGTGCTCATGGTCTCACTGTAGCTAGTGTGTGCAGGAGACACGGCTGGGGTAGAAGGAGAAGGTTAAAACACACGCCAAGCCTTTCCAACCCAGCCCATGACCACTGGCCTTGCTGCCGTCGCCCAGGCTGTCTGAGACCCTTGATGAAATGGGCGGCAGTGGCAGAGCACCAGTCTCAACACAGAACCAGCTCCGGCAGCCTACTCACTGGCAACCATGATGGTTCTGGAGTTGCCTCCGAGGCTGTCCTTCAGCAGCCAGGTCAACACAGAGTCCCGGTAGGGGATGTAAGACTGCCTCTGGGAAGGTCCTGCTCCACTGCTGGTCCTGGAAGGAGAGCTAGGGATCCCACTGTCACTACCATCGCTCACTGTGCTGCCGAAGCTCTGGCAGCTGTTGAATACCTGAGAGTTCTGGGCTTAAAAAGACAAAAAATAATAAAAGTGGAAGAAAAAAAAGGAATTACGAAACAAATGCATTAAAACAAAGCAATGGTTGAAGAAGGTAGACTTAGCATCACACTTCCTAATCCCTTTCTGCCTATGACTGGATGCTTTAAGTATGGTCCCTGAATTAGACTCTGGACTCAAGAGATGGAATATTTAAGCCAAACAATTCTGTAGTCTCCCTTCTTTTTGGAATGAGAGTGGTAGGATGATGGTCACATTGTGTTCAAAAACTACAAATATCAATTTTTCATGCCCAAAGCCAGAAGGTAAACTTTATCAGAGAGAACCTTTTAAGTATCTACTCCATTTTGACAAAATGAAAACATATGAGTTATTTTTCAAAGTCTCCCCTCCCACTCTGATAATCCAGGCTACCGTCAAAATACCTAAGGTGGAGATGACGATCCCCAGAGTCACAAGAGACTTATTGATATTGGCTCCTTCAGTAATCCGGTCCTTACAGTAACTGGGATCTGCTCTTTCACTAAATAAAACACAGTGGATGAAAAGAGAAACAAAAGTGAACAAGAAGACACTATCCTTATAATGCTGTTGAAAAACACTATCCATTATGTTGCACTTTGTGTAAAAGATCCACATAATAAACCCCTTAGAATTCAGTTCCAGAAAAAATGTTACCATCATGTAACAAACTGGCATCCTTCTGCTTCTCAGGCAATAAAAAGCAAACGATTCATTACATTTGGCTGCCAGAGCATTTTGAGTTAATACTTATTCACAGTAATGATACCAACATAGTTTTTTGGTATATACAATTCCCCTTTTGTTTTAATTTCACATATTAATGGCTTTATGCTGTGTCATTAATGGTTTCAAATTCCTTATTTAAGTAAATGTGAAATATTAGAAATTCACACTTCCAGTTGGCTGATACAATTTCTTCCAGAAAGCACTTAAGCTTTTAAGGGAGTGATGTACCATATTAATTATTTAGCAGTTTTAAAATAAGAAAATATGCCTAATTTCATGTTACACTTTTTTCTGACCACATTATTCCTGAGAGTTTCTTCTTTCTGGATATGGAAATGAGTACAATTCATGTTTCCTTCTAATACTTAAAAGGCAGTATCTTCTCCCCAATGCCACAGTATTTTTTAAACTTTTTTTTTTTTTTTTTTGAGAGATGTGTAGAGCAGCATAAAATCAATATTAGGTCAAAGGAAAAAAGTACACTAACTCAGTCCCCTCTACTTAGAGCACTGGTTTTCAATCTTGGCTATACACTGCTGGCACTCCCTCTGACTCCACTAATAATCTGATTTATTTGATCTGAGGTGCAACCTAGGCATTGGGAGCTCTAAAAGGTCCAGGTGATTTTAATGGGCAGCTAAGATTGAGAACCCCTAACATGAAATTTTTTAGCCCTCGGAAAACTACAGTTTCTTAACCTAGCATTCAAACAATTTGTTTCTTTTGTAGTTTTCTCAGGATGACTGAAATGTGTAAACGGTGGGGAAAAGTTTATTCCCCGTAAAATGAGCAAGAACAAGGTCATTGTCAAGGGAGTAATTCCACTTGGCTTTGAGATCCTAATTACCTGCCTGCTAGGTCCACAAGGTTGATCTTGCTAGAGATTTCAGAGGGGAGGTGGTTCTCCAGGATTGCCTAAAGGGAGAAAAGATATTTAAAGCTTGTCACTTGGAACAATATGTTGTTTTTTTCCCATGACAGCCTCCTAACCAAGGTGATATTCGGATTTTTAGCCAACTCACTCAAGAAATCTGTATTCTAATGTGTTCTGAACCAGATGAGCTCTCAATATCTGACAATCAGTAAGCCCTGAGTCCTGCCATCATTAAAAATGTGAGCAAAACTTCCATAGGGTAGGTGGGCAACCCCCCACAAAGTCTCCCTAGCACGGTTTACCGGGTAAATGCTCAACTCTTCTCCAGGAGGCTCTGACCCATCAGTAGAGATCCATAGTAGGTTTGGAGGAGCGGATGATGGGGCTTTGTCTCTTGTTAACCAGAGTCACAGCCTGTTAACTTGCTGGGCAGGACTCTGCCTCGCTCTGTTCTATCCAGGGGCATCCAGCCCTCAAGAGCAAAACCACCTTTCCTTTTTTTAAAAAAATTCAATATGGGGTTTTTGTTGTTGTTGCTTAATTTTAATGTTGTGCATCCATCACTAAAATCCAGTTTTAAAATATTTCCAATAACTCCCCAAATTCCGAGTCTGTTTGCAATCAGTCTCCATTGCCATCTCCAGCCCTAGGTCACCACTCAATTTTCAATCTCTATAAATTTGTCTTCTCAGGACATTTCACACAGATGAGTCATACAATGTCTGGCTTCTTTCACTGTGCATAATTATTTTGAGATTCATCCAGGTTGAGGCATGTGTCAAAAGTTCAATTTTATCACTGAGTAGTATTCCAGTGTATGAATGTACCATGGTTTATCTATTCACCTCTTGATGGACATTTGGGTTGTTTCCAGCTTTGAGCAATTACAAATAAAGCTGCTATGAATATTTGTGTACAAGTCTTTGTGTGGACATATGATTTCTTTTCTCTTGGGAAAATACCTAGCACAATGGCTGAATCATATGGTAGGTATATGTTTAATTTTTAAAGAAACTATTAAATTCTTTTTCAAAGTTGTTGTACCAGTAGTATAGTGTATGAGAACTCCAGCTCCTACAATCTTGCCAATATTTAGTATAATAATTCTTTTTAATTTTAGCTATTTTAAAAGGTGAGTAGTGATAGTTCATTTGGTGTTAACTTGCATTCCTCTAATAATTAATGATGTTTGCATCTTTTCAAGTGCTTAATTGCCATCTGTATATTTTCTCTAGTTAAGTATCAGTTCAAAATTTCTAACCATTTTTTTTTGAGTTGTTTTATTATTGAGTTTAGAGAGTTCTGTATATATTCTGGATACAAGTCTTTTATCTGACATATGTTTTACAAATAAATTCTCCCTGTGGCTTTTCTTTTTATTCTCTTAATAGTGTCTTTTGAAGAGCAGAAGTTTTAAATTTTGACCAATTCCAAATTTCAATTTGTTCCTTTGTTCAATTTGTTTTTAGTGCCATATCTAAAAAAACTTTGCCTAATCCAAGGTCACAAATGTTCTCCCATGTTATTTTCTATGAGTTTAATTATTTTAGGTTTCACATTAGTGCCTACGATCCAGTATGAGTTAATTTTTGAATAAAGTGTACACTAAAGACTTTCAACAAATTTGGCAATTGTTTTTGGCCATTATTTTTCAATTTTTTCTTATACCTATTTTCTCTTCTTTCTTTCTGGGATTCCCATTACACTTATGTTGACACACCTGATGTCCCACAGGTCTGTGCAGCTCTGTTCATTTTCCTTCAGTTACTCTTCTTCAAATTGGATGATTTCTATTTGTCTATCTTCAACTTCACTAATTCTTCTGCCATCTCAAATCAGCACTTGAGTCCCATTAGTGATTTTTTCATTTCTGTTATTGTACATTTCCAGAATTCCCCCTTTTAAAATAATTTCTATCATTTTATTGAAATTCCCTAGAGTCATTATCATCATGTTTTCCTTTAATTCTTTAAAACATGGTTTCCTTCAGCTCTTGGAATGTATTTATATTAGTTGCTTGGAAGTCTTTGTATGCTGAATCCAACATGTGGAGCCCTTAGAGTCAGTTTCTTTTTTTTTTAATTAATTAATTTATTTTTGGCTGCTTTGGGTCTTTGCTGCTGCATGTGGGCTTTCCCTAGTTGTAGTGAGCAGGGACTACTCCTCATTGTGGTGCGCAGGCTTCTCATTGCAGTGGCTTCTCTTGTTGTGGAGCATGGGCGCTAGGCAGGCGGGCTTCAGTAGTTGTGGCACGCAGGCTCAGTAGTTGTGGCTCATGGACTCTAGAGTGCAGGCTCAGTAGTTGTGGCACATGGGCTTAGTTGTTCCGTGGCATGTAGGATCTTCCCAGACCAGGGCTCGAACCCATGTCCCCTGCATTAGCAGGCGGATTCTTAACCACTGAGCCACACCAGGGAAGTCCCTACTTTTTAATTTTAATGTTTATTTTCTTTTTAAATGCCCAGACTGATCATATAGATATTAAAGTACTTTGAAATGTTAAAAGTAAAATGTAGGTCAAAGACATTTTGATTAGTCTTTATGAAATGCCTCTACGCTTTCTGAGTGTGTAGCTTAGTAGACTGTGTGTAGGTCCTACTTATAATGTTAGGTCATATCAGAGGACCTATAAAGGGAAAGGTAGGAAGAAAGAAAAAGAAATAGGAAGGAAGACAGGAAATCAGTCAAAAGGGACAATGAAAGGAAGAAATCTAAGCAAATATAAGTGGTAACCAACCTGCGTATAGTAGATAGTGAAGATGGCATGGGATCTGCTGCTGGCCTCATGAACATGCGTTGCTGCTGTGATTCTGTGTATATAAGGGAAGAAAATTAGGACAAGGATTGTTTATGCACGTTGATCTTTAAGGATCCAAGGGGAACACAAGAGATGTTAGTGCTGAGGTTCACAAGTGAGGATCATGAAACACATGTTATTTAGTCTGTTATTGTTAGGAGAGTGGCCCCAAGAGGGCAGGAGCAGTGCTCTAGGTCCTGATATCTAAGAATAAAAGCGAGTGTAGCTTCATATTAAACCACAATTAGAACTTTTTTTAAGCAATAGAAGTTAAAACTCAGAGTTGAAAGCGTGATACTAAAGAGTCATCAACCTGTAAGAATATCCCTAAAACAGACCCATTTAAATAAGACAAATGGACGTAGAGAGCTTGCTGGAGAAGAAGGCTCAAAGACAGAGAAAGTAAGTCATGATTAAACACAGAATATTAACCTTATAGTGCCAGAAAGGGCTAAAATGAGATCTTGAATTACATGAACATCATGCTTAAGCCAGGTAGAATTCATAGGCTCCCTGAAAGATTCATTCCAGTCTTGACCCTTAAAGTCAAAAGAGTCTTCCCTTCATCTAAATCTAAGTCAATCTTGCCTCAGTTTAAGACCAACTCATTGACTTCTGTTCTCAGAGGAGTTACAGAATTGAAGAAAAGAGTCAAAACCTAGAGGCTGATTTATTCAAGGATAAGAAGGACAAGGTAAGGCCTGACACTTAAAGATCAAGGAGCTCAGGGTACCCTGAAGACATGAAGCAAGTGCCTCCAGAACAGTTCCACGAAAGCCAAGGAACAGAATGTTAAATTTAAATTTCTTCCTTTATGTTCAGTGAGCTCAGACGTGTTATTAATAGGGTACGCAGAAGACTCTAAATCCCCCCAATTTTCTTTTTCAGGTAAAAAAGGCTATTTTGGGGGTGTAAAATAACATTCTGGGTATTTCATAGTAACTAAAAATAGAGTATTATCACAATTTACAATAGGTTTCAGGAGAGTCAATAGTATTTCATAGCAGATTCAAAACAGTCTGTTTTTGAGTAACCTTTACAGTATGCAAAACTAGAAGAAAAATGGTTTTCTGAAACATTTTAAACTATATATAAACTATATTAAAGTATATCACCTCTATCAAGGAGAGGACAGTGCAGGCAAGAATCTGTTCTTTGATGAAAAAGAGCAGAAGTCGTGTATTATAAGACAAAGCATAGAGTAATACTCTGGGCTAACTGCCTAATATTATTATACCCAAAACAAACTCCAGCTCCACCACTAGTGAGAAGAGCACTAGATCTCAGCCACTGCCCCCTGCACTGGGTACACTTCTGTTCTGAGAAAGGCCTGCTGATTGTGGATGTGGGGAGCTGCAGAGAGAGTACACACTGTGAAGGGGGATGAGAACACAGGAAATAAGAATGAGACTGAAAGAATGACAAGGACAAACAAACCTGTTACCTGTTTGCTATTCCCTCCTCCAAGAGCTGAATTACTTGCTTATAGCTGGTAACTACGTGTTGAGATAAACCTATCCAATTTGCAAGGAGGAAAAAAGAAATTAAAAATTTTTGGCAAAATTTAACCTTTTCCTGTAGGTAATTAAATTTATCATCCTATTTCATATCAGTTGACAGATAAGAATGAGGGAACAACTTAATTCAGATAATAAATTAAGTCAACAAATATTTATTGGAAGCCTACTGTCAGGCATTGTGACAGTCTCTCTGGGAACATAGGTCTCTGCCCACACAGACATTATAGTCTAGAATTCATGTAGTGGTTATGCTAACAACAATGAAAAGAATAGCAATAACAATTCCTTACAATTTTGCTATATAGGTTATAAGAAAAGTTCTCATAAATTACCTCATTTGGCCCTCACAAAATTCCTGAGGCAGACGAGGGCTACGTGCCCCACAAAATGGCGGACTCGGTTTGACATACAAACCATACAGTACACATGTCCTTATCCTCCCACAGTTTACAATCATGAGAAGTTTTATGATACAAGATAATATGGCCAAGTGCCACAGGACTAGAAGGATAATAAATGCTGAGGAGATCAGAGGAGTGGTCAGGGAAAGCTCCATGGGGGAAGTGAGACTTGAATTTAGCCACTGTGGAATGGGCAGGCTTTAGATAGGTAAAGAGAGCTTAAGGGCATGAAAGTAAATCTTTATGGCTGGTTACCCACCAAGTCAAAAAAGGCCTTCACAACTGTGCTAGAGGATCTCTGTATTAGAGATTCAGGAACCAAAGTAAATTTATGGGCTGATGAGCTGAATACACTTACACTAAAAATTAGCAAAGTAACTTGAACACTGACTGGATTTTTTTTTTTTTTTTGCGGTACGCGGGCCTCTCACTGTTGTGGCCTCTTCTGTTGTGGAGCACAGGCTCCGGACGCGCAGGCTCAGCGGCCATGGCTCACGGGCCCAGCCGCTCCGTGGCATGTGGGATCTTCCCAGACTGGGGCACGAACCCACGTCCCCTGCATCGGCAGGCGGACTCTTAACCACTGCACCACCAGGGAAGCCCTGGATTTTTTATATCAAGGAATTATTACTATTATTTAGATGTGATAATAGTTGTGGGTATGATTTTTTAAAAAGACATACCTTATCTTTTAGGGCTACATACTAAAATATTTAGACGAATTGATGTGACATCTGGAATTTGCCTCAGAATAATATAGAATGTGGACAGGAATGTGGACAGGGCAGAATTTGCAAAGGGTTATTGGGTTATGGGTTACTGTGAAATGGGGGTACACTATACTAGTCTATTTTTGTTCAAAATGTTCAAAATTCTCTATAATAAAAAGAATTTTAAAAATTTAACCAAGGATAGGGACTTTCCTGGTGGTTCAGTGGGTAAGACTCTGTGCGGGTTTGATCCTTGGTCAGGGAACTAGATCCCACATGCATGCCGCAACCAAGAGTTCGTATGCCACAACTAAGAAGTCTGCATGTCACAACTAAGAAGTCCACATGCTGCAACTAAAAGACCCTGCATGCCTCAACAAAGATCCTGTGTGCTGCAACTAAGACCCGGCGCAGCCAAAAAAATAAAAATAAAAAAATAACCAAGGATAGAGAACTTCTGCTTTCTGTAATGGCAAATTACATAATATAAACCAATCCTTCTGCTAAAGACTATTAGAAACAGCTGGACAAAATATAAAAGATCAGTGTGAAGGCACAGAGGGATGATGAGACAGTGAAAAATTTCCAGGCTATATACTGGGGGAGGATGGAAGTCCACAGAGATAAGGCCGGCATTTGGGGACGCTTCTCCTCTGAGAGCATTTGCCAAACCTTGAGGAGAAGTGGCTGACAGCAGTTCTCTTGACAAACTCACAGGTCTAGGGAGACACAGACTGCAGTCCACAGCCCACCTGGAGTGGGCCCTATGGCACACCACATCTTTGGGTTGGAAACCCAAAGGGTTAAAACACAGGAATAAGGTTGAATTAGAAGTAAATAGCCTCTGAAGGGATTACAGCTCAGCTTTGAACATTCTCAGTCCTTAAATTGGACTGATGTGATTCTGAATCACTAATGTGTGCAGGAACCTGGCACAAATAAATAAAAGTCTTCTGTACTGGCAGATATCACTGTTCTAGACCTACAAATGACTTCTATAAGCAATTTAGCAAATACTGTCTGGCACAAAATTATAACAAACCAGACACATAAGTAGACCTGACAACATAAATGAAAACCAGCAAAAATAATAGGGAATAGAAAGAGACCTAAGAAAGATCCAGATATTGGAGTTACAGTAACTTTAAAGTAACTGTGCTTACTATTTTCAAGGGGCTAAAGACAAGATTATAAAATCTCAGAGAAAATTGGAAACTATAATAAAAAGATCAAATGTAGATTTGGGAAGTAAGAACTACTGTAAGTGAAAAAAAGAACTCATCTAAGTTTCTCATCTAAGTATCTAAGTTTAACAGCAGGTTAGACATAGCTTAAAAAACAATTAGTGAGGGCTTCCCTGGTGGTGAAGTGGTTAAGAACCTGCCTGCCAACGCAGGGGACACAGGTTCGAGCCCTGGTCCGGGAAGATCCCACATGCCGTGGAGCAACTAAGCCCATGTGCCACAACTACTGAGCCTGCGCTCTAGAGCCCGCGAGCCAGAACTACTGAGCCCACGTGCCACAACTACTGAAGCCCGCACACTTAGAGCCCGTGCTCCGCAACAAGAGAAGCCACTGCAACAAGAAGCCCACACACTGCAACCAAGAGTAGCACCCGCTCGCTGCAACTAGAGAAAGCCCATGCGCAGCAACGAAGACCCCATGCAGCCAAAACTAAATAAATAAAATAAATAAATTTATAAAAAAGTAAAAAAAACAATTAGTGAACAGGAACATATGTCAGAAACATACAACCAAAATAAAGCACAGAGAGCCAAAAGATACAAAGCATTATATAAGACAGGGTAAGAATCATAAAGTATATATAACACACCTGTAATTGGAGCTCCAGAAGGAGAGAGTGGGGTAAAAGCAATGTTAGAAGTAATGGCTTAGAAATGTCTGCAAAAAAAGATATAAAACCACAGATTCAGGAAGCCTGACACAATTAAAAAAAAAAATCTATCCCTCGGCACTTCATGCTAAACCGTTAAAAGCCAAAGACAAAGAGAAAAACCTTAAAGGAATTACTAAGATAACATCTCAACAGAAACAATGGAAGGCAGAAGTCAGTGGAATAATTTTTAATTGCTGAAAGAAAATAACCACCAACTTAAAATTCTATACTTAGTGAACTTCTCCTTTAAGAATAAAGAAGAAATAAAGTTATTTTCAATCAACTGAAAACCAAGAGAATTTGTAAGCAGCAGACCCACACTAGAGGAAATACTAAAGATTATTTTTTAGCTGAAGGAAAATACCAGACAGAAGGTAGGAGATTTAAAAAAAAGTTTAGACCACAATATTAGACTTTGATAAGTCAATGACCCATGCTGTAATCTCTACAATGACTACTAAAATAATAAGACAATGTGTAAACAGTAAGCTAAAAGAGGAGAAATATGGGATAATTTTAAAAATTAACCAACTCAAAAATCATGAAAGTAGAGAAAAAGGAACATAAAACAATGTAAAGAGAAAACACAATGTAACAGAATTAAACCCAAATAAAATTAGTAATTATATTAAAAATAAACAGACCAAAATATGCTTGAAGTGTGCTCAAATTACAAGACCAAAATTGTGATGCTAGATAAAACAAAGCAAAAGCCAAATATTTTATTTAAAAAAAAAACACACATCTAAAACATATGGATATAGAAAGGGAGAAAGTATAAAAAAGATTAAAATGCCGACACTAACCAAAAGAAAGCTACAGTAGTTATAGTAATTCCTGACAAAGCAGAGTAGACTTCACGGCAAAGCATTATTAGAGATAAAGAGGGATCCTTCAAAACGGGAGAAGCATTCATCAAGAGGATTTAATAATTCTAATTTTGTATGCACATAATAATAGTCTCAAAATATATAAAACAAAAATTGCTGGGATTAAAAGGAGAAAAAGACATTCATAGTCATAACAGGAAATTTTAACTAGCCTTTCTTATTATCTCATAAAACAAGCAAAAAAAAAATCAATAGGGTTATAGAAGGTTTAAGCAATGCAAATAACAAACTTGACAAATAGTATTCTATAAATGCTGTACCCAACTACTGCATAATTATTTTTAAGAACACATGGAAAATTTACAAAACTTAGCCATATGCTAGGCCACAAACCAAATTGTTATACATATATATTTTTTAAATGAAATCATATAGAGTGTTCATTGAATGCCATTCTATTAAAGTAGATACCTATAATAAAATAGAACTATAAAATCTCCAAATATTTGAAAATTAAGAAATGCAATTCTAAATAACCCATGGGTCAAAAAAGAAATCATTATGAAAATTACATACAATTTTAAACTAAATAATGATAAAAATACTACACATTAAAATGTGTGCAGTGCAGCTAAAGTTGTATTTACAGAAAAATTTATAGCTGTAAATAAATATATTAGGAAAGAAAAAAGGATGAAAATCGACAAGCTAAGCATCTACTTACAAAGGTTAAAAAATCAGCAAATTAGACTCAAGGAAAGGCTGAATAAAATAACAAAAATATGAACAGAAATTAATAAATACAAAATAAACTTACAGTGGAGGGAAGCCACAAAACCAAAAGCTGATTTTTTGAAAAGACAAATAAAATTAATAAGTCCTTAATTTGAACAAGAAAAAAGAGACAAGGGATAGATAACCAGTTAGGAATGAAAAAAGAGATCCTACATTTAAAGAGTCATCTTACACATAAAGTGTAAGAAGATATTACTCTTTATGCAGATACATGTCTTACATTTAGAGGAAGTGGATTTTTTAGAAAAATACAATTTACCAAAAATTGGTGCAATAAAAAATAGAATATTTGAAAGAAATCAAATCTATAATCTTAAACCTTCTCATCAAAAAATCCTCCAGACTCAGAAGGCTTTGCCAGCAAATTCCACCAAATATTTAAGGAGGAATAACCCCAATCTTACAAGAAGTCTTTCAGAAAATAGAAAGAGGCAGCATCTCTCAACTCATTTTAGGAAACAAACGTAACCTTTATACTTAACCCTGATGAAGGAAAATGGAGAATCAGAGAAGGATAAAGAAGAGAAGAGGAGGAGGAAGAAAAACAAGACAAGGAAGATGATGATTAGAGGAGAATTTCACTCTTGAATCTTGAACATACATGCAACAACTCCCAACAAAACACTGGAAATCCAAATTCCGCAGTATATACAAAGGAAAATATATCACAGGTAACTTGGGTCTATGCTAGGAATGCAAGACTGCTATAGCATTCAAAAATCAGTGTAATTCACCTTATTAACAGGACAAAGGACACAAATCATACAATATAGACAAGCATATATAAAGCAAATATTAAAAAAAAATTCAGGGACTTCCCTGGTGGTCCAGTGGTTAAGAATCCGCCTTCCAATGCAGGGGATGGGGTTCAATCCCTGGTCAGGGAACTAAGATCCCACATGCCGCGGGGCAACTAAGTCTGCGTGCTGCAACTACTGAGCCCACGTGCCACAACTAGAGAGCCTGCATGCTGCAACTACAGAGCCCACATGCCACAGCTACAGAGCCCACATGCTCTGGAGCTCACGCGCTGCAACTACTGAGCCCGCAGACGCCCTGGAGCCCACGTGCCACAACTAGAGAGAAGCCCATGCACCACAACAAAGAGCCCAGCTGCTGCAACGGAAGATCCTGCATGCCACAACTAAGACCTGACGCAGCCAAAATAAATAAATAAATAAATATTTTTTAAAAATTCAATGGCTGTTTATGTTTTTAAAAAAATTCCTAGAACCCCTTCCATTTCCCTTTCGTGAACAATTTAGTCCTAAAGTCCTTACGTGGAGCAGAGCAAGGCAGGCAACCACGTCAGGGTGAAAAGCCTGAGAAGAATAAGGAGGGCGTCCCCACAGAGGGAAGGCCTGGCGTTGAGAGTGGGGTGAGGAGGGGATGACACGGGTGGCAGCCCAGCACAGAAAGTCAGAGCCTGATGGGCTGAGCAGAGCGTCTCCATGGAGGCAGCCCAGTGCAGGGCATGGGAGCCCGGGGAAGGTGAGCAGGCTACCCATGTGTGGGGGCAGCCTGCCGTGAGAAGTCAGAGGCCCAACAAGGAGAGAAAGGCATCCCCACAGAGGGACTGGCAGCGGAACAAGATTTCTAAGTTGGCGTGAGGAGGTGGCCCAGCAAAAGAATACCAAGACCAAGAGGGGTATGGAAGGTACCTGCACAGTGAGGGGTGGGGACAGGCAGCCCTGCACGGAGCGCTGGAATGCAGGCACGGTGAGCATGGCTTCCTGTGGTGAGAGGCACAGCCAGGTGAGGCGGGCATCCACATAAGAGAGAGGACAGCAATGACGAGACTAATTACACATGGGGGTGGAGGGACCGATCAAAGAAGCATTTCCACCCTTGGATAAAGGAATTACAAATCTGGAAAGGGAGAAATCCAGAATGAACCCTGCTGTGTTGGACTGCAGTTGGAAGTACTGGTGTGAACATATATTAGCTCCGTCCACTCAGAAGGACTAGGAGTTGCAGCATCTCAAAAGCAATGAGCATACCTAGAACTTAGATCTTGGCTTCCAAAAACTTTTCTCCAATAAAAAGGACCAGATTACATATAGAATAGATAAACAACAAGGTCCTACTGTCTAGCACAGGGAACTATATTCAATATCCTGAGACAAACAAAAATGGAAAAGAATATTAAAAAAAGAATGTATATATATGTATAGCTGAAGCACTTTGCTGTACAGCAGAAATTAACACAACATTGTAAATCAACTATACTACAAATAAAAAAAGAAAAAGAAGAACCAGGGCTCCTGGGAGAAACGGCTGATTCAAAGACTGAGGGAGGGAAAGCAGATGAACCTCAAACATCTCCTGTCAGAAAGCAAGGAAGTGCTCAAAGAATGATGGTGATATGCCAAAATGTCACAGGAACACACCTGAAGTGGATTCCATTGGCTAAATCTGGAATAATTGGAGCATCAAAATAAAAAATAGTAGTAACAGAAGGTGACTCATTCAATAAAATAAGAAACCATGAGTCTATGCCAACATAAATAAATTAAAAAATAAACTGAATGTCAGATGAGGATAGGACACACACATAGTTTCACAGGACCGCACCCACAAAAAACACTTGTTGATTACAAAAGGGAAACAGCAATTTCAGAGTGAAGAAGCCTGGCAGATATGACCTTAAGTGAGGAAATTAAAAATCATGAGTAATGGGACATATCAAAATTGTGCACCACTTAATGGTATCAAGTTCATGACAGTCAAGGGAGACCAAGAAGCCTTCCAGACTGGAGAACACTAGAGAGACACCCTAACCAAAGGCAACCCTTAACTCTCAAATGGACAACTACTGGGACAATTAGTGAAACTTAAAAGGGTTCTAAGGATCAGATGGTAGCAATGCATCAAAGTTAATTTCCTGATTTGGATGGCTGTGTTGTAACTATACAGGAGAACATTCTTGTTTGAAAGAAAAACACCCTAAAATAATCGGGGGTAAGGGTCATTAGGTTGGCAATTTACTCTCAAATGGTTCAAGTTAAAAAGTTCTTTAGGGACTTCCCTGGTGGCGCAGTGGTTAAGAATCCACCTGCCAATGCATGGAACATGGGTTCGAACCCAGGTCGGGGAAGATCCCACATGCCGCGGAGCAACTAAGCCCATGCGCCACAACTGCTGAGCCCGCGCTCGAGAGCCTGCGAGCCACAACTACTGAACCCTCGTGCCACAACTACTGAAGTGCGTACGCCTAGAGCCCATGCTCCGCAACAAGAGAAGCCACCGCAGTGAGAAGCCCGTGCACCGTGACAAAGAGTAGCCCCCGCTCGCCGCAACGAGAGAAAGCCCGCGTACAGCAACGAAGACCCAATGCAGCCAAAAATTTAAAAAATGTAAAAATAAAAAAAGTTCTTTATACTATATTTGCAACTTTTTCAAAAGTTTGTTTCAAAATTAAAAAATAAAAACTCTTGGGCTTCCCTGGTGGCGCAGTGGTTGAGAGTCCGCCTGCCAATGCAGGGGACACGGGTTCATGCCCCGGTCTGGGAAGATCCCACATGCCGCGGAGCGGCTGGGCCCGTGAGCCATGGCTGCTGAGCCTGCACGTCCGGAGCCTGTGCTCCGCAATGGGAGAGGCCACAACAGTGAGAGGCCTGCGTACCGAAAAAATAAAATAAAATAAAAATAAAAACTCTTAGAAAACTAAGATAAAAAAGAGAATTCCCTTAACCTGCTAAGGCAGTGCTTCTCAAAGCTGCTGCACAGACTGGAGCCAGTTCTCAAACAGTTACTGATGTGCGATGAGACAGGTACAGAAACCTTTACAACAATATTACAAATTTTATATCTTTTGAATCTAATAAAGAAGAATTTGGGCTTATAACTAAGATGTCTTTTTCTTTTTTTTCTAGTAATTCATCTTTATTTTATCAAAGTATTTGTTTGCCATGGATTGGAAATTTTTTTAAAAACCGGTCCTTCCTCACAGATAGTTTGAGAAGTGTGTGATAAAGAGTATCTATTAACAACAAATGCTACTGCAAACACCATAGTAAAATGTTGAAGCTTTCTCCTGGGAACAAAACTAAATACCGTTACCACTCTTATTTCATATGGTACTAGAGGTCCTAGTCAGTGTAGAAAGGCAAGGAAAAAAAGGTGTAAGAATTAAAAAAACAAACACACAAAAATACTCCTGTTATGTGCAGAATGAGTATAAAGAAAATACAAAATAATTTTTTTCAGAGTCCCAACTACCCTCTTCCAACAACCTCCTGCTTTGTACCCATCCCTGTATATTAAGATAAAGACCAAAGCAAAAATATGATAGTGCCTTTGTCTCACTTAAATATCACTTTAGACCCTGTAACCATTGGACTTTTACGTGTGCTTTGGGCAGGGCCCTGTACATTTCAGATTTCAACTTAATCTGTCATCTAATTCATAAACTTTAATGAAAAGTAAGAGGCTACCCCTTTTCTTTTCTTGGATTTAGGCAGCTATCAAGTTCAGGCTTATAGTTCTAAACTGGAACTGCAAGTTCTTTAAAGGCCTTGTATCTTTCATATTTCCCCATGGCAACCTGAATAGTATAGGCATCCAGCAAGTACTCAATAAATTCCTGTAGAATTGGTTTCAAAGCAGAAACCACTTTCTGCTTTGGAATCGTATTCACAGAATATATGAGCCGAAGATAGAGAAAGATAGACAGACAGACTGGCAGGTAATATAAATACTAAATGAATAAAGAAAGCAAACATTTTTAAAAATAAAAAGTTTGCTGTAATGCCATCAGAGGGTAGTAATGGGAATAAGTTCAGAGTGACTATTTAGGGTCTCGGCTTCCAAGGCTGGCTCTATACTATGTGAGCTCATGGCTCCTTTACTAGGAAATAAGAGAAATGTCCACCTGTATTTGTAATGATTTGAGAAAGTCCAGACCAACTTTAAGAAACATGTAACCCAAAGGACCTAAGAGACTTTTTGCTGGTTTAGAATTATTTCTTACCAAGCATCCTTCCTCTCCACAAGGGTTCACTCATGAAGGTATCCAAAAGAGCCCTGAGATTTAAGTCTGATCCTGTCGCTGGGTATATGACCCAAGCTGTACCACCCTGCGTGAATTCTCAGGGTTTCAGGTACTATGCCAATCAAAGAACCTATGATCATAGGTCTCCTCCAGGTACAGGATTCTGTCCCATTCTTCTCTTCCAGTCCTAGAAAAGGTTCCCAGTTCCAACCCTGCCCCAACCGGCTGTGCAACTTTGGGAACATCCCTTAACTTCTTCCAGACTTCATTTCATCTTCTGTGCAACGAAGACATCGGGACTACATCTGAGGTCTCCTCTAGTTACTCCCCCTACCCGCCCCCCACACCCAAAAAGCACATTAAGATAAAAATAAATTAAAATATGAGAAACTGTGGCACTACTGCATCCACTCATGGTCTGCCTTCAAATTACTGTTTTACACAGAAATATATATCCACAGAGTTTTACAGAGGAATCTCCAACTGGCTCCTGGCAAAGTAAACGGTATTTTCATCATTGCTTCCAGGCTGCCAATTACGATGGAACATTTGGGTAAAGACTCAGCAGAATCAGTGACTGGCACACCTACTGAGTCAGCCATTAGCCATGCCCTGATCAGAGAAGAGACCAGCTCTTGATCTTTCATGTCCCTCTCCTTGTCAAGATTTAAATAAGCTTCCCCCACAAAAGAACCCAACAGTTTCTACTTAATAGCAAGATTCAGCCTAATGGAATAAGAGATGGAACCAAACACCAAGTATCAGTGCTTGATGAGGAAACAGCAAGTAGACCCTGCTCCATGTCTGACATCTCCCCTTGTCCCTGACTATCACCACCACTGGAACAGAAAGTGTCCCGAAAAGGAGACTGGATGACCTGGGAATCAGTCCCAGCCCTGCTGGACCTGGCACCACAGACCCAGCCCTATTCCATGTCACTTTCCCGCTCACTCCCCATGCTTTAGACACACTGGCCCCCTTGACACCACCAAGCCCTTCACTCAGGGCTCTAGCCCATGCCGCTCCCTCAACCCGAAACACTCTTCCTCTTGCTACGCCATTCTTCACACAACTGGCTCCCGTATCCACTCCAGGTTCAGCTTAAAATGTTACCTCCTCAGGGAAGCTTTCCTGACCACACTATGCAGATGGGTTGCCTACACCACCCAGTGTTCTTTGCCATCACTGTATCTATTTATCTTTTTATTAGCCTTTATTACAACTGTAAGTAGTGCTTGTTTTCTGACTCACCCCCACAAGAGTATAACTTTGCCTGGGAGGGCAAGACTGCCTTTTCTACTTATTGGTACCTATTTGGCATCTAATACCAGTAGCTGGCACATAGTAAGTATTCATTATACGTTTGTTGAATGAATCAGCAACCGTCAGGAGAGCTTCCTAGGCTTCAGTTTAGTTTCAGACCTCCAGGACCACAGTAGCTCACCTTGTACATAGGGCCCCATCTCTGGGTGCTCCCTGACCCGCAGATTATAGGTCTTTTTTTGATCAGACTGTTTCAGCAGATCCCGCACTCGTTCATTATAGATTTCCAGGAAGCTAGAGACATGTAGAAAAAGGCATATAATTAGATCTTGAAAAAATGTGGGAAAAACACTAAGCCAAGAATCAGAAGGTCCTAGTTCTAGTTCTAGCTCTGACAGTCTAAGACCTTGGTCACGCCAGGTTTCCCCCTTGAGTCTCGTTCTGCATGTGTACAATAGGGTTTTGAGCATTGGCTGTCATTACTCCACAGTTTCAGGTTTACAGTGTCAGTGCTGATTCAAGTTTAGCCTTCAAGAGGCTATTTCAGCCATGGGTTTAGGCTGCCACCAGCCTGTGCCTCGATCAGGCCCCCATAGCATAGAGTCTACAAGCATGTTTCTTGAAGTGGTTTTCAAATGTGATCTTTGAGCTCTATTATTCACTGAAGGCATCTCAAGGGCCATGCTGAGCAACACAGGAAGCTAAGTGAGAAGGGTCTGCTCCCCACCCCTAATTTAAGTAGCAGAATTCTCATTTTACCTGTCTTATACACTGGGATTCTGTTTAAGACATGCTGTCTCATTGGTATCTACTGGCATTTTATGCCTTTTTAAAATAATAACACAGCTACAATTCTTAATTAAAATCAGTAAATATTTTGTTAAATAAGAAAGCAGACTTCTCACAGAAAGGTCTTCCTCACTGAAACACAGATGCTTGCCTGTGGAGCCAGCAGTCAGAAAAAAGGCTCCAGTTCAAAGCTGCTCTCTGCACACTCTGCTTATTAAATTTTTCTCCTTAATCTTCTCATATTTGGACACAGGAACTTCAGATATCTCTTATAATAGTGGTTCCCAGATTTCATGGACAACAGAACACCTAACATATATGTATAAGTTTATACACATAGAGGTTTGCAAATTTTTACTTCATAAACTTAAAAAATGTAAAAATAGTGTTCACAATCATTTAATTTTAAAAACATATAGTTGGGCTTCCCTGGTGGCGCAGCAGTTAAGAATCCGCCTGCCAATACAGGGGACACGGGTTCAAGCCCTGGTCCGGGAAGATCCCACATGCCGCAGAGCAACTACTGAGCCTCTGCTCTACAGCCCGCGAGCCACAACTACTGAAGCCTGCGCACCTAGAGCCCGTGCTCTGCAACGAGAAGCCACAGCAATGAGAAGCTCGTGCACTGCAATGAAGAGTAGCCCCTGCTCGCTGCAACTAGAGAAAGACCGCACACAGCAACAAAGACCCAACGCAGCCAAAAATAAATAAATAAATTTATAAAAAACAAAACAGAAAAACCCCAGACAGACAGTTATTCTTTTTAGGGTAATGAAAATGTTATGTAATTAGATAGTGATGATGGTTGAACAACTTGTAAATATCAAAAAGAAAAATCATTGAAATATATTCTTTAAAAGTGTGAATTTTATGGTATGTGAATTATGTGTCTTTTTTTTTTTTTTTTTTTTTTTTTTTTTTTGCGGTACGCAGGCCTCTGACCGCTGTGGCCTCTCCCGTTGTGGAGCACAGGCTCCGGACGCGCAGGCCCAGCGGCCATGGCCCACGGGCCCAGCCGCTCTGCGGCACGCGGGATCCTCCTGGACCGGGGCACGAACCCACGTGCCCCATATCGGCAGGCGGACTCTCAACCACTGCGCCACCAGGGAAGCCCTGTCTCATGTTTTTAAACAAGGACATTGAACACCAAAAACAAAAGCAAAAAAGAATACAGAGAATTAAGGGCAATTGGTAACCTTCCACCAACATTTACAGTTCAGACTGGTTAAAACGTCACGTTGGGGTGACGTTCTATTCCTAGCACTAGTCTAGGAACTAGAGTTTGGGAACTACTGACCTGGAGAACAACCCAGGAGGGGCTGGAACAGAAATCCCAAAAGCTAGTATGAAACTGTACAGAAAATAAAGGAAAGGAAACCAGCTAGCCAGGGGAAGCTGGTCCACAGGAGACACCAGTTTGTTAAGCCTGAGGATAGGAACTAAGTTTCCTACAACCTAAAACCTAAGTAAGTTTTTCATCTTGTACTGCAAGGTATTTCTGCTGTGGCTTTTCTCCATTCCTCTGGGCGACTATGGAAGTGGAGAGGACAGCTCTGGAGTGGAAACAGAAACACTTCAGGCTGCAGAGACAGATAGGTTCTTACCTTACTTTTATTCTGCAGGAGGAAGGCAGTGGGGCACAGTTTTCCTCCCTGACAAAGAGACCCTGCACAAACCAGAGGATTGGAGTTTCACTGAAGGGAGTGTACAAAGAAGACCTACTTTGAGGGGATCCAATCAAAAGAGAGTCTATACCTCACATATCCGTGGTGTCAGCCCAACAGAGGCCTGGAGAACAGAAGAGAAGAAAGCATTACTGTTCACTCACGGTGATGCTCTCCCCCCAACACCCAGGGCCCACCCTCAGCAGGGATGGGCTCCTTGTGCTAGCCTCTTCACTTCAGGCAGTTTCCCCGGCGGTATGTGGAACACTCTATTTGCCAATGCTCTCAGGAGACTCTCATGGGAGGAATGTACCAGATGAGAGGCAGATCACCGCCGTAAGAAGGAAGAGAGAAGAAGCTAGCAAACCCAGATACATACTTTCATGCAGAGAAGGTTACATCCTTCTTGGATGAATTCACTTTACCATGGTGGTCCCTCCCAGAACCCTATCTCCTAACCCTGCACACACAGGAGGACTAGAGTACATGGGTGTTCAAAACACACATTTAGAGAGAAGCGGCTTCTTTTTTCATCTTGGATCCAGTGCTAACTTATACTCAGGTTAGGGCTTTACACCCCTGGGTTATTGGGAATTTTCTTCTTTTAATTTAAAATCTATAAAATCAGGCTAAACATGGACGTAGTAAGCAATGATCTGGGCCCACGGCAGCAGGGATAATCTTTCAGGAGGAACAACGTCCTAGAGAATGTCCCTGTGTGGTGTTATTTGTCACCTGCCCTACCAGTTCATCTCACCAGGGTACTTCTAAGCCTAAAACAAAGAGGTATTCTTAAGGAACTCTACCCTCCCAATTTTCCATGATAAAGGAAGGCTCTCATAAGTCCTACACACTTTTGAAAGCTCCCATCCCAGTAGCTGGTTCTCCTGCTTCTTTCTGAACACTCAGATCGAACACACACATAGCCCCATATCCACATGGCCTTAGCCAGCACTTAACACTCAGTCTGGGACTTGTCTACACCAAAGGTGTTAAAAAGCTACAGGTGATGAACTTGGAAATGATATGAGAAATTCAGAAGAACTGACAAGGTCTGTGTCATCAAAGGGAATTGTAAAATTCTAAGATTCTTCAGGGTGTAATAAAGAGGGGCTAAATTATTCAAAGTTTACCTTTCAATTAAAGTGCTGAGAAACATCCTTTTTTTAAACTTTTTATTTTATAAAAAGTTATATAGCTGATTAACAATATTGTGTGAGTTCCAGGTGTACAGCAGAATGATTCAGTTATAGATATACATGTATCTATTCTTTTTCAAATTCTTTTCCCATTTAGGTTGTTACATAATACTGAGCAGAGTTCCCTGTGCTATACAGTAGGTCCTTGTTGGTTATCCATTTTAAATATAGCACTGTGTACATGTCAATCCCAAACTCCCTAACTATCCCTCACCCCACCCTTGCCCCCTGGTAACCATAAATTTGTTCTCTAAGTCTGTGAGTCTGAAGAAACGCATTCTTAATATAGAAGAGGTCCCATTAAATCTTACTGAAGTTGACTGACTATGAAACTCACATCCTCTCTCAGTGGCAAGGACAATGCAAGATTCAGGCTTCCTGTGGCTTTAGGAAGATACTGCATTCCAATCCCAATACTCACTGGGGTGCCCAGCATGGTGTATGTCTTCCCAGAGCCTGTCTGCCCGTAGGCAAAAAGGCATATGTTGTAGCCTTTGGCAGCTCCAGACAGTACTTCAGTCCCCAAATCCTGGAACACCTATAACAATAAAAATAGAGAGCATGTCACTCTGGTCCTTCTTCCCACAGCAGCTTGTAAATTATTTTTTAACCTAAAATAATATAAAATGTTTCAAACATCCATGACTATAAATTCCCCACTGTTTTATGAGAATCAATTCAGTTTCAAAAAAAGATTGCTGACTGCCACCACTTCTGAGCAGAAGATGGCTGTGCCTCCCACATATGCTGATCTTGGCAAATCTGCCAGGGATGTCTTCACCAAGGGCTATGGATTTGGCTTAATAAAACTTGATTTGAAAACAAAATCTGAGAATGGACTGGAATTTACAGGTTCAGCCAACACCGAGACCACCAAAGTGACGGGCAGTCTGGAAAGCAAGTACAGATGGACCAAATATGGTCTAACGTTTACGCAGAAATGGAACACTGACAACACACTACGCACGGAGATTACCGTGGAAGATCAGCTTGCACGTGGCCTGAAGCTGACCTTCGATTCATCCTTCTCACCAAACACTGGGGGAAAAAAATGCTAAAATCAAGACAGGGTACAAGTGGGAACATATCAACCTGGGTTGTGATGTCGATTTCAACATTGCTGGGCCTTCCATCCGGGGTGCTCTGGTGCTGCGTTATGAGGGCTGGCTGGCTACCAGGTGAATTTTGAGACCGCAAAGTCTTGAGTGACCCAGAGCAACTTTGCGGTTGGCTACAAGACGGATGAGTTCCAGCTTCACACTAATGTAAATGATGGGACAGAGTCTGGCGGCTCCATTTATCAGAAAGTGAACAAGTTGGAGACTGCTGTTAATCTGGCCTGGACAGCAGGAAACAGTAACACTCACTTCGGAATAACAGCAAAGTACCAGATCGACCCTGATGCCTGCTTCTTGGCTAAAGTGAATAGCTCCAGCCTGACAGGGTTAGGATATACTCAGACCCTAAAGCCAGGTATCAAACTGACACTGTCAGTTCTGCTGGATGGCAAGAATGTCAACGCTGGTGGCCACAAGCTTGGTCTAGGACTGGAGTTTCAAGCATAAATGAATACTGTACAATCATTTAATTTTAAACTATTTTGCAGCATAGCTACCTTCAGAATTTAGCGTACCTTTTAATGTTGTATGTCTGGGATGAAAGTATCGCTAAATATCATGTTAGACTTCCAGGTTAAAGATGATTCAGCTTTAGGGTGTTACCCTTGCAGAGGTACAGAAGAAACCCAATTTCAAAAAAGGTCCTTTCAGCTGTAGACTTGAGGGGGAGCTTGCTGGCCCCTCTAGAGATGTCAGGTTTCTTTTTTACCTAGAAATGGCTGCAAGTGGAAGTTGATAATTTGCAGGCACTTTGTAATTTGTAAATTCGTATTGAGTAAATGAATGAAATTGTGACTTCCTGAGAATTGTACCTTGGTTTCCTACCTTGATTGAGGAGAGACTCTTTGATGGTGTATACAAACTCATCTGAAAGGGACTTTTTTAGGCAGGGACTTTTTCCACCGCAATCCATCACCTCTTTTACACCAAAAAGTAGTCTGCGGGGCGTGGTTGCTGTTTCTTTTGTGCCATTTTGGGGTGGAGAAGGCGATGTGATGAAGCCAATAATTCAGGACTTAATTGTGTTTTTTCTCATGTTGTGTTTTTTCGCCCTTGCACCAGAGTATGAAATAGCTTCTAAAGAGCTCCAGCTGCAAGCTGGGAAGAGTCTCTGTAACTGTAATCACATGGGGACAACACTCAGAATCTAAACTGAACTTCTGTTGTATTCTCGCCACTCAGTTTATTTTTTAGCAGTTTAATGGGTACGTTTTAGAGTCTTCCATTTTGTATGGAATTAGTTCCTCCCCTTCAAATGCTATAATTAACATCACTTAAAAATAAAACTTGAATAAAATACTGAAACCTTAAAAAAAAAAGAAGATTGCTAAGGAAAATTCACGCATTCAGTTAGTCAGTCAAATATTTTTCAAAGTGCTTACTATATGCCGGGCCCAAGGCTAGACATTAAAGACACAAAATTGATATATATGGTCCTTAACCTTAAGGCAAAAAGAGTCTGGGAGAAAGGCAAAGACACGCAAGCAAATTAGTAAAGAAAAACCATGTACATTAATTCTTTTTCCTTCCCATTACCAAAAATAAAAAAAAAAAAAGTTTAATATGGTTAATCAGGTAAAGCTACAATGAAATACTGCGCAGTAACAATTCACACAAATTCAGGGTCTCGAGACACCACACTGAGAATCAGTTAAGGCCAGAAGTTAGGGAGGCGTTTTCCCTATGGGGCCCTTTTCTACATGCTGCCTCTTCAGACTGATCCTAACTGCTGACTGCTTCCACTGTCACTCATCTCTGTAGTGGTCAGCTTTAATGAGTCAGAAACAGCCAGAGGTCCTCCTATGAAAACCCCTGTACTTTGTGTAGTGTCTGAAAGTCCTGTTGGACTCTGTCAGGCAGACCCCAGGCTCAGGACAAAACAGCCTGGCTTATGGGGAAGGCATAGCTTCCAGCTGAACCAGTCCTCAGCAGAAGGCCACAGAGACATCTACATACACAGCTGGTATGGTGGGCATTTACCCTTTGTATTGCTGCTACTCAGCATCCAAATACTCTTCCTATCTGCGGGGGGAACCTGATTGTGTCAGTCTTGGTTGGAAGCAGGGCCCAACCCTCCCCGACGGAAGCCAAATAGTCCAGGAAACCCTCTCCACCTCCTGGTGGCTAGAACACGAACATGTGAAATGAGGCCCGCCAACTAGGTGCTTGCGCTTGAATTTTCAAAGAATGACACAAAAACAAAGGAATAAATTCTCCTTGTTGGCATCGAGAGTCCATCGGTACTACATCCTGAACACACAAGTGCCAAGTGTGGTGCTCAAATCAGACTATTCTGTGATACGGCTTTGCCTGGCTTCCCTGCTACCTAGGGCCCCATGGTTTCCTGCTCATTTTTCTACTTTCCCTTAAATTCTGTGAATCTCCTGATACAGTTCCAAATTGGTTCCAAATTGGAATACTGTTCTTATGGTTCATAGCTGTGGGACCATACAAATTTGTATGGTCCCACAAAATTTTACTTAAAATTTGTAAGCCTCCGTTTCTTTCCCAGTAAAGTGGATATTTTGTAACTATATCACAGGTTTGTTGTGAAGATTAAGTGAGATAACACACATAACTAGGGACCACGGGAACGAAGATAGCAGTTGCTGACCTAAGACTATACTACCCTATTGTGTTTTAGCAGCTATAGTTATGCTTCTTGACCAATGAACTATTTATGTTTTGTTTGTTTTTTAGTGCTTCTAATATTCAGGCATAGGGCCAAAATAACCCAGGGAGTGGTAAAAGATTTGGACCTTGGACCATTCCCACCCCCTTCACCAATCTCCCTCCCAGCTCTGTACTCGCCATTCATTCACCTCTATATTAGCAAAACTGAAAATTGGGCAGAGTTCTCTTTGCCTCCTGACATCTGTCTTGGTAAAATTCCCAGGGACTGAAGGAAGGAGAGGTTATTTCTCTTCACCAGACCACTTGAGTTGGCTGCTACCCATTTACTAGTTGGAAATGTTCCCCAAAACTCAACCTTTCTTTCTAGTGCTCCAGAAGAAAGTGGAAACAGAGGTGCAGACAGAGCAAGGCCACATCTAGTGAAAGTGTTATTTCTTCCCACCACACAGCAGAGCAGAATGAGCTCAGTGGATTGTAAAGGAAGACAGCAGAATGTTACTCCGCCCATGTCTTTATCCAAATTCAAATAATCACCTGGAGGTTTTATGAAAAACATCTTTGAAGATACCATTTTCACTCAACAGTAAAAGATGTGAACAAGAAAAACTAGTAGGCTCCAAACGTGGAACTGGTAGAAAGTTCAGATTCCATTCTTCAAGAACTGTGAGGCTTAGCTCATCATAAATTCTAGGAAAAACCACAGCCCTAAATAGAGCACAACAGAGCCAGATGACACCGTGGTTCACTCTGACTGTGGTATTATAATGAAGCAGATGGAACAGCTCAATATGAATACCAAGAACAGTTTGAAGGCTAAAATAAATCACCAAAAGGCAATCTAAAGCTAGAGGGTCCAGTTCAGGAGGAGAGATGAGCAGTGTAACTTTATTTTTTCTGGAATATAAACAGAAGAAAGCATTCAACAGACAGGTTAATTTTATGTGACACAGCACTTCCAGTCTTTTTAAGGATGTGCTAAATAGGGGATAGTCCACTGGATGCTTCTGTACTGGGACTCACAACACCTGAAGCCTAAACCAAAATCCCTAGCAATACTCATTTCCTAAGGGCAACTGAAACTAGGAACCAGAATTTTTGATGTTCAACATCATATGTCATTAGGGTTGCAAATTAAAACAAAGAGATACCAGACACACCTGTTAGAATGGCCAAAATCCAACACACTGACAACACCAAATGCTGACAAGGATATGGAGCAATAGGAAATCTCATTCATTGTTGATGGGAATGCAGAATGGTACAGACACTTTGGAAGACGTTTTGCCAGTTTTTTGTGTTTTTATTTATAAAATAAAAATATTATTCTTTTTTCTTTTAACATCTTAATTGGAGTAAAATTGCTTTACAATGGTGTGTTAGTTTCTGCTTTATAACAAAGTGAATCATTTATACATATACATATGTTCCCATATCTCCTCCCTCTTGCGTCTCCCTCCCACCCTCCCTTTCCCACCCCTCTAAGTGGTCACAAAGCACCGAGCTGATCTCCCTGTGCTATGTGGCTGCTTCCCACTAGCTATCTATTTTACATTTGGTAGTGTAATAATGTCCATGCCACTCTCTCACTTCATCTCAGCTTACCCTTCCCCCTCCTCCCCATGTCCTCAAGGCCATTCTCTACATCTGCGTCTTTATTCCTGTCCTGCACCTAGGTTCTTCAGAACCATTTTTTTTTTTAGATTCCATATATATGTGTTAGCATACAGCATTTGTTTTTCTCTTTCTGTCTTACTTCACTCCGTATGACAGACTCTAGGTCCATGCACCTCACTACAAATAACTCAATTTCACTACAAATAACTCTTTTTATGGCTGAGTAATATTCCATTTAAACATATCATTCTTAACATACAATGTGGCAAGCATGCTCCCTTGGTATTTACCCAAAGGGGCTGAAAACATATCCACACAAAAAGCTGCACACAGATGTTTACAGAAGCTTTATTCATAATTGCCAAACCTTGGAAGCAACCAAGGTGTCCTTCAATAGGTGAATGTGTAAACTGTGGTACATCCAGATGACAGGATATTACTCAGTGCTAAAAAGAAATGAGCTATCATGCCATGAAAAAACATGGAGGAAACTTAAATGCACACTGCTAAGTGAAAGAAGCCAATCTGAAAAGGCTACTTACTGTATGATTCCAACTATATGAATTTCTGGAAAACGAAAACTATGGAGACAGTAAAAACATCAGTGATTGGGTGGAGTTGGGGGAGGGACAGATGACAGGTGGAGTGCACACGATTTTTAGGGCACTGAAACTACTCTCTATGATACTATAATGGTGTACACATGTCATTATACATTTGTCAAACCCAAGAATGAACAAAACCAAAAATGAACCCTAATATAAACTATGGACATTAGATGATATATCAGTCAATGTAGGTTCACCACCTGCAACGAATGTACCACAACAGTGTGCAATGTTGATAGTTTGGGGGCAGGAGGTATATGGGATCTCTCTGCACTTTGTGCTCAACTCTTCTGTAAACCTAAAACTACTCTAACAAATAAAGTCTATTTTTTAAAAAGAAGATCCACAAGATAAATCTCAAGGAATGGACTTCCCTGATATCAGCGACATTTAGCAGACAAACCCTTCTCAAAAGCAGTTAGAATCAACTATGTCTCTGGAGATTTCATGATGACTGTTTAAGGTCCAAGAATAATGGTTGCGCTGTATTTTCCTATAGGAACTTTTCGCTGATAGATTTTTTGTTTGTTTGTTTGCTTGTTTTTGGTAGCTCTGTAGTTCTTTCTATTATATACTATGTTCTCTGAGCCCCAAGTAGACTCATAACAACAAAAACAACAACAAAAACTGTGATTTCCATTTAGGATGAAAAAGGGTTCAAAATGATGAAATAAATATTGATTTCAAATACAGGTATCAGATATTGTTGGAACTTCCCTGGTGGTCCAGTGGGTAAGACTCCATGCTCCTAATGCAGGGGCCTCAAGTTCGATCCCTGGTCAGGGAACTAGATCCCACAAGCATGCCGCGTGCCGCAACTAAAAAAGGTCCCGCACACCGCAATGAAGATCTCGCGTACGGCAACTAAGACCTGAAGCAGCCTAAATAAATAACTACTAAAAAAAATTATTGGTAAGTGAGAAGTAAAAGGGACATTTCAAGGAGGGAAAAATGTTAGTTAAAAATAAATCTATAAAAGTATGAGATTAGATCACTCCCTAACACCATACACAAAAATAAGCTCAAAATGGATTTAAGACCTAAATGTAAGGCCAGAAACTATCAAACTCTTAGAGGAAAACAGTGGCGGAACACTCTACGACATAAATCACAGCAAGATCCTTTCTGACCCAACTCCTGGAGAAATGGAAATAAAAGCAAAAATAAACAAATGGGACCTAATGAAACTTAAAAGCTTTTGCACAGCAAAGGAAACCATAAACAAGACCAAAAGACAACCCTCAGAATGGGAGAAAATATTTGCAAATGAAGCAACTGACAAAGGATTAATCTCCAAAATATATAAGCAGCTCATGCAGCTCAATAACAAAAAAACAAACAACCCAATCCAAAAATAGGCAGAAGACCTAAATAGACATTTCTCCAAAGAAGATATACAGACTGCCAACAAACACATGAAAGAATGCTCAACACCATTAATCATTAGAGAAATGCAAATCAAAACTACAATGAGATATCATCTCACACCAGACAGAATGGCCATCATCAACAAATCTAGAAACAATAAATGCTGGAGAGGGTGTGGAGAAAAGGGAACCCTCTTGCACTGTTGGTGGGAATGTAAATTGATACAGCCACTGTGGAGAACAGTATGGAGGTTCCTTAAAAAACTACAAATAGAACTACCATATGACCCAGCAATCCCACTACTGGGCATATACCCTGAGAAAACCATAATTCAAAAAGAGTCATGTACCAAAATGTCCATTGCAGCTCTATTTACAATAGCCCGGAGATGGAAACAACCTAAGTGTCCATCATCGGATGAATGGATAAAGAAGATGTGGCACATATATACAATGGAATATTACTCAGCCATAAAAAGAAACGAAATTGAGCTATTTGTAATGAGGTGGATGGACCTAGAGTCTGTCATACAGAGTGAAGTAAGTCGGAAAGAGAAAGACAAATGCCGTATACTAACACATATATATGGAATTTAAGGAAAAAAATGTCATGAAGAACCTAGGAGTAAGACAGGAATAAAGACACAGACCTACTAGAGAATGGACTTGAGGATATGGGGAGGGGGAAGGGTAAGCTGTAACAAAGCGAGAGAGAGGCATGGACATACATACACTACCAAACGTAAGGTAGATAGCTAGTGGGAAGCAGCTGCATAGCACAGGGAGATCAGCTCAGTGCTTTGTGACCGCCTGCAGGGGTGGGATAGGGAGGGTGGGAGGGAGGGAGATGCAAGAGGGAAGAGATATGGGAATACATGTATAACTGATTCACTTTGTTATAAAGCAGAAACTAACACACCATTGTAAAGCAATTATACTCCAATAAAGATGTAAAAAAATAATAAATCTAAAAACCGTGTGTTAGTAGGCATCTTTAAACTGGAAAATAATTCTAGACAACTCTGGAAACTATTCAAACATATGTTTTCACTAGCGCTGTTAGCTGCTAGGAAAACCTCAAGTAGCCCAGAGTTGTACTTACTTTTACTTCTCATCACACAGAGACCGTGAGGTACAGCTGGTACTATTTGTGGATCTACTGACCCATCCTATCTCCAAACTTGTGGCAGCAGTACAGAAAACTAGGGTTCAGGGCCTATTATTTGAGGAGAGTATTCATGTACAAAATATAACAATGCGGCCTAGAGTTGGGGAAAGGGCTTAGAATAATTTGCCTTCCTCTAAATAGCTACAGTTATAGTTTAATGGTTAAGAACACAGGCTTCGCAACTTAACAGATTTGAAATCTGGTTCCTGGGGCAAGTAACCTTCCCTCAGTTTCCTCACCTGTGAAATGGAGATTAAAGAGCACCTAAAACTCACAGGGTTTTTGAGAGGATTAACTGTGTAAATACATGTAAAACTTTAAGAACAATGGCACAAAGTAAGCACTTTACTGTGCTAGTTTTTGTTGTTATTGTTACTACATATTATTTTTTTCCATTTTTTGGTATAAGGAGTACTCAAAAGAGTTAACATTCTCGCTGGTACTCCCATGTACTTTAAAAGAACCATGGACTTTTGGAAAATCCAATACAGACACCATAGTTAATATGCCCCAACTTCACATAGATACCTTTAAAAAAACTTCTACCTTCCATCTTATTAAATATTCATTTCTAAAAAATCTTCAGAAACCATTAATGTAAAAAAAATTGTAAACTCTTTCTTCATGTCTTATCGGTCTTGCTAGGGCCTAAGGATCATTCTTTCCCTTCTATAAGTATGAAAATCATGTAACTGAAAGAGAGGTTACCTAGCCAATAAAATACATGAAGTTCTTAACCCTTAATATTTTCCCACAGAAAGGCTTCATACATTTCTCTTTTTTCCCAGGCTTTTTAAAAAATTGAGGTATTACTGACATATTAGTTTCAGGTATATAACATAATGATTCAACATTTCTATATACCACAAAATGATCACCACAGAGCTTACGTGGTGGCGCAGTGGTTAAGAATCCGCCTGCCAATGCAGGGGACACGGGTTCGAGTCCTGGTCCAGGAAGATCCCACATGCCACGGAGCAGCTAAGCCCATGCGCCACAACTACTGAGTCTGCGCTCTGGAGCCCGCGAGCCACAACTACTGAGCCCACGTGCCTAGAGCCCGTGCTCCACAACAAGAGAAGCCACAGCAATGAGAAGCCCACACACCTCAATGAAAAGTAGCCACCACTCGCTGCAACTAGAGAAAGCCCGCGCACAGCAACAAAGACCCAACTCAGCCAAAAATAAATAAATAAACAAATAAATAAATTTATTTTTAAGAAAAATGATCACCACAATAAATCGAGTTAACATCCATCACCATACACAGTTACAAATTTTTTTCTCCTCCTGTGATCTTTCACAATCCACCCACCTAGCTACTTTCAAATATGCAATACAGTATTATTAACTATAGTCACCACGCTGTACATCATATCCCCATGACTTATTCATTTTATAGCTGTAAATTTGTACCTTTTGACCCATACATTTCTATTATAAAATGAAATAGCTATTATCAACTATGATTTTCACACAGAAAAGAAATTCTTCACCAGTTTTTGTTAATTTACCTAAGAAATATTTATGAGAAAACAGCTTTAAATTCTATGATGTATTCCATCTAAATGGATTTTAAACATCACGTATCTCTTGGTCTATAACTCCACTGTTAAAAGGACTGTACTAGAAGACTTTTTTTTCCCTTTTAGTAACACTGCTACTTAATGCAGTAATAGATGTCATCTTTATTGACAAGGATCAGTATTTGAGTATTCACCATGAGAAGTATTCTTATAATGTTTTATTACATAAATAAATATACTTAAAATAGAAAAAAACCCAGAAAATGCTGATAAAAATACTCCCACCATTTAAACATAACCATTGTTAACATTTTGGTGTACAGCTTACTCCTTCAGACTTTTGTTCTATTCCTAGATAATATCTAATGTCCCTTTCAGGTCTTAAATTCTGATGTAAATATAGTAATTAGGAATACTTGAATACAATGAGGATACTAACTAAACCCAATTGTTTTTATTTTTTATTTTACTATAGTTATTTATGATACTCATAAGTACAGTTTTCCCTATATTTATAATTAGACAACTTAATATTTTAATTTAAAATTCTATTTAATTTCTCAGTAGGAAAGCATGCTATAGCCCCACCCATCAGGTATCCAAGTCTACCTAAGCCACAGCCCAGGCCCCACTGTCCACCTGGCTATAGCTTACCCAAAGAGCAAACAAGGTATCTAGGAAGGGAAAGAAAGTCTCAACTGTGCCAGCTGTGCCAAAACAACCCCACAAAGTATCAGGAAATGCTGTCCACTCTTTATAAATGTCAGGCCACTCCCTCAACACCACTGCAGGTCACTGATCTTTGGGTCTCTGCCCAGTATAAATGTTCACATTTCCTTCCCACTGTAAGCCCAGCTAGGGGTTAATCAACATCATTTGGATCCTGCCCCTGGTTTTTTGTAGCAGATTTTTCCAGAGAAAACAGGCAACGGCCTATATTTGACTTTGACAGATGAAACTATTTGGTTCCTCCACTTTACACTGTGAACTACAGAGAGATTTATTTCCCATATTTATTCATATCATATATGTATATCCATGCAATGTATACCATGGAAATTTCTGTTTAAACAGTTTCCAATGAACAGGAGGAGAAAGAAACTACAAGAGAAATTTTGAAATGGTAAAGATACACAAGGCCAACTGGAACGTATGCCATACCCAATGAGGAGAAGAATCATTATTCTGAAAGAAACAAGTCCTTCTTTTTAATTTTAATTAATTTTTTAATTTTTTTAACACCTTTATTGGAGTATAATTGCTTTACAGTGGTGTGTGAGTTTCTGCTTTATAACAAAGTGAATCAGTATACATATACATATGTTCCCATATCTCTTCCCTCTTGTGTCTCCCTCCCACCCTCCCTATCCCACCCCTCTAGGTGGTCACAAAGCACCGAGCTGATCTCCCTGTGCTATGCGGCTGCTTCCCACTAGCTATCTATTTTACGTTTGGTAGTGTATATATATGTCCATGCCACTCTCTCACTTTGTCCCAGCTTACCATTCCCCCTCTCCATATCCTCAACTCCATTCTCTAGTAGGTCTGTGTCTTTGTTCCCGTCTTACCCCTAGGTTCTTCATGACCTTTTTCTTTTTTTTTTTCTTAGATTTCATATATATGTGCTAGCACACGGTATTTGTTTTTCTCTTTCTGACTTACTTCACTCTGTATGACAGACTCTAGGTCCATCCACCTCACTACAAATAGTTCAATTTCGTTTCTTTTTATGGCGGAGTAATACTCCATTGTATATATGTGCCACATCTTCTTTATCCATTCATCTGTTGATGGACACTTAGGTTGCTTCCATGTCCTGGCTATTGTAAACAGAGCTGCAATGAACATACTGGTACATGCCTTTTTTTTTTTTTTTAAACATCTTTATTGGAGTATAATTGCTTTACAATGGTGTGTTAGTTTCTGCTTTATAACAAAGTGAATCAGTTATACATATACATATATTCCCATATCTCTTCCCTCTTGCATCTCCCTCCCTCCCACCCTCCCTATCCCACCCCTGCAGGCGGTCACAAAGCACCCAGCTGATCTCCCTGTGCTATGCAGCTGCTTCCCACTAGCTATCTACCTTACGTTTGGTAGTGTATGTATGTCCATGCCTCTCTCTCGCTTTGTTACAGCTTACCCTTCCCCCTCCCCATATCCTCAAGTCCATTCTCTAGTAGGTCTGTGTCTTTATTCCTGTCTTACTCCTAGGTTCTTCATGACATTTTTTTTTTCTTAAATTCCATATATATGTGTTAGTATACGGCATTTGTCTTTCTCTTTCCGACTTACTTCACTCTGTATGACAGACTCTAGGTCCATCCACCTCATTACAAATAGCTCAATTTCGTTTCTTTTTATGGCTGAGTAATATTCCATTGTATATATGTGCCACATCTTCTTTATCCATTCATCCGATGATGGACACTTAGGTTGTTTCCATCTCCGGGCTATTGTAAATAGAGCTGCAATGAACATTTTGGTATATGACTCTTTTTGAATTATAGTTTTCTCAGGGTATATGCCCAGTAGTGGGATTGCTGGGTTGTATGGTAGCTCTATTTGTAGTTCTTTAAGGAACCTCCATACTGTTCTCCACAGTGGCTATATCAATTTACATTCCCACCAACAGTGCAAGAGGGTTCCCTTTTCTCCACACCCTCTCCAGCATTTATTGTTTCTAGATTTTTTGATGATGGCCATTCTGACTGGTGTGAGATGATATCTCATTGTAGTTTTGATTTGCATTTCTCTAATGATTAATGATGTTGAGCATTCTTTCATGTGTTTGTTGGCAATCTGTATATCTTCATTGGAGAAATGTCTATTTAGGTCTTCTGCCCATTTTTGGATTGGGTTGTTTGTTCTTTTGTTATTGAGCTTCATGAGCTGCTTGTAAATTTTGGAGATTAATCCTTTGTCAGTTGCTTCATTTGCAAATATTTTCTCCCATTCTGAGGGCTGTCTTTTGGTCTTGTTTATGGTTTCCTTTGCTGTGCAGAAGCTTTTAAGTTTCATTAGGTCCCATTTGTTTATTTTTGTTTTTCTTTCCATTTCTCTAGGAGGTGGGTCAAAAAGGATCTTGCTGTGATTTACGTCATAGAGTGTTCTGCCTATGTTTTCCTCTAAGAGTTTGATAGTTTCTGGCCTTACATTTAGGTCTTTAATCCATTTTGAGCTTATTTTTGTGTATGGTGTTAGGGAGTGTTCTAATCTCACACTTTTACATGTACCTGTCCAGTTTTCCCAGCACCACTTATTGAAGAGGCTGTCTTTTCTCCACTGTATATTTATACAATTTTTTTTTTTTTTGCGGTACACGGGCCTCTCACTGTTGTGGCCTCTCCCATTGCGGAGCACAGGCTCCGGACGCTCAGGCTCAGTGGCCATGGATCACTGGCCCAGCACTCCGTGTCATGTGGGCTCCTCCCGGACCGGGGCACGAACCCGTGTCCCCTGCATCAGCAGGTGGACACCCAACAACCACACCACCAGGGAAGCCCATCTCCACTGTATATTTATACAATTTTTAAAGGTTACATTCCATTTACAGTTATTACAATATATTGGCTATATTTCCCATGTTGCACAATACATCCTTGTAGCTTATCTTACACCCAATAGTTTGTACCTCCCATCCCCCCACTCCTATATGCCCCCCGCAACCCCCATAACCACTAATTTGTTCTCTATATCTGTGAGTCTGCTTCTTGTTTTATTATATTGAAAGAAACCAGTTTTGAGACTGGCAGGTCCCAGAACTGGATTTCTCTTCACCTCAGCAGCAAGTATTTATTAAATTCCTAACAGGGCCCTAGCACTGCATGGTCTCTGTGGGAGATTTGAAAGACATCTGAAATACTGTCTCGATCTACAATGATCACAGAGTTAGTAAAAAGTTCAATACTTTTACATAGTAGAAAAAGAATGAAGGGTAGACATAATATTATATTTTGAGAAGGAAAAAAGACTGTGGGCTGGGGTAGGAAAATCTTCATAGCATAGGTGGCACTAAACCTGTGTCTTAAGCTTGCTTTCAGATAAGTCCCTTCTTTGAATAATGTCCCCCGGATAAAGGCCTTCTCTCTTAAGTGAGGGTGACCTCAGGACTGCAGTACCACAAAATCTAAAATGTATCCTTGTCATTTCAATCCTTCAAGAAGTCAGAATTCTGAGTGAAACAACAGAACAACTAGGTCACTTTACTCTCCCTGAAAAACCTTCAGACCTCCACTTGCCATCTCTTAATACCTGGCTGTCAACTGTGGAAAGTTCATCCCAAGGACTAAAGATCTCCCACCTTAGGAATAACAAACATCCAGGCAAGTAACCCCAGAAACAGCCAAACAAATCTCTCTGCCTCATCGCTTCACTGAAGTTATTTTATTACTCTTATTTGAACAAGGAAGTATGGGTACAAAAAGGACAGACATCAGCAGCTGTTCTTAGCCTCAATGAGAGAGGCCCAACTATAGTGGCAGTGGTCCATTCCCACGATGCAACCCTTTAGTGGTATGAGAATATCACTCCCTAAAATGAAAATTACTCTGTGGCTGGATATCACAGGGTCTTTCTAGGATCTTCTGCTTGGGATTGATAGACTAGCCCTCTTCTCACAACCCCCCCAAAGCTAAAGGATCCATGAGCTCCCACCTATAGAGGGAAGAGGAGGAGACAGAAGGGCTGCAATTTTCTTAACCATGACATAGGCCTGAAGAATCTCCTGAAGTGTCCCCACTTAAAGTTTCTCTGACCCTACAGCTACTGCCATGACCATAGAACCAGGAGGCACTTGGAAAAGACCAAAGCACTCATTCTTTATCCAAGTGCATTCACTATATTGCATTAGTTAGCAGAAAGATGGAAAATAAAGACTGAAATGTAAAATATTTCCATCTCATTTTCTTCTATCTTCTCCAAATGGCATTTATTATCTACAATGTAGATTTACCACAACTTAACATTGCAATATAATGAGCAGTTCCAAATCAGTAATAATCAACATCCCAAAAGAGTAAAAAAAAATTAAATAACTGACCAAATGCCATTGCTAAGCACAATAAATTTTTACTGTACTTTTCCACCTTTCTACAAATATATAAATTTTATATTGTTATTCATAGTATATAACCTGTTGTGTATTGCTTGTCATTCCTATATTCCTCAAACACTTAAGCATTTTAAACATTTCTGTGATTCATTTTCACAATTCTGAGTTTAGAGGTTCATAACTGACACAACTAACTTAATGAGTTCTTAACAATTGACAGTTTTCTTATTCTCATACCAACATGAGATGAATGAAATCCAAAATTCCCATTAGAAAATATCAGTAGCAACTAGTATTTATAATCGCAGCTCAAGGTCAATATTTCCTAGTGGTATGGAACACAAAGAAAAAAGCAGAAGAGTTACCTTCACTATTTGTAAGCCCTCAATTTCCAAAATTCTACGAACACAACTCTCCTTAGTCAAGCACTCCTTGTCCTGAAACAAATTTGCTAAGTTGGTTGGGTTATTTTTCATTTACTTCCATCTAGCACTCAAGTTCTCTCTTCATACTTCCTTCTTTCAACTGTAGAGTATTTGATCAGAATCAGTGAGAACTCATGAGTTTCAATATAAGTAAATAGATATAATGGAACTGTATGCATGTGTGTGTGTGTATATACATCTGTATATGCAAATATATATTCCCTAGCTTTGTCTAACTCTACTGAAGAGACCAAGGAACAGTGATATCTCAATAGCAATGATCACACCTAGCACCCAGATCTTGGCTAAATGCCATTTCCCATTAACGGGAACAATCTGAGCATCATAACAAGCAATAATAATAACAGACTGTCATCCACTGAATAAAATGGGAAACCATGAGTCAGTACAAATATAAACAAGTAAATAATTTGAAAGTTTGATGAGGAATGGGATATTTACATAGTGTTTCAAAGTACCTTTCGACAAAATATTTATTTCAAAGAAGGGAAAAGAGTAACTTTACGGTTACTAGCAAGACGCCACCTTAATCAAGAAATCAAAGTGAACTCTGTGATATTCCTACCGAAGATGCATAACCTGGATCTAATCATGAGGAGACATTGAACAACCAACTTAAGAAACATTCTAAAAAATAATTCACCTGTAATCTTCCAAAGTGTCAAGATTATGAATACAAAGAAAAACTGAGGAACTATTCCAGGATGAATTAGACTAGACATAAGACAGCTAAATGCAACAAGTGATTCTGAACCAGATCCTTTTTCTATAAAGGACATCACTGGGACAATCAGCAAAACTCAAATGGGATCTAATGATTAGATGTAGTAATATAACAATTTAAATTCCCAGTTTTGAAGGTTGTATTGTGGTTATGTTAAAGAATGTCCTTTAGTATAAGGAACTGCACACTCAAGTATATGGGATAACTGGGTAACAGGTTGGCAACTTTTAAATGGTTCAGGAAAAATTTTTTTGAATGTACTTACATCTTCTCTGTAAATCTGTGATCATTTCAAAAAATTTTTTTAAGTTTAATAAAAAGATGTAAGGAAAAATACAACAGAAAGCACCCTGGATTCTGAGTCAGGCCTGGGTTCCTACAGATACCAGCACTGCCACTTACTAGCTGTGTGACCTGGTATGAGTAACGTGCTTTGTTTCCTTTTTCCTCATCAGTAAAATAGGGATGACGTTTATTGTAAACAGTTTATTGTAAAAATCAAATGAAGTAAATTATGAGAAAACGCTTAATGCATGAAAATGCTAATGAAGCATAAGATATTTATTTTGCAGTCTTGTTGAATCAAATTAAAAAATAACCATAAATATAAAATGAAATGTACTACAGGTACAAGAAACACATTGTGGCACTATATCAATCAGGGTCTAAACAGAAACAGATGGTATATTCAAATTAGAATCATTCAGGTTTAATTAAGTAAAAAGACTATTCACAAAGGTGTGGGTGTGAAGTAGGAAAACCACAAGGGACAGTGGAGTAACCTGGAACCAGTACCTGGAAATTCACCACCTCAGAGCCAAAATGGACGAAGGGGGAAAAACGTTCACCAAAACCTGGAAGAAGAGAACCATGCGGAGAGCACCACATTGAGAGGAGCTGTGACTTAAGTTAACAGGTGAGGCCAGACCAAGCCAAACCCTCAGGAGGAAACCTCTTCCTCTCATCTGTTAGAGCTCTCCACCATTCAACTCCAACTCAAGCCAGAGGGCAAGGAAGCCCAATGCTTAGTCCAACAGGTCAGCTTTTGGGGCATACAAAAAGGTAGAAAACGATGAAGAGTTGACCTGGAAGAGCAAAAGGAAGACATTCAACAGAACTGAATTCAACTGAAGAAGCAGGGAAGACTTCATGAAACAGGGAACATCTGAAGTGGGCCTCAAGCCATGAGTAGGATTTTAATTATTAGGTTGATTATCTAGGCAGTATGAATAACACATATAAAGCTGCGAGTAGTGAAAATGCATGGCTGTCCAGGTGAAATTTAGAAAGTCAGATATGTTGTAAGATAAGACTAAATATTGGGGTGATGCAAAGGATGAGGTTTTCTTTTCTTTCATTTTTAAAAAATTGAGGTATATGGGACTTCCCTGGTGGTCCAGTGTTTACAACTCTGTGCTTCCACTGCAAGGGGTGCGGGTTAAATCCCTGGTCGGGGTACTAAGATCCCACATATCACATGGCTTAGCCAAAAAAGATTGAGGTATAGATGATTTACAATATTATATTAGTTTCAGGTGTACAACAAAGTGATTAAAAATTTTTATAGATTATACTTCATTTAAGGTTATTATAAAATATTGGCTATCTTCCCTGTGCTGTACAATATATCCTTGTAGCTTATGTATTTTATACATAGTAGTTTGTACCTCTTAATCCCCTACTCCTATCTTGCCCCTCACCTCTCCCCACTGGTAACCACTAGTTTGTTCTCTATATGTGCCAGTTTGTTTCTGTTTTGTTATATTCATTTGTTTGTTTTATTTTTTAGGTTCCACATATAAGTGATATGTACAGTATTTGTCTTTATCTTATTCATTTCACTAAGCATAATATCCTCCAGGTCCATCCATGTTGTTTCAAATGGCAAGATTTCATTCTTTTTTATGACTGAGTAGTATTCCATGACATATATACACACACACACACATATATTATATACATATATATATATATCTCACATCTTCTTTATCCATTCATCTGTTGATGGACACTCAGGTTGCTTCCATATCTTGGCTATTATAAATAACGCTGCTTATGAACACTGAAGTGCATGCATCTTTTCAAATTATTGTTTTCATTTTCTTTGGATATATACCCAGGAGTGGAATACTGGATCATATGATAATTCTATTTTTAGTTTTTTGAGGAACCTCCATACTGTTTTCCACAGTGGCTGCACCAATTTACATTCCCACCAACAGTGTACAAGGGTTTCCTTTTCTCCACATCTTTACCAACATTTGTTATATGTGGTCATTGATGATAGTCACTCTGACAGGTGTGAGATGATATCTCATTGTGGTTTTGAGTTTCATTTCTCTGATGATTAGTGATGTTAAGCATATTTTCATGTGCCTGTTGGCCATCTGTATGTCTTCTTTGGAAAAATGTCTATTCAGGTCTTTTGCCCATTTTTTAATCAGGTTGGTTTTTTGTTTGTTTTATACTGAGTTGTATGAGCTATTTATATATTTTGGGTATTAACCCCTTAACGGTCATATCATTTGTAAATATTTTATCCCACTCAGTAGGTTGTCTTTTCATCTTGTCAATGGTTTCCTTTGCTGTGCAAAAGCTTTTAAATTTAATTAGTTCCCATTTGTTTATTTTTTCTTTAGTTTCCACTGCCTTAGAATATGGATCAAAAAATACTGCTATGATTTATGTCAAAGAGTGTTTTGCCTATGTTTTCTTCTAGGATTTTTATGGTTTCTGATCTTAAATTTAGGTCTTTAATCCATTTTTAGTTTATTTTTGTACATGATGTGGGAAAATGTTCTAATTTCATTCTTTTACATGTAGCTGTCCAGTTCTCCCATCACCACTTACTGAAGAGACTGTCTCTTCCGCATTGTATATTATTGCCTCCTTTGTCATAGATTAATCATAAGTACATGGGTTTATTTCTGGGCTCTCTATTCTATTCCACTGAGCTATGTGTCTGTTTTTGTACCAGTACCACACTCTTTTCATTACTGTAGCTTTGTAGTATAGTCAGTAGTCAGGGAGCATGACACCTCTAGCTGTTCTTCTTTCTCAAAATTGCTTTGGCTATTTGGGGTCTTTTGTGTTTCCATACAAATTTTATAATGATTTATTCTAGTACTATGAAAGACACCATTGGTATTTTGATAGGGATTGTGTTGACTCTATAGACTGCCTTGGGTAGTAGGGTCATTTTAACAATATTAATTCTTCCAAACCATGAACATGATATATCTTTCCGCCTGTTTGTGTCATCTTCAATTTCTTTCAGCAGTGTCTTATAGCCTTCCAAGTACAGGTCTTTCATTGGATTGGCCAAAAGGTTCATTTGTTTTTTTCCATAAGATAGCTCTAGTAGGGCTTCCCTGGTGGCACAGTGGTTGGGAGTCCGCCTGCCGATGCAGGGGACGTGGGTTCATGCCCCGGTCCGGGAGGATACCACATGCCGTGGAGCGGCTTGGCCCATAAGCCATGGCCGCTGAGCCTGCACGTCTGGAGCCTGGGCTCCGCAACGGGAGAGGCCGTAGCAGTGAGAGGCCCACATACAGCAAAAAAAAAAAGAAAAGAAAAGAAAAAATAAGATAGCTCTAGTAGCACTTAGTTGTATTTAACTTCATTTGAAACAATTTTGTTAGATTGTATGTGACAGCTGTCATATCAGTGCATTTGAAAAAGACATCAAAATTGGTGAATTTTTGTGTAGCCATTTTAATATTGAAGATGGAAGAAAAAAGCAACATTTTTGGCATGCTATGCTTTATTATTTCAAGCAAGGTAAAAATGCAACCGAATACAAAAAAAAAGATTTGTGCAGTGTATGGAGAAAGTGCTATGACCAGGTTTTCTCCTAGTTATTTCATTCTTTTTGAAGTGATGGTAAATGGGATTTTTTTCTTAATTTCTCTTTCTGATAGCTTGTTGTTAGTGTATAGAAATGCAACAGATTTCTGTATTTTAATTTTGTGTCCTGCAACTTTACCAAATTCATTGATGAGCTCTAGTAGTTTTCTGGCGGCATCTTTAGGATTTTCTATGTACAGTACCATGTCATCTGCAACCAGTGACGGTTTTACTTCTTCCTTTCCAATTTAGATTCCTTTCATTTCTTTTTCTTGTCTGACTGCTGTGGCTAGTACTTCCAAAACTGTGTTGAATAAAAGTGGCAAGAGTGGGCATCCTTGTCTTGTTGCTGATCTCAAAGGAAATGCTTCAGGTTTTCACCACTGAGTATCAGGTTAGCTGTGAGCTTGTCATATATAGCCTTTATTATGTAGAGGTATGTTCCCTCTATACCCACTTTGTGGAGAGTTTTTATCGTAAATGGATGTTGAATTTTGTTAAAAGCTTTTTCTGCGTGTATTGAAGTGATCATATGGTTTTTATTCATATATCGTTTTAATGACTTTCTCCATATCTTCCTTTAGTTCTTTGAGCATTTTTAGGACAGTTAAAAGTCTCTGTCTAGTATATCTGCCTTTAGGTCCTTCTCAGGGGTGGTTTCTGTTGATTAATTTTTTCCTTTACATGGGCTACACTTTCATGTTTCTTTGTATTGTGACTTTTTTGTTGAAAACTGGACATTTGAACCTAATAATGTAGTAACTCTGGAAATCAGATTCTTTCCTTTCTCCAGCATATGCTGTCTCTTGTTATTCTTTTCATTTATTGTTTTTGTGTTTTTGATTGTTGTAGGCTGTCTCTGTGCTGAGGATCAGACAGAGGTGTAAAGCTAAAGTATTCTCAGGTCTTTTCTGAGCCTTTCCCTGGGCATGTCTAGTCACTTTTTAATTTTCCCTGTGTGTTTTGTTGTTTTTGAATGCCCTGGTCATAAATATCTGGCTCCCAAAAAGAGAAAAATGAAGTGGGGTGGGGGTGGGGAGAAGGGTGCTGGCCCTTTAAATCCCCTGGAAGTCACTTCAGCAGGATGGGGAGGGACTTGGAGAAAGGTGCAACAACAATGGCTGCCTACCTCTTTGCCTGCACCTCTGTGATCAGAAGCAGCAATTAGCAATCAGAGTAGATTCCTGATATTTGGAAAACAGGGTCCTTTTTGCCCACCCTGACTTCTGCAAGCTACGTGCAAGATGCTCCAGGACCAGTGCATAGCTGCCTGCCACTTGGCTGGGAATAGGGAATGGGTGGCTCCTACTATGTTAAGAGCTGAAATTAACTTCAATTTGTCCTCCAAGTCTTCCTCTGGAAGTGGCAAGTCTTCAATAGACTCCAGAGTTCCAAAACAGTTACTTAAGATGGATTCTGCCAGTGCAATTGTCATCTAGGTGGGAAGACAGATTCCTGCTTTCTTCCCAGAATCCTCTCCTTCATAATAATTTTCTAAAATACAAATTAGTACCCTCATATTTCCCTACTGAAAGCTGTCTATATTTAAGTACATAGGAATCTCTTTTATTCTTGAATCCATTAACTAAGATGCACCTAAATTATCACCCTGTATATGTATTTTTCCTTTTAAATTTTTGAAAAATATAAATATGTGAAATGATATTAATCTAAACAGAGACTCTAACAAAGCCATATGAAATTATTTACTCAACCAATATTTGTAAAGTGCCTATTAAAGCAAAACACTGTGCTTTGCACTACTCCTACTGTTAGGATTACTTTGCACAATGAATACTTCAACAGAAGTGCTTTATTCAACGAACAGTTCATACAACTCAACAACAAAAAAACAAACAACCCAATCCAAAAGTGGGCAGAAAACTTAAAGAGACATTTCTCCAAAGAAGAAATACAGATGGCCAACAGGCACATGAAAAGATGCTAAACATCACTAATTATTAGAGAAATGCAAATCAAAACTACAATGAAGTACCACCTCTCACCGGTCAGAATGGCCATCATTAAAAAGTCTACAATTTTTTTAAAAGCGCTTTTTCAAAAACCAGAGTTTTAGATTCATATAGCTAGTAACATTTACTGAGCAATTATTTTGTGTTAGGCTCTCAGCACCTTAAATGTTATTAATCCATTTAATCCTCACAATACATCTATGAGGGTAGTTAATATTATCAAAGTTCTCTAATGTTCACACGAGAAAATTGACGTCCCATGGGTAGTAAGTACCTCTAAACAAAGCTCTTGCTTTTAACCACTGTGATATTCTGCCACTAGCAAAATAACTTCACCAGAGTTATCAGGAAAGGCAAATCTTATCTGTTGAACACTAAGCTATTACCCTACAATTTAAAATTGTTCTTCAAGGTTTCCTTACTTCCTGTTGTTTTGCTTCACGCTGGGAGAAACTTTACCAAGTCTCCTTTGAGTATTTCTAAATAGCAGTCTCAGTAAAATTTTGTTAAAGCCTTTGGTCAAAAACAATAAAATCTGATCCTTCTGCCATTTGTTAATCACTTTTGGAGTCTTTTTGCTCCATTAACCTTTTCGTTTGCACATGAAGAGAATTATAATCTCACCCCCAAATTTCACCGACATTGTTATTATTAAATGACCAGAATTTGAAGCCTTATTAGAGACAGACAAGATTACATTTTTTTCTTTCTTTGCTGTTTTTCAAACTACAAAGAACACCCACTTCTTGTACCAAGTGAAAAAATAAAATGCATGAAGAAAAAACTAACCTTCCACCCCTACCTCAACCCCTAATCCTACTCATTTAAGTATCCAACAAGTCCCCTTCAGGTACTGACGGAAAGGATATAACGAACAGGTATGTCCTTCCATACCTTTCTCCACATATATAAGGATATACAGTTCTTCGTTTTTCTTTATTTTCATTGAAAGAGACACATATAATGCACGTCAACCTGCAACTTGCTTTTTATCACATAACATAGCATTAACATACAGGTTATTTCCCATAGATACAACTCTTCCTTTTTTCATGCATACACAAATCCACAGTTACACAAACACAATTTAAAATAATTGGGGGACTTCCTTGGCAGTCCAGTGGTTAAGAATCCACCTTCCAATGCAGGGGAGGTGGGTTCAATCCCTGGTTGGGGAGCTGAGATCCCACATGCCACAGGGCAACTAAGCCCACGCGCCGCCAACTACTGAGCCTGCGCTCTCTGGAGCCCAGGCACCACAACTAGAGAGAAGCCTGCGCACCGCAACGAGAGATGCTGCGTGCTGCAACTAAGACCCGATGCAGTCAAATAAATAAATAATTAAAATAACTGGGCTAACATGCATGCTGCGGGGGCAATGCTTCGTTTTATTTCCTTTTTATTTGCCACCCCTCTTTTCCCTTCCTCTTTTCCTCCCTCATACATTAATCCACACCTGTGGGTAAGACATTAACAACTGGCATCATTTCTTGTTCTTCCCACAGTCATAACCATAAATGCACACACGCTCACTCACATATTTATGGGTTTTGAATTCTTCTAAGACATCTGCAATATATTTCACGGTGTATATGTACCAAAATTGAGTCAATCGTTCCCCTACAAATGGGCAATCACTTGTTTCTACTATTTTATCCCTACTCAAAATGGTTCAATAAATATCCTTGACCATATATCCTTATTACTGGTGTTTTTATTTTTATAGACTATGACCCTTACCTCTAGACACTCCAAAGTATAAAGTCTAAATTCCTCTATCAGAACTGCAACAAAACCTGAGGCCTCCCCTGAACCCTCTAGGCCCTGACTGCCTGCTGACCCACAGCTGCCGCTGCTGTTTGTTTGGTTTTTTTTGAAGCAAAGGGTGAAATAATCTTTTTATAGGACACTGCAAGATATGAAATTCCACAATGAAATTAAGAAACCCTTTGAGAGGAGAAGCTTCATACAATATGCACAGTTTGAAACTGTTCAAGTATAGTTTCCTTGTAAAAAGTAGTTTTACCATAGCAAACCACATTTAAAGAGCTCTTAGAGAAACAGTAAGACAAACTTATACCAAACATAGTACACGTCTGGTATAATAAACTTATGCTTTAGTTGTACAATCTAAAAGTGGTCCCAGAATGCCATCCGGAACTTGGGACGTACAGCCTTGCCTTCAGAGGCAGTTTCTGGCACAACATTTTGATATTCTTGTTCCTCCATAGGGAAGCATTTCTCAATCAAACTTAATGAAACTGTGTCACACAGACTCATTTTCATGGTTTTATAGAGCTTCAGTTTTGTCCAGACCTCTACATTCTTCAATTATACTAAGTTTCTCAGTTTCACCTAGTTTCTCAGCAGCCTGGAAGATACCTGAAATGGCATTCAGAATAACCATGGTAATTTTGGTATCTTTCACAGTTCAGAGGTTCATCAACAATTCTACTATGCCCCAATGAACAATCTGCTACACAATCTGTTCAACTGTTCCACAACTTTTCTAGCTGGTCACAGCCCATAAAGCTTCCTTTTGCGTCTTAAAGTCTGCCTTAGAACACCAATGAGGAATGGGACTAATCCATGATTCACAACTCACTGTATCTGGTGATGGTGGCCAGCTATGATCTTTGATATTGTCCATATATCTGCTAATACTTCTGGACATCATGATACAGGAGACGAACTAAAGTAGGAAGAATTTGCTCAACAGCATCTAACAGGGATGCAGGATTCTTGTTGCAACAAAGGTTTGAAAGTGTCCAGGTAAGGTGCTACAAGTAACCACATGCTAAAGATGACACATTAGGAACTGCAAGAAAAAGCCAACAGTGGATCAACTGCACTACACTTGATAGCCTAGTCAAAAAAAAACTGAACCATCACCTGCAGTGTTTCCGAGAGCCCATACACCTTGTTCACTGATGTAAGCATGGGGAGATGCCAGCAGAGAAATGAATGCTGGGACAGCATAGCCCCAGTCTGTTTTTCTTTTTTCTGTTTTTTTAACATCTTTATTGGAGTATAATTGCTTTACAATGTTGTATTAGTTTCTACTGTATAACAAAGTGAGTCAGCTATACGTATACATATATCCCCATATCTCCTCCCTCTTGCGTCTCCCTCCCACCCTCCCTATCCCACCCCTCTAGATGGTCACAAAGCACCGAGCTGATCTCCCTGTGCTATGCAGCTCCTTCCCACTAGCTATCTATTTTACATTTGGTAGTGTATATATGTCAATGTCACTCTCTCACTTAGTCCCAGCTTACCCTTCCCCCTCCCTGTGTACTCAAGTCCATTCCCTACGTCTGCATCTTTATTCCTGTCCTGCCCCTAGGTTCTTCAGTACCATTTTTTTTTTTAGATTCTATATATATGTGTTAGCATACGGTATTTGTTTTTCCTCTTTCTGACTTACTTCACTCTGTATGACAGACTCTAGGTCCATCCACCTCACTACAAATAACTCAATTTCATTTCTTTTTATGGCTAATATTCCACTGTATATATGTGCCACATCTTCTATATCCCAGTCTGTTCTGATTGATTGATTTATGCATGTATGCTGCGCCGGATCTTAGATGTGGCATGCGGGATCTTTAGTTGCGACATGCATGCAGGATCTAGTTCCCCAACCAGGGATTGAACCTGGGCCCCCTGCATTGGGAGTGTGGAGTCTTATCCACTGGACCACCAGGGAAGTCCCAGCCCCAGTCTGTTCTGACGTCCTAGAGGCAATGTTAATGAGCACCCAAGCAGATTCAAACTGAATGGGACTAAAGTCAGTTCTGCCCAAGAAGGACACAAATTCTGGAATCAAACCAGCCCAGATTATGTTGTCTACGGGGGGCTGTTTTTCCTAGAAGGCAGTTTCCCAGCAGCTTGAGTCACTTGGAGCTGGCTTTCCAAACTGCTGCTGTTGATGCCTTTGACAGTATCATCAACAGACCAATTTACAGTGCCCTGGTTGTTTTGGTTTTCTTGCAGTGGAGAAGCAGCAGCCCTCAGGAAGCAACCTTACATTTCTCCTTTTCAGCACCTGGTCATCCTTCTTAGCTTATTAGCTTTCCTCAGCTCCACATGAACCAGTATTCAGTGCAGCCTCTTTTCTGTACTATCATGCCCTTGAATCTGTTAAGGCAGGCAGCTGGTGAGTTAGCATTCCTGTTGCTGGACATGGTTATGAGACACAGGAAGAAAGCTACAGAGCCAGCTCAGGTTTCCACAGGAGGCTGTGCAGACCCTATAGCTTCTTGACTTAAGAAAACTTGGGGCTAGAAATGGAAGGAAGTTGAGACATATTCAAGTCTCTTCTTTCTAGATATTCTCTAAGCATGTGATTTCCCCTGATTCTTCAACCTCTTGCCACGATGTGCCCCCAAATGATTTTCCCCACCACCCTGTAGAATACTAGAAATTCTCTCCATTAGAGTAATTCATCTGAGTTTGCTGTAACTTCACAGTGCCCCTATTAAAATGCACATGCTACCAGGAAGGACAGAAGGATATTTTGTTGTGAACAGAAAAGGGATTGGAGAAATTATTGTGTGCTGGATAAGATGGTGATCAGGTATCAGAGAAGATAATAATAACACTTATGTAGCATTTATTATCTGCGAAGCACTGTTCTAAGTGTTTTATATTTACTTACTCATTTAGTCCTCACAACAACTCTGAGGTAGGTATCATTATCGCTGTTTTACAGATGAGATAAGTGAAGCACAGAGAGATAAAGGGACTAGTCCAGGATCACAGCCAGTAATCTGTGAATCTGGAAAATAAACCTCTTCCCGCCGCGGAGCACGGGATCCTCCCGGACCGGGGCACAAACCCGTATCCCCTGCATCGGCAGGCGGACTCTCAACCACTGTGCCACCAGGGAAGCCCATAAACCATATTTTTAATCACTATACTTCACCACCTTTCATCTAGGAAGGAGATGGGGTGTCAAAGAGGAAAGTCTAGGGTCCCTCTGGTGTCAGACCCTAAAATATGCCCTACTGAATGCAACTCTTATCACCTTTATCAAAAGATAAAAATAGAAATCCCTGTCTATTTGTCTAGGGCTTCTTTTTCTGAAAAGAAAAAAAGTAAAGAAAAAGAGGGACTTCCCTGGTGGTGCAGTGGTTAAGAATCTGCCTGCCAATGCAGGGGACATGGGTTCAACCTCTGGTCTGGGAAGATCCCACATGCCACGCAGCAACTAAGCCCGTGTGCCACAACTACTGAGCCAGCGCTCTAGAGCCCATGAGCTACAGCTACTGAAGCCCACGTGCCTAGAGCCCATGCTCTGCAACAAGAGAAGCCATCACAATGAGAAGCCCGCGCACCGCAATGAAGAGTGGTCCCCGCTCACAGCAACTAGAGAAAGCCCGTACACAGCAACAAAGACCCAACGCAGCCAAAAATAAATTAATTTTAAAAAAATAAACCTCAAAAAAAAAAGAAAATTGCACATAGCAGCAAATACTCATACAGAGGTAATAGATACACATACCACACAGAGAAACATAAATTCATATTCTTAGTTTAAGCCTCTGATTACTGAATGAATCAGAAAAACTGAGCTTTGAGATCACCAAAACACGTATCTTTGTTTATACAAGATTTTGCTATTTCTAACAATGCTTTTTTGCTAAGGAATGTTCCCATGAACAACTGTCCAAGTGGCATGTGCCATCTGGTAGGTCCCATATGCGGCTTTCATACTCTCTGGACATAAGCAAGGAATTCCCAGGACAGATAGATGGGTTTCTGGCTCTAATGCTTCCCTCCTCCTTGCAAAAAGACAGATTCCTTATACAGGATCCTATGAGAAAAGATGAAAGATGGATTTATTGGAATAGAATCTAAAGACTTGCCATTCCCACAGCCACGTCTAAGAAGACAACCACAAGTGATTCCGTGATCATAATCTGCCACGTTTTATGTCATTTAACCCTGTTTTCTAGGCCCCATCTGACTGGGCCCCAAGCAAAGCAAGTATGGGCAAAAGAGAGACTGTCAACCACTAGATGACCCCAAATAAGAATGCTAATAAAGGTATGCCAAATTGGATAAAGATTAACGGACACGATCAACTCTTGGGGAGCTCTGAATGCGAGACAGAGAGCTGCTGTTGGCCTCCTACAGTTACTGCTGAATTCTGAGCAGTAATGAATAACGTTCCACTGTCATGTAGCCTGGCTGTGTGACTGTGGACAGTTTCCTTATTTCCTCACGTAGCCTCACATTCATGACCCATCGTGTGAGACAACCTGATCACCTCTCTCCCATGTGGCCTGAAAAAGCCCTATCAAAACGGCAGGTTCCACTGTCAACAGCAACAAGCACAAAGCCGAATCACTGAGCAGCATCGCATGACAAGTGGACTCGTTAGCAGTTTGCCCAGCAGCTGGTCTGGACAAAGACAACGAGGGTGGCAATATGGAAAAATGGTTTGATTATCAGGCGTGAGGGAGTCTTTGCTTATTCACAGGCAGAATCCAAGAGGGATAAGCTGTTTCACTGCTTTCAGGGTAGTATATAAAATAAAGGGACATCGCAGATCCAGGAGAAGGCCTTCACTCCATCAGATAGAACTTCCAAGAACTAGGATATCTGCAGCAATTCAGGCAAATCATCCGGGAATCTTTCCATTCCTAATTAATTAAGGATCTGTGAGACAGAGTTAGCAAATTTTTTTCTATTATGAGCCATACAGCAAATATATTAGGCTTTACGGGCCGCAGAGTCTCTGTCACAACTACTCAACTCTGCCTTTTTGTACAAAAGCACCCATAAACACTACATAAACAAATGGGCGTAGCTATGTTCCAATAAAACTTCACTAAGTCAGGTGGTGGACAGATATGGCCCACAGTTGTAAGGCAGAAGTCCTTTTTAGAGCCAACTTCTTAAAAAATATAAGTGGGTTTGAAGGTTCCAAGTGGAATAAGAAACAAAGCAAAACTAAAGAGCGTCCTACATACATGAAAGGCCTTCTAATCCTTTGAAATACATTAAAATCATTTATCATTGAAAATAAAGTGAAAGTATATGGACAGATCACCTAGACCCATTTTCTTATTTATTTATTTATTGTCTGCGTTGGGTATTTGTTGCTGCGTGCAGGCTTTCTCTAGCTGTGGCGAGCGGGGGCTACTCTTCGTTGTGGTGTCGTTATGGTTCACGGGCTTCTCATTGCAGTGGCTTCTCTCGTTGCAGAGCACAGGCTCTAGGCACGCAGGCTTCAGTAGTTGCACCAGGCAAGCTCAGTAGTTGTGGCTCGCGGGCTCTAGAGTGCAGGCTCAGTAGTTGTGGCACACCGGCTTAGTTGCTCCGTGGCAATGTGGGATCTTCCCGGACCAGGAATCGAACCCGTGTCCCCTGCACTGGCAGGCAGATTCTTAACCACTGTGCCACCAGGAAGTCCCGACCCATTTTCTTACAATAACTGATACTGTATCAAAGTTAAAGTCACTCAATAAGATCAACACTGAAGAGTCATCAGTCAGGACAAGCTTAGGTTAGCTTAGGCTATTGTAGCAAACCTCTAAAGCATAGTAGCTTAAAACAACAAAAGTTTATTTCTGGTTCATGCTACCTGTGGGTCAGTAGGGGGTCTTGATGGTTGTATCTTCTCTGACAGAACTACCTATCTCCGACATTATTGATCTTGGTGCCAGAAGGAAAGAGGGCTTTGGAAGGTCGTACTCCAGCAACTGAAGGCTCAGACATCGTTTCTCCTTAAAATATACTGGACAGAGCTCATAATATGGCCCCCCTCCCCTCACACAATGGGACCAGGAAGTGAAATTCTATCATGCAACAGAAGATGAAAAGCCAGGAATACTGAGTGAGCAGCATGAGTGACTATCACATAGCAATGGTTAACTCACTTTTACCTAGATGATCACAAAATGAGATTTTCTTATTAAAAACACATTTCTGATATATTGGATAGCCAGAAACCACTGTCAACTTCATTTACATTAGAATTTCAAAGTGCTCGGTATACTCTTCCTTAGTGTCTAAGGATTTGGCAATGGCAGGACTTGAGGTCATCATTATGAGTATCAATCCTTTGTTTATTTATTTATTTACTTACTTATTCATTTATTCATTTATGGCTGTGTTGGCTCTTTGTCTCTGTGCGAGGGCTTTCTCTAGTTGCGGCAAGTGGGGGCCACTCTTCATTGCGGTGCGCGGGCCTCTCACTATCGCGGCCTCTCTCATTGTGGAGCACAGGCTCCAGACGCGCAGGCTCAGTAATTGTGGCTCACGGGGCAAGTTGCTCCGCGGCATGTGGGATCTTCCCAGACCGGGGCACGAACCCGTGTCCCCTGCATTGGCAGGCAGATTCTCAACCACTGTGCCACCAGGCAAGCCCATGAGTATCAATTCTTAATGCCCATACTGGTAGATGCAGAGAATACAGTAGACTGTTTACTGACCACAGGACATAACCAGAAGCTGTGCTGGGGGCAGGGCTCTCCCAGGAAGTTTTGAGGACAGGATACACAGAGTGGTTTTTCCACAGCCCTCTCCAAGACCAGCATGTATTTCAGAATTCCTTAGCTCCCTACTTCAGTCTTCTGGACCAGCTTTGATGGTATAGCAGGTGCTGTTAATCTTCTACACCTATATACACTTGGATTCCTTTACTATTTTCATGTGAACCAGCCAGTGGGTGTGCTTTAATTTCCAAAAGTCAGTATCTGTGTCTCTTTATCTGTTTTTCTTGGACGACTGCCCTCAGGTTACTGAAACACCTTTTAAGAGCCAGATGTTCTTGCTTTCTTTATTTTTAACATCTTTATTGGAGTATAATTGCTTTACAATGGTGTGTTAGTTTCTGTTTTATAATAAAGTGAATCAGCTATACATATACATATATCCCCATATCTCCTCCGTCTTGCGTCTCTCCCTCCCACCCTCTCTATCCCACCCCTCTAGGTGGTCACAAAGCACCAAGCTGATCTCCCTGTGCTATGCGGCTGCTTCCCACTAGCTATCTATTTTACATTTGGTAGTGTATATATGTCCATACCACTCTCTCACTTAGTCCCAGCTTACCCTTCCCACTCCCCGTGTCCTCAAGCGGTGCTGGGAAAACTGGACAGCTACATGTAAAAGAATGAAATTAGAACACTCCCTAACACCATACACAAAAATAAACTCAAAATGGATTAAAGACCTAAATGTAAGGCCAGACACTATAAAACTCTTAGAGGAAAACATAGGCAGAACACTCTGACATAAATCACAGCAAGATCCTTTTTGACCCAACTCCTGGAGAAATGGAAAGAAAAACAAAAATAAACAAATGGGACCTAATGAAACTTAAAGCTTTTGCACAGCAAAGGAAACCATAAACAAGACAAAAAGACAACCCTCAGAATGGGAGAAAATATTTGCAAATGAAGCAACTGACAAAGGATTAATCTCCAAAAATTTACAAGCAGCTCATGCAGCTCAAGATCAAAAAACCAAACCACCCAATCCAAAAATGGGCAGAAGACCTAAATAGACATTTCTCCAAAGAAGATATACAGATTGCCAATAAACACATGAAAGAATGCTCAACATCACTAATCATTGAAAAATGCAAATCAAAACTACCATGAGGTATCACCTCACAACTGTCAGAATGACCATGATCAAAAAATCTACAAACAATAAATGCTGGGGAGAGTGTGGAGAAAAGGGAACCCTCTTGCACTGTTGGTGGGAACATAAATTGATACAGCCACTATGGATATGGAGGTTCCTTAAAAAACTAAAAATAGAACTACCATACCACCCAGCAATCCCACTACTGGACATATACCCAGAGAAAACCATAATTCAAAAAGAGTCATGTGGGCTTCCCTGGTGGCACAGTGGTTGAGAGTCCGCCTGCCCATGCAGGGGACACGGGTTCATGCCCCGGTCCGGGAAGATCCCACATGCTGCGAAGCGGCTGCGCCCATGAGCCATGGCCACTGGGCCTGCGCGCCATGGCCACTGGGCCTGCGCGTCCGGAGCCTGTGCTCTGCAACGGGAGAGGCCACAATGGTGAGAGGCCTGCGTATCGCAAAAAAAGAAAAAATAAGAGTCATGTACCACAATGTTCACTGCAGCTCTATTTACAATAGCCAGGACGTGGAAGCAACCTAAGTGTCCATCGACAGATGAATGGATAAAGAAGATGTGGCACATATATACAATGGAATATTACTCAGCCATAAAAAGAAATGAAACTGAGTTATTTGTACTGAGGAGGATGGACCTAGAGTCTGTCATACAGAGTGAAGTCAGAAAGACGAAAACAAATACCATATGCTAACACATATATATGGAATCTTAAAAAAAAAACTGATATGAAGAACCTAGGGGCAGGACAGGAATAACAGCCAACTGTTCTTTAGAAGGCAGTTTTTACCAATGACTGATGGGTACAGGGAAACTCGGGACATTCTTGATTCGGAAAACTCTATACTCTGTCTTCAGAGCGCCTCTGTGGAGTTGCTTGGCCTCCTCCTTCCCTTGCTAGTCTCAGTTCCCCACCCTACCTACCACTTCTTTTCCAGCGATACATCCTAATAAATGACTTTCACATAACTCCTTATCTCAGGGTCTGTTACTGAGGAAGCCAGACTGAAAACAGCCCACTCACAGCTTGAGGACATAAAGGCTATACAGTGCTACAGAACGAGACCAGGATTTGGACTCAGGAGACTCCAAATGACAAAGTTCCCACCCTACAACTCATTAGGTAACAGCAGTCTTTATCAACCCTTCTAAAATGTAGAAATAATGGTACCTAACACAACAATTTTGTGACAAATACATGGGCCGATGACAATACATGTGAAAGCACTTTGTAAACTAGAGAATATTACACTAGGAAGAAGTTAGCTCATTTAAGATAGGTGTTTCCCAACTTCTAATCCTTCCCCCAACCTGTAATTATGACTATGCTCCCCACGGTCTACAAATAGAAGAAAATTTGTACAGTGGTAGTGTCTGAAGTACGGCCCAATAATTTGCATTTCTAACAAGTTTCCAGGTAATATCAATGCTGCTAATCTGGAGACCTCACTTTGAGAAGGAAAACTTCAGCCACCTCTGCAGAATGAAACTTACAGTGGTCCTACCTTACCATGGAGAGAATTTATAGGAAACAAAGACTAAGCTTTAAAAAAACTTATTGTGAGATTTTCTTTCCCATGCTGTGGATATATGTCCTATGTTATGAAATAAATGTGCAAAGTTGGCTGTGAAGAAAATTTCTGTAGAAGAAAATTTCTATATTCCATCTCAATTCTATACTGACTTGCATTTAATTTAAAAAAAAAGAGGTTCAGATAGCTGTTACTTTAACATCTGTCATGACACTAGATTGACAAGAACAACAATTTATTCACTATTGAAATGTACCAGGTAATATTCAAAGCACTTTACCTGCATTAATAATTTATTCCTCACAACAACCCATGAAGTAGATATTATCATCTTCATTTTACAAGTGAGGCAACCAAATCAGAGAGAGGTCCAGAAAGCTGCCCAGAGTCATACAGCTGGCAAATGTCAGAGGTGGGGTTCAAACCCAAGCAGTGTGATACTACAGTCCACGGTCTAAACCAAGAACAACATTGCATAATGGATGATTTTTTAAAACTCTGACCAGTTTACAAAATTCTAACTCTATGATCTTTCTTCTTATTGGCTCCCCTTTATGTATATACCTTCCATTACTATGTGGGCCATATGATCAAGCATGGAGCTACCCCAAGCACAGGCATGGCTCCCAGGAAGCTTGCCAGTTGCTTTGCCTACATGAGGATAATAACTCATAATGCTGGGCTGTAACACAATCCCACCTACAAATATTAAATATGGCATATACTCAACCTGAAGAGTACCGAAACTGAGAAGGGATGATAAACAGCACACCTACTAAAACCTCACTAATCTACTCTATTTTGAAGATGCTCCCCATGACATCATTTTTTTGCTAAAGAAATGCACTGAACAAACTAAAATGGGGACTCCCCTGGCGGTCCAGTGGTTAAGACCTTGCACGTTCAATGCAGGGGGCACGGGTTTGATCCCCGGTCAGGGAACTAGGATCCTGGATGCCACGCAGCACAGCCAGAAAAAAAAAAAAAAGAACAAACCAAAATGCATCTCTATAACTAGAAACCAGCCCCAGGCTGAATGCACGAGGAGGTTAATTGGATCCTGACAGCTGCAAGTCAGAAAAAGAAGGGAAGGCTGAGGAGAAAAGCTGGCAGGGCTGTGTTTGGCCCGCCTGCCCTCTCTTAAATTCAGTGATTAGCTAGGCAGGGACATTACTTTGCCTCTCAGAGCATTCACTGGAAAAAAGCCCCAGGAAAGAGCTTTACAGTGTATTTTAACAGAGCACAAGTGGGACTTCTGAGGTGCTGGTAATGCGCTATTTCTCCATCTGGATGCTGGTTATGTGGGTATGCTCAGCTTGTAAAAGTTCAAGTGGGTAGAAAATTTGAGCTGTTCACTTATAATGTGTGAACATATACTTTTTCTGTGTGTATATTTCAATTTAAAAGTTTTAAAAAGAGTAGTTCTGTCTCCTTACCAGCCAAAAATAATGACACACATCTGCTAAGGAATCTTTTCACCACACAGGCTGTTCTGCTGCAGAAGCTTGTTCATGACACATCGACTGAGCCAGAGGAGGGGGTTGTGAACAAAGGGTGGGGTGACAGCGAGGGCTTGGCTCACGTTTGCTGAGGGCTTCAGAAGCCTTCCTCAACGCTGGACTGTTTAGGCAGAGTGCCATCACAGCGGGGGAGGAAGAAAAGAAGAGCATTTCCTCTCTAGCTGTTAGCTTCCTCTTTGTCCTTACTCCCTTCTTCCAAAATGTCCCCTGTCCACCCTCACCAACCTCAGCAGCAAATTATGCAAAAAAGCAGCAGTCCCAGGAGTTGAACCCCCAGATTCAGGGATGCCCTGGGCTGACCGTCACGAGCTAACCCGAGCAGGCCCCTGCAGTACTGAAGGGGACACACACATCATACACCTAAGGGCCCCACACACGATGCACATAGTACACGCTCAGTTAACACTGACTTTATAAATGAATATATAACCCGTGGACCCAATCCAGAATACACACCATAAATGTGTGCTGAATAAAATTAACGACAGCTGTTCTCCAGGTCTCCCCTAAGCACTGCCTGCATTAATTCCACACACGTGATCTTCAGCCAAGATATACATCACCAGGTCAGCATCCTCCACATAGCACTGTTTCCATATTTTTGAATGTGTTCAAGAGGGCTCTTTACCATCTTTTGTAATGGATGCCCTCAGGCAGCACTCTGAAGGGAAGTCAAGTAGGGCAAAGCTGCTTCAAGTTGTTGGAGTTGCTAATACTACTTCTATATAAGAAGAAAACAGGCCCCGAGGATGGAGTTCCTGTTTTTAACTCTCATTCCTGCCTAAGTGGAAAAAGTTTTCCGCAACCATGCTGCTAGGAGCAAATTTCCTGTTTTTAATATTGTTTAGTCTGAATGGGTCTCTAGAGACCAAACTTAATGCTGGAGAAGCAAACAAGCTGAGCCCCCAAGACAGTTCTAATTTCATAGTCGAGCTCAGTCAGCCCAGCTTAAGCCTATACCATTCTCAGCAATCCAAGGTCTAGTTAAAGAAATTAGTTTTGCGTTGATCTGAATTGCATCTGCCTCATGCATCCCACTGGCAGGGGCCTTCCTCCCTCGAGCCACAGTTCCCTCCTCCAGTCTTCCCTGAAGACTTGGTAGTTTGCAGAAGACAGAGCTGCCTGTTAGAACCACAAGACCTCTAACCGCACCCATCCTGTGGTGCTTCTTGTGCCTCAGCCCCTCATCTCAAGTCACCTCAACCAAATAAACAAAGCAGCCTTAGCCAACAGCCCCGGAACAAAGGTGCTTCTTGGAGCTGTCACAGCCACTTACTAAAGTGCATGCAAAAGACAAAAAAATTAGATGATCCAAGAGAGACCCGACAGTGGTGAGCACTCAGCTCAAAAATTACTTGCTGGTGACAACCAAGAGATGCACTGACACAAACCTAGACAGTTAGGAACCTGGGACTGATTTTCAATGAAGCGTAGTTAATAAGCCTCCAAAAACCCTAACAGAGCTGATGAATGCCTAAGAGATTCATTCTCTCTGGTGCATAAATGCTTCTATGTGGAAGACACTGAGCAGATAAGGTTCATCTTTGCAGAAAAATAAATATTTGGAAATTAAAGCTGGTGGAATTTAGGAAAAAACTAGAAAACAATGTAGGATTTCATCTCATTCAAAAACATATATTAAGATTCTTCTGGATTCAAACTAGAGGCCCTGCATTCACTCTTTCCCTCCCCAATATGAAACTGGTCACCCCAGGGTACTTCACAGATGAGAAAGGACTTACTCAGAAAAAGAGGCACCAGCAATACTGAGTTGTGCCGGGAAGGAAAGCAGCACACTGACTGGCAGGGTTAGTGCACAGACCCCAGGCTCCTTCATGGGCACTTCTGGGTACATTTCACCACTTTCACTGTTATTTTTTTGGCCGCACCGCACGGAATGTGGGATCTTAGTTCCCCAAACAGGGATCAAACCTGCGACCCCTACAGTGGAAGCGCGGATTGTTAACCACTGAACCAGGGTGGTTAACACCAGGGAAGTCCCCATTTCGCCACTTTTGAAGTCCACTTCAAAACCTGGCCCCTGGGTCAGAACAGGTGAAATGAAGCATCCATTTACTGTAACGTGGGAGCTATTTCTTGTATCTCAGAAAGTGATTGGGTCAATTAGAGCTATTCGGGGGATTCAGAAGAACACATGCTGACTGCACCTGTAGACAAGCATTTCGGATACAAAATTTAAAATAGGTGGTGTCCTCCATATCTCAGAGGAAGGCATCAACAGGGAGGCTTGAAAACACACGATCCTCATCATGGCTCCTGGGTCCTTTCCTATGGTAAATGCACAGTTTATCAGCTGAAATTTTTCTAATTGTCAGCTAATCCATGTCATACTTCAAATATCAGAGGCACGCGCACAGTCAGGAGTAGTTAGCGCACACAGCAGGCAGCAGGTGCAGTGGAAAGGGCAAGGGCTTTGGAAGCAGCAGATCTGGGTTTCAATCTGGGCTCCATCTCTTAGTAGTGTGGTCCTGGGAAAGTTACCTAACCTCTTTGAGCCTTGGTTTCCACATCTGTACCATAGAGGTGATAATAACCCACTTTGGGGGCTGCTGTTAAAAGAGTGAATCAGATGAGTCAGGTACTCAGTTCAGTACCTGGAACAGAGCAGGTTCTCAAAAGGTGGTATTTTCTTCTCTCACATCCCCCTTAAGCGAGTTGTTCATGAGACTATTGTCCGAAATTAAGCACAACTTTTCCAAACCCTGAAATCAAATCTCCAAACTCGGGCTTCCCTAGTGGCGTAGTGGTTGAGAGTCCGCCTGCCGATGCAGGGGACACGGGTTCGTGCCCTGGTCCGGGAAGATCCCACGTGCCGTGGAGCGGCTGGGCCCGTGAGCCATGGCCGCTGGGCCTGCACGTCTGGAGCCTGTGCTCCGCAACGGGAGAGGCCCCAAAAGCGAGAGGCCCGCATACTGAAAAAAAAAAAAAATCTCTAAACTCCAAGGAAATGTTGCCAGATGCTTACTGAAGGGGGAAGTTGCTTCTACTTTCTCAAAATCTCTAATGTGGGAGAGAAGGAAAAGCAATACCAGCCAGAAACCACTACATGTTTGTGCTTTAAACCATAACACCACCACAAACAAGATGGGGTTAGTTTACTAGGGGAGCAAAAGCAAAGAAAAAAAGTAATTAAGGGTTTCCATTCCTGTCAGATCTCTTCTCATCTGAGCAGAGCCACTGTCTCCACCAACTACATGGAAGCTGCATTAGCTTTTCCTCCTACATCAATTCAGCACATATCCCCAGAAAGCATCTGTACTTTGTCTAACTGCCTAACTACAGAGATAAGAATTGAGCGATGAAATGACTAACAAAGGAACAATCGCCCACTTCAAGGAAGAGAAGCAAAAATGAGTGCGCACACGCTTCTGTTTACCTCCTCCGCTCCTGGGGACCAGATGCAAGGGACTGTTTGTATACAGATGATAATCTTATGAGTGAGTCCAACTGTTTCTGCCCTAAGACCAACATCCTAGAGGCTCTGCCTTTTCCAACTTCTAAGTACAAACTGGGGATGCCTGGGCACATCTGGTCACCATTTGATTTCAGGCTCCTATTGTGTTCAGTCTGTGGGGGGAAGTGAGTCTATAAATAGCTCACACTCGAAAAAATGAGAAACCATCTACTCTGCCTTTCCTGCAGAGAAGAGAGGTTTTCACCAAACCCAGCTCCCTCATCATGATCATAAACCAAGTTAATATGCTAAGTAGCCAGACTCAATCAAATGATTCATACACTTATTTTATAAGACTAAACAGTATCGAGAATGAAACCAGGAAGGAGCTTCAAGTTAGGATTAGTGAATGATTCATGGGATGCTTTGAGAAGTCTTTTTGGAAACACACCAAGCTGTGTAGTTAAATCCATGTATGTGAAGCACCCCTTTCAAGTCTTAAGAAGAATGCCCTTCCCACCTTTGGAAGAGAACTACAGGTTTAAATCCTATTCAATCCTGAAAAGAGCAATCACGCTGTGGACTAGACTTTTTTTTTTTTTTTTTTTTTTTTTTTTGCGGTATGCGGGCCTCTCACTGTTGTGGTCTCTCCCGTTGTGGAGCACAGGCTCCGGACCCGCCGGCTCAGCGGCCATGGCTCACAGGCCCAGCCGCTCCGCGGCATGTGGGATCTTCCCGGACCAGGGCACGAACCCGTGTCCCCTGCATCGGCAGGCGGACTCTCAACCACTGCGCCACCAGGGACGCCCGGACTAGACTTTTTTACAACCTCCCCTCCCTACCCCCGACAAAAAAGGCCTACCTCCCTCTTCAAGTATTTTCAAATGCTTAATTAAAATATTTATCAGTACTGTAGTATTTACCACACTGTGAAGTAATTAACTCTGTGTATCTGCCTCCCTCAAGAACTAAGAGTTTTTCATGGGTAACTACAATGTCCAATTCTTATTGGTTATTTCCAGTGCTTAGCACAATTCTTGGCATATTTTTCAGTAGAAGTATGTTGAATGGATAAGGTAAAATAATCACATATTACATGACCTTAGTGAGCTTTTCACAAATAAAAGATACATCAAATTTAATGTTGATTTAAGGGGGAGGTGAGAGAAAAGGGGCCAAGCAGGTAAAAGTAAACAAAACAGCGATATAAACAGATTGTTTCCCTTCATCTCCACACCTGCTCAGGATTCCATAAAGGCTGTTTTTGCTGGAAGCTGAGTTTATGTAAATGTATGTAAACCACAGACTAGTAAGAGCCAGCATACAGTAACAACCACCCCTAACTTCAGATTCTGGAAAAAATAATTTGAAGCCAAACTCCTGTTCCCAAAACATGCAGTTCAGAAAGAACAGCAAGCAGTAACAAAGATATTGGACAGCTAAGACCTACAACTTGAAATGCTCCAAAATGTTTCATAGTAAATTATCAATTTCTGATTTTGTCTTTAGAATATAAGGAAAAGTCTCCCGTACATGTTCTAGAAGCCACAGCATATTATCACTGTGCCTGTCAAAGGATCTGTCTTTGGTTTAGAAGACAAATGCTAAATTAAAATCTGCTCTACTGAGTCCATAGAGCAAGTCACAAACCAATGTGGATCCATCTGCTGACACCAGAATTAATGCTATACGGTTTGTCAGATATAACTCAAACACAGTCTTCATCTTTTCAGTGTCCAAAATATGATAGCTGAAATGAAGTTAAAGAATATACTAATAGAAGGAAAATGATACCAGATGGAAAAAAGAAATGAAGAGCGCTAGAACCGTTAACTACATGGGCAAGTATATGATTTTTTTTCTTACTATTTAAATTCTTTAAAAACTAATTTACCATTTAAATGAAATTATTGACAATGCATTATGGAGTTCATAACATATGTAGATATAAAATGTATGACTTGATAGTATAAAGACTGAGAGAGAAGAAACAGAAGTATTTTAGTGTACCTTATTTTGTGTGGGAAGTAGTAATATTATCACTTAAATATAGACTGTGATAAGTTAAAAATGTATACTATAAACCCTAAAGCAACCACTAACAAAACAAAGACTTTAATTAATAAACCAACAAAAACAAAATGGAAACACAAAAATACTCAATCCAAAAAAGGCAGAAAAATACAAAAAAGGGAATAAGAGATAGGTCAAAAAGAAAAAAAAGAAAAAAGAAAAATGATTGTCATAATTATATTAGTAATTACACAATGTAAATGTTCTAAATAGCCCCAATTAAAGGCAGAGATGGTCTGATTAGGAAAACAACGCAAGACTCAATCACATATATGCTGCCTACAAGAAATTCACTGTAAATATAAAGACATAAATAGTTTAAAAGTTCACAGTAGCAAATAAATTATGGTACACTCACATAAAATGTTACTATGTGGCCATCAAAAATGTGACGTAATCATACATACAGATATGAAAATGTCTCCAAGATGCATTAACTGAACAAAGCAAGATGGAGAATAATATGTGTCTGCTACCATTTTTTAAAAAAAGAATAAATATACAACTACATGCTTAGATGTACACAAAATATATAGGAATATACACAAGAAATCAATGACAATGGTTGCCTCAGCATAGGGGAAAGAGGTACCAGGAGATAGAAAAGAGATTTAATTTTCACTGTACATCCTTTTGTACTGTTTTATCTGCCATGTGCATATATTACCTATTTTTTAATTAACTGTAGTATTTTTAGAAAAAAATTTTATCATTAAAGAATTAAGAACAAAAGATACTTTCACTGGCAGTATACACAACTCTGTAAAGAGACTTCTTTCTTGGTATAGAAACACCAGAGAATATAATGTAGTAATAATATCAACTGATATTTATTTAATCTTTCTGATTTTTTTCAAAGTCCTCTCAAGCCTAATACTTCATTTTAGTCTAACAGTATTCCTGTGTGTTGGTAGGTGGGGATCATCACTCCCTCTTGAAAGATAAGAAAACTGAGGCTATTTAAATCACATAATATAAAGTTGTTCCACTAAACCAAAAGCCATCAAGGTTTGCCTGAGATGGCACTTGTGTGAGTGGATATGTCAGTGCCTAACATGTCTTCCTTCTTACGTCAGCCAGACAGACAAGTAAGAGAAATGTCAACCAGGGAATAATCCACATTTTACAGCCAAAGCAAAAGCACAGTTATCTGGACCTTGGGAAGAGCAGTCATCTATTCAAAATTGTATAATTTAAGGTACAATATATCATGAACTCCAGAATCTTGTTACTAAAAGTGTAGTCCTCAGTCCAGCAGTATCTTAAGCTCCAACCCAGAACTCTTTGATCTGAATCTGCGTCTCTAACTTTAATTACTTTCACATGCATACATATCACCTGGTGATCTCTTTAAAATGCAGCTTTTGATTCAATGCATTTGGCTTAGGGTCTGAAAGTACACATTTCTAACAAGCTCTAGGCAATACCAAGGTCCACGCTTTGAGGAGCAAGGCTCTCTACATCTGTGTTCCCAAAGAATAGGAAGCATGTCCTCTTCCTTTCATTGTTTGGAAGGATCTGGACATGCACAGTTCTTAGTAAAGCTCAACAGGCACATCCAGAAGGAAGAACCAGTACTGTGTTCCTGGGAGGCATTTTTCTACAATAAATCAGAACACTTCTACCATTCTAGAACAAAACAGATCTGCAAGATGTCCCAGGGGCAGACTCTTGAGAGAGCAGCAACAATGGAGATACCATGGCCCCAAACCAAGGTTCTGGAAACAAAGAAAGGCAGTGGTGTCCAAGCAACAATGGGGATGGACAAAAGGATGGAATGGGCACTACAGCCTATTAGAACCTCTAGAAAAAAAATCTTGAATGAGACATAGATTTGCTCAAAATCTGATCAGCATAAAACGCGATATATCAAGTGAGGTAAAGCAACTAAGCAAAACTCTGTCTCTGTCACTCACTCACTCACTCACTCACTCACACTCACACACACACACTCACAGTTTGTTTACCCAGCACCTAGCATATACCGACATACAACAGACAACGGTGAGTGAATGCTGTTTCTGTAACCCAGGATACGCCGCCTCCTGCCCTCAGGTTAAATATCTTCATGGCCTGTATCTGCGGATTCAGCTAAGCATCCAGGATGCTCCCGAGGCCACTTTGCCACTGTCCCAAAGAACCTGGGATTAGCCTCCATATCCCCTAGGAGTCTGGAGCAGCGCAGAGATGGAATGTGGGAGTCTGGCCTCCTGGGACACTTGGAGAGACGGACACTATGACTACATCCTCTTAGCTTCACCCTGGACTGGCAGCACTTGATCCACTCAAGCACATCTTGTACATTCTGGCCCTACAATCTTTGCTTATTATGCCTTTCCTTCTGACTGCAGTGACCTCCCTTGAACTCATTCAAAGGAATCTATGGGTAGTGTGTTACTCCTCTGGATTCCTGAAATACTTAATCTAAGTACCACTCATTTAACACTTGAATGCTTGGTATTGTTGATTATTTTTATTATTTTAAGGATTATTTATAAATATAAAATTATACATTTATAATAATATAAGTATACTGTTATTATATTTATTATCATTCCCAATAAGACTAAGCTTTCTGAGGGCAGGAATCACATCTTATATCACCCCATATTCCTCACAGCACTCAACCCCACTGTGTTGCAGATGGTAGTTGCTTCTCAAGTGCGTACTGACTGAATGAGAGAAATGTCACTACGCTAGGAAATGTAGGGTATTCAAAGATGGATGAGGCCTAGTCTGCCTTCAAGGATCACTCAGTCTAATAAAATAGGTAAGTCATGTACCCAAAGAGCGTTAATTTAAATTAATACGCAGAGTGTCACAAGAGAGTAACAAGATATTATGAGAATCTAAGGGATGGTGACAACTTCAAGGAGGAAGTACCATTTTAACTGGGTCTTAAAGAACAAGCAGCATTTTGAATGGTAGGAACTGGGGAGGTGAGATATTTGAACATATTTTGGAAAGAGGAGTCAGCATGAGCAAAAGCAGGGAAGTACATGGCATTTGGGGAAGAGCAAACACCAAAATAATCAGGATAGCCTGAAAAAGAAATGAGAAAGGACCAGCCCTGTCCAACACTAAAAAGTAGTAAAACAGTATGGTATATGCTTTTATGAATATTTGAAAACTTGTGAAACAGTATAGTTCTGGCACAAAAGTACGAATCAATCAATGAAACAAAACAGTTTTAAAAGAGACCCCAGGTGGGACTTCCCTGGTGGTCCAGTAGTTAAGACTCTGTGCTTCCAATGCAGGGGGCGTGGGTTCGATCCCTGGTCGGGGAACTAAGATCCCACGTGCTGCACAGCGTGGCCAAAAAAATTTTTTAATTTTTTAATTAAAAAAAATAATAAAAGAGACCCCAGTATATACAGGAATTAAGCAAATGATAAAAATGGCTTTTACATATCAGTGGAGAAAGGATGGGTGTTCAGTAAATGGCAATGAGGCAATTAGCTAGCTATCTGGGAAAAAAAGTAAAGATGAAGCCCCACTGCATTTCCTACAACAAAAATATTCAAATGGATCAAATATTTAACTATTAATACGATAAATCCATTAGTACACCAGAAAAAAAAATGGCAAATACTTTAATGATCTCAGAATGACAAGCCTTTCTAAGCTTAGCATACTAGGAAGCCACAGAGAAAGGTCAGTAATTTGACTACATTTAAACGCACACACACGGGTACACGGGAAAAAATTACACAGTCAAAACAAAAGTAAACAGGGGAAACATGCAACATCTATGACATGGATCAATTTCCTTAATATTCTAACTGCTCTTAAAAATAAGCAAGAGGGCTTCCCTCGTGGCGCAGTGGTTGGGAGTCCGCCTGCCAATGCAGGGGACGCGGGTTCGTGCCCCAGTCCAGGAGGATCCCACGTGCCGCGGAGCGGCTGGTCCCATGAGCCATGGTCGCTGAGCCTGTGCATCCGGAGCCTGTGCTCCGCAACGGGGGAGGCCACAGCGGTGAGAGGCCCGCGTACTGCAAAAAAAAATAATAAGTAAGAAAAAGGGACTTCCCTGGTAGTCCAGTGGTAAAGAATCCGCCTTCCAATGCAGGGGATGTGGGTTCGATCCCTTGTCAGGGAACAAGGTCCCACATGCCGCAGGGCAACTAAGCCCACGCGCCATAACTGCTGAGTTCGCGCACCTCAGCTAGACTCCACAAACTACAGAGCCCACGCGCTCTGGAACCCGCACACCACAACTACAGAGCCCACGCGCCCTGGAGCCTGCGCACCACAACTAGAGAGAGAAAACCCGCACGCCACAACTAGAGAGAAGCCCACGCGCCGCAAGGAAAGATCCCGCATGCCTCAACGAAGATCCTGCATGCCGCAACTAACCTGAAGCAGCCAAAAATAAATAAATAAATAAATCTTTAAAAAAAAAAGAAAAAGATGAACAATACAGTAGAAAAATGGGGAAAAAATATATGAACACACAATTCACAGGGAACAAAATATACAAATGGCCCAGAAACATACAAAGATGCTCAATCCCAATTATAATAAAAAGAAAAGTCAAAGATAAGATACCATTTCTACCTACAAGCTAGACAACGATTAAAGAGTTTGATAACACCTAGTATTGACAAGGAATGTGATAAAGTATTCTGATACACTATTGTTAAGCATGTAAATTGGTACAATCTTTTTGGAAGACAATTAGACAAAAATCTATTGAAATTTAAAATATACATACTCTCTGAACATGCAACTGCACTTCTAGAAATTTACCTTACAGTTACACTTGCAAAAATGCAAAGATGATCACTCTAGTATTATAGTGAATAGTAGAAACATAATATAATATATATTATATAATAGCAGAATTACAAAATTTTGGAATTATAATTATATAATATGTAATAATATATTGTATTATATAGTTAGCTGGAAATATTCTAACTATCCATCATTAGAAAACTAGTTAAACTACAATACCTTTATAGGATGGAATTCCATGTAGCATTAAAACAATGAGGTAGAACTATAGGTACTACAAATAAATTAGGGCCAAGATAAGTTGCATAGAATAAAGCAAGTTGAAAACAAGTACAGAGTGTAAGCCCCTTAGTATTTTTTTTTAAAAGAGACATACTATAGATGCTTACTTATGATTAGAGAATGTCTGAAAGGATAGCAAAGAACTGCCGACAGTGGTTACCTCTGGAGAATGAGACCAGTGGGGAGGCATGGAAGGGGAAGCGATTTTCACCTTCTACATTACACCTTTCTGGACTGTTTGAACATTTTCCAGTTAGCTTGTATTGCTTTCATAGCAAAATATTTTAATAAACTAATTAATCTACTGACACATTTTATGCAGTTGTCTGCTTTCTGCTGAGCATAGAACTAGAGAGAGACCAGTCCTGCTCCTTTCCCCATACTTTCTGAACCCTTTTCAGAACACTGCACTTAGAAGGGGCCTTTTGTTGGTCAGCTGGACTGGCTCCCACAAACAGAGGACCATTGAAAGGTGCTGAGAGGGGACTTGGACACAGGCTTACTGTGCAAGTATGTGGGAGAGAATTTAGCACCTGGTGATGCAGACCAGGTGGCTTCCTCTGGAGAAGGCTACTGTTACCAGTCTGCCTGTGCACACCTCTGCTGTGGTGGACACACAGACCTTTTGTTCAAAGGGCTGCGCTTCATCTTATATCCTCTTGTTCACATGATTTTGCAAATCAGTTTTTCCAAAGACCCTCAAAGTGATCAGCTCCATCATTATTTCTTCAAGCAATTAATTGACAATCCTTATAAACCCAGGACAAATTCAAGTGTAAAGGGAGCGGAGAATAGGGCAACTTCTCAGCACTGCAGATGCAAGCAAGAGAACTTCTGGGGAACATGAAGGACACCTAGCTCAGGACCTCTATCTGTATTTATGCTTAGGCTGCACCAGGTTTCCAGTTGACTATCAAAATGTGGGCATGCCACCCCTACAGATAACCTCTCTCCCAAGCCTAAATCTCAAGGACTCCAGATACAACCAGAAATTCCTGTTACCCTTGACTCACAGAGGAGAAAAAAGAATCCAAACAAGCTGTTGCATTTTAAAAGATTTCTCTAGTTTCTGCTGTTCATTTTTGTAAAGGCATCCAGCACCAACAGCAAGCATTAAGTGTCAAGGATCTCTGTTCTTCAGATTTTTCTGAGTCTAAAAGCTACCCTTTAAAAATTCATAATCAAGTTTCCAGAGAGGGGGAAAAAATGAGTTAGAAGAAGCCAAAAGAATGACCTTATTCCTTTAAAATCCAGCCCATGGACATGCTTATGGAGCTGAGCAGCTGTGCTATTGGCAGAGGGAACTTACTGAAATGAAGCACTCATGGTAATCTCCCTTCCCCCACTCATGCCAGAAGAGCCCCATCCAATTATTGAACAAAAAGGCTTTTTCTTATAAACTTCTCTCCCTTCAACTTCTGTCTCCATCTTGGTTGGGAAGAAATAGCACTAGCGCTGGAATGTACACAGCTCTGCAAATATTCATGAGAAAATCCTTTGACGCCCACACGCTCCCCAGCTGCCCTAGCACATACATGCATTAGGGAAAGGGATGCACAGAGAAATTCATAGATGTCTATGGTTCTCCAACTTAGGCAAACTGCAAGGCCTCCTCAAAACGGGCAGCAAGATTCAAGAAGGCAGAGTGCTAACTTATCACTTATCTACTGCACCATAAATTGAATTATCAACCCAATAACCACTAACTGATCATTTAAGATGTGCAACACTGGAAATACAGAAATAAATAGAGCTGTGTGTGGTGCAGCATTTGAAAGCTTGGACTTTGGAATCACACAGTCAAAGGTTTGAATGCTGGTTCTATCACTTGGCTGGTGACCTTCAAGCAAGCTACTCAACCTATCTGAGCCTGCTCCTGTACCTAAATTGGAGATAATAATATTTACTGTAAAAAGTGATATACCCCTAACCCCTCTGTGAACTCTCAAATTCCTTCTCACCTTAGTTTCTTCTTCATGTTTGCCCCTCCTCTTGCTCCTCCAAGGTCCCTCTTCAGTTTCCGTAGCTCTTCCACCTTCTTTCCTCTTTCCCCAAAGCCTTCATTCATACTCCAAGTTCAGGAGATACAAAAGAAGTGACAGCCATACCCCTCTCCACCTCACCCTACTTACTTTCCGAAGCAGGAGATCATAGATCACTTGTCTTCATCTTATAATGGGTTGCAGTCCCCAGACAGAAATGCTGCTTCTGTGGCAGCAGTTAACTAGCCCCAGCCTGGTCATGTTACAGAACCCATGATAATAGTCACTCAATGCCTTCCCACCCCCATGCTACTAAATGGCAATAGTGTAATTGCCTCATCTTGACGAGTACAGAGCCAGGGATAGGCCCAGTCTCAAGAACAAGATCTTTCCTTGGGATTCTGCTAAGCAGCACACTTCCTGCCCTGCAGGAAACTATGTGTTGCAGTTCATGATCCTGTCACTAGAATAAGCAACAGGCATTTCCCTGCAACACCAAGCACAACTCTGGACCGGCCAAAAAGAAAAAAAAAATCCTATTAACTACTATTTTTGTCTCTCTAGGCCTTCATCTTTAAAGTACGTGCCATGATGGTCTCTAGCATTTCTTCTAACACCAACATTCTGGAATTCTAAAGTCAAACTATTTAGGTGCCACATATCCAGATTCAAAAACTCTGCACAAGTTACTCTTTGTGTCTTTATAAACAATCCTCTGCAATTTAATCTGAAATCCTCTATTTTCTCCAAATGGCAATGAAGACCAGCTGGTTCTGATGCTCCATAAACTATTAAAATCATCATGTTCTGTACCTGTAGAGCATTATTATTACCTGTCTTCCCGTCTCCAGAGCAACATTCCTTCATTAAATAATCACATGCAGAATGCACATGAGGTGCACTACACTGACAGTGGCTTTCCTCTTGGTTCCTGCAGCCAGCCCTTTAATCATTTTGGGGTGTGTGGGGTTTTCCTCTGAAGCCTCTCCTAGTTCCTAACATCCTCAAGCTGAAGTCCAGAACTGGAGAAGATACTCACCAAAGAACCTGTAACACAAACGCACATGCACGAGCGCACGCACACACACACACACACACACTCCTCCCGACCTTGCCCCTTGGCAGGGCTCTTTGGGGGTAAGCAATGGATGTTCTGTGTGTTGTTTGGTGTTCAGTGTATTATGGAGATGAAACAGTGTTAAAACAACAACAAGCATAATCACATTGCTGCTATAATTTCAGTTTTGAATGTGGTGGCTGTGGGGAGGAAATCTCTGCTCACTCACACGATATTTCATCTGGAAAAGCTACAGGTTTTTTAACTAGTGTGTTTTAGCCAAATAACAGAGCATTTTAAAATAAAGATTCCCAGGAGAATAGAAGCAATTACGTCCCACAAGGGCTGGGTAGCTTTTTGTTCCTGACGCACTTTCTGTTGACTCAGTCTACACTTGTTTTGACAGCCACTCACAGTCCTTGGTGGGTAAAGCTGAGCTAATGCTCCTCATGGAAAGTTTTACAAACATACAATCGCCCAAACACAAAATGCTTGTGCAGAGGACTCCCGCTCCAACAGATGTTCCTGACCAGGAGGAAGGGAGGGAAGTTAATTTTCCAAGTGGAGCATGCTGATCCCAGAAGGGATCACAACCAGATTCAAAGAAGATTTTCAAATCTAGTTCAGCTCTTAGAAAGAAGCATGGGCCTCACTTCTCTTGTACTGTGATAGTGGTAATCACAACAGGGACCCAAGCCACAGCACTCATGACCTCACATTCCACTTTTAGCTGTCAAGCCCTGAGCTGAACACTTCACATCATTATTTGTTTCCTCTTCACAGTAACTCAAGTTGAAAAGACTAGGACTCAGAGAGGTTAAGTAACTTGTCCCAAAGTAAGCCAGCTGGTAAGTGGCCGTGCCTGAATTCAAATCCAGGTCTAACTTCAAGAGAAGAAGCCGATTAATATAGATTCAAGGCAGATAAAATGCAGGTCAATTTTTAAGAAAAGCCTTGGCTGCAAGTCCAAATGTTAATAAAGACTGAAAACACAATTAGGTCAGTAATGACCTCCCTTAAGAATGGGACGCTGGGGACTTCCCTGGTGGTGCAGTGGTTAAGAATCCACCTGCCGGGCTTCCCTGGTGACGCAGTGGTTGGGAGTCCGCCTGCCGGTGCGGGGGACATGGGTTCATGCCCTGGTCCAGGGGGATCCCGTGTGCGGCGGGGTGGCTGGGCCCATGGGCCGTGGCCGCTGGGCCTGCGCGTCCGGGGCCTGTGCTCCGCGGCGGGAGAGGCCATGGTAGTGAGAGGCCCGCGTACCGCAAAAAAAAAAAAAAAAAAAAAAGAATCCGCCTGCCAATGCAGGGAACACGGGTTCGAGTCCTGCTCCGGGAAGATCCCACATGCCGCGGAGCAACTAAGCCCGTGCACCAAAACTACTGAGCCTGCGCTCTAGAGCCCACGAGCCACAACTACTGAGCCTGTGTGTCACAACTACTGAAGCCTGCGCGCCTAGAGTCCACGCTCCGCAACAAGAGAAGCTACCACAATGAGAAGCCCGCGCACCACGACAAAGAGTAGCCCCTGCTCATAGCAACCAGAGAAAGCCCGTGCACAGCAACGAAGACCCGAAACACAGCCAAAATAAATAAATTTTTAAAAAAAAGAATAGGATGCTGATGACATCAGGGTCATGGGGTAATGGACAAGTCAGGTAGTATAATCCCCTGCTAGTCCCCATTCACTATAAACTTTTCTCTCTCTCTCTCTTTCCCTTCACCCTCTCTCCTCAACTTTCCATCTCTTCCTTTTCCTATATCCGTCTTTTTATCTTTTTACACTGTAGTTTAGTAAAGAATATGAACTTTGCATTCAGATGATCCTGTTTTCAAATCTAAGACTCATTTTCTTATTGTGTGACTTTGGGCCGATCATATCGCTCTTATCCTAAATTTCCTCAACTATAGAAGAAGAATAAAATCTTCTACCTTTCAGGCTGTTGAAGGGATTAAATTAGATAATATGCATAAAGAGAGGACCAGGTCACTAGCAGACCGAATGAGATTTGTTTAATTTTGAGAGTCAGTGAGGCTTGGTGGACACGACATAGAATTTAGAGCCGGACAGTCTTGGCTTTGAATCCCTGCTCTACCACTTACTGGTTAAGTGACTCAGGCAAGTCTTGTAGCCGTTCTGCGGCTCGGTTTCCTTATCTATAAAATGGAGTAAATAATATAGGGTTAATAGATTTTGGAAGAAAGTCAAATGAAATGATAAACACTTAGAGTCTATAGATATTTAACAAGGAAGCTGCCTCTCAGCAGAACTTGCAGTAGCCGATTTGCTCTCTAGAGGCTCATATTTGTTGACACCTGATCTGTGTATTCAAGTGTGTCACCACTAAGGACTGGGAAGTGCTAAAGCACAAATGAATTTTAATCTTGAACCTATCTTTTGAGGCTGTAACATAAACATAAAGAGAGGGAGGTAGAGTGGCACAATGCAATGCAAAGGCCACCACAGCAGGCAAAGGTCCAGTCCCACTTTGGCATTAACTGCCTGTATAAGACCATGTAAGTTACACGCTGTATCTGGAACAGGAGAGGGTGGCCTAGATGAGTGGGCCTTGCCTGGAAACATTTTTCATTGTCACGATTGGGACTGCTACCAGCACCTAATGGGTAGAGGCCAGGGATCCTGCTAAAGATTCTGCAATGCCCAGGACAGACTCCCTACAACCAAGAATTAACCAGCCAAAATATCAACAGTGCTAAGGTTGGGGAAGCCTGGCCTAGATGACTGCTAAGTGCCCTTCAAGTTCTAACGCTCTAAGAGACTACGAGGAGAAAGCAACACCAACACTGAACATGTGACTTCTTGTCAACATCCATCAAGCAATGCCTTATGATATTGCTCAAAAATCCCCCTAAGGCCCGTGGGGAAAATTTCCCCTCAGATATCTGGATATTCTGAAATCAGTGCTGTTCTTCTGAGGGTGATGACAGTCCTTCCTTCACAAAAGGAGGCACAGTCCTCCAGGGACTTGGTCTCTTACTCTGTGCAATTAGAGTTGGTGTTTCCAAAGCCATGAGGTTTCTTTAGGGCAAGAAGATGACGTAAATGAGTCTGAATAGATCAGAATGATACGTGGTACACACAACAGCAGAGGTGAATATCATGCATTGATACATCATGCTAAGTAAGCCAGACTCAAAAGCCTACATACTATTTTATTACATTTATACAACATTATGGAACAGACAAAACTGTAGGGAAGAAAACAGATCAGCAGTTGCCAGGGGCTGGGTGGGTAAGAACAGTCTGACTACGAAGGGACATGAAGGAATTTGGGGGATGATGCACTGTTTTATATACTTATTGTAGTGTAAGTTATACAACTGTATGTGTTTGTCCAAACTCACAGAACTGTACACTGTACACTAAATGGTGAATTTTACTGTGCCAAAATTATACTTCAATAAGACTGGCCCCTTTCCCCCCACCCGCCAAAATACGATCACAAAGACAGTAGAGAGGACTGCTGTACTTTGGGAGAAGATGAAACAGATGACATCTAAATGCTTTCTTATGCCAAGTCCTATGATTTTATGATAATCTGCCTTTCCTATCCCTGGTGACTTCAGAGCCGTAATGATTAGGGTTAAGACTGGGCTCCAATTTCTGGGTCAAAGCGATGAGTCCCTCCAACCAAATCATGTGGATGTTAGTCTTGCCACCATTCTGGGACCTCTGGCCCTTCTCCAGCCTGTGACAGAGATTCCTTTCCTTCCCTCTCGTAACCAATGAGTGCCTTAGACAATTAGTAAACAAGCCAGAATAAACCTTAGGAGACACTGGTTTTATCTCTCTGCACAGGCTTCCTGTCCAAATGCCATTTGATCTTTCCATTGAACTTCAAATCAGGCAACAGAAAAGGAATCATATTTATGAATTCCCCTCCTCTATGGGCTTCTGGGTTTCCACTAGGCTATTTTATACACTTAAGCTACATAAATATAAAAAGTGAGCCTCATACCAAAATTATACCTGGGCTTGCTGATATATAGATATAGATATGTAGTTTTGTTTAGTTTACACATACTTCCCAGATTATCTATCAAATGTTACACAGGGCTTCCCTGGTGGCGCAGTGGTTGAGAGTCCGCCTGCTGATGCAGGGGACATGGGTTCGTGCCCCGGTCCGTGAAGATCCCACATGCCGCGGAGCGGCTGGGCCCGTGAGCCATGGCCGCTGAGCCTGCGCGTCCGGAGCCCGTGCTCCGCAAGGGTAGAGGCCACAACAGTGAGAGGCCCGCATATCGCAAAAAAAAAAAAAAAAAAAAGAAAACCCAAAATATGTTACACAAAATAGATAATGTTTCTTATGTACAGAACAGTCCTAAGTATGCTATGATCAAGAAGGATGGAAAGAGCCATCAGAATGCTCACACTTTCTGCTAATAGAAAGACCACTGTCTTCGATACCACAAATACTGTCACAACGGTGAACTGCTTTAGGAGTCCCATGCTTTTATTTGAGAGTCACTTCCTTTCCTGGCTCTTCTTGGAGGATCTCAGTGGAACAATACAAACACCAGTAACCAGATACCTCATACCTGCTTGAGTGCTGGGATAAAAGTCAAGGGCCACAAGATAAGCCTGGACCTGCCAGTGCCCTCATCCTCCAAAGGATGGAGAAGACTTGGTAGGGGCCAGGTAATACCCACACTGCCCCTTTCTGCTGAGCATTTACAGCAAACACACTGTGACTACAAAAGTGGGGTGCTCGGGCTTCCCTGGTGGCGCAGTGGTTGAGAGTCCGCCTGCCGATGCAGGGGACACGGGTTCATGCCCTGGTCCGGGAAGATCCCACATGCCGCGGAGCAGCTGGGCCCGTGAGCCATGGCCGCTGAGCCTGCGCATCCGGAGCCTGTGCTCCACAACGGGAGAGGCCACAACAGTGAGAGGCCCGCGTACCGAAAAAAAAAAAAAAAAAAAGTGGGGTGCTCATATTATAATAGAAGGGACCCACTGAAACAACAAATCTCACAGTGGTCTAGGGTCTTGTTTCCACATGTTCCCCTCAAAAGGGATGGATGGGGAATTATACTTCCATGGTTTAGAATTATCCAATCATCTTCAGAAGTTCAATCATCTTCAGAAGTCTGTATCAGCAGAAAATCAGTACAGGCAGACCTCGGAGATGTTACAGGTCCGCTTCCAGACCAACACAATAAAGCAAATAATTGCAACAAAGCCAGTCACATGCATTTTTTGGTTTCCAAGTGCAGACAAAAGTCATGTTTACACTATACTGCAGTCTACTAAGTGTGTAATAGCATTATGTCTAAAAAGCACTGAACATACCTTAATTTGAAAATTCTTTATGACTAAAAAATGCTAACCATCATCTGAGCCATCAGTGAGTCATAGTGGTGACGTCAAAGATCACTGACCGGGGATCATCATAAAAAATATAATAATAATGAAAAAGTTATAAATATTACGAGAATTACCAAAATATGACACAGAGACACAAAGTGAATAAATGTTATGAAAAATGGCACGGATAGACTTGCTTGATGCAGGGTTGCCACAAACCTTCAATTTGTAAAAAATGCAGTATCCATTAAGGCAATAAAGCAAAGTGCAATAAAATGAGGTATGCCTATGCTGTCCTCCAAGTCACTCAGGCTTGATAACATTGTTTCTTTGGCATAATTAGGAAAAGTTTCACAAAAGACTAACATACTTAGCAGAAGACACACTTTGGCTTTTTATTCAAAGATGTATGCACTGATAGGCAATGGTTGTCTAGGGTTCTCCCCCAAATTTTTCCATTTTCAATGTTTTTTCCTAAAGACATATTCCTCTAGTATTCTCTTTCACATGTAAGAAAGAACATCTGAAAGGCCAAATAAATGATTTTTCTAATTTTAGAAAGGACCCTGGCAGCTACTAGGGTGAGGACTATTGTTTGTGGTCACAGACTTGAATCAGGCAAGGCTTGCTGGACATCATGGGGACTAAATGCATGACCTTTGACAGTGCTCCAACCAGGACAAGGCTGCTGCTTCACAGAAACAGAGAGAAGTCCTGTAGACCCACCTGGCCAGACCTGCTGCCTCAGAAACTTACGGGAGAGCTAATCAGCAGGAAGGGTGACCTACAGCACCAGCCAGTACAGGCTTGGCTCATCCTCTCAATCCTCAGCAGATGAACGGAATTCGCCTCTTACATACATTCCAGGCTGGCAGACTAACTGTCCAGCCCTTTACACTCAGCCTAGGAGCACAAGCCTAAGAATCAAAGAAGATACCAGTCTCTACGACTCATGGGCCCTTCTGCTGCATACAACACAAGGTCAAGTTTGAGGTGAGCCCATTCACCTACCACAGGAGCAGAACACTGCCTGAACTACCTCATACCCATCTGAATCAGACGGAGGTCCAAGCCTAAATGGACACTAGTCAATTTCCGTGCCCTCAACAAGCAGTCTTTTCTTATCTCCTTTGCTCTTTCTGCAACTGATGCCTCTCACTACCACTTCCCAGATCAAAACATCATTAGTTTCTGACCAAACTACCATAAGTAAGAAATAGCTAGGGCCCAGATTCCATGTTAATTTCCCAATAACTATCCAATTATAAAGAGCTGGGGAGAATGAAGGAAAAATGACATTACCACATCCTGAGATGCATGCTGGGGGTCCTCTGGGTCGACTGACCAGTAGCAGTAATCAAAGCCAAATGCCACAACCTTCTCCCGGGAGTCGCCAAAGCCACTGGGTCGACCGTCCACCTAAAATCAAACATAGGATCCAGTGTCTTCTCTACTATAATATCAGAATCTGGCCAGTAGCACTTGATTCCTCTCTGCTGTAGCTAGAGATACCTGGACTGATCATGAGAATCTTTATCATATCTACCTGAAAAAGAAAAAGTAACCTTTGTTTTCATCTTGTTAGGTACAATGAAGCCCCAGAGAATTAAATGCCTGTCTATCATACTATCACATATCAACCCACATACGAACCAGCCCTATGAGGCATGAGACAGCTTGGGAGAAAAAGCCTTTCCTTCTCTGGGCCTCTTCTTCTTACTATCATTTCTTCTCTAAGTATTTCTGTAGAAGATACTGGTAGTACATGAGTAATTCAGTCCCTGGGCCTGACAGGCTCTATCAACCTAGGGCAAACACAGAGGTCTTTGGGGTATCCACCCCCAGTGAATGAGAAAGCATGTTGGACAGAAGAGTTAGGACCACTCCAACTGCCCAAGGTAGATGAGGGCAGAGCCAGAGCTTAGAACTGTAGTGACCTCCAGGTACTGGGGAGAATGGCATTATTCACAGAAATGCCTATCTTACTATTTAAAATTTAGACTCTGGACAGGGAGAAACAATCCTTTGAACTAGGTACCATAAGCCACAATAGAATGAGGCTGCCAGAATGACTAAGAGATTCTTAGTGGATAACTGGCCTCAGTGAAGTAAGCAGTCAGCGAGGTGTGCAGGGGGCAGATTAGAGTTTGATCTTGGCCAGAATTTATTCTTAAGAACGAAAAATATGGGCTCTCAGAACAAAGCAGCTGAAGTGATTAGGCAACAGAGACATAAATAAGAGACAGCAGAGAATGAAAGGTCTTTTGTCCCCGGGGAGCTCCTGTTGAAAGTCTGGCAGGCTTCTCTTTCAGCAGAGAGCTACTGACAAAAAGTAACAGATCACATCAGAGGAGTAACACAAGAGTGGGCATGGCTGGGGGCCCTGGGATCCAGATAACCCTCGTCCTGCAAGTCAGCTTCCTCAGCTCTCAGGAATGCTCAGTACCACCTGCAAGCTGACCACAGCAATAGTCACATGGCCGGCTGCCCCATCCCTCTCCACTGCTCAAGGGCCATTTGTTCTTTCGAAAGAATCCCTTCCACTTCCACTGGCCTGGGAAATGGAGGAATGGGATGGAGGAAATTAGCCCTAGGAAGGGGTGAAGGGTAGGGGAGGAAGTTGCCAGTACTTGTCCGATCGTGACTCAAAGATCAGTCAGATCTGTAAAAGAGAATTTGTAGCAAAACTCGGGCTAGTGACTGACTCTCTTCTGAGATCTAAAGTCTCTTACTTCGCCTTCACTACGGCCAAAAGAAGAGTCCTGCATTAGCAGATGGATACTAAAAGCCTGGTAATGCTTCTAGATGAAGTGATATCCAATAAGAGACTTGAGCCGAAGTCTAACTGGTGGTCGAGTGAGTTAAATATATGCATGGATTGTCCCCAGCATGATTCCAGTTGGCCACAGCCCCCATAACACTCTTAGTGTTTACTTTCAGAACAACTACTGACCAGTTTCCAAAACAGCTGTACCCCACTTGATAGAACTTGGGCTGCAGCAGCCACATCCCTGGAACTTCTTTCCTGCTGTATTTTTATATTTGCTTTGTGGTTGCTCAAAGCTCTTCCCACAATTCACCATACATGCCCTTCCCTCTCCCAATCCCCCTCTCTAAACACATTCACATACCCACCTTCACCCACAGAAGCCCTGTAATAATACTAGCTCCTCAGTGGAAAGAAAAAGGAAAACAATTTCACGCTTACCTTTAAATTCCTGATTTTTGCCACTTTGCCATCAACTTCCACAATAATTCTTCCCCCTTCTTTGGTCTCCCTAGAAAACAAAACATAACCCATATGAGAAGAAATATTGCTTCTTTAAGTTAATCAAGAAAAGAGGCACTTCCTTGGTGGCACAGTGGTTAAGAATCCACCTGCCAATGCAGGGGACACGGGTTTGAGCCCTGGTCTGGGAAGATCCCACATGCCGCAGAGCAACTAAGCCCATGGGCCACAACTACTGAGCCCGTGGGCCACAACTACTGAAGCCCGTGCGCCTAGGGCCTGTGCTCCACAACGAGAGAAGCCACTGCAATGAGAAGCCTGTGCACCACGACGAAGAGTAGCCCCCGCTCGCCGCAGCTAGAGAAAGCCCACACACAGCAACGAAGACACAATGCAGCCATAAATAAATAAATAAATTTATTTATTTTTTAAAAAAAAGAAAGAAAAGAGCAGCTGAGAACAGCGCTATTGGGACAAAGTGTTTCCCTACTGCTGTCGCCATAACTGGGGTGTCCACCTCCATTAATGGCTACCAGCATCATATCAAGCAGTCCCCTAGTTGGCACACTTCCCTGGATTATTAGAATTTGGCTTGGGAACAGTGAAGAGTCACCGTTGTTGGGCACCCTCTATGTGCCAGGCACTGTATTAAGTAGAGTATGTACTATACTTCATCTTATGCAATCCTCTTAACACACCCTCCTGACATAGCTTCCTAACATATCTTCATTTTTTCAGAATGAAGACCAAGGCTGTGAGAAATTATGTAACTTGTCCAAGGTCACACAGCTAGCAGTGGAAGAGCTGAAATTTCAACCCAGATCTGTCTAACCACAAAGCCATATGACTTAGAAATCGGGCTTGGAAACCGTGGAGAATATCCTCTGCTCAGCACACAGCATAGCATCACTTCTCATTTTCTCTGATATTCTGAGCACAGAAAATAACAAAAAAGGTTTTGGAGTCCTCTCTGTTGAGACCTGAGAACACACTTCCCAAATCCTTTCCTTATGTCTTCCTAAATCAGAATGAGAGCCAAGATCCTTAAGAATCTTCCTAAACTTGCAGTTCTGTAGTAACACTGCTAACAACTATCCAACCCCTAAATTCACTTTAAGGGGCTTAATCCATACGACCCATATACCTTAAGGCCAAAATGAATGGAATACACTCCATTCTAGATATGAAATCCTTTTTCACAACATAAAGAACTTTAGCTAAAGTGCTTAAGGTCAGAATGTTAATAGATGAGAGTTAACTCATGGGCACTTTTTCTACTACAAAGAAAGTTATCAATTCAATTACTCCTGGCCTGAGACCTGAAAGTTGAGCAAATATATTCAGTCTCATTTTTATCTTTCCTCAGGGTTTCCAGGATGTGACCGTGAGGATTTGGGGGCTGGGGGATGGCAAGGGCTGCACAGTGAGACAGGGGTCTTTACATTTAAGATTATTTTTTTAAACCTATCAGTGTGTTTGGGATAAAGCCCTGGATAAAAAATTTCCCTCTCCCAGGTGATGACATTTCTGTTACTTAAGTTTCCTCAAGGCCCTGATGCTCTTTCTTTCACATTTCATACAAGACAGTACTTAAGGCAGCAGGGATATTCTTTGTCCCCCAGGATCATAAAATTACACCTCCTGCCCCCAGCCCTCAGCTCTCCTAAAGAAAATCTTTCATCTTTGGTGTTAAGATAATTTTTTTCCTCTCTGCATTTAAAAGTAGGTTTTATTCTCCCTCCACCCACTATAAAATACACAGGATATAGTAAATTTGCACAATAAAGAAAATAAGGGGGAAAATATGCAATAACATTTGCAAATCTATTTAATTTTTTAAAGTAAGCCCTTTTTTGAGGATTTATCTAGGACTTTTTAGCATAAAGCAGCCAAAAGAAAAAAGGGTCTTGAACTTGACCTCCTGACAGAAAGATATGGCACTAAAGGTGGGTGAGATGCTGCCCTTCCCCTGCCTGGACCACTGCCATTGGTAATCTAGTGCTTCCAAAATATTCTAAAACAAAATGAGGACAAATTAAAGTTGAGCAGAAGGGAAAGAAAGGGCACCAACCTCAACTGGGCAGCGGACTGCACAGAGCTCATAGGAAGTCTACTGATGTCTCTGGGTCCTGAATTCTACCAACAGGCATTCATTCGTTAGGGTTAAAGATTTTGCACAGGAATAAATCCTCAGTTACACGGTTACTCCTAGGGCAGTGTTTCTCAAAGTGTGGTCCACAGGTTACCTTCATCAGAATTATGGGAGAAGGTGGGGCTAGTTAATTGGAACTCCTGTTAACAACTTGCATTATAACAAGCTTCCCAGGTGGACTGTATGTCTCCTATAATTTGAGAATCACTGCCCTAGAGGAGAAAATAACCAAGCCATTTCCACTGATCTATTCATTTGTAAAACTTAAAAAAAAAAAAGACAGCTAAGAAGAGGGAGGAATAAAAGCTGTTAAAAATTATATAGCTAGCACTTTACTGGACACTTAAAATGAGCCAGGCTCTGTTCTAAGTATTTTTAATATACCCTTTCATTTGATCTTCACAAAAAAAAACCCATTAAAGTAGTTACACTATTTCACAGATTTAAAAAGAAGAGCACAGAAAGGGAATATAGTGCATGAAAAGTAACTTTTGCCAGAGCAGTGGCTAGTGTTCCAGAGCCTACAGTATTGGCAGAAGAAAACATGTTTTCTCAATGATGGGTGATTTGGGACAAACAAGGGGCAGCATCTTATAATGAGACATGGATTTTCTGATTATGGGAAACAACTGTGAGGTAGAAGGGAGGGCACCAAAGCCATTTCCCATATTATCATTTTACTGATGGTCTATTCTAGTCCTACTGAGCAAACAGGCATCTGAGAAAGAAGTCCAACTTTTCTGTTATCTCAGGAAGGAGCGGCTTGGTCTGGTGAAAGGAATCTCGGCTCTTACCTACTTTTAGATCTCAAACAAGACCATTTTCTCATCTGGAAAAATTAAGAATGGAAGCTTGACCTCTAAGATTTCTTTCCAAGTACCACATAAGATCCAATGACTTTGTTAACTGAGTCTGTGCCTCCCAAATAGTTCCAATATGTGCCTTCAGGTCCCAAACCACATTCTGCCAGCTTTATCTCCTACTACTCATCTCCCTCCACACACCCTCTCCTCAAACAACTGAAACTTTTCTGTTTCCTAACAGCCTAAGTCCTTCGCTCTCAAGTGTTCTCACGGAGTGCTCTTTACACCTTCTCCACCTGTCAGCAGACTCTAGCAGCTCTTTTAAAAGCGTTTGGGTTCAAGCACCAACCCTTCTGTGAAGCCTTCCCTGACTTTCCAAACCTATGAGTGGAAAATCAGTAAGAAGGGAAAGAAATTATGCGGCCGGACCCTGGATGCCTCAACAGCTGAGAAGTGCAGGATCAGATTCACGCATGAGGAAATGGGCACTGACTACGTTGCGGGAAGGAGTTAAAACAACTTCCCCTTCTTGCCAGTTCTGCTGTCGAGCACCGAATGAAACCACCATCTCTCTGAGCCTCCGTTTCCCTCTCATACCTTACAATCTGCTTTCCTCCACATCTTCACAGAGAAACCCATGTGCACACAGGCACGCACACAATTCTGCCCCATTCCTCACAGGTACTCCAGAGCCACCAAGGAGAGACAGGAGACCGCCCGATCCCTCTCCCCCTTTCCCAGCCCTTCTCGGTGTACCCAGGGAGAAAGGCCCACACCATGCATCAAGAAAGAGAAAAACAAGTACCGTATGCTAACACATATATATGGGAAAAAAAAAAAAGGTTCTTAAGAACCTAGGGGCAGGACAGGAATAAAGACACAGACGTCGAGAATGGACTTGAGGACACGGGAAGGGGGAAGGGTAAGCTGGGATGAAGTGAGAGAGTGGCATGTACATATATACACTACCAAATGTAAAACAGATAGCTAGTGGGAAGCAGCCGCATAGCACAGGGAGATCAGCTCGGTGCTTTGTGACCACCTAGAGGGGTGGGATAGGGAGGGTGGGAGGGAGGGGATATGGGGATATATGTATACATATAGCTGATTCACTTTGTTATAAAGCAGAAACTGACACACCATTGTAAAGCAATTATACTCCAAAAAGGATGTTAAAAAAAAAAAAAGACTGGAGCCGCGGCCCCTCAAAACTCCTGCTGGCAGGACTCCAGGGACACAGGGTAGGCCACCCTGAGGCTATCCACTAACCGCTCCCCGCCAGGGCACTAATTGAAAACCCAACCCGAGCGAGGCTTTGTCCCGCCAGGCTTTTACAGTTTCCGGACGCTGGACCCTTGGGCCACTTTGTGTCTGATTTCTCCGCGCCAGAATCACTGGAGGGAGAGGCGAGGACCTCGCCCTCCTCTCAGCTCATTTGACGCCTCAGGCGCCCCCTCCCTCCCAGACTCACCTCTTGCTGAGGGGCCGGACTCTCACGGCCACCCGCACGTTGGCCATCCCTTAGGCCAAGGCTCAAGTCCCGCAGGTCGGCCCAGCTGCAGCATCCCCAACGCCAGCCCCAAGCCGAGCCCCAGCCCAGCCCAGCCCAGCCCCGCCTGCCCCACGCGCCTCACGAGACAACCCCGCCCATATGCGGGCGGATGCCCGGCCGCGGCTGTGCCTGCCGAACCTCAGCCAATCCTGAGCTCGGTGGACTGGAAGGCGCCCGGGCCGCCCCGCCTCGCTCCTCCCACGCGCCTCACGGGACGGCCCCGCCCACGAGGGCGCAGGCTGCCCGACCAGGGCGGTGCCTGCGGAGCCTGGACCAATCCTGTCGGGGGTGGGAGGGCGCAGATCCTGGCTGGTTGGGGCCGGCTCCCGCCTACTGGGAACTAGCTTTTGTTTTCCCGCCGTGCGACGGTGGTATAAAGTGGAGTAAATCCGTTAAATTTAAGTTAGTTTACAGACAGACTACAAAGACAGTTTACAAAGTAATTTGCTAAATACTTTTATTCGCTGCGTTCGCCTGAGCTGTTAATTCAGTGGTTAAATTTTAGGAGCAGAAATGAAATGGGGAACACCGATGTTTTTGCAGTTCCCTGCAAAGGGCATCGCCTTTCTTTGAAGAGGCACGGGAGATGAAGGAGTTTAGAGTGCTCGCAGGCGAGCTTCTCTTGATCGTGCTGGAAGCTCATAGCCACCCTGACAGAGTTCGTGATTGTGGCGGGAAGACTATCGGACCGAACTGGTTCATTAATTAATCCAAGAAATAGCTACTTGGGGTGTGCTCAGAGCAGGGGGCCTGAAGAAATGGCTCGTGTGTTTACAACACCCCCGACAGGAATCTGGGTTCATTGTGAGAAGCGGCACAAAGCTTGTGGCCTTCCTATGAGCAAACACCCAACACGTGTTCCCCTGCACCTCCACGTGGCTGCTGGGCAGGACCAGTGCGACAGGGCTCAGTATTGGAAGGAAAGCTACGGTATTTAGTGGGGGAGTTTGCCACCTAGAGCCTGTCAGGTCCACGCGTGGGTGGGCCATGAATAGTCTTACAGACATAAAGGCTTTGAACCTCTCTTTTAAAGGAAAAAAAAAAATAGATTCCAACTATGTGCCATTCTGGAAAAGGCAAAACTATGGGGACAATAAAAAGATCAATGGTTGCCAGGATTTGGGGGGAGAGGAGAGATGAATACATAGAGTACAGAAGTTGTTATAAGCGGTGAAAATACTTTGTATGACATTATAATGATTTTATGTCTCCATACTTTTGTCCAAACCTGTAGAACGTGCAATACTATTCATTTCATTAAAGTGAACCCTAAGATGAACTGGGCACTTTGGTGATTATGATGTGTCAGTGAAATTCATCCTTGGTTTAAAAAAAAAAAGAACACTCAGGGTAGACGTTTTTGGCAAAACTTTTGTTTCACTTTTATATATGTATACATATTATATATGTGTGTGTTTGTTGGATCGTGATGTAAAATGTACCTTTTAGATCAAAAAAGTTTGCAGGCCACTGTAGTTAATACTGGCAAATAAAAGCACAAATTAATCTAAAAAAAAAAAAAATAGCTACTGAGTACCTACCAAGAGTCAAGGGCTGTTCTAAGGCCCCGAGGATACAGTCCCAGCCTTCATGGAAATTAGAATCCACAGGGAAGGGAAGAGAGAATAAATACATGAATATATAATATGTCAAAATGTGCTAAATGCAATTTTTTGGAAAAAGAACGGTGAGGAGATTCAGTAATGATCTCTGTGTGTATGTAGGGGGAAAGGTGCTACTTTGTATAGGATCTTCAGGAAAGGCATCATTGATAAGGTGACATGACTAGGTTTGAATGAACTGTGGGGCGGGGAGTGACTTGCAGGTATTCATTTATGTATTTAACAAATATTTCCTAAGTAATCACCTATTATGACCAGGGACATAGTAGTGAAGAAAACAGGCAAACCTCTGACCTCATGCAGCTTGGTGAGAGAAACTTATAATAAGTAAGACAAATTAAGTAAACTGTATATCAGATTGGCTAAGGAGTGAAAAATAAAGCAGGAAGGGGGATGGGAAGTGAGTAAAGGGGAGTGTTGAAACTGTAGATAATATGCCCAGGGAAGACCTCCTTGAGAATGTGACACTTGAGAAAAATCTGAAGGTTGTAAAAGAGTCATGCTGTTATGTAAAAGGGCAATTTCAGACACAGGGAACAGGCCAATGTAAAGGCCCTGAACTTGGAGAAAGCCTGGAATGTTAGAGGAACAACAGGAAAGCCAGTGGAGGTAACATGGAATGACAGGGGGGAAGAGTCATAGAGGTAGCATGGGACCGTGGTAAAGCCTTTGGATTTTATTCTAGGTGAGCTGGAAAGCCATTGGAAAGTGTTAAGGAGAAAAGTAAAATCATATGATGTGCATATTTTAAATGATTACTCTGGCCACTGTTTTGAGATTATTCTGAGGAGTGGGGAAGGATGGAAGCCCAAGAGGGATCAGTCAGGAGGCTATTTTAGTATCCCAGGGGCAGTAATAGAGTCACGGTGAGCCTTTGATTTGTATGTCAGGCATGTTCCAATAGTAGTTTACCTATCCAGTCTCCTCTCTCATCTATTTGAAAGGACCCACCCCTAGAGTATTGGGACAGCTGGTTTACATTTCAAATTTGCCTGGAACCCTAGGCTTCTGAATGGCTTCTCTACTCACTGTGCTTTGCAGTGGAAAAAATGGCTGTATTAGGGAAAACAGTATGAAATTTCCTCAAAAAATTAAAAATAGAGCTACCTATGATCTAGCAATCTCACTTCTGGGTATATATTCAAAGGAAATTAAATCACTATCCCAAAAATATATCTGCATCCCCATGTTCACTGCAGCATTATTTACGATTAGCCAAGATGTAGAACAAACAACCTAAGTGTCCATCAAAGGATGAATGGGAAATTTGATATATATATATATATATATACATCTCAAATTGTATGTGTATATATTTATGTATATATATATATATATATATACACATACAGTGGAATATTACTCATCCTTTAAAAAAAGAAGGAAGTCCTGCTGTCTATGATAACATAGATGGGCATTATGCTAAGTTGAATAATTCAGACAGAAATATCCTGTATGATCTCACTTGTATAAGTATCTAAAAAAGACAAACTCATAGAAACAGAGAGTAGATTGGTGGTTGCCAGGGCTGGGGTTGGGGAAAATGAGATGTTGGTCAAAGGGTACAAACTTCCAGATGTAAGATAAATAAGTTCTGGGGATCTAAAGTGCAGCAGGGTGACAATAGTTAACAATGCTGTATTGTACATTCGAAAATTGCCAAGAGAATAAATCTTAAATGTTCTCACCACCACTACCATCACCAAAAAAATGGTAATTATGTGAGGTGAAGGATATAGTAACCAATATTAATGTTTCACAGTATATACATGTATGAAATAATCATGTATAATTTAAACTTCCACAGTGTTATATGTTAATTATATCTCAATAAAGCCGGGGGGTGGATGGAAAGTATTGCTGCATTAATATATTTCTATCTTGGGAATTCCCTGGCAGTCCAGTGATTAGGACTCCGTGCTTTCACCCTGGTCAGGGAACTAAGATCCTGCGAGCCACACGGTGCAGCCAAATATATATATATATTTCTATATTCAGGTTGGAGAAGTCAGCATAACAATATTCTGTATTTTTGGTTATATCACTCATAAGTATTTCAATATGTGTCTTTGAAAGATGAGGACTACCTTTTTAACATAACCATAATACCATTATCACAACCAAAGACATTAGTTTCTTAACACCATCAAATACTCAGCATTCAAATTTCCCTGATTTTCTCATAAGTTTTTTTAACAGTCTCTTTGTTTGAATGAGGATCCAAATACAGTGTGATTGATATGTCTTTTAATCTTTTATTCAGTAGCTTCCTCGTCCCTCTCCTTTTTCCCCCCTGGCATTTATTTGTTTAAGAAACCAGGCAGTTTTCCGGTAAATTTCCCACAGACTAGTTCTGCAAGTTAATCCCTATGGTGATATTTAAATGTTTTTCTGTCCTCTGCATTTTCTGTAACTTGGTAGTTCAATCTAGAGGCTTGATCAAATCAGTCGGCACCTATCTTTCTTTTTGTGTTATTTGCAGTCACTAATGAGCAGCCTCTGAGTTAATTAGATCATCACTTCATTAGGAGCTTAAAGGTTCTGGACCCAATTTCCAACGTGGGGCTGGGGGGCGGTCCCCACAACACCAGGCAATTCTCTAACACCAGCTGGGTGTCCTACAATTCAATTCTGACACTATCTACTTAGAGATAGCATCAGATTCCACAGGTTGAGTTCAGTCTCACAAGATTGCTCTCCACTTCTGACCTCAATCGTAAGCCCACGGTTGTTACCTCTTCTTCTGACCCACCGGCTATAGATTAGAGATTCTGACTGTCTCTTCCCTGGGCACAATTAATTTGCTAGAGCAGACTTCAGATCCCAGTCGAAAATCCAGGTTGTTACTTTTATTGATACTTCTGACCTTACTGGCTATAGAATCAGAGGTTCCCACAACCCCCTTCTTGGGTTTGACTTATTTGCTAGAGCAGCTCACAGAACTCAGGAAACCCATTTACTCACGAGATTACCAGCTTGCTACAGAGGCTATTAAAGGACATAAATCCACAGCTAGTTCAAGAGATACATAAGGCAAGCTCCTGAACAAAAGAGCTTCTGTCCTTGTGGAGTTTGGGGCCCTGCACATGATACATAGAAGTGTTCTGGTCCCCCAACCTGGAAGCTCTCTGAACATCATCCTTTGGGGGTTTTATGAAGGCTTCATTACATAGGCATGGATGATTAAATCATAGGCCATTGCTGATTGTTTAAACCTCCAGCCCCAGGAGGATTGTTTAAACCTCCAGGATTGGAACTAAAAGTTCCAATCCTCTAATTATATGGTAGCTTCTCCTGGCAACCAGGCCCCATCCCTCAGTGGGGTCAAAAAGTCACCTCATTAACATAACAAGAGACACCTTTACCAGACTCATCATTTAGGAAATCCCAAGGGTTTTAGGAGCTCTGTGCCAAAAGTGAGACAAAGACCAAATATATATTTCTTACTATAAATCACAATATCACAAGGTTGCAAAGTGATAAACTCCAATTTTATCCTTTTTCATTTATGTGTTGACATACTTATAAAGAGCAACTTTTCTTCATCAACTGAGGGACAGGTAGCATAGTAAAGGCAGGACAAATGCTTGTTTCAATTACTAGTTTTCAAAATAAGTTGGTTCCCTAGCACTTTCCAAAGGTGGATAATGAGCTGTTGTTTTTTTTAACATTATTATAAACTCATGAATTTAAGCATATTTTGTTTGCTTCAGCCTACTGCAGTTACTATTCTTTTTTTTTTTTTAATTTGGCTGCGCCGGGTCTTAGTTGCGGCATGCAGGATCTAGTTCCCTAACCAGGGATTGAACCTGGACCCCCTGCATGGGAGCGTGGAGTCTTAACCACTGGACCACCAGGGAAGTCCCTGCAGTTACTATTCTTTTTTTTTTTTTTTTTTTGCGGTACACGGGCCTCTCACCGTTGCGGCCTCTCCCGTTGCAGAGCACAGGCTCCGGACGCGCAGGCCCAGCGGCCATGGATCACGGGCCCAGCCGCTCCACAGCATGTGAGAGCCTCCCAGACCAGGGCACGAACCCGTGTCCCCTGCATCGGCAGGCGGACTCTCAACCACTGCGCCACCAGGGAAGACCAGTTACTATTCTTGATAGCCAAAATCATCCCAACTTTGGCCAGTGGGAGCCTCACTGACTTTTGACTCAGCTTCAGTAATCTTTGCTAGCTTCCTTTATTCCTGACGTGATAAGAAGTTCCAGGTGCCTCTTGAACATGTTCCAAGTGTGCTATCAGCCTTTTCTTCAAGGATTTCTGGTTCCTTTTAGGTCTCTGTTTTATTTTTTTTAATTAAAAATATTTAAATTGAGGTATAATTGACATATAACATTATATTTGTTTGTGTTAGGCCACAAAATAATTCTTAATAAATTTAAGAGGATTGAAATCATATCAAGCATCTTTTCTGACCATAATGGTATGAAACTAGAAACCAATTACGAGAAGAAAACTGGAAAATTCACAAATATGTGGTGATTAAACAACATGCTACTGAATAACCAATGGGTCAAAGAAGAAATCAAAGGAAAAATTTTTAAATATGTGAGACAAATAAAAATAATAAACACAACAAAATTTATGAGATGCAGCAAAAACAGTTGTAAGAGGGAAGTTCATAAATGCCTACCTTAAGAAACAAGAAATATCTCAAATAAATGTCCTACATTTACACCTGAAGGACTAGAAAAAAATTTCCAAAATTAGTAGAAGGAAGGAAATAACAAATATCAGAGCAGAAATAAGTAAAATGGAAACTAAAAAGACAACAGAAAAAAAATCAGTGAAACTAAGAGCTGGTTCTTTATCAAGATTTTTTGAGTTGATAAACTATTAGCTAGACTTACCAAGAAAACAAGAGAGAGGACTCAAATAAATAAAATCAGAAATGAAAGAGGAGACATTACAACTGATACTACAGAAATACAAAGGATCATAAGAGATTGCTATGAACAATTATATGCCAACAAATTTGAAAACCTAGAAGAAATGGATAAATTTCTAGAAACACACAACCTATCAAAACTGAATTATGAAGAAATAGAAAATCTGAATAGACTGATTACCAGTAAGGAGACTAAATCAATAATCAAAAACCTCCCAACAAACAAAAGTCCAGGACCAGACAGCTTCCCTGGTGAATTCTATCACATTCAAACATTCAAACATTCAAAAAAGAGTTAATACCAATCCTTCTCAAATTCTTCCCAAAAATAAGAGAGAACACTCCCAAACTCATTTTACAAGGTCAGCATTACCCTGAGGACACCACTAGAAAAGAATATTACAGATCAAATTCCTGATTAACATAGATGCAAAAATTTTCAACAAAATAGTAGCAAGCCTATTTCCACAATACATTAAGAGGATCATACACCATGATCACATGAGATTTATTCCAGTAATGCAAATATGGTTCAACATCTTCAAATCAATCAATGTGACACACCACATTAACAAAAGGAAGGATAAAAATCATACAATTATCTCAATAGATGCAGGAAATCATGCGACAAAATTCAACATCCTTTCATGATGAAAACTCTCAACAAATTAGGTATAGAATGAATGTGCCTCAACATAATAAAAGCCATTTATGACAAGCCCACAGCTAACATCATAATCATACTCAAAGGTGAAAAGCTGAAAGCTTTTCCTCTAAGATCAGGAACAAGACAAGGATGCCCACTCTCACTACTTTTATTCAACATAGTATTGGAAGTCCTAGACAGAACAATTAGGCAAGAAAAAGAAATAAAAGGCATCCAAATTGGAAAGGAAGAAGTAAAACTGTCACTAATTGCAGATGACATGATATTATATATAGAAAACCCTAAAGACTCCACCAAAAAAAACTCTTAGAACTCATAAAGGAATTCACTAAAGTTGCAGGATACAAAATCTTGCATTTCTATACACAAATAACAAACTATTAGAAAGACAAAAAATTTTTTTAATTCCATTTACATTGCATCAAAAAGAATAAAATACCTAGGAATAAATTTAACCAAGGATGTGAAAGACCTATACACTGAATACTACATTAATAAAATAAATTGAAGAAGACAAATAAATGGAAAAATTTTCCATACTCATGGATTGGAAGACTTAATGTTGTTAAAATAACCATACTACCCAAAGCAATCCACAGATTCAATGCATTCCCTATCAAAATTCCAAAGGCATTTTCACAAAAATAGAAAAAAAATTTCTAAAATTTGTAATGGAATCACAAAAGACCCTGAATAGTCAAAGAAATCTTGAGAACAACAAAGTTGGCGACCTCATACTCCCTGATTTCAAGCTATATTACAAGGCTATAGTAATCAAAACAGTATGGTATTGGCATAAAAACAGACACATAGATCAACAGAACGGAATAGAGAATATATGAAAACAAAGCAAAGAATATACAATGGTAAAAAGACAGTCTCTTCAATAAATGGTGTTGGAAAAACTGGGTGGCCACATGCAAAAGAAAGAAACTGGACCATTATCTTACACTATACACAAGAGTTAACTCAAAAAGACCTGAACATAAGACCTGAAATCATAAAATCCCTAATAACATAGGCGTTAAGCTCCTTGACCTGAGTCTTTTTTTTTAAATAAATTTATTTATTTTTTATTTATTTACTTTTGGCCTTGTTGGGTCTTCGTTGCTGCATGCAGTCTTTCTCTAGTTGCAGCGAGAGGAGGCTACTCTTCATTGCTGTGTGCAGGCTTCTCATTGAGGTGGCTTCTCTTGTTGCAGAGCACAGGATCTAGGTGCACAGGTTTCTGTAGTTGTGGCATGCGAGCTCAGTAGCTGTGGCTCGCAGGCTCTAGAGTGCAGGCTCCTTAGTTGTGGCACATGGGTTTTGTTGCTCCGCATGTGGGATCTTCCCAGACCAGGACTTGAACCCTTGTACCCTGCCTTGGCAGGCAGATTCTTAACCACTGCACCACCAGGGAAGTCCTTGACCTAAGTCTTGGTGATGATTTTTAAAATCTGACGCTGAAATCAAAAACAACAAAAGCAAAAATAAACAAGTGGGACTACATCAAACTAAAAAAGCTTTTGCACAGCTAAGGAAACCATCAAAGAAGTGAAAAAGCAAACTACAGAATGGGAGAAAATATTTGCAAATCATGTATCTGATAAGGGGTTAATATCCAAAATATATTAAAAACTCATACAACTCAATAGACCAAAAAAAAGAAACCAAAAAACAAATTCAATTAAAAAGTGGAGTTTTTAAATTAAAAATGAATAGACATTTTCCTTAAGAAGACATACAAGTGGCTGACAGGTATGTGACAGATGGGCAACAGGTACATGAGAAGATGCTCAACATCACCATCATCAGGGAAATACAAATCAAAGCCACAATGAGATCATCAGCTCACACCTGTTAGAATAGCTATTATTAAAAAAAGCAAGCTACAACAAGTGTTTGCAAGGATGTGAAGAAAAGGGAACCTTTGTGCACTGTTGGTAGCATTGTAAATTGGTGCAACCACTATAGAAAACAGTATGGAGGTTCCTCAAAAATTAAAAATAGAACTACCATAGGATCCAGCAATTCCACTTCTGGGTATTTATCCAAAGAAAACAAAACCACTAACTCAAAAAGGTATATGCAACCCCATGTTCATTGCAGCATTATTTACAATAGCCAAGATATGGAAACAACCTAAGTGTCCATTGATGGATGAATGGATAAACAAGATATGTTACACACACACACACACACACACATACACACACACACAGTGAAATATTACTCAGTGGTATAAAAAAGAATGAAATCTTGCCATTTGCAACAACATGGATGGACCTCAAGGGCATTACGCTAAGTGAAATAAAACAGAGAAAGACAAATACTCTATGATCTCACTTGTGTGTGAAATCTAAAACAAAACAAAAAACAAACAAAAAAATCCAGCTCAAAATTAAGAAAATAAATAAATAAAAATTTAAACTTAAAAAAAAGAAAGAAAAAAATCAAGCCCATAGATACAGAGAACAGATTGGTGGTTGCCAGAGGTGAGGGGTCAGGGGTGGGAGAAATGGGTGAAGGTGGTCAAAAGGTGCAAACTTCCAGTTATAAAATAATCAAGTTGGGACTGCCCTGGTGGTCCAGTGGTAAAGAATCTGCCTTACAATGCAGAGGACGCAGGTTCAATACCTGGTCAGGGAAATAAGATCCCACATGCTGCAGAGCAACTAAGCCCACACGCCACAAGTACTGAGCTCGTGCACCTCAACTAGAGAGACCGTGTGCCACAAACTACAGAGCCCACGTGCTCTGGAGCCTGCGTGCCACAACTAGAGAAGAGAAACCCACACGCCACAACTAGAGAGAAGCCCGCGCACCGCAATGAAAGATCCCGCACACCTCGACAAAGATCCCGCGTGCCTCAACTAAGACCCAACACAGTCAAAAATAAATAAAATAATATAAATAAATATTTTTTAAAAATAAATAAAATAAACAAATCATGGGGATGTACTGTACAGCATAATGTGGTTCCTTTTAGTATGAATTGCTTTTCAGAGACTATAATCTTGGTGCTTGTTGCTATTGTGTTTGTCATTGATTTAAGGCCTTTTTTCCATTTGCATAGTTTTTAAAATTTATTTTATTTATTTCTATTTTTTAAAATTGAAGTATAGTTGCTGTATACATACTTTTAATTCAAATTCAGGACCACAGAGTTTTTAGTCTCATTGAAATCTTACATCTATAAATACTGTTTCCCAATAGAGAACAGACTTGTGGTTGCCAAGGGGGAGGAGGGGAGGGAGAGGGATGGACTGGGAGTTTGGGGTTAGTGGATGCAAACTATTACATATAGAATGGACAAATAACAAGGTCCTACTCTATAGCACAGGAAACTATATCCAATCTCCTGGGATAAACCATAATAGAAAAGAATATAAAATATTGTTTTCCATTATGTATATATAAAATATATATGTGTATACCTGAGTCATTTTGCTGTACAGCAGAAATTAGTACAACACTGTAAATCAACTATACTTCAATAAAATCAAAAAGTTTCCAAAAAAGAGTATAAATACTGTCTTCCATAACATATACTGCTATCCTAACTATATCAACATAATTAGTCATTTGCTTTATCTCATGGTATACTCACAGTCTCTGAGTAATAATGATAATAATAATAATAATACCATCAATAAGAAGAGTACTGAAAACAGTTTATTTTTTTGGAGTTTTTTTGTTCATAGGGAATAGCTCACTAGGAATATTCAGTCAAATTTACTGAATTTTAAAGTCATTTGAAATAATTACTCTCAGTTTGATTAGGCCACCATCTTGATATATAGTCAAATGTTTCATTTTTCTATCAATGTTAGGAATCCTTTAATTTTGTTTTATAATTATATATTTACCTGGTTCCAAAGTCAAATTTACAAAACGAGATCTATTCAGAAGTTTAGCTTCTTACCCTGTTGCCTCTACCCTCTTGCCTCCCTCCCCCATAGGTAACCATGCTTTTTAGTTTTGTATATATATATATATTTTTTTTTTAATCTCCCCCCTTTCTTACATAAGCAGTAACATATCATACATACAATTCGGACTTTGTTTTTTTTTGTTTGTGTTTTTGGTTGCACTGCGCAGCTTGCGGAATCTTAATTCCCTGACCAGGGATTGAACCCTGGCCACAGCAGTGAAAGTGCCGAGTCCTAACCACTGACAGCCAGGGAATTCCTGATTCTGACTTTGTTTTATACTTTACAGTGGATCCTGTAGATCACTCCTTGTCAGTAAATATAGATATACTTCATTCCCTTTTACAACCGCATAGTGCTCTACAGTGTGGATGTCCATGGTTTATATTATCACTCCCTGATTAACTGCAAATTTGGTTGTTTCCAGTCTTTTGCTATCAGAAATATTCCTGGTATGAATAGCCATGTGCATACATATTTTCTTATTTTTGCCAGTATATCTCTGCAATAGTTCCTATAAATAGAATTGCTGAGTCCAAAAGGAAATGCTTATGTAATAAGCTAAATATTCCCCAATTCTCCTCTGTAGGGGCCATATGACTGATCTTTGCATTCCCATCAGCAATGCTAAGCATGCCTGTATTTCCACAGCCTCATCAACAGAGTATCTCGACAAACTTTTGAATTTATGCCCATCAGAAAGGTGAGAAATGATAACTCAGAAGTTTTCATCTGAATTTCCTCTGTTGTAAGTGAAGTTACACTGTTCTGTGATTTAACCAAGCTAGCTCTCTCCCTCTTGACTCCTTAGAGTGACCTCACCATGATTTACATGGTAAAATTTCAGGGAACCCAGAAAGGTCTCTTTAACTAAGTTCCACCATATCTAACTCATATTTTTGGAACTTATTGCCTGAAGGAATAAAAGGAATAGCTTAGAAAGGGAATTACCAAAGCCATCTTTGTTTTGGTTATAACTAATAACAGCAATGACTTTCAATTATTGTGTACTAGGAACTGATTGTTTTTTATGCATTATCTCACTTAATTTTCCCAAGAATCCATGAAGTAGGTACTGTTATCATCTCATTTAGAGATGAGGAAAGTGAGACTGATATTAAATAAGTTAGGAAGAACATAGGGCTAGTAAATGGCGGAACTTGGATTCAAAACCAGGTATAATTCTAAAGCCTTTGCTATTACTCTCCATATTGTAGTAGCTAAAGACAAGCCCTGTCTCTAAATCTCCTGAACTTGGGGGTGGAGATGGAGAGAGGAATATAAGATTAAGATGAGCTTGGGGAGATAAGGCAGTTCAGATTACTGATATCCTATTCCATGATTCCCACCTACCATCAGGTATTCTACGGAAAGACTTCCATCCAGCAGTTTTCCAAGTAAATCTTCATTGACCAAGGTAAATTTTTATGTCCCACAAAAGCTAAGACTCAGAAAAGAAAATGTAAGTTACAGAAAATTTTATTAGCATCTACTGATCAAAAATAAGTATATGGGACTTCCCTGGTGGTTCAGTGGTAAAGAATCCGCCTTCCAAGGCAGGGGACACGGGTTCGATCCCTTGTCGGGGAACTAAGATCTCACATGCCGCAGGGCAACTGAGCCTGCGTGCCACAACTACTGAGCCTGCACGCCTCAAATAGAGAGCCCGTGTGCCGCAAACTACAGAGCCCAAGCGCCACAACTAGCGAACAGAAAAAACCCCGCATCCCACAACTAGAAAGAGGCCTGCGCCCTGCAACGAAAGATCCCGTATGCCTCAGCAAAGATCCCACGTGCCACAACTAAGACCTGAGAAAGCTCCAAAAAAAAAAAGTGTATGTTGCCCTCTAGAGGTAAATTGATTTTTGATAAGGAAGCATATTCAGAGTTTGTGTAGGATCTCCTTGAAAATGTCATCTCACCACAACCTTCAAGAAATGAATGACTTTTACTAGCCTTCCACATTAAGAAAATAAAGTGATTCAAAGTCTCAAGTAAGATATTTGACTCCTATTTTTTTACCCTAAATTCTGGTTGAGCAACATCAGAGGTCTATAGTCTCCCAGGAAAAGTTCATAAACTGCTAATGGGACTCCTGCTCCTACCACATCCTAATGTAAATTTTTCCTACAAACATTTATGAGGTATTTCCAAAAGGAGAAGAGAAAATATAACTTGGAAATGGTGAAAAAGGAAAAAGAAAAGGCAAAATTAAAAGAACTCTAGAACGTGATCTGCTTATCTTGAACAAATTTAAAGTAAACTCAATTACATGAGTAGATTCCCCAAATTGTAGAATAAATCTCTTACATAAATTCATTTTACATCTCAGGAAATTCCACAATACATTGATTAGTTTTATTAAGATCTAAACTCTATATTTTGCATGTCAAGAAACCCTTTGGGTTTTCCTATTCCTCAGACTATTTTCCTAACTTTATGGAGGTTTGAGAGGATAACAGGGGTCAGGCTGGCAGAGTCACAGATCAGAGCAAGGAGTAAAGTAAGAAAAATGCTGGAAAAACCAGGTAGCATCTCAATTCCTTCAGAATAATCTTCATAAAGTGGCATCATTATTATGTTGGAAGTGAATTCACAAATCTCACACAACTTCTGGTGTTAAATAGAAAGACATTCAGAGTTATTTTTGTTTGTTATTATCCACATATCTAGAAGTGGAGGAAAAAAAAACTGATGCACACTTATTGACTCTAGCACAGACTAAATTAGCTTTTCTCTTTGTAGTAGACCTGTCTCAACTTACCTCAAGCTTTTGTGAATCAGATAACCTGTATGCTTACACTTTAACTGTGTATATTAAATAAAGAATCTGTCCTTTTAATCATATAGGATTCAGACAAGAGCCACAAAATTTTAGTTAAAAATCACAGGTTTATCTGTGATTTATTTTGAAAAAGACATAAAAGTCAAAAAAGCAAAAATAAAACCCAAAACAACCAGGTGTATCAATAATTGTGACATATGTGATGTAAAAATATACATATATATACACATATATATGTGTATATATATATACACATATATATGTATATATATACATACATATACTCATATATATATATTTGACAATACATGACGAAGCTTAGTAAGATGTTTGAAACTTAGGCTGGGCTTGAACAGATTTCTAATGAAATACAACTAAAAGTTTTGCTTAAAGAGTCTAGGCAATGTTCAAGAAATTATGACCACTCTTCTATAACCCATTTGCAAAGGTCAGCAAAATAGGCTTCAAGACATGTTTTTTTAGCAGGGTAGTTCTGGGTAATGATCCTGTTTCCTTATGAACAACTACTTAACTCATCCACTATGTTGAGGTCTTCTTGCCTTTAAGAGTGTGAAGAATACAAGGATGAGTGAACTCCAGTGATACAGAGAATAGGACAGTATAAAAATATTGAAGCATCCATTTAAAGCAGAAGAGGGGACTTCCCTGGTGGTCCAGTGGTAAAGAATCCACCTTCCAGTGCAGGGGACGTAGGTTTGATCCCTGGTTGGGGAACTAGGATCCCGCCTGGTGCAGGGCAACTGAGCCTGCGCGCCACAACTACTGAGCCCTCGTGCCTCAACTAGAGAGCCCGTGTGCCGCAAACTCAAGAGCCCATGTGCTCTGGAGCCCGCACACCACAACTAGAGAGAGAAAACCTGCACACCACAACTAGAGAGAAGCCCGCGGGCTGCAACAAAGAGCCTGGGCGCCACAACAAAGATCCCGCATGCCACAACTAAAACCTGATGCAGCCAAAAATAAAATAAATAAATAAAATAAAATTTAAAAAATTTAAAGAAAAAGCAAAAGAGAACCCCAAGTCTGAAAGTAAGCCAAGGGTAGTTCTACTACTGATATAAATGAAAGCATCCTGAGACTTAGTATACCACCCCCTTATATATGCATAATAATCTCAGGTAAAATATCTGAGCAATTTGTAACGTAAAACCGCTATAAGTTTTACAATAATGTGCCTTTTTCTTTGCTTTGCTCTACTTTCCTTCTTTGCCTATTCCTAAGGCTGCCAGTGAACACCCTCTGCAATTGCTTAGTGTGTCAGGTCCCCAAGAGCCCCCTCCCCACCTCCTGGGTTTGATGATATGCTTGGAGGAGTCATAGGACTCAGCATATGACTGTATTCATGGCTATGATTTACTACAGCAAAAGCATACAAAGCAAAACAGCAAAGGAAAAGGTGTATGGAGCAAAGTCCGGGGGAAACCAGGCACAATCTTCCAGAGTCCCTGCCAGTGGAGTACCACAGGAGGTGCTTAATTCCCCTAGCAACTGAGTTGTGACATGTGTGAAATGCTGTCTACCACAGAAGCTCATTAAAGATGCAGTGCCAGGGTTATTATTGAGGGATAGTCACATAGGTACCTTCTGCCTAGCATATACCAAAATTCTAGACTCCCAGGAAGAAAGCTGGTGTTCAGCACAAACCACACTGTACAAACGCCTTAGTCACAGCAAGCAACTCTTATCAGTGAGAGTGGAGGGAACCCTAGAAATCTAAGTTCCCAGATGCCAGCCAAGGACCAACCTTACAAGCAGGCCTTTCAAAGCATAGTGGTCAAGTCTGCTATTTTGCTGTTTTTTGCATACTTAGCGACAATCTCACAGGAATAAGCAACACACTTTCAGATTCAAGACTCTTCTAACCCGGAAACAAGCATTTTTTAAAAAAACAACATAATAAAGTCTGCTGCCTAAGATATGGTTAATGCATTCACGTTAATTATAGTTGTATTTGAGTTTTATTGAAAAGTGGAATGAAAATACATGAAAAACAAAGGAAAATTCAGTTTTGTCTTAATGAACTTGGAATCTCAGTATTTCAATATAAAGAGGGCTCTTTCAGTATTGCTAGTGGCAAAGTCTATAAATACCCATGTTATAATTGACTAGAAATGGATTTCACATGACTACATATAATTAAACAAAAATAAAAAGTTGATAATTACTTTTCATTAATAGTTTGAACATTAATTTTAGAAATAAAAGGTTAAGGAGGCACTGTAACATCATATTTATGAAGAAAATTTTCTTCAGCTAATATTCTGGGGATACAAGAGGAAATTTCCTTCTGTTGTTCTCGCCACTTGAGTATATTCTCTGCCAGTTCTGCTGTCTCAGCCACCAAAATATCCATCTCTGCTAAGGCTGTGCTCTATAACATTTGAAAGAAGGGGAAAACAGGAGAGAAATCATGTGTCATTAATACATTACTATATCATAAATAATTATGACACCAAAAGTTGACAACTCATCTTTTCCAGCCCCTTAATACAAAGGCTCCTTAAAATTGTGCTGTCCTACATGTTCTTTTTCTTTGTGAGTTCATCTCTCCTTTGTCTTCAATAATCACCTCAATGCAGATGACCCTCAATTATATTGTCAAACCTAATCTTCTTCCTAAAATTTAGTCCTACATTTCAGTTTGCTGGAAATCTCCATCTAGATGCATATTCAATATCTCAAACTTGATTTAACCACAGTTCAACAAACCATGACTGAACATTTACTGTCTCTGCAAGACATATCAAAAAACAAACTCATTGGCTTCTTTAATCTCTTGATCCTACTTATCCTCAAGTCCCCAAGGCTAGAAACTTCATTCTTTGGATGTGTCCCTTGTCCAAATAGTAGCCATGTGCTAGAAATCTGACCTCCAAAAATCTAAAAATCTACACAATCCTTTGTATTCCTATGCTTTAAATCTTTTATCTGAATGACTGTATTTATTCTCCAAGTTCCTCTGCCTTTTGTTGCTCTGCCTAGTCCTCTAACCCACAGTTCATCAAACTTTAATGTGCATAGGAATCACCTGAGGAACTTGTTAAAATGTAGATTCGGATTCTGAAGGTCTAAAGTGAATGAAGTCTGCAATTCTGCATTTCTAGCAAGCTTCCAGGTGATGTTGATGCTCTGCCCATACTTTGAGTGACAAGCCTCAGTCTACTTTACCCAATATTTTCTCCATGATTAAGGTACAGTCCTGCTCAAGTCAACCCTCTGTGCCCTTCTCTAAAAAACAAAAGAAAAAAACATCCAGTGATTCCCCAGTACTCAGACAAAGTCTAAATTTCTTAGTCTGGTTTTCAAAATATTCCATAAACAAACCCCGAGTCAATCTCCCCCTCAATACCTTGAAGCATCAGCGAAAGTGGAGTACCACTCTTCCCTCAAACTACCTGTACTCTCTAATTTTCATGGCTTTCCTCACATTGCTGCTTTCGGCTGAACTACTCTTTCTGATGCACATCCAGTTTTCACTGATTCTTCAAGATGGAGCTTGCTATTAACTCCTATTTAAAACTTTATTCAAGTATTCCTACTTCCTATCCTATTCCTAATCTCCCTAAAGTGAAAGTAATCACCCCCTTCCCTGTGTTAAAAGACAGCATCTTCTTTATAATTCTCTGCTGCACTCACTGTGCAAATACAATACTATAAAGTAGAGAGTATCTTATACTTTCTCTCACCAAACCTTGAGAATTTGAGGAGAGGGATTGGTCACATCTGTTTATCTCTCTTGATACCTATAGCACAGTCCCTTGCACAATGAAGATAACACATATTTAATAAATACTGGAATAAAACAATGTAAAATGACTTCTAAATAAAGAAAAGGCATCTTGATTTAAAAAAAGTAATTTGCTCATAATATTAGCCAACAAAGAAGTTAGACAGGGAGATCACACATTTGAGATTCTAGTATAAAAGAACTAAAGATAGCTAAAAGCAATGTGAAAGGATTTGATGAGGTACTTAAATGCTATTGGTAATACTCACCATTTTCTTTAGATTTTCATCTAAATGAGGGACATTTCTAATTATTTCAAGATGATCTTCTAATCTCTCAATGAAAGTTACTGCCAACTCCAGCAAATGCACCATGTATCTGAAGGAGGGAGAAAAAAAGTCAACTCTTTTTTTTTTTAGTTCAGGTATTTTGTGTTCTCTTTTTTCCCTTTAATTAGGACTTTTAATATGAAATTAAGAGAATTACAATCCACCCAATGAGCCGTTAATAACCTTTCTGCATTCATGGAAATATCAGTGATAAAAAAGGTTCTTCTTCTGGGCTTCCCTGGTGGCACACTGGTTGGGAGTCCGCCTGCCGATGAGGGGGACGCGGGTTTGTGCCCCGCTCCGGGAGGATCCGGCATGCCGCGGAGCGGCTGGGCCCGTGAGCCATGGCCGCTGAGCCTGCGCGTCTGGAGCCTGTGCTCTACAACAGGAGAGGCCACAGCAGTGAGAGGCCCGCATACCGCAAAAAAAAAAAAAAAAGGTTCTTCTCTTTCAATTTAAACAGGAATTAACTTTTCATCCAAACACAAAAACAGAAAGAGACAACACTAATCATATCTGTAGCCCAATCTATGTTAGACAAACATCAATGTTAATAATTTTCTCATATAAGTAAAAAATTGGGACTTCGGCGCAGTGGTTAAGAATCCGCCTGGGGCTTCCCTGGTGGCGCAGTGGTTGAGAGTCCACCTGCCGATGCAGGGGACACGGGTTCGTGCCCCGGTCCGGGAAGATCCCACATGCCGCTGAGCGGCTGGGCCTGCGGGCCATGGCCGCTGGGCCTGCGTGTCCGGAGCCTGTGCTCCGCAACGGGAGAGGCCACAACAGTGAGAGGCCCATGTACCGCCAAAAAAAAAAAAAGAATCCGCCTGCCAGTGCAGGGGACACGGGTTCAATCCCTGGTCCAGGAAGATCCCACATGCCACACAGCAACTAAGCCCGTGGGCCACAAACTACTGAGCCTGCGTGCCACAACTACTGAAGCCTGCGCACCTAGAGCCCATGCTCTGCAACAAGAGAAGCCACCGCAATGAGAAGCCCGTGCACCACAACGAAGAGTAGCTCCTGCTCGCTGCAACTTGAGAAAGCCCGTGCGCAGCAACGAAGACCCAAGGCAGACAAAAATAAAATTTTAAAAAACTTTAAAAAATAAATAAATTTTTAAAAAAGAGTGAAGAACTTAAAAAAAATTTCTCTAGGTAAAACCTCATTCCATTTCAATCTACACATTCTTGGTGAAGGGTGAAGACAATAAGGATAAATGTACTTCACTGAAATAGCCTACACATGAAACTACTTTGAATCTTTGTATTTGCAAAATGCCTTAAAACTATTACTCAGTTCTTCTGATATATATAATGTATAATATACACATTAATGATATTTAACTACACTGAATAGATACTGAATATATCCACAAGAATGGGATTTGTATATTTATTATTTTACTGCAAGATAAAAGATCTGACACTTAGAGGAAATATTGATTTGCTCGGGGTCAGTTAGTGAGGCACTGGTGGAGAAAGTTAGCAATCAGATCCCCAGATGACTGCTTTTTAATTTTATTGTTATTTATTATAAATAATTACCTACACCTTCAATTTGATACTTTCCATACTCCTATGAGAAAGAGAGCAATAGAAAGCATCCCCATTCTATGGATTGGGAAACTAAGGCAAAAACTTAAATCATTTGCCCAAGGCTTTGAGGCATATAAACAGCAGAGGTGAGATCAGAACTGTTATTTTTCTCCTTTCAGTTGACATTGTTTTCATCTGTCCCTGCTTAAACTCCCCCAACAGAATTTTTATATAGAGGCAACATTAATGCAACAATAAATTTACATCACAGAAAGCTGTCTATACATAATAAAAATGATTTTTATCCACCTTACTATATGTTATGGATCTAATTTCTTTCATTAAAGTCATTATTTATAATTCCTAAGACACAATGGGCAAAAGGAATGTCTTTCTCTTAACCATTGCTACAATTCTTTAAAAGTAAAGGATTTTCTTTCTGGTTTAATGTATCAGCATTAATAACAATATTAATAGATACGATCACTCATATACTGTTTAATGAATTATGCTATGAAATAACTATTAGTCTAAACAAAAACTACCCTCAGGGAACACGTGTGACTGTTAACGTCTACTTTTTAGTCTAACCTGTGATAAACAGCTTCAATAGGCAAGTTTTCTTGGCACATGGGTTTCAACAGTCTTTGCCTGAGGGACCGCTTTTCTTTTAGCACCGCTTCCAAATGATTATTCATGCTTTGCAGAGTATGACACTTCTGTGCTACACAAACCAGAAACAGTAATTATAATTAGCAGCAGGACAAGTTTTGAAGTCACTAATACTATCAATGGTCAAAAATTAATCCCATTTCTCTCCTAAATATCTCCCCTTTGCTGTTTTTAATACCAATACCAGTTTCATTTTCAACTATTTTCTCTTACTTTTCCTACTGACAACCCAATCTAGTGCTAAATTCTTTGTTTCCCAATTCTACTCCTAGTTCAGTGTTTATAGCCAGAGCCATATTCTTCACATAAAGTGTCTGTCTCTAATATTCTATATCAGAGCATTAAAAAACAAACATTTGTCTTATAAGCTACTTTTATTTCAATATTTTCCCCAGAATTGTTAATGGTTGTCAGTTGTCTCTTCTTTTAAATTTTCATTTAGAAAAAATTTGAAACTTAAAAGTTTCAAGAACAGCTCATTGATTGAACTCTCATATACATTTCCCCTAGACTCACCAACTAACATTTGGATACGTTTTCTTTTTTTCCCCTTCTTCTCTACACGCCCATACATATATTTTTGCTAACCAATCTGAGAGTAAGTTGCAGATGTCAGGACCTTTTACTCCTAAAACTTCAGCATGTATTTCCCAAAATAGGAACATTCTCTTATATAACTATACTACAAGTATCAAATTCAGATAATTTAACATTAGTACAATACTACCAATATTTAATACAGCCTATATTTAAACATCACCAAATATCCCAATAATGTCATTTATATTAAAAAAATTTTTTTCTAATCAAATATTCAATCCATGACTACCCTGTGCTTTAGCTGTCATGTCTCTTTAGGATCCTTTCATCTGGAAAGTTCCTCAGCCTTTGTCTTTTAAGCTCTACTGACTTTGTTAGCTTTGAGGCAATACCTGGAAAAATTATCATAATTTTATAGCCTAGTGCTTAAAGTAATCCAAGAAAAAGTTGAAATTTCAATGATTACTCATTTAACTAAACCACTTACCCAAAAAGGAAGGATGGACAACATCTGCTGCATCTTTTTCTAGTCTTAGGAGTTCAATTTCCAGGTTTTTCTACATTAGAAACAAAAAAACACTTAGCTCATGCAGAAAGTAGCCTGAAGTAAAGGCTTTGATAAAAATGGACAGTCTTTAACTCAGGAATATTTAAGGGGGCCAGGAGGATGATTTGTTATGAGAGCCCAGGGATTTACTGAATCTTTTCATTTTGGTGTTCAAGCCCTGTTGCTGCTACTGCTACTACTCCTAACTACTACTATGACCATTACTACTATTATTAACTACTGCAAAGAAAAGCCCATACGACTATGTGCTAGACACTGTTCTGCATGCAAGAGGATCACTGTTGGAGCCAGTTAAGATTTTTTTCCATACTAGAGGTAGAAAGTAAAAACTCCAACATAATTTACCTGGTAGATTTCAGCTTGAATATCTGTGATCTGCTGTAGTCTGGAGAAGTTCACAAAGCAAGAAGTTGATTTCTTAGATATATTTAACATCTCCTATTGGTAAGTGAACAGAGAAAGCAGCAATATGTCAGAGTTTATGTGTGTGTTGGAATAGCATGGCCACGTGTCTAAAATATGAGGATATATTATGTCCAACGCTGCCCCTGAAAAATGAAATACAGAGTAGGACAGTGCAATGTATATTTCCTGTTTTTTAAAACCTGCACCATCACAAATCTTTTGCCCAAATATTAATGTTTTAAAAATAAGAAAAAGAAGAAAATCACTTTGTACTATTTCTTAAGGCATCATGCACAATAGACTGGCATTGCTGATAGCTTAGCAAAAAATTCTAAAGTTGAAATTGTTGGAGAATCACTTCTACACAAATGACCTAGTCTCTCAGACCTTCCTGGGGCTAAAATTAAACACTTCCTGGGCTATGGAATCATTCACCTGACTCATTAAATGACCTCTATTGGTTACAAGTCATTCATACTGTCTCTTTCCGCATTCTCCCTCTCTTAGATAAAGGAATGTTTTGTCCAGGCATAATTATTCCTTGAAAAAGCCTACCCCCCACCTCCTTTTTATCCTTTCATTCTATATTATACTGCTTTCTTAAATTGCAGGTTATCTCAGAATAAGAATATTATCTTGTTCATCCCTTGGCTTCATCTATAATTTTTTCTATCCTCTTTTTCTTCTCTAGAATGTTAGCACAGGAAAGAACTTCAGATATCATATAGGCCAGGGATTGGGAAGCTACAGCCTATGAACTAAATGCACCCATTGCCTGTTTTTGTATAGCTTAAGGGCTAAGAATGGTTTTTATATTTCTTAATTGTTGGAGAAAAAAAATCAAAAGAAAAACATTGTGACACATGAAAATTATATGAAATTCAAATTTCAGGGTCCAGAAATAAAGTTTTATTGAAATTCAACTTCACTCGTTCATTTACTTATTATCTCATGTTGTTTTCATACTACAACAGCCTAGTTGCGACCCTATGGACCTAAAAGCCTCAAATACTTATGCTCTGGCCCTTCATAGCAAATGTTTGCTGACTGATGATAATCAATTTTATAACATTTATTGAGTTAGGCAATAGAAGATTCAAGGATGAACGAAACAAGCTCTCTGCCCTTAACAAGCTCATGATGGATGGGAAGGAAAAGGTATTCCAGACAGAAAGAACTAAACATTATAAATGCTCAGTAACTGGGACTTCCCTGGTGGTCCAGTGGGTAAGACTTCATGCTCCCAATGCAGGGGGCCTGGGTTTGATCCCCGGTCAGGGAACTAGATCCTGCATGTATGCCACAACTAAGAGTTTGCATGCCTCAACTAAAGATCCCGTGTGCTGCAACTAAGACCCAAGGGAGCCTAAATAAATAAATATTTTTTAAAAAAAGAACAAAGCTGAAACAAACAACATTTTCTATAAGAGTTGTATCATATCACATCACAATTTTAAGCATCACTCAATTTTTAATTCACATGGGAGGATGTGCACTTAAGGGATGGACTGCTTAAAGGGATCATATAATACATCATTTTAAAGAATCAATGATAAATCCTTGTAATAAAAATAGGTTTTTTATATGTAAAGTTTGCTTAAAGTAAAATCATGCTACAAATCTTCAAAGTTTCCTCACTGGGCCTAGCTGTGCAGTAAGATTATAAGAAGGTCTTTTTAAAAAACATTTATTTACTTATTTATTTGTTTATGGCTGCATTGGGTCTTTGTTGCTGTGCACGGGCTTTCTCTAGTTGCGGCGAGCGGGGTCTACTCTTCGATGGGGTGTGCGGGCTTCTCATTGCTCTGGCTTCTCTTGTTGCGGAGCATGGGCTCTAGGTGCACGGGCTTCAGTAGTTGTGGCACCTGGGCTCAGTAGTTGTGGCTCACGGGCTTAGTTGCTCCATGGCATGTGGGATCTTCCCAGACCAGGGGTCGAACCCGTGTCCCCTGCATTGGCAGGTGGATTCTTAACCACTGCACCACCAAGGAAGTCCCTATAACAAGGTCTTATGAAGCTATGGATTGACAAAACAGGTATCTGTCTAATTAGTGTTACTTGAAGGACACTATGAAGATCGTCCCAAAGACAACCCACAGCCCAATTCTCAGTCCCAAATGTCTTATAGTATGAATTTACCAAATTACTTTGTTACAGAACTGGACAATACAGGTGAGAGCACTAGGTAATCTGGTAGCAAGAAAACACAGGAGAGAAGTGAGGAAGGTGAGAACTGGGGAGTGCTGTGGTTATGTTTTGCCTATTTTCCAATGCATTCATTCCTACCCCTTGTTTCCCCCCAAATCCATAAGGTCTGGCTACTGGGTCTTCAAGTAATCTAGAAAAGTCCTTCAACAGACGTTTAAACTCTTTCAAGATAGTGTTACAGTATCTATCATCTATTACAGTTCATTTTAGAGATGATATAATGTGTCAGAAAAGGGAGAGCTCTGGGATCTAACTCTACTTCACTAGTTGAGTGGCCCTGGACACGTTTCTTGGTCTCCTCAGGTCTTAGTTTCTGCATCTTAAAATTACTGTAAGTAGATAGTAGAATTCTCTAATGACTCTTCTAGGTATAAAAAGTTGTCTATTTTTCATAAATCTTTCATCATGTGCATAGTGCTAATCTCTGTAGATGGTTTTACCTTTTCTATTTTTCTCAGTTGCCTTTTTAGTGAAATTCCTCAACTTCCTCATTGTCTCAAATTTTCTTTCCCTTCTCTCAACCTTCTCCCATTCCCTTGTCACATCTGCCATTTCTATTCCATTATTCCCTCACATCTTCAATTTCTCCCTCTGTTGGCTTGTTCCCTTTGGCCTATGAACATGCTCTACCCGCCGAACCTAAAACGACCACCCCTTGGCTAATCTCCCTCTTCTCTCCTTCTCAAAATTAACTCCTTCCTCCAATCATGTTCCAAGGTCTCTCGGGTCTTTTTCACCAATGTTTTTTTGTTCCCCCCCCCGGCCTTTAAAGATGCGTGCTTCCCTTGGCGCTCTCCTGTACCCGGCGCCTCCCGTAATGCTTCAATATTTCACACAAACGAGCGTTCTTTGGGAACGTATGTTTTAACCACCTACCCGTTATTTCCCAACCCCGCCACCGATTACAATCTAGAGGCGGTATCACTGGATGAAAAAAGGCGGGTAACACTAGTCTTTATTACCGCCCAAGAACTGACCTGGGATAACTCGCCTGCCAGACACTTGAAACACCATCTCCTTAGAGCCCCGCTTTTGCAGAACCCACCGCGGACCAGTCACTTCTGCTGCCTACAAGGAGCTCCATCGGCCCCGACTCTAGAACAGCCCCCAGCCAGCACCCTCCCACCCACTCCCGCAGCCAGCACCACCACCTCACAGCTATCTTCTGTCGCCACCGTGCCACCGCCCCTTAATGACGGCATCGCCCACCACGCACCTGAGTAACCAAGCCCGAAGCTACGAAATGTCCCAGCAGTAGCCCCGCAGCGTTTGGCCCGGACGCCGGGTCCCAAGGTTTCGCCTCAGCCATGGCTGGCAGCCGCCTTTCCGGGTGGCGCGGAGAGTGAGCGGAACGCACCGCGCGGCTCGATGACGTCACAGGGCGTTTCCGACCCGGCGGAAGCCTAGGGAGCGCATCCCAGGCGAGCGCGGGTCCCGGGTCCTCCCCTGCGGAGCCGGCTGTGAGCGGAGGGGTAGGAGGCGAGTTCGGGGATCCCTGATCCTCTGTAGGCTCCTAGCGGCGTCTAGCCTTGGAACAGCTGCAAAAGCGGTGGGGCCTGGTGTTCTTCCCTTTCTTCCTTGCCACTCTTGAGCTGGCCCCCAAGATCCAGGGATCGGCAGGAGGTGACAGCTGGAGCTTGAGACCTAGCCGGGAGGCCGACGGGGTGGCTGGGTGCAGGGCCGAGTGGTGACAGCTGCTCTTCCTTCCCGCAGAGACCCGAGCCTTGGCGCTAGGATGGGAAACAGTGCCCTCCGCGCTCATGTGGAAACCGCGCAGAAAACTGGTGTCTTTCAGCTTAAGGACCGTGGGCTGACCGAGGTGAGACTGGGAGGGATCCGACCAAGGGAATTTAAAGGGAGAGGGACGGCGGGCGGTGAAGTTAATAGGTAAGGGATTCTCCGCGCTGAGAGCCCCTTTCTTCAGTTCCCCTCAGAGTTGCAGAAGCTGACAAGCAATCTCAGGACCATCGACTTGTCCAACAACAAGATCGAGAGTCTACCGCCTATGATTATAGGGAAGTTCACTCTGCTGAAGAGCCTGTCCTTGAACAACAACAAACTGAGTATGGCTTTTGCGCCTGGGAATTTTGCTAGTTATCAGCTGTTAAGAAGGGTGGTTTTTCTCTTGGAATAGAGTGTGGAGTACGATTATAATGTTATTAAACTGGTTTTCAAATAAATGTATCAGAATCTTAAAAAAGAAAAAGAAGGGTGTTTTTTTTTCTTACAAGCTGATTTTTGTTGTTATGAAACTGTTCAGGAGCTCAAGATGCAGAAGAATGTCAGAGTCCTTGAAGCTTTCTATCTCTTGTAATTACATATATAAGCCTCCTCTCCTGGTGTAATGATTGGTAGGAGGTTAATTTGGACTTGAAAGGGACCATCTTTGGGGTATAATGTAAGCAGAGCTAACTTTGCTGCTAATTTGGAAGGGCGGATGGGATGGGAAGGAGAGGGCCTTCCAAATCCCACAAAATTGCTGTGGGATTGTGCAGTGGCCCCTTCACAAAAGGAGCCTATTATACACATAATGCTTTCCTGAATTTTGATGGCACCCTCACCTTCTGAAGACGATGTTGGTAAAAATGAAATACTTAAAAATGGCACAACATGTGAAATGCCTATGTATATTAACAAGAGGCATAACAGACTGCCATATAGTTTTTATAAACTTCATCAAAGGTGTTTTTCAGCTGTGTTGGATTCAGGTTTTTAAATTTTTCTTTGCCAGCTGTCCTTCCTGATGAGTTATGCAATCTGAAAAAACTAGAGACACTAAGCCTAAACAACAATCACTTGAGAGAGCTGCCATCTACTTTTGGGCAACTATCTGCCCTTAAGACCCTGAGCCTCTCTGGGAACCAGCTGAGAGCACTACCATCCCAACTTTGTAACCTACGGCACCTGGATGTAGTGGATCTCTCCAAGAACCAAATTCGGAGCATACCTGACACAGTGCAGGAGCTGCAGGTCATCGAACTCAACCTCAACCAGAACCAGGTCTACAGCTTAAGGGTTTTTTTCTACAGCATGTATGTGGGTTTACGGTCTCCTGAATAAACAATTGTTCTCTAAACTGTAATCATGGAGAGGGGTATCAGAGGCTAGAAGAGAGGTGTATTCTATGGGCTGGACTAATTTCAAAGCCCAAAGTGCCGTGAAGTTAGTTGAGACACTGGGTGTGTTTGTTGTGTAGGTGTTTTTTGGAGGGTAGGATGGGTAACATGGTGAGGCAATTTCAAAAGTTAAACCTCTGTTTCACAAACCTTGAGTTCTTCAGATCATCTTCAAATATACCTCTAATCATCTAGCAAGGAGCTATGTCAGGAAGATAGAGTGGAAAAGAGGCTTAAACTCATATGTTCTCAGAGTTGGACATCAGAGTTCATTCAGTTGTCCTTTGCTGACATCTTTGTCAAGTGTTTGTCCTGCTTTTGCGGAAAAACCGTCAGTGGTAGGATTTTTGGAGATTGTTGGACAGCTTTAACTGCAGTATTTGAAATTTATTTCCATAACTTCAGAAACTCTTTGGTTAACACATATCTGACGGGAGAAACAATCTTTGGTCTAGACATAAGGCACAAATGATGAAACACTGATCATAGTGAGACTGGGTAGTCTTTAGTTTTTCTAGTGTCTACGCTTCTAGATCTGCAGAGTCCATTACAGTAGCCACTAGCCACATGGCCATTAAAATTCATTTAAATTAGACTTAAAAATTCAGTTCCTCGGTTGCACTAGCCATATTTCAGGTATGGCTCAATACAGCCATATGTGGCTAGTGGCTACCATATTGGACAGCACAGATATAGAACATTCCACTAGTTGCAATAAGTTTTATTGGACAAAACTGTTCTAGAATGTCCTGACCTTACGTTATGATGAAATTCAGTCAGCCTTGGATGAAATTGGCTTTATCTTTTCCTTAAAGTGGATATTCTTGTATGTTCTTGAGCTTTTTGGAAAAAAATTCTGAATATTTGGGGAAAAATATTGGAAAAAACTTGTTAAGCAAATTGAGCACTTGCTCTACATTCACCTATGCTGCCTTAAATCAATGGTTCTCAGGTTTTAGTGTGTATCAGAATAACCTGGAGAGCTGGTTAAGAGATCACTGGACTCCACACTCATTGTTTCTGATTTTGTAGGTCTGGGGTAGGGTCTGAGAATTTGCAGTTTTAACAAGGTCCCAGGTGATGGTCTGAGATGATACCAGGCATAGTAAATATAACTAGGTGGCTTGGAGCATTTAAAGGGCAGAAGAGCTGAATGAATCAAAGATAACTGCTTGGTATTGAGCTCAAGAGCCTAAAAGAAGAGTGGTGCTATTGGGAATGGGCATGCTGAGTGGGTTATGACGGTGAAACATCCAATGTGTTTTACTAAAAATCAGAGACATAGGAGTGGAATAGAGGTGGGCAGAAATGAATGTAGATAGATAGCTTAAAAGAAGTGGTAGCTTTAAGAATGAATGGCGGCTTCCCTGGTGGCGCAGTGGTTGAGAGTCCGCCTGCCGATGCAGGGGATACGGGTTCGTGCCCCGGTCCGGGAAGATCCCACATGCCGTGGAGCGGCTGGGCCCGTGAGCCATGGCCGCTGAGCCTACGCGTCCGGAGCCTGTGCTCCGCAACAGGAGAGGCCACAACAGTGAGAGGCCCGCGTACCGCAAAAAAGAAAAAAAAAAAAGAGAATGAATGAGCTTTCTAGGAGAAAGTTTAGAAAGATTGAATATTAAGTATTAGGGACTGCTGTTTGAAAAATGTCCATACAAACAAGAAGGGAAGCCAAAAATCAGGAATAATTCAAAAGATAGGAAGAAAAACACAGCACTTAGGTACAAGAAGTGGGAGTTTCAAGAAAGGGATAGCACAGTCAAATGCAACAGGGAATGAGGGCAACGAATCCTTGACTTTGGCAGTAAAGTGGTTGGCATCTATGTACACGTAAAAGATTGGCAGTAATTGTACCAAAATGTTTACAGTGATGGATTACAGGTAACTTTTTTCTCTAACCTCGTATGATTCTCAAATTTTCTATAATGAACAGTGCTTTTATTATCAGAAAAATGTGTTTCCAAAAAGCCACTGGTGACCTTCAAAAAAGATTTGTTTTTTCCCCCAAAAAAGTGTAGTAGTAACAGAAGCTGGATAACACAAGAGGAGGCTTCTGGAGTGAGTGGGTAGTGAGAAAATGGAGGTGGTAGAAGAAAGAACTAGGACAAATAGTCAAGTAAAGATTTTTTAATTTAGTAAAAAATAATCATTACAGTGCTTATACTTTTTCCTATTATCCCTTTTATAAATTGTTCAATAGATAGCTCAGATCTCAGTGAAGATATCTTGCTGTCCTCGCCTTAAAGTTCTTCGTTTGGAGGAGAATTGTCTTGAGCTCAGTATGCTTCCACAGAGCATCCTCAGTGATTCCCAGATCTGTCTGCTTGCTGTAGAAGGCAACCTTTTTGAAATAAAGAAACTTCGAGAACTGGAAGGCTATGATAAGGTATGTATTAGTGTACTTCTGAATTTCTAGTCACTGCTCCAGAGAAGAGAAAGGTGAAGTAACTCACACGAGTGTTTCTAGGTACGGGACGTATGTATAATCCATTTATGTCAATAAGGATTTGTTCTCCATTTTGGAGGTGGGTTCTGAGAATCAGCCAAATGGTATTGTGCCAAGATGATCTTTTTCTCTAGACAGCTTATTGTAAAGCATCTTTTTCTTTTGATAGGTGTCCTATTAAGATATAAAGGAAAGAAAAAAAACACCCCACAAAACCATGTGCTTTAAATTTGCATCTAGAATAGGTAGATTTTGTAGGAAATGAAGGACCATAAAAACCTAAAGGATGGGCTTCCCTCGTGGCGCAGTGGTTGAGAGTCCGCCTGCCGATGCAGGGGACACGGGTTCATGCCCCAGTCCGGGAGGATCCCACATGCCGCGGAGCAGCTGGGCCCGTGAGCCATGGCCGCTGAGCCTGCGCGTCCAGAGCCTGTGCTCCGCAACGGGAGAGGCCACAACAGTGAGAGGCCCGCGTACCGAAAAAAAAAAAACAAAAACAAAAAAACTAAAGGAAAATAAATCATAAAATCCCAAATAACCAATAAGTTAGTTATTTGCTCAGGGAAAAATAACACATGTATTCTTTCATGATTTTCAGTACATGGAGAGGTTCACAGCCACCAAGAAGAAGTTTGCATGATGTTCTCCAGGAGCATGTGAACCATACAGGACACTGACTTGGAACCTGTTGCAATCTGGCTGAATGAAAGGCTCCTGTTGTTGTCAAGGATATCTGCAGTGAGGAGATGATATTCCAGGAGGTTATATTTCACTCAATGATCTTTTTCCTTTCCAGGGCTCATCTCAAATAAGCTAAAGGGAATCAAACACAGGAAGACTCTTCCATTTTGAGTCATGGATAGGGCAAAGGACAGTGTTGATCTTTGAAACCATCATTTGTTTGGCTTTGAGAAACCCAGTAGCTAGTTGCTATGTATACAGTGAGGGGATGCTGCCTGGTACCAGAATAGCTCCACACAACAGCTTGAAATTTCATGTGTCTCAATGTGCGAGCTTTCAGAAAATCATTTGCCATTCCACCCTGTGTTGACACTTCATATTTTTATGAAATTCAAATAATTCATGAGAGGCTGCTATGGTTAATCTAAGGATTTATGATTTTACTCCAGTCCATTAGTTCAATTGCAATGTTTATACTTGGAATTTAGGATGTACATAAAGGTATGACTCTTGATTAAAAGTGTACTTTGTCAGAGAAGCAACAACACAACACTAAGAGGTGTTCCCAAGGCTGCAGTAGCAATTTTTTTTTTTTTTTTTACTATTGCAGGTGCCTTATTGATAGAGGGCTCTGAAGAGCTAAAACTGTATGCAAAACTTGTAAGATACAGGGTTTTAATAATCAAGATTTTCCTGAAGCTTTGTTAGAAACAGTCTCTTATTTCTGGTCATCTTTTTGTATTTAGAACTCTAATAATCAAATTACCTATCAAAAAGCTACTGTTACAGTATTTTACAACAACTTATGTTTATCAAATTTATTCTCTGAATGAGAGAATATACTAAAGATTTTTTAATAACTATGGCTGGAAGAAAGGTTAATCCTTTAAAGTAAGACGACAGGGGAACTTTAACCTGTAAATGGCCCTTTGTTTGAAAGTAAACTGATAAGAAATGTTTTATGTTCTTGTTCGGGTTGCAAGAGTACTGAAATGCCTTCATGTGACTTATAAACATTTTGTGGTACTGGAAACCATGCTTATTAAGAGAAACTGAAGCTATAAAAGTAGATTTTTTCAGACTGTTACTGGCATGAACATTTAGAAAGCTACAACTCTGCTGTTTTCTGATGTTTTGTCTTAGCCAAGAGGCTGTCATTTACCATGTACTGTTAGTTCTCATTTTACAAACCTAGTTTAACCATTACGTCAAGAGATCACAAGAGCCTAGTGTTTATATGAGGAAAGTCTCTCTGACCTTAAATCTGGTCTAGGGGTTCTTTTTTCCCATGTTATTCTCTGTTTCTCAACTGGGGAGGGATGGGGGTGCCAGTTTACATTACCAATTGAGTTTTGTTTTTTATAAACTTTGTTTAATGCTTAATCTTATTGATCTACTGAACATTTCTCTATTTTATCAATACTTATCTAATAAATCAGAACTTATAAATTAAGTAACTTAAATGTCCCAAGACATTTATTAATGGGAGTTTTAAAAATCCCTACCCTTAAGAGAATCCCGTTTTGATGGCTAACTTTCACAACTTGGACCCAGCCTTGTTTCCAGATACCCTCTCTTCACTCTCATTCACTTGCCCAGTCTTACCAGGTTATTCTGCTCCTTAAACCCACAGTGCAACGTCTGTCTCCTTTAACTGTCTTTACATTGTTTGCTCAGTCAGAATGCCCTCTCTTACTAACACGCTCCTTTTCTGTCTAAGCCCCTTCCTGAGAAGTCTAAGCCGAATTAACTGCTCCATCTGTTACGGCAGCATTTCTCACATTCTGTATTCATCTGCCTCTTGCTAGACTGAGCTACTTGAGGGCAGGGATTAAGTAAAGTAATATGCCCAAAGATATAGTACACAAGTATTTAGACTTAAATATGAGCTAATAAAGTGGGTTGACTTGAGGTCTGGAGACTGAGATTCTAAATCACCTACCTTCTTTTAGAGCTTGGTTAGAAGTCAGTGTAGTATACTGAGTAAGAACATGGGCCTTGGAGTCAGAAAGATCCTGATTTGAATCCAAAGTCTATCATTTACTAGCTTTATGACTTTGAGCAACTTACTCTCATCCATAATATGGGGAAACACCTCCTACCTCTCATGTATGTTATGAGGATTTGGTGAAAAGATACATAAAAGCATTTAGAATAGTGCCTATGACAGAGTAAGCGCTCAATAAATGGTGCTATTTATTTTACCTGTAAAACATTAAAATAGAATTTAGCAAGTTGTACAGAAATGGAAGGCTTGGAGCAAACACTACATCAGGATGAAAAACAAATGAGTAGAGAATAAGGAACCTGAATATCAACCTGAGAACTATAAGTATGCTTAGGAATGTAACTGGGATAACTTAGGGTTTTAGTAAGGGAGTAACCTAAAGAATAGCGTTTAAAGAAACTAATTCCAAGAGCAATTGAGTATAGGATGTCTGGGAAGTAGAAGTTTAAGTTAAGGGGAGATTCCTAATCCATACATGACATGAAAAGATCTAGAGTTGAAATGTGGTAAACAAAGGATGAATTAAAACTGTGAAAGAAGAAAAAAACAGGCACAACTATAGGGGATAAAGATCACTGTCATAAGACCAGAAACCTGAAGAGGGAGCTTATTGTTAAAAAAAAATTAAGTTCAGTGGAGAATAATGTTTAACTCCTTAATTATAGGTCAGTTTTATGCTCAAGGTCACAAAACTAGTAAATGATTGAACCAAAACTTGAACACAGTTGGTCAGACTCCAGAGCTTGTGCTAACCACCTCAGTCACTACCTTTCAAAAGTAATAGAAACAAGTTTCCAGACAGTGTCACAGGAGAAGACTTTTAAGTCAACAGCTTCTATTTCTAGTGTATTATGAGCCTAAGTTCTAGGTCCTCATTCCTCTTTTCTCAGTAGCAGAAGCTTTGAAAAAATATGTAACCTGGGATCCATGGATGGGCTTTCAAGACCCATTTATGCATGATTCACGTGTGTGTTTGTGTGTCTGTTTCTCTGGAGAGATAGGCTGTGTTGTCTTTCATCAAATTCACGAAGAGATCCTTGACCCAAAAAGAGCTCCGCTCTAGAGAGAATAGCAGCTATCATTTAATAAGCTCTTACGTTTGCTGGGCACTGCTCTAAGTGCTTTACGTGCATTACCACATTAAGTCTTCGCAGCAACTCTATGAGGTAGGAATCATTAATCCCACTTTACGCACAAGGAAACTGAGGCACAGAAATGGTTTTATAGTCACTCAGCCAGCAAGTGGCAGAGCTAGAGTGTAAATCCAGACAATATGGTGCCTTAGCTCACACTTCTAACCAATTATACTGTTGGAACAGCATACTGGTATCTTTAGAACTATTTCCTTCAGCCATAATAGTGTTAAAAAATTTTTTTAACGCTTTTAGGAAGGATATTTAAGTATAGAACAGCCCCCAGTGTTTTATACCTTCTTATTATACACACACATTTACTACCACCTGCCAAACTACTCCTTTTTGGCATGTGGCATTTCTATTACTGAGGGCCTAATTAAATCTCACTATAAATATTTTCCTTTTCAGCCTTTGAAAGTTCCCATGTTAACTCTATCTCCTCCAGTAAGTGCGTTGCAGTTTTCACTCATAAACACTTTCAGTCGCTAGTGTATTATAAGCTCAAATGAATAAAACACCTAGTAATGATTAAAATGAACCTCATGACAAATCATAGCAATGAAAAGTCCTATATTTCCAATGAAAATGGGAAAGGTGCTAATAAAGTCAGGTGTTTGTTGGAGTGCCTTTTGATTTATGGATCTTTGCTCTATTCAGTTTGTCAAATAAGAGCTGACAAAATTATTGCTTTCCACCCCCCAAAAAGTACTCACAGAAGCACATCACTTATTTGAAAAAACAGTTCCATTAGTTAGTTACAAAATTTAATTGTAAGGATCAAACAGTGGTTATTGGTCAAACCAATCGACATTAATAGCTTTGAAGTGTGCAGAAGCTAGTTTTTAAATAAAGGTGACAAATACCAGTCAGATTCTTATTAACACTGTTCAGGATCTAAGCAAATGTGATTCTGGAAGTTGAATCCAAAAAGCTAAGAGAATCATAGTGCAATCATCAATAAGTAAACCAAAGACATAATTTTCTAAATCATTTTTAAACAGAATAAATTCTAGTTTTTAAAAAAGTTTAAAGCTACATAAAACTCAAAGTAATCTAACTATTTTCTACCTGAGATCAAAACAAGTTTCTTTTTTCCTATCTAAACAATTCTTGGCATTGAGGTAAATCTGAATTCACGTGATATACTTTGTCAAACTTTTCCAAAAAATTTTAAGCCCTGCTGTAGAGAGAAATTCTCATAATATATATACATATTTACATATTTCTTCTTCAAAGACTAATGACAAATTTATGAGGTTAATAGGCCTGTAATGGGACCATGATACTATTAATAATATGAAAATAAAAAGCCATTCATTTATACCATGTGTTCCTATATGGTGCAATATGAAATGGGATCATAGAATCTATGTACATAGATGAACCACCAAGAGTTCAGAAATTAAGCTCACTTTAAGAAAACTCATTCTGTTATTTGAAGCAGAGGTTGCAAAGTTGTGATGTATAACAAAAATATTGTGTATACAGGCTCCAAAACCAAGCATTGGCCTAAACTGGCAAAAACTGCAACTTAAACAGAAATTAAAACCAACTAGATCTTCACTGTGGTTATGCAACTTTTGGCTTTAGGGTCTGCAGGTTTTACTGAGGTAACAACCTCTTATCTCTTGCCTCTCCTCCTTGTGCCTGCCCCTACTGCCCCCAGCCTTTGACATGGCTGTCTTTGGCAATGCTTCCAAAGTTTCAAAGCAGAAGAACTTGCTAAGTAAATGGAAAGAATGAAAAATAACATTATATATGATGTATGAAAACCAACCTAAGAGTATGGACTGAGAAAGAAAGTACTAGAAGGAAAACTAAGCCACAGTCTACCCTCAAGGGAAAAAGAGAAAATAAAAGAATAGGGGGGCTGTTACTCCTAGATCTTCTTCCACATCATCTCCCGATTAGAAGAGTGTGGAACCAAAATTTCAAACTCTGGAAAGGTAATGACTGAAGGAGGAGCTAGGGAAGTGAATAAATGATAAAGAAGTACAGCAGTAGCTTTAGCTGTCAATGAGTTTCTTTGCTCTGGCATTGGCATTGTCAATACGATCTTTGTTGGTGTCAGCCTGGAAAAAAGAAAAATACACCCGCATTACTTCACAAGATAAGCTGCTCTAAGAAACATTAAATTTCATGTACTTAGAGTAACTGACACATTGAGAAAATTCAGGAAATAGTCCAAGCCACATTACAAAACTCATTTTGGGCAAGAAGTGACAGAATATCAAATTCATTTGGAAAAACCTGGGTGTATAAACATGACAAAGATATAACAGAAGAAGTTGCCAGTATTTCATGAGTTCTATAACATTTTTTTTCATAGTTTAACATGTCTGAAACTAGGATGCATCTTATAATCAATGGCATGTAGATGCAGTGAAAATATAATGCTCTTCTCTGCTATAGATCTGGACCTTGTGGGAGTCCCCTGAACTGAATCATAGAATCTCATCTGGAGCTAGCCTAGATCTCACCCAGAGACTGAAATAACCTACCCCAAGATCTGTGGAACAGATGTATCACCATCCATATCAATATGTAAGTTAAAATGATGGGTAATATGTAGCCTAAACCCATGTAACAGCATTGAAAACATCTTATGAACCATTGTTTGCCTCAATGAAATCCATCATAAGTGATTCAACAGAAAGCCAAGCTGAAAAACTTACCCCAACCTTTAAAGTATACTGAGATTTTAATGAAGTAACAATAAATAAGAACAGCTTTTAGATGTGACACAACCAAACACAGAACACAATTTCAGTATATTTTATATCATATGAAGTAACAAATAGCAACCACACTTTTTTGTTACTCTTGTTTTTGTGTGTCCACCCCATGAGAACCATTCTGCAGAACTGATTTTTACCTACTGACTCATGAGATTAAGATTCAGGAACTTACTAATTTGTTATTAGTTAACAAAATAAAATTCCAAAAGCTAACTCGCTCTTTCAGGGGAAAAACAAAAAAACAAAAAGAAAAACCCCGACAGCTCACAGAAAGGTTAGAGGAGATTGTGAGCTTCATGTGTGAAATTTTAAATAAAACCACTTCGTCCCAAGGTCTTGGTTTCAAAATGAACCAGTTGAGTAAGACAGGAGGACTCGACTATTGTTTTTCAATGTGTTAGAACTCATCAAAACTGCAAGGCCTGTGAGGACAGGATCTTACCCCTATTGCTCTCCCCCAGAGCATCTAGCACAGATGTCTATTACTAAACACTATACCGGATGTCTCATTTTCCTGTGGCACTAAAAAGCTCTTACCTTTTCTGTGATCCGTTCTATTTGTCGATTTTGAGCATCAATCTCATTGCCTATGTCCAGGGCCATGTTTTTTAGATTTCCTAGGATACTGCCCACTTGAGTCAGGTTCTCTTCCATTTCATCTTCCCTGGCATCATTTGTTATACTATCACAAAAAGATAGTTAATTCAGTACTTTGGGGTGAATTAGAAATGGAGTGAGTCTGGATTTAGTTTTTATAAAAATAAGTAACCAAAATGACCTCAGCAAGTGTTGGACCCAACAGATGCAGGTTACCATTCTTGGGAAACATTCCATAGTAAAAATGGAAAGACTAATCCAAGAGAGCACAACATCTTAAAGCCATTTAAGATTAAGAAGTAACTTTAGGATAGTGGTTTTTCAAAGTGTAATTCCCAGCATAACCTGGGAACTTGTTAGACATGAAAATATGCTAATTCTCACACTCCACTCCAGATCTCCTCAATCAGAGACTGGAAGGCACCCCAGCGATCTGTGTTTTAATAAACCTCCCAGGTGATTCTGATGCATGCTTAGGTCTAAAGAACTACTGCTCTAAAATAAGGGTTGCAGAATCCTGGCCCAAAGCCAAATCTGGCCTGCCTTCTGAATTTATAAATAAGGTTTTATTTGAACACAGCCATGCTCATTTGTTTATCTATTGTTTATGGCTGCTTTTACCCTACAACAGAGTTGAGCAGTTGAGTAGTTGTGACTGAGACTGTATGGCCTGTAAAGTCTGAAATATTTACTATCTGACCTTTTACAGATATCCTTATAGGGATTTGGTCGACTCCTACTCTAGATGATACATTTTAAAACACATCTTCTTATTTACAGAAGTAAAACATGATTACTTGAATAATTTGGAAAGTACTTTACAAAGAAAAGTTAATCCATCCTTGAATGTCAACAATCCCAGTCACCATTTTGTCAGAAGGCAAATATTAAAATGGAATAAGGGACTTCGCTGGTGGTCCAGTGGTTAAGCCTCCCCGCTTCCACTGCAGGAGGCACGGGTTCGATCCCTGGTCGGGGAACTAAGATCCCACACACCCCCACATGCTGTGCGGCCAAAAAAAATTTAAAAAAATCCAAAAAAAAAAAGGAATAAATGCTATTTCTAATTAATAAGTTGGGGTTCATGCATAATTACACCCAGTCTCCAGAGACAACCATTCATTTAGGAAAAGAATAAAAATATCGGGAAGAGCTGGCATACCGTTTAATGTATCCGCCGCTGGCTGCTCCTGTGGTTGCTTGCTGAGGCTGACCATTTGTCACTCGGCCTGGCTGCTTAGATACTACATTGCTAGGAGAGTTGTCTCCACCATCTCTCCATGTTGCCTTATAGACTTTACTAGACTCAAAGTTCTTTGTCCTATATAAGAGTCAGGAGTGTAGAGAGATACCAAAAAGCAGGAAAGGGAGAAATGACATTATTAGTGCTTGTTACCTTAGGGATGCCCTAGCACCCTTAGAATAAAAGCTACATGCAGCTAGATCTAGATTATCTACACTATGCTCCATCACAATCTGGCATTGAAAAAGATGAACTGTGTAAGCCCACTAACATTAAAAACATTTTTTTAAAGGTTAAACTACTTCCACCAAATCTTCACTGAGCAGTTAGCAAGTACCAAAATGTAATTATTTGATTTTTCAGGTTCTCCTAGCCTCTGACACTCTCCAGAAAAGAGGTTAATGGACACTAGGAAAAAAATTCCTTAGGAAAGGTGCTCTGGGATGCCTTAATGGTTCCTTGGAAGCGTCTCAGATGTTGATGAGGGATGGAAGAGAAAGAAGGCTGAGTGGGCAGTACTTAGACCTCAGTTGCTCACTTACTTAAACTGTAGTAGTTTCAGCTGATCTGTTTTTTAAAGTTAGAATTGTGCATTAAATTTTTTTAAAAAGGTTTCTTTGGGGGGTGGTGGTGATGTGATGAATTGGGAGATTGGGATTGACATATATACTCTAATATGTATAAAATGGATAACTAATAAGAACTTGCTGTATAAAAAATAAAATTTTAAAAAAGTTATTATAAAAAAATTTTTTTTAAGAAAGGTTTCTTAAGAAACAAACATTATGAAGGAAAGGCAATGAATGAGTTCTTTGGCTACAATGGTACCAGTTACAAATCCTTTGGTTTAGGACTTTTTCATTTAAGAGTTTACTGTTCCACCTTAAAAAAAAAAATGATCCTAAATCCAAGCCTCTTAAAAATAGAAGCATATGTTTAGATTAACTGACATAGCTAAAAATCAGCCAAAGCCAGAATTTTACCGTGGGATTTACTATTTGAACTGGTATAAATGGCAAGAAAAAGAACCTAGTAAAATGACTTTTAAGTGGCTGTTACAAAAAACACAAATAAAACTTTTTCTTACTGATTATTTGGCTAGGTAAAGTTTCCACTCACACAATTTTAGTTTTTGCTTTTCTATAAACAAAAACAAAGTAATATATGGCTATAACATTGGTTTCTGATTTATTCCACATGATACATTAATGAGGAAGTTTTGAAATCGCAAAAGCAAAGGAGAGATTTTAGGAAAGCAGTGGCTCCTTTCTTAATAGGATCCTGTGAGGATTCATGTTTGGCAAACCTAGAATTGGATCTTAGACCTTAATCATCAATGCCACAGAAAGGGTACTATATGTTTAATAAATCAATCTATTTAGTTATTAATAAGCCATGTTAAATCCTTCCTGGAACAAGGTGGGATACACATTATTTAGTACTACTTTTTTTTTTTTGGTTGCATCGGGTCTTAGTTGCGACACACAGGATCTTCGTTGAGGCATGCGGGAGCTTTCCTTGCAATGCGCGGGCTTCTCTCTAGTTGTGGCGTGCAGGTTTTCTCTTCTCTAGTTGTGGAGTGCAGGCTCCAGGGCACGTGGGCTCTGCAGTTGTGGCGCTCAGGTTCCAGAGTGTGTGGGCTCTGTAGTTTGCAGCACGCGGGTTCTCTAGTTGAGGTACACGAGCTCAGTAGTTGTGATGTGCACTTAATTGCCCCGTGGCATGTGGGATCTTAGTTCCCTGACCAGGGATCGAACCCGCATCCCCTGCATTGGAAGGCAGATTCTCTACCACTGGACCACCAGGGAAGTCCCTGATATACACATTATTTAAATGAATATTTATAAATAATTTCTGTTTAGTAAAAAACCCATTTACGTGTATTCTTTGTTAATAAGATGGGTCTCAGGCAAAATTCTGAAGCAGAGTAATAGCAACCAAGTAAAATAAACAACATATAAGTTTATCAGAAAGTTAACCAGAAATATTAATAGAAGTAATATAAGTGAGGCTTTTATCAGGATGTTAGACTGTAAAACAGGTCAAAGATTGAAGGCTGGAATTCTAATGTCACTAAATAATAAGACACTGTGCTTCTGAGAGTCTTAGCACAGAAGCACTGGGTTGGGACAGACTTGTGGGCTCTTGGTCTAGTAAGGGATATACACATGCTCCAACCTCCTCAACCTTAAGAAATAATATTTGAAATTCCTTCAACTTCTGAGAATTCTTCCTTCAATTAGATATAAGGGGCATAAGATGCAAATGAATTGTTTTAACATGATATTGTGAATGAGGTTCAATTAAAGCATAGTTTATAAATAATCAGACTGGTTATCAAACCCTTCTCCCTTTAAGAGGACTGGATCTTTGATGTTCTTCCAATATCAAGGGGAAAAGGTACAAAAAGCTGACTTGAATTGTCACATTTATTTTCAAATGGATTGGGGAAAAAATCTCTGCACTACTTTTTCATGCAGTTTTGACATGCTCTGCATGTTTATAAAGCAGTGATTTTTATATGCTGTTGATTTCATATCTTCATCCTTGTGATAGTTCCATGTCTCTTTCAGCATCTCTACTCCAGGTAATAATGCCTTCTGCTTGCTCAAGGTCCTGCCACATGCTGTTACCCTGGAGCTTCTCCCACTGAGTTGTAAAACCCTTAAAGACACCTGTTTTTAAGGGCATTGTCAGAGAGCTGAGTATCTAATAAAAACAATGGTTTTAATCTAATTTGTCTTCCTTCAAAGGGTCTTAAGTACTTTAAAAGGTAGCATTTCCTAAACTTGACTGAGCACCAAAGTGACCTGGATGATTCTGAATACACAGATGTGTATTTCAGGCTACATTCTGAAAATTCTACTTCAATTTTTGTCTGATGGAGCCTGGGAATCTTCTGTTATAACTATGATTTTATTTAAATTCAATAGATCATTTAGCTGCCCAACCAGGAAAAGAAACACTGTTCTAAGAGACATCCAATCTGTTGTAGAAGGAATATTTTAGATTACTATGGTAGTACACCTTAGTATTACTATATATTGGGACACTGAGGAATTAATCTGGAGGAAGTGAACGTATACATAAGGTTTTTTTTTTTAAGCCACAAGATTTAGAGTAAATTGACTTGAATCCCAATCCTAGACCTGTCATTCAGTAGCTACAGAACCTTATGCAAATTTCCATCTCTGAGCATCTTTTCCTTATATGTAAAACTAAGATGATAACAGTACTTAATAAGTCACAGGGCTGTTGATAATAGATGTAAAATTGTTCTGTAAAGCATTAGACAATTTTTTTTTTTTTTTTCAGTATGCGGGCCTCTCACTGCTGTGGCCTCTTCCGTTGCGGAGCACAGGCTCCGGACGCGCAGGCTCAGCGGCCATGGCTCACGGGCCCAGCCGCTCCATGGCATGTGGGATCTTCCTGGACTGGGGCACGAACCCGTGTCCCCTGCATCGGCAGGCGGACTCTCAACCACTGCGCCACCAGGGAAGCCCAGACAAATATTTTTGTTCTTTGGTTTCAACTCAACCTGATCCTTAGTTAAAAGTTCATGTCTTTAATTGCACAGATTACCAATTGGCATGTTTATTCTTATAGCCCATTAACATTCCCTAGCTTTGAGATCTACAAGCAGCCGAATATAGTTGGAATATAGCTATATAAAAAGACATCTAGGGCTTCCCTGGTGGCGCAGTGGTTGAGAGTCTGCCTGCCGATGCAGGGGACATGGGTTCGTGCCTTGGCCCGGGAAGATCCCACATGCCGCGGAGCGGCTGGGCTCGTGAGCCAGGGCCACTGAGCCTGCGCGTCCGGAGGCTGTGCTCCGCAGCGGGAGAGGCCACAACAGTGAGAGGCCCGCGTACCGCAAAAAAAAAAAAAAAAAAAGACATCTAGGCCAGGGTTGTTTCTGGTCTACAGTAAGAAAGAAATGGTTCTGATTTGCAACAGAACTCTTCTGCATAACAAAATTAACAGCCCCTCTGGGAAGAAATTAGATTTCATAATAAAATGCTTAAGCAAATTTGTGGTAGATTTTAATGCAATTAAGAACTCCATCTAGAAAGTTAGATTTACCCCTGACTGTCAGTTTTGAAGAGTTTAATAATCTTTAACTACTACATTTTTTCAGATAAATATCACATTCAAAAATGGCATGTTTGAAATAAGAATTTGAAATATCCCTTAAGAAGCTGCTATAAATGTAGAAAACAAGTATCAGGATATGAACACAGTAACTTTAACAATTTCTTTTTTGAGTTTTGGTTGTCAACATTAGTACTAACTGAATAAAATAGCAAAAAGAAAGCCCAAGCTGGGGGGCGGAGGGTGGGGAGAGAGGTGATCAGGTTATAGGAAAGAAGAAAAAGAAGGGCAAGAAACAAAGGGTAGAAATCAAACAATTTTCTAACATTTAACCATGGTATTCATAGTCCCCATAAAGATCCAAAATTTAGGAGTCAAACATTATAATAAACAGTAGGCTGACTAGAGGGTTAACTTCCATAAAAAAATTAAGATTAGTTAGCTCTGCATTAGTTCAGTACGAAACCACAGCAAGCTAACACATGACATAATAGGTATTATGGAACAGATGATAATATATACAAAGAGGGTAAACCCTCATTTAAAAAAAGGAGATAACTAGATATGGCAACATTTTAAATTTATATCCCACCTTGTTCCAAATGGCATTTAAGATGACTTACATTGGCAGTTAATTCCTCAATTTGGTAGTGGCCTAAATCATGGGGAATCCAAAATCATTAGAAGCAATACTTCAAGAGAGGAAATACTGATTCTGGAACCAGAAAGGAGTAGGAAAACTTAACAGAAGAAAGGAAGCTGAAATCAAAGTCTATGTATTTAGCCTGAATTCCCTTGCCTTTGATCAGAACTAGAATGCAGCAATTCTCTACAAAGATCAACCTATTTAAAACTTCTTAGGAAACTTTAGGGGTGTTTTTACTTTTATAATCTTAAGTGTTTTTTAGCAAAAACTTAGTATCAGAGCCATTAGTCAAAGGGTGGTATTATAAATTAAGATCCTTTCGTCAATCCATCTTCTGGCAGACAGCACTCATCAAGAACAAATTCACTTTACATTACACACCACAGCACAGCTTTTAAGAGTCTCTACCATTCACAAAATCCATGCACATGCACAGAAAAGCCATTTGAAGCATCACCTTTAGATAGCAGGTTAACAGCCCAAATTGCGCCACAAGACTGCATCTTAAAGTTCCCTTTGATCAGTTACTGAGCTCAGCTTCTGATGTTAAATCTTCATTTTTAGTAAGCATATTAGAAAGGAAGAGATTAGGTGAGAGAATGAAATGCAGAAAACAGTGAATGCCAATCAAACAGAACAGAAACAGGTTTAGTTTTCAAAGCATAATGCATTTAAATTCCTGCCTGGTTTCATAGAAACAACCAACATCTGAGAATCTAGATAAAAAGAAAAACATGAAAACTATTTAAACCAGAGCATACTTCGTTTTTCCTAAGAAAGTCTGAATGATGATATTCTGTCCTAAAATTATGAAAATTAACATGAAGAGAAGGCAAATACTTTGTATCTCGAGTGAGTAGGATGGAGGAAGCACTCAAATGTTGACTAAAATACAGTAATTCAATATTTATTTTAACTAGTCAGAGTTGAATATTTACATTTTAATATGACGTAAGATTCAATAGTATAAAACCTGTAGTACCAATTTTCAACTTCTCTAGTAAGTGGTCCAGAAATACCAACCTATCTTCAAACTATGTGCCAATATGTTTGACATTTTAAGCACAGAATGAAGAGAGGCAGGTTAAGACAGAGGAATACTTTGTCTGACAATGGTTAAAGTGGGACATCAGGCAGTTTACTATTCTGAGACTTCCCATTTTAAACCTGCCTCTTTTTAAACTCGTTAATTAGAATTACAACTTATCAAAGTTACTGACAAAGGGACTTCCCTTGAGGTCCAGTGGTTAGGACTCGGGTGCTTTCACTGCCAGGGGCCTGGGTTTGATCTCTGGTAGGGAACTAAGATCCCGCAAGCAGTGTGACGCGGCCAAAACAACAAAACAAAACAAAACAAAAAAACCCCAAACTTACTGACAAAGATATAGGATTTTTAATAAGGATCTGTTCTATTTTGCTTTTAGGATTCAAATAGTAGCAAGCTAAAAGAATGACATTTATTCACAATTTTAAAGTTTAATCCTGGTAGTCTGTTTTCAAATTCTAGTAGTCCTTTAAAAAGAATTAGCTAAAATTAAAATTCGCTTCTAATATAGGGTTCTGTTAAGTGAAGCTATTTCCATGTCTTATTAGAAAAAGATCTGCTGATATGGCTTTAATGAATACTACTAAAAAAAGAAATCTCAAAGAACAAATCTACTCAAGACATTTTCTATATAGTAATGCATCTAACAAAAGCAACAACAAAAAGGTTCATTCTTTTCTTGCCAGTCAAGCAATGTAGCATACAGTTAAAAACTAGGGCTCTGCCTGGTTTTGAATCTCAGCTCTTCCACTTGTTAGTGTAGCCTCCTTATGCCTCTGTTTCCCCATATGTAAAATGGTGATAATAAGAGGAACTATCTCATATTAAGGGTATTGTAAGGATTAAATTTAAAGTGCTCAGGATAGTAAGAGCCTAAATTAATATACAGGCTCACAACTCTCATGCAAACCTTTGGATGTGAGACATTTTGAGCAGTACCACACAATCACATACATCAATATTTCTGCAGTGAAACAGATTAACATTTATGCTAAGTGTAATAAAGACTATTAAATAGCTTCAGTTCAGGTTACATCTCGTAGCCTAATTAATAAGTTGTGGCACTACATTCCGAAAAAAACAAACGTTTGGCTCTCAGAGTTTTTTAGATTTCTAAATGGCAGATAGGAGACTGTGGACCTGAGTTGTTATTACTAGTACCAGAATTAGTACTAGCTTTATACAGAAGACTAAGATACCGTCTCTGCCTTTAAGAAGCTCATGTTATGGCTATTTATATGATAAGCCTAACTGAAACACAGATTAGCAGATTAAGCTTAGAAAGATCACGCCCCTGGCAGGAGTGAAAATAGATAAAGCTGAGGACAAGAGATACCATAGAGGGCAAGGACTCAATGGTGTAAAGGAGAGATGGATGGAAGGGAGGCAATTAAAATCGGAATATTTAAAGTGAAACACTACTCTCTCCTCTTCAGAGAACAAGTGTTCTGTTATAGGAGCCCCTTGATTCCAACTGTTAAGAAGTGCTTTCTTCTCTTGACCCACTAGGAAAGGGCTCTGCTGAGGTTAGAGGCTGACGACAGACTGCTTCAGGACCATACTCTACCTTCTCTCTCAGACTGTCCAAGAAAATCCTGCCTATGCTTGTCTGAGTACACAAAGAAAAATAAAATTAATACTTATGTAGCTCCATTTCCCACTTTTTATGATATCAGACCACCTTATTCCCTGCTCTTCCTACTCATCAGAGATAATTTGCTCTAGGTTCTAGGGAGGACTTCCTCTTCCTTGCTCTTCTCTTAATATGTATCTCAATGAAGTTCATTTACTTTTTCCCCTGAACTCTTCCAAGAGGGTACATAGAACACAGGAGAAAAGTGCAAGTAAGTTTGCAAAACATAGTTAAAAAAAGAGTTTAGATTTAAAAAAATCTGTGCATTTCAAACTTGTTTGCTGAAAGTAATCTGCTAAACCCTGATTCGCAGGTCATAGTTATTAAAATATGCACTTTTGGAGAGTCAACCAAGGTCTAAACAGGTCAACAGACTTGTCTTTCTTAGCTTCTTATGCCCAAAACAAACACTAAAGTTGACCAACAAGTAATTTAACTCTATTTTCTCCAGTAGAAATGGCACAGAGAATGCTGTCACATGAAACACTTATCTGAAAGCATGACAGAGCAAAACCTCCTCCATTCCTAACTCCTTTGAGGAGTAAACAAATGCTGAGAGTCTGTAAACCTTCGTATCTCATTTTTGGTTTACCACACCAGCTGAGACAACTGGATGGAAGCAGTAATGCTTACAAAGCTCTTTAAAAATGAATACTCTCAGCAGAAAGGATAGTCACTCAATCTCCAGACAACGTCATTTCAGCCAAAGGTAAAGTTCAAAGTTGCTTTGTTAATGACTCCTCATCTTTGTCTGAATACATGTACTTTTGTCAACACCATGGAGTTTGTATTATCCAAGATTAAGTAGAGAATTTAAATGTTAATAATAAAGTCACTAAAAAGAATGAATTCCTTTCTGTCAAGTATAATCTCATATACTATACACAAATAATTTGAAGACTTTTCATCTCCTAGTTTACTAGAGGCCTCAAATCTTCAGAGTCTTCTTTAATGTTTCCTTCTTCATGTTTGATATATAATCAGTTGATTTAACGTGAATTTTTTTGACTTACATTTTTCTCTCTAATCTTGATGATAAAGTTATACCCCACAGGCCTAGTTTACAAAAGGTTCCTAACTAGTTTCTTGGTGTGCAGTTATATACTCCAATCAATCAACCCCTTAGGCTGGCATTCAAAGTTCCTCTATTGCCTACTTATGTATTATTTTCCACTTCTCATCTATGTGAATCATGTAGTACAGTTAAGTCAAGCTCCTCTGTAATCTTTATTTAAATTAAATCTTCCACAGGAAATGTCTTCCCACTTCTTTCATGTCCATCCAGATCTTTCTAGTCATTCAGAGCCCATCTCAAGTCCTATCTCTCCTATAAGATGGTCTCCAAACCAACCTTTATCAGTTCTATACCTTTAGCCTCAGTTGGTATCACATGATCTAGCCCTAGATTTATATAGTTCTTACTTTTTGCTATTCTCTCTCATATAGCCAACCACCTGGTAAGTCTTTTGAAGCCAGGATCCAAGTCCTTTATTCCCTTGACCATCCCTCATGTGCCTACCACAGAACATATATTTTGTTAATTCTCCTTATTTGAAGGGAAAAGACACTAATTCTATCCTGCTCTGTATTACCCAGATGTATATTTCCTAACCTTTTCTTGTATTATTAAAAAATGAAATTGGGACTTGATCGAAAGATTGATCAAATTTAAGCGATGGTTTGCAGTGAACATGCCCATTTATACAAAAAGTTTGATCTGACTGAAGGAGAAACAGCTTCACTTGATCTAACAAAGTTCCTTATTTAGGCCCTGTCATACTTATTGGGAGGTGGGGAGGGGTGTGCTCTCACTTTAGATTTATTTGAAAAAGGTCTTGATTTATCAACTCACCTATTACAGGGGCATACACAAAGGCCACAGCACTTGTTTAGTTCTGTTAAAGTCTTCTCTGCTTCTCTCATGTCTTTGTTTATTTGGTCCATGCCTTCTTCTACGCGTTTTAGTTGTTCTAAGAATAAGTTGTGGAAGTTACATTTTGTGTTACATTCACGGTGCCAACCAGAAAACGCCATTATGATGGAACAGCAAAAACTTTAACCTTGAATCCACCAATAACCCATCACAGTGACTGTATCAGGGCCAGATGGTATTACAGACTGTCCAGAATGAAAATAGTCTTTCACATACTGATCCTGGGGCACCTGGCCTCTGACTGTGGAAAGATTTGTTCTAAAGAAATTTGTATAATAGGAGCATGTGAGGATTGGTTTAGACATCACTTCTGCAACCAAATTAAGTGTACTGTGACTAGACCAGATCCCCCACATTTCTATTATTGGATAGGCTCAAAACCTGAAGGCTGTCATAAGATTAATAAAAACTAGACCAGATTGCTCAGGGCCAAATCAAACAGAATGTTTCCAAGCCTGCCTGAATCTGACCTATTTAAGGACTTAACTTGATTTCTGAAAATGGTGCAAAAATATCATAATGTCTAGTTCATGTACGACCAATACACACAATAAGCCCTGCTAAATAATAAATACTTGGTATACAATGGGGTATTGTGGCCCCCACCTCAAATAGGCAACAAACATGATATAATTCAAATCAGCAGAAAAGAAGTAAAATGTCACTCTTATCTTACAAAGGGAAGGTACTCCCAAAGGCTTAATTAATTTTATACACGGCTGATTTGAAAAGGCTTTCTGGCATCCTAAATCAAATCAAGAATTTCTGCCAATGACTGCAACTCACCCCCTTGTTCATCCAGCGTAGTGATAGTCTTGATTCCTGCATCCTGAGACTAAAAGAAGGGAAAAACGCTGAGAGCACAGCAAAATAAAAACAAAACAGAAACAGAACCTACAAAGTCTGAAAAACAGCAAGAGAGAATCATTAGAAACTTAAGTTTCTCAGAGGACTAGAGCTACAGAGGAAACTAATCTCCCCAAACCAACACACTTTAACATATTAACCCCCCAAAATAAGTCGCAGACTCATGGTGAATTGTCTTCCTTGTCATATTCCAATACTATCAATTAGAAAAACAAAAAGGCCCATTACTGCATGGTTTGACAATTTCAGCAATTGCTGGTTTCAAATAATAAAGCTTATTGATACAATACCCTTCTGATTCTTAACAGTAATTCCAGCCTGTGCTATCAGAATCCCTTCTATACAGTTACTATACTTAACTTGATGATTAAACACCTTCTTACCTCAATGGCTAAACCCAGGATTCTCCTTGTACTTTCCAGAGACTAGGAAAAAACACAGAGTTTCAGCATTCTACAACAATTCCCTTACCCCCCCCCGCCCAAAATCTGAACACAGGCCATATTCATAATGCTACTCTATTTTTAAAGATTGCCAGCCCACCCACCTCTCCCTTTAAAACAAAAAAAGAAAGCTTATTACTATAATTTTGGTTACTTTCTTCCTAACAGATGGTCCTTAAGAGAAAATTTGGAAGGTGAAGTTAATGGGATTTATAAAAAATTTAATGTAAGCAGAAATCTAGGTATATTACACAGATATTAGAAAATTCTGTTAAAATTAAATGTCAGAATTCCTCAAATCTAGAATATCTTTGTTGTAAGTAACTGTTCAGTAATGACTAAAAAAAAAACAAAAAAAACATACAAATTGTTTTCACTTATTTAGCTTTTTGATGAGTTGAAAAAATAAGGAGCTAGTAATGGCGCTCTAGAGCAAATGCATTCTTTGATATAAAGAGACTAGGAAGAAGCCAAAATGGTCTTCTAAGAAGGTCCTCTCATCCTTCCACTGTGAAAACTGAAAGAGAATTATTACTTATTCCAAGTAAAACCTTTACCTCATCAGTAACCTGGTTAGCCCTCAGCTGAATTTCTTCTGCTGACAGATTATCCATGATGAATTAAAACTTGATAGGTGGAGAAACTGAAATGTGGATATTCTGTAAGAATAAGGACACAAAAAACAAGTTTGTTTGAGCAAAGAGTGTATATTTATGGAATTTAGGATACTTGGAAAACACAGTAAAATAGCCTATCTTTATCCCTATCTATTTATCTGTCTGTCTATCTATCTACCTATCTATCTATATTTCAGGTGAAGAAATTAAGGCTGAGAGATGGTAAGTAAATGCTTAAATGCTAGTTATTACCAGAGGTGAAACTAAAACTCAGGTTTCAGGACTTCCAGTGAAGCACTGTTTCTAATAGGAAAGTGGTCCTTCTACTTTGAGAAGGAAGGCATTACTAGAAGACAAGCTTCAAGAAACTATTAAAATGAATTCCTGGTTGTACAATGTTCTTGGTACATTGTCTGAATATGGAAAAGCAATAAGGTGAAGAAGTTGAAGTTAGGTAGTGTTCCATTAGTAAAGTAACAAATTCAAAGTCCTGTGCTTGCAAAGCACAGGAAACATTCTAAAAATGTGCCAGTTGTCCAGGCTACTCATTGGAAAAAATGAAATACTTTCATTCTTAACAAGAAAAGGATAATGCTGATACAGAGAGCTCAGAAAAGACCTAGTTTTTATTAAGAGTAGACTCTCCCTTTCCAATTACTGTATGGTCTGTTATTTTAGTGAAGTCCCTAAGAAACTGTACAATTATTCTTCTATACTTAGTAACTTAGTAACTCATAGTAACTCAGGAAGTGATCTCACAGACATTCAAACTGCAACATAAAACTTTTTTTTTTAACATAAAACTTTTAATAGGTGAAGATTCCAAGAGTCCTGCCCTCTAATATTAACAGCGATACACTGTTGTATAGTATTCTTCTTTGAGCAGTCATGTGGAGTAATAAGCACTGTGTGACTTACCTAGGTTGTTTTCTTTTTACTACATTTGCTAGCTTCGTTATTAAAAATTTGAAAACCAATTTTACCATAGCCCTTTCTCAATGACACATATAAAAGTGTGGTTCACATTCTGGATTTATCCCCAGGGGACATGTGGCAATGTCTGGAGAATTTTTTGATTGCCAGGAGTTGGGGGGGGTAAGGAGGAGTAATGTTACTGGCATCTGGTTGGTAGAGGCCAGGGATACTGCTAAACCTCCTATAATGCTCCTTGGGACAGTCCCACAACAAGAATTATCTGGCCCCAAATGTCAAAGTGCTCAGGTTGAGAAATCCTGCCATGGAGTACACTCACTGACGAGCAGGGAACTTTGTTAACTTCTTAGTACTGAACACTTGGAGGGAAAGGATTTTATTATATCTTTGTACCTCTAACACCTAACAGGATCTGACAGTTCGTACCCCAGTAAATGTGTGCTGAATGAACAAATAAGTAGAAAAACAAGATGTACGCTCATTTAAGTGGATCTTAGAAACAAAGCTACATGTAATAGTAGCACAAAGCCTTCAGATCAACACTAGAACCACAAACCAAAAATTGCCATTACATGTGTATGATTTAGAATGGCCTGCTGGTCACATACAGATATTTTTAGTCACATCCGTAGCTAACCAACACTTTTATTAGAACCATCTAAACAAAAAGCGACAATATCCCATTCCTAGGACAGGAAGGCATTACATTTAGAGCCTTGTTTATAATTCTACTGTCATTGCTAACCATTTCAGGATTTAATTAAGATTTTGAGCCTTGATTAAAGACATTAATGTTCATAAAACTACTGTTATTAAAATTATTAAATTGCCAAAAGTTGCAAATTTAATCTCATAGCTTGTATGCCATAGTAGGACTGTGGCTCTGCCAAAAGGTTCATATACTAAGATACATAATCAAGATATAAAGGCCTCTCTTAAATTAAGAACTGATCATTCATTAGATATAAGCATAAACAGAACCACATGCTTTATTACCTTGCTAATTGTTTATGAGACTTTAGCTTTAATCACACATATGATTATGCTACAGTTTCTCTTCTGTCAATCTTTCATAGTTGTAATTATAAAAAGAAAAGGAAGTTCCTTTGTACCCTCCCACCGTTTTTGTATGCTTTTCCTTTCTATAATATCCCCATCTGCCTGCCCAGGCAGTCTCGTGCTTTCCCACACAAGGTTCCTTTCAAAGCCTGTCCTTCCTAGGCGGTACGCTCCAAAGTTATCTATCCCTCTCACGTGAAACTCCTAAATGCCCCACAGAGCAGAAAGTGTTAAGAAAAGCAATACACACTAATCAGTTAGTATCTGGAAATGACATCCCGATTAGGTTTTCCGATATAGTGTACTATGGGTAGGAAGATATTTTGGGAGTAAGGAAGCTCAGATCTCTCAAACTGTATAATTTTGTAATTCTACTCCTAGAAGTGATTCTTGCCAATTACAAGTCAATATCTGTTATTCTCCTAGTAACTATGAGCAAAACTCCATGTAGGTTCAAAGAGAGGCTTGAATGTAAAACTGACCTCTGTCAAACTTAAAGATTCCAAGAGTCCTTGCCTTTAACTATCAAAAAGGCAGATTAAAAAAAAAAAGGCAGATATAGCTGGGAAGCAGATGTGAAGAGTCACTCCTGGCATAGCAGTGGTGCCATGTTTTAGGACACACCTTTTAAGTGAACTCAAAGTGCTGCCTAGTACTTCTTTTTTTCCCTCCCTGAGCAGATGACACACAAACAAGAAACAGACTTCTGTAAAGTTCTCACATGTTTGGCATGCTGATATCAGGACAGAGCTGCCTAAGACTTCTCTACTCTGGATTTTTGAGGATGTTGAGCACATTATTATAGTAAATGGGAGTAAGTGAGACAAAGCAGAATTGTAAGGGGAAGGCCAAAGAGAGATAAAGAATAATACTCCCTAGGCTCTTTTAGCCTTTACTAAACTGCTCAGAAGTGTCAGGCAGGGTGCAAGCTAGAACTAGCTATATAGCTTTACTCGTATTTATTATCTCCAGAAGTTTTTCTCATGCAGTCAGGAAAGGCTATCCAGAATGGTAGAGTAAAGAGAATTAGAGAAGGGGCGGGGAAGGAAAAATGAAACATCACTTGACACAAAGATCCCATTAAACTCACTTTTCTTAGGTATAACCCAATAGATTAAATATCTGTGTCATTTTCCCAATGCTCCTGGGAACTTACGCTACATGTGCGCCTTTGAGATGAAAATGCAAGATTTTTCTCATTGCCTTTACACCCTATTTCCCTTACTATGGTTCATTTGGGCTTACTAGCAGACTCCTAGTTATCTTTCTTAATTTCTTTTCTATTATAAACCTTGGGGGGAGAGGGGAGGAAGAAATGCTCACTGAGCATGTACTATGTATCATATAACCATCTAAGTTATTTATATATGTCATTATGTCTGTTATACCACTTTATAGGTGGGGAAACTAAGGCTCAGTTTAAGTAAGTAATTTGCCCAAGGTGACCGAGTAAAGAGCAGATTTATTATTCAAGGCTGGATCAACTCTGAAACCAAGGCTAGCTCATGGTCTGGTAAATAGTCTTACTGTTGGATGTACCACCCCTTAATAAGATATGAGAACTGTTGAATGTAAGAATATAGGCTAAGCACTCTACCTGATGGCTCATTTCAAAATTTCAGATACTTTCTATAGTAATACCATGAAATCTTATCTCTTCCACAGACTCAAAGATGGTTAAACTGAAGGAAGAACTAGAAAGACCAGAGTAATCATGGCGTTCATCTGTTTTATAATAATTTAGAACCTGAAAAATATCTACATTAATTTAGAAAATGAAAATAATACTACTGGGAAGAAGGAATACAAAGTAAAAAGGACTCAGAACTTAATCAACAGGAGATCCACATGTCTTCATTGATAAAAATGGAGGGATACTCAGGAAGTAATGAAGAAATAGCACTTTAAATCACTGATTCCTGAAAAGACCAATATAAGAATGATTTTATAAAGTATTAACTCAGTTTATACTGGAAGGCAAGGATTTTGCATTAAAATATTCTACCATTAGTTTCCTGCCTATTCCTTCTCTTAAAACATAGTTAATCACAATGTAAGTTGCTCTATGAGTTACACTCATACAGTTATTACTGTACTCTTTAACAGTTTGATAAAATGTGCAATTCTCTTTGGCATATTTTGATTAGACTTTCATGGTAACTAATGTATTTACAACAAGTAGAAACTTCTGTTCAGAGCAGGCTAGCACAGTGGTGAGTAGTGGGAGCTCCAGCATCCAAATTCTGGCCTCAAAAATGTATTTGTTGTGTGACCCTGGGCAAGCTACCTATCCCCACTAAAGTTCAGTGTCTGCGTTTGTAAGATAGAGATAACAGATCTATTTCAAAGGCTTTTTTGGTGAAGATTAAAAAAGATGATCCATACAAAGTGCTTAGCACAGTGCCTGAAGCATAGCTGATGTTCAAGTGTTAGCCATTATTTCAGTATCATTAGGGAAGCAGAAATAGTAGGCAAAACAAAAGTAAAGTAACAATGTTAAATATGAGTGATATCAATGTAAATGCAACTGAAAATAATCACTACTAATTAACTGTTCCATCTGAAGACTAAATTTGAATATTAAAGTTGACGATACTGTATAGGCTATACAATTTTCATGCCAGTCATGAGGCCTGTGGTTCTCCCACTTAATCAATCAGCTCATGGAAGTGATGCTGGTCCATGAAGGTCACCTTTCAGTACTGCTTAATTAAACTTCACTGCTTGTTATCAAAAAAAAAAAAAAAATCCATCAAGATGGAGAACTAAACCAAGTTTCCGGTTGATAGATACTTAGCTAGACAAATATATATAAATTTGCAAGTCTAAAAAATTAAAGACTGCCCTTAAATGATTCTTTTTTTTCTGGCTAAAGCCGGCAAACACAAACCACAAAAGGGCTTAGGTTATGAAGGTTAGTATATTATACAGTGAACAAAGAAGACTTAAAAAAAATCAAATATGTGCTATAATTACTGGGGGGTTAAAATATGTGTAGAAAAAAGTCTGGAAGGGAATCATCAAAATATAACCAATGGCTGTTGTGGTATAGTAGAATTAAGAGTGATTTTTCTTCTTTTTCCAATTTTCCAAATAGTTTGTAATGTACTACTTTTAAATTTCGTACATTTATTTTTATTGTAAAATATGATAGTTTATGACAACCAAGAAAAGAGATTTATAAGATTGGAGAAAACAAGGACAAGGAATAAATTCTAGACCCTAATTCATAAGCATAATATCAATTCTTAGCCTTTCCTGAGACAGATCTTCCAGTTGGCACATATTCACAGTAAGTGTAAATCCGTGGAAACATTTCTATCCACTAATTGATGATCACCCACCCCAACCATAAAAGTATAGAAATAATACAGTGGAAAAATTTGTCCTAAACTGCTAAAAGTTGTTTAGAGAAAAGGCCCTTGCTACGGTTTGGCTGGGAAACATACTTCACATGATGTGGCAGGAGCGGGTTCTAACTGAGTCTGAATAAGTTCTTAGTACTTTCATGGCAAAATACTAAGAAGTGGATAAAAGAGGATCCCATAAAGAAGCAGAGAACGTAGCTATAATTGAGAATTTACAACAGCTCCATCCTGGAGTACAGTCAATCTTCTGTCATAGCCCCTCACCTCCAGTGTATTCTTGTTCTCTAACTTTTCTACTGACATTCAGCACCGTCAGGGATTCAAAGAAAATGTATGAAATGAGAAGCCATTTAAATGAAAGTCTGGGACTTCCCAGTTGGCGCAGCAGTTAAGACTCCGCGCTCCCAATGCAGGGGTCCCAGGTTTGATCCCTGGTCAGGGAACTAGATCCCACATGCATGCCGCAACTAAAGTTCGCATGCCGCAACTAAGGAGCCTGCTGGCCGCATCTAAGACCTGGCACAACCAAAAATAAATACATAAATTAATTAATAAATAAATGAAAGTCTGTAGGATTTGCTTTAAAATAATTTGAAGTTGGGACTTCCCTGGTGGTCCAGTGGTTAAGACTCCACACTTCCACTGCAGTGGGAGCAGGTCTGATCCCTGGTCGGGGAGCTAAGATCCCATATGCTATGTGGTGAAAAAACAAACAAACAACAAAGGTGGGGAAATGGGTGGGAGTATAGAAGATGCAAAGAATGGCCATGATTGCTGAAGCTGGGTGAATAATACATGGAGGGTCATTATGCAACTTTCTCAACTTTTTATTATGAAAAAATTTAAAAATATACAAAAAATATTTTAAATGGCAGCTAACTTTTTAATAATCTTTACTCACCGTTTTGAAAGTCTAGATAGTGGGTAGGGGATTGAGAGGACTCTAACTACAATAGTTGATATTTATAAAGCATTATACATGCAAGACACTATTCTAAGAAATATTAAAAAAATATAAATACACACACACATTCATTTAATCCTTACAACACTGTCTTAGTCCATTAAGGCTTCAATAACAAAATACCACAGACTGGCTATTTAAAAAGTTCTTGTAAGGGCCCTCTTTATGATTTAAAGCACCCTCACATGGTGGGAGGGGTTAGGAGCTCTCTGGAATCTCTTTTATAAGAAACTAATCCCATTAATGAGGGTTCCACCCTCATGGTTTAAACACCGCCCAAAGGCTCTACCTACTAACACCATCACATCCAGCATTACGATTTTAACATATGAATTTTGGAGGGGAGGACATACAAACATTCGACCCTAGCAAACACTGTTTAATCCCACATTTTACAGATGTACAAACTAAGGAACAGTGAGGTTAAGCAACTTTTACAAGTAGAGCCAGGATGAAACCCAGGAAGATTGCTCTAGAGCATGTGTTTTCAATTACTATTATGCATATTAGATGGAGAGTAGAGAACCACATTATCAAGTCATTCAAATCTGTAGCAGCTTTGCCCAAAGAAAAGTACAGTTGACCCTTTAACAATGCAGGGGTTACGTTAGTACTGTAGTAGGTATTTATTGGGAAAAAAAAAATCTGAGTGTAAGTGTATCCACCCAGTTTAAACCCACCTTGTTCAAGGGTCAACCTGTATACACATGAAGTCCCTGTGAGACAGGAAGGGGGCTGGGCACAACCTTTAAAAGAATGGCATTGCCACTGAGGACACAACATAAACTGGTTACATAAACTGGTTAGGTCCAAGATGGCGGAAGAGTCGACTTCCACTAGACCTCGGGCCTCAGTATATGCTCATCATAATACATCAGCAAGCTAAATGACACACCCACAGGTGCCATGACAGTTCCGAGGCTGACCATAAAAGGCCAAAAAGTGGGTGGTGGCCCAATTCCTGGAAATCCCTGCCCCTTCCCCAAAATAGCTGGAATAATCTTCCCACTCATTAGCCTATGAAACTACCCACTCCTATAAAAATTGACAACCCCGTATCTTGGGGCCCTCGCCTTCTGAGATGGCCCACACTCTGTCTACGGAGTGTGTATCTCTCCCTGAATAAACCTTCTTTCACTTTACTATGGCGCTCTTGAATTCTTTCCTACGCCAAGCCAAGAACCCACATTCAGCGGCCCTCCCAGCGACTCACCTGAGAGCTGGGACATGACCATCCTCTCAAGTCCCAATTTCTTTCCTGCAACACCTTGCCTTCTGCCTTTTCCAAGTTGCAAGTCTGACTCCATGCTTCAAGCACATTTTAGAGCAGTAATTCCCAGCCTTGGTTACACGTTATAATCACCTGATGAGCCTTTATAAATTTAGAGGCCAAGGCTGCAGACCACACTAATTAAATAAGAATCTCTGCGGGTGGGAGCCAGGCATCAGTCAGTTTTAAAACTCTCCAGGTTTCCAATGTGTGGCCAAGGTTGAAAATCACTGTTTCAGATAAAAGTTTTCATTTTTTAATATACAAACAAGTACTAATGGATGATATTCTCCCTGTTACAATTCTGGTACCTAATGGAGGAAAAACATAGATAGAGGTTAACGACAAAGGACAAGAACAACTTAGGCTTCAAAAAGTTAAACACAGAACTACCATGGGATCTAGCAATTTCATTCCTACATATATTAGAAATGAAAACATATGTCCACACAAAAACTTGTACACCAATGTTAAAGCAGCATTATTCGTAATAGTCAAAAAGTAGGAAAAATCCAAGAGGGAGATGAAAATGGCAGAGTAGCATGACGTGGAGCTCACCCTCCCCAACAAACACATCAAAAACACATCTACAAGTGGAACAATTCTCAGGGAAAACTGCTGGAAACTGACAGAACAACTCCTATACAACCAAAGCTACAAGAGAGATCTCCACTTAATGGAGTAGGATAGAAAAAAAGCATCAGGTCAGGATCTGAAACCTTGGGAGGGATCTGGAAGGAAGAGAAGGTCTGAACGGGCAGACTCTCACCCTGGGGAACAAGCAGGTCAAGCAACAATCTGGGCATCCCAGTCCTGGGGGTCTGTGCAAAAGAGAAAAGCCCTGTTGGCTGCTGGGAGAACCACTATGACAGTATGAAGGGCTGGAGAAGAATAGATTCTACTTGGGAGGAGTGCACATTTGCTGGCCTGCCAACAATCAGGGAGAAGAGAGCCTTGCACTGGTAGTTGCCCCATCCCTGCAGATCCTGAGTTCAAAGGTGGTAATAAAAATGCTAATTGAATTAAGAAAGATTATCAATAGAAATGCAGGTCACTGTTACAAAGATCTAGAAACTAATAAAAATGAACTAGTCAAAAACAGATCATTCAATTGCTGAGATAAAAAGCAATCTGGGACTTCCCTGGTGGCGCAGTGGTTAAGAATCCGCCTGCCAATGCAGGGGACACGGGTTCGATCCCTGGTCTGGGAAGATCCCACATACCACGGAGCAACTGGGCCTGTGCGCCACGGCTGCTGAGACCCGCGCACCTAGAGCCTGTGCTCTGCAACAAGAGAAGCCACCACAATGAGAAGCCCGTGCACCACAACAAAGACCCAATGCAGCCCAAAATAAATAAGTAAATCAAATAAAAAAAAAATTCTAAAAAAAAAAAGCAATCTGGAAGCAATGAACAGCTGACTAAATGACACAAAAATAAGTGATCTGGACGACAGAATAATGGAAATAACCCAGTCAGAACAAACAGAACATACAACTCAATAACAACAACAAAAAACAACCCAATTAGAAAATGGGCAGGGACTTCCCTGGTGGTGCAGTGGTTAAGACTCTGCACTCCCGCTGCGTGCCACAACTACTGAAGCCCGCACGTCTAGAGTCCATGCTCCGCAACAAGAGAAGCCACCGCAATGAGAAACCCCCGCACCACAACAAAGAATACTCTCCACTCACCGCTACTAGAGAAAGTCGATGCACAGCAACGAAGACCCAATGCAGCCAAAAATAAATACATAAAATAAATTAATTTTTTAAAAAATTAAAAAAAAAAAGACTCCACGCTCCCAACGCAGGGGGCCCAGGGTTCGATCTCTGGTCAGGGAACTAGATATCACATGCATGATGCAACTAAGAGTCCGCATGCCGCAACTAAGGAGCCCGCCTGCTGCAACTAAGACCCAGTGCAACCAAAAAAAAAAAAGGGCAGAAGGGACTTCCCTGGTGGCCCAGGGGTTAAGAATCTGCCTTCCAGTGCAGGGGATGTGGGTTCGATCCCTGGCTGGGGTACTAAGATCTCACATGCTGTGGGGCAACTAAGCCTGCACATTCTAGAGCCTGTGCGCCACAACCAGACAGCCCGCATGCTGCAACTACTGAGCCTGTGCACCACAACTAGAAAGAAGCCCACATGCCTCAACGAAAGATCCCACACGGTGCAAGGAAGATCCTATGTGATGCAACTAGGACCTGATGTAGCCAAACAAATAAATATTTTTTAAAAAATGGGCAGAATATCTAAATAGACATTTCTCCAAAGAAGACATACAGATGGCCAACAGGCAGATGAAAAGATGCTCAACATCACTGACTATTAGAGAAATGCAAATTAAAACTACAATGAGGTATCACTTCACACTGGTCAGAATGGCCATCATCAAAAAGTCTATAAATGGGCTTCCCTGGTGGCGCAGTGGTTGAGAGTCCGCCTGCCGATGCAGGGGACACGGGTTCGTGCCCTGGTCTGGGAGGATCCCACGTGCCATGGAGCGGATGGGCCCGTGAGCCATGGCCGCTGAGCCTGCGCGTCCGGAGCCTGTGCTCCGCAACGGGAGAGGCCACAACAGTGAGAGGCCCGCGTACCGCAAAAAAAAAAAAAGTCTATAAATAATAAATGCTGGAGAGGGTGTGGGGAAAAGGGAACCCTCCTACACTGTTGGTGGGAATGTAAATTGGTGCAGCCATCGTGGAAAACAGTATGGAGGTTCCTTAAAAAACTAAAAATAGCGCTACCATACGATCCAGCAATCCCACTCCTGGGTATGTATCTGGAAAATAATGAAAACTCTAATTCAAAAAGATACATGCACCCCAATATTCACTGCAGCACTATTTACAATAGCCAAGACGTGGAAGCAACCTAAATACCCACTGACAGAGGAATGGATAAAGAAGATATGATATATATATATATATATATATATATATATATATATAGAATAGAATATTACCCAGCTATAAAAAAGAATGAAATATTGCCATCTGTAGCAACATGGATAAACCTAGAGAATATTATGCTTAGTGAAATCAGTCAGACAAATACTATATGATATCACTTATATGTAGAATCTAAAAACTAATACAAATGAATCTATATATAAAATAAAGATCGACTCACAGACATAGAAAACAAACGTATGCTTACCAAAGGGGAGGTGGGAAGGAACAAATTAGGAGTATGGGATTAACGGATACAAACTACTATACATAAAATAGATAAGCAATGTGGATTTACTGTATAGCACAGGGAATTATACTCAATATCTTGTAATAACCTATAATGGAATAAAATCTAAAAAAATAAATAATTGAACCACTATGCTTGTACACTATGCTTGTATAGTTGTAAATCAACTATACTTCAATTAAAAAAAAAGTAGGGAAAAACTCTAATGTCCAGGACTCCCGTGGTGGCACAGTGGATAAGAATCCACCTGCCAATGCAGGGGACATGGGTTCGATCCCTGGTCCAGGAAGATCCCACATGCTGTGGAGCAACTAAGCCCACACACCACTACTGAGGCTGCGCTCTAGAGCCTGTGAGCCACAACTACTGAGCCTGCGTGCCACGTGCCACAACTACTGAGCCTGCGTGCCACAACTACTGAAGCCTACATGCCTAGAGCCCATGCTCCAGATCAAGAGAAGCCACCGCAAGGAGACGCCTGCACACCTCAACGAAGAGTAGCCCCTACTCACCACAACTGGAGAAAGCCTGCACACAGCAACAAAGACCCAACGCAGCCAAAGATTTAAAAAAACCAAAAAAACAAAAAACTTGGGACTTCCCTCGTGGCGCAGAAGTTAGGAATCCGCCTGCCAATGCAGGGGACACAGGTTCAATCCCTGGTCTGAGAAGATCCCACATGCTGCGGAGCAACTAAGCCCGTGCGCCACAACTACTGAACCTGCGCTCTAGAGCCCAAGAGCCACAACTACTGAGCCCACGTGCCACAACTACTGAAGCCTGCACGCCTAGAGCCCATGCTCCGCAACAAGAGAAGCCACCACAAGGAGAAGCCTGCGTACCACAACGAAGAGCAGCCCCCGCTCGCTGCAACTAGAGAAAGCCCGTGCACAGCAACAAAGACCCAACGCAGCCACACATAAATAAATAAATTTATTAAAAAACAAACAAAAAACTCAAACGTTCATACAATGGAGTATCATTCAGCCATAGAAAGGAAGTTTACATGCTACAACATGTATGAGCCTTGGAAGCATTATTCTTAGTGAACAAAGCCAGATACAAAAGGCCCCATATTGTATGATGCTATTTATATGAAATGTCCAGGATAGATAAATCCATAAAGGCAGAAAGTAGATTAGTGGTTGCCACAGTTAGGGGGACGTAGGACTGACTACCAATAGGTATGGGGTTGTTTTGGGGTGATGGAAATGTTCTGGAATTAGTGGTGATGGCTGCACAGCCTTATGAATATGATAAAAGCCACTAAACAGCATACTTTAAAATGGGGAATTTTAAGTTATGTGAATAGTATCTCAATAATATCTCTCAGTTTTTCAATAAAAAACAAAAAAAAAGACTTAAGGTTGGAGAAAGAATAGTCAAGCAAAAGAAAAAAAAGTATGAGTAAGAATTAAAAGGAAGATAGGAAGGAAAACATTAATTTTGTAGCTTTTCCTATGCTAAACTATTTTCTGCCACAGTGTAAAATCTAAGTTAAGAGATTTAGTTAAAATAAATGATAGTAGTTATAGAGTAGGCACCACTGAAATAAAAAACATATTTTACATTAAATGAATCACATTTCTTCTCCAGGAAGAGAAATGGTTGTCGGAAAATAGGGTAGAACAACCACATTAAGAAATACACCTGATGCCCTTCTTCATTAACTTCTTCATTCCAACTTCTTGGAATTCTGTAAACATGACTTTCTGTATTTTTAAAAGGGGAAAAATTCCAAGTTTTCTTTCTTGTAATGAAAGAAAATTATTTTTTTTTAACTGGTACTCCTGGCTATTATTAATAAGTATGCAAGACAAAGTGAAACCTAAATAAGGCAACAAATTCATTATTTATGTTAGTATATCTGAAAACACTGACTTTTGCAAAAGACTTAAAATGGTCATTATATGAGGTTAAACACTGTAATTCTCATCAATAAATCTTAAGGCTACGCTAAAAACTATGTACAGTTTAAAAACTAAAGGCCCAAAATGTGAAGGTCCATCCTATCTTAAATTACATGGAATAAAAATGTTTAAAAAATTTTACAGGGCTTCCCTGGTGGCGCAGTGGTTGAGAGTCCACCTGCCGATGCAGGGGACACGGGTTCGTGCCCTGGTCCGGGAAGATTCCACATGCCGCGGAGCGGCTGGGCCCGTGAGCCATGGACGCTGAGCCTGCGCGTCCGGAGCCTGTGCTCCGCAATGGGAGAGGCCACAGCAGTGAGAGGCCTGCATACCGCAAAAAAAAAAAAAAAAAAAAAATTTTACAGGTGATTTTTAAAATAAATTTATTTATTTTATTTATTTATTTTTTATTGTGTTGGGTCTTTGTTGCTGTGCGCGGGCTTTCTCTAGTTGCGGTGAGCGGGGGCTACTCTTCATGGCAGTGCGTGGGCTTCTCATTGCAGTGGCTTCTCTTGTTGCAGAGCACAGGCTCTAGGAACACGGGCTTCAGTAGTTGTGGCTCACGGGCTCTAGAGCGCAGGCTCAGTAGTTGTGGCACACAGGCTTAGTTGCTCCGCGGCATGTGGGATCTTCCCCAACCAGGGCTCGAACCCATGTCCCTTCCATTAGCAGGCAGATTCTTACCCACTGCGCCACCAGGGAAGCCCTTTACAGGTGATTTTTATTTGCCTTATACAATAATGTATTTTCTAAATTTTTTGTAAAAATCACTTTAACATTAGAAAAGTTACAAACATACACTGGTTTTGTAGACAAATTTCAGCACACTCTAGAACTTTGTTAACAGCAAAAGTCTATGCTATAACTACAAACCTTTGACTGATAATGAAAAACTCTAAAAGATAAAAAATGTTGCAAGCTCCAATGACAAAAGAAAAATTGATATGATAGTATTTTTCAAGCCCAGGTTATCTATGGGCATTTCAGTTCTTACTCCTATACAATTAAAGTTTACTTGACCACTATTTAAGAAAATAAAATGCTGATTAAAAAAAATCAAAACTCTCGGGCTTCCCTGGTGGCGCAGTGGTTGAGAGTCCGCCTGCCGATGCAGAGGACACGGGTTCGTGCCCTGGTCCGGGAAGATCCCACATGGGCTGGGCCCGTGAACCATGGCCGCTGAGCCTGCGCGGCTGGAGCCTGTGCTCCGCAACGGGAGAGGCCACAGCAGTGAGAGGCCCGCGTACCGCAAAAATAAATAAATAAAAATTAATAAAAAAATCAAAACTCTCAAAAGATAATGCAATACAAGAAAAATTTAAATATCCCTATTCTTTGGCCTTTCCCACTTTTATCAATTTAGAAGAAAATCACAGATATAGGCAAAAATACATTAGTCCCAGTATTATTTATAGTGTTAAAATCATTGAAGTAGTCTAAATAACCAGTGATAGAGATTTGACTGAAAAATTATGGTATAACTACATGATGGAATGTTATTCAGCCGATAAAAGTTATTTTTGAAGATGTGATATTCTTCCATATTTAATTTTGATCTAATACATATACATGGTTTGAGACGTCGAACAGTTCTACACCAATAAATAGCAGTTCCCCTGACCTTCCTCTTCCCCCAAACCAACTCCTGCTCCCAGGACCCCAGAGGCAAAATTTTCAACAGTATTAGTTATTTTAGTGTTTAACTCCCAACTTCTAAATCATGCTTATGGTGTTGTTTCTTGATATTTGTCAATTTTGGGTATCATCCACTGACTTTCTACAATGAAGATATTTAGCTCTTACACCTTCCCATCCCCTCCTAGTTTTGATGCTTATCCTCACATTATAGACTGGCTGGCTTATTAAATTCTTGGCTGGAAATCATAAGTTCTAAAGAAGTGAAGGAGTATATTTATTTACATTTGTCTATCCCACTCAAATGTAGATGACCATAAAATCCTTCCAAGAATACTTCTATTAAACCCAAGGAACCCAGGGTTCCATGGAACACCATTTGGAAAACACCAGCCTACAGAAATTTCTGCTTAATTAACCAACTATGTGTGAACAAAGTTTCTGTTTAATTCTCATCTCAGAGAATTATCTCTAAAGAGAAACCTCAGAGATCATCTAGTCCAACTTTTTTATGCTAAGAGAATAAAATGCAACTCTTAGGCTTTCTTTACACAGTCGTTACTGGAGAAGTGGCAGGGGTGCGGTATACTTCTTGGAACAGACTTGATGATAGCTGAGAAAGAGAAAGCAGAGGAGTGTGGTCATAAGAGGGCAAGCGAAACAGAGGTCCAGCTGAAGAGGAAAACTATAGGCCAGGGCTGTCAGATGAGAATTGGTAAAAACTACCATGTAGCTATGGTGACCTCCCCAAGGGAGCTGAAAACTTCCTTTTGCTGACAGAGAGCAAGGAGGAGTCAGCAGCCTACCTAGTCTGAAGGTGTGGAAGAAAGGAACCCTGGTCCTAGAATTCATCTCTCTCAATACATTCCACAAACATTTTTCAAGCATCTACTATCAAGTAAGGGAACATATTTTGATGCCAAGAAAATTACCTTTATTTCTTTTGCAATGTTTATTTTATACTACCTGCCTCCAAATATATACAGTTTTCCTTTTCACTTAAGTTTTCTAATTGTTTTATGCACATAAATTCTGTCTCTCTACAAGACTATCCTCTTCCTAGCCTGAGGCTAAGACCATCTGAAATACTGTCAAGGCCTAGTTGGGTTGAATATGATTTCAGTTATAATTCTCCTGTGACTAAACTTTCTACATCCAGATAAGGTGAGATAATTTAATAAATTGTGTTGAATGAGCATAATGTAGTGGTTCATAACACAGACTCTGAGGTCAGATAGACCCTGAGTTCATCCTAGCTCTGGTACCTGGGCAATTTACTTAACATATTCAAGTCTCAGTTTCCTCATTCGTTAGGATTACAGTTCTACCTCTCAGGGTTGTTTCAGAAATAAAATTAGTTAAGGTATATAAAGTGCTTAGCACAGTGCCTAGCACAGAGCAAAGACTCATGAAATGACAATTACTAATGAACTGCTCATTTTCACTCATGTTATTTGTTATGTTCTCTGTGGCATCTGACTCCTGGTATCAAAATGTTTGAGAAGCTACTCAGAAAGTTTCCAGGTAAACTTAGAATCAGAGCCAAAATACTTGATGGTTGGGATGAATATTTTATTCAGGCTATTGGAAGCCTTGCCAATCATCCCTACCTCACACGTGGTATCTCATGTTGTGAGTTATTAGGTGCCATTCCAGGCGCCTAATAAAGTACTAGTATATGCACAATACACCTAAGCAGCTCTTTTTTGAAGACTCTTAAACATGAGTAATGGAGAATAAATGGAAAGAATAGAAAAAAGGATTACAGAGAACGGAGTAGAAATTCAGATATGAACCATCACTTACTGCATAAAAGAATTTAGTTTCTCTTTAGAAATATATTTCATTCTTAGATTCCACTTTTAATATGGAACATTAAAAGTGTTCACACACAAAGAAGAAAGGAAGGAAGAAAAAATGTTCACACTTATACTCACAAAGTACAGGTACATGGTATTTCAAAATACTCTAAACATTCTAGGTTAGGCCAAAAAGAATACACGCTCTGATCAGGAAATTTAATTCTTCCTGAAAGCATTTAGATGAGATGAGAGTCTTATTTATGTTAGGGTTCATTTCTTCCTTCTACTTCCCTCTATAGGAACAACTTTAGCAATTCTTATACCAAAGCCCCAAAGCTATGCAAATATAAGAAGTACACCTCTGAATCATACCTATTAAATACCTTGGTTTCAAAGACTGCTGAAGCACATGAATCAAGACAGAAATCATACTACTGAGGGGAAAAGTACCACTAAAGATCACTAACCAAAAAGATCAAAATTACACTTCAGTTTTACAGAAGCACCTATTATAACTTAATTGCTTGATGTCCAAAACCTAGTTTTCAAGTACTGCTCAGCCTTGGAACTTCTGCAATTCTACTCTAAGTGATCAGGATATAATCCTGGGGAGGAAGATCTAGATGTGATTATAATGAATTATATTGACCACGTCTAAAGGAAAGGCCGTGAGAACAGAAAAGGGATGATCTATATGAAAGATAAGAAGGAGGCTCAAGAATGCAGCAGTCGTTCCCCAGGGAAGACAGAGATGCAGTCTGGCAGACATAAGTATGGAATCTGCCGGGGAGATACCAAGTGTGAGGTGGGGAGGACTGGCATGGCTTTACCTTGCCTGAGAGAAATATTCATCTAAACCATCCAAGTATTTTGGCCCTAATTCCAAGTTTACTTAGATGTTTTCTGGTAAGTTTCTCAAATATTCTGATGGGAGGAGTCAGGTGCCACAGGCAAACATAAGCATTCAGATCCCTGGAAAGGAATATCCCCCACAGCAGATGGAATGGCATTCTTGTTTATACAAAAAGCAGTATGGTGTAGTGGTTAAGTGGCCAGTATTTGGAGGCATAATGGTTTCAAATCATGACTATTGCTTACTTAACTTCTCTGTTCTTCAGTTTTCTCATTAAATGAGAATATAATGCTTACTTCAAGTGTTGTTATAAGGATTGAGTTAATTTATACAAAGCATTTAGAACCCTGCTAGAATGTAATGCTAACTGAAACTAACTAAAATGCTAACTAATGCTAACTAAAAAGGATTTGATTTGGGAATCAAAGCACAATCAACTCTAAGAAAATTGTGATTTTGGACTATTAAAGAAGTGCCACAGGGAATTCCCTGGTGGTCCAGTGGTTAGGATTCGGTGCTTTCACTGCTGGGGCCTGGGTTCAATCCCTGGTCAGGGAACTAAGACGCCATGAGCTACACCACACCGCCAAAAGGAAAAAAAAAAAGAAGTGTCACAACGTAGTCATGCAGGAATATAACGTGTGTATGTATGTGCCTGTGTACAGAGGGGGCAGGATGGCTTTAAAAGGCAGGTAGGAGAGAGGTTATGACGGGCTTATATCCTATACCAAGAAGTTTGGATTTTATTTTATAAGTATCAAGAGGCAGTCTAAAGGTAATCTCAATTGTCAAACCTTGTTAAAATAAATGTTAAGATTTTAAGATGAGGGAATTCCAGAAAAACATAGTGAACAGTGATTTAAATATTTTAGTAGCAATTCGACCTAAACTGAAATCAAAACCAAAATGTCAGTGACTTAAAGGACTGCAAATGGAATCCCATCTCCACCCCCCAATATTACGAAAAGAACAGTAGATGCTGTTTCCTGGCTCCACAATCCACTTCCTCCAATTGTTAGAGGCACTGGATCCATCTGTTCCAAGCCTCTACCCGCCCAAGACAAAGAAAAAACCAGTCCTTGTCATCTACTTCTCTGTCAATCTACAGACCTGGAAACAAAATATGGCACTGGAATAAAAAGTTCAGCACTCTTAGATGCAAGCAACATCATATATTATAAATGTTAACATATACAAAATGCAGAGTACAAACACAGTTAAAAAACAGATTTCCAGAATATTTAAGACAGAGGAACACACAGGAGGAAAACAAAGCACCTTAATTCAGAGGAAACAAAACAAAAGGCAGCTGATTTCACACAAAAATGTCAAAGAGCACACATCCTCTTTTTCACTTTTGCTATTCTAATCTACTTTCATCTGGTGAAACCAGATAAGTAAGTTTGTTAGAACTGTGTCACAATAATGAAGGCCACCATCACAAGGCTCACAGAAAGAACAAAAAAAGAAAGAAAAAAAAAAAAGAAAGGCTCACAGAATTTTGGAGTCCACTGGCCTTAGAGTTTAGGTAGTCCAGTCTTCACTTTCTCTTAAAAATGAGTAGATTAGGCCCAAAACAGTATTTTCCAAAGTGCAGAACAAGAACAAGAAATTATTTTAGTTGTTATACAAGCAATACTTATGCACTTAATACTTATGTATTTATTATAATATGTACTAGAAAAAGTTATAAAATATAGCAAAACCGTGATTTCACAGATTATCACTTTGGAAGAGGGTAATGTTTAAAAGAAAGTCTATTAAAATTTGATGTAAAATAGTAACACAAATGATCTTCTAAAATGCATAATTTATGATGGTGGTATGGTTCATGCCAAGTGAAGTACCATAGCTGTCCCATGAGCAACAGGACCTGTTTGTTTGCTCTCCTCTTGGTTCAAGGTTGTGTCCTGAATGATTAGAAGAGATGTGATCTTTAGTTCAGTGAGCTTGTTACTAAAGTTGATTTAGAGTAAAACAAACAAACAAACAAAGAAACAAACAAACAAAAAAAAGATGCATACAGAAATTCTACTGTTTTTAGGAAAGAGTATAATATTGTTAAGAAAATAATGGCACAGTAAGTCATTCCTATTCTGGAACTAAGATAACAGCAATTTTCTAGTGCATACTCACATACCACAAGCACCTAAAAAAAGAACTCTAGCAACACTGATAAATATTTAAGTTGTAGGTTGTTATATGATCATTTTATTTACTTTAACATGACCTGTCGAAGGAGCAGGGTAATGTAAGAAGAGGTTTTTCTAATATCAATATTTGTTAAAATTTATATGAATGCGTTTCTTCTCATTACCTCTTGCCAAAGGAATGAATGACCAGTGATCACTGGATGCCTTTGGCATCAACTTTACTGGTGGCAGAAATACTAATATTTTTAAATTTTACTATGAAATATTTTAAGATTAGATGTCAAAGTATTCTTGCTAATGATGTCTCATGAATTTCAAGTGTGGTATTTTCCAGGCAAGACAAGAAAGTGGGAGAACCATTTCTATCTGGTCATAAGCTGCAGTATTTCACCCGGACATCTGAAAACCAGTCTTAAGGGCACCAGGGCAGACGGAGTAATATCACTCTCAATTCTCGAAATATCTGCTACTAAGAAGCTACATTATTTTCACAAGGCAAAGGGAACACTGTCAGAAGCTGCCAGTGTCCATAACTCTCCTTTCCCAATAGCCCCCACCCCTCCCCGAAGTAGATGACAAGTAGCAAAAAGCAAAATACTACCCCTTTCTCATCTTCTTTTCCTAACGTTGACGACTTTCGGTTTCCTCTAACTCCCACCTGCCTTTCCTAGTAGTGTGGTGACTAACAATGAAAAAAAGTCCCAGGTAAAATAGTACTTTCCAGGACTTTCCCCCCGCCCCCCTTACTCCGTGGAATTCGATCTTTAACCCACCCTTTCCTTCGTGTGTCTTCAGTAAAGCCGCGAGGTAAGAATGGATTTTCCTGGAGAGCATGGACTCCCCAATGCCATGAACCTCAGAAACCTTCAAACAACTAATTCAGAGTTATCTGATCACTGTGGCCACCATACAGTCTATTAATCCCGATCGCAGCAACACTGCGAGGGTGGGAGATGAGGGAGTGGGAGTTTACCTCTGCTAGGTTTCAAGGAAGGGTCCAGAGAACCACCATCTCTCCACCCTTCCTCCTCTAGCCCCTAGATAGTCTCCAGGCACCTCACGTCCTCGATCCGGGCCGGACCTGCCCAGTCGGGGCCAGAGCGCCCGCTCCTCCCCTTAAGCCCGACGCCACCAACTTTTCAACCGTCACGATATACTCTTTCTCCCTGGGATTATGATCACAATCTTCACTCGGCCAGCTCGTTCAGCCCCACTCCTGGAGACTCACCAAGCAGTTCCGGCCACTCCTCTCCGGCCGCGGCAGCTCGGACACCCGCAGGCCGGACTCCAGGCTGCACCCCAGCTGCGGCCTTTTTGCGCCTGCGCTCGCCGGACCTGCGCGCCTGCGCATTTCCCCAGCGCGGCGGGCGCGGACACACCCCTGAAGCTGGAGCCAACCACCGTGCGGAGGCTTTAAATCTCCTTGCCACGCAGGCGGAGAGCTTGGGGACTCGCCCGATAACCGGATAATTCGAGTCCCGCGCGAAGTTGGGAAGTGTTCACACAGCAAACATTTACTGAGGGCAAACAGTGTGCCAGGAACTGTGCGGGATGAATGCTGAGGAAAAGAAGGCGAATAAAATGCCTTCCCTGCCCTCTGTCTAGACTTGGGAGAAAGATATGTAAACAAATTATGGTGGACTGAATATAATGCTTGACATATAAAAAATCCGAGGCGCTGCTGGCGCACAATGAACTAAGCGCTTTATTCTTAGGGGTATCTGGAAGGGTTCCCGGAGGAAGTGACTTTTGAATCGTGAAGGATAAGCAGGAGTTCCCCCGGAAGTCCGGGAGGGAGATAGAGATTTCCAGACTGTGGGCACTGGAGAGTCCAAGAACATAGCGCATTCTGGAAATTTCCTTGTAGGTCATCCTACTTAGAGGCTTAAACTTCATCGTATATCTTTCGGTGAAGGGGGGAATGAGTTTTTAAAAGTTGGCAATGGCCAGATCTTGGAAGATCTTGCATTTTTGGACTAGTGAACCTGCACTTTACCATGATCACCGAAAATATTGAAGGGTTTTAAGCAGGTCCGGAAACGGTTCCAGGCACCTCTAAGAATAAAGCATAGTGCTGGAAATAAAAAGAGTTTCAAAGGAGTTGTCTGTTCCTAAGGAGTCAAGGAAGATGAACCCTGAGAAATATCTTTTCAATTTAGTAACAATGGTGATCTTAGTGAAAGCTATGTGGTGAAATGATGAGGTTGAAAGATAGATTGTACTAGTTTGAAGAGAGAGGAGATGCAGAAACGGGGACAAATTGTACGGCTTTTGGAGAGTTTGGTCTTGAAGGGAGGCTGAAAAGAGGATGACAAGGGGTCAAAGTTTTTGTTTCTGTTTTTTTGTTGTTATTAGAATTAAGACAGGAGAAACTTAAGCATGATAGGGAAGATACTGAGAAAAGACTGTTTTAAAGAGAAGGGTTAGTAGGTAAAGAGCTTGAGTGGGTAAAAGTAGAGGCAATCTAAAGCACTGTTGGAAGGAAAGTTCTTGGAAACAAGATAGAGAAGATATCTCCTCAATTTTAATGAGAGGAAGTATTTGTAAGTTTGTATGTTTAGTAACAGGAAGTTAAAGAATTTCTCATCTGATGGTTTCTGTTTTCTCTGTGAAGTAAGAGACAAGGTCACCTACTGATAAAGAGTTAGGAGTTTTAAGAAAAGTGGAGAAGATTTGGAATATTGTTGTAGAAAGTTATGAAGCAAGTTGACCAGAGAAAAGTAGTAGGACAGGTAAGTGGTGTTGAGGGCCTGTATAAGATTGGAAAAAATGAACTCACCAGTTTCTGCCCTCCTGCATGGCCTTCTTAAGCAGTAATCACTTCTTGAGGGTAGAAGTGGAGAAAATGAGCTCATTTAGGGTTGGGATGGTGGCTGGTATAATGCTGTGGTTCTCAACCAAGGATATTTTTGCTCCCCAGAGGACATCTGGCAAAGTCTGGAGATTTTTTTTTTCCTTTGGGAGATATTTTTGACTGTCAGGACAACAGGTGTGTATGTGTGGGAGGTGGGAGTCATAAGGGGGGTACTATAGGCATGTAGTGTCCAAGGATGCTGCTGCATATCCTGCAATGCACAGGACAGCACAAGTGTTATTTCCAAAATGTGAATAGTGCCAAGGTTGAAAAACGCTGATCTACGATTACCTTGATGCTCACCAACAGCTGACCTTGGTCTTCTACAAGCTTTCTCTTGGACTGTGGCCCTGAGATTACAGGGTAAAGCAATTCTTACACTGCATGCCTTTAACGCTAACCCTAACCCTAACCCTTGGTGTTTCAAAGACTTGTGATGTCACAAATACGGAACTGGAATAAGTTCCTCAATCCTCTAGAAGCAAATCTGGATTTACACATAGATGGAGGGAGCTGCTTACTTTGATTTGAGGTATTGAAGGTCTTGTTAAACATAGATATTATTAAAAGTTTTCAATAATATAGGAAATTCACATCATTATCAACTTTAATGTAATTTGGTTTATCTGACTAGTTTTAGTCACTAAAAGATCCTGAGGGAATGATTATGGGCTAACTTTAATGATGAATATAAATACATTAGGTACTAATAAGAAATATAATCATTGGTGTTGATGGATTTAGGCACCATTCATGGACAGGCATTTGACCTATGTTTTGTCATTCACTCCCAGCAACACCCTGAGAGATAAGATTCACTCCCAGCAACACCCTAATTTTAACTCTGAGGGAAGTGAGGTTCAAGAAAACTTGTAATTTTCCCAATATCACAAATTACTAGTATCTAGGTCAAGATTTGACCTGAGGTCTGTCTGTTCTAAAGCTCTTGCACCTTCCATTAAGTTTCAATAAGTTTTACAAGGAAGGCGTGGTTGGAAATTTAGCCACAACAGTTGCCACTACCTAAAGGGAATGGTCGGGACTTAAGAGAGTAGGAGCAAAAGGGAGGCCCAGAAAGAGCAAAATGAAAAAGAAACGAGGGAGGCTGGTCACAGCACCGTCCGGTGCAGCGGATGAACTCTTCCGGCCTTTGGTCTTCCTCCATTCTTTTGCAGTAAAGCCTCTTTCCTCTGTGTCCGTTGCTCACTCTCGTGTGTTCAAATAAAGCTAGGTTATTGAGAAAGGCTGAGCGCAGAGGGAAAAAAAAAAGGAGCGCGACGGCGGTGCTGTGCGCCTGCGCTCTGGCGGCGGCGGCGGCGGCGGTGCCAGGCGGGGAGCGGGTCCGGAGCGGGCCCTCGGACCCGAAGCTGAGGTGGGCGGCTGGGGCGTCCGTGGGCTCCGTCGCTGGGGCCTCGGAGGCCTGATGGAGTAAGAGGGTTCGGCTGCAAGTGTGAGTATCCAAGGGCCGGGTTGTGCTGAGGCATATCGGAGCCCGAGGGTCCCGGTGGTCTGCCACTTTAGGGAGGATGTTGGGCTTCAGGACGCGGCAGGTCTCTGCTCCTGCGGGCTGCGGCGCCGGCGCGGCGGGTCGTCCCCTCTCCCAGAATCGGCGCGGGTTTACGGGCAGGCGGTGCTTCTGGCTTCGGGGTACAGGTTCTCGCGGGGGCGTTCCGGCTCTGCTCCCAGCTCCAGAGGGAAACGTGGCTCCAGAGGCTTGACCTTTCGGAGAGGTCGCTGACCTCCTTCGCCCCCCCCCACCGGGGCCGCAGGGAGCCCATAGACCCAGGTGCCCTTTATGGCCTACACGTCTCAGGCCACGGACACCTTTCCACCTCTTGTGACCGACAGCCTTCGTTCTTTTTCCTCCTTACGTCTTCTGTTCCTGTGTGAGTCGTCTTAATAATAGCTGCTAATTATGGAGCGCTTACTATGGGTCAATTTAATATTTAGTCCGAATCTCAGTGTATACTTATGGAGAGGAAATGCTTTGCACCCCACTTCCCCTTCAACCTGCTCAATTTAATCATCTTTGAGAGGCAGATTAAGCCATCTTGTTGGGAAGTTTGAGATTTCCATGGCTTTTAGCAATTTGGGACACCCATCCTAGTTAAGGAAAGTTCTCTTACCTAGCAAATGAGTCTTTTTCCACCATAATGGTTTATATCAAAGTTACTCAAGCCAAAATAACTTTTGAGCACTTACTAAGAGCCTAATACTCTTCTAAGCCCCATGGAAAATCTTAAAATTTGTTTTAAGCCCTGTTCTCAAGTGAGTGAAACAATGGAAGATAATATTTAGATTCAACTAGGATTTATCTAACACCTACTGCACATGTGCCAGATACACTCAGGTCTGTCACAAAAAATTAATGAGATATTATAATGAAAGGTGGTTTTTTTGGAGCACATTTCAGGTGAGGTCGCTGAGAGTTTGATGGTAATTTGCTCAAGATAACCTAGCTAGGGTAAGTGATGAAGTGGTGAAATCCACATACGATTACAAATCTCATCCTTTTCCTGTTACATCAAGTTAGATATTGTAAGCACTTCTGTTGAGAAGCAACTATATTACAGTTATAGTTTCTAGAGTTAACTATTGAGTCTAGAAAATGATAGGAGCCTTAATTAAAGATACTAGATCAGGTTAGTTCACAACCAATTGCTTTGATTAAAAGGAAGATATTTAAAAAGGAAAAACTGAGCGGTGACTATTGTACGTATATACATGCATAGAATATCTCTGGAAGAATACATAAGAAACTGGTAACAGTGATAAGTTGGAGGTGGCTGGGAGTCACCAGCCAGTGGGAGAGGAATAATTTTCTCTATAAGCCTTTTTTTTTCTTTAATGAAAACTTCTAAACATCCAGAAAAGTAGGAAAAATACTACTTTGAATCCCCTGTAAATCGATCACTCAGATTTTAAAATCTGTTAATATTCTGCTGTATTTGTTTTTATTCCTGACATTTCACCCCTAAATACTTTAATGTGTGTTTCTAATAAAAGAACATTTTTTTGCCTAACCCTATATAATAATCACACTGAACAACAATAATTTCTCTATATTATCGAATACCCAATCCTTATTAAAATTTCCCCAAATTATTCCTTTTTTTTCTTTTTACCATTTTTGATCCATCTTCCAATCAAAGTTTGTGCATTGAGTTTGACTGTTATGTCTCTTGAAGTCTTTTTAAGTCTGGAAGTTACCTTTTTTTCTTATCCTTTTCTTTTTTCATCATGACTCATAGAATGTTGTACAATTATCTGGATTTATCTCATTGATTCCTAGTGTTATCATTTAACATGTTACTACAGAATTGAAGGTAGAGGTAATACTTGATTAGTTCAGGTAAACACTTTGGTGACTGTATCAAAGATCAGGCTGTGTAGTCTAGTTTTCCCCAGGATAGTGGTGCTAAGATTGATTAGTGGGTTCAGGTGGTAAGTCTGAGTCTTTCCTTGTAAAGTTGCATTTCACCCCTTGAAACCAGCTGTAAGCCCTTTTGTACCTTTATAATTTTGAAACTTGTGTTAACTATTCAAAATACAAATAATTATCTTTAAAAAGACAAAACTCACTGCAAGAAATTCTCTTTTTTTTCCCTCTAATCTGAAACCCTGATAACTAGGTGGCATTGTTCTCATAGAAGAGAGAACCAAATTTGGAGAGACCAAAATTTACTCAAGGTGGTAGACACATTAGTTATTTTTGCTTAATTCCAAGGTCACGCTTTTTCCACCATATTTTGTAAACTATAAACTAGTATGTAAATATAAAATTGTTATTACTCTTGGTAGTTATGCTGTTTGTCCCTTTGTATCTTTTTAGGTGGGTAATCAGTATCTAATGAGATTAGACTTTTTGGAGTATTAGTAAACTGGAATCGATCTTTGTGGTGTGATAGCCTGTAATGAACCACTCTGAAGGTTCAAAATATGTGAAAGTCAAACTTATTATTATTTTTTTTTTTTTGCGGTACGCCGGCCTCTCACTGTTGCGGCCTCTCCCGCTGCGGAGCACAGGCTCCGGATGCGCAGGCTCAGTGGCCGTGGTTCATGGGCCCAGCCGCTCCGCGGCATGTGGGATCCTCCTGGACCGGGGCACAAACCCATGTCCCCCGCATCGGCAGGCGGACTCCCAACCACTGTGCCACCAGGGAAGGCCAGAAAGTCAAACTTCTTGATGATTTCTGGAGTTCCAAAAAAGTTCCTTACCTGGAACCATTATATAGTCTTGGTTCTTGGGCCTAAAGTCGTCTTTGTTTAAAAACATATTATGAGTTAAAAAAATTTTTTTTTTAATTTTAAAAACAATTATACAGTTGACCCTTGGACAGCATGGGTTTGATCTGCATGGGTCCACTTATATGGTGATTTAAAAAAAAATTAAATACTACAGTATTGCATCATCTGTGGTTGGTTGAATTTGTATATAGCGAGGGCTGACTACAAATTATACATGGATTTTTGACTGTGAGGAGGGTCAGAGCTCCTAACCCCCATGTTGTTCAAGGGTCAACTGTATATGTGTATTTTGCTTAAATTTTTGGAGAGTACAAAAGGATTTATAGTGAAAAGTAAATCCCTGACCCCCATGTCCTCAGTTCTTTTTCCCAGAGGCAATGACTATTACTAGTTTCTTGAGTATCCCACTGGAGATATTCTATACATAGGTATATGTCATCAGGGTAAATTCTGACATTCATATGTAGAAGTATTTTAGTAGTATAACCTAAAATAATACTACTGTTGAAGGTTATACTGCAGTTTTTAGTATGTTTCTGTTACAGACATCTTTGCTGATTTCATTCATTGAACAGATATTGCATACCTATTCTATACCAGATGGTGTGCCACGTAATGGGAATAAAATGGTGAACAAGACAGGCATTCTGGCTTGCTGTCATGGAGCTTACACTCTGTTGGGAGAGGCAGTTATTAAGCAAATAATTATACTAATAACTAAATATAGCAAAGATTTAGTACCTGCTTTGTGCAAAACACTATGGACTTTCTAATTTATTCCTCATAACAGCCCTCTAACATTGGTACTGGTATTGTTTTTATTTTATAAGTGGAAACTGAAGTATAGAAAAATTAACTTACTTGCTCAGGATCACACAGCTAGTACGTGATAGAGCCAGGTTTCAAACCCAAGCAGTCTGGCTATATAGATCTTGCTTTCTTCCTTTACCCTAATGCAGTGGTTTTCAGTGATGGTTTGGGGATCATCCCTCAGGGAGGTTTGGAAATTTTCAGGGGTGTTTTTGGTTTCAAAATAATTGGGAGGGTGACACTGAGTTTAGTGGATGGAGATCAGGGGTGTTAGACATCCTGCAGTGTAAGGGACATCCATGTATAGTAAAAAGTTATTCCACATCTTGTGTCACTTTAAAATGTCCCAGAGGGTTTTTCACGTAGGTGAAAAATGTGTTTATGATTATCTGAGCCTAGAATCAAATTCATTTTACATATAAACACACAGTATTATTATTTTTTTGCGTAGAGCATAGTTATCATGTAAATCAAGAGACTGGTTTCTTTGTTTCAGAAAGTTTATCAAGAGTCGGTCACTATTTTGGAAGGTCATATCACAGACAGCAATGTTATTCATGGTATTTTTATCAACAATAAAATACCTATATCTGTCTATATTTGTAATTGTCACATTTGTAGTCTTATTTAATATCATGCCAAAGCATTTATATGTTGAAATACATATTGTTTTATGATAAATTTTCTTTTTTATTATAGCTAGCACATTATTTTAAAATTTACATGGGTAAGTTACAGTAGCTCTGAATTTCATTTCAGGAAGGATAAGGAGGTGTTATAAAATATTTACAATAAAAAGAAGGTATAAAAAATCTTTAAAGAAAAAAATTGTATGGTGACAATTGGGAAAGGTGACTGAGGAGCACACTGGGGATTCTTATAATAATCCCTCATATTTATGTATGAATGAAAGTTCCCATAATGTTTTAGAAAAAAGAGTATTGGGTCTGATATGGTTGAGAACTGCTGCTCTACTGTGTGCCTCAGAAATAGTCATAGTTGTGATAAGTGGTATAAAGAAGGTACTGGATTTTAGGGGAGTAGCATATAGTGAGGAAATACCTAGTCTGGGAGATCAGGGAGAGCTTCCTCAGGCAACTGACATTTGGACTGAGATTTGAAGGATGAGTAGTTAACTAGATGGAAAGGAGTACGAGCATTCTAAAGAGAGGGACCAGCATAAGAAAAAGCCCTGTGGGAGGAGCATGTTAGGTGGGAAAAACTGAAAATACCATTTTGTCTGGTGCACAGAGGTCAAGGGGGAAAGTAGCTAAAACATGTGTAGTACACATAAGCAAGGATCATATCAGTGGGCCTTGTAAGACTTGTTATATATTTTGGTATATGTCTTAAATAATTGGATGTCATTGAAGGGCCTTTAAAAATGAGGGACTGAGGCATGAAAACATAAGTGTGTGTGAGAAAGGCATTTTCTTTGTACGGTTGAGGGACTCATAAATTTCATGTTTAGATGGAGGTGAAATTGAAGTAGACTGGAATGCTGAGCCACCTCATGAAAGACAACTGCCATTCAAGAGTCACTCAAACCCCAGCAGACTTCATCACTAAGCCTAGGGCCTCTTACTCCATCACATTGATTGAGGAGTATGTCTTCTTTGATCAGCCCCACCTGCTTGACCATTGCCTGGAGTTATTCAAACACAGTGAGGGCTCTTAAAAGTGCAAGCATGGGAATCCAGTTCTGGTCATGACTAAGCTCCTCCTGCAGATAACAACTGTTAAATCTGGACAGAAATACATAAAGCAACTAAAATCACTGTAGAGTTACCAAAAGCAAACAGATTCTGGAAGGTAATTGACACTTGGGGAACAGAACTACGTGATTTCTCATTTTCATGGCCTCAGTTTGTGCCAAGTAGGATGGTTAAAATTCTGATAGTAAACTGCTAGTCTTTGTGATCTAAAGAACCAAAAATAAGGCTCAAGACAGTCACAGGTGTTGGAAAGTAAGAGGAGAATCCTGGAAAATAGAAACATCAAATTCTGTGAATAAACTCTTCCCAAATCTTGGCACACTGTTGAGAACTATGTGTGCGTGGAGCAGACTCCAGGAAGCCCAGCTCAAGATAAAAGAACTGAATCAAGATCTCATCTACCTGAGGAACAGAGTTTTCAGTTTGAGTCAACCAATTTAGATACTTACTAGAACAAAAATAAATAAAAATTAAAATCAACACTCTTCAAAGGAATATAAAGGAATCCAGAGTCTCCACAAATAACAGTTATGTTTGTTATTTAATTTAACAAATATTTACAATAGTCAGGATATATTCCAAAATTACTCATGTACAGAGAATCAGGAAAATGTAACCTATTCTCAAGTTAAAAGACAATCTACAGAGACGGACCGTAAAGTACCCAAATGTTGGGATTAGCAGGAAAAGATTTAAAACTTTTATAACTATTTATTAGTGAAGGAAAGGAAAATGATGCAAAGGAATTGTGCTCATAAAGAATGAGTATGAGATTAAGAAAAGACCAAATAGAGATTCTAGGACTGAAAAATATAATTTTGGAAATAAATTAAACTAGGTGGGCTAAGCAGCAGAATGGAGATGACTGAGGAAAGAATCCATGAAATTGAAGGTCAATAGAAATTCAATGCGAGGAACAGAAAAAGAGTAGGAGGAAAAAAGGGCCTGAGAACAATATCAAAAAATCCATCACACATAATTGGAATCCCAGAATAGGAGGAGAAAAAGTGGGGAAGAAAAAAAAAATACTTGAAAATATAATGGCTGAAAATTTCCCAAATTTAGTGAAAGGCATATATTGACATATTCAATAAGTTCAGCAAAACCAAGAAAAGTAAAGACAAGAAAACCTCTAGTTTATAAATGAAGAAAACCGTGACTGGATTTTTCATAGTCAGACTGCTAAAAGCCAAAAATAAAAGGAAAAATCTAGAAAGTGGCCAAAAAAACCCCAACGTGTTATATACAGGGGAGTAATCATGGAGGCCAGAGTGAATAGAGAATATTTAAAATGCTGAAAGAAAAATCTGAGAACCCAGAATTCCAGATTCAGTAGAATAGCCTTCAAGAATGAAAGCAAAATAAAAATATTGTCACATAAAACCAAGATAATTTGTTTCCAGCAGATCTGCATTACAAGAAATGCTAAAGGAAGTTCTTCAGGCTGAAGGGAAATGAAACCAGATGGAAACCTGAATCTTTGTTAAGGGAATGAAGAGCATCAGAAATGGTAAATATCTGGATAAATAGAAACTGGTTTTTTTCTTTTAATTTCCTAATACTGTCTATGATTATTTAAAAAAAAAAAGCATCATCTTGTGGAGTTCATCATGTATTGTAGATATAAAACATATACCATAGATCATGGAATGGGAAGTGGGGGTAAATGAACCTGTATTGTTGCCAGGTTTCTACAGATTACGTGAAGTGGCATGTTACTAACAGTGAGTACAGTGTGAAAATGATAAGGATGTATATTCTCTATCCTAGAGCAACCACTGTGGGAAAAAAATGATGCAAAGAAGTATTGCTAAAAATCTAGCAGAAAAATTGAAGTGAATAATGCAAAAGAAGACAGAAACAGAGGTACTGCCAAACAAAAAAATAGGAGATTAAAAATAGTAAAATGGTAGACATAATCCACCCATATCAGTAATTTCACTTACTTCAGCGGAATAAACGTTGATTCAGTGCATAAAGACAGATTGACTAAAAGTAAATGCCAGAAGATATACCTTTCAAACAGCATAAGAAGGCTGGAGTGGCTGTATTCATATTAGATAAAGTAGATTTCAAGATAAAGTATATTGCCAGAATTAAAGCAGTTCTTTCATAATAATAAGAGGGTCAGTTCATCAGGAAGACAGTCATAAATATGTATGTGCCTAATATCAGAGCTTCAAAATACATGAAACAAAAATGGATACAATTAAAGGAAGAAAGAGACAACAATCACAGTGATTTTAACAATTTTCTCAACAATTGATAGACATCTAAACAGGCAAAAAAATCAGTATAGATGATGATTTCCACCCAACAACTACAGAATACATTTTGTTCCCCAAAGGTATGTATAGGCCAGATGCTTGTCTATAAATCAAGTCTTAATAATTTTAAAAGGGTTGAAATACTACAGAATATTTTCTTTGACCATAATGGGATTAAAGTAGAAATCAAGATGTCAAACAGAACCCTGCAAATATTTGGAAATTCAGTGAAACTGGTAAATCGATGAGTCAAGGAAGAAATTGTAAGAGAAATCAGTAAATATTTTGAACTGGATGATGAAAATACAACATCTAAATCTGTGGGATAACTGTTATAGCCAAGAAGAACCTAAGGAGACATGATGATTAAACGTATGTGGGATCCTTGTTGAAATTCTGGAAGAGAAAAAGAATACTAAGTGAAAAAAGGAAACAAAGTATGGACTTGATAATATCAATATTGATTTATTAATTGTGACAAATTATACTAATATGAGATGTAAATAATACAGGAAAAGGGGTGGGCTATATGGATACTCTCCTGTTTTTTGCAACTTTTCTGTAAATTTAAAACTATTATAGTTTATTTAAAAGCGCTAAGATATTTGTAGGACACAGCTAATGCAGTTCTTAGAGGGAAACTTATAACTTAAACACCTTTAGAAAAGTAAGGTTTAAAGATAATGAATGAGCTAAATAAAGTTCTACCTTAAGCTAGTAGATGAAGAGCAAGGTAAACCCAAAGTAGATAGAAGGGAAGAGATAAAGACAATAGAAGAAATCAGTGAAATAGAAAAAGACAACCAATAGACAAAATTACAAAGCCAGGGTTGGTTCATTGAAAAAAATCAGCAATATTGATGAACCACTTGATAGATTGAAAATGAAAAACAGAGATAACACAGATTAGTAGTATCAGAAATGAAAGGGATCACTACAGATCCTGTAGGATAATAAGGGGATATTATAAACAAACTTTATGCCAACAAATTTGACACTATAAATGGACAGTTTCTTAAATGTCAATGTACTAAAAATGTCAATGTGCTAAAATCTGAATAAGCCTATATTAAAGAAATAGAATTAATGAAAAAAAAGGGTTTCACTGATGAATTTTATCAAGTATTTAAAGAAGAAATAACATCAGTCTTACATAAACTTTCAGAAAATAGACAAAAGGGAAACACTCATTTCACGAGGCCAAAACCTGCTAAAGGTATTACAGATTGAAAAGAAAATTACAGGGACTTCCCTGGTGGCTCAGTGGTTAAGAATCCACCTGCCAGTGCAGGGGACACGGATTTGAGCCCTGGTCCGGGAAGATCCCACATGACTCAGAGCAGCTAAGCCTGTGCGCCACAATTACTGAGCCTGCGCTCTAGAGCCCGCGAGCCACAACTACTGAAGCCCGTATGCTTAGAGCTGGAGCTCTGCAACAAGAGAAGCCACCACAATGAGAAGAAGCCCGTGCACTGCAACAAAGAGTAGCCCCCGCTCGCTGCAACTAGAGAAAGCCCACACGTAGCAATGAAGACCCAACGCAGCCAAATAAAAATAACAAATTATAAAAAAAAAAAGAAAATTACAGAACAGTGTGTCTTATGAACATAGACCCAAAAAATTCTAGGCAAAATATTAACAAATCATAATACATCATGACTAAGTGACCAAAGATAGATGGCTAGGTATCTGATAAAGCAAGTACTGTAGAGTAAAATGGTAACCATAGAATCAAGGTGGTGGGTATATGCGTATATGGTAAACTGGGTGTGGGATATTCACTATAAAATTCTTTAAATATTTCTGTGTTTGAAATTTTGCAAAATACAGTATAGGGAGAAAAATCAAGGGAATATTATGATCAGGTTTGCATTTTAAAGAGATTACTTCTGCTGTTGTATAAGGAATTAGGAAAGTACAGGATTACCTGAGAGTAGTTTGAGAGGGGCTGCTGAGACCACTTAGGAGGATATTATACAGGTATACTTTTTAGGCTGATAATTTCAAGGTGAGTTTGGGAAGTTTTTCAAGCTCTTGGAATACTGTACTTTTGAACAAGAGCTAATTTTGTCTAAGCATATTTTTTACTGTATTGCTGGGATTTGGGATACATCATTGCCACATGTACAGTATGCATGTGAGCTTTTGACTTTCGACATTTACAAGGATATGAGATTTTTGTAAATTCCAAAATTTGCAAATACCACTATAGTAGCATATAAATTCCTTCTTAAAATCTAATAAAATATATGGTGACCTTTTCAGAGACTTAATGATTTTTTAAATACAGGACAAAGGCATTTAGAAAGCTGTTAACATAAATTAAAACTGCTAAAATAAATGCTTTACTGTAATACTGTGATATGGTCACCCATGAACTTAAAAGATTCTATAAAAAGAAGAAATAGTGAAAATGATTGTTATTATAGTCATACTTGTATAAAGTGGATGAAGATTATTGAATGTACTGTTAGCAATAAGATGCACGGAGAACAGCAAAGCTTTTTGAGAAGAATAGTGAGCAGTTAGTAAGGCTCACTCAGCTTACATTGATTGTAATTCATGTCATAGAATTTTACATTACTATGTGGATCTTTGAGGTTGCTTGGAAATATATATAAATGATATGTTGAATACAGGAATGCCAACTTTTTCAACTGTTAAATAAATGCAACAAGCTACCCAGTTAAACTTTTAAAACAGTGTTTGTATAAGCTATCTTTGGGCTTATGACTTACTCTGTTATATGATGACAACTTTTGCTAGTATTTTTATTACCTTGTTAGAGTTGGCATTATCCCAGTTTCTTTCTCAGTTATTTTTCCCTCTAGAACATAATGCTTCCAAGTTCCAGAAGTGAGTAAAGTATTGGAACCTGACCATAGTTCTGATTCTGAGGTAAGGAATCAGATTGTGGTCTGCCCTGTCCATTTCCTTGCCTGGTGATGGGCAATATGAACAGCTTCATCTGTTGGATGCTTGACTTTTGATCCCTTTTCCTGAGTCACAGCCTTAACTTCCTGTCTTCGTTTTAGCCCTATGCTTACTAATAAAGAATAAAGAGTGGGGTGTGTGTGTGTGTGTGTGCGTGTGCATATGTGTGTATACACATACATATATGATACTGGTGAGTGTTATGTTAGGGCAGATAATATAAAAAGTAGGAATGCTAGTGAGTAAAATGCTTATGAACTTATGCTCCATCAGAGATAGTGGATGGATGCAGGAAACCACCAATCACTTGCCTTGGGAAACAAGAGCCAGCCAGAATTTAGACCTAGTAAATAGGACAGGTACCCAGAATAAGCCTTTGAAAGTTGTGATTACAGGTTCATATGCCCCAAAATACTTCTTGACCTCTGTTGTCAGCTTACTAAAACTCCTTCCTTAGCTAGGAGCCTTGAAACTTTCTGGGGAGTCCCACTCAGCAAAGTGAGGACTTTTCAGAAGTGCCAGTCATATCTTTGTTCCATAACCTGGGCAACCTAGGGGTAGTGACAAAAACTTGTTGTATCACTGAACACTGTCTCTCTGTTGCCCTGTCTTGCTCACCAGAAATCCATTAGTTTTTTTGTCAGGATTAAGGTGGACAAGTTACCTGTGGAATTCAGAAAAGGGATACTAATCTGACTACCACTTCCCCCACCCCAACAAACCAATAATTATGCTTTTTTTCTTCAGTGTTTTACAATATATTATCATATAGAGTCTCAATTGGTTTTAATTATGTCAGAGTTCAAATATCTTAAGTACTGTGTTCATTGTAACCAGTGTTATAGGTATATGAAAAGACAGATCCCTTCCTCATGGTAAGGTCAGTGAGACCAGACATACCTACCATCAAACAGCCTTCAAAGCATGGTGAAGTACAGAATGGGGTGTCTGGGGACTAATGCAATAGTTCTACTCTGCCCACACAACTGTATTTCTTTTTATTAGTAAGCTGTGTGGGTGATTCTGATGTACTGCTTGGATTTAGAACTTGTTCATTTATTGGGAGCAGGAGTCAAGGCAGGAAACATTAGTGAGTATAACAGTTGAGTGAAGGGAGAAGAATACATATAAAGTCATGCAGGTTTATCACACTGAAGAGTAAATAACAATTGTTTTTCCTCTTTTTAAAAAACTTTTATTTTATTGAATTACAGTTGATTTACAACGTTACGTTAATTTCTACTGTACAGCGAGCATAAATAACAATTTAAAAATTGAAATCTGTCAGGACTTGGTGACTAAATATGAGAATCTGAAAGAAAAGAATCAGTAATATGGTTTTGCCTATGAGAATGATAATTGTATTAATAGAATAGTAATTAAGATATTGAGAAAAGGTACTTATTGTAGGATTTTTTAGACTTATGACTAAGAAATATCACAGATATTTCTCACAGTTATTTGGGGAAAATTTGAAAGATTTCATAATGGGTATATTTAAATGATATGGGGGAAAATGTAAGGTGGTTAAAGTGAGGACAGCAGTAGTTGAATTGACTTACTTGGCTTGTATAATGTAACCTCTCAAGCATTTTGAGGTTGCAAAGTTGGATGGTTTCTATTTCCTTGACTTCTAATCCTTGTTAAGACCTTTAAAGAAGGCTGTGAGCTAATTTCAGTATTTCAGAAAGCGTAATGGAAATTATATTTTTACCCAGTTTAAGGATGTACAAATTAAAGTTCTTTTGTCTTTAGATGTAATCATATCAACTCAGTATTTTTATTTTTTATCTATTTATTTTATTTATTTATTTATTTTTGTGGTGCGCGGGCCTCTCACTGCCGTGGCCTCTCCCGTTGTGGAGCACAGGCTCCGGACGCGCAGGCTCAGCGGCCATGGCTCGCGGGCCCAGCCGCTCCGCGGCATGTGGGATCTTCTCGGACTGGGGCACAAACCTGCGTCCCCTGCATCGGCAGGTGGACTCTCAACCACTGCGCCACCAGGGAAGCCCTCAACTCAGTATTTTTAAATACTAGGTCTTTCTTGATTAAATACTTTGCTAGCAGTTTACACTTTTTATGAAAGTGAAAATTTTTACAGAAATGAAACTTAATATATGCAGATTAGAAACATGGAGCTCGTGAAAAGAAGAAATAAATAAAAAGAGGGAGTCTTTGGTTAAAAGGTTGATAGAGAGTATTTTTATTATATGACTTTCTCTATCCATTTACTACGAGTTGATGGCTTTATTAAATAGAAACACAGTTGGTATTTTAGTACTTAGTTTTCAATTGAGTAAATATATAAAAACCCCACAGCAACTGCTGTTGCTTGTGCCAGGAAGTCTCACTTTTTCATTGCTTTCAAGTTTTTTGTTCCTGTTTTGCTTTAATGGGTAATCATTTGAAGCAGTATTAAAAACATTTCTGGATATATCGTCTTTATCACTGATTTCGCAGCTCTTAGAACGATGCTTGCTGAATGAAATAACAAAATACTGCTTGCAAATAGTAATTAAAGTTAATGTTAAGAGATAAGGGAATTAAAAGAATAATTGTGCTTTGACACTTTGCACCACAGTGGTTTGTGTTAATTTTGAGATTTAGGATAGGTTAGTAATACTAGAAGCATAAATAATACTATACCTATCCATAAAGGTATATTTCTTTGTTTTATTAGCTAGTTAACATTCAGCTTTCTCAAATGGTCAAAATTTTACCCACAATCTTGTTTTGGTGCTTTGTAATTTGTTATTGAATAGAATTATTTCAGACATTTAGTAGTGGTATGGAGTGGGTTGCAATAGCAAGGAAACTGAGTGACAAGAGAGGTAGAGAACCTTAGGCTTCTTTCTCATTGGTTTTTCCACCATGTTGTGTAAGGGTTAAAGATTAAATTAGGGCAGCTTATAACTTCATTACATCACAATTTTAAGTCCCATAAGGAACAAGCCCAGGCAAGGAAGCAGATAAATCTATTAGAGTCTGGTGTGTGTGTGGAGGAAAAATAATTTTGCCTGGGGAGTGGAATTAAATTCTCAGGTAGGGCATCCTTGCAGGGATGCAGGAGGAAAGTATGGTAGTGCTAGAGGATTGTAGAATAGAGACCCTTCTGGTCTTAACCCAAACCTCAGTATTTATCCAGTTATCCCCGTCTTACATTTAATAACCTAAGATAGTTCTATTTGGAACAATTCAACAAATAATTATGGAGTGCCTACAGTATGCCAGACACTGTTCTCAGTGCTAGACCTATACTAGTGAACAAAATATACAGAGTCTCTGTTCTTGTGAAGCTTAATTTTTAATTGGGGAAACAAAGAATAACAAATATATACTATGTTAGGTAGTAAAGGATGCTTGTTTCAGATATTTCTTGCTGTTTAACAAGCTGTCCCAGTATTTACTGGCTTAAAACAGCTATTTTGTTTCTTACAATTCTGTGGGTTGAAAAAGGCTCATTTGCATGGTTCTTTAACTGGTCCCACTTAGGATCCCTCATTGGCTGTCGTTTGGGTGCTCAGCTGGGGCCTCAGTTCTTTTCCCCTTGGCCTCTCCATGTGGCTGGGTTCTAAGAGGGAGTGTTCCAAGTGTGCAAAGGCAGAAGCTGCAAAGTTTCTAAGGCCCGGCCTCAGAAATTGCATTGTCACTTCCGTTGCATTTTATTGGTCAAAACAGGTCACAGGGAGGGAAAATAGACTCTACCTTTTGATGGGTGGTGGTGACAACATCACACTGCAAAAGAGCGCGTGGGGTGGGAGATAATGTTGTGGCCATCTGGGGAAACAATCTACCATAGTACTATTAAAAAGTAAAAAATTAAGCAGGTTATTAGGGGGATAGAAGAAACGGAGGGCAGGAAGTACAGTATTTTATAGGGGGTCAGGGAAGGCCTCCCTGATGAGGCAGCATGAGAGAGTGAGCCTTGAAACCCATAAATACTTTTTTTTTTTGGTCTGAAGGATTTATTTAAATATTTTAAATGTCAGCATAACACAGAGAAAAGGCTCTTAAACCAGAAATAAGAGATGTGGGGTCAACTCTCTGCTGTGCCATAGGTACATCTAAGGAAGAATATTCCAGGCAGAGAGAACAGGAACTATAGAAACCCTAAGGTGGGAGAATCCCTGGTGTGATCAAGGAATGGCAAGGAGGACAGTGTAACTTGAATGGAGCAATACAGGGAGAGTGATAGGGCGTGGAGTCAGAGAATGAGAGAGAAACAGATTTTGTAGCCCGTGACAAAGAACTTTGGATTTTCTGTGAGTGAGATGGGATTCTATTGGAAGATTCTGAGCAGAGGAGTTAAATTTAAATTTTAAAAGAATCCTGTTCTGAGAATCTTTGGTTGCTAATTTGAGAATAGACCATGAGAGGACAGACAAGAGTGGAAATAGGGAGTCAGGTCAGTAGGCTGGTGCCATGTGAGATGGTAGATATGCTAAGCAGTGAGGGGTGGTTGGATTTCAGATGTACTTCAAGGTGGGACTGGCAGGATTTGCTGATGAGGGTGGATATGGGGTGAGAAAGAGGGATCAAGGATGACTCCCAAAGTTTTTGCCCTAGGTACCTGGAAACTTGGAATTTTCCTTTACCAAGATGGGAAGACTGGGGGAGCAGGGTGGAGGTGAGGGAGTTGCAGGATTTGTATTTTGGGCTGTGTTAAGATGAATCTAAAAAGACATCTGGGAAGAAAAGGTTACTAAATGTTACTTCCTCATTGCAGGTATGACGTTGAGTGCATCAGATCTGGTCACTATGGCACGAGAACGAAAATGCATATTGTGCCACATTGTGTACAGCTCAAAAAAGGTAATAATAGAAGAGGGAGAATCTGAGGCTTTTATGACTGATCATTTTTTCAGAGACATCATGTGGAATTTATAGATGGGTAAAAACTTTTAACATCTTACTTATGCTTCTTTCCTAAACCTTAGTCTTATTTCACTGGTTTTTTTCTCATTACTGCCTCATAAAACCAGTAACTATATTATTAAACCTCTACCTGGAATTTGAGGATACTCAACAGTATGATAAAGAGATATTCAGTTAGTAACCAGTTATAGAGAAAAGACATTAAAATTCAGGTTGAGATTATAACAACTTTCTGATTAGCTAAGGTAACAGCATTGATACGTAGCGGAGTTCTCTTTCTGCATATTCTTGTGAAAAGTGCGGCACAGCAGCAATGGTACTAACTATATTCTTAGACGTCCACAAGGTGGGGATGTTGCTCAAAGAAAAACGCATTTTTAAGCACTAAAAGAATTTACCTTTGCTTTATAGAAATTGGCTGCAGTTTGTCTCACATTTTGCTTTTCTTTTTTTTCTTCTTTATTCTTGCTTTCCAAGAGTGCTGCTAGCTTAAATACTGAGGAATTTTTTCTCCGTGTTTTTAAGATGTTCTTGATTGTCATTGGAAGTTCAGAGAACTGGGAAGATTATCATGAGTGAGGTTAGCCAGCGAAGTCTGAGTAAACCTTGAAAGGTTTGGGTGTAAAATGGCTTAAAAGAAATGGAGAAGAGATATTTTAGGTGAGAGAAAAGTACATACAAAGGTATAGCGGTAGAATGGAGTATAACAGTTCTAGGAGTTGGTAAGAAGGCTTACCTGATTAGAACAGTTTCATCTTGGGAGTAGCGGGACCACAATTTAATTTGTAATTTAAGTGAAGATAGTTAATAAACAGTGTTGAGTGCTAGACTGAGGGGTTTGATTGTGATCCATCTAGTAGGCTGGGGTGAGGAATTTTTTTTTTTCCTATTTAGGATTTCTGTTAGTGATGGAAAAATCAGCTGAGATTTTTAAATCATGTTTAGTAATATACTTGCTGCCTTTTACAAAAGGCTCTTCCAATTTTAAAAATTTAGACCAGGGTTAACTCAAATTTTCAATAAGGCTACTTTCAGATTAGAGGGAAATTGAGAAGGTATGAGATGGGTACTCAGAGGTGTGGTGTCAGATCTTCATGGAGTAGCAGGCCTGTCTTGTTATATTCTCATAATTTTGCTACTTTAAGTCTTTTTGGCATTTCTTCTCTGGATTAAAACATGTTTCGTCTCTTCATACTTTTCCATGGGTCACAACAAAGTTAAATAAGGGCTGGGGTTATTTACTCCTGCCTTAGGGACAGCCAACTATAGGTTTTTAAGCAAGGGAATGGCGTGATTAAGTGTTAAGATATGGGGTAAGAAATTAACAGAATGGGTTAACTGAAAGGGATAAACTCAGACACTTATTTTTAGATAGACTATGAACAACTTATGTTGATGTGCTTTCCTCTAGTTTCCCAAACTAGTATTACCTTGGTTTCTCCAAATACACTGTGAAGGAGAAAAGAATCTAGGGTGACTGTGTATTATATCCCTGAGTATCCTGATGCTTATTAACTTATGAAAATCTGAGAAGCCCTGGAATTAAAAAATATTAAAATTTTTTTCTGTTACTCAGTGTTTTCCAAATTTGTTCAACCCCAAATCCTTTTTTTCTCCCTTTCCCCCCCTCCTTTTAACAACATAATACTGATGTAAGGGACTAAATAGAAGCTTGGTAACTCTGCAGGTATGCATTTGGAACTGTGCCTGTGGATCTTTCTCAGTTATTTTGAAAACTCAGTTGTCTCATTATTTGCATTCATTCCTTATAGAAGGATGGAAGAGGATTTCACATTGTAAATTTAGAGACAGATTATTGAAGTATTTTAAACAATCAAAAGTCACATTAAGGGAATTCCCTCACGGTCCAGTGGTTAGGACACTGTGCTTCCCCTGCAGGGGGCACGACTTCGATCTCTGGTCAGGGAACTAAGATCCCGCAAGCCATGTGGAAAAAAAAAAAAAAATCACATTAAAACTAGTTTTGAATGATAACATTTTTTATAACTGAAATAGAATACAGAATTGGTTTTTACATCAGAGAGAGTAACCTATTTCAATGAATACTCCCTTGGTTAGGAATAGTTTCATTGCAAGAAACAGTCCCACTTAAATTTAGCTCAAGAAAAGGAGATTTGGCATATGTTAAATCTAATCCAAGGAAAAACTGAGCAACAGGAAACAAAAACTGAACAACAGGAAGCATAGAGATTTGAGCAGGTGTTGTATATTGTCCATGGATTTTTTCATTCTGTATCCTGTCACTAACTGAACTTAGTTTTCCGCTCTATAAATGTTCATTCTGGTTAATGGCCAATCAGTTGTATCTAGAAGGGGTCACATGTAAAACTATCCCTTCCGGATGAAGCATTTGTAGAGATAGGAAGGAAATGGTGGTCATCTTCAGTAAAATTGCCATTTAAAGGAAGTGTTTTGAATCATAACACTGTGTATCACACTGTGTGTAGATAACTTAAAGAAGAGGTTGTTGTACTCATTTTGACAAATGAATTGTATATAATAAAAAAATCTCAATGCACTAGATGTTTGCAACATGACATGGTGTTTGAAATGTTGACTTTGGTGTCGGATCTGCCAGAGTTTGATCTGCCAGAGTCGGATCTGCCAGAGTCCTAGTTTCACCACTTGATAATCTGTGACTCTGAGAGGGCAAGGCTAAATATTTTCACACTTATCCCTTCAATGCCTAGGTACTTGGCACCTAAGAAGCACTTGATAAATATTTGGTGAATAAACAAATTAGCTTCTCTACACCCTTGTGTCCTTATGATGTTAATAATCCTCCCTTAGCAGTGTTTTGTGGTTCAAATGAGAAAATGTTTGAGGCATTTAGCACAGGGCACAGTTAATAGTAATACTCAACAATTGTAGTAACCCTTTTATCATATTGGTAAACAGCCATTCTCTGTTATGGCATACTGGCTATATATACTTTGTGTGACAGAGAGACAGACATTTGCAACTTTGAGTTTTTGGAGGGGTGTGTGCGTGTGTCACGCTTACACTTATAAGTGGAAGCTCTTTCCACAGATTTTATTTCCTTCCCACCAAGGGTGGGAGGGAGGGAGGGGAGAATCTAGTATATTTTCAAACTTTTCATTGGAACCAAACAAATCAATTGGTGTGGGGAAGGGAGTGGGCAGTGAAGGTGAAGCCATGATTGAACTGCCGTGTTCAAGGCATTTTTTGACCTACCATAGGAAAATTCTGTTATATCTGTAACTTCTGTGTAGAATTGATGTATCCATCTGTTCATTCAACAAATATTAGTAACTGTATGTCAGGCCCTGGCCAAGATATGGGTAAGAGTTGTAACTAACTCTTGAGAAACTCTCAGTTGAGTGGGGAAAGAGAGTATGGTGAAAAGTAGCCAAGTAGTTGAGAAGTTACGTGATTTCAGGCCGTTTTTTAAATTTTTAATAAACTTAAGTAAATTCCTTATATTGGGATATAATTTAACATATTTGTTTATTATTTACTTTTTTGCCTCCTAAATACAATATACTTTCAAACCTTTTTGAAAAGCCACTTAAATAGGTCTTTCTTAACTATTGCTTTATTTAAAAATGAAATATGTCTAAAAACAAGCTAAAGAGTTACTTAATAAGGAACTGATTCCAATATTGAATTGAGAATGGTAACCACAAACACGACTTTGATACAAGGAGCTTGAGCCCCAATTGTTGATTGAACAGGACAGAGGAATTTTTTTCCCCAAAGCAATCCCCCTTAGTTTAACCTGCTTTCTTTAATTTTGAAGGAGATGGACGAACACATGCGGAGCATGTTGCATCACAGGGAACTTGAGAACCTGAAGGGCAGGTATGGGACGGCTGTCTTCCATAAACTTCTGGATGTGGGGGGATCTGAGGGCTGATGGTGCTTGTCAGCTTATTTTATAGTAATCCTTCATAAATGAATGTTGTCTTATGGCATAGTACTATCCTTTGGAATTAATAACAAGTACAGTAGATTTTTTTTGGCCTTCAAAAGGGATAAATCTTTGTGCATCTCAAATGTGTAGAATTCACAGCAACTCTAGCAAATAGATTACAACAAAGGTGGGTGGGGATGAGCTAGTTCTCTCATTAGTAAGCTTTCTTATTCCTACACAGCAGCCTTGCAACTAGGACATTTCATATTATTGCCTCAGCAGTGTTCAAATTATTGCAGGCCATAAACCTTTACTGTTGCTGGAATAGTCTGAAAAGTCCAAAGTCTTCTAAATAGCACTGAATCTCATTAGTGTAAATAAAATAGATGTATAAACCCTGAGTATCTAAGAATGCTATTTTGTGAATTAAAGCTTGAGATGTTTAAGGAAAGAAAATCTAACAAATAAGTACCTTTAAGACATTAAATGTAGCATGTATGTATATCCTGTGTCTTTTTTTCCAACTAAGTTTCCTCTTTTGATGTTTTGGACATGTGTGAATTTGAAGTTTGGAGACAGTATGGAACAGAGAAACTTTGGGAAACAGAAATATGCCTTATACCTTAGTCCATGAGTAATGGTTACAGTAGGTCCCTTACATATGAACCTTCAAGTTGTGAACTTTCACAGATGGGAATGTGTGTTCCCATGTCCAATTACGTAAGTTAGTTCATGTGTCTAGCATACATTGTCATGTGCGTGCATCCTCTGCAAGTGGTTGTGCTTTTGTGTGCTTTACTGTAAAGTACTATAGAGAGTACAGTAGTACAGTATTTTTATTTCAAGTCCAGGATGTACAGAAGCAAGCTTAAAAGCAGCAGTGAGGTAGCTGGTACTGCTAAGAAGCGCCAAGCGATAACGACGGAAACAAAGTGAAATTGAGAGAGTGGAGCAAGGCGAAAAGATGATAGATGTCACTTGTTCTTATAACATGAATTGTTCAACCATCAGCATGATTCTAAAGAAGAAGGACGAAGGCTTCCCTGGTGGCGCAGTGGTTGAGAGTCCCCCTGCCGATGCAGGGGACGTGGGTTCGTGCCCCGGCCCGGGAGGATCCCACATGCCGCGGTGCGGCTGGGCCCGTGAGCCATGGCTGCTGAGCCTGCGCGTCTGGAGCCTGTGCTCCGCAACGGGAGAGGCCACAGCAGTGAGAGGCCCGCGTACAACAAAAAAAAAAAAAAAAAGAAGGACGAGATCATGGAACAGCAAAGTCTGCTGGGCCAATGATGCCGACAATAATACTGAAGAAGTGTGGAAAAGTGATGGAGGAGATGGAGAAGCTTCTCAATGTGTGGATGTAGGATCAGCATCAGCGTTGAGTCCCACTCAGCCTAATGTTGATTCAGGAGAAAGCTAAAAGCCTTTATGAAGACTTGAAGACGAAACGCGGCAAAGAATCAGAGGGCGTGTCTTTTAATGCTAACCATGGCTGGTTTCATCGGTTCAAGGCTAGAGCCAACCTTTACAATGTAGAAGTAAGTGGTGAGGCAGCGAGTGCAGATACAGTAGCTGCCCGGGAATTTCCTGAAATGCTTCGAGAAATTATTGATGAAGGCACGTATTTACCCAAGTAGGTTTTTAATGTGGTTGAGACAGGACTGTACTGGAAGAAGATGCCAGACCAAAGTTATATCAATAAGGAGGAAAAGTGGTTGCCAGGCTATAAAGCAGCAAAGGATAGGCTAACTCTGTTGTTTGGTGGCAATGCTTCTGGTGATATGAAGCTGAAGCCTCTCTTAGGTTATCATTCAGAGAACCCAAGAGCCCTTAAAAACATAGCCAAGGGCTCTCTTCCTGCTGTGTGGAAGAGTAACCCCAAAGCCTGGGTTACACAGGCCATTTTCCAGCACTGGTTTTTCCACCACTTTATCCCAGAGGTAGAGACATACTGCTTGGAGAAGGACGTCCCATTCAACATTCTTTTGCTGCTTGACAATGCTCCAGGCCACCCCCATTCATGGACAACTTTCATCCCGAAGTCAAAGTAGTGCATCTGCCACTGAATATATGTCGCTCATCCAACCTACAGACCAGGGAGTTGTAGCAACTTTCAAGAAATATTATTTATGTCACACTTTTCATCAGGCGGTAAAGGTGAGTGACGAATCAGGAGCAACCTTGTGACAATTTTGGAGGGACTATAACACCTACAAGACCATAAAAAACATTGACTTTGCTTGGCATGAGGTTACGGCTGTCACCATGAATGGGGTTTGGAAGAACCTTTGCCTGCAGTTTGTTCACGATTTTTGTGGATTTGAGAAGGTGGATGAGTCCAAAGAGGTCTTCAGCAACTTAGTGACCCTCAGCAAGAAGCTGGAGCTTGATCTGCAAGAGGACAACTTCATTGAACTCTTTGCTGTGCAACAAGAGGAGCTGACTAATGAAGACCTGGTGGAATTGGAGGCCCAGAGAAAGGACGAAGAGAGACAAGAGGACGAAGAAGTAACTGAAGAACCGAAGAGATTCATGACGCAGGAAATATCAAGGGGATTTTCTTTATTTGAGGAGGCACTGTTAGTTTTTGAGGCACAGGACCTGAACGTAGAATGGTACATGAAGGCTGCAGCGGCCGTTAGAATGCAATCCAGTGCTACTGTGTTATCTATGACAAGAAAAAAAGAGCTACTACTCAGACATCACTGGATCGTTTTTTCAATATGGTAAATAGAATTGAATCCAGCAAGGAACCAGAATCTGTGCCGTCAACGTCAGGTGTGACGATCAAATAATTAAGGTAATCCACATATAGGGAATCAGAGGTTGACGGTATTTCATAGTTCCCAATGATAATGAGTTAAAGATCATATATATTCAAGGTATTATAAGGGCTCTCAACATTAAATCTGAGTGAACGCAAGTTGCAGCTTGCCCTCCATCTCATTGCTGACGATCCTTCAGCTCTACCATCTCCCTCCTCCTCTCCCTCCTCCAGTTAGTAACTCTTCTTGCCTGTTCACTTGATGCCAGCCCCTGTATGCCAGCTGGTGTACTGTACTACTGTACTTTTCAAGGTACTATACTGTAAGGTTAAAAATGTTTTCATTATTTTTTGTGTTTTTTATGTATTATTATTTCTGAAAAGTATTATAAACCTATTACAAGTACAGTACTATATCGCTGATGGTATTAGTTGGGTATCTAGGCTAACTTTGTTGGACTTACGAACAAATTGGACTTATGAATGTGCTCTCGGAACGGAACTTGTTCGTATGTAGGGGACTTACTGTGCAAGATTTGATCAAGATGCCAACCTAAGTCATTTGGAATTATTTGTGTTTTAAGTAATATAGTTTTAGGTTGTGTGGGCAAATTAATATGTTATTAAACTTTCAGCATCTGTTTAGCATACTGGTGGAATTTTTCCATGGTCTCAGTCTTTTACTGTGTGAAGGTTAGGTCTTAGTAGCAGTATAAAAGAGGTGTTCACTCAGATTTAATGTGGAGAGCCCTTATAATACCTTGAGTATATATGATCTTTAACTCATTATCATTGGAACCTATGAAATACAGTCAACCTTTGATTCCCTGTATGTGGATTATTTGATCCCATTTCCAACATACTTCTTTCTGGAATTCACCTTTTTCTGGGCTTCTTAGTGACCTGTAGTGTATTATAAAATCAAACAAAACAAATGAGGTTAGTAAATCTAGTCATTAGGAGAGAAGCTCATTTTGTTCTAAGACTAATGCCTTATTTTATTCAAAGATCACTAATTAGCTAATTAAAACATTAAAAAACAAATTTTGATAACTAAGATTCATGTTCATAGTCAGTGCAGAATCATAAAAAGTAAAAAACGTAGAGGTCCTTTCACTCTCTCCCCCCCTTCCTACTCCCCTCTTAGAGGAAAGTCAACAGTTTAGTGTATATCCTATCCAAACCTCTTTTCTGTGTGTATACATAGATTTATATTTATATATACACACATTTTGTTTTGTCTTGCTACTATAACTGAACCACATGCCATATATGTATTGTTCTGTAATTTGTTTCTCCTTTCCTCCCACTCATCAACTTAATTGTGCCATGGAGATTTTGTGTGCTGTTTTTAGTTATTTGGAGCATAATCAGATAGTTAAGGAATAAGCATTGGAAGCCTCTGAACTGACAATAGTAATGTCAGTGTTAACACCCAAACTCATTTTATTTAGAGGAGAGCACTTTGGTACTTAATTTACTCATATTTTAGATATAGTGCTATAAGGTTTGGTATGGTTTCCTGGCCAGTACAAATTATAAGGGAGAAGGCAAGCAGGTAGCAAGGAAAAACAGCTGGCAAAACTATAAAAAACAACACAATCTTAAAAATCATTTACTGACTTGGAACATTTATTGCCATGACAGTCATCACTAGTTTGTACCAAAGGGACAAATAGTTATCAGTCATTATGTTTTTTCCTCCTATCCTCAGTTTGTGATTATTTCCTCTGGATTCCATGTTTAACTACTGGCTTTCTGATATTAAGTATCACTATAATTTTTGGTTGTGATCTGGTTAAGAAATGTAAAGAGCATTTTTTTAGGTTTTGAATGCAAGCTTGATTGAGAAGTGAGTAACTTATTTAGTTCACGATTGTAGACATCTGGAACATTTCCCTGTTTTTTCCTGATGTACTTGTTCAGATGTATGGCCTGTAAGTAGTTTCTACAGATAGATGCTATTAAAAGGGCACAAACCTTAATTTATCAACCAGCTGTTGTGGTATAGTTAGAGCAAGCTTAATAAAGAGGAGCTTATGGATAGAATATCTGAAGGCTTTGCCTTTCACACATGAGAGGAAATTGTGTGGTAACAGGATGAAGCTAATTTGGGCCTTCGGTTAAAACGCTCTGAGGAAACTTATTGCCTGTATTAGTCAGGAAGTAAACCAGTACTTTTTTACCAACAATTATTTATATATTTATACAAAGTAGTATTTTAACTGGTTATTGATAAAAAATTGGAAAATAGCATCATTCAAATATTATTTAATTTGCTATTAGCTTTAAAGAACATGTGGTTTCCCAAACACCCTATTTGGGAGCCTGAATGCATATTGTAATATGCTTGACTCCAGACACAGACACATTTGAATTTTCACAAGATGTGGTTGACCTATCCTGCTCTTTCCCAGTATAAATGTAGAGTCTCTCTTTTCTCTTTTTGAAGTTTCTTGTAAAGCTTATCTTTAAAAAAAACAAAACAAAAGACTAGATTTCATTTATAAGAAAAATGTTAGGGATTTCTGTGTTTTGATAAATCTGTGTTTTTAGTGTTAACTTTTATGTTGCACTTATTGCTATACCCTTCTGGGTAGGATCTCGAGGTATTTTTCTATCAAGTAACTTCGGAATTATGGTTAATACTCTTTCTTGCAATGAAAGCAAAAATGTTTAAAAAATCTGTGTTTGAGCGTTTGATACATGTCCAACATATACTTGTGCCTTGGAAATTGCAAAATATGTGGGTTTATGATTATGGATATTTATTTTTAACAGAGTTAGTTACTGTCTACTTTGTACTACATTCCTTAATATTTTAAGAAGTCAGTGTCGTCTTCCAATTATGTCTTTTAAAGAGGGATTTTGATGGTTTGGACATATGAAAAATTCTCTGTGGGAATTCCCTGGTGGTCCAGTGGTTAGGACTCCGTGCTTCCACTGCAGGGGCCACAGGTTCCGTCCCTGGTCGGGGAACTGAGATCCCGCATGCCAAGCGGCACAGCCAAAAAAGAAAAAGAAAAAAATTCTCTGCATTTTGGAACTAAGGATAAAATCAGGGATTTTATTCAAGAATACCTTTTAGAATGATGTTCCTGGTACTGCAATATATGGTTTAGCGTTCTATAAACTTTGAGGTAGAAAAGTGGACTAAAAACATTTTCCACAGTTGTAGAGAGTTTAAAGCCCAAAAGATTTTCTAACCAGAAAATTCAGTTGATTTGAGTTGTTATTATAGTGTAAATTATGTATGCCAGGTTTGTTACAGTCTTCAGATTCTTCTGGTGCTGCCCATTGGGGATAGATTTCTATTTATATATACATTTTAAAAAAATTATTTATTTATTTTTGGCTCTGTTGGGTCTTCGTTTCTGTGCGTGGGCTTTCTCTAGTTGCGGTGAGTGGGGATCACTCTTCATCGCGGTGCGTGGGCCTCTCACTGTCGCGTCCTCTCCTGTTGTGGAGCACAAGCTCCAGATGCACAGGCTCAGTAGTTGTGGCTCACGGGCCTAGTTGCTCTGCGGCATGTGGGATCTTCCCAGACCAGGGCTCGAACCCGTGTCCCCTGCATTGGCAGGCAGACTCAACCACTGTGCCGCCAGGGAAGCCCTATATATACATTTTAAACTTCATTCTGTGTTGCTGTGAGAAAAGGCTTGCTTTCTGTTACAAGTTAACATTCACTTTGAATGAACTACCTTAATTTTAGTTGCTTGAGAGAAGAGTGTGGATATCCCAGGTAAACTGAGGAAAGTTGAGGATTATTTTTCTTTAACTATATAATTGTAGTAAAATACAGTTGAAAACTCTCAGCGAAAATAATGTATTTAAGTTCCTGGAGGATTAGAATGAATTAAACTATCGATATTCAGGGTAATTCAGGGAATCTGGTCAGAACTCATTAAAATGAATCTTAATGTCAAAGACTATATTGCCTCCAGAGCATTTGAGGTACAAAGTCAAGAAAAAAGATGGAAACTTATGAAGTTTCTCCGTTTTTCTGAGGTGTTTTTCATGATTCGTACAAAGTAAAAAACTGTTTTGTTTACTTACTGGGCATTGTTTGTTTATAATTTGTCACCATTAACCATATACTTAGCTTGTTTCCTGGAATTAGTAGTTGCTCAGTAAGTTTTTTGTTTTTAATGAATATTCAGATGATCTGTAACAGAAACCATCTTCTAGTAAATGAGGTGCTTAATTTTGAGGGTCTCTTCTGGCTAACTGATGTGAATTCTGCCCGTGTCTTGTTGGATGTATGTGAGGGGAAGATGAAGCAGTGTTGTGTATGTATTTCTTATGTCTGTCTGTCTTATCAAAGACAGCATGTCTTTGTATGTGTGTTTTTATAGAATGGCATAGGAAGTGCAAAAATATCACTAGTATTAACCCAAGACAAGTGATAGAGTTAAGCCAATTTGGATTATTGAGTGGATATTACTGTCCATTTATTACACATGTGCCCATGGTGTTCAGGTGTTTCTCATCAATGACTGCATAGATTGCTGAACCAATCAAGGGACTCAGGAAGCTAAAAAAGCAGTTAAATTATTCATCTACTACAGCTCTGGACATTGATTCAAGACTTTGGCTTCTTAAACTGGCCAAGTATGAGATATACCATTAAGTGTGTAAAGTAAAAGAAGAAAACGCCTGCCCAATTATCTTTCTTAACCGAGAACCTGATTATACTTCTCTCTAAATGGTGTTCTTTTCTGAAACCTGAGAAAAACCATTTGCCTAGCACAGCTGTTAACTTCCTACAACTGAAATGCTTTCCATTCCCTTTAAAATAAGCCCTTCTGAAGCAGAATGTAGATCACATGTATCATCCGACCAAAAAAGTTTGCTGAGACTACTAGTATCATTTGCCCTGGGGTCCGGAATCTTCACATTCCAGGCAGAGCTCCAGCTGCTCCGATTTAGTTACCAGGTTGTGATTGGCTACACCGCCTACCCTTTTCTCCACCCCTTAATTTTCACTGGGAGAAAGCTTTTGAGCCAGAGATTAAATGTAAGAGCTGTCGCCAGGCTTTCTGAGTGCAGCTGGCACCATGGGTGTGCTCTGGAGCAACTTCTGTTTGCTCTGAGCCCCCCGCCCTGCCTCCCCTTTCACCACGTTTCCTCTGGCAAGGTTTTAAGTACAGCAATTCAAGAAGATTTCTCCTCCTAAACTGTATTATTCTGAAGTGTATTGCCTCTTGATTGCTGGAAAAGAATCTTTAATTCATTTCAAAAGTAACTTATGAACAAACTTATTAAAAGTGATGAAAGGAGCACTGAAATTGATTAGAACTAATTTTTCACTGTGCCAAAGTGTGCAGTGTCTTTCAGAGGAAACTATAACAGATCTTGTGAGTGTGCCATGCCAGTGGGGAGAATTGAATGTCCCTCATCTGCCTCTTTCCCTAGGGACAGTAGTCATGAGTGCCGAGTGTGCGGGGTCACAGAAGTGGGTCTTTCTGCGTATGCAAAGCACATTTCTGGCCAATTGCACAAAGATAATGTTGATGCCCAGGAAAGAGAAGATGATGGAAAGGAAGAAGAAGAGGAAGATTATTTTGACAAGGAACTCGTTCAGTTAATAAAACAAAGGAAAGAACAAAGTCGGTAAGTAATAATTTTGATATTTTAAAAAGCCTATCTGCAACAGAATGTAGTAGAGAATACATTTTCCATTTACATTCTTTTCAGCCTATAGCATTCAGACTTATCTTTTTTTAAAATTAAATTTTGTTTTTTTATTGAAGTATAGTTGATTTACAAAGTTGTGCCACAGATTTATTTATCTTAATTATAAAGTTTACCTTGAAGTTGCTGTCTTATTTATAAAAGGCAATGGAATGCTTTCTTGAACTACTGTATTAACTCCTTAAAAAAACCCCAAAAACTCAGTATTGACCCTACCTAAAAGCTAGGCTATGTATCTGAATTTTACCATGTTGATAACTATGTTTGGAACTGTTTTTATTCGTTCCAAATTGTTTTGGATACCAATAAATTCTTATTTGGTATCCAGATTTTCTAGTGGAAAGGTATTAGTGAATAAGCTTCATTTGAATATGTTATATGGCATTTCTTATTTCATCCCTTAGGAAAAAATTGTTTTGCCTAATGTGAATTAACATGGTGCTTCTACCAAATTTGATTTATCCCTTTATTATTAATTTCTTCAGTAAATATTTATTGAATAAATTTATATTCAGTTGGACACTGTCAGGATCATTTCAGCAATAGAAGTTTTATAGCTTGTACTACATAATTTCATACCTACATCTATAATTCAGGTATTAGCGTTTTGTATTTTAACATTACTGATTTGTGGTCTGAAGAGTTTAATTAATGAAGCAGAAAATTTCAGATATGAGTAAAAGAGATATAGAACCAGTTATGAGGTGGGGTAATTTTTTAAGTCCTAGAACATGATAAAAAACATTTCAAATTATAAAAATTTTAAAGATCCTTCTTGAATACTAGTTATCCCTGGTCTGTATTTCATTTTCAGTTAGAGGTTTAAATATAAAAAAGAAGTAGTTTTTATTCTGTATGCTAAAAGTTTTTTGAACAAGTCCTTGAAGGAGACTTTCTTAGTTTTAAAATGTCCGTAGCAACATGGTTCTTAAATTGTTTAGTTGCTTATCCTTCAAATGACATTCTCACTACTTTCAGTATAGCTGTAGTTTACTCTTGTTTTAGGGTGTTGGAGCCTCTAGGAGACTAACTTCTATTTTTGTTCTTACACTCTTGTGCCACTATTAGCTTATCTGTGTAAATGATTAAACATTAAGTCAGAGGATAAAAGAGCTTCTCAGTAAATTAGACATTCATGTTGTAGATACTATTCTTTGATCATTTTTATATGCCTCTTTGGTGACCTATTTATAAAGTCATCTACTTATTTCTTCATGAGGTTTTTTTCTTTTTTCCTTCATGAGGTTTTTAGTTTATATTGTTCTTTCTGGGCTGTGGGTTTAGCTGCATGCTATTGTCCCCCTGACCTAGCCAATTCATGATGATCTAGGAATTTTACTTTGTGACTGACTTAAATTGCCCAATTCTCCTCATTTCTGGATGATAATTAGTAGAGCCAAGTCAGTGATCTCCTTGGATGTCATAAGTTTCATACTGCCTAGAAACAAAAAAACAATTTGGTTAATGGTGGTATAAAAATCTTCCAAGTATCTGTAGTAACACTTGTCACTTGGGAACTTAGGGTCTCCTGTTTAGAAACAGTTGTAATTCATAATGTAAGTGGATGTTTGAACTTTTAGGTAAATTAATTCCGTCTTGTGAAAAAGGAGGAAATTCCAATTTGTGTCCAAAATCTTATAGACATTCGAAGCTTTTAAAGCCAGTTAAAGTCAATACTGAGTTTAAAATTAAGGAGGGAACCCAACTGCCGAAACTTTGAGATTTTTATTCTATCAAGGTCTAGTGGTTAAGAATGTGGGCTCTAAACAGACTTGTGGTTGCTAACGGGGAGGGGAGAGTGGGGGAGGGATGGACTGGGAGTTTGGGATTAGCAGATGCAAACTATTATATATATAATGGATAAACAACAAGGTCGTACTGTATAGTGCAGGGAACTATATTCAGTATCCTGTGATAAACCATAATGGAAAAGAATATGAAAGAGAATGTATATATATATTTGTATATATATCCATATATATGTATAACTGAATCACTTTGCTGTATAGTAGAAATTAACACAGAATTGTAAATCAACTACACTTCAATTTTAAAAAAAAGAGCTCTCGAGTCAGACACCAAGGTTCAGATCTCTGCCGTAACACTCACTGCTATCTTGCTCTAGGCAAGTTACTTAACCTCTCTAATCCTCAGTTTCCTTATCTAAAAAGTAGGAATAATGCTACTTGCTGCAGAGTTGTGAAAATTAAATGAGATAATCTGTGTAAGGTGATTAGCACTAAATGCCTTATGATAAGTAGGTACTCAATACATTTTAATTAGTATTATTCAATTTTTTGAGCACATACCACATGCTAAGCACTGAGCCAGGCATACTATAGGCGCTTTTTAGAGAAAAATGGTTTTACGCCTATTCCTGTGATGTTTGCTTAAATTTATTCACGTTTCTGTGAGCTCCTTGTCTAACATGAATAGTTGAAACAGCTGTAGCTTCTTTATAAAAACCGCTAGCTCATGGAGCTCCTTGTAGCACTTACTGTGGGTGCTACTTGTTATGTGCTATTTTACTCCTGTTTGTGACCCTGCTTATTTCCTTAGCTAGATTATAAGCCCTTCAGGAAGAGGAACTATACATAAAATTTTTCTTTTACCACTAACAGTCACTGAATGTGTACTTAATAATAAAGTGTTTATTAATGAAAGTGATTATGCATAGTAAAATCTTATCACTTAAAATAGGTTAAGAAACTGGGTTTTCAGAAAGAACCAACTATTGAAGAAATCATAGTATTAAGAGCAGGTGAATTTAAATTGTATTAACTATGATAACTAACCATAGCTACAAAATATACTTGTTCTTATTCTCAAAAAATTGTATAATATAAAAATAATAATTGGATGATAGGGACAAAATCCCAGAATATGCCGAGAGAAACAGGAGCAGGAGAGGGAAGATAGTATAAATGTGTCAAGTTTTTAATATTTTGGGGGTGATAGGAGACACAAGATGTTAATTTCTAATCAATAAATTGTGAAATATAAGTTTATATCATTTAAAGATATGAAAGCATCTACTATTTGAAATAAAAGTAGTCTCTGTTACATATTCTAGGTAACAGAGGAGGAAGGCAGAGCGGAAGTTTGGTGGGTTATGCCTTTAGAGGGACCAGGAGAACTCTTTTAAGTCACTAATGAAAGACTTTTTTTTCCAGGCAAGATGAACCTTCCAATAGCAGCCAAGAAATAAACTCTGATGACAGGCGATCCCAACGGAGACGAGAAGACCGAATTCCTTACCAGGACAGAGAGAGCTACAGTCAGCCAGCATGGCATCATCGTGGACCTCCTCAGCGGGACCGGAAATGGGAGAAAGATGGCTATAATAATACTAGGAAAAACAGCTTCCCACATTCTTCGAGGAGTAGTGGTGGATCAAGAGGATGTTCTGGGTGGCATAAGGGTGTTGCAGGAGGCTCCTCAACTTGGTTTCACAGCCATAGTAATTCTGGAGGTGGTTGGCATTCAAATAGTGGAATGGTAGATTGGAATCATAATGGTACAGGAAGGAATTCCAGTTGGCATTCTGAAGGAACAGGTGGCTTTTCCAGTCGGCATATGAACAGCAGTAACGGAAACTGGAAATCCAGTGTACGTAGCACAAATAGTTGGAATTACAGTGGCCCCGGAGACAAATTTCAACCAAGCAGAAACAGAAATTCTAACTGTCAAATGGAAGACGTGACTATGCTATGGAACAAGAAATCTAAGTCAAACAAATATAATCAAGAGAGATATAAGTGGCAGCGGCAAGAAAATGACAAAGTTGGTGCAGTCGCCACATACAGAGGTCCCTCTGAAGGATTTACAAGTGATAAGTTTTCGTCAGAGGGCTTACTTGACTTCAATTTTGAGCATCTGGAAAGCCAAGCCACTAAACAAACAGATACCTTAGCTTCCAAAATTGGTGGGAAGAATGGCAGTGTGGCAAGGGAAAAGCTCCGTCGCTGGACTCCTTACCCTTCCCAGAAGACTCTGGATTTACAATCGGGAGTGAAAGAAGTCACTGGTAACAAGTTGGAAACGATAGATAATGATTTTAGCTTGATAACCACAGGAATACAAGAGCCCCAAACTGATGAAAGAAATAATTCTCCAACACTGAAAACACAAAAAGAAACACATACTAGATCTCTTAATCACAAAGCCACTTCTGACTGCACTGCTTCCTATGAGGTAGTGAGAGAGGGCCCCATTGTAGAAAAACCTGAACAAGAGCATACCTTAAATAAGATGCCATTGCTAAAATCCCCACTCCTTCCAATTCCAATCACTAAATCAGCTCCTCAAAAGCAAGATTCAAAGAATCCCTCAAAAAATACCAAAACGAATTCTTTTTTTCCTGGCGAACACTCAAACCCCTTGAACAAACCCACAGTGGAAAATAATCAGGGTTCTTACATATCCAAATTGCGAAATTCAGGTCCTCGTGTTTTAAAAGGGCATAAAAGTACATTTGGAACTCACAGGGAACCTGATGAAAATTTAAGTGATACGTTACAAAAAGCCAAAGATGTGCTAGAGTGTAATGAGTCATTGCAAAATCCACTTCTTAGTGCTTCTAAAAGGACCAGGAATTATGCAAAAGCAAGTAGGAATGTAGAAGAGTCTGAAAAAGGATCTTTGAAGATTGAGTTTCAAGTAGACGCATTAGAAGATGAAAGTGATGGAGAGATATCTGATGCAGAAAAGGATGGAACAAAAATTGGAACCCTGGGTTCTGCAACTACAGAAGTTTTATCCTGCAGTACTCATGCTGCTGATGAGAAAAGCGGGGAGGAGCAAAACCTGAAAACATCTAGAAAACCATCCACTTCCCCATGTAACTCAACAGTTCACCAGAAAGAATCTGAGTTACAAATGACATCTGTAGCCAGCCCACACTCTGACTTACTGCTAGATTTGAAAACCTCTCTAGAAGATGCACAGGTTGATGACCCTGTTAAATCTCCTGTATCTTATGAAACAGAAGGCTTTGAGACTACTAGCTTGGATGCCGAGCTTCAAAAAAACGATATAGGTCAGCCCTCAGGCCCTCTCCTGCCTGAACTAAGTAAGCTTGGCTTTCCTGCCTCACTCCAGAGAGATCTAACCCGTCACATTAGCTTGAAGAGCAAAACTGGAGCACACCTTCCTGAGCCAAACCTCAATAGTGCTCGCCGCATCCGCAATATCAGTGGTCATCGAAAGAGTGAGACAGAGAAGGAGTCTGGGCTCAAGCCAACCCTCCGGCAGATTCTAAATGCATCTCGGAGAAATGTCAACTGGGAACAGGTCATTCAGCAAGTAACCAAGAAAAAGCAAGAGCTAGGCAAAGGCTTACCCAGGTGTGTGCCTCTTTTCAGTATCCATTTCCCTTTTTTTCTTTTAAACTTACCCTTTGACTCTGGTCAAGAGAATTCTCCTTGTTAAATTTAATTAAATGTTTGCAAAAAATATACGTTGTAGATGTCTGGTTTAAATATCCAGGAGTGACTACTTGCCTATTCTATAACCAATGGAATAAAGTGTTTGCTAGCAGGGAATTCAGGTTAAAAAGAAGCCCACCTACTTCTGAGAAATGAAGTAGGGACAAGGAAAAAACTTAGAAATCTAACACTTTGGTGATAGGAGCCATAAAGTGACAGCATAAAAAAAGTCAATCTATAGCTCTGTGTCTATCTATAGATCTTAATGAGTGGTACAACTTTTAGGTATAACTGTTCTCATTACCTTTTACTTAGAACGTGTGGATGGTTATCCTTCTGTATTTGCTCTGGGCATTTGTATTTGTGATCGCAAAATACTTTCTCCTAAGTACTTGTGTCATAGTTCGGCTATTCATCTTATGTTGAGGCACTAAACTTTTCTGAATGGTAAAGCAGCATTCAACATAGGTTTGCTACTTGAAAATCATCCTGCTTTATAATTACATAGCCCTCTAGGCTTAAATTTCTATCCTTGTCGAAATAACATACTTATTGTGCCCCCTTTTCTTTTCCTGTAACTTGTGAGTATCATTGAGATTATAAAGTTCTTAGCATGGTGTCTGCTGCTTGTAAATGCTTAATAAACATTTTTATTTATTTTTTATTTGTTTGCTGTTAAAAATTACGTATTTATTATTGTTGATTTAGAGCTCCATATTAAATAAAACCCTCAGTTTTTATTCCCTCCTTTTGTATATAGCTGTATACAAATATCTAATTTGGTACTTGTTACATTATAATACTTACAATAGAGTTAACTTACTTTATGTTTAGAACTCTTAATGCTCCTTGCGGGCAGAAACCATCTATTTATATTTGTAACCTCAGTGCTTAACAGAGTCTGGCACATTAAGTGGTGCCCCCTCTCCCAACCATGTCTGATTAATTATTTTTCCTTTTCTTTCTTTCTTGAGGTTTGGCATCGAAATGGTGCCTCTAGTTCAAAATGAACAAGAGGTCTTGGATTTGGATGGGGAGCCTGATCTGTCCAGTCTAGAAGGATTCCAGTGGGAAGGTGTTTCCATTTCTTCATCCCCTGGGTTGGCAAGGAAGCGAAGCCTTTCAGAGAGCAGTGTGATCATGGACAGGGCTCCTTCTGTGTTTAGCTTCTTCAGTGAGGAAGCTACAGGCAAAGAAAATGAGCCCCAGCAGATTTTTTCACCTAATAACTCATTGAGGTCTGCACAGAGTCAAAAAACCATGGGCCTTAAGCAGGAAATGACACCTCTAGCTGCCTCCCTAAGAACAGGTGAAAGAGCTGAAAATGTTGCTACTCGAAGGCGACATAGTGCTCAATTATCATCTGACCATACGATACCTTTGATGCATTTGGCAAAAGACCTGCACAGCCAGGAGAGCTCTACACCACTTTCAGAGAATCACAATGCCCAGGAGAGTAATGGAGAAGGAAACTCTTTATCATCAAATGCATCCTTAGCCCTTGCAATCTCCAGTTTGACAGATGCAGCCACAGACAGTAGCTGTACTTCTGGTGCTGAACAAAATGATGTCCAGAATATTAGAAAGAAACGAAGAGCCACTGGAGTGAGTATCATTCCTGTGCTTTTTGTAGAACATTTCATGTGGTGACTTGGCCTTAATTAGAAAGACTTAACTGTTTAATTTTTCTTGGGTATCTGGGGTTGTGGTTCTCCCTACTCTGGAATAAAAGATTTTGAAGCTGACTCTTACTTTCATATTCTTATCCTACTGGATTCTTTAACTGAGTAACTCTAGTAAGTTAGATGTAATTGAATATGAATGTATAGTACTAGGAAAATATGAAGTCATCTCTAAAACTAGTATCTAAGCCAATGATTCTTTGTATCACCTGATCACCAGCCACATCTTCAGCTGTAACTTTATCTGTTTTCATGATGCATTCTGGACTGCTGAAGAAAGGTACTCTAGTGTTGCATTTGCAGGGCATGTGTGCTTGTCGGACCCAGGACTACTAGGCTTAACACTAAGGTAGTTTTATACTATGAGAGTACATCTATATGAGCATAGTCTTAGTCTCTGTTACTCTATCTTTTGTACTTAAGTTACCCAGCCTGGTCTTTTTAGAATCCATTACTTCACTGATACTTCTCTTTTGGCACCTCTGATGTTAATATTGCCTAACCCTTTCAGGAACCCTTTCTGAAAAGAAAGAGTTGCTGGTGGTAATATAGTCTGGAATCTGTCACTGTGTGAAAATGGGCTGTTTCCTTTAATATTGGGACAATATAACAAAGTAGTTATTCCAACTCTGCTCCTTTGAGCTAGATGCTGTGGTGGATATTATCGGATGAGAGATTGTCTTATGACAAAGCTAATATCTTGGGGCTTGTCTCAGGCTGTTGAGTTTTTGGTTGTAAAGATTTTCTTGCTGAATTCTAAAGTAGAAACTGAAATCAGATACATGTATTATTAGCTTTTACCAAGGTGATATGCTTTGCCTAAGCGCTGTGGGATTAGCATCCCTCTAGGTTGCTAGGGAGGTACTTGACCTTGGATTGTATTTTTTTTTAATCAGATACATTCATTCAACTAATATGAGTTCATACCATGTTCATGAGACTCCTACTGCCCTGTTAGAGATGGTAGCAATAATGAAGAATAATGTATGACTATCTTAGAACTGGTTCTTTTTTTCCCCTCCTGGATAATGGCCTTTACATATTTAATATTATTCAATTTTCTTTATCTCCTTAGGATGGATCTTCTCCTGAACTCCCAAGTCTTGAGAGAAAAAATAAAAGAAGGAAAATTAAAGGAAAGAAAGGTATAGTATAGAATATTCTGGCAGAAAGAAATTGTTCTTACAGCAATTCAGCCTTTTTACAACTTGATACAGAGTGTAGCTTATCAAACATGGAATGCCCATTTATTTATTTATTTATATTTGATATTTTTGTCATCTTGCTTAAGGGCATAGAAAAAGTTTGATTTCCTACTATATCCAGTTGCAGCTGTAGAAGAAATATGTGATGCCACCTAGACCTGAAAGCTAAAGTTAATATATATCTTGGACAAATTGAATTCAGTGTATAGCTAGAAAGTGTCGCTGGGCCTTTTCAGTGGGGTGAAGAGGAATAGGACATTTAGTAAAAATTTTATCCCTCTTGGTCATTTATAGCCATTTCTCTCACTTTCCATTTTTGAGGCATCTTGGTTGCTTTTCTCATGTGAGTTAAGTAGAGAAGTTATTAGTGTGGCTCCCTGACTGATATGCTTCTATGACTCTTGCCTTACACTGACTCTAACACTGTTAGGGTATAAGGGCTAGTGCAGGAAGTGATTGGATGAACTTTCGGTGATTGGATGTGATAGATAAGGTGGGAGTCAAGGGTGACCTCATTTTCTGGCTGTGGCAGTTGGGTGGATGATGACATTATTTGTAGAGCTAGAAAATTCCATGAGAGTTTCAGGTTGAGGGTAGAGGAAGGTGGTGAGTTCCCTTTTGGATCCCTTGAGTTAAAGGACTTTAGAGACACCTAGGTAGAGATATCAAGTTGGTAGTTGGATATGTGGGTCTGGAGTTTAGGGGGAGAGGTCTTGGAGTATTGAATGGGAAAGAGGCAAACATAAAGATGACAAATACGTGCACATAGTAGAACATTTTATTTAAAGTAACTTAAGTGTACTGTTTCAAAGCTATATTTTCTTCAGGATGCCTTTTGTAATAAAGAGAACTACTTTAAATTAACAGACTGGAAAAATATGAATCGGGAAGAGAGTGCAAGCAGTTCAGGTTTGGGGCCCAATCTAAGCCAAAGCCTTGGGTGAAGAGGGTAGTAGATAAAGGAGCATGGGAAATGAAACCTACAAGAGTTGATTTGCCTGGGGCAGAGATTTTGCTTGGAAGGGTCATGGTGGAAGATGGTGATTTGGTAAATTGGTACCATGTGGTGGTACGCTTGAAACCCTGAGGCTTGGTTTCTGACAGCATCAGGCTTGACTACATGATTTGTAAAATTTGATGAGTCTCCTTCCAGTGACCTAGTGGGGAGAAAATAAAGGCCTGTCCTAGACAATTGATGCAGTTCCATCTTCTGAGGAACTGTATTATTAATGAGAAGTCTCCAGTATTAAACTGAACCTTATGGTTTCTTTTGACAGAACGTTCTCAGGTTGACCAGCTGCTGCATATTTCTTTAAGGGAGGAAGAACTAAGCAAATCATTGCAGTGCATGGATAACAACCTTCTGCAAGCCCGTGCAGCTCTTCAGACAGCTTATGTTGAAGTTCAGAGGCTACTTATGCTCAAGCAGCAGGTAGTAGCAGATGGAATGTCTAGTGAAAATGGATCATCTTGAAGTTGGATTTAAAAATGCTTAACAAAATACTTTATTTTTAGATAACTATGGAGATGAGTACCCTGAGGACCCATAGAATACAGATTCTACAGGGATTACAAGGTATTCAGAGAATCTGATGGATTGGACCCTCTGTAACTTGTTACTTTTTGGTTCTCTGTGGAGGGGAATTAAAATGTTATGAACAAGTTAACATGATTTTTCTCGTGTCTCCTTGGCTTCATCCTTCTATAGAAAGGCCTGTGAGACTGTATATCCCCAAAATGCTTATGTTACAGAAAGAGTCCTGGGTTAGGAGTCCCAAGACTAGGGTTCACATTTTGTCTCTTCTTTTAGTACCGATGTGACTTTGGATAAGTCACTTAAAATCTGAAAAATTGGAATATTAATGCCTGTTCTTTGGTAGTTATATATATATATAATATAATATATATTATATATAATATAGCTTATATAATAATCTATTTTAAAGAATTATGAGGGTTTTTAAAATTCTCTTGTAATCTTTAAAAATACAAATTGGCTCAGAAATGAGTGGCTTTTCAGATAACATTTTTGCATTTGTGTATGTTTCCCATTCTAGAAACATATGAACCTTCTGAGCGTCCAGACCAGGTTCCCTGTAACCTTACACAAGAACAAAGGAACATTAGATCTCAAACATCTGCTGATGCCACACTGCTGCCTACTCCTTTTTTCCCGGTTTTCCTGGAGGCTTCATCTTCCCATGTGTCTCCGTCATCCACTGGAGCCCCTCTCCAAGGAATCACATCTACTTTCCAAGCCCATGGCAGTGTTCCTGCTCCAGACTCATCAGTTCAGATTAAACAAGAGCCCATGTCTCCTGAACAAGATGAGAATGTGAATGCTGTGTCACAAGGCTCTGCTTGCAATGTGTCCAAGGAATTACTGCAAGCTAATAGTATGTAAACTTTTCTCTGGGTTAAGGGCAACCCTGTAGTGGGTCTACGGCAATTTTATATCAGTGATGTAACATCATACTTGCCCATTAAAACTGAAGTTATTACAGTTTTTCTTGAAGTTTTCTTATTTAGGAAGATTATTTAAATATTGGTAACCTTTTTCTAATTTTCTCTAATGTAGGATTACTGAAGTGACTTTGGATTAGCACTTAACAGGTTTCATTTATTAGGATTGGTGCAGAATTATTTAGTTTTTGTGAGATAAATGGCATTGAAGTTATTTAGTCAATTTTCTAGATAAGATATATCCTCTGAATTTCTCATTACTTAACTATCTTTATCATTTCAAGTACAAACTAGGGTTAATATAGACCTGAGGAGCAGGTGGCCATGATGAAAGGCAGAGGGCTCTGGGGTTTGGAATCATCTAATAGAAACTTGGGTGTTTTTGAGAAATAGCCAGGGTTTTTACTCTCTTCATAGAATAATTCTTACCTAGTTACCATTTGAGAATAACTTCCAAGCTATTTAAAATCTCATCTGAAGTTTGCATAACCACAGTGGTGCTACATTGAAAATTAAGTAAGAAGCAAACAGGGACTTCCCTGGTGGTCCAGTGGGTAAGACTCCACCCTCCCAATGTAAGGGACCCGGGTTCGATTCCTGGTTGGGGAACTAGATACCCCATGCATGCCGCAACTAAGAAGTCTGCATGCTGCAACTAAGAAGTCCGCATGCCGCAACTAAGAAGCCCGCATGCTGCAACTAAGAAGCCTGTGAGCTGCAACTAAAGATTCCACCTGCTGCAACTAAGACCTGACACAGCCTAAATAAACAAATAAATAATAAATAAATATTAAAATGAAAGAAGCAAACTGATATTGTGTGATTTTTTTTTTTTTGAGCAAAAACAAAGTCTGAAGAATTATCCTACATTTTGCTATCTGTTGCAACACTAATCACTGATATCTACATCAAATGTATATTATCTTTCATATTGAATTATGTTATTTTTATATGGATACTATTTAGTATTTTTTAAAAACTAGTAGTATTTTTTTCAAAAATAGCTTGTATTTTATTTCCTTTTCTGATTGCAAAACTAATTCATGTTCATTGTAAAAAGTTGGGAAACTATAAAAATGTGTATTTGTTATTTTGTTATATATTTCAGTCTTTTAAAATTATAAATGTTTATGTGCTTACATGAGACTTTATACAAAGGACAAGTATAGTCTGTTATAACTTGATTTTTTTCCCACTTAATTATGATCATTTTCCTGTGTCATAAAAATAATTCATCTAAAACACTATTTTGCTAGTTGTATAATATTTCAGAAGTTGCATAATATGAATATACAATAATTTATATAATCTTTGAATACGTTTTTTCCTTTTTTTGTATTCTGTATAACGCTGCATTGTATATGTCTTTGAGTATGTCTGTGATTATTTCATCAGTTTAAATTTCTAGACATGAAATAACTAAGTCAAAGAAAATAGACATTTTAAGTCAGCTGACTTTTTAACTGCTAGTATGTAGCTAAATTGGATGATATACAGGTAAAATGCATAATGAAAACTTCTAAGAAATAAAGGTGAAAGCACTTTAGCTAAATAGATATTTGTGTCTACTAAGAATAAAACACATTGTTAAATATGTGGACATTTCAAACAAAAAAGAAAAAAGATCAATAGAAACAATCCCTGCCCATAAAAGGAGCTTTTGTAGGGTATAAGACATGCATGTAATTTGTGAAATTAATGCAAGGCAAAGTATATAAATACTGTAATAGAAATATGTGTAGGTTATGGGAAGCTGAGGGGTCAGATAACTAAACCATGACTGTTAAAGTTGTTAACATATCAAAATGTCATTATTTGGTAGAAGTTCAATCAGTGATAACTGTAGTTTATGACTACAAATACCAGACACAAAAACGATGGAATAATTCTTTTTTTCCTTCTCAATTCAGGAGAGATCAGTGACAGTAGTCCAGTTTATCCAGTTATCACTGCAGCATTGTCCTTATCAGAGCTAACAGAGAGATTCCATGAGCCTAGCCAAGAACTGAAGTTTTCTGTGGAGCAAGGAAATACCAGAAACAGAGGGAACAATCCCTCTTCCCAATCAGCTGGTCTTCCTAGCATAAATAAAGAAGGTGAAGAGCCAAACAGAGGCAACAGCGGGTCTGAAGCCTGTACCAGTTCTTTTCCAAGATTGTCCTTTGCTTCAGAAACCCCTTTAGAGAAAGAGCCCCACTCTCCAGCTGACCATCCAGAACAACAGGCAGAGTCCACTCTGACATCAGCTGAAGCTAGGGGGAACAAGAAAAAGAAGAAACTTAGGAAGAAGAAAACTCTGCGGGCTGCCCATGTTCCTGAGAACAGTGACACTGAACAGGATATATTTACTGCTAAACCTGTAAGGAAAGTAAAAACTGGAAAGTCCACTAAAGGGGGGAAAGTGACAACCTCCACCTGGGAAGATAGCAGAACTGGTCCAGAACAAGAGAGTGTCAGAGATGAACCAGATAGTGACTCGTCTCTGGAAGTCCTAGAAATTCCTAATCCTCAGTTAGAAGTGGTAGCCATTGATTCTTCTGAAACTGGAGAAGAGAAACCAGACAGCCCATCTAAAAAGGATATTCGTAACTCCACAGAGCTAAACTCATTAGAAACTTCTCGCTCTGGTTGTGATGAAGTTAGCTCTACCAGTGAGATTGGCACCCGTTATAAAGATGGCATCCCTGTAAGGTAAGGACACCGTGTTGGTCCAATCAGAACAGCTTTCACCATTCTATTCTTGAAAAATAGAACCTTTTGTTCTGAATCAGAATTTTTTTAAAGAGTCACATTTATAGAAAATCAGTAGGGATAATGGATATGGAAGAATCAAACCTTAGCAATGGAGATTTTGTGTTTTCTCATTTGTGTTGTAAATATTTACTCTACTTTCATTTCCTTTCATATAGAAATTTCAGATGGAAAAACCGATCTCTTATATCATTGCTATTTTGTCCATTGTTTAGAACAATCTTTTGAGTCAGGAAAATATAAGTTTTACTGCCTGGCCTGTTCACACAGATGCTAAGAAGACTTTTGCTATTATTTTGTAGTGTGGCAGAAACTCAGACTGTGATCTCATCCATTAAAGGATCAAAGAACTCTTCAGGTATTTGGTTGTTCAGTTTTATTTAAATTAATCACAGAAAAAAAGTCTTGTAAATATTAGAGCCAGGGTTTAAATCTACTTAAATATGCTTATACAATAGGGGACGGGAACTGGGCTTGTTACCAAGAGGATTGCTTTGACCAGCAGTTATGGTATTCGTAAATCCTCAGATCTGGCATTTCAGTTTCTTACTCCCATCTCTCTTACCTGGCTGTCTTACGTGTTCACCTAATTAGTATAGTTGGCCTTCTGTATCTTCGGTTCCGCATCTATGGCTTCAACTAACTGCAGATTGTGTAATATGCATTTATTGGAAAAAAAAAAAAACTCGTGTATAAGTGGACCTGCACAATTCAAAGCATGTTGTTCAAGGGTCAGCTGTAAACAGGAGGATGTGTATAGGTTATATACAAATACTACACCGTTTTATTTAAGGGGCTTGAGCATCCGTGGATTTTGGTGTGTGTGGGGGTGGGGGAGTCCTGAAACCAGTCCCCTTTGGATACCAAGGGACAATTAAGGTTTTTTGGCTCTTGGGGGGTTTTGCTTTGAGAAGGAACTACTTAAAGATAATGCCTTGGGCTTCCCTGGTGATGCAGTGGTTGGGGGTCCGCATGCCGATGCAGGGGACACGAGTTCGTGCCCCGGTCCGGGAAGATCCCACATGCTGCGGAGCGGCTGGGCCCATGAGCCATGGCCACTGGGCCTGCGCGTCCGGAGCCTGTACTCCGCAACGGGGGAGGCCACAACAGTGAGAGGCCCACGTACCGCAAAAAAATAATAATAATGCCTTACTCAACAGGATAACTGGCAGCAGAGGAAACTGGATGTGGAAAGATGCTTGGTGCCTTATGGGTATCACTCAAAGCTCACTATATAAGTATCTTGTTCCGAAGTGAAAGGTCTTCCCTGCCTTTTTTTATTATGAAATCTTCATAATGAAGATCACTAATGAAAATGTGGTGTTTTGCTGGGGGAACTAGGCTTTAAGGAGAATCCAGAGACCACTTTTTCATAATGGTTTAAATTTTTTAGTATCTTTTGAGACACAGGCAGACACATCTCTGAAACATATTCTTGTTTTCTAGAAATATCTTCAGAGCCAGGAGATGATGATGAGCCCACAGAAGGGAGCTTTGAGGGGCACCAAGCTGCAGTGAATGCAATTCAGATATTTGGGAATTTACTGTATACCTGTTCAGCAGATAAAACTGTCCGAGTTTATAATCTCGTGGTAAGTTGATACAACAATTTGAATATTTTTGCTTGGTTGCAGGTTTTAGAAACTCCAAGTAGCTCTCTCTTAGACTAGGAGTTTATTTGCTGTCCAGAGATGGAGTGGGCTTTAGACTAACTTTAGATACAGTTGATCCAGTGGCTCAGTGGGGTCACTGGAGACTTAATTTCTTTCTTTATTTCCATTCTGCCTTCTCTGATATCACCTTTTCCTAAAGCAAGTTCTCCTCCTGCTCACAGATAGATGTCAGTAGCCACAGGGGTTTCTTTTCCCTCCCACCACCAAAAAAGGGTCCTGTGCTTTCCTCTCCGAACAATCACTTGGCAAAAGGAAATGGGATTATAACAATAGGCTCGCGACAGTCAGGTCCCAGCCCTGGAGTTGATGCTGAGGTCTGTCACATAGCTGCTACATAATAGAGAAGGGATAGAGTGAGTACTGGAGAAGTAGTCAATATAAGAGGAGGCATTTTCCCTGAGAGTTGATTAATTATCCCGGTTATTAAGAAGAGCAACGGTCTTCCACTACCCCACACTTAGGATAATCTGATGCTCATTACTCTCAATTTTCATAGAATGGACTTTTGAGTTTTGAGTCTGGTATGCGTCAAACTAATTCTTTTTATCCACAACGATAGCCAAGAAACTTTAGGAACACTATGTTTGAACAAGTATGGTGAAAGTATTTGAAACTGATGAAGTCCTTGAAAATCAAAAGGTTAGATAGATGATGGACTGAGAAAACGTTTGCTGTAGGCAACAGGTATATAGGTTCCTTTAGCCTAATAATGTGAGGGCAACAGGGATGACTGAAGGAAGGAAGCAATGGTACCAGGAGGTGTGACTGTAAGATTTGGGGAATTGGCTCTAACTCTGAACTGAAAGGTAAGTATAGGTATATATGTACATTCTAAATATATAACAGTATGTGCACAGAGACAACAGGATGTTCCATTATGAAACCACACCTGGAACACTAGACCTGTGATGGCACCTGACATATCTTTGAATATTGTGGCGCATTCTCTGCGTAGTGATCAAATGCAGGAACTTATCTGGGTAATTAGCCATAGTTTGGATTTGCTAGCTTTTTGGTCCATATGTTAGAGAGCCTTGCCCTAGATATTAACTAAAATTCTGATCTGTCTTATACCAAATTGCCCTAAGTATTGGATTGGCCAAAAAGTTTGTTCAGGTTTTTCTGTAGCATCTTATGGAAAAACCCGAACTTATGGCTCAGTTAACATATAGTTGCAGGTTACCTCAGTACGTGTGACTGTTTGCTGGGCATTCAGTGAACAGGTATTTACTGAACACCTTTTGATACCAGGTACTGTTCTAGACTCTGAGGCTACAACAATGAACTGTATGTTTTAGCATCGTTTTTTTTTTTTTTTTTTTTGAGGAAATGCATTATCTAATCCATTTATATCCACAAGTAATGATCTGAACTGTGCTTGACTTTAGAGTCGGAAGTATATTGGTGTCTTTGAGGGCCATACCTCCAAAGTGAACTGCCTCCTGGTTACTCAGACCTCTGGGAAGAATGCTGCCCTTTACACTGGTTCCAGTGATCACACCATTCGCTGCTATAATGTTAAGGTAAGTGGGTCCAGCAAAATCAAACGTGATAATATTGAAACACTTTGACTGTATTTACTGTGTAGAGTGGAGACACTGAGACAGATACTACATTCTGTTCACTTTCTTGCTTCTGAACTTACTCCAGTACCCTGTATAGCCTTTGGAAGAAATGAGGCTTAGATCTAAACCATGTTTTCTGTTTCTCTCCACCAGTATCTTTTCACTTACTACTATTAATAATATACCTCCTTTGTTCTTTTCAACAATTACTCTTGATTTTTATTTTCGCATCATATGCCAAAATTAATACTAGAGAGAAAACAAAATGTTTAAATTTTTTAAACCTGAAAACATAGAAGTAGATATCTCCTCTGAGAAAGAATTTTCTAAATGTATTGTAAGAAATGAAGGAAAATCATTTGCATTAAATATATATATTATAGGACTTCCCTGGTGGCACAGTGGTTAAGAATCCACCTGCCAGGGCTTCCCTGGTGGCACAGTGGTTGGGAGTCCGCCTGCCGATGCAGGGGACGCGGGTTCGTGCCCTGGTCCGCGAGGATCCCACATGCCGCGGAGCGGCTGGGCCCGTGAGCCATGGTCGCTGGGCCTGCGCGTCCGGAGCCTGTGCTCCGCAACGGGAGAGGCCGCAGCAGTGAGAGGCCCGCGTACCGCAAAAAAAAAAAATAAATAAAAAATAAAAAAAAAATAAAAAAAAAATAAAAAAGAATCCACCTGCCAATGCAGGGGACACGGGTTTGATCCGTGGTCTGGGAAGATCCCCCATGCTGCAGAGCAACTAATCCTGTGCACCACAACTACTGAGCCTGTGCTCTAGAGCCCGTGAGCCACAACTACTGAGCCCACGTGCCACAACTACTGAAGCCCATGCTCCTAGAGCCCATGCTCCACAACAAGAGAAGCCACCACAGTGAGAAGCCTGCGCACCGCAAAGAAGAGTAGCCCCCGCTCACCGCAACTAGAGAAAGCCCGTGCACAGCAGCAAAGACCCAATACAGCCAAAATTAAATAAATTAAAAAAATAAATATATACACACATATATTCTTTAAAAGATTTGATTATTTAAGACAAAATTTATAATACCAAAGATTAGGTTTTTAACATATATAGATGGAATGTGTGGTAACAGGAACACAAAGGAAAGGGAGGATGGAATTGTGCTGGTGCAAGGTTCTTGTATTTTATTGGGGATAAGTCAGTTTTACTTTGAACTAGATGGTTACAATTTAAAGAGGTAATCTCCAGAAGGCTGGCTCACAGCTTCAGTGTGCGTCAGATAGACCTGGAGAGCTTGTTAAAACACACATTATTGGACCCCACTCCCAGAGCTTCTGATTCAGTAGGCTTGGGATAGGGCCCAAGAATTTACATTTCTAACATGTGATACTGATGCTACTGGTGTAGGGGCCACACTCTGAGAACAGCTGCCCTGGAGCAACCACTAAAAGAATAAAGCAAAGAAAGACAGCTAAAAAATTTAATAGAGGAATTAAAATGGCATACTAAAAAACACTTGTTTAATGCAAAACAAGGCAGAAATGGGGGAACAGAGAAATAAAAATGAGACAAATAGAAAGCAAATTGGAGTCTAAATCTAGCCATATTTAATAATTATATTAAATGTGAATTAACACTAAAATCAAAAGGCAGAGATTGACTAGCTAAAGAACAAACATCAAAATCTGTGCTGTCTACAAGACACACCTTTTAAATTCAGACACAAGTAGGTTGAATTAAAAGAATGGAAAAAAATGTACTATGCAAATAATAACAAAAAGAGCTAGAGTGATTATGTTACTATCAGGCAAATAGACTTTAAGACAAGGAATACTACTGAGACAAGGGTGGCATTCCATAATGATAAAAATGTCAATATGGCAGGAAGATAGAACAATTAGAAATATATGTACGTAATAACAGCACCAAAATATGTAAAGTAATACTGATAGAACTACAGAGGAGAAATAGACAAATCCACAATTACAGTTGAAGACTTCAACACCTCTCTCAATACTTGATAGAGTACTGGACAGAAAATCATCAAGGATGTAGAAGAACTGGACAATACCATTAACAAACAAGATCTAATTAATATTTATAGTTAAAAAAAATTAACATTCATAGACTCTGCCACCCGAAACAGCAGCATACACATTCTTTCCAAGTGCATATGGAGCATTCACCCGTATAGACCATTGCTGGGTCATCAGATAAGTCTTAGTCTTATTGAGAATCTTAATTAAAAGGATTGAAATCATTTAGAGTATGTTCTCCAACCACAGTAGAGTTAGAAATCAATAACAGAAAGAAATCCACCAAAAAAAAAAGAGAAAGAAATCTTGGAAGTCCGCAAGTAAGGGGTAATGAAATAGCATACTTCTAAGTTACCCATGATTCAAAGAAGAAGTCACAAAGGAAATTAGAAAATATCTTGAACTAAATGAAAATGAGCATCCAGCGTAACATTTGTAGGATAGCTAACGCGTTGCTGAGGGGGAAATTTCTAGTTTTAAATGCTTATATTAGAAAAAAAAGAAAGTTTAAAATCAATTATCTGAGTTTGTAAGAAAATAGAAAAAGAAGAAAAAGTTAAACCCGAAATAGATATATAAAGGAAATAATAAAGAGCAGAATGGAAACCACCAATTTATAAAACTGACACACAATAGGGAAAAATCAGTGAGACCAGAAGACTAGTTTTTTGAAAAGATAAATTAAAAAAAAACTTTTAGCTAAATTGATCAAAACAAAGAGAAGCCACAAATTTCAAATATCCTGAATGTAAGAAGGAACCTCATAACAGCGTTATTAATCAATACATCCATCAACTGATAAATGGATAAATGTGGTATATAAAAAGTGGAATAATGCTAGCAACAAAAAGGAATAAACTATTCATACATGTAGCAACATGGATGGATCTCAAAAACATCATGCTAGGGGAAAGAAGTCATATGTAAAAGACTACATACTGAATGTTCTCTTAATATGGCATTCTAAAAGAGGCAAAACTATCAGAGTTGCCTGGGGTGGCAGTGGGGACTGACTGAAAGAGGGTACGAGGTAACTTTTTAGAGTGCTAGAAATGTTCTGAAAGTTGATTGTGGTAATGGTTGCATAACTGCATACTTTACTAAACTTAATGAAACGTATATCTAACATGGTGAATTTTATTATATGGAAGTAATACTTAAGTCTGTTGAAAATTGTAAACAGATTTTGGCAAGAAATCGTCTTAGGTAAAAAGAGGGAAAAATAGTTGTAACAGGACAGGATAAACACAGGGTTAATATCATATGTTGTAAGGAGCTTACACCTTTGAGAAGAGAAATAGTAAAATCCCTACACATAAATTGAAAGACAGAAATTCTTTAAAAAGAGAATATACAAGTAACTATTTGAAAATAACAGTCTTGTCAATAAATGGAAGTTAAAACAGAAGTTCAGTACCATTTTGACTTATAAAATTAACAGAAACTTTTAAAAGATTTTTCAATGTTTTTAAGGGTTCTAACCCGCAGTAGTATTTGGCATAGTGGGACTGTATGTTAGTGAAAAAAATTCTTAGTTTTTGAAATTGAGGTGTAACTTTATATAGTAAAGTACATAAATTTTAAGTATACAGCTTGATGAATTTTTACATAGATACACATTTCTTTAACCACCACCAAGATCGAAACACAGATCATTTTCATCCCCCTGAAGCTTCCCTCATACACCTTGCACTCACCACCCCCAGCCAAAGAAAACCATTGTTCTGATTTCTGTTATTATAGATTATATTTGTCTGTGCTTGAACTTCATAATAAACCATACTGGATGTATTCTTTCACATTAGCTTTAGCTCGCTATAATGTCTGAAATTCATCTTTATTGTTGCATGCACCAATAGTTTTTTTATTACGGCAACGTATTCCATTTCTCCTATAAAATTACAAAATGATCTCACATGGATGGGTTAGCCAGAGGCAACATATATCTTATCATTTGAGCATATTCACTGTCTTTTCCTTTATTTTACAATTGCATATGCAGCATTTATATTTGTAATTTTATGCAGGGAAAGTAATTTAAAAGACTGACTCTTTCAGGTATGAAAGAAGGTTGGAAGAGATCAAAGACTTGGATAGTCTACAGCTTTTATCATCCAACCCATAGGTTGTCCCATCCTACTTATAGGATGGGACAAGCAGGTCCTACTTATAACTGTCTTGATTTTAATGTCTGTATCCAGACCTCTTTAAAAAGCTAAACTTGGGCCTTTAGTCACTTAGTATCATTCAACAGCATTCAGTCTTGAGCACTTACTATGTAACTGGCCCTGTTCTAGGTTCTAGGTAAGTAGATTTTATCAGTATAACCCAGTTCTGGAAATTCATGGAAATAGTTTCTTGAAGGTCAGCTCAAACTGTGTTTGTATAACCTGGATATGCATCAGAATTATGAAGGAAATTTTTAAAAACACATATTCCAGGGCCTGAATTAGAATCTCAGGGACTGGGGTGAAGCTTGGGGTTCTATATATTTTCAGAGCTTCTTGGGTAATTGTAGACCAGCTAACCTGATACTGGTTTGAAGGAGGCATTTGGGAGCTATTAAAATAGAGAATCAGTTGCAGGAAAGCACATATTTGATTAATGCAATTATCAGATATACAACTATAATCTTTATTTTCCTTTTTAAGTGTCAAGTGCAGCTTTAACTTTATCTTTGGCTACTTAATTTAAGAGGCTAGAACCCAATCCATAGTGCCCTTTGAAGAATTTCTACATTCCAAATTAGAAACATAGGTAACATTAGAAGTTACATTTGTTTACTATATTACCTACAGCTTGAGGGTATTTGGCTACATATTTCAAAGCAGAAAACAGTCTAAGATAGTCTTCTACAAAATAGAGGACGCTACATTTTCTTCCTCATAAAAAATCATTTCACACTATTCTCAGGAGGATTGTTTTCACATCTTATTTGCCTTTAATCTCTGCTGATCAGGTGTTGTGTGCTTTTATCAGACTCGAGAGTGTGTGGAGCAGTTACAGCTGGAAGACCGGGTTCTCTGCCTCCACAGTAGGTGGCGAATTCTCTATGCAGGACTGGCAAATGGCACTGTGGTCACCTTCAACATAAAGGTTAGTGGTTGGGGAGAGAAGGCTGAATTCCCATGCCACTTGAAAATGGTGTGAGTGTGTGTGGGAAGAAGTTGAAGGCAGATGTTTTCCTGTTTTTGTGTGTGTTTGAGAAAGCAACAGAATTAGCTGCTACTCAAAAATTTATCTTCTGTTGTAAGTGAAACAAGATGCTGCATTCTGTCTGCTCAGGCCCAAGTGTGCCAGGACCAAAGTGTAACTCTACTAAATTAAACCAGGCCTGATGATTTGGGGCCAAATAATGAGTCATAGGTTAAACTAGTCTGTCTCATTTTAAGAATGACACCGTGAAATGAGCTTAAATTCCTTTGAGTATGACGTTGATGTGGTTTGGAACTGATTTAGGGTTTCATGAGGGTAGCTTGTTCTTGACTTGAACTAAGTCAAGGTTTGCCTTCGTGCCTGTGGGCCTCATTCTTTCCTGACCCAAATATAAATCCATTTGTTGAGCAAACCTTTATGGAGCACTATTACATGCTAGGTCTCAGGATAAGGCTTAGGAAATGAATACGGACCAGTTCTTAATGGCCCTGTGTGCTTTGTTAATGTAGTTGGACTTGTAAGCTTTAAAGTAAGAGAGACATGATCTAATTTGTATTTTAGAAAATGTCACTCTGGAGTTGAACAGGATGGAAAATACTGCTACTAGTAGAAGCTTGGAGACCATTTAGGAGGCTTTGTTATGGCAGCTGACATGAAAGATTAGACTAAGGTGAAGAGAAAATGGATAAAAGATGTAATTGGAGGTAGAAGTGATAGGTTTGGTTACTAGTTAGTTGTAGCATTCTATCCGGAGGCCATCTGGTCATCTTTTAACAGTGTGTTAGAATGTTACTGTGTTATGCCTTGTTACAGTATCATATGTTTAGTTAGTACCTATTATCTCTCCTTCTACCAGCTAGCTGGAACTACTTACAAGGAATGCAATAAAATATGTCGTGGTTTCTGCCTTTAAGAAGCTTAAAATCAAATTAGAAGAAACTAGCACATATATAATCAAGCGTCAGATTATTTGGTTCACTAGATATGAATAGATCACAGAAGGGTAATTAGTAAAGGTTTTTGCATTCTAAATGCAAAGTGCTAACAACGTAGATTAGATTTGGTTAGGGCAATAGAAATGAAGACAGAATAGATTTAAAATATTTTAAAGGATAAAACTTGATAATTACCCAGTTCTCTTCTATTTTGTGAGATTAAGGTAATCAAAGGTAGGTAGAAGTTTTGGGGCAAGATGATGACAAATTCAAATGGGAATGGTCTTTACTTTTATTTTTTTGAAATGGTCTTTAAATGGTTTAAAAGCCCCAGCAAAGATGGACTTTGAGACAGAGATTTGAGAGTTTCTGCAGAGAGATGAATTTTGAAGCCTTGTTAGGGCTGGACCTTTTCTGTTTTGCCCATACTCCTGGAACGCAGTGCTTTCTGGGGCTCAACAGAAAGCATGGGCTGTTTACCTGGGCCTTCCCGCCATTGGGCCCTGAACTCCATTGATCTACCTCCCCAGCATCTCAAGATGACTGAGATTGATGCTCAGCTCTGTAGGCTCCCAGCTGCTGCTCTTGCCTAGTTTCTAGGAGTTTTATCTCGTGCACTCACCTTAAACTACCTCTTTAGAGTTTTGGGGAAGTAGGAAACTTTATGAACAAGTTTGGTTTGGGAATGAGGGAAGCAAGTCTAAAATCTGAGGTAAAGGAATGTTTGGGAATTCAGGATGTGACCATGCCACTCTGACTGATACAAAGGCTTCTGTAGTTTAACTTAACTGATGTCATGAGAGATAGACATAGAACCAGAAGTCAGAAGAAGGTCAGAATAACAGAAAGGTGGAGAATGAGAGACTCAGATTGTCTAAGAAGGTAGTTCTCAAAGAGAATTTTGGAAACAATCATGGCATAGTGCATAAATTTTGGATGACAAAAAAACAGTGAGAGTTCTTGGGTCTGTGGAAAGTGTATTCAAATATGAAAAAAAGGTTTATCATTCATTATCATTAACTTAAGGGAAGTGAGAGAGGGCATAAAAGAACCAAATTCTAATTATGATCAGGATAGTGCGGGTCAAAGGTAGAAATGAGTTTATAATGTAAGACTGTCCCCACTAGAATCAGGAAGGAAGGAGTCATGAATGCGGAGTGTTGGAATAGGAATGGCAGAGGTTGGGGAGTTAGGGATAGGGAGTAGATATGAGAACTTACTGGTGTTAGAATTTAGAGTTTGTATCAAGGTAGTGATTTGGGTTAGTTGATGTTGAGTTTTTCCAACTAAGTTGCTTTTACTTCATATAATGGTGGTGTATTTTTCAGAACAACAAACGACTTGAAATCTTTGAATGCCATGGCCCTCGGGCTGTCAGCTGTCTTGCCACAGCTCAGGAAGGTGCCCGAAAGCTGCTGGTTGTGGGGTCTTATGACTGTACCATTAGTGTGCGTGATGCACGGAATGGACTGCTCCTTAGAACTCTGGAGGGCCACAGCAAAACCATTCTCTGCATGAAGGCAAGTATAGTGCAGAAAATAGGAGTTCATTGTCTGGTACAAATAGAAGGGTTTGAATGAAATTTACCATGTTGTCTAATGCCTTATTTAGAATACAGATTACTATCCTTTTTTATTTTCTTTTTTTAAAAAATTTATTTATTTATTTATGGCTGTGTTGGGTCTTCGTTGCTGCGCACGGGCTTTCTCTAGTTGCAGTGAGTGCGAGCTACTCTTCCTTGTGGTGCGCAGGCTTCTCATTGCGGTGGCTTCTCTTGTTGCGGAGTACGGGCTCTAGGTGTGCGGGCTTCAGTAGTTGCGGCACGTGGGCTCTAGAACGCAGGCTCAGTAGTTGTGGCGCACAGGCTTAGTTGCTCCGCAGCATGTGGGATCTTCCTGGACGAGGGCTCGAACCCATGTCCCCTGCATTGGCAGGCGGATTCTTAACCACTGCGCCACCAGAGGAGTCCCTATGACCCTTTTCTTTAGGCTTGGATTACCACAGGACATACTGTTTTTTAATATATTAACCAAGAGACAAATAAAATTGTATCTTATTGTAGAACGTAGATATACTCGAATGCCCTTCTAGGCTGCTTCGTAATCATTCCGAAGAAGCAACAAACCCAGTAGTACATTGTCAATTCATCACAGTACTGGGTGGCAGCACATAAGTTTCAGTTCAGAAAATTTGTCTGAGAAACTTATTTCATACCTCGTTCATGCTCATCTCAAAATAGGGTGGGAAGTAGAATTTGCTAATGTGTATTACAAGTTAAAGGAAACTCAGAACGTTATATCGAATCTCATTAACTGAATTTTTTTTCTTTAAGGTGGTGAATGACCTTGTGTTCAGTGGCTCCAGTGATCAGTCAGTCCATGCCCACAACATTCACGTAAGCCATGTTGGTGTGAAGAAATCTTTAGTAGAATGATGATTGAAGCTTAAAGGATGCCTCAGACCTCTTGCAATTTAAATTAAGCCCTTTTTCTAGTGAAAGACTTAATAATAATCCCTGCGCATAAGCTCTTGGATAATATTAAGTACTGTAGAAATTCTGACCTCATCAAAATTCTTAGTGGGGAATAGACTCAAAATTTACGTAAGGTTTAGTTTGAATGCCTCATCTAAACATGAGATAAATTGAGCATCTGAGGCTCTAAGAAAGTAGATATGATACATAGTTTAAAATAGCACAAGTAAAAACAGCCAAGAGACTCTGCTCAGGTCATAGAGGCTGCTTTTGAAGCTCAGTTCTTAGTCTGTAAACCTGGGGGTTATCCAGCCTCAGGGACATGTCCAGATGCAATGAAATGATAAAAGTGAATATACTTCAAAAGCTATAAAATACATACACACATAGCTGTGGCCCTTCTCTTTCTGTGACTTGGGGTTCTCTCCATCAAGATACAGTGCAGGGCTTCCCTGGTGGTGCAGTGGTTAAGAATCCCCCTGCCAATGCAGGGGACATGGGTTCAAGCCCTGGGCCGGGAAGAGCCCACATGCCGCGGAGCAACTAAGCCCGTGCGCCACAGCTACTGAGCCTGCGCTCTAGAGCCTGTGAGCCACAACTACTGAAGCCCACGCACCTAGAGCCAGTGCTCCTCAACAAGAGAAGCCACAGCAATGAGAAGCCTGCTCACCACAATGAAGTGTAGCCCCCACTCGCCAAAACTAGTGAAAGCCTGCACGCGCAACAAAAACCCAACTCAGCCAAAAATAATAAATAAATTTATTTAAAAAAAGATACAGTGCATACATTTTGTAAAAGTAAAAAATGCTTGTGGGAGTGCTTCATCCGTTAAAATTAGTACAGCTACGTTTGTACAAGTAGTCTCAGAATTATGTCTTCTAGGATTACAGAATTATAAATCTCAAAAGTCGGAAGGAATCTTGAAGGTCAGTCTAGTGACTCTTATCTCTCTTCTGATGCAGACTGGTGAGCTTGTACGGATCTATAAAGGTCACAATCATGCAGTGACTGTGGTGAATATCCTAGGAAAAGTGATGGTGACTGCTTGCCTGGATAAATTTGTTCGTGTCTATGAATTACAGGTAGAATTTAGACCCAGTATTTTGCTTGAATGACTTGGGGAGACTGTCTATTTGGATTTGGTGTTGATTTTTCTATATGGAAAGGCTGGGGTGGAACTCAGGAATCTGAGTTCTTCACAAGTGCTATAGATGATTATGAAGTAGCTGGTCCTTGGAGGATGCTTTCAGAAACACTACTCTGAGATACCTGGTCAGGCTCACACGTGTTAAAAATTAAATGGTGGGCTTCCCTAGTGGCGCAGTGGTTAAGAATCTGCCTGCCAATGCAAGGGACACAGGTTCGAGCCCTGGCCCGGGAAGATCCCACATGCCACAGAGCAAGTAAGCCCGTGCGCCACAACTACTGAGCCTGAGCTCTAGAGCCTGAAAGCCACAACTACTGAGCCCACATGCCACAACTACTGAAGCCTGTACAACTAGAGCCAGTGCTCCACAACAAGAAAAGCAATGACAATGAGAAGCCCGCGCACTGCAACTAGGGAAAGCCCGTGCACAGCAACAAAGACCCAACACAGCCATAAATAAATAAATAAATAGATTTATTTTTTTAAAAAAATTAAATGGTGTCAAAAAAATTTAAATGGTTTATGGAGAGCAGCTGTAGTCTGTAACACCTGTCTGATTCTCTTTGTGTGCAATTTCAGGTTTGAGACTTTGACACTACACAGAAATTGGTTTTATTTTTTCCAGTTACCAGCTCTTCCCATGAGGAGAAGGAGTTGTTAGATTATGTTTCTGTTAACATGCTACTGGTACTTCAGCTTGGTACCTCAGGTGTAGTTTTAAACCTTTCAAAGGCCTTCAGGGACTATGCCTGTTAAACACAAGGTATAAATAACCTTAATTCTCTCTCTCTTTTTTTTTTTTCCCTCCACCCAAGTCGCATGATCGATTGCAAGTTTATGGAGGACACAAAGACATGATTATGTGTATGACCATCCATAAAAGTATGGTGAGTATAATTTGCTGTGCCACATATTTGTCTTTGAATGTGTTTACTAAAAATTGTACAAACTATTAATAATGTTACTACTTGTCACTTCCAAAAATGACTTCTGTTTTTGATATGCCTCATTACTGAATGTCTTTCTATCTCTTGGTATTATAATATTGAAAACCCAGTAATGCTGTTGAATATTCCTTTTTTTATTAAGAGCTAAAATAATTACAATACAAAATATAATACCACCATTAAATAGAAGGTAAATTTAAGATGTTTCCAAAAAAAAAAATTGAGTGGTGCTTTTTTCAGTGACATTATGATCTGGACAGTACATTGGAATAGAGTCAGGAGGTTTGGCCAGTGTGGCATAGTTATAGCAGACCTAAAAGTAGAAGCTAACTCATGTAACCCTGCTAATCCTTGATTTATTTTATTTTTAAATTTTGAGGTTGAACCAGAATGGATGTTTTTCAGACTTTAAGCAGTAGAACCTTTTGTTCCAATGAAATACAGATGCCTAATATGCAATGCCCAGTAGAAGCCAGAGCTACACCAGTTAAAGTATAAGTGGTGCCTCTGATCCCTGCCACTTCCGGTCTCAGCCACAATCCCAAGAGTGGCTCTCTAAGGAGCACAGCTTCAAAGTGTCCAGACTAGAAGATCTACAAGATACTTTCCCATTATGGTACTCTGGGGCTGGTTTGGGTTTAGGTTTAGGTTTTCTTGTTGTTGTAGCTGGTACCAGTAACTTTTGACTCTTATTTTGAGGATGATTGTAGTAGTTTTATTGTGTGTTGTTTTGGTCTGATGTGATAAACCTTTTTCTCTAGATTTATACTGGCTGTTATGATGGCAGTATTCAGGCCGTGAGGCTGAATCTGATGCAGAATTACCGCTGCTGGGTAAGGAGTGAAACTGTTCTTGTCACCAGACTTAGATGTTGCACAACCCCAGGCCAATTTATAGATCTTCATTATCATCGGTTTAGCATTTTTATATTGAGCGTCTACTTTTGCCTTCCGCTGTAGGACAAATAAGCTTATTTTTTAAAAACTACATAAAATGCTTCCATACTTCTGTAATGAAAAGTCTAATCTTAGGATTAGATATAAAGCATATTTGAGTATCCACTCAAAGTTTATCTCTTTTGTGTTTTTTATTTTGTTTTATTACTCTATTGATACATGCCTACAAAAACATCAACAGTACAGAAGTGTGTGAAAGAAAAGTATAAGTGCTTATTTTCATGACCTGCCCACAATACTTTACCCATTCCTCAGGCATTACATGTATAGTTTGGTTTGTTCCTCATTGGTTTTTGAGGAATAGGCAGATAAAAATTTGCATGTTTGAAGTTTTAAACCTCAGTTTACTAGGCTAAATTGCGTGGTTTTTATTTTTGGGTGGGAGCTGGTGATTAACCCTCAAAACTTTCATACTGTTTCTTATAAGCCTTAATTTGTTTCATCAGTTCTAATAGTTAGTTGTGACCAGAGAAAAGTTGATGGCACTGAATTTTTTTTCCCCTAAACCCTGACCTCCTTTTTCAGCATTGATGAAATGAACTGGATGCTCTCCATTTTAAAATTTGATTTTGGGTTTGTCTCTGGCCTAATTACTTTTCAGCTTTTTACACATCACTATCTTTGATTTTTAGTCTTCTCAGTGAAGACAAGCAAAATCTAGTACAACAGGCTCCAGAATATACAAATAGACTTAACTTATCTAGAGAAACGAGGAAAATACCTTCTGGTTTTAAAGCTGGGGGGTTGGAATAGTGCTTACAGAGGAGAAACTCAAATTTGCATTACTTTTTAGAAATGAACATGTTAGAATGAGAATCATAGGATTTCTTACAAGCCTGTAGGGGAAAAAAGCCAAGACAAAGAGTCTTTATGCTTTCTGACTAACAATTGAAACATAGCCACATTTATAATACAGTAAAAAAAAAAAAAGGTATCACAAGACTTGATTCAAGTAATAAAAATTGTTAGTAAAGTCAGGCTTCCTTGGCAGTTTTCTACAAGTTTTTCCACAAATGTAGTTTTCTTTATCAGACATTTGTATTTTCAAGTTTACAAGTCAACAGTTCTTAGAATTGTTAAAAATAACCCTTTAAGTATTGCAGGAAAGCTCTTTGCCTTTCTTAAATAAATGGACTAAGAAACTCATTTTATGATGGCACGATAAAGCATAAGTATGGTTTAAATTGAATTTTATGTAACTTGTCAGTCAGTATTTGCTAACAGCTTCCTTATCTAATGACGTAATGGCTGCCTTAGTGCTTTGCCTTCTCAAAATATTGCACTGTCAAAAGACTTCCCAGTCTTTTCAAGTTTCTCATTAAATTGATGATTCATTTGGTTACCTTTCGCTTTGTTGAATTTCCTAGCCAAGAATAAATTAAAGAATAGGGGCTTACTTACAGGATGCAAGTGAGGAATATTCTCATTGCATGTTTCCCATGCTCTTTATAACTTACCTTTTCATTCTGTTTCTCTCCAGTGGCACGGTTGCTCTCTGATATTTGGCGTTATAGATCATTTAAAACAACATTTGCTGACTGACCATACAAATCCGAACTTTCAAACTCTGAAATGTCGCTGGAAGAACTGTGATGCTTTTTTTACTGCTAGGAAAGGATCCAAACAGGTACATCAGTGGGATTTGAGGTCAACCTGGGGTCATTTGACTGCTCATAGCAGGGTTCAGTAAACCTTTTTTGCCTTATTAGAATGTTCACAATTGCAATAAACAGGGAGAGTGTAGGCATTTTTCTTTTTATTACTATCCAGGGATTTGGTGTATAGCTTAATGAGGTTTCAAATGAAGAACAGGTAGTTTTTGAGAAAGAGCCTAAAGAGAATGTTTTCACATGTTTCCAGTCCAGTAACTGAACCTAGAGGTTTATTACAGTGCTCTTGTTAAGAACTCATCTTTAAGTGCGCAGTTCCATGTAAATTAGAGTACTGGGTCCTAACTGCCTTTCATGTATGGATCTTAAAATGTACCTGTGAAGCTCCCTGGCTTTGACTTTCTCTTGTCCTCCTACCATCCTTTCTCTCATGGGCCCTTTTCCCTTTATTCCTAGGATGCTGCAGGACACATTGAACGACATGCTGAGGATGACAGCAAAATTGATTCATGAAGTTTTTTGCCTCCCATGTTGGGAAGTCTTTAGTTGAACTAATTTCACATCAGCCCCTTACACAGGCCAGTGTCTTCCCTTCCCTAGTGAATCAGGGAAGGAGAGAGTGGTTACTAGCCAGGCTTACCACTAGCATAAGTCTGGGCAGCTCTATGGGGTGATAGGTTACACTTCTAAGTTCTTGCTGAAGGTCTGTCAGATTTAAACAGATTTTTAAGGAACCATACTCTTCTGGGACAGCATGGCATATAGTAATTTATGCTACTGGTGTTCTCCAGATGATTATTAAAATACAGATCTTAATTGGCTACCCGGTTTGACCCTAATCATATGTATATTTTATTGATTTCAGTCGGTGATTGTTAGTTTCTGTTCTTATGATGGTTTAAACCTATAGGCAGGCATTTAAGTACAAATTTGTCCAGTGCTAGATTTTTAGGATCAGTTTTAACTTCTCCTTAATTATTACAATCAGTTAATTGTAACAGCTGGATATTTAAATTGGAAGCAAATAGTTCCCTTTCTTAACAATTATGTACAGTGTGTTTCAGTATGCTCTTTGTAGATAGACAGAGCTGGCTTTAAATGCTAAAGGGATACACAATAGGTTTTTAACAGTTAAAGTAACTGCTCTGCTGATTATATTTTAGGAACTCAGGCAGCAAATCACATAATGACAAGTCCTTACAGACAGTACTTCCTATTGAACTTCTGCAGATTTTGATAGAGTGCTCAGTTCAAGGCAGTGCATAGACCTAATGTCTGCTTGGAAATCTCACTGTTAGACCTGGGCACTCACTGCAGGTATTGGCAGGCTGTTCGAACTGGAGGTATAACCTTTATCTCTCTTTCCAGCTTCTGACTCTCCAGGCGGGCTGTGGGTTTGAAACCTTTTCATTTACTTCATTGCCAAACCCCACTCTTCTATTCTCTGGCTGTGCCTAGACTGACAGTAGCCATCATATACTTCCTCTGGGTTCACAGGGTACTTTCCACCCACCCGCAGTACCCAAATGGGGGAGTCAGGATAAAGCATCTGAATATAGTTTTCAAGGCCTCAGGCAGGCTTCTTAAAGACCAATGTCTTGCCTTCATCTCCCCACTAGCTGGGAAGGGTGGAGTAGGATGAAGGGAAAGACCCTACCTGTCCATTGAGAGCAGCCAAATGAACAAAGCCTTCATGAGACTGCTTTGTTTTTGGATTTTCTCTGGACTCTTAAGAGAAGCCATGGAGGCGTTGCTTTCCAGCCTTTTGTTTCTAGATTCTCAAAACTCCGAAAGTTTCTACAGAGAGAGAGAGGAAAAGGGAGAAGAGCCCAGCGCCACATACCAAGCTTCAGATGTGATGCCTATTCTTTCCTAGGACTGCAGAGCATCCAGGTTTATCTCCACCCATCTTAGTGCACACACTTCTACTCACATGTCTTCACTCAGGCTCTGGGGCAGGGGGACTTCCCCAGGGGTTCATGGATAGGTTTCAAGAGGGTATCCAAACCCCCTGGAATTGTGTGTAAGACTAAGTAGGTGTTTTTTTCCAGGGAAGCCTCCAGTGGTTCTCACTGGATCCAAAAAAAACATTAAGAACTAATCTAGGAGCTACATCTAGATAATGAATGGCTCCACAAGCTGTTTACTTCTGTCCTTATGAATGGCAGAACTCTTGTGTTGACCACACTATTGAGATTTGCATGATACTTGAGAGAGAACAGAGAAGATCCTGTTGCATAAAGTTTATGTGTGCTGTTTCTGTCTGAGAGCAAGCATTCCCATCTCTCACCCCATTTCCTGTACAGGTGACCAGAGAAGCTAAGCTGTTCTGTGGGTTTGGGAATGGTGATTCCCAGGAAAGTACGTTTGGATTTATTGCTAAACCTAGCATTTTCCTTTGGGCTGTAGTGAACCCACATTTCCGCGTTGGCTGGGCAGTGTGCTGAGGAAGTCTTGCATACTCTGTTGCGTAGGTGCCCTTCTGTCCTGCCTGAGGACATGTCTGAAAAGATGAGAGTGGTGGAGCCTCCGTACAGCTAGAAGGGGGTATATGAGGTGTTGGGCAGTCATGGGGAACTGTAGGTATGAACAGACTGATAGAATCAGTAAAAACTGATTTGATTTTAACTTTCACAGAATCGCGCACAGTCTGTCTGCCTTTATGTGTGCAGTTGTGGATGTTCTTTGTACATGTGTATGCGCGTGGGCACCTATACTTGTAATACTTTCTCTCATTTCACAAGAATTTTCTTTGAAGCCGTGGCAATAATGTTTTTGTTTCAAGAATGCATAAAATTCGTTTAACACCAGGTTAGTATATTGCCCTCAATGCACTGTTGTAGCCACCTGTTTAGAAATAAAGGCACCATAAGCATCTTGACTGCTTATGGTTGTACGTTATGACTTTTAAGTGTCTTGAAAGGTATGCAAAAGTCTTGTTTTAAGTCTTCTACAACGTGTTGGCTGATTCTGGCCTTCTGTTCCCCCTCAGAGTAGAGCAGTGGCTCAGGGATTTGTGTTGGCTCTGATATTTAGTACTTAGTTGAGGAAGGCAATTATTACATGACCTGACAAAACACAACTCGTTTCTTATAAGGAATTGGAGGCCATTTTTAGAATGTTGTTTTTAATCACTCGTGTTCACCTCTGACAGCTAGAAGACAAGAGAACCATAGCATAAATGCTTTTGTGCGCATATGCTCGGGTTTTAATGGCAGTTTATTCTGATGACATATCAGTCACTTCAAGTTTTATCCTGAAGTTTTTAATCAGGTTCAAAATTTTGGTATACGGCTCTACTCAGTATAAAGCAGTTAAACACAGTACAAAGTTATCTTGATCTGATGTTACTTGAATTTGAGAGAACGTCATTGCTATTACACTTCTGCTTTTGTGGAGAATTTTTTTTCTGCCTCAGAAGAGTTAGCAGTTGAGTGTTGAGCTCCTGACCTATCTATAATTTATAGGCAACATCACTGCCATTTAAGTGGTTATTTGCCTAACAAAGGGTTTTTTGTTTTTTTTTCTTTTTGGTAGATTATACAGTGCACAACTTTAGTGACTAGGTATGTGGATGATTTGGTGGGAGTAGGTGTACAAAACTTAGCGGAATGGTATGGTATATTTTATGGAAGAGAATTCATTGGAGGGGAAATGAAAGTATATTGTGAAGTGGGATTTAAACAGCATGTACCCTCTGGTTTGCAATTTATATACGCTGTCTTATAAATTTTGTTCCTGTTACCTAAAGGAGAACTCCTAAAACTGTTAAGAAGGCCATGCCTGTCACATTGTTAAAACAGTGATTTTATCCCTGCCCCAAATCATCAGATTCCTCAGGATTTCAGAGAAGCTGTCTAATGGTTAGAATTAGAAGTTGTGGTAGAGATGATTTGGGTTATACTGAGTTCCATATACAAGTGGATGTGAAATCCTGATTAAACCAAACCTACTGCTTACCAGACAATAACCTCTAACCTCACCTCCAACCCCCAAGTATGTGGCCTTGCTGGGTCACATGGTGACTAACGTTTCCCAGATTTCCTCTAAATTCAAGGTAGTAGCCCAACTGAATTGGGGGAGGAGGGAGTCAAGGAGGAAAGGCTGTTGAAGATCTTCCTCCTACTCAAGAGAAATATATGCCCTAGAGCTGTGCCAGCACCCTTGGTGTCTGATTTTTTTTTTTTAATTGAATATGGGTTAGAAGAATGAAATCAGATGACACTTGACTGCAAAAATGTTTATAAGCAAATAGCTTTAGCCTTCTTACATTTTGGTATAAAGCTGCGAACTTCCTAACTTTGTAAAGCAAGATATAAAGCAAATATAAGGGGAAAATAAAGTACTTTTACTAATTGTTTATTTTTGTTACCTTATCTGCATATTCATATTCACAGCCAAACCCTTCTCTTCCACATTGATATAGAGAACAAGAAGGAAATGGGGTAGAAAATGAAAGATGGTTGTAGATATGCCACAGATCATGGTCCAGATAAGCTCGGCGGACCGCTACATATAAGGATTTGTTCAAGGTCATACAGTAGGTCAATATTAGTGGAGGAACTAGGATTAAAAACTTTATCTCTGCTCCATTACACTCAGGTAACTGGCCCCTCTGGTTATAGGTGACCCATTTTGTCTTGATCTAGACACCAACAGCTATTCCCCTTCCTTTCCTCATGTGTCTTGGAAAGTATTTGACTGATTCCTGTGCTCAAGAAATAACAAAAGCCATGATTAAAGCGGGGTTTAGGATTTATTTGTGTATGTGTGTATTTTCCATTGCTGTGTTCTGAAACTACGGCTCTCTATACGTGATGGGTAAGATTGGAGCTACTCATCCCTGCTGTGGCTGACATCTAAATGTGAGAAAACAAAACACGATCAAGCCAGCTATACAGGTGCCTTTATTTAGATCAACTTTTTTTCAAAATGCAACCAAACTTATGAGTCAGATAACCCAAAGTGTCCAACCCTCTTCCGCCGAGCTAGTTTACTCTGGAGCAGGCCCATCCTGAAACAGTCAGGCAGAACCAAATGCTCATTGGGCTGCTGTCCCGGGACTGGGAGAATATAAAGGTGATAGAGGGCTCTAGCACCAGGAAGTGTTGAGTGCCACTGGCAAATGCTTCTGCGAACAGCCGAGGGCAAGCTAAAGGGAGTGTTTGCTTCAGAGCTGAGGCCACTCAGACTCCAAGCAAAGCTGTCACTGGGCCATGGCTAGCTGAGGCAAACAGAGACACTTGCCTCCATGTGGCACAGGGACAGAGTTGTTCTCCCTTCCCCATTCCTTAACTAAAGGGTGAGGCTGGGCATGACAGATGGACAGATACCCTGAGGCTGAGAAGGAAGTGAGTAGAGGAGGAACAAGACCGATGAGGTGCCTGGAGGTCTGCTGAGGGTGCAGCTACTGTGTCCTTTGAGGTAAGTGGCTCTAGCTCTGTTGGGTGAAATTGAAATCCTGAGTGATCCTGCATGGCCTTGGATGAGGCCAGCTTGGTTCAGGCATACATGGTGAGCTGCAGCCACTGAAAGAGGAAGTCCCAAGATCAGAATGCAAACAAGAAAAGGGAGCCCAGCCCTAGGGATCTAACGGGGTAGAGGAAAGGGACAGCCCCCAGCATGCCAGACACTGGGAAGATTTTCTGAGAAGCAGCGGTGTACTGCATCCTTCCCACAGATCTCTCCTAGAAGGTACATATTTTCCACCATAAAGTCATTGTAGAACTGAGGCCTCCCTGGAGCCTTCCCCGAGTCCTCGTTCCCGATGAGCCACATCCTGCTGAGCCGTGAGCTTCCCTTTATGTCCCTTTCCCATCCCATCCCTCCACCACCATTGGGAAGTGAGGAGTGCATAGTGTGTCCAGTCTTCCTCATGGATTCCTCTACCTCGAATTTTAAGGTACAGGGGGATTGTACGGCTTCTATTAGGCTTTACCTCTAGAACGTTGAGTTTGATGATACCGTCACCATCCTTGTCAAATGCATTAAAAGCTCCTGTGTGGAAGAACGCACAGGCCAGAGGCCAGTTAAAGGCTCAGTCCCCCTCCACTGCTCTACCTTTTCTTAACTGTGTGCTAAGTGCTGCTCTTCAGCACAAAAATCTACCAGGCAGAGTACCACCCGTAACCCTCCCTTTGCCATCCCATTCTGAGCCTGAAGAGGCCCTTCACCTTTGTTCAATCTGAATACAGTAGATTGGGATTTGTCCAAGGTCATACAGTAGGTCAGTTAGTGGAGATTCCCGCCACCACAGCTGTCGCTGCAGGAGAGGGGGCAGGAGGGGCAAAGAGAGCAAAAGGGTAGCTGTCCACTTACTGAACATGCCCTCCAGCCTGAGGAGGCAGCAGATGAAGCTGTCGAGGTCAATGTTCATGGACCTGTCTGCATAGCGCATGGTGATGATGTCGTAGAGCTGGTTGTTGAGGTGGAAGCCTGTGGGGGGAGCACAGGAGAGATGGGGTAGGCTTGGAGCCCTTAGGCCTGTGTGCTATCTCCCCTGCCTCCTGGTCACTCTGGGGCCTGGGAGAGGAAAGCGAGAAGCCCTCTCTCATTCCTTTCTCTAGTAGGGCCCAAGTGGCCCCATCCTCCCCTCCCATTCCTGCTCCCACCGGCTCCAGTCCGCATCCTGGCCACCCCCTTTCTTCCCCACACCTGCGTCATTGACTGCATTTCGCATCTCGTAGCTGTTGATGGTGCCGGATTGGTCTGTGTCATAGTGCTTGAAAATTTTCTGGCAATAGAAAATTTGAGGACAGGGGTCGCACACTGAATCTCTGAATCAGTCCCTTCTCACTCCCACCTTCGTTCTCTCATCCCACCTGCCAGGCCTTAATCTTCTTCCAGAGGTGATGGAACTCTTGCAGGTTCAGTCTCCCAGAGCCGTCTGTCTGGAGGAAGGAAGTCAGGGCTACAGGGCACATAGCAAAATCCCCCTGGTTGGGGAGAGGGCTTTCTAGGCGGCTGTGCAGGGAAAGTAGCCCCATAGGAGAGCTTTGCCCAGGATATCCCACTCTGCCCTGTCCTGGTATTTAACACCCCCCTCTATGCTTCCTGAGTCAAAATTAATGCCTGCTCTATAACCCAGGGAACCTTTCTCCTAAGGACCACTTTCGTTAGGGCCCCAGACAGAATCCTAGGCTGGAGGTTAAGAGCAGGGGCCAATGTTCTTCCCAACTGTACCTCCTCCAACAGCCCCTTTCAGACCAGCAGCCAGGAGGTTCTAACTCAGGGCCTCCTTAAATGTTTCCTCGGGCATGAATTTGAGCCCCGCTGCTTGACTGGGCCCCCCCCACCCCATTTGTTGCCCTAGCCCCCAGAGGCTGCTCAGGGGCTGATGACAGAGGCTTGGGAAGGGGTGGCAGGAAGGATACGTCCATGAGAGCAATCATGCTACGGCAGGACTCCAGCGTGAAGCCTTGTGTCTTCAGATCCTTATCTGGGAGGTATGGAGAAGAGTGAGGAGCTGCTTTCAGATAACTGGACACACACTGCCCCCACCACCCACCTGTTTCTCACAGAGTTTGAGCCACTCACGTTTGTTCACAACTCTGTTAAGGATATTCTTGAGCTCATCTGCACAGATCTCCATGTCCTGAGGAGGTAGGGAGAAGAAAGTCATGGTTCAAAAGTACAGCAACTGATGGAGCCCGGGCTTTGCAGAACAAATCCCGGCTGTCCATGGTTGTAAAGTCCCTGTCCGGGCTATTCTGTCGTGGGGAAGCAGGGGCTCTTCTGAGGAAGACACACTGCAGCCTCAGCTGTCCAGACTGCAGTGGGCAGCTCAGAGCCACCCAGTGGGTGTGTTGGTCAAAAACTCGAGGACTTCACTTGTGGATTTCTGCGCTACACTCATACACCCTGTTTCCACCAAAAGCCAAAATGACCTCTACTGAACCATAATGAAATAACTGGCAAATTGAGCAATTAAGGAGAGGAGTGTCTGTGGGAGTCGGGGTTGGAGGTACTCACGTCGCCTGCTATCTGCCTGAAAATGTTCCCAAATTGCTGCTGTTCCTCACTTTCCTGGTCAGCGCTGCTGGGCTCTGACTATGGAAGCACAAAGGAAAACTGGTTGGTGAGGACCAGGGAGATGGACAGACCCGAGAGGAAAGTTCCTCTGGACTGAAGGAGCCAGGTGCCTAAAACAGGCCTAGGTGGCAGCAGGAGCTGGATACAGGGCAAATGCTCTTCTTTCTCAGCTGAACCTGGTGATCTGGAGTGAGGATCGTCTAGGCCCAGGTGAGCCTTCACTCCATACCCCCGCAGCTCAGACATTCTAACCAGAGGAGGTATATTAGCTCTGCAATCATGTAGACAGCCCTCTTGGTCCTCTCCCCCCATCCCCACCTGCTAGAGCCCCCTCCACTGTTTTGAGCCTGACCATCCCAACCAAACCAGCCCCAGCAGGACAGAGGGGGCCAGACCAATCTGATAGCTCCAGCTGCCTCTGTCATCAAGGCCAAATCTTCAGAGGACCCTCCTCCCCTCCCCACTCCGTTGGGCACTACAGGATAGAGATAGCCCTGGATTTATCTGTGGACTTTTGCCTCTTAGTCTATAACCTCCTGTAAGCTTTATATGACCACCTCTCCCCCATCTAACACCGTCCCCTGAGCTCTGGAGGACTCCATTTCTGGTGTCATCCCCCTTTTCCACTACTATTCTTTATCCTCCTCATTGTTAATGACACCAGGAAACAGGAGTTGTTCCATCTCAAGCTGCTTCTGTCTTAGGCTTTGCATCCCTCTCTCTTTCCTGGCTGGATGGGCTCCAGCGGGGAGGCTCGGCCTGTCCTTCCCAGGCCTAGGACCAGCTTGGTGTGGCAGCCAACCCCAAGACATTCACCCAAGCAGCATCCCAGATTTTAGGAGAACTTGATGAGAGAAAAGGTCAGTGGGACAAAGCCAAACCTCTAGATGTTAAAGGGACACCCCACCCCTGTGGCCCCTCCAACCCCCATGCACCCCAAGAGGGTAGACCTCAGTTGTGTGTTGGCTACCCCATTCATGCACATGCTCGGAAACCTGTGGGGATTTCGCTTGCTTATCAGGGCTTGTTTTGTCTTTGCCCTCCTCTGATTCCTGGTCCACACCCAGCTCCTTGTTGCTGTTTGCTCTGTCTGATACGAAGATGATAGGCTGGAGAGAGGAGGGAAGTAGGGAGGGGGCAGGAAGGAGACAGGGATTACTGGCTGAGCGGGCACAAGGAGGCAACCTCCCTCCTGGACCAGCTTTGTCCAGTGGAGAGGGAAAGAGCAGAGTTGGGAGTTCCTGAACCTCCGTTCAACCTCCATCTCTGCCACTAACAAGCTGTGTGACTTGGGGAAAGATGCTAAGTCTCTCTGGACTTGCAGTTCCTTATCTCCTCATGGTAGAATTATGAGGATTAAGCAAGGTAGTTACTGCACGTGAAAATGCTAAGAATGCTAAAAGCAGCATGATCTAGTGCAGTGATTTTCAAGTATTTTGTAGATTTTTTTTTTTTCAAATGGAAGCCCTGTTCAAATTAAATTTCCCCAGAAGTCATTAAAAACAGAGCTTCTCTGCTTGATGAAGAAGGCAGAGCTCTTTTCCCTCAGCATCCCCACATCACCGTGGCAGCTACTGAGGCACCTCCAAGGAGCCTCTAGGACTCGGCAGAGGACACATTGAAAAAAGGACTCTGATTAATGGCATGGTCAGTGAGTGAGGTCAGAACACTTGGCTGGCGTCCCAGCCATACCCCTCACATCTGAGAAATATCCTCTGGACTTGGTTTACTCATCCATTAATGGGGATGATAAAACCTGCTTTGCCTTTCTCATTGGGCTCTTATGGGGATCACATGGGATACTGAATGTAAAATTGTATTGCAAAAACATTTAAGATGCTACACAAATATAAGGGGTATTTGCCAGACATGCTCATGCAAGTGAGGAGGATATAAAAGGGTGGAGAGCAGCTGCCATGCTGTGCCAGTACTGGTTGGTGTATACATCCCACAAGGAAAGCCAGAAGAGAAAGGCTAGGCTGATGGCTGCAGGGCAGAGAGCAAGGGGGCAATCAGAGTCTCTCAGAGCAGAAATGGAACCTGACCGCTGAGTCCCCATTTGCCTTTCCATACTGTTTGTCTGGGACAGCACAAATGGACAGACCTATGGAAAGAGCTTCCCTGGCTTTGGCTCCCAGCAGGCCCCAAGTACCTTGACTTGCTCTGCCTTCCAAGCAAAGGGTCTTGCTCAAGTAACTGATGGTTGTAGGGAATCGCAGAGCAAGTGGGGCTCACAGTCTGAGGCGGGGATGTGTGCCCATGGATATGGTGTGGCCATGGGGCACCCCTGCCAGGCACACATCTTGGGGCCCACGTGTGGGTCTGGGCAACACAGGCAATAGAGTATAAGGGGCCTGCACCAGAGAGCTGAGGGCAAGAAACATGGGTTTCGGAGCAGACAAATACAATTTCCAGTTCCATTAGTTGTGTGTCCTTAGGCAAGTACTTCTGAGTCTTTATCCTCATCTATAAAAGGGGAATCATAACAGCACCTACCTTGTAGATACTGTTGTAATGAAAACAATGTATATTTTACCCCCAGCACAGGGCCTTAATATGCAGTGTTAGGTGCTTAGGTGCTTGAGGAATCTCAGCTCTGGTCTGCATCAGCACCAGTGCTCGGAGGACCCCTATGACGGATCCTTCCAGACGCTGTCATGAACACTAACACCAAACCTTGTCTGATAGCCTATGGCTACTGCTCCGTGGGCTTGAGGATGCCCAAAGGTCAGTCATTTCTGGATGGCACTCTGGGTGGTCAAACCAGAATTCTAAAAGGGGCACCGTTATTGTGGGCACTACCACCCTGAAGGCTATGGGGAGGTTATGGGGTGAATGGAGCAAGGATGAGGTTGTAATCTCGAGCTCCAAAACCACACAAGGGAAACAGTGACCTTGGTCTCAGATGGAAGCTTTCATCTGAGGCCCCTGAGATGCTCTTAGCACACATGGTCACCTTTAGTGATGGTGTTCTTACAGCAAAGTGGTCTTAACCAGGACACCCGGGAGGGACTATTCCTTAAGACCCCAGGAGGGGAAGCTGCCCAGGTAGCTCTCCTCATTTCTCCCCTTTAAAGCAGTCACGTTGAGCAGCTCCTCTGGGGCTGTGCCAGTGAAGCTTCTCTTCCCCTTTCCCCTTTGCCGTCTGGACACGCACAGCAAGCAGAGTCCATCAGGGCCTATGACTTAGGGGGGCTTAGTTCAGAGAGAGAGGTCACTGTCTAGGAGGGGATTTGCAACAGGCTTCACCTGGAACAAGAGCCCTGGCAGTGACAGCCCCTCTGGGCGTCCTCACCGCCCCTTCCGCAGAAAGCTAAGAAAAAAGGAGGAGTGGGGAGCAGGCAGGGAAATAGAGGGGGGAGAAGGAGCCGTCCTGTCTGCTGAGCAGGCAGCTGGCATCACAAGGCCCTCACTCTGCATGGAAATCCTCACACAACTCTCTCACTGTCCCTTGAGGAACAGAACCCATTGCCATTACCCGCAAGAATCAAGCCTTGCTTAGCTTAGCCAAACCGGTTTCTGAAAAAGAAGAGGTGCTCCTTCTGGTTTGTGCAGGACCCCCATGTCAGGCCCATTTTCACTGGAGGGCCATCCTCTCCCTCCCTCTTATGAGCGGGCAATATAACGTGGTGGTTCAGAGCACGGACTGCAGAGCCAGACCTCCTGGTTCCAGCCAGACCTCCTGGTTCCAAGGGCTGGCTCTGCCACTTACTGGCTGTGTGGTCTTGGGCAAGTTAGTCAATCTGCCTGTACCTTTTCTTCCTTTGAAAATGGAGATAATAGTAGTACAGGCATACCTTGTTACATTGTGCTTTGCAAATACTGCCCTTTTACAAATGGAAGGTTTGCGGCAGCCCCGTGTTGAGCAAGTCTATCGGTGCCATTTTCCCAACAGCATTTGCTCACTTTGTGTCTCTGTGTCATTTTGGTAATTCTTGCAGTATTTCAAACTTTTTCACTATTATGTTATTTGCTATGGTGGTCTGCAGTCAGTGATCTTTGATGTTACTACTGTGACTTGCTGAAGGCTCAGATGATGATTAGCATTTTTTAGCAATAAAGTATTTTTAATTAAGGTATGTCCTTTAGTTTTAATGCTATTGCACATTTAATAGACTACAGTATAGTGTACACATAACTTTCATATGCACTGGGAAACCAAAAAATTCGTGTGACTTGCTTTATTCCGATACTCGCTTTATTGTGCTGGTCTGGAACTGAACCTGCAATATCTCCGAGGTCTGCCTGTACCAATCTGACAGAGTTGCCATGAGGGTTGAGAGAATCCATGGAAAACACCTAGAAGAGTGCCTGGCACGTAGCCTCCGCTCAGCAAGCATTAGCTATCGTTGCTGTGTACCCACAGATGCCACAGGAGCTCAGGGAAGGAGGTGGAGGGCTGGGGGGAGGGGGCAAGTCCAGTGCACGCATGCTCATGCGCACGCACACGCCGTGCTCTCTGCCCACTCACCCTCTTACACCCACCTTGGTTTTTTTCTTCTTCTGCACAAGGAAAGGAAATGATAAATGCAGAATAAGTGAAAAGCAAGTTCCCAGAAAACCCAGTGGCTTTTGGCTTCCCTGTGACCTGGTCCTCAGTGTGGGGTGAGGTTCCAGGGTCCAGAAATCCAGGTCACATGGAGCCAAATGGGCCTGGAGGGTGAAAGGAGAAGAGACTTCTCCAGGCCCAGAGACTGGTGGCTGCTATGGCTTTGCTTCTATAGTCCTATAGGCTATTGGACGTGGCCAAGGAAGGGGATCTTCTGGCAGATGTTTTGTATCTTTTAATGAAGTTGGTTACTAAAACACCAAAAAAAGTGGCTCACCCAAACTGGCCTGAAAATGAATTTTATTTGACTTACAGAGTTTCGGGTTTTGTTTTTTTGGTAAAATTAGAAGGTCTGGCAGGCTGCACGGGCCTGTGACCCCCTGTGACAGCAATCCAGGGAGCTGGGAGCAGCAGCTCTCTGCACCCTCCAGATTGCTACAGACACCACCACACCAGTTGTCTCTCCGACACTGAAACCAAGTGTCAGTTGAGAACTACAGGCAAATATACCAGTGTAGGGACACCAAAACCCCCATGCCTGCCTGCTCCACTCAGGTAGGTGACCTGCCAGTCCCCGTAAGCTTTTGAGTTTGCAACGTCTGATAAATACACTGATTACTGACATTCAAAAGATGAGACTAGCACCAAATGCACTTAATACTAAAACCAACATCTGTGATAATTCAGAAGGCACTTGGAGATCTGCCACTAGCACAGGGTCAGGATTAGAACCATGAGTGTCACTACCCAGAAGATGACTCAGTGGGGCATTTGCCCTCCTCTTATTGGCCCAGGACGCACCCACAGAACACAAGGGACAATTAATTAGCCAGAGCCCAAAGTCCAAGGCAGTCACAAGACTCCTCAACACAAGGAGACCCCAACACACACCAGCTCTGTGCATCTAACCCTGGGTCTCCCACCCTGGGGGGGGACAGGCCTTGGCATGGGATGGGGGAGAGAGCCTGAGTCTGGGCTCAGAGAATCTGGATGTGAGTTCCAGCCTTGCCATTTACGAGCTCTGTGAATTCAAGGGAGCCCTTTAACCCCACTGAGCCTCTGCTTCCTTATTTGAAAATCAGGGAGAATGACCTTATTATTACATCTCAGAAACCTTGCAAGGATCAAGTGAGATGACACATGTGAGAAGTACCTTGTAAGATGTAAAACACGTGAACAATAATCACCATTTAAGGGCCCGTGCTTTGCCAGACCCTTCATGTACATGATCTCATTGATTCAAAGCTCACAAAAGCCTTGCAAGGCACATATTACCATCCCTATTTTACAGGGTAGGAAACTGAGTCAGACGAGTTACATAACTTGTCTAGGTCACAGAGCTGGCAGGTGGAGGACCCGGGTTTTGAGACTCCAGAGCCAGTGTAGGGCTGGTTTTTTTCTATGTGAGATTCTAACTCAGAATCCAGAGCTGGCTGCTGCTGTTGTCATCCCTTCCTGTGGCCTTGATCCCTCCCCCTAATTATTCAAACTGCTGCTCCTTCTAGGACTCTCTTCTGTCCTTCTAGCCCCTGGACTAAGTAAATATCCCCAGGACGTAAGTCCCATGACTTCAGGCCATGCCGCACAGAAGTTGCAGTAACGCGGAGTAATTGCTCTGTGCACCCCAGACTCCCACGTCCCTCTGCTGATACCCACTCTCTCCTCCATCACCCGCCTGTGCCCTGGGCTTTCTCACACGTAAGAGCCAAACCACTTACCACTGGCCGATCCACGGAGATTGTATTCTCAACTTCCCTGTGAGGAACACAAACATGAGGGTATCTCAGTGTCACCAGGAGTAAGTAGGAAGCACAGAGGGGATTTGCTCAGGCCACCTGGCTTCTCAGAGTCAAGTTGGCACTGACCTCAAGAGAACCCCAGGAACTAACATCCTCCACCACAGGTATCATTCCCTGCAGCCAAGTGCAGACACAGGGCTTCTTGTTGGCTTTGTCCAGATTACCCCAAATGCATTACCCAGCCACCCTGTGCTTCTTTTAGGGACAGAGGTCAAAGTGGCAGGACCTATGAACTCACCTCTGATGACCAAGAGGGCAGGATGTGGCCTTGCTGCCCTCCCTGGACATCCTAATCCTAAAAGTTCAATCAACCCCAACTGTTCCTATCCCTCTTCCCACTTTATGTTTTCTCCTTATCATTTATCTAATGATATACTAATGATATCTAATGAGTATACTAATATACTCAGTATACTTTTTCCTGTACATTGTCATCTCATGCTAGAATGTTAAGCTCCATGAGGGCAGGGATTTCCTTCTGTTTAATTCACTGCTGTATCCTCAGTGCCTAGAGGAAGAGTGCCTGGGACATAGCAGGTGCTCGATAACTATCTGTGGGATGGATAGATGTAGGGGAAAAGTGGCCAGTGGCTTGGGAACAGGGGAAGAGGTACAGCCTGGTCAGCATATCCCAGGACTCCTGGAGGAGACCTGTCCAGCTGCCTCACACCTCTGATCTCTGGAATGGGCCATGTGGGCTCTTAGGGGGAAAAGCCAGGCTGGGACTCACTCAGAGAGGTTCCTCTTTTCAGAGAAGACCCGGAGGATGAATTCCCCCTCCTGGTGGGGCTCGTAGGTGGAGGGCACAATGACGTACTCGCTGGGAGGCAGGCGGAAGCGCTCAGACACCTCCCGCATGTTGATGTAGGTTTTGCTCCTGGCCTTGGAGGCGTTGTACAGGAAGAAGTCCTTCTGCAGGTGCTGCTTGTTCCCGTGCATCTGAGGGAGAGAAGAGCCCAAGGGACCTGAGCCCCTCGGGAGGGACGCCCTGTCCTGCTCAGTCCTCCTCTAGGGAGTCCTCCCTGCCGATTCCCTGGTCACCCATTTCGCAGTCATGACCTACCGACTTCTGATTCCTAAGGACTCGAATAGTTCAACATCCCTGGAGCTCCCTACTCCATCCATATCCCCTTCCTTTTCTGTTGTGATCCAGAAGTGAGTGTCAACTCTGGCATCCCCCACTCAGGGCCACTTACCAGAACTGCCACTGCTTAGCTCCAGATCACCTCCAGGCTGGGGAAGGACCCCAAGGAGGCAGGGGGAGCTGTGGCTGGGGTCTGAGGGAAGCGATCCCTCCACCCCAAAGAGGGCAGTCAGCCTCAGAATGTGTCTGTGTGACTCTGTGTGTGAGTGTGAGCGAGTGTGTGAGTGTGCGACAGTCTCTGGCGGGAGGGGTGAAAGGGCACATTGTAGGGGCGGTGGTCAGGAGGCCATGCAGTATGCTGAGGCCCTGACTCTGGAGTTGAGTAATGAGGGCAAGGCCCTCTCCTATCGTAGTCCTGCCCACAAACCCCACAGGAGGCTCCCCGATGTGCCACAGGTGGACACAGGCCCTCAGGTAACACTGCACGCACTGCTGGCTGCTCCACTTCTGTACCTCTTTGGGAACCTTGGGGAGAAACAGAAAAGGAAGGTGCTCAGATTCTGTGATTTCAGATCTGAATGGGGATGGAAAGCTTGCCAGAAGGGCATGCTAGCAATCATAGAGCAAATGCAGGGGTCTGACTCCCCGTGTAGCTACCTGGAGAGCCCTGGCCCCCCTCCACCTCCCCTAGACGGGGGGTTTTTTCCACTCATTACAAACTTCTAAGAGGTTCTGACACAAGTGGGCCCGATATCAGGAGTTTGGTGGGGTCATGGGTATTGGGGAAGCCGGGGGACCCCTCGGGAAGCCCCCTGAAAGCCTCCTTCCTGAAAAGGAGCTGATCAGGGACGGCACACCTCATAGATGGCGAAGCCGATGGTGAAGAGGTTGGCCCCCAGCTTCCGGTCCTTCCGCCGGTTCTTCTGCATCAGGGCCACCAGGAAGCTGCAGATCACCTCGGACTCGTCAGGGTCGTCATCCTCCTCCAGGAGCTTCAGACGGTACTGAGGGTTGGTCCAGAAAGTGTCTGTGCCCCGCAGAAAGGAATTGTACATTCAGATCTGCCTCTCAGAGACAAGGCAGGATGATGGGAGATGAGACAGAGGGAACCTATTCATCTCTATCCCACCACACCTAGGTGCTCAAATATGTACAGAAAAAAAATGATCCAGGCATTTGTCTAATTATTTGGTGTGTGTGGGGTAGCCTTTACACCTTTATACAGATGGAGCTGCACTGATGCCTGCGTGGCTCCTCCTTCGTCTCTGAACTTTCATTCTCTGTCTTTGCTGATGGTTTCACTTTCCTCACCTCTCTCGTCAGTGTTGTTGGTCCCTGGGATTTGGTCCTAGGCCTCTTCTCTCACCCCATCATTCTACCTCCCTAGGCTGTCTTATCAACTCCCACTTTCGAACTGCTCCTTGCATGCTGGTGACGCTTGAGCTGCAGATCCCAGCCTCAATCTCTCTCTTGACTCTCTCCCTTTGTCCCTTTTATCTTTCTTTTTTTCTTCCTCCCTCCCTTCATTCCCTTCTTCCCTCCTTCCCTCCTTTCCTTCCTCTCTTCTTTCCATCCTTTCTTCCTTCCTTCCACAAATCTATATTGAGACCCTATCGTAGAGTCAAGTACCATTCTTATCTATGCATCCAGTTCTCTATCACACATCTTCACCTGGATATTTACAGGTGCCTCAGACTTCCCATGTCCCAAAGTAAACTCCCCTCCCTCCCCTCCCCTCCCCACAACCGACTCCATCCAAAAAAACAAACAAAAAAAATCACCGATTGTTTTTCTCTTGTGTGTTTCATGTTACCTCCCTGGCACCATGTGCTCAGGCCCCCAGAGTGGGAATCTTGAAGTCGTTCTTCCATCTCCACATCACCCAGTATTGCCTCCCCTCAACCTGCCCCATCTCCCCTCCATCTCTGCTGCTCCTGACTTGGCCTAGGCTTTCCTCATCTCTGGCTTGAATTCTTGCAGAAGCTGCTAACTCAGTCCTCCAGACCCATCCTCAGCATTATGAACACAATCCTGTTCTGACATAATAACCTGCTTCAAGGTTGTTACCAGCTCCTTAATGCAAACTCCTCAGCATGGAGGTGTCCTCAGTAAAATGGGGACAGTTTAATAAGATAATGTGTGTCTGGGACTTCGTAGAGACTCAGCAAATGCTAGTTAGTACTCTTCTACCTGGAACTTGTTCTGCTTGGACCCTTCCCCCATCCAGAGCATCTCCCACCTGGGAAGTTGCGGCAGCCTCCAGCAGAGCAGCCCCTCACCCAGCGGCCCTCGTTCACGGACACTGTCCAAGTCTGAAGCTTGTCGGACTCCAGGGCATCAGCTGTGAGGTTGCAGATCTCCAGCTTTGTGAAATGGTAGATGAAATCGTCATAGGACATCCTGAGAGGTTGGAAGAAGAGAGAGACCCATATGGGAGGCTGGGAAAGGTAAGACTCCAGGGCTAACACAGCACAATGAAATAGTCCAGAGCCACTTGGTCATGATCCTAGAGAGGACCCTGTCCTTCCTTTTTAGGGTCAGTACTGTCAGTTCTGATGTATCCCTTGCAATAACGACTCAAACTCGTGTGTTCTTGATGGGAGAGCTTGGCAGCAATTCAGTTCTCCAACGTGTTACTGTGTGCCCCTCCGCCGGGCTCAGGCACTGGGCCAGGGGAAAGAGAGAGAGTTGGGGAAGGACAGACGATGAAACAAGCAATTTGAAAGGTGGTGAGTATCACAGATAAATTAATCACAATCCTGAGGAAAACAAGGGGATCCTGAAGAAAGTTCCCTTTAATCTGAGACTTGAAGGCTGAGTAGAAATGATCAGAGTGAGGGTGAGGAGGGCCTTGACTGAGCAGAGTAAGTAGAGCTTCCTCGGCTCAGGAAACGGCCCCGCGGAGGCCGGGAGGGAGCAAGTGGCTGGAGCAGCGTGCGTGGTGGAGGGGCACAGAGAGGTGGGAGCCACAGCGTGCTGGCCCGGTCCTGGGCTCAGTCATCGCCATGACTCTTGGGCTCCTCTCAAAACCTCAGTCTTGCTGGGTCTCTGGCTGGATTTGGAGAACAGGGCCCAGATGTCCCAAGGGCTGGAATCTGACGGCCTCTGTCCGGGGATGGAGGCTTGAGATTTCAGCTCCCACCCCGTCCCTTACCCTGTAGGGTCCTCTTGGGTCCTGGACTCACCAGAACTCTCCATCCTCCGTGACCTGGTGTTGCAGACGGGCCTTCTCGTTCTTGTCCACAAAGCTCCAGTTCTTCCAACTGGAGGGAGAGTGGAGGAGTTAGGGAAGGAAAAAGAAAGGGAAGGCCTGGTGTGAGTTGGGACAGGAGGTGTCAGAGAAATATGAATAAGTTCAGAGAATAGGTCATCTCCAAACTGCAGCCAGTGTGAACCATCGAAATGCAAATCTGATCTGATACCCTCAGTGTAAAACCCAATAATTGCTTCCCACCATCCTCAGGATTAAGACCACACTTTTTGAATGGTTTATAAGGGCTTGACTCTTCTCTGGCTGAATCTTTAACTGTTCCTCACACTTTAAAGTTAGGAGTTGGGCTCTGGAAATAGGTAAACTGGGATTTCAATTTAATCATACCAGTACTAGCTGTAACCTTGGGCAAGTCACTTCACCCCTCTCAGCTTCTGTTTTCTCAACTGCAAAAGGGGAATGATTATATCACCTACTCACAGGGCTGTGATGAGCAAGAAATGAAATAACGCATGCAAAACTTTTAGAACAGACCCATCATCTAATAAGTAACTGTCTGAGTTACTGAGAGAAAGACCAGACATGTAAACTTCTCCTTCCTCCTGCCACCCCACGAAACATCCCAGTTCTATGTTTTAAAAGGCTGGGCAGTTTTACACACTCTTTCTCCCGAAGAAGGAGGAAATAAAGCACATTTGTGTTTCAGGCATGTGGAGGAGAATGAAACTAAACGAGTTTGGAGAGGTAAGGGATTGAGGAAGTGCTTGGAACCAGGGAATACCTACCGGAGGGGAAGTGGAGATTCCTGAGACCGGCAGGAGGGGCACAGTGGCGGGGAGTTGGGGGGAGGGTCTCCTTGTGTGACTGAGGCTGGGCCCCACTAGTTAGTGACCCCTGCAGTGGAGGTGTTGGCAGAAAGTGAGTTAAGGCCGGACACCAAGATCTGAGACTGGAGGACACAGCGAGGGTCCCTGTGGGTGACTCGGGTCAGTGGAGTGGACAACTGATGGGGCACCGAGGGCCTTTGCAGAGCAGAGAGCCCAGTTCAAATGCCACTCCCTCCAGGCAGCTTTCTCCCTTCCTGTCCCACCCAGACCAGGAGAAGGGCTCCCTCTCTGTGACCCTTACCATAGCATTTCTCTCAACGACTAGTGTTTTTCTGTCCTTCCCACTGGACCTTAAAGCCTACAGGGCAGGCCCTGAATCTCTGTGTTCATTTCTAAGTCCCCAGACAGTAGCATGGGGCCTGGCACGTACTGCACACTGAGGAACTGGGGATTTGTCGCACGGATAAGAGAAGGGAACGGTAAGGAGACCAGGATCAGCACCTTATCGGTCTACTGAGCGAGGCTGCCTGCTCACGGAAGGGCCCCAGTGCTTAGACCTGTGCTTGGGATTCAGTAGGTGCTCAGCGAATACTTGCTAAGTGAATGCATGGCCAAATGAACCAGTAATTACGGTGCCCTGAGATGAGAGGTATGTTGAGGTAAGCCAGGGGCTGAAGGACACACACAGCCTGGGTGTGGTCCTTCCCAGCTGCTGAGTCCTGCTTTCCCCGCCTTGGGAATAAAGGAGCTCCAGGGCCTACTCTCCAACCAGAGAGGCGGAGTCAGGAGCCAGCGATTGGGGTGGGACAATAGAGGCTTTGTGAACATTCTGCAGCCTTCATAACAGCTTCCCCAGGTGTGCTATTTTTGCTGCCCCCAGTCACTTGCTCTCAGTGATAAGCAGTACAGTTCTTGCAAAGGGCCTGTGCATCTCTTTATGGGGATAGTGAGGGAGAGGAAATCTTAGCACTGGTTAGGCACTCTCCTGACACAACCGCATTTTCTCCTCATAACAGCCCACCGGGTAGGTGCTAACGTTGTTCCCATTTTACAGATAAGGCAACAGAGATTCCGAGAAGGGAAGTCACCTGCCCAGTCCAGACTCCTGCATCAAGACTCCCCTCCTGCCTGGACCTAGCCCAGGCTTTCTAGACATCTTTCCTTTCCAGACAGTGGCCATCAGCAAGCTCTCTGGATCCCAGGTTCCCATGGCTCTGCTCCCAGCCCTTCCTGAAGCCCACGTCCCCTCTTCTCCTCTGCGGATCCTTGGTTTTAAGGGTGATTTTAGACCAAGCATTTGTAGTACTCTTGTGGTTCGGTACCCAGCCCTGCCTTGCCCCAGGCCTTGTTGTCCCCTATTCGTGGGGTCCCCGCACCCACCTGTCACTCCAGGAGCCATTCCACTCCACCTGGCCCCAGGGGTTCCGCAGCCGCACCAGCTTCACTTTCTCACCCTTGTACAGGGCCTTGAGCAAAGAGAAAAAGCTTTCTCCCTTTGGGCCCTTTCTGAAAGGGGGTCTTCTGTCTTGCCCTGAGGGCTGGGGTGGGAGTGGGGAGAGAATCCTGTACAGGGGCCTGTCCTGCCTGGCCCCGGTCAAGGACACTAATCACAAGTGCCCTGTGGAATGGCAGGGTGATGGGTCAGAACCTTAGGGCTGAGTCTGCAGGAGTCAGGCTTGGCCACCACCTTGCCATCTTCTAAGAAGTGATTTTCCCAGCGAACATTTGGCCATTCAGAGCTTTGGGAGAGGAAGCAGGGAATATAATGTAGGGCTCTGCTAGCACAAGGTGCCTCTGTGTGAATTAGATAAAACGCCCCTGCTGGCTGAGGAACTATAGAAAATGTCCCTTCCAGATGGATCCATCAGAAAAAGGGGCCCTTCCTCCTGTCTGCTGCATGGGCTGCTGCAGACGACTGCCCCTCTCTGCCCATCTCTGTGAACAGGGCACCACTCACCCAATTGTGCACAAGGGGCCTGACAAGGTTCCTGTCTGTGACGTGACCCAGTGAAGGCCAGACATCCCAGGGGGAGCAAAACCTTGGAACTGACCATGGAAAACAAGGAACACAAGAGCCCATGATATCAACTTCATAAAACCAAAGTGCTTTCTATTTGTTTTTTGGAAATGTTGGGGCAATTGCTAGCTTTAGCACTAAAAACAAACATAAACAGCACCATCTTGTGGCAAGATCCACCTGCCAGTCCCAGTGGTCTCCTTCAACCCCAGGCGCTCGGCCTGAGTGCCTGATTGGAGGCAAATTCTACAGATGTGAAGGGACACAGAAAGCCAAGTCCTGACTTCGGGAGGTTCACCCAAGTAGCCCCTCAAGTCCCGTCCCGCCGAGTCCCGCCAGGCTCACCTCCTCCAGCCCAGTGACTGAGTAGGCGTGGCCTTTGACCAGCCCGCAGGCCATTCTTGTCTCGTACTGAACTGGAACAATCGTCTGTGGAGTGAAAACCAGACAACCTGTCAGGGGTTGCTGCCTGAGACAAAGTTCACACTGGTTCATGTCCTGGGTTCTGCGAGGACGAGGACTCCTCCGCGCCCTGGAAGTGTGCCTCCCAGCCATGAGAAGGCCCTCACCAGCCCTTTCAGAGAGCCAAGAAGATGCAGCCCAGACAAGTGGTTTCCCCAGACCGTCGGAGAGCGACATGGAGCTGGGGCACGAGGTGGGTGAGAGCGTGCCTGGCCCTCCTTTCTCGATCCCTTGGGGTCCTGCAGAGGAGGAAGTGGGGGCAGATGGAGGCTGCCCTGGATTGGGCTCCCCTTCCCCTGAGCCCACCCAGGGTTGACTATTCCTGGAAGAGAAAGGGATTGGGAAAAGACGAAACATGTAGGTCTAACCCTTTATCCTCACATCCCCTCACGTCCTCCACACACCCCCCACCCCAGAACACGCTCAAGAAATCAAAAGCGCCCAGGGAAAGAATTCTGAGGAGGCCAGAGGAGAGTCCTGCTGAGACATGACCGTGCCTCAGGGAGCAGGGGTAGCTCTTCCATTTGAGATTTGCAGCCACAGGAGATCCTCGGCAGAGGGGTAGGATCACCAAAGCCCAGTGAGCCCTAGACGGATCTCTGTGGCTTCACTTTGCCTGATAGCATAACAGCTTTAAGAGGAGCAGCCTGGAGGCCTTTTCAAGGTGAGGGGTTTGTGGAGGGCCAGGGCTTTTTGCATCTCAGCCTCTTCCAGATTCCAGTCTTTATAGGACCCAGACCATGCTGAATAGAGAGGGAGGGGGGCAGGAGATGCGTGCATCTCTCAGTTCTAGGTGGTGGGGGCAGGGGAGGAGGGGAGGGAGCCACTTGAAATGACTCTTGTGGCATTACTTATGCATACCTAGCTATTGCACTGCTAGCCATCTGTCCTAAGGAAATCATCATGGACAGACACAAAGATGTATCTTATAGGATGTTCGTCGTAACATTTAAACGTAATAGCCAAGAACAGAAAAAGAAAACAATCTAAATTCCCAATAATAAGGTATTGGGTAGATAAATGATAACTTATTTGCATGGTGGAATATTGTGCAGCCACTAAAAAAAATGTCAGAGGAGACACATTAAGAATATAATTCTCATTGCCACATTAGGAATATAAAGCTAACTGGAAAAAAGCATGCTGCAAAGAGGTACATACAGTATGACAGCTATTTTAAAATAAAAATTTAGATTCATAGTATGCATAGAGAAATACTAGAAGGACGTATACCAAACGTTATTATCCTTAGATGGGGAAAATAATAGCTTAATTTTTCTTCTGCTTTACTCCATGGCACATATTACTTCTAAAAGTACTAGAATATAAGCTCTGGGGCGGGGGTGTTGGGGGGAGACTGCTTGTTCACTAGAATCCTAAACAAAGGGGAGAGAATTTTCTGTGTTTGCTAGAAGACTACCTAGTGCCTAGTAGGAGCTCAATAACTATGTGTTGCATACATAAATGAACAAATTAGAAGGGGAGAGAAGTACTTTAAAATGAATGAAGTCTCTCTTGTATTTCTGTCTATTAATTCGTTATCAGAGAAACTGCCTGGACCATGGAGTTTGAAGGACCTCCCACAGAGATTCCCTCCAAAAGCTGCCTCCCGCACCTTCCTCAGGAACCTTGGAGAGGGCAAGTTATTCCAACCCAGACCCTTGGAAGGCCTCAGGAGGAGCCTGTGTGTGAGGTGCTGGCTGCTGAGGAAGGTCTGACACCACATACAACAGGGCTGGGTCATGCAGGTGGGAGGGATGGTCAGCCCTGACGATCAGAGGCGTACACACCCGGGTCGGTCTGTCATCTGAGAATCCCTCAGGGATGAGGTCTGAATCCCTGAGATGCGAGTTATTCATATTCCTCACCATCCGCTCAATCAAGTCCCTCATGTTCAGACCAGAAGGAGAGGTTCCATAGGTCATGTTTGTGCCATCCTGAGGCCCGACGGGGAGGGCAGGGGAAGGGGCGGGAGAGAAAGCAAACAAAGGAGGGTGATAGAAAGGGAAGGAGAGAGAAAGAAGGGAGGGGACAGACAAAAGAAAAGAGTAGAGGTAAGTAGAGCATGAATGCAGAAAAGATGGAGAACAGCGATGCAGAAAGAAAATGTTCATCCGTGGGTGCTTTATGCTGGCTTATCTTCCCAAGCTTCCCAGCTACTGGGTGTACTAGGAGAGGAAGGAACAGGAATTTAGCTTGGGGCTCTTCTTCAGCAATGGAAATCGCCAAGACTATTTATGATACGTTGAGCAGCCCCCAGGAAAGGTGTGTCTCCTGGCCAGTCTTCCATTCCCTTACTCTTGGCTCTGGTCTCAGTTCACACCACTTTGTTGCACAGGCTGAGTTTCTCCCAGATTACAACACAAAGTCCGTATCCCAAGTGAGAGATACAATCAAAGCTCAATGACCGGGAGGCTTTCTTAGGGAACTGGTGGGCTCAGGTCCATAAGCCAAGTGTGTGGCCAGCTTAATAGTGGCATGCTGGGACTGAGAAACACTGACCACAGAGGCCTACACTGACATAGGCCTCTGGACCTATTTCCACCTAAATTCCAGGGCTTAGAATGTCGTTGCTGAATATCTTCATTGAAAATCTCCACAAACTCTTCTCCCTTGAGAAATTCCCACTTTTCAAAGTTGAGAACCAGTTCCACCTTCCTAAAACAGTAGATTCACCCTGTCCCAGAGGAAAGCCCTCTGCTGCTAGTCACTGGGTAAGGCTTCCCAATAGTTGGCAGCTTCCTGCCCTGCATCCCACACCCTAGACTTACATCAATGGAGCAACCCATGAGGGAGCCCCTCTCGATGGCTTTCTTCATGATCTTGTACATGTCTCTGGGAGCATCCTTGATTTCAAAAAACTCTGTTACTCCTCCTGTGAAGTCCTCCATGGCCTCTGTAGTGTTCCCACCTTTCAGGGCTTCATATGAACCATGGAGCCTTAGAGAGAGGATGAAGACCAATCTGGGGTCACAGGGTTCTAGGAAACATGACCCAGGTACCCCTACCACCAGAACTTTACTCTTTGGTCCTGTGATGTTGTCTCATCCAGTTCACCAACAAGCCTGTAAGCTGTTGGAATAGGTACTATGATTCCCTTTCTTCACAATGGAGAAACTGAGCTCTAGAGGCTAAGTGACCAGCTAAGGCCACAGAGAGGAGAAACACTGGGATGGAACCCACTATTGCCACTTCCTGATGCTTTCCACTATACCCTGAACCTGAGGTAGGGCTCTGTTAAAGCCATTAGCAGCTGGGGTGGGGCTTCTAAGTTTAGAGACAACATGGCTTTATTAATATATTGCAAGCTCGTGAGGTGGAGCCAAGCCAGACTCTGGGATCTGAGCTCCAAAGATACAATGAGCTCATCTAGGATTCGCAATGCCACCAAGAAGGCAGGATTAAAGAGCTCACTACGAGAAGCTAAAGCTAAAGATTTCCTACACACGTCTTATTTCTACTCTTAGTGGTTTTACTTAGAATCACCGCTGCCTGGACCAGATCTTCTCTGACTTTGTGTCACAGTTGAAGACACACACACACACACACACAGATCTTCTCTGACTTTGTATCACAGTTGAAGACACACACACACACACACACACAGATCTTCTCTGACTTTGTATCACAGTTGAAGACACACACACACACACACACACACACACACACACACACACACACACACACACACACACACACACACACACACACGGGCTGGATTTTGCAGTCCACCTCCTCGCCTCTAGCCCTGCCTCTCAGTCTAAAGTGCTGCTTACTTAGCATAAGCCTTCTCCAGCAGAGCGCTCCAGAACTCATTGTGGTGGTTGGATTTGGTGAAAACCAGTTCATTGTTGTAAGTCGGCAGGCAGTCATCAATAACCACGTCCACCCAGTCTCCATAGCGCCAGAACTGCACAGAAGCGTCAAGCACAGAGTCACATCCTCAGATTACCATTGGGAAATGTGTCCCTACCCCACATTCCTTAATACCAAGCACCTTGGGTTTGGAGTGTGTGACTCTTTCTCTAACTGGACTGGGAGCTCCTTGAGGGCAAGAAGTGGTTTACAAACCACCCTGTCTTCCACCCAGTCCAGCTCGGTATGGGGGATGGTAGGCGCTCCCTACATACCTGAGGGCTTGAGATTTTCCTTTTCCTGCTCTGTAAGTCTGGGGTGTGGCTTAGGTATCAGTGTTTTTAGGCATCTCAACTGATCCTGATATGCAGTCAGGGTTGAGAACCACTGGTCTAGGTGAAGATGATGTATGATTTCTGTATTTCTTGATGACAAATAAGGTAGAAATTGCTGCTGAAGAAGAAGGATTGACGTGGAAAAGGAAAGTGACCCAGAATATACTCTGGCTAAAGCAGGAACACTGTCCAATATTCTCAATTCTGGATGATGTTCTTTTTTGAACAAATCAGTTTTGACCCAAGAAATCCAAATGTAGTTTAATTTCCTTCTAATGACATTTTCTCCCTTACGGACAAGAGGGCAAAAATCTATCTGGTCTTTGTGTTTATGATCCTTTAGATATCAGACCTTTTAAATATTTGAGGGAGGTGAGTCGCTTGATTTTGAAGAAACAAAATTCAGGGCCCAGCTGCCTTGCCTGAGCTGGGACGGCAGCAGGACACTGATCCTGAACATGCAGAGAAGACCCTTTCTGAAGTCTTCAGTCCTGGGAGAGGAGATCAACTGATGATCTGGGTCAGCCCAGGACATTTGGAGCCTTAAGGGCTGGAGACAGATTGATGCCTCAGAACCCCAATATCTGCTAGATGCCCACATACGAAGCTCATTTCAGTTCTGGGCCAGCACAGGGTTTGGCTCTTTGCCAGGACAGTTTGGATCCAGAAAGTTTCCAATGGCTGAATTGATTCTGGAACCAAAAGACTCATTGCGGGGCCGAAGCAGAAGCCTGGTTCCCAGATTAACCAGACTTTTCTTCCAGAGGCTGGAAAGGGTGCGTGATAGTCTTGGTATAGACCTGTGTTTAAGGGACACAAGTAAAAAGGAGCTGCAGCTGTGGATGGGATTGCCTTTACAACCTAAAGGGCCCTCTGGATTCCCAGTGCTAGTATCTTAGGGATTTACTTGAGAAGGGCTGCCAGTAATAACACAGAAGCCAGCCAGCTGGAGAGGAAAAAATAGACCCACAGGTCAGCAAACAGGATATCCTCCAACCTTTCTGGGGCCTAGCGGAAGGTGTAGGGGTTTGAGGGTAGGAAGAGATAAACAACTGCTTCCTCACAGGCTTGAGGCCTGAAGGGGATCACTGCCCATATCCATGGCCCGGAGGGTGGGTGGGAACCTTTCCTGGAGCCACTGGGAAGTGAAGGCAGGGAGACCAGTGGTGAGTAGACAGCAGCTGGCCCTCTTAACTACACTCCCTTGACCTCACCTGGAAGTGAAAGATCCCCGCGTAGTTTTCGGTGAAACTCTGATCATGGGGTATGACCCGGAAAAGCAGTCGCTTGTTCAGGGTCAGGCAAGCGATGGCTGCGAGAAACCAGCAATCCCCTGCAGGCAAACACGCGGCACAGGTCACGGGAGGGCCCACACCTCCAGGGAAGACGGAGACTCCATCCCCATCGGCTGCTCTACTTCTCTGGAGAAGGGCGTTCACTTGGCATTCACTGTCCCACTTCCAGATCTGACCTTACAGAGGTGTCAACCCAGGGAAGGAGTGTGACAGCAGTCTCTGGACCATGTGATCAACAGGGTAACTTACTCCCTTGTGACTGGCTTTCCTGAAAGCTGTAGGCAATTCCTCTGTCTGCAACATAAGCTCAGACCTCCATTTGGACCTCAGTGGAGATGGGGCAGTAGGGGTCATAACTGGGTCATTCTTTCCAACACCCGCAGGAAATCTGCCTGCCCTGTAACTTTGCAGTGTGAGTCCATTTCCCCTTCGGACCTTGGCAGAGACTGAGCATCTGAGAGCCATCAGTGCAGCCCATTTGTATTGTAAGGAAAGCTGGCTAGTAGTTGGAGGCGGCATCTTGCCCTGTGTATGTGTGTGTATGCGTGTGTGAATGCCCAAGGGGCAGGCCTGGATCACTAACAGAGCACAGACTATATACAAGGCCTTCGTTGTGCTCTGTGGGATATGACAGCATCTTTGAGACTGCAGAGGGGAGGCTGAGAGCTGCCACAGCCCTCCTCCCACCATTGGCCCCCCCCCAGACCCCCCCCAGGCAGCCAGCCTCTCCTCTGAAACAGGCCCAGATTATTAGCTTGCCCAGGGCTCTGCAGGCAGTCTTCCCTCGAGTGCAGGAACTCAGATATCCAAAACTTCTTCAGCCTCTCCTTCTGGGGCCAGATTAGCCAAATTCATTTGGTCTTGAGTGCCCTTTTCCCACAAGTTTTAAACTGTGTTTGTCGTTGTCTCTCCAACTTTATTTCACAGAGCTTTCCCACAGTCCATACCAAAGATAATACTTCCCGAACAAGAGGCTGAGACAGAGGAAAGACTGGTGAAGCAGACAAGCTAACCAACCAGACAGAATATTGGACGCTCATCCACATGGCAAATGTCGTCTTTGTTGAAAGACTCCTTTAATATGAAGCTATTCTGGGGCAATTTCAACAAGAGTTCGAGTTACAAAAGCACATTTTGTGAGCATATAGATTCCATGTGCCCAAGGGACACGCGTGGTACATGGACAGTTTCAGAGCTGACTTCTAAGGAAGGTGGGTACAGCTAAAAGCAGGGCTTTTGTCTCGCTGAGTGGGGTGTGTGAGTGTCCTGGAGACTCTGGAGAGGAGGCTGTGGAATGAGGCACACCTCCTGTGACACAAGGCAAAGAACTAGTGAGAAAGGTGGGAAGGACAGAAATTAAATGAAGCAATCACCAGCGCGTTGATAAATGAGTATAAGGTAATGTTATCAAAACCTCCTCCCCCCAATTCATTAAAAGCAAAAACAGGTTATTGTCCCTTTACTTACTGTGAAAGGATCACACCTTTTAATTACCCCTTGATTGTTTGGCTAGATATGACCCGAGGGACTTTCCTACCTAGATCTCCTTGACAGATGTCAGTTCTGTTGGCTCCGCCAATGATAAATCGGGGATTCTCACAAATTTCCTGTGAAACAAAAAGGAAATAATAATAGTAGCAGTAGCTATTATTTACTGAGGTCCATACGTAGTACTGGCATCACATATCAAGAGTTTTACACACACCACCCATTTAAACCTCCAAAAACAGCCCATGAATTGGATACTATCATTCTTGTTTTTCAGATGAGGACACCAAGGCTCAGAGAGGTTAAGAAACCTGCCCAAGGACACACAGCTAGTAAGTGAGAGAAGCCAGATACATGGCTTCTTTTCCCATTGTTCCACACTGCTCCCTCACACTGATATACTGTCTGAGTAAAGATGCACCTTGAGAGTTAGGGCAGTGTCATTACTGTCACAGCTTTGGAGGGACAATAGAAAACATGGCTCTTGCTTTTTTATTTTTTTCTCTGCCAGGGAAAAGAGGTACAGGAAGGAAAGTAAATATCTTTTTCCCCAAGACATGGTAACATAGATATTTAGTATCAGCATATGTCCCAAGGGCCACAGGACTTGAAAGCTGGGGAGAGCCGAGGGTAAATTTGGTGTGGGCCTCAGAGGCCTCCCCATCTGTTGGCGGGTGCGTTCTTTTTTTTTTCTGGCGGGTGCGTTCTTTATTCAAGGTAACCCAATAGGACACCCCTGGCCTGAGCAGTTTTCAAATCCAGGCACTGCCAATTATGTGTATTCCAACAGAGACCAACAGAGGGTGCTCTTGTTTTTGTTTGGATGTGTCATGCTTTGGGTTTTTTTTGGCTTTTTAAAAATTTTTTATTATTTTTTATTCTTTGGCTGCGTTGGGTCTTTGTTGCTGTGCGCGGGCTTTCTCTAGTTGCAACAAGCGGGGTCTACTCTTCACTGTGGTGCGCGGGCTTCTCATTGCAGTGGCTTCTCTTGTTGCGGAGCACGGGCTCTAGGTGCACGGGCTTCAGTAGTTGCAGCATGCAGGCTTCAGTGGTTGCCGTGCGTAGGCTCAGTAGTCATGGTGCGTGGGCTCTAGGGCGCGCGGGCTTCAGTAGTTGTGGTGCACGGGCTTAGTTGCTCTGCAGCGTGTGGGATCTTCCTGGACCAGGGCTCAAACCCATGTCTGCTGCATTGGTAGGCGGATTCTTAACCACTGCGCCACCAGGCAAGTCCCCATGCTTTGTTTTTTAACTTTTGAAATAATTGTAGATTCTGTGTTTTTGTTTTAACACCGTTCTTCACAGCTTCGAGAAGCTTATCGCAGTGACACAGCCCTCTCCTTCTGTCTCCCCCATCACAACAAGCTGGTATACTCACATGAGTTGAAGCTCCCTGCACTCAGGAATCTCTCTCTCCTACTAGATGGAAAGTCAGTCATGCTTAGACCACACCACACACACATCCCGCCTGAAGTTCTTAATCAATGGAAGGATAAACCCAAAACAATAATTTTTAAAAAGGTTACCTATAGGAGAGGGAAGGATTAAGGGGGTGAATATAGGGATGGAAGTAAAACTCTGAATATAACTGTTTGAAAATAGTTTTGACTTAGGAATCATGTAAATTTTATAGAATTAAAAGCCAAAATTAAATACAATTTTATAAAGCAATCTTTAAAAGCTGAGAGCAAATTGAAGCAGAGGAACCAAACGGCTTATCAAATTGATGGCATGGCCACACACATAAAATGAATTCTTTCAAGTGACTTAAAATATAAAATTTTGGTTGTTTATTCCTTTTGGGATATAGCCTAAGGTCAAAAACCAAAACCATAAAGAAATGTGAACCATAATAAAGAAAAATAACATTGTTATTACTTCAGAACTTTTACATGTAGGATAAGGTAAATAAGAATGTACATTAATGTCATTAGGAACCAGGATATTTTTAGTGTAAAAGAAAATATGTAAAATGATAAAACTGAATGACTTAAGTAACAATCCTGCAATGTTAAAGTTGAATTGGATATATAACTCATGATTTATTTTTGTCTCCCTAGAAAAAATTTTCTATCTCTCTGCACTAAAACAAAAGAAACAAAAAAACTAGAAGCAGTAAAAATCTAGCAGTAAAGAAAACATCAACATCCGGAATGTGGTCTTTAAAAACCATTTCCCACTAATAAAATATAAAACTCTCATTATTCCAAATAAGAGTCTTTCCTCTTAACAAAGAAACCAATTAAGGTATAGTCAACATATGTTATTTTTGTCTCCCCAGTGTTTTGCCTCCTTAAAATACATACCACTTTCTCCTGGCATTACACCTCAATTTTCAACTGGGGAGCAGCACCACTGTCAGCCCATGTTGTTCTGGTGGGCTTCCTTCTTCACCCAGATCCAGATGGCTATTAAGGGCAATTAGAGTGAGAGTGACTGGTTCAGGGATGGGCACATGACCAAATCTGGGCCAATGAGATATGGGCCAAGACTTTCGTCGTAACTATTGAGAAAGAAATACATTCTCCTCTGGGAGTTACTAAGCTGGTGGAGTGTCAGCCTGAAGCTGCTGGTGGCCATTTTTGCCCCTTTGTGAAGTTAGCCCACTTGAGAATAAAGATAACTCAGAGGAAGCAGATGGGGGAGTGGGTGGAGAGGTCGGAGGTGATAAATAGACAGACAGGTAGATAGACAAATAGATGATATTAGGGATTGTGTCTTGATGACATTGTTTGAGGCCTGGATTCAGTGTGTCTAAACCTGATCATCACTTTTGAACATTCAAGTTATAGAGCTTTTTTTCGGTTTAAGTTAGTTTGTGTTGGGCCTCTGTTACTTGCCAGCTGGGACACTTGACCACTGAATGTCATGCCCTGTTATAAGGAATATATTATAGAGTAACTCAAATACTAGAATTATAGCTACATTTTTTAGCTGTCACAAGGATAGATTTCTCTCCTTGGGTCTATAGGTACAGAAGCACACCTCATCTCCTCACCTGCCACCAATTCCAGGGCTGACTACTTGGAAAGGCAGTAGCAACTGCACTGCCTTCTCTTCCATCTGCTTAGAGGTCCAGGTATTTGAATGGAGTTACATTTTTTGCAGTAGTAGAGATTCCCCAATATACTACATTTACCTTTAATACTACCTCAGCTAAATTCACCAAACATTAATTGAGCTTCCAAGTATGCACAGGGCTGGGGGATTTAAGGATATAATAAAAATAGGAAATCGTCCCTGCCCGCCCTCCAGGAAACCCCCAGCCTAGGGACCCTCAGTTGTTTGTCCTCGTGAGAGATGTCTGTTTGGTGAGGGTCAGTTACCAAACTTGTTGAGGGTTAAATCATAGAACAGCTAGATTTACCTAGATACCCCTTCCCACCACCTACTTTCCTGGAGTATCTGAGATCTGTTTTTGTTGGTTAATATGAACAAAGGGTAAATTGTCCTGGCTCTGTCACTTTAACTTGGGGACCTAAGACTTCCAGTCACTTGTTTGGCTATAATTTAGCATGGAGACTGGATCTGTCAGTGATGGATTCCCAGCAATTAGCAACAGATGACCATTTCCTCAGTTTTTGAGTGCTATGGTTTGCAAACATTTTTTTTTATTGTATACCTCCATCATTAAAATATTCTGAACATGCAACTGTACATATTCTTATTAGTTTTAAATTATGTGTGTGTGTGTTATCCTAACATATAATGTGCATTATAAGAAAAACAAAAGCATACATTTAAAAGGGTGGGCTAATATAGATATATGTAGGGGACTTCTGGTTTCAGCTCCAACATGTAAAAAGCTTGGAAGTCATCCCTCCCATCCTTACCACAAGAAAAAGCCAAACACCTGAAAACCAGTGACTTTGCTTGGATCCATCAGAGAACTGAGGTTGCAGGGCAACCTACCACCCTGAGATATGGACACAAGTGAAACCAGAGAGTTATAGCCAAGATCTGTTTATCTGGAACAGAAGCTGCCTCAGCCACAAACTGGGAGGAACACTTAAATGGTTACTTTGATGAATTTCAGGAAGCTGAGTGTGGACTAGCACAAAAGTGAGAAACTTCTGGAGGCCACAGTTTTGGGAGAAACCCCCAACCCTTTCATGGTTTTTACCTCCAAAAATTCCAAGTTCTCATGGTGGAGATCCAAGAAAGATCCCCCCTACAGGGGAAAAGACTTTTCCAGTCTTACCTATGTTGGGGGAAGTGTATTACTCCCACTCCAGCCACCTCCAGGCTTTCTCACCTAAGAAGGGGTAAAAGCTATACCAATGGAGAAACGTGTATGAAGGTCATAGCCCAGAGAGACAGTCTCATTAAAAGAAAGAACTTTAATCATTAGATTATAGAACACTTCCTCTCCCTGATCATACCACCACATCAACAGAGCTCCAGTGAAATAACAGTGACTTACAGCTGAAAGAGCTGCAAGATGTAAACTCTGATAAGTATTTAGGAAAGCCCAAAGTCAAGAGAGGAGACAAAACAAGGATATTAAAGGAATTTGAAGCTTCTGACTCCTGCAGCTGGAGGAAACAAACACAGCACAACTTCTAGCCAGCTTAACGTAAATCCTTATACCAAAGGCTAATGTATCTCAGTTCTTATTACCCAAAGCAATGTGTCTGGCTTTCAGTAAAAAATTACAGGAGATGCCAAAAGCAGGCAAATGCAATCTGAAGAGCAAGCATCAGAACTAGATTCCGATATGACATAGATGTTGGAATTATCAGGCAGGGAATTTAAAATAACTATGATTAGTATGTCAAAAAGTCTAATGGAAAAAGTACATAACATTTAAGAAAAGATGTGCAATATAAGCAGAGAGATGGAAACTCTAAGAAAGAATCAAAAGGAAATGATAGAAATAAAAGACAGTATAACATGTATTTGATGGGCTCATCAGTAGATTAGACATGGACAAGAAAAAAAAATCAGTGAAATTGAAGATGAGACAATAGGAATTTCCTAAAGTGAAATGCAAAGAGAAAAATATAACAGCAAAAACAACAACAACAAAACAGAGCAGAACATCCAAGAACTGTGGGACAATTCAAAAGGTTCAGCATATGCATAATTGGAATACTGGAGGCAAAGAACAGAGCAGAAGAAATATTTGAAGTAATAATGTCCAAGAACTTTCCAAAATTAATGACAGATACCAAATCACAGATCCAAGAAGCACAAAGAACATCAAGTAGCATAAATGCCAGCAAAATAAAACATAACTACACTTAGGCATATCATATTCAAACTGCAGATAACCAAAGATAAAGAAAAGATCTTCAAAGAAGCCAAGAGGGAGAAAAATACCTTTGCTCTAGAGGAAAAAAGACAAGAATTATAGTAGACTTCTCTTCAGAAACCATGCAAGCAAGAAATATTTAAATTGATGAAATATTTAAATTGATGAAAGAAAAACCCACCAACCTAGAATTCTATATGCAGAGAATTTATCTTTCAAAACGGAAGGAGACTAGAGGCTTTCTCAGACAAATAAAACCACAGGGAAGGGACTTCCCTGGTGGTGCAGTGGTGAAGACTCCATGCTCCCAATGCAGGGGGCCCCGGTTTGATCCCTGGTCAGGGAACTAGATCCCACATGCATGCCACAACTGAGTGCGCATGCCACAACTAAGGAGCCAGCGAGTTGCAACTAAGGAGCCTGCTGGCTGCAACTAAGGAGCACACATGCTGCAATTAAAGGAGCACATCTACTGCAACTAAGACCCGGCACAACCAAATAAATAAATAAAATAAATGTTTAAAATAATAACCCACAGGGAATTCATTTCCAGCAGACTTGGCTTGCAAGAAATGTTTAAATAAGCTCTTCAAGGAGAAGGAAAATTATATAGATCAGAAACCTGGACTACATAAAGAAAGGAAGCGCATCAGAGAAGGAATAAATGAAGGTAAAATAAAACTTTTAGTTTTCTTATTTTTAATCTAAAGATTATTTAAAGTAATAATCACAGCAACGTGTTGAGTAATTATATCATATGGATAAGTGAAATGCATGACAGTAATGTCATGGGAAGGAAGGGAGGAATTGGGAATTTTCTGTTATAAAGTACTAGACTACATATACAGTGGTATATGTTATTTGAAGGTGAAATCAGATTAGTTGTAAGTGTATATTGGAAACTTTAGCGTAACCATTAACATTTTTTAAAAAGTATAATTGATATACTTAAGAGATAAATGGAATCATATAGAATACTCAATTAAAGCCAGAGAAGGCAGGAAAGGGGAGAGGAGAGAAACAAAAATTGCAACAAATAGAAAACAGTTATAAACATAGTAGATATTAATCCAACTATATTATAATCACTTAAATGTGAATGGCCTAAATATATCAATTGAAAGATAGAGATTGTGGGCTTCCCTGGTGGTGCAGTGGTTGAGAGTCTGCCTGCCGATGCAGGGGATGCGGGTTCGTGCCCCGGTCCAGGCAGATCCCACATGCCGCTGAGCAGCTAGGCCCATGAGCCATGGCTGCTGGGCCTGCGCGTCCGGAGCCTGTGCTCCGCAACGGAAGAGGCCACAACAGTGAGAGGCCCGTGTACCGCCAAAAAAAAAAAAAAAAAGAAAGGTAGAGATTGTGAGAATAGATTTTTTTAAAAGACCCAACGATATGTTATCTACCAGAAAATCGCTTTAAATATAAAGACTCGGATAGCTAGAGAAGGATACACCATGCTAATGCTCATCAAAAGAAAGCTGGAGGGCTTCCCTAGTGGCGCAGTGGTTAAGAATCCGCCCTGCCAATGCAGGGGACAGGGGTTCCAGCGCTGCTCTGGGAAGATCCCACATGCCACGGAGCAAATAAGCCCGTGCGCCACAACTACTGAGCCTGCGCTCTAGAGCCCGCGAGCAACAACTACTGAGCCCACGTGCCACAACTACTGAAGCCCACGTGCCTAGAGCCCGTGCTTCGCAACAGGAGAGCCACCACAATGAGAAGCCTGCGCACCGCAATGAAGAGTAGCCCCCGCTTGCCGCAACTAGAGAAAGCCAGCATGCAGCAACAAAAGACCCAACTCAGCCGAAAAAAATAAATAGATAAATAGATAAATAAATTAAAAAAAGAAAGAAAGAAAGCTGGAATAGCTGTATAAATTTCAGACAAAGCAGACTTCATTACAAGGAAAATTATCAGAGATAAAGAGATGCATTACATAATGATAAAGGAGTCCTTTGTCCAAGAAAACATACAATCCTAAATGTGGATGCACCTAACAATAGAGTGTCAAAAGACATGAGGCAAAAAGTGATACATCTGAAAGGAAAAATAGACAAATCTAGTATTATAGTTGGAGACTTTAACACCCCTTGTTCATGAACTTCAGCAGGTAGAAAATCAATAAGGATATAGTTGACCTGAATGGCACTAGCAATCAACTTAATCTAATTAACATTTATAGACTACTCCACCCAACAGTAGCAGAATACGCATTCTGCTCTCAATATCACATGGAAGAGTCACTAAGATAGACCACATTCTGGGCTATAAAACACACCTCAACAAATTTAAAAGAATAGAAAATATGCAAAGTATGTTTTCAGACTACAGTGGAATGAAACTAGAAAGCAATAAAAATAAGACAACTGGAAAATCCCAAATTATTTGGAAATTAAACAGCACACTTCTAAATAACACACAAGTCAAAGAAGAAGTTTCAAGAGAAGTTAAAAGTTGCTTTGAACTAAATAAAAATGAAAATATATCATCAAAATTTGTGGGATGCAGTGAAACCAGTGCTTAGAGGGAAATCTATAACATTAAGTGCATATATTAGAAAAGAAGAAAGATCTGATATCAATACCAATATTCTACCTCAGGACACCAGAGAAAGAAAAAAAATTTAAGCTCAAAGCAAGCAGAAAAACAGAAATAATAAAAGAGCAGAATCAATGAAATTGAAAATAGCAAAACAAGAGAGAATCAATAAAGCCAAAAACTGGTTCCTTGAAAAGGTCAATAAAATTAATAAACCTGTAGCCATGCTCACCAAGGAAAAAAGAGAGAAGACACCAATTACCAACAGCAGAAATGGAGAGATCACCACTACTGATCCCAGGGACATTAAAAGGATAATAAAGGAATACTGCAGATACCTCTAAGCCCACAGATTTGATAACTTTAGATAAAATGGACTAATTTCGTAAAAGACACAAAACTCACACAAAGACAAACAGACCATCTGAATATGGCTATACCTATTGAAGAAATTTATTCAATGATTAATAACCCTCCAAAAAAAAAGCACCAGATCCAGATGATTTATTGGTGAATTCTATGAAACATTCAAGGAAGAAATGATACAAATTCTCTACAATATCTTCCAGAAAAATCGAAGCAGAGGGATCACTTCCTAACTCATCCTATGAGGCCAGTATTACCCTAATACCCAAACCGGAAAAAGACATTGCCAAAGAAAACTACAGACCAGTATCTCTTATGAAAATAGAAACCAAATCCTCAAAAAAAAAAAATTAGTAACTCAAAAACAACAATGTATAAACAAAATTATATAGTACAAGTATATAATTTACCTGGGATTTATTCCAGGTATGCAAGACTGGTTCAACATTTGAAAATCAATCAATGACATCCATCACAACAGGCTAAGAAGAAAAATCACATGATCATATATCAGTTGATGCAGAAAAAGCATTTAACAAAATTCAATACCCATTCATGATAAAAACTCCTAGGAATAGAGGGGAACGTCCTCAAGTTGGTAAAGAAAATTTACTTTTAAAAAGTTTTAAACGAACTGCAGTTATCTTCATATTTAATGTTAAGAAATTAGATGCTTTCCCCTTAAGGTCAGAAACAAGTCAAAATGTCTCCTCTTACCACTCTTATTCGACATCATACTGAAAGTCCTAGCTAATGAAATAAAACAAGAAAAGGAAATAAAATTTATAAAGACTGGAAAGGAAGAAATAAGCTCTTTATTCACAGATGACATAATTGTCTATGTAGAAAATCCCAAACAAATGCCAAAAAGAAAAAAAAACCTTTTTGGAACTAATAAGCAAGCACAGTTGCAGGATAGAAGTTTAGTATATAAAAGTCAGTCGCTTTCCTATATACCAGCAATGAACAAATGGAATTTGATAAAAACAAAAACAAACTTCATTTACAATAACACATACACACACAAAGAGAAATACTTTGGTATAAGTTAGTATGAACTCATGTTTTGCTTATTATAAATACAGATAGTTAATATAGAAATACAGTTATGTCTGGGATGAGTCCTAGGAATCTGCATTTTAAACTGGCATCCCAAGGTGATTCTGATGCAGGCAGTCCAAAGACCACACTTTGAGAAGCACAGAGTAGCTGAATACAGTTGAAACAAATGGACTCCTCAATTGCCAGGCAGTAAGGTATCTTTGAGCAAACTGCTTCTCCCTGTAGGGAGTGTGGCTGGTCAGCATGGACCTTTTTGTTTACACAGAAGTGACACATCACTAATGAACCAGCCTTAGGCAAGAAGTTAAGAAGGCAAATCTCTAGCCTCCTGCAGCCTCCTATGTCATAACTGTTCACCAGATTCCAGGGAACTCTCCTTGAAACTGTGAGCCCTAGTCCTCTTCACCACTCCACTTTCCCACCCCCAGAATACCTGCTCTCGAGAAGAAACATCAATTATTCCTTACTGTTTTACTACGAATTTAAGTCAGTGCATTAGCTCTCTTAAAAATATTTACAGTCTCAGGGATCTATAAAGTATTAAATAATCTCTAGTTCAGGAATAGAAAATAACAGCTCCAGTTTCAGGAGGAAGCAGGAAAGTATTTTGGGGGCAAATGGGTAGGAGAATGTTGATAAGCCACTTGCTCAGATCCGGGATCTGTGGCCTCAGGCTCTGGACCACTTGACCTCCCATCCCCAAGAGCTGTCTCCTGAAGCCCCGTCCCTCCTATCCCTACCTTTGGCCTTTTCCACATGATGGCCTTCATCTTGGTTTTCTGGCTCAGCTCATGGGAGCCCAGGGACTGAACACCTGCTGGGAACACACGGTCTTCAAAGAGGCACTTCTGAGCCAGGCACCGTTGTCTGAGAACAACAAAATCCTGCCCCTCATACTTGAGGGGCCGTGTGGCGGTGCCTTCTCCGTTTCTCCTGTTCCTCTCCCGGATCACACGGTCACAGAAGAATCCTGGCAGCAGGTAGGGCATGGTGACCGCTCAGGGAGTGGAGCTGGGACTTCACTGTGGCCTCTCTCCTGCTGCGCCCTCAGTCCAAGGCCTAATCCTCCCGTGAATGGGCCGGAGCCTATATAGCTCCTCCACTCTCAGCAGCGCAATGCAAATGAACACAGCCCAGAGAAAGGCCGTGGTCAGAGTCAGCAGCTTTGGCTGGAGGCCCCTGAGCCCACGGTCAAGGGGCAACACCATGCCAGTCAGACAGGGAGCTGGCAAGGGGAGCGAGAGAGCCAGGGACAGCCCCAGGACAGGCCACAAGACCTGCAGACCTTCAGGCTACTTCCATCAGCCTTGCTGGGATTCTTTCTTTAAAAAGAGAAAATATAGTTACAGAGAGGCTTACCCTGCCTCAGCAAAAGGCATTCATGCCTTTAACACTGGCGGCCAATGGGATATAGCATGGGGCCTTCGAAACATGCTGTATACACTAATCCTATACAGGCTCCTGAATGCATAGGAGGATTCTGTTCCGGGCCATTGTCTGAGGTTAATGAAGCCTTCATTCTCCTGATGTCCCTGCCCCATCCCCCCAAAGACCTTGACTGGCCATTTAGGGACTCTAATCTGTGAGAGGGACCCAGAGGGTAGGTAGCTTGACCTCAAATGAGAGTCCCTGTTAGAGTGGGTTCCAGTGCAGTGAACAGACATCCACGGTTGTGAGTTCAGGACCTTTGAGGCAGAGAAAGTGGTAGATGGGGAAGGAGGATAAATGTGTGTTGGAATATATTCACAAGAAAACTGAGCTTTTTCAAAATTTCACCATGCACAGACGGGCAACTCGAGAGTAAGGGCAGGGAGCTGGCATGGGTGGAAACTCCGTTCTGGCAGCCTTCCCACTAGGAGGATGCCGTCTCCCTGTCCACTTGTTCACTCTTGTCAGTTTTTGTCAGTGCTTCTCAAAGTGTGGACTTTGGACTACCTGCATCAGAATCACCTGGGATGCAAGTTTAAAATGCAGATTCTAGGGCTTACCCCAGACCTAAGGATTCAGATCCTCTTGGTAGGGGTTTGGGACTCTGCAATTTAAATAAGCACATCAGAGATTCTATGTTCACTAGTGTTTGAAACCATGACGTTGGCTTTACAGGACACTATAATAGCTCAACGTAATTCTTTTTTTTTTTTTTTTTTTTTTGCGGTATGTGGGCCCCTCTCACTGTTGTGGCCTCTCCCGCTGCGGAGCACAGGCTCCGGACGCGCAGGCCCAGCAGCCATGGCTCATGGGGCCCAGCCACTCCGCGGCATGCGGGATCCTCCCGAACTGGGGCACGAACCCACGTCCCCTGCATCGGCAGGTGGACTCTCAACCATTGCGCCACCAGGAAAGCCCTCAACGTAATTCTTGAGGTCAGTTTTTTTAAGAAATAATTTTATTTTTATTCAGTTTATACATGAACAAAGTTTTAAAAAGTCAAACAAAAGTTACCTAGAGGAATAGCAGTCTCTTGCCCTGCAAATTTCTCTCCTCAGAGACAGCCACTTTTAATTCTTTTAGCTCTTTCTTCTGGTATTTACCTCTATATTTCTAAATAATATGCTTATTTTATTACTTTTTAATTTATTATTTTTAGAAAGTATCAATAGAATTCCTATTTGGGGGAATGAGATTTAGGTTTCTCACATTATGCTCTGCCCATCATCTTCCCAAAATACTTATGTCATAAATTTTAGAGAAATTAAAATTCATTATTTCCTTTAATATAATTAAATATTGTTCACTTCTTAACTAAGTAGTATGCTGTGTTACATTTCCTTTCTGTATAAATGTTTCTTTTCTCTTATTCTTTATAATTCTCTGATTTTTTTATGTATCCATCAGTGCTTTTCTTCAGCAGTAGTTTTTACAAATACTTAAATGCATAGATAACCTAGAGGTTCATTGCTCCCCAACCTAGGGCCTTCCTTTGCAGCCCTTCTCCCCTACAGACCAGACCAGCAATCTTCCAGGTCTGGAGCAGTGGCCTGGGACTGACTGCCCTTCTCCTGGGTGGAAATCTGTTTCCTGGATTTTAACCCTTCTTTGGTTCACTCCTCGATTTTACTGGCACACAACTTGCAGTTTTCGTAAGAATGGATGAGTGGGAGGTAAGTCACTTGAGTCCTTGCCCATCTATCTCTTTTCTATCTTTGCACTTGATTGAAAATTTGTCTAGGTGTTTTAGGTTGAAAATCAGTTTCCTTCAGAAGTTTTAAGGCATTGTCTCATTGCTCCTGGCATCTGGTGTTGAGAAGTATGATGCAATTTTTATGAACATTCCTTTGTATGTGACCTGTCTTTTCCCTCTGAAAGCTTTTAGGGTTTTCTCCCTTCTCCCTCTCCCCAACAATCCCCCACCCCAATTCCGAAAGCTACATTTGTGTGTCTTGGTATGAGTTTATTTATTTTTAAAATTCTTTGTGCTGAGCCCTCAGTGACTCCTTTCAAGGTAGAGAATTTTGTCCCCAGTTCTGGGATATTCTTATATTATTTCTTTTACATTTCTCTCCCTTTCAATTATTTTTTCTCCCTTTCTTCCTTTCTCTCTTTCTTTTTTTCCTTTTCCTTGATTTTATATTTTAACCCTGTTATTGAAATGTTAGATTTTCGCTATCACAGTTTTTTAGCTTTTTATTATGAAAAATTTCAAACTTGCAGAAAAGTTTAAAGAATGGACACCCATATAACTTACATCTACATTCAACAATTGTTAACATTTTGCCATCTTTGTTTTACCTACCTATGTATGTATAGATTTTATTATTTTTTTGCTGAACCATTTGAAAGAGTGTTGTTCATACAATGACAGTTTACACCTACTTAGGGATATACTTAGGATACACCAGGCATCTCCTAAAGACAAGAACACTCTCCTACTGACCATAATGCCATTATCACTAAGAAAATTAACTACTGCTCTCTAATATTATCCAAGATCCAAATCCCTGTGATAATTTTTTCAGTTGTTCCCCAAATGTCTTTTATAGATGCTTTTATTTTTTGAACCAGTATCCAATTAATGTTCACAATGAAATTTAATAATTCAATAATTGGATTAGGTGGTGTTAAAGTGGGAATTAGTGAATTGGAAGCTACTTCAGAAGAAATCACGTAGAATACCACACAGAGAATCAAAGATGGGAAATTTTTTTAAAGAAGAGGTTAAGATATATGTGATAGAGCAAGATAAGATCAGCATATATTTCATTGGAATTCTAGAAGAAGATAATAGAAAATATGGGGAGAAATAATATTCTAAGAGATTTTCTACAATGGATTAATGACTCCTATCCTCAGATTCAAGATCCTAATGAATCCTAAGCAGGAAAGATATAAAGAAATACACGTTTAGACACAACAATGCAGAATACCATAGACAGAGAGGAGTTTGAAAGCAGTCAGAGAGAAAAGGCAGATGGCCTATTAAGGGATACCAAATAGAATGATTGCTGACTTCAACAACAACGTAATCCAGAGGACAGCACTGAGAATAAACCTAGGGCTGATTACTCAGGAAAAGTATTTTAAGAGTGACAGCAAATTTCACACAAATAAAAATTGAAACGCTTACTACAAACAGACCCCCACTAAAGGAACTTTTAAACAATGTACTTTAGGAAAAAGTAAAATTATTCTAGAAAGAAAAGTCTAAGACTCAGGAAGGATCAGTAAACAAAGAAATTGGCAAATGTGTGTAAATTTAAGCAAATATTGAAAAATTATAATATTTTCTAAGTTTAAGGTTGAAAAATCAAGATAGAGATAAAATTCTGAACAACCATGGCATATTAGTTAGAAGAGGAGTACTTAAAGTGCTCTACGTTCCTCATATTATTTATGAGAAAAATAATGGTATTGATATTTCAGGCTTCGTCAAGATAATATGTATGCTAACAATTTAAGGCAACCACTGAAAAGACAGAAACAATCAATAACTTCCAAACTAGTAGAAAGAAAAAAAAAAATGAGAGAAAGCACTTTTAATCAATTAAAAGGACATAAAGAGGAAAACAGGAACATTTCAAAAGAAATACAAACAGAAAGGTTATGGTTAGGAAGATAGAAATAAACCCAAAGTACATCAAAGCTCATAATCAATGTAAATAGACTAAAATCTCCAGTTAAAAGACAAAGGTTTTGGACTTCCCTGATGGTTCAGTGGTTAAGAATCCGCCTTCCAATGCAGGGGACCTGGGTTTGATCCCTGGTCGGGGAACTAAGATCCCACATGCCGCAGGACAACTAAGCCCCCACACACAACTACTGAGCCCATGCACCACATCAGGACATAGAAATGTTGAAAGTAAAAGAATGAAAAAAAAATATATCAAGCAAAAACTTGCCCCCAAAGTTGCTGTATCTACATTAATATCCAATATGATTGACTTTAGAGAAAAAAAAAAAAGGTTTTTAAAGAGATAAAATGGTTACTAAAAATTCCTAGAAGAATAAATATTACCACTGACTCAAGAAGAAAAACAATTTCAAATGATCCCATTATTATTGAAGAGGCTGTATTTTCATTAATAAATAAAATCTTCCCTTAAAGAAAACACTGGCAAAATTCTACCAAATATTTAAGAAGCATATAACTCCATCTTACACAGTCTCTTCACAGAATAGAAGAAAGAACATTCCCCACTCATTTTAGGAGGTTAATATAACCTTGATCCCAAAATGGGACAGCACCAGAAAGGGAAATATTAAGCCAATCTCACTAATGATCATATATGCAAAAACCTAAATAAAGGATTTGTAAGCCGAAATTCAGTGACATGTAAAAATGATAATACATTCTAAGTTTGTTTTATTCTAAGAATGCAAGGGGTCAATACTGGAAAACTCTATTAATGTAATTTTGTATATTAACTGTTTAAAGAAGGAAAATCACGATTTTCTCAATAAATGCAGAAAAAGTATTAAAGTTCAACAACCATTTATGATTTTAAAAGAAACTCTTAGCAAAGCAGGAATAGAGGGGAACTTTCTTAATGATAAGTTGTTTCTACAAATCAATGTGTAGAAAATCTATTCAACAGTGAAACATTAAGAATACTCCCTTTAAAATGGGAAACCTGAGGAAGATGCCTGCTATCTCCTTAGTTATTAACATTATGCTAGAGGGTTTCGCCAGTGCAATAAAACACGAATTAGGCTGCTAAATACAGTTGTGCATAATGCACTGGGTAGCTCCATTATTATTTTCACATGACCTAACTATTTATACAGAAACATAGACTCTATAGACAAATAACTTGGGATCAATAATCAAATTATTAGAATTACTAAGAGTTTAGTGGGAGTTCCCTGGCAGTCCAGTGGTTACTCGGACTCGGCACTTTCACTGCTGTGGCCCGGGTTCAATCCCTGGTATCCTGCAAGCCACGTGGCTCGGCCAAGAGAAAAAGAAAAAAGGCTTATTGGCACAAGGTGTGTTAGCACAAAGATAGACACACACAACGGAACACAACAGAGAGCGCAGAAACAGAGCCACGCATTGATAGATATTTGATTTATTTAAAAAGTGTCATGTAAAAGGGATTGTCTTTTTAATGAATTGTGCTGGAAACTTTGAATATCCATATGGAAAAACAACAAAATGTGATCCCTATCTTATATGCAAAAATCATTTCTAGATGTATTATAGACCCAAATATGAAGGCAGAAAAATAAAGTTTCTAAATGATAATAAAAAAGAATTACTTTGGTTTAGGAAAAACATTCTTAACAGAACACAAAAAGCACTAACTATAAAGGAAAAAATAAATTAAGAATTAATTTAGAACTTCTAATTAAGAGCTTTTAATTTAGAATTTTTTAAGTAAAAAAATACCCTTAAAAGAGGGAAAAGTTTGGACTTCCCTGGCAGTCCAGTGGTTAAGACTCTGGGCTTCCAATGCAGGAGGCGCGGGTTCGATCCCTGGTCAGGGAGATAAGATCCCACATGCCACGTGGTGTGGCCAAAAAATGGGAAAAAAAGCACATCTAAACAATAAATGATTAGTATCCAGGATACATAAAGAATGCTTATGATTCAAGTTGAAAAAAACAAATGACTCAATAGAAAAATGAGCGAAAGACATTAACAGCTATTTTGTGGACAGCAAGATAAATAATCAAGAACTACATGAATTATGAAAAGATGATCTTCTTTATTCATAATCAATGAAATGCATCTTCTCATACCTTTCTTGGCTATTTCTGTCTCTGCCCCTCCCATTCTCAGAGCTCTACTGCTGAGTTATTTCAGCTTGTTCCTCCCATGATGTCTAGAGTCCTGTCTCCATCACGACTTTCAGGAGGAGCTGCTGTCTTGCGGAATATAATGGGAGGCAGTCCTAAATGTTATCGATATTTATAGAATTGTCACACTTTCGCCCAAACTTATGCTTCCCCAGCCCCACTCCAGGATGGCACTGTGATGATTCTCTGCTGAGTAGAGAGGGGGCTGGCTCTCAACTGGGTACCTCATTTTGCCTTTCACTTACCATCACCGCTATTGACAATCGCGCTAAGCAAGTCATGTACGGTATCTCATTTAATCCTTACAACAACTCTATGAAAGTAGGAATTTTCATTTTCTTTTCACATGGGAGGAAACTGAGACCCAGAAATGGTCCGTAACTTGCCTGAGGTCACATTGGTAAGAGGGGGAGCCGGGATTTGAATCCAGTTTCTTTGACTTGAAAGCCTGTGCACTTCGTCACCGTGTTATGCTCCTGTCCTCAGCTGCCTATCCTAATATTGCTACCTAACCTTGAGCACCTACTAGGATTTTATGGATACTCAGATACAGCCATATGATGAGAATATCACTATGTGCATTATAGAAGAGAAACTCGAAACTTGGAAAGTTTATGTGACTTGCTAGGGGCAGAGCCAAGGTTCAGACCAGGTCTGTTTGGTTCTAAATCCAGCTGTCTTAACCACTCTGCACCATGCCCCCAATTCTTCCTTTTAGCGGCTAGCCCAGGGATCCCCACTTCTTTCTAAACTGTCTGACAGATGATGACACTAAAACAGATTACAAGCAGACCTCCCAGCTGGTTTTACTGGAAAGATGATACCCCTGAGAGAAGCAGCTGCACAGCGACTGGGCTCTAGGCCCAGAAACAGAGGGCTCACTGCACACAGCATCGGTGTTTCTGTAGCTCTGCTCCCTCCCTCTCATCTCACACTGGAATGAAATAAATTTATTTTGTGCCAAACTAGGATTTCTTCTTTTCGGAATTGAGTAACTCAGGTCACGTGACCCCCTGCGGGGAAGTTACCCAGGGTGGGGTGTTAATTATAGAGGTGATGGGCATGTGGAAGAGGTCGTTAGAGCAACAGACCTCTGGTGTCCCCACAGATTGTCAGAAAACTTTCAACTTCAGAGTGCTGATGTAAAGGCCAAGCACTGGGTCCCAGGAAGTCAATAGGCAGCTGTCTTCTACATTTCACTCCTTTTCTTTAACTCTAGTTCAGACTAAAAGGAACCAGCCTCCTTGAAGAAATGATTCATTCCAGATCTAGAGCAAGAAATGTACAAGATGAGCCTGAGACTTTTTGTTGTGGCCAGAAAACAAGGAAGCTATTGAAAATGAATGGGGTCATGTCAAATGATACAGGCAACTTGTAGGAGGCTCCCATTGTCTGAAGATGGGACAATTTGAACATCAAAAAGAATAATGACTGTAATAGATTAAACTATGTTGCAGTGTTTCCTACTGATCACACTGTTCATAGGGTATTATCTCAAGCTGTGATACCTAGGAATAGAGAGAACATACGAATACTGTTGATTCTCATTATTCATGGTAGTTACATTCTATAAAGTCACTGTGACTGTGAGTGCTCAATTAGTGAATATTGAGTCATTGCACCTGGAGGAAATACAGCATTAGATTCCTGGGTGTCTACCGTCAATACATAACCTTATTTTATGTGTGTTTCTGTGTAAAGACACCTTATTTAATATATATATTAATTCATTAACATTGAACTCACAGCACTATAGCTCATGCCTGAATGAAGCTTATCTAACACATGTATTTTCTCTCCAAGGCACATCACAGCCTTCTTGCACTTAAGAACACTAAATAGCACTTCAGCACTACACGTTGGGGGACATTTTATTTATTTATTTATTTATTTATTTGCCCTAAGCCTGTTTGCTTCATTTTTTTTTAAAACATGTTTACTCTTCTTTTTTTTTTTTAATTTTATTTTTGGCTGTGTTGGATCTTTGCTGCTGTGCGTGGGCTTTCTCTAGTAGCGGCGAGCATGGGCTACTCTTTGTTGCTGTGTGCAGGCTTCTCATTGCGGTGGCTTCTCTTGTTGTGGAGCACGGGCTCTAGGCCTGTGGGCTTCAGTAGTGTGGCACGCGGCCTCAGTAGTTGTGGCCCAAGTGCTCTAGAGCGCAGGCTCAGTAGTTGTGGCATATGGGCTTAGTTGTTCCGCAGCATGTGGGATCTTCCCGGACCAGGGCTTGAACCCATGTGCCCTGCATTGGCAGGCAGATTCTTAACCATTGTGCCACCAGGGAAGTCTTCATCAGGGACATTTTAAACAGAGAAAAAACGTGGCACCAGACTATGAAAACGATACTTGGTTATAGTCTGAGAGCTGAAACTAAAAGGCAGAGGGTAACCTTGTCTGACTTCAGCTGGGAACATGCATGGAGGGAGACTCAAAATTTTCACTGCCCTACACATGTCAGCAAATGACCGAAGAGGCACCATGGATATTGATTTGGGGGTTACAAATAAATTTCAGTGAGTAGGTGAATTCACAAATACAGAATCCACAAGTCCTGAGGATCGACTGTATGTGGATCATAGCATTGACAACTCCAGGGTTGGAAAAATCACACCTATGGGGTAGAGTTGAGAAGTTTTATGACTATTTGATCTGAAGCAACTAAAGGAAGGATGGCATTATTCACGAATAAGGAGAATTACTATATAGAGGAAATCAGCTGACTCAATTTCACTGTCTGCTGGATCAGGGCCGGATATAATGTGCTAAAATTGTGGCCGGAAGAGTTCTGGCTAGAAATAAGGGTGAACTTTCAGACTGAGAAAGGTACTAACTATAGGTTAATAAAGGAGATGGGGGCATCGTTTTCCCTTCAAAACCTTAACATCAGGAAAGAAGTCCATCTACCTGGAGTGGCAAAAAGTAGTAGTTCCCAAACGTTTTTCAAGCCTATGATTTATAAGGAGTTTTTTTATAGCAGCTTTGATACTGCTTTATAATATATACTCTCTATTCCTGGTGTTCTTGGAGGGTATAATACACTCCTAAAAGTTCTGATGGTGATTATTTAAACCTGAAGTTTGGTTGAAACTGTTAAAGCAAGTGTCAGCTTCTCTTAAGCAGTATGCTTCCCAGGTGTTAGCTGAGGGCTCATGGTTCCTTGGAGATCCTGAATCCCCACATCATAGCCTCTGAGAGGTCAGACCCTCCTCCCTCCCACCACAGTTCGGCGGGTTCCGGGCAGCTTGCTTCTTTATGCTTCTGTCTTTCCCCACTCCTGTGCTTTCCACATTCTGACTTCCTGGTGTGCTGGCCCAGTTCGGCCTGTGTAAATCAAGACGCTAACTTCCGCCCTTTACTGAGAAAAGTTATATACTTGCCTCCGGCGTTTCACAAATTCATTGGTAAAGAGGTCTTTGAGGGTCAGGTCAAGGGGAGGGATGACCCTCACCTGTGTGGTCTCCTGCCCTGTTGCTTCCCCCACCCCCCTTTGGTTTCTGTTCTAGCTCTCCTTCCTCTTGTAAGTAAATCAGCATTTTTTTTTCCTTTTTTTTCCCCTAGAAAACAACCATGTCCAGCCCCCTTCCTATAACTACAAGAATCTTCCTACTTTTTCCTTATGTGTTTTCCTCTTGAAGAGAAAAGCTGACGATTCAGCCACGGTAAGGATTCACATATAAACACATCTGGATAAATATGTATAAAATATCAAAGATAATTTTGTAGTGGTAACAAGACCTAACCTGAAGAATGTAGTGGTTTATTTTATTTTTTAATTTTTGTCTGGTGTAACAGCTTGGGACAAGGGAGAAGTTAGCTCTGCCTGGATGCTGGGGACTTGGGAAGGGGTAGGAGACCAGGTCAGACAGAGAGCAGCAAAGCCCAGCTGGTGGGGTTGGATTCAGGCTGCTAGGCAACAGAGGAGAAAGAAATGGTTTGGGAAAAGGAGTAGGAAGGGGATGGCAGGACTGTGAGTTAAGGGGGAAAGGGGTCTTATTTGTCTATTCTCAAGGTACTTTTCCCCCCTCATATTTTAACATCCCTGAAATTGTGATGCATGTTATATTAGAAAGCCTCCTCCAATTGCATTCAGCTGGGTGGTGGTCGTGACCTTCCATGGATACCCTCTGATAAGATCTTAGTACCAGCATCAAAATCTTCTAGACTTGTTGAAAGATGGTTCATGATAAATTACAACTTGGGAAACTTACCTAAACTCTAGCCTTAAAAAGAGTGTAAATCAAGAGATTTCCAGGTATGGAAACTATAGGAAATAAAGTCACCTGTTCAGAATATAAAGGGGCTGCTGTCTGTCTGGGAAAGAGGTTTCCTCAGGTCTAGGTGTTGGCAGAGGGAGCTAGCTGACCCAAGGAGTGCAGGAGAGCAGGGCTGAGAGCCAGTTAGACCAACCAGGGCAAAGCACAGTTGGATATGGGGTTGTAATAATAATAACAGGTAAGAGGGAAGGCATACACCAGAGGAATGTGGGTGAAGTTGGGACCCAGCTCCGAACTGGCAAAGGGTCAGGCTCTGAAAAGATGGAGCCATGGGGACAGGACCTGAGGGGAAGAGGCAGTTAGGCAGCCTATGGCTGGAGGCCCAGCCATTGCCGGTCAGTTATAAAGCACTGGATCTGGAGATAAAGGAAAGATGGTAAATTCCCCCAACCCCCAAGAACAGTGGAAACAAAGCTGAGCAGAAAGTGGCTCAGGGAAAATGCAGAATCCCAGCTATCAGCCCCAGGAGCTTAGACGGCAGAGGAGGAAGGGAAAACAGATTTCCTAGGGAAAGAGCTGACGGGATAAATTGGGGGTGGCTGTCCATCAATGATGCAGTTTTGACCTCAACTCAGCTGTGAATGGGAGGCCCAAATAGGTTATAACCTCTCCTGGCAGAGCCAAGAGACACTGAGGCTGTATCCATCACGTGCAGTTTAACCTGAAGTCTGACTTAACCTGGTTCCCAAATAGGTTGACTCCTGCTTCTCTGGGGTCCAGGTTAGGGTGGGGCTGGAATGAGATGGAATTTCCTGAAAGGTGACTCTGCCTAGAGCCAGAGACAGGGGAGGCTCAGGAACACGTTGCCAGTCTCTGTTGTTGGCGGCCTTAGTGAGCTGAGCTGACTCAGAGGGTTAGCACTGCATAGAATCTTCTATGCAGAATCCTTGCACAGAATCCTTGTGCCCTGCACCACAAGAGGATGTGAGTCAACTTGCCTATGGAGGGGCCCTCGCCGGGAAGGGCAGAGGCACCAAGAAGGGAGATGCTGCCTCCCAAGGGAGAATTCCCTCGTGGGCTTCTGGGTCTCCGTGGAGCGATCTGGGGGTCCTGCATTCACAAGGGAAGGAGGGTACCAGATGCACAAGGCCTTGTAGCTGGCCCGTGTCCCATCCCTCCAAAAGCAAAAGGGATCTAGGTTGCCCCTGATTTTAAGAGTGATTGCAGGAGAGTACGGAGAAATAACCTGGAATGCACAAGGCAAAGGCAGATGGGGAAAATGGGAGCATTTGCTCACCGCCTTATTCCAGAGGTTGTCATAGCCGACAACTGAGTGAGGAGCCAAGTTCCCCGACCCAGTGTGATTCCCCCTTTATGTGGTCACCTTCACCCTCGAATGATGCACTCACATTTCACAATCAGACACACATTTTGTATTTGATGGGGATGACTGTAATGGCCCAAAAGGACAGGCAGTTTCCTGCCCACGAGGGGATGGTTCATACGCATATCCTCTTGTTCAGTTGGACCGATTCACTTAGATCAGGCACGAGATACTCAAACACATTGCTTTGAGTAGTATCTTGACTGGTCTAAAGGCTGTGTATGAGAAGACTTAGAACAACAGAGCAGCTGAATGTGTAGGGGTCCAGGAGAGAGGGTGACGGAGAGATGGACAGGGAGGCCGGGGCTGACTGGAGAAGGGCCTATAGCCCAGGTAAGGAGTTTGGACTTATCTGAAAACATGGGGGGAGGGGAGAACAGTGTCATTGAAGATATTTCATCAGGGATGCGACGTGTCCCAGTTCCCTCGCAATAGGGCAGTGACTAGGTTGGAGAATGAAGTTCTTTCCAGTCCTCCCTTCCAAACTGAGGGCCCTCAGGACAGTCACGGGCCTGAGCATAGAGCCGGCAGGGAAGGAAAGGGGCCCTTGTGGAACACACAGGGTGAGGACAGGGTTGTTGGATATTTAACCTGGATATTTCATCTCAGGTTAAAAGGAAACACATGGCTTGGGACTTCCCTGGCGGTCCAGTGGTTAGGACTCCGCGCTTTCACTGCCGAGTGTCCGGGTCCAATCCCTGGTCAGGGAACTAAGATCCCACAAGCTGCACTGTGGCCAAAACAAAACAAAAGAAACACATGGCTCATGAATAGCACTGGGCCTCAGTTTAACCTGATGAATCTCATGAATAGCACTGGGGCTCAGATGAAATGGTTTCCTCAGGAGGGTTTCTCTCCCTGGCCTGGGTTAGCTCTCCTTTGCCTTCTGAAGCGCTCTGAAACTCATCACTCTTGTTCAAAGCCTGTCTTGCCTTCAGGACTCTAGGCTCCAGGAGAGCAGGAAGTTTTGTTTTCCTTATTTACGCTGTCTCCTCAGTTGCTTGCCTGGTTTCTGGCTCTAGAAGATGTTCAATAAAGATTTCTTGAATTAAGGACAAGAGTCATGCTGGAGGTGTGATCAGAGCAGGGAGCCGGGGGAATGTGACTTTCCTCACTTTCCTTTCCTGACTATTCCTGGAATAGTCACTAAAAGAAACAGGGTTTTAATCCAGGCTGTCATGCGTGCCCTGGATGTACTTCACTCTGGTGTGCCTTTATCTCCTCATTTGTGAGGTGAGGTAGATGGACTCAAATGCTTGCAAGGGATTCTCCTTCTAATCCTAACATTTTGTGCATGAAAAAGTAGTCTTTGCTGCCACTCTCCTCTTCCCAGGGTTCTTTCCATTTCAGAAAGACATGGCTACTGGCAAACTTAAAAGAACATCATGATTTTAGCCCTTCAGTAAGAAAGTGAAGGAATCTTATAAAGATGCAAGATACTTAAACAGGAGGGTAGATCTGGACTACTCTCCAGGTCAGAATTTTGGAATTTGTTTGGAAATTCCAGTTTGGAATTTGTTCTGGGAAAGGAATATTTACTTTTATAGGGTGAATTAAACTGACTTCCAATTGCTTTCATAAAGAGCAAGGGTTTTTTTTGAGAGAGAGAGCAGAGAGTGAGAATCAGCCCTGCCTCACCTGAGGACAGAGCCCTGCAGGGCTACTGCCAGGATCCTTCGCCCAGTGCCCCATGCACCACAGAGCTGTGCTGTGGGGAGGTGCGGAGTGGGAGGACTACTCTGAGGGAAAAAAACCCAAGCTGCAACCACTCAGCTACTCACCGGAGGTCTCTTCCAGATGAACTGGATGGGGAACTTCTGGCTATAAAAGAGAGAGGTCTCATCCGGTGGGAACTCAGGATCCACATAAAGAACCTTCTTTTCTAGACATTTCTTGTGAAGCTGCTCAAATGTCTTCTCTTTCACCCCGATAATGGGAAAATTGCGGCTGATGATGGCTGAGTAGATGCCACTTGGGTTTCCGCCACCGGCCTCGGTGCCCTTGCCCTGGTCTGCCTGGGGGATTGGCCCCGGAGACCTGGGCTCAGCCCCTGTCTGTGGGGCCACAGACGTGCTAATGACGGTTAGCATGACAGGCAACTTTGGAAGGAACAGGCTTTTAAAGACAACAAGATTCAGCTACCTTTAAGGAAAGGAAGCAACTGCAAGGAGGAAGTTGTAGTGATTCTGTCATTGGAGAGAAAAATGTCCACATCCACTTCAAAGTTGAAAGCCCATCAGAAGGTCGTCCAGCTTGTGTTCACGTTAAAAACTGAGCTGTGATCCAGAAGCCATCCAGTTTTCCTGAGGAAGGAGTAAGGATTTCTGTAGCAGTTTTTACTTAGGGGGCTCCTACCAGCAGCATACATGCCAGAGGGAGAGAAAGAAAGTGAGGGTTGTGTTTCAGTGGCCCGAAGAAGCCTGAGCCAGGAAAACCAAAAATAGACATGAAGAAAGATCATGAGTATGAGAGCAAGAGAGAGGCTAGCAGTGCAGCTAGACTGCATTCTCGAGAGAGAAGGACCTGGCCAGGGATGGTCCTGTGTTGCCATTAAGTTCTGGTGTTGTCAGGAAATGAAAGGGGAATATTTGAGTAAATTGAACACTGAAACTTAGCAAAGAATGGCAGATACATTATTGAATTGGCAGTTATCCAGACTATCAAACTTAGCCACCAAATTAATGGAAAACAGTATTGAAAAAAGTTTGCAAGGGTGAATGTGAGATACTGAATTCTAGGAGAATGTTCTAGGCATTTTTGAGAACATGATTTTTACTTTTTAAAATTCTAGGATATCAGAATATTATTCAACTGGATTTGGCATCTCTTCTAGAATGTTCTGATATCAGCGTTCAGTGAAACTGTCTGGGTGGAAAATGCCACTCAGCAGAGTCCTCAGTTGAGAAAATCCCTGTCTCTTCTTGCCCACTTGACCTAGCTATCCCTTGTCTCTCCCCACCCCCAAGATAAACACTGGGACCAAATCTTCTACAAAAAGTGCACCTGAGTACAGATTATTCAGGCGTGCCACATTAGGCATCTGAGTCAGAAGTTGGAATTGGATACTGAGCCAGGTTGGCCATCAAGTCCTGGCATGTCATACCCAAACAGTTGGCTTCAGGGCTCTTAGATGAGACCACAAGTGGCTCTGGGGAAGGAAGTTGCCTGCCTGGCCTCTGCCTTGTCTTCTACTCACGGTAGCTGCTACCCAGGCTGTCAGGAGATGGCCATATACCAAGTGTGGCTGAGTGAAGGCTAGTCCCAGACTGCAGCTCTGCCTGTTCCCATGTGCCCATCTCATCAGCCCAAGGCTAGAGGCTATGAGAGAAGGTAGGAAGTGACAGCTGAAATAGGGAGTCCCGCCAGGCTCGTGATCCCTGGGGTTGCAGCTTTGAGGAACCATCAGCTTATTCCCCCATCCCTCTAAGGAAATGCCCAAGGATCTTTATTACTACTCTTGGAGAGGCAGAATAGAGAAGGGCAGCATCTGAAGCTGACTGCCTAGGTTCAAAGTCTAGGCCTGCTGCTCATTGGCTGTGCCTGTGTAGCTTTAGGTGAGTCACTTCTTCCTTTCTTCGTATGTCTCAGTTTTCTCACCTATAAAATGGGTATAATGATAGTCATTCTGTTATTGAGTTGTTGTAAAAACTAAACACATTGTGTACATTTAAAATAGTGGCAGGATTGTCTTAAGCACATAATAAATGTTAGAGATGAACCGAAGTTAATATTGTTTGGGGTTATATCAGGTTGAATGACAGTTACTCATTGGCACAAATCAGCTTTCACCTTATGAGCATTTATTGACCATCCTCCATGTGAACAGTGCATCTGCCCAGGACCATGTGGTCACAGAGTCTCCAATCAGAGGCGTGCCTATCTGCCTGCACTAAAAGAGCCTCTAAAAAGACTGACTTCCACCGTCAAACTCACTAATGGAATGGAAAACAAAGGGGGGCAGTTTCCTTCTCCCGCCATAATATGTGCCATCACATGTTTGAGTCCCAGCTCTATACCACCTTGAAATTCACAGCACCGACCCACATTTTATTGTTTCTCTTTACTGAGCTTCCTGTTTGCCCACAGGACTATAAGCTCTGTGAAGGTGGGAACTGGGTCCCCACTGCACCGTAAGGGTTAAGCACATAGAAGGTTCTTAATAAATATGTGTTGTATATCTGTTGAATGATGTTTCCCTACGTGAGAAGAAATTTCTTCCACTTCTTATTGCTTTGCCAATACAATCAAAGTATCTTGGCTGATCTGCCTCTGGGGGAGGAGCTGTCTCTGGCCCCCACACAGCTGACCTTCTCTTCCTCAGCTGTCTAAGCTAGCTCCATCCTTGGTAATGAAGATGGGTGTGCGATGGAGATCAGCCTCTTGTCATAGCACAATGGGAATACTGTATCAAACACACAGAGTGCAAGGTGCTATTCATTTTGCTCTACCAATTGTTGTGAATAAAACCCCCTCTCAGATTAGCAGGTCCAAACTCAAGGTTTATTCAGCTGCACAGCTGTAGAAGCTCATGCTATCAGCGAGAAATCCAATCTGAGCCCACAAACAAAGGCAGATGATGAGCATGTAAACAGCTGCATGTTTTCAATTCCCAGAGCCTCTTCAAGGAGAAAGAACTCATTTTTATAACATATTTCAGCTAAGGTCATGCAATATCTGCAGCTGGAATGGCTTCTGTTGCACCAACAAGGCAGTTAATGATTGCGTATCACTGTCTTCCATCAACATTTCTTTGATTCAACACTGTTGGAATTAATGCATTCGCTTATAATTAGAACACCTACCACTCATTAAGTGCCTACTGTGAGCTAGCCACTTCACATAGTTGTAAAAACGTTCTTTTTTTTTTGGCCACACTGCACAGCATGTGGGATCTTAGTTCCCCAACCAGGGATCAAACCCGTGCCCCCTGCATTGAAAGTGCGGAGTTTTAACCACTGTACCACCAGGAAAGTCCCCTAAAAACTTTTAAAGTAATTTTAAACATACAAAAGCATTGCAAAGATAGCACAGATTTCCCGAATACCCTTCAACAGCCTCCCTTAATGTTTACACCTTACATAACCATGGTACAATGATCAAAAGTCAGAAATGAATGTTGGTAAGATACCACTAACTGAACTACAAGACATATTTTGATTTCTTCAGTGTTTCCGCTAGTACTTTTTTTCCCCTTCTGTTATAGAATTTGATCTGCACTGCATTTAATTGTCATATCTCCTTAGTGTCCTCCAATCTCTGACAGTTCCACAGTCTTTGTCTCTCTTGAACTTGGCACTTTTGAAGAGTACTTGTCAGATATGTTGTAGAATGTCCCTAACTTGAGTTTGTCTGATGTTTTTCACATGATTAGACTGAGATTATGGTTTGGGGGATGAATATCACAGAGGTTATGCACCCTTCTCATCAAATCAGATCTGGGGGTACATGACATTGATGTATTTTATTACTGGTGATATCAACCTTGAGTACTTGGCTAAGGTGGCATCTACCAGGTTTCTCCAAAGTAAAGTTACTATTTTTTTCCTTTCCATACACATGGAATACTTTTAATCTGTACACAACCCTGCACGTTTGATTAATCCCATTTTACAGCTGAGAAAACTTGAGATATCTGCTCTATTTTTACAGTTAAGTCATGGGAAACACACAGAATTTTAGAGCTTATCTCTTTTCTTGAACAAAAGAGGAAACCAAAGCCTAGAGAGATTAAATGACATGGTCAAGGTCATTCTGCCAGTTAACTACAGAACCAAACAAGACCCCAGGTCTCCTGATATCCAGTGAAGGAATAAATGCATGACTAAGACTCCAGTAATGTGCATTAGGCATAAGATCTCTGGATCCTTGCATATAAATAGTCAGGGCTTCCCTTCCCCTAGCTCTGAAGGGAGTGGAATCTAACACCATCAGCCGTGCTGAAAACAACAGTCAAGAAGCAGCTGTCTGATTCTGGTTGGCCTTGCTGTGGCACTGCAGTCTTTAGCTGGTCATAAGACAGGCAGATCTGATATCAGATGCCAATGTCTCCTTTCTTTCTGCTAGAATGTGAGCTATATGGCCCCCATTGTCTGCGGTTAATATGGTAATCTGTTTCCAGTGGAGTTGCTGATGGCTTTCTATCCCCTGGACTGAGAAGTTATTTTAGTCTAGAGCGCCACTCCCCCCCACCCCCACCCCCGGAATTATGCTGGGCATTCAGAGAGTTTGGTAGATGGAAATCTTAAAAGCAGAGTGGAATGCTTGATATTGTCATAGGAGTTCCATGACTAAGAAGGCTTTTAGGTAAGATGGTCAGTTATGAGCTAAAACCCATTAAACTCCAAATATTTATGTGTTTTGACTGTGTTTCTGCTGCCTATCACTATGATACACTGATACTGAAAAGGATGTGAAAAAGTGAAGGAATTCTGCACGCAGACCAAACTCTGGAACTGCGGTCTTCCCTAGGGCTACAACAATCTGATAGGCTGGTATTAGTTAACCAGGATGTAAGGCTCAGCACAACTTTAAGGCAAACTCACGGTGACGAGCTGTGCTTTCCACTCGAGGGAGCCTTTAGGAGAATGGCCCAATCTGGGACTGGCCCTGGTCATGTTGATGTGTGGGACCAGGACCCTAGGATTCACTTAGTTCTGAAAGTGAATTGTACCCCAGAACATAAATAGTCCTATAGGTACATTTAAATGAAAATAGCCAGGACTTCCCTGGTGGTCCAGTGGCTAAGAGTCCATGCTCCCAATGCAGGGGACCCGGGTTCGATCCCTGGTCAGGGAACTATATCCCACATGCTGCAACTAAGACCCAGTGCAGCCAAGTAAATAAATAAATATTAAAAAAAAAAAAAAAAGAAAGAAACTAGGCCTCTAGGGCAGGGAATATTTTGGTACCTGGTCAAACTGGAATCTACATCCTGGGATCACTTCTGTCAGGAACTGACCACCCCAGGTCCACTATAGCCAGGATCCGCAGGATGATTTAGACCTGGGAAAAGAAGGAAGGTGACAAAACTGGCCTTCCAAATGCATGAAGGACTTTCCCTGACCACTATACAGGGCATCTGCCCTAAATAAATGCCTGCCATAAACATGTATTCCATTCTGTTTCTTAGTGTGAATACCCTCCTGAAAGCTCCATGGTCAGCTCCTGCAGTCAGACAGGACCTCTGTGGGGAAGCACATATAGAAGCACGTACAGCACTGCCATAGTGTGGGTGGTGTGAGGTCAGGGGCTGCTGGCCTAGTGCTCCGAGGGTGGTATTTGTGTTCCCTGAAGTAGGGGGCTTGGTTTGGCCCGGCATTTCTCCGGTGAAGAACAGCTGATCTGATGATTCTGAAGAGGTCTGCTGCATCAGAAATAAAGGTGTTTTCTTGTACTGGAGTTCATTATTTTCATTTTTATTAGAAAAAATTTTAATTGAAGTATAGTTGATTTACAATGTTGTGTTAGTTTCAGGTGTACAGCAAAGTGATTCAGATATACATATACTTTTCCAGATTCTTTCCCATTATAGGTTTTTACAAGATACTGAATATAGTTTCCTGTGCTATACAGTAGGTGCTTGTTGTTTATCTGTTTTATATATAGTAATGTGTATCTGTTAATCCCAGACTTCTAATTTACCTCTCCCGCACTTTCCCCTTTGGTAACCATAAGTTTGTTTTCCATGTCTGTAAGTCTGTTTCTGTTTTGTAAATTCATTTGTATCATTTTTTTTTAGATTCCACATATAAGCGATGTCGTATGATATTTGTCCTTCTCGGTATGACTTACTTCACTTAGTAAGATAATCTCTAGGTCCATCCATTTGTTGCAAGTGGCATTATTTCATTCTTTAAAAAAATTTTTTATTTATATATTTTTAAATATTTATTTTGGCTGTGTCGGGTCTTACTTGCGGCATGCAGGATCTTTGTTACAGCATGTGCACTCTTTAGTTGCAGCATGAATGTGGGATCTAGTTCACCGACCAGGGATTGAACCCAGGCCCCTTGAGTTGGGAGCAAGTGAGTCTTACCCACTGGACCACCAGGGAAGTCCCATTGTTTCATTCTTTTTATGGCTGAGTAATATTCCATTGTATGTGTATACCACATCTTTTACCCGTTCACCTGTTGATTGACACTTAGGTTACTTCCGTGTCTTGGCTGTTGTGAATAGTGCTGCTATGAACATAGGGGTGCATGTATCTTTTTGAATTACAGTCTTCTCTGGATATATGCCCAGGAGTGGGATTGCAAGATCATATGGTAATTCCATTTTTAGTTTTTTTAAGAAACCTCCATACTGTTCTACATAGTGGCTTGGAGTGCATTCTTAACTCCATTTGTTTCATCCTATTTTACATGCTACAGCTTATAAGCCTTTACAACAATAGAAAGCAAACATTTTAAAGCTATTAGATACTAGGAAGATATGGCCCAGCATCTTTGTTTTTAAAACTTTTTGTTTTGAAATAGTTTAAAACTTAACAGGAAAGTTGAAAATATAGTGTAAGGAATTCCTGTATACCCTTCATGCAGATTCTTCAGTTATAACATTTTAATACATTTTGCCAATTTTCTCTCTCTGTCTCTCTCTTTTTCTCATACATACATAATTTTCTGAGCCATTTGAGAGTAAGTCAGAGCTATGCTACTTTAATACTTCCATATGTATTTCCTAAAAATAAGGAAATTCTTCTATGTAATCATAGTACAATTCTCAAAATTAGGAAAATTACCATGTAATCAAAAGATCCTATTCAAGTTCTGCCAACTGTCCCAGTAATGTCCCTTATAGTTCCAGGATGGAACCCAGGATCATACATTTGTTGTCATGTCTTTTTAGTCCCCCTTTAATCTGGAACAGTTCCTCAGACCTGTTTTTCATGGCCTTCACATTTTGAGCAGTATAGGATGTGCCTCAATTCTGTTTTTTTTAAAAATATTAATTAATTAATTAATTAATTTGGCTGTGCCAAGTCTTAGTTGCGGCACGCGGGATCTTTGTTGCTGCATGCGGGATCTTCGTTGCAGTGTGTGAACTCTTAGTTGCAGCATGTGAACTCTTAGTTGCAGCATGTGGGATCTAGTTTCCCCGACCACGGATCAAACCCAGGGCCCCTGCATTGGGAGTGTGGAGTCTCAGTCACTGGACCATCAGGGAAGTCCCCAGCTTTGGTCTGTTTATTATAAACTTACATAAATGAAATCACTCAGTAAACATTTTATCAAACACATACTTCTATGTTGATATATATACATTGTTATTTTAATGGTTGCATAATATTCTACTGTATGAAAGGGCTATATTTAACCAATCCCCTGATAAAGGACATTTAGTTTATTTCTAGTTTTCCATAGTATAAACCACATTACAATTAATAGCTCTGAGCAATTTATCTGATTTATCTGAAGTGGAATTTCTGGGTTAAAGCAAATTTAAAATTTTGATGCTATTGCCAGATTGTCATCCAGAAAGATTATACTTAGCATAATTCCACCAATGATGCACGAAAATGCCTATTCTCCACACCAGCATTAGCATTTTCATTTTAATCTTGGCCAATCATGGACACCCCCATTTCTCTGAATATTAACAATGCTGAGTGTATTTCATGCTTATTTTGCCTATTTCAATTTCTTTTATGAATTACCTTTGCCCATATTTCTTTTGAGCAGTTTCTAACGTTTAAACTGATTTGTCAACTCATTCCTTGGCATTTAAGTCTTAAAGGAAAGACACATTATATATTCATTTTAGAGCTTTGTTTGAATCTTTGTTAAAATGATTCTAAGTTCTTACATAAAATCCAGTTTCCTGAGAAAACATATCGAGAATTAGCCACAACAAGGTAACTCAACACTGTAGGCCAACTCGGCCCCGCTTAGCTCTCTGGTCCTGAGCTTCAGATATAGGAGGGGGGTAAAGTGTGAGAAGCAATAAGAGCAGATAACATTTACGCACACCCAGGATGTATTTCTCTCCATTCAATGTATCTAGTTAAACCTTTCAGGATAGTTCTGGGTCAAGACAGAGCAGTTCCTCACTAACCTACTCTAAAGTTCTTATTTCATTCCTTCCTCCAAAAATATTTTAAATGGATGAATAATAGACACATAATAAATGTTGAACTGAAGATAGGTCTTAATTATACAGCCTTAAGTGCTGTTAAAAACCATCATTTATATTAGGTAAGAGCATTCAGTTTTCAGTTTAAGTCTTACTGTAGCTTGGCAAGGGAAACTTGAAGCTGGGAAATCGGACTTCAGCTAATGGAGGCTTCTTCCTTTCTCCTTAATTGCAAAACTTACAGAAATAGGAGCAAAGAATCTGTATATGTCTATGTGCGCTTATATATGGTGCAAAGCTCAAATCTCAACTGATACAATCAAATGTGTCCATGAGGAAATGTGTAATGTTTACTATATCTGGAGGGAAGAGTTCTAGGTCAGAAGAGTAAATTAGAAACAAATACATTCAATTCTCAATTTTAAATAAATCCATCAGTCAACCAATTATAGCCAACCATTACTAAAAGCCAAGTATAATCATGCTCTGGCAGATATAAGACAAATATAACATGATCTTGAAGAACATACAATCTAGTAAGGGAACAAGACAGACAAACCTGAAACACTGAGGCACCATCCCTGAGAATGCTAAGCAGAATGCATATTATAAGTGGGGCAGCATTTCAGAGAAGGGCAAAATCACTGCTCATAGTAAAGGGGAGTTGAGGGTGTTAGGGTAGTTAGAAAGGCTCTGTGGGGAAGTGGGATTTGAGTTGGGCCTGGATGGATGGTAGGATTTGCATAGGTGGAGGGCAGACCGTGGATATTGGGACCCAGGGAACAGAGGCATAGAGGTGACAGTTGGCAAGCTGCTGAGCGGAAGAAGCCTGATAAGCAAATGTGCATCTTGAGCAGTGCTGAGGACATGTGACTGCCCCAGCAGATGCTGTGGCCACAGGGTGTCCCTGGGGAGCATCCTGGGGAACTGGCATAGATGTAGTCTTCTAGCCCACGCCACGCTGTACTAGAGTCTGAGGCAAAAGTAAAACGCAGTACTATCGATCCTGTCCTTATTTAAAATTTTGATATTTTGTTCATCATGGATTTTTTTTGCTGTTAATTTTGTCTTTTTTTTTTTTTTGCGGTATGCGGGCCTCTCACTGTTGTGGCCTCTCCTGTGCACAGCACAGGCTCCGGACACGCAGGCTCAGCGGCCATGGCTCACGGGCCCAGCCGCTCCGCAGCATGTGGGATCTTCCCAGACCGGGGCATGAACCCACGTCCCCTGCATCGGCAGGCGGACTCTCAACCACTGCGCCACCAGGGAAGCCCTGCTGTTAATTTTGATTTTTAAAAATATTGCATTAAAATATTATTTATTTTGATTACTGTGTTTTGGGGCATCCCCTTAAATTTTGTGCCCCAGGCAAGTGCCTTACTTGCCTCCCCCTCATCCCGGCCCTGTGTTCTATTTCTGAAGTTTGAGGGTGGGGACATGGGTAATTATTTTATTATTTTAAATTATAGCTTACTCATATTACAAATAAGCTTTGGTTAGTGGACAATATTTAATAAAAAAATTAATATAAAGAAATGAGAATTTTAAGGAGATTAATTTGGAACTTTGGACCCCAAAAAACATGACAGGGAAAAGAGCCCTTTGTGTTCCTGAGTCAGTCTCTAGGGTAGAGTAACTCCCTGTTGCTGCAGTGAATACACTCTAAGCAGAAAAGGTTGTCTTGTCCAGGTCTAAGTGGGTAAAAGATAACTGGGGTGGGGAGGCACCAGAAGCTGCTGTCCACTTGGAGATAGGCCTTGAGCAGCTCAGCTGCTGGAGCCCAAGTGGCTCTGCCACATGGACTGAGACAAGCTTCCACAAGGTGGGTGGGCTTGGCCCACTTCTCACATAAAACAAACCCATCCAGCTGTGCTCAAAGAGAAACTGCCCACTGGGCCAGAGTGCATACCACAGGTCATGGCCCACGGAGCAATGCGAGATCTGTGAACGCTATAAATGTCTCTGGGCCACTTGCATGTAGGAGAAGAGGGCGTGTGTGACACAAAGAGTATTATTAGCACATCTAAAAATGTAACATCTGAAAAATCTGAAAGCTATTGTTCGTTAGTAAACTGGTGACTTATGAAAGATGACTTTGAGCCAGAGAAGTCAATAGCATGCAGCACAAATCGCAAAAAAAGGCCCGTGGAAAGGCAGAAAGGTGCAGCTGCTCCCATCACTTGTCACCAGGTGCACTGCTCTGTCACTGGATTTGGACCTTCCAGTCAGCACCAATGTTCAGTGAGAACTTCTCCAGGTTCAGGGTGGATGTTTTGGCACAATATGTAAAAGCCACAGGCTGAGCTTTACCATCTAGATATCAAAATTGTAAAAGGGAAAGTTTGATGAACATCTAGGAGAGAAATTTTGAATTTAAAATGTTTCTGACTCTGTTATAAAACCTTATGCCCCATATAGGAGAATCCAAATTAATAGTACTTGTACCCATGGACTTCCATGAAATTTTAAAACATGAAACACTCCACTGTTTTGAGTGCAAGACTGATTGAAAACAAACTAAGGAACAAAGTGATTTGTCCAACAAATTCAGTAGAAAGGATAATTCAGTAAAAAAGGACATATCCTATCCCATGTCCTTTAAGAAACTCCATAAACTCCATGAGCAGGATTCCCCAGGACTTCAGATATCTACAGTTTAAAAAAAATATTCAGAGAAGCTACAATATTATTTCAAGTCCCAAATAATTTCCTTTAGGAAAATATTAACTGCTTACAACGAGCAGAAAGACCAGTTGATGAAGAGAAGCAGAATGGCCTCACGCCCTCTAGATACTAGTATATTTGACTCCTGCCAGAAAGAGCAGAGTCCACTTGGCTAAGGACATTTTGTCAGTTTTAGACTAATCATCTCTTCACTGCAGATACTTCTATGTTTACAAAAACAAATGGCCTGTTTCCTCACCAGGTGAGTGGCTGGTCACAGAAGATGGCTGCTTCTTGAGGCCTAGGACCAAGATCTGCTCCACCACACACTTGCTGGGATAATGACCCCTCTTGTCAGCACAACTGGAATAGATACAACAAATGGCATTAGGAGAAGGAGAGGAATAGGGGTTTGTACTGGTTACCAGGTCACCATCCCGAGCCTTGTGAGTTCCCCTCCCATCTTTCTCTGTGGAGACATGAAACATATAGTGGGCACATTTACTAGGATGAAGAGATGGTAAAAGATGACCCTATGTGCCGAGGACAAGCTAACCAGTAGTCTCCCTCTAACAAGCCATTTGGAGAGGCATCACTTAAGGATACTGAAGTCCCAAATGTTACTTGGACGCTACAATCAAATTGTAAGAAATCAGATACTTAATGAATGGCTGAAGAGATGAATAAATTGGATTAATGGGAATTTATACTGAATTCTTTTTTATTTTTCAGAGAGGGAAGGAAAGGAAGACAGAGACAATAAGGAAGGGATGTTCATGAAGTGGTTGAAAAATACTCCTGGGGGGTTCCAGACCAAGATGGCAACATAAAAGCCTCCTGAATTTCCCTCCTTCCACAGACGCACTGAATATAAAGCTACACATGGAGCAATTCCCTTTGAGAGAAATCCGGAAACTAGCTGAGTGACTCCTATACATTGGGTGACTGAGAAAATACCCACATCAAAACAAGTAGGACGGACTTTCCTGGTGGTCCAGTGGGTAAGACTCCATGCTCCCAATGCAGGTGGCCCAGGATCGATCCCTGGCCAGGGAACTAGATCCCACATGCACGCTGCAACTAAGAAGTCGGAATGCCACAACTAAGACCCGGCACAGCCAAAATAAGTGATAAATAAATAAAAATAAGTTAAAAACAAGAAAACCAAAACAAGCAAACAAACAAAACAAGTAGGCGAGCAGAAGCAAGAAGAACTACAATTCTGCAGCCTGTGGAACGAAAACCACATTCACAGAAAGATAGACAAGATGAAAAGGCAGAGGGCTATGTACCAGATGAAGAAACAAGATAAAACCCCAGAAAACCAGCTACATGAAGTGGAGATAGGCAACCTTCCAGAAAAAGAATTCAGAATAATGATAGTGAAGATGATCCAGGACCTTGGAAAAAGAATGGAGGCAAAGATCGAGAAGATGCAAGAAACGTTTAACAAAGACCTAGAAGAATTAAAGAACAAACACCTAGAAAAATTAAAGAACAAACAAACAGAGATGAACAATACAATAACTGAAATGAAAAATACACTAGAAAGAATCAATAGCAGAATAACTGAGGCCAAAGAACAGATAAGTGACCTGGAAGACAGAATGGTGGAATTCACTGCCATGGAACAGAATAAAGAAAAAAGAATGAAAAGAAATGAAGATAGCCTAAGAGACCTCTGGGACAACATTAAATGCACCAACATTCGCATTATAGTGGACCCAGAAGGAGAAGAGAAAGGACCTGAGAAAATATTTGAAGAGATTATAGTCGAAAACTTCCCTAACATGGGAAAGGAAACAGCCACCCAAGTCCAGGAAGTGCAGAGAATCCCAGGCAGGATAAACCCAAGGAGAAACACTCCAAGACACATAGTAATCAAATTGACAAAAGTGAACTGAAAAATTCAATAAATACTGCATGGTGTCACTTATATATGGAATGTAAAAACATTTTCAAAAAAAGGAAAGTTGAACTCATAGAAAAAGAGAGTAGAATGGGGGTTGCTAGGGGCTGGGGGGTGGGGGAAGTAGAGAGAGGCTGGTAAAAGAATACAAACTTTCAGCTATAAGATGAATAAGGTTTGAGAATCTAATGTATAACACGGTAAATATAGTTGATAATACTGTATTGCATAACTGAAATTTGCCAAGAGAGTAGAATTTAAATGTTCTCATCAAAAGGGGAAAAAAAGGGTTAAACATGTGAGGTGATGGATGTGTTAATTAACTTGATGATGGGAATACTTTCACGATGTGTACATATATCAAATCATCACATTGTATACTTTAAATATATTACAATTGTATTTTTATACTAGTATATTTTATTAAAATTTTATTTCTAAATTATACCTTAATGACCTAGAGATTATCATACTGAGTGCAGTGAGTCACACAAAGAGAAATATCATATGATATCCCTTATATGCAGAATCTAAAAAGAAATGACACAAATGAACTTATTTACAAAACAGAATAAGACTCACAGACTTAGAGAACGAACTTATGGTTACCAGGGGGGAAGGGATAGTTAGGCAGTTTGAGATCGACATGTACACACTGCCATATTTAAAATGGATAAGCAACAAGGACATACTGTATAGCACAGGGAACTCTGCTCAATGTTATGTGGCAGCCTAGATGGGACGGGAGTTGGGGGGGAGAATGGATACATGTGTATGTATGGCTGAGTTGCTTTGCTGTGCACCTGAAACTATCACAGCATTGTTAATCAGCTATTCTCCAATATAAAATAAAAAGTTAAAAAAATTATACCTTAATGAATCTGGGGGGGGAAATGAAGAATACTCCACAAGTGGCCTTCATCATTAATTTCTTAAAATAGCAGCTCTGCATTTGAGGATAGCAAAAGGATAGCATAATTTAAGAAAGCACACAGCTCTTTTAGCTGCCATTACCTGTTGATCAAAACACCTGAGGCGAATGAAAACTTCCTGTGCAAGAATTGCTTCTGGTGGAGGTATTGGAATGAATGACCATCATCGAGATAGAATTCACCCACAGCAGAACCCTGGAGAGTGAATCACGGATAGAGAATGTGCTTATGTAATAGCTTTCTAGGAAAAGACTGTCGCCTCCCTAAAGGAAATAATAGATTTTAAAATCTATGAAAAATTATGTTGAACAACTGCTTAATATTCAAGCTGTACGAAGCAGTCATACAATATATACACTTACTACACATTTGTGAAATAATATGAATAAACAAGTCACACAAGAGGAGGGCAAAGAGTTAGGCCTTGTTGAAAGAGATTTAAACTATGAAGTATGGTCAGCGGCATAGGTGGCTTCCCCCAAAATACCATCCTAGAAGGTGACAACAGGTCAAGAAAAGTTCACAGAATGGAAATGAAATTAAAAGAAAAAATTACAACGTATGAGATCAGCTATCTTTAGAAGACCCTCCATTTAGAGAACGGCATCTAGTTCCTACTGTCTTTTAGTAGGAGGACCACTTTTGCATGTCAGATAATGTCACAGCACTCCATATAGCAGTTCACTGTTATTGACAATGTTTCATGTGCAATGGACCTTGAGTTTCTTGTAATTATTCCATGGCCTCACATGAGCCTGAGGTCCATAGTTTGACCCAAGAAAACATGCTTAAATGAAACGGATTGAAAAGAAAGATGTAAGAAAAAGAAAGCTTAATTATTTTATAATATTTGCTTAAGGGGCTTCCCTGGTGGCGCAGTGGTTGAGAGTCCACCTGCCGATGCAGGGGACACGGGTTCGTGCCCCAGTCCGGGAGGATCCCACATGCCGTGGAGCGGCTGGGCCCATGAGCCATGGCCGCTGAACCTGCGCGTCCGGAGCCTGTGCTCCGCAACGGGAGAGGCCACCACAGTGAGAGGCCCGCGTACAGAAAAAAAAAAAAAAAAAAAAAAAAAAAAAATATATATATATATATATATATATTTTTTTTTGCTTAAGAGTAAGGATTTGTGTTTGGCACTGTATTTTGGCAGATGGCTAGGGGAGGAATCTGTTATAGGCCTCCTTTGGCTCAAAAGATCTCCTCAAAAGGACAGATCAACTCTGGATCTTTCCAGGTTTTACCCAAGGAGATTGTAATTGTTTGAGCCATCTGATGAGCATAGAAGTCAGTGCATGAGACTGTGTCCCTGGAATGTTGCATAGACACAGGACCCTTTTACAGGAGACTGAGATTCAGGGCTAATCCGTATGGCAGGCTGCCTATGGCTCAATGAGCTTTCAGTCCAGTGGTAATCAATGTCAAGCTGCAGAGCACCAAGGGTCACAGTGCCCTAGAGGAGATTTCTATTATTTCTAGTTCTAAGAGTACCCTTAAGGATAATTCCAGGAAAGTCAGACAAGAAATGATTCAAAACTTTGATTTCTAGATAAACTTCAGAAGCACCTACCCTGTAGATGGGGTTCACCACTTTTACATAGTGTCACATACTCAAAGGCTACAACTATAAAGAGATAGAGTAGTAACAAACAAGATGTGTAAAAGTAACATTTTTCAAATACCTTAGTGCTTAGGGCCACCCAGAGTCCATATGGGGAATCAGTCATGCAGCCCGTGGATCTTCCTATAGTTGTCTTTATTGGTACCACACTTCCACCTCGTTGAAACACTGGTATCTATAACAGAGCAACACTCTCAGAGAAGGAGGATTCATATAAGGCAATTTCAAAGTAGACTTTTAAAATATTTCATTGTACAAGACTCACATTTGTTACAAGTATAGACTCAAAGGCAATATAAATTTGTGAACACAGAGATGGCAAATATGGGGGCCCTGGCATTAAAAGGAAAAGAGTTCAAACACTAAAAATGGTTCGTTTTTAAATTATTAGGGAAACTTCTCACCCTTCATCAATTTATTATCTGTTCTGACTATCCTATAAGTAGCCTTTCCTGTTTTGTATTTTTAATTTTCCTGTCAATATAACAAACAAGTTTATTTCTAGGACCCTGCTAAAGAGGGAATTTGTCTGTCTGTATGAGCAGGCCCAGATGTACATATGTATGTCTTTATAAAAGATGGTAGGGACTTCCCTGGTGGTCCAGTGGTTAAGATCTCTGGTCGGGGAACTAAGATCCCACATGCTGCGGGGCAACTAAAGCCTGCAAGCCGCAACTACTGAGCCCACGTGCCACAACTAGAGAGAAGCCCACGGGCAGCAATGAAGAGCCCACGTGCAGCAACGACAGATCCCATGTGCTGCAACTAAGACCTGACTAAGCCGGAAAAAAAAAAAAAAGATGGTAGTTTCTTGGTTTGGGAAAGATGACTGTTGTCCTTACTTCAGCCTATACCCTTCTTGCTCCTGCTTCCCTGATCACCAGGATGACTGACTCAATTCTGAGGGTAAAACTGTGAAACTTTTGCTATAGAAGCCACCAAGGGCACTTGAAGTGACTCTGACAACAGGGTTGTAGGCATGGCCCCTATCTATGGGTCTTCTGGAATGGCATTCCCAGCCAGGACAGCCCAGTAGTTTCCCTGCCTCCCAGTGCAATCCTCTGTAAGGAAGCTCCCTGAATCACGTGAAGGCCTGTACTTTGCTCTGAGTAATGTACAAGCAGGAAGAAGAGCAAGAATACAGTAGTCCCCCCTTCCCCACGGGGGATTCGTTCCAAGACCCCCAGTGGATGCCTGAAACCGAGGAGAGTACTGAACCCTATATAAAGGTATTTCCCCTACACTAATGGGCGGGTAGCACACACAGTGTGGATCTGCTGGACAGAGGGATGATTCATGTCCTGGGCAGGAGGGAGCAGGATGGCGCGAGATTTTGTCATGCTACTCAGCTCAGCATGCAATTTAAAGCGTATGAATTGTATATTTCTGGAATTTTCCATTTAATGTTTTTGGACCACAGTTAATGTTTTTGGGTTTTTTCTTTTTAAAAAATTTTATTTATTTATATTTATTTATTTTTGGCTGCACTGGGTTTTCATTGCTGCACGCGGGTTTTCTCTAGTTGCGGCACGTGGGCTTCTCATTGCGGTGGCTTCTCTTGCTGTGGAGCATGGGCTCTAGGAGCGCAGGCTCAGTAGTTGTGGCACACGGGCTTAGTTGCTCTGTGGCATGTGGGATCTTCCCGGACTAGGGATTGAATCCATGGTCCCCTGCATTGGCAGGTGGATTCTTAACCACTGCGCCACCAGGGAAGTCCCACAGTTAATATTTTTGGGCCATGGTTGATTGAAGGTAAATGAAACTGTGGAAAGTGAAACCGCAGATAAGGGGGACTGCTGTATACATGAAGTTGGGAATCAGGATGGAAGTAGTCAAGATGTCCACCCTCTGCTTGACTTGAAGTCAGCAGCAAGAAGTAAAGTACATTTACCTCCCCACCCTCATCAGCCAATCTCTTCTTATTCTTTTTTTTTCCTTCAAAGAATGCGGCAGTAAGTTAGTATGAATGGGCTCTGGAGTAGGTGTTCAGTTGACCCGGGGTCTTGTCTCAGTTCTGCCACAAGTTAGCTGCAACCCTGGGCAAGGAATTTAACTTCTCTGAACCTCACTTTCTTCACCTGTAAGCATGAGGGATTCAAATAGATGAATGGTGGGGTCTCTTCTAGACCTGAAAGTTGGCATCTGAAATCATTTTCTATATAATGGAGTTCATATTGCTGCTGAGATTTTAAAAAATAACATCAATATCTCTTTATAAATCTTTACACTACTTAGGGCCTGTGGTAGTCATGGTGATTCAGCTGCAGGAGCAAACTTCCCTTCAGAAATGCAGCCTAGATGGGCCACTCTGAGTCTAAAATCATAACACATAGCCTCCCCTTGGGCCTAGAGGTCCAACTAAAAACTCATGTTTTCTGAGTTGGTGTTGTAGAAGAATATTCTGTATGGTGTATGTGGAGACCATCATGTATACTCTCTGTTGTCAGTGTTATTATTTTTCTTAGACATACAAATGTAAATCAGAGTATGTTTTTTTGTTGTTGTTTTTGTTTTTGCGGTACGCGGGCCTCTCACTGTTGTGGCCTCTCCCGTTGTGGAGCACAGGCTCCGGACACGCAGGCTCAGTGGCCATGGCTCACGGGCCCAGCCGCTCAGCGGCATGTGGGATCTTCCCGGACTGGGGCACGAACCCGTGTCCCCTGCATCGGCAGGCGGACTCTCAACCACTGCGCCACTAGGGAAGCCCCAGAGTATGTTTTTTATATTCTTTTTTTTCCTCACATTTAACAGCCTTATTGATATAATTCATGTCATACAATACACCCATTTATAGTGTACAATTAAATGTTTTTTAGTATATTCAAAGTCATGCAACCATTACCATAATCAATTTAAAATCACCCCCAAAAGAAACACTATACCCATTAGTGGTCACTCCCCATTGCTCCCAAAACCCTCTCCCTGCCTTCAGCTCTAGGCAACCACTATCGTGCAGAACACTGATGTCCTTGGTTCTTTCTGTGTAGGCACATGTTATGGACTAAATGAGTCCCCACAAAATTCACGTTGAAGCCCCAACCCCCAATGTGACTGTATTTGGAGACAGGGCCTTTACAGAGGTAATTAAGACTAAATCAGGTCATAGGAGTGGAGCCCTGATCCAAATGATTAGTGTTATAAGAGACAAGAGAGCTCACTCTCTCCCTCTGCCATGTGAGGACACAGCAAGGTGTCTGTCTACATGCCAGGAAGAGAGCCCTCACCAGGAACCGAATTGGTTGGAACCTTCATTTGGGACTTCCAGCCTCTAGAACTGTGAGAAAAGAAATTTCTGTTGTTGAAGCCACCCAGTCTATGGTATCCTGTCATGGCAGCCCGAGTAGACAAATACAGCACAATAGGTAAAATATTTTACAATAGGTAAAAATAACAGTCTGAAAATAACTTACCGTGTCCAAGGCTACTGGGATCTTTACAGTACATGCTCCTTCCCAATGAGCAAATGTCTTAGAGTCATACCAGACCTGAAAAGAAACAGACCCTATGAAAAAGCGTGTATAAGCAACTCTGTTCACAATTTCATTATTTAGTGAAACATCCATTTATCTGGATTTCAAATAACCAGAAAGCTAAAATAAATACAATTAAAAAAAAAACACCTTGAGTAGAAGTTAGGAAGAACATATGCTTTTAAAAAGATCGCAAAGGAAAAACCTAGTACTGTGACGGATTAAGCTGACTGAAAGGCCATTCGTTTTTCCATTCATCCATCCAAAAGTTATTTATAGATCAATCTACCATGCACCCAGCATTGCTGGGTACACACGAGTGAACAGAAAGACACGGAACCTGCCCTCATGGATTTTACAGTCCAGTTGGCTTATAAAAACTTAATGATCAGGACCTCCCTGGTGGCGCCAGTGGCTAAGAATCCGCCTGCCAATGCAGGGGACACGGGCTTGAACCCTGGTCCAGGAAGATCCCACATGCTGCGGAGCAACTAAGCCCATGTGCCACAACTACTGAGCCTGCGCTCTAGAGCCTGTGAGCCACAACTACTGAGCCCACGTGCCACAACTTCTAAAGCCCACATGCCTAGAGCCCGTTCTCCACAAGAGAAGCTACTGCAATGAGAAGCCTGTGCACCGCAACGAAGAGTAGCCCCCGCTTGCCACAACTAGAGAAAGCCTGCGTGCAGCAACAAAGACCCAATGCAGCCAAAAATAAATAAATAAAAATTTTTAAAAAAACAAAAAACTTAATGATCTAGTAGTGAAAAAGACAATGGAAGAGAGAAAACCACAACAAAGCAGAACAGCACATTGCAAGCAAACAGATTACAAATGAGGCAGGAGAAAAAAAAGTGTCAGACAAGGAAACAGATCTTAGAGAAAAACAAATGGAAACTTGGATTACTACTATAGTGTCATTGTTTCCTAACAGAGTTCAATTCAGGGATGAGGTTCAAACTCTTACCTGAGAGGCCTGTCAAGGGGGTTTACTTGCTAAAGTGCCAAAAAAGTCCTGCAAAGTAATTTGGTGGGATAAATCCTTAAGATACCATCAGAAGCAGCATGAAAACAAAACCTTTTTCTCTCTTCTAGTTCAATATAATTTCTGGCAGCCACAGAGTCTATTTCGCAAGTTCACCTCCTGGGATTACCAGAGCCTTTATAAAGCTGGGCTGTTGAATCTGTCATTGTCTTGCTGTGAATGTGAGAGGGCTGTGACCTGACAGTTGCTAGCTACAGTGAACTCTTAATTCAACTGGATCAGCCCCACCTTGTCATGAAGTATTATCTTTGGCTGGATTCAATTTGCTAATGTTTTGTCAAGGATTTCTGCATCTGTGTTTACAAGGGATATTGTCTTAGCTTTCTTTTCTTGTAATGTCTTTCTTTGGTGAATTCTACTAGCTTTAGATAAAAAGCTGGTGGGAGGGAAAGGTAAAAAAAAAAAAAAAGGATTCAAACAATATTTGGGGATTTCCTGTCGACCATTTCCAGTCTAACTAACTGAAACGAGAGGTATAGAGTGTGTGCTCTGGTGCCATATTCAAAGATCTCCAGCCTAGGAAGCATACAACTGGCACAAAACATAATGTAGATCAGACCCAGAGCTTAGTCACCAAGCTCCTCACCCAGCAAGTACTTACAAAAGGCCTACTATGGGCCACGTGCCCATCTAGATGCTGGGGATACAGCAGAGACCATAACAGATAAAAATCACTGTCCTCAAAATGCTAACATTCTAATGGGAGAGATAAATAATAAACAAAACATAAAAGTAAATACATAGAATGTTTAAAATGGCATGTTCTGTGGAGAAATATAAAGGACGAAAGAGGGCTGGACAGAACCGGGGCAGTGGGAGTAGTTTATAATCTTTTTTTAAATTTTATTTTATTTATTTATTTTTCGCTGCATTGGGTTTTTGCTGCTGCATGCGGGCTTTCTCTAGTTGCAGAGAGCGGGGGCTACTCTTTGTAGCAGTGCGCAGGCTTCTCATTGCATGGCTTCTCTTGTTGCAGAGCATGGGCTCTAGGAGCGTGGCCTTCAGTAGTTGTGGCATGAGGGCTCAGTAGTTGTGGCTCACGGGCTCTAGAGTGCAGGCTCAGTAGTTGTGGCACATGGGCTTAGTTGTTCTGTGGCATGTGGGATCTTCCCGGACCAGGGCTCGAACCCGTGTCCCCTGCATTGGCAGGTGGATTCTTAACCACTGTGCCACCAGGGAAGCCCCGGTTTATAATCTTAAACAGGGTGTCAGAGAAGCCCTCCCCGATAAACCGATTTGCAGGAGAGGGAATGGGCCACACAGAAACACGGGGAAGGTAACAGCAAGGCCTTTAGATAGCTCCCTGCACAGTGTGATGCAATACTAGCTAACCAGCAAGGTAAGGTTCTGGCAAGAAACGGCTTGGCTTTCCTACCCAGGCTTTGGGAAGATGTAGCAAGAGAAACAATCACAGAACAGTCTGGGAAATAGTGTTGAAGGAATAGGTTACATAGTCACAACAATGTGATTGAAATGTTAATAGGTCATTATAGAAATTTGTGGCTAAGTCAGAAAGGGAGCTAGTTCTCATTGGGAACTTACGCTTTGTCAGAATCGACTTGAGAAACTCTCAGCAGAAATGCTTGGCAGGACAATTTATTTAGCTGTTGTTATATTTAACTTTTTTCTCAGGTTTCTGCTTGGCAGGGGAACCTTTGTAAAGAGCCCCACCTTCAGAACTACAAATTACTAGAGAAACCAAGCAGAAAGAACATCATTCATGAGCACTCTGTAGAAAAGCCTGGTTATTGTCATATCAGTAATGACAAGTGTAGTGGGCTGAATGGTGGCTCTTCAAAAAGATATATTTGCTTCCTAATCCCTGGACGGAGTGAATATTACTTTCTATGGTAAGAGATTTGACTAAATTAAGGATCTTGAGATAAGGAGGTAATCTGGAATTATTCAGATGGTCACTAAATAACAGACAATGGTAGGGGAGACACAGACACACACTGTGAAGATGGAGGCATGGACTGAAGTGATGCAGCTACAAGCCAAGGAATGCCAAGGAGTGCAGGCAGCCACCAGAAGCTAGGAGAGCGGTATGGAACAGATTCTCCCTCAGAGCCTCCAGAAGGAACCAGCCCTGGTGACACCATGATTTCAGACTTCAAGCCTCCAGAACTGTGAGAGCACAAATTTTTGTCATTTTAAGCCATCAAGTTTGAAGGGAAGAGACGTGAGGCACGTAAGGTATGCGGATGTTTGTCATTTACTTTTACCTCACTTGATCCTGGCAGAAACACATCAACCACAGTAGCTTTTGGTTCTGTGACTGGGTGAACCAATAAAGCGCTTCCTGAAAAATGGAGAAGAAATAAAGTTGAATATCATGATAAGAGGTCTGAAAACATCCCTTCTCTTTGTGGTTTCAAAGACCACTCAACTGAACTTCTTGAAGGTAGAGATCTTGGTGAGTTGAACCAATGATTCATCAGGGAGATGCACTGTTAGTTAGAAAGAGGACAGGTGCTCAGAGGTAACTGTATTATTACCTGTCATTAATCCTCCTATGGTATAGTAGGATTACAGGCAGCGACCCTGACAAGTCTGGCACAAGTCTTTACTTTTTTCTACTTCCCTTCCCTGTGGTGGTATCATAAGGCTTAGGAGTGGACCCAGACAAGAATCCCAACTTACATCCACAAATAAAATGGGTTTATGTGAAGTTAACATGTTATGCGAAGCGCTGCATGACAGGAGAATAGAGCTGTGATCCCACTAATACACTAAAGATCTTGGTGATGGAATTTCTTTTATTTTTGTTTTTGGCTTTCTTGAGATTAGGGATTTTTTAGCATTCTTACACTAGAAAATACAATAAGAAAAACATAATTAAAGTATTTATCATAACTATAATTAATCAAGAAATGCTCACCCAGCATGTATTCATCTTCCACACCGAAAGTCTCTACTTCATCAGGGAACTCTACCCACAGAGGCCTGGGGAAAGGAAAAAAGAAATTTCTTACTTCAATATCATTAGATTTTTATTATAATTCAGTCACTTAGATTTTCAGTTTTATAACTATTCAAAGGAAATTGGAAAAAGCCAAGACTCTTTTTGTATGATTCATGATTTTATGAGGGCTTCCCTGGTGCTGCAGTGGTTAAGAATCTGCCTGCCAATGCAAGGGACACAGGTTCGAGCCCTGGTCCAGGAAGATCCCACATGCCATGGAGCAACTAAGCCCGTGTGCCACAACTACCGAAGCCTGCGCGCCTAGAGCCCACGCTTTGCGACAAGAGAAGCCACCGTAATGAGAAGCCCGTGCACTGCAATGAAGAGTAGCCCCCGGGCTTCCCTGGTGGTGCAGTGGTTGAGAGTCCGCCTGCCAATGCAGGGGACACGGGTTCGTGCCCCTGTCTGGGAATATCCCACATGCCGCGGAGCGGCTGGGCCCGTGAGCCATGGCCGCTGAGCCTGCGCTCCGCAACGGGAAAGGCCACAACAGTGAGAGGCCCGCGTAATGCAAAAAAAAAAAAAAAAAAAAGAGTAGCCCCCCGCTCGCCGCAACTAGCAAAAGCCCACATGCAACAACAAAGACCCAACACAGACAAAAATAATAAATTAAACAAATACATTTATAAAAAAAGATTTTATGAGCACTTGTGATTACTATGTATTTTTCTTATGTGAAAGAGCTATGTATTAGCTTAAATGGTTCAATGAAAGCTTGAGAATTCTGGTACCTGAAATTTCCCCTTCTTATTATTGAACACTAAATACTACTCTGACAGAATCAGAGCTTTGTCCAAGTCCAAATGCCTAACACGTTTGGTGTAAAACAACTTAAATGTTTGTAAAACTGAATTTTATAGTGTTGTAAAATCTGTGCCATTTTTTCATTCTGTCACTGCTTTTCATGAATCGTTAATCATTGCCTATTTAAATAAAAATAACTGGTTTTTCTTGTTCTCAAGCTGGCAACATTTTTGGAGGTTTCAGAAACTTGTGTGGGTTTTGAGTTTTGTTTCATTGTTATTGTACACAACTAACTAGGAGGCACGTGGGCTTATAAAAATCATAAAACTTTCAATATCTATGTATCTGGATATTAACCTAATGGTTCTAATATTATTTTCAATTTCATGAGGAAAAGATATTTTTTAATAAGAGAAACTTACTTTTAGTTTATTCACTAGCCTTTGTAATAATCTATTCCTTTTCTACTAAATATAGCAAAGCAGCGGTCTCTAAACCTGGTTGATGTCTAAAATCACCAGGGAAACTTCTAAAAAATATATATCCCTGGAACTTAACCAAGGGATTCCTAGTAGGTTGGTGGTATGGCCTTGGAATCTGTATTTCTCAAAAGCTCCTCGGATGATTCTGATCTGACCCAGGCTGAGGAACTGCTAATCTAGAGGTCTTGATGTATTTACTGTGTTTGTCTCTGTGTGTACTGTTCTCTAACCCAGAAAGTTGCTATTCACATCCTGTCTTCAAAATAGAATCAGAATATAACTCATACACTAGGAAAAGCCCTAAGGGTAAGATAGAGCTAAGCCTGGCAGAATAAGTTGTTCTTCATGAGAGGATGCTTGTGGGTGTTGGGATGAAAAAACAACTTTCCTCTACCTGTCTAGGTTCTTCTGGCTGGTCTAAGAATTAAATCGACGTGAGAGTATTTAAAAGGAGAAAATCAAATTTAATTATGTACATATGAGGGGGTTCCATAAAAATATGATGCCTAAGGACAAGAACGGCAATTGAGGCTTATATAACACCTGAGAAAAGGAGAAGGGAGTGCGTTTGGGACTTTAAAGGGGAGGAAGGATATTCACTCGGAGATGGAAAAACAAATGTTTGGTAAACAAATGTTTGCTGGGCCATGCAGAGACAATGGGACACAGAGAGGACTTCGGTCCCCACGTTCCCCCTACCATGCTTAGCTCAAATTCCTTGTAGATATCTCTGATGATAATGCACTTCCTGGACCAGGTCCTTTAACTAAATTCTTTTAGGCAGTTAAGGAGGAGGTTAAAAAGAAAGACTTCCTGAGCCTTTTGTTTCTTAAAAACAATCAGCCCCCAAGAATCCTCAAGCCAAAGAGACACATTTTGCGGTGGCAAGTTTTGTAGGGTAACTACATGGGTTAAATATTGGATGAATTCAGTTACAAAGTCACTTTTTCTTTTCTTTCTTTCTCCTACAGGTGTTAACACTTGAACCACCAAGTAGCAGGAGATCTAGTTTTTATCTTCTGTGACCTCCACTGCCTGACCCTGCTCACAGTTGGTGCTCAGTAAGCCGATTGGCACTTGGTTAAACACCTGGCTTTTCTTTTGCAATCACTGTAATCACTCCACTGCCAGTGGCTAAGGGGATCTTCTGGTAGAGATTGGTTGCTGGTGTGACTGGTGAAGCCTGTTTACCTCATGACGGGTTGGGAAGCCACGTGTGCAGAGTAGAACAGAGAATACCAGTAGGGCAGGAGGGTGTAGCGCTCTCTGATGGCTTCTTGGATGAGCCGGGTGTGCTCCTCCCCAAAGAGCCAGGGTTCCCGTCGCTTGGTGTTCTTGGTGGCATGGCCACGGAAGAAGGGTTGGTAGGCTCCAGCCTGGTACCACCGCACTAGCAGCTCTGCCTTTGGATTCCCAATGAAGCCGCCTACATCCGCTGATTAGTCAATTAAGAAAGGTTGAGTCAGACACCCAGACGTCTAACAGACGATGTACACAGGTAAGATAAGGGCTTGAAGACGGACAGGGCAAAGGCGCTGTATGCGCACTCAAAATGACAGCATAAAACTGTGGCCTCAAATTAGGGAGCACATACTAAAAAACTCAAGGCTGTTTGGGGATCTGACAGTACGCTCTTTGAATATATTTTTTTCCTGTCAAAAGGCTTTACTGTAAGATCAACATTTCTGTATGTCCTGAGCCCAGGTAACCCAGAAATTGCAAAATGTCTGCCTGATTCAATAAGTCTGTGTTTAGGGGTGGGGTGGTGGTTTGGCAATTGATTTTGTTTGAAATCAACAGCTGAAGCAAGATAAAAATTATAGAAAGAACTAAAGGGAAAGATATAATCAGAATTAGAGGTTTAGGGAGAAATTCGTGCTTATCCCTTAAGCAGGATACATATTCCTTGTATTGAATGTGGACCAATGCCATAAAAAACCACATCTATCAAAAAGTGATATTAAGGTGCTCCCAGGCCCACTGAAAACAAGGAGCAGCTGGACCTGTAGCCATGCTGAGCACCTTCCATACTGGGATCTCTCATCTGCAGGGAATTGTTAGGATTAGGGAAAGGCAGCCCATCAGAGAATCTTATTTTAATTAAATTTATCTTTTCCGAGAGAGAGAGAGAGAGAGAGAGAGAGAGAGAGAGAGAGAGAGAGAGAGTGTGTGTGTGTGTGTGTGTGTGTGTGTGTGTGTGTGTATTTAACAGTTAAAATGTGTCACAGGAGTTCTGTAAGGCTGATTTCTGATTTGCTAAATTCTTTGTAGTTCTCTCCATTTTTCTCACTTTCAGGTAGAAAAGGCATGTTTTAAGAAGAGAAATTCAGTTATCAAGAGTGTCTAAGGAGGGAGCAGTAAGAGAATGAGGGAAAGAAACACTCTGGCTCACTTTCTGATGACTTTCTTCATGTTCTCAGTTCAGACAGTACACACACAGCTCTGAAGCATCCCCTTCACTCTCCTCTCTAGTCTGCTCTCCTTCACTCTCCTCATTTTCTCTTTCCCATGTTTACCCCTGTTTCCCATCCAAGTACTAACCAGGCCCGACCCTGCTTAGCTTCTGAAATCAGAGGAGATCGGGCACGTTCAGGGTGGTATGGCCATAGAGTATACCTGTTGAAAACAGCTCACAAGAAGAGATTTGTGACCAGCTTTGATGAAAATACCCTCCCTTTATATGGCTGATTGATTTTGTTCTGCAGTGGAGGCTAACAGCATTGTAAAGCAACCACACTCCAATAAAAATTAATAATAATAATAAAAAGAAAACACCCTCCCTTTGATTTTCTCTCACGTCAAGCTTGAGGATATCACTTACCTCCACAAAAAGAGATCCCAGTCACGCTGAGGGTGAGTAACATAGGGATAGAAATTTTCAGGTAACTCCACTTTGCTGTGTTGTCACCTGTCCACACAGCACCTTTGGTCATCAGTAAGAAGGTATTAAAAGAAAAAAAATCACAAATCAGCCCAGGTACTCAATTTCATATTTAGATTCCTTATTTGTAATAGGCAAACCAACATAAAGGAAAACATTTCTTTCTTTTTATATATTCTGGATACAAGTCCTTTGACAGATATATATGTATATTGCAAATATCTTCTCTCAGTCTGTGGCTTGACTTTCATTTTCTTAACAATATCTTTGAAAGGGCATAAGTTTTTAATTTCGATGAAGTCTAGTTTATCTTTTTTTATTTTATGGTTCATGTTTTTTGTGTTCTAGCTAAGAAAGTCCCAAAGTCACAAAGATTTTCTATATTTTCTTCTAGAAGCTTTTTGTTTGTCATAGCTTTTATAATTTAGGTCTATATTCCATTTTGAGTTACTTTGTGTCTATGGTGTAAGAGTCAAGGTTCTTCCCCCTCCCCCACATGGATACCCCATGTGCCAGCACGATTTACTGAAAAAACTCCTTTCTCCATTGAATTGCCTTAGCAACTTTGTTGCTAATTATTTGATCATATATGTGTGGGACCCTGGATTCTTTATCCTGTTCCATTAATCTATATGCCTATCCACCACACACCGCCCCTAACTCCACAAAATCCTCTATAAGAGGACTTAAGACGGTACAAGGGAGACATAATAGCAGCAATAACATTAGTTAACATTTACAGAGCCCTCACTGAGCCAGGTGTCACATTGCTTTGCCTGTATTATCCCACTTAATCATTACAACAACTCTATCAGGTAAACATTGTTTAACTTTATTTTACAGTGAGGGAAATATGGCAAACAATGGATATGGTAGGATTTGAGCTCAGGCAGTCTGACTCTAAAGTCAGTGCTCTTGCGCACTGAATAGTTGATAAGAGCTTGTAAAGGTATATAACACTAAAGAGGATCATAAAAGGAAAAAAACTCTTACGTTACTAAGTCTAGATTACTCCTGAAACATTTTTGTCAATCTTTTACCAAAATACTTTTGGTAGCTATTTTTGCTTTAATATTCTGAAGAAATTTTAGGCTGTCCTATGGGGAGCAAAGAAAAATATTTTCGAGGGACTTTTAAAATAGTATTCTCATAATTTCTCCTTGACTTCAGATGAGTTATGTACATATCTGCATAATGATGTTGAAACCCACATGACAACATTCTTATCAAGAAACGAAGTTCATGTAAACGTTCAGATGTTTTCAGGTCTCATGTGGTTGTTCTGCTGAAAGCTCTCTCTGGCTATTGGTCTCAGCATAGAACTTGACACAGCAGTGTTCTCTGTAATGCCTCACTTGCTATGCTTTGGGGCAAATCGATAGCTTCACACAGAGTACTGAAGACTAGGCAGTGAGCCAATACTTAAGAGATCAAAGATTACTTAGTATGCGTATCTTCTGTTATCTTCTTTGTAAATTGGAGTATAGTTGATTTACAATGTTGTGCTAATTTCTACTGCACAGCAAAGTGATCCAGTTATACATATATATACAGTTTTTAAAATTCTTTTCCATTGTGGTTTCTCTCAGGACATTGAATATAGTTCCCTGTGCTACATAGCAGGACCCATTGTTTATCCATTCTCTATGTAATAGTTTGCATCTGCTAACCCCAAACTCCCAGTCCATCCCTCCCCCACCCCCATTATCTTTTTTAAACTGCTGCTTATAAGTGTTTTCATTCAAAGACTTTACTTGTTATAGTGATTAAAAGGGATACTTGTAGAGAATTTGGAAAATAGAGATAAGTAAAAAGAAGAAAATTAAAATCACTCATAATCACCACAGTATTATAATTACTTAGATTACTACCTACATATATTTATTTTTTTTAACAAAATCAGGATAATATATAAACATTTAGGCTTTCTGCTTTTTTCTTTTATCATGATGTCACAAAAATTTTCTCATGCAATTAATGCTACTATATTAAATAGCCTTATGATAGTGTATCATACGGATATACCATAATTTAATAACTATTCCCGTATTGTTGGATATTTGTATTTTCTTTAATTTTTATTTTAAGGACTAATGCTGAGTATCTCTGTACTTGAATCTTTGCCTGATGATTATATTTTGGCGTCTTTCAGAGTGCCATTGGGGCTGGTTTTCAGGGGTGGAGTAGGAGGCCTAATATTGTCTGTGGTACAATAAAGGCTGGATTCCTCAAACTAGGACCTAAGCTTCAGGTTATTTATGCAAGGCCAGGGGACTTAAAATAGCCTTCCTGCCACAGGGTGGTTAAGTTGAACTAGATCTACATTAGCTAGTAAACTGGATCCAGTTATAGATGACGCTGACCACAAGCAAAAGCTGGGTCTATTTTAAACCACATTGCTGAGTGGAACAGGTGGTTGAAGGAGTGTGTTAAAGTATATTTTCTCTGGTCTTGATAAATAAAAGAGACAGGATCAGAGATGACCATCCCAGGACCTAGAGTCTGTCACACAGAGTGAAGTAAGTCAGAAAGAGAAAAACAAATATTGTATGCTAACACATATATATGGAATCTAAAAAAAAAAAAAAAAAAAAAAAGGTTCTAAAGAACCTAGGGGCAGGACAGGAATAAAAATGCAGATGTAGAGAATGGACTTGAGGACATGGGGAGGGGGAAGGGTAAGCTAGGACGAAGTGAGAGAGTGGCATTCACATATATACACTACCAAATGTAAAATAGAGAGCTAGTGGGAAGCAGCCACATAGCACAGGGAGATCAGCTGGGTGCTTTGTGACCACCTAGGGGGTGGGATAGGGAGGGTGGGAGGGAGGCGCAAGAGGGAGGAGATATGGGGATGTATGTATATGTATAGCTGATTCACTTTGTTATACAGCAGCAACTAACACAGCAATGTAAAGCAATTATACTCCAGTAAAGATGTTAAAAAAAAAGATGACCATCCCAGCAAACAGATACTCTGAAGTCATTCTCCCAACAAGTGTCCAGTTCTTCAGTGGGAAAAAAGTAACTAAACTTTATTAAAATTGGTTTACTCAGTCTCAAAGGACAAAATGCACACTTCAGAGCACATTGCTCTCTACAATCTAAGACCTGACCTACTGAAAAGGAAGGCATCAACACAGTAGCACCATCTGTCAAAAGAGACAGATTGCTAGCTTGTGTTTTTAAGTCTGATCATATGAACCAGTCCTTACCATATCTTTGTGATCCAGCAAAGAAAGAACGTGTAAGAACAAAGGGTCTCTCCTTCCCTTTAGATCGTTGGATCAGTCCTTCTGCAGTGGCCATTTGCTATAAAGTCAAAGGAGAAAAATTTCAAAGAGATGACTGGATTATGTCACTGTGCAGACATCCCCAATAAGCTATTTCACATGCAAAAAGTAAATAGTAGGTGGGAATGTGAAATGGAAAATATTAAAAATCTGCCCAATAATTTTCATGATGTAATGAAACTACTCTAAATTCTCCTATTAAAAGAGTGAAACAATTTATCTCATTAAAATAGCAATGAAATAATGGTAAATAATAGTATTTACTTGGTGCTTACTACTGTGAGGCATTTTTATAAGATTTTCTCTAGTAACCTACACAAAAACCTCTGAGACTGATTCAGAGAGGTTAAGTGACTGGCCCTGGCCTACATAGGAAAATTCTCCAGCTATAAAGTATTGATAGTTTACAGTTATAGCAAGAGGCTGTGTAGAGAAGTACACAGATAGCATCTGAAAATCGTGCTATATGTAGCCAGCAGCTCCCGCTGGAAAACAGCAATTTGTGGGAGGCCCATAGGAACACCATTACATTTTGAAGATAACAAAGAACCAAGGATATAAATTAGGGCAAGTGACTGCCAAGTTTTTTGGATGTGACTGGCAAGTGGAAAACAATCCTACCACCTTCTATTGAGAAGGCTAAGTACTTAAGGAAGGCTTTCTACATTTAGAAGTATACATATTGAAATTGTGCATCTGTGTTCTAAATCTTACTCCCCTGGTATGAATATAAGACTTGCTGTATTTAGACGTTTGTGAAGTTTAAAAAAATCTGTTTTAATTGCCTTTGTTTACATAATTATACACAGCCTACTTCAATAAAAGGTTTGAGGTATTATCTAATGCCATGTACCAATGGCTCCTGTCAAAGAAGATGTTTCTATGTTATCATTAATCAACCAATATCTATAAATTAATCAAGTTCATTATAGATGGAAAAGATGCAAAGGGAGAAATAATGAGTCTTATACTGGCTACAACCTGATGAGACCCATTGTATCAACAGTTGTCAGAAAAGACACACAAAGAAATGAACTGTATAGCATGGTTGTTAAAGCAAATGACTTTCAGCCCAAAAGTCAGGGCACATGGATCCAGGTGGCTGCTTCTTAGATGTTTTACCTGATAAAAGCCATAGATGTTGTGAAGTTCTCGGTGCTCCCAGTTGCCATGATGAATGGCATTCTTCTGCATGGTTAGTTCTGGCCCTCTAAAGACAGAGGGCTCATTCATGTCGTTCCATATGTGGAGGATGTCAGTAGATCCCTAGGAAGTCAATCTTGGTCATGATAAAACTCCTACAGTGACAAGGTTAATATGATAGCCGTCCCTATTCCTCTTTCTTACTCCATTTAATTTATTATTTGTTATGTTTATTATCTATGCTCTGTCCCCTGCTAGGTTAAAAGTTCCACAGGGCAGGGAATTTTGTCTGTTTTGTTCATTGATAAATCCCGAACACCTAGAACAACCTAAATGGCAGAGGGTTCTCAATAAGTACTTGTTGAGTACTTATGAATGAAAGAGTGCTGTGCTGTACTCCCATGTGGCCCACAGGTCTGCTCTGAGACCCCCTGGAGAACCACTACAGGAAAGGTTGTGAATGTTCACAATTAGGCTCCTCATCATCCATCATCTGCTACAACACTTAACTATGGGCAATTATAGCTGTCCATGAAAAGATTCCCCCTTCCCTCGAACACTATGAAAGGTTTGACAGCTAGGATACCCGTTTGTTAGCAGGATCTATAGTGTGTGTTCTACATAGAATTGTTAGCTTTAGAGTGGGAAGGGGCTGTTGAGTCATGTAGTTAACATGGTGCTGCAATCCCTTTATAGAATCCCTGGTCTCTCAGCATTTGACTCAATAGCTACAATGACCGGGAGTCCCTCAGGCAGCTCATTCCATTATCTTCTGAAAGTCTTGCTCCTTGTAACACCCTCTCACAGGGCCTAGCTTGCCTTCTGGGATACCACAGAATACATCTGCTGCCTCCCCGACATGGTAGCCTTTCAAATGACTGGAGGAGGCTTATATGTTTTCTTTTGACTCTTTACTTTGAATTATTTCTAATCATGTATACTTCTATGAACACGGCTATATGGGTTCTAAATATTTAACCACTTTGACTGTTCTTTTTAGCACCCTCTAAGGCAGGGGTTGGCAAACTTTTTCTGGAAGGACCAGACAGTAAATATTTTCAACTTTTCAGGCCATAAGTCCTCTTTTTCAATAACCCAACCCAGCTATAGTTATGTGCAAGCAGCCTAGACAACAGGGAAACAAATGAGCAAGGCCAGATTGGCCCACGTGTTCTTTACCCCTGCTCTAAGTTATTTTCTATATCCTAATACAGGATGCTCAGAAACTAGAGTTTAGTGGTTAAGAGCTGGGCTTGGGAGACAGACCTGAGTTCAAATCTTAGGTCCACCACTTACTAGATGGGTGAACTTAGCAGGTTTTTACACTTGTCCATGCCTTGATTTCCTCACCTGTGGGATTAGAGTTAATTACAATTCCAACTTAAAAGAGTTATTGTGAAGATGAAATGGTATAATGCACACAAAGTGAGTAGCATAGTGCTTGGCACACTGCACATACTCAGTTTATATCAGACATCATTATTCTCATCACCACCGCTGATTGAAAACGATTCTCTAGATGTGGCCTCTCCAGTTCTCTCTGTGATTCTTATAAGGTTTTAAGAATTATTATTGTACCTTACTTTTAATATCACGTTATACTTTGCAAGATACTTTCTCATATAACATTATCATCATCTTTAATAATATTATACAATACTATTTTATGTAAAAATTTATACAGTTTGAAAATATAATAAGTCTCTATTATTAAGTACTTTGATATATCATAGAGTCTATCATAATAGAAGTCAAAATCACAGCTTTTGTGCACTTGGTAATTCATATGGTACCACCAAGGTCTGTAATGTGGTTGGCATCCCCGTCTTTTTTTTAAGATTTATTTTATTACTTATTTATTTATTTTATTTCCTTTTGGCTGCCTCAGGTCTTAGTTGCGGCACATGGAAACTTTGTTGAGGCATGCGGGATCTTTTGTTGAGGCGCGTTGGTGGCACAGGCTTCTCTCTAGTTGTGGCGTGTGGGTTTTCTCTCTCTAGTTGTGGCGCGCAGGCTCCAGGGGACGTGGCCTCTGTAGTTTGCGGCACACAGGCTCTCTTGTTGAGGCGCCCAAGCTCAGTATTTGTGGCGTGCGGGCTTAGTTGCCCCATGGCATATGGGATCTTAGTTCCCTGACCAGGGATTGAACCCATGTCCCCTGCATTGTAAGGCAGATTCTTTACCACTGGACCACCAGGGAAGTCCCTGGCATCTCTGTCTTTTCATACAAGTATTATTTATCAAGAGCTCCTCAGTGAAGCAGAGTAGCTCTATTTAATCACTTCTTTTCCTTACTTTATCCTTCCAAGTAACTAGGAAAGAGCAAAAGAATAAAAACAAACCTGATAAACAGAGAAAGCAAAAAGACTGGAATACCACTCTCTGACTTTGGGACTGGTAAAATCCAGGTAAGAGGAGAGACCTGCAGAGGCAGAGGAGTAGACAGCCTGTTAGGAATGGTGCTCCTCATGGTAATATATTTGTAAAGAAGAATATCAGATGTGAAAGCTGGGTAATGAATGGGCACCTGACATCAAATGTGAAAGATAGCTGATACAGAGGCACGGTCTGGTGAGAAACGAATGAAGAAGGCAATGCTGGACTCCAGTGACAATCACTAGCTCTCTCAAGCTCAGCGGCCAGGGGAATGCCAATGAACAAGCATCAAGATGGAGCCTGTCCCTCACTGATGGCCTCAGACAGGCCCAGTAAGGATGGCAGATAGCCTGGAGTGACCTCTCTGTTCTTAAAGAGAGGAGAGACATGTTTATAAGTGGTATAGGGAGAAGAGGAATGCGTGTGGTTTCTCTACAGTGCATGGACTTGTGATAGAGTGCTATCATATGAGAGTGGTGATTCCCTTTTGTCCTTGAGGAGTTTTTACCAAGGCTTTAAACTAATAATTTCTGAAATGAAGACTTCAGAGTTGTCAGGGGCAGCTGAGGTCACTCATGAAAGGCTGGGAAGTCAAAACTACGGGCTAACAGGGCAAAGAAGAATCACAGGGAGAGAGATTGCAGGATTCTTCTTCTTTCTTCCTCTTTCTCCTCCTCCCATTTTCTCATTCCCTGGCTTTTAATTTTTATTTGCTTAGGGAAATAGCAAGTCACTGGGGTTTGCTTGTTAATTTTTCATTCATTCATTGACTTATAAATGTATACAAAGAACACTGTACCAGATGTTAAATGAAAGATATAAAAGAAGATAATACTATCATCTTCAAGGAAAGGCACATAAATGTAGCATGTGACAACTACAAGAAATTAGAAAGATGGCCATGCAACCTTCATTAGTTGGGACTAAACAGTGGATAACAGGTGTATCAAATGATCTTACCAGGCCAGCATACACCTTCAAAGTCTCCCCCTTCATGATTCCTCACAAAGAAGCCCTGTTCTTTGGCCTTAGCATACACTAAGTAGTCGGGATCAATCTTGATGTGGGGGTCACTAATGACCACAAGCTGTTAGGACATAAAGGTTTAAAGATTTCATCAGTTTTATATGAGCCATATGTTCATTTACTTGTTTTCATCATAGTTTTGGCATTCAAATTTTACTCAAAACAACTACTATTACTGAAGTATTTCAGACACCAGTAAAATCCTATAAACTTTCATGGGCTTATGGGAATATAAATTGATATCAGAACCAGACCCATCCTTTTTCACAATTATTGCTGCCCCACCAATACATGTTCTTAAGATCACATTTATTAGGCTTCTATCTCTCTGTGGTGCTGGGTGCTTTACATAAAGGATTAAGCAGGCAAGGTCCCTGCTCCCTAGAAAGCCAGAGGCTAAGATAACACAAAAGAAAACATTAAAGAAAAGAAACTAGCATATTAAAAACAAAAAATAATCCCCAAACCTAAATATGGTACAGCCATATTTAGGCAGGAGGTTTGAGAAGAGCTGTGACCACAGCACTATTCTCCAGTATCTCTCCCTGCCCTTCTAATACCATCACTTCCACCTACTCGGGGGCCTCAAAACCACTTTATTTGGCTAGAATAACCTTCTAATAATCCTTCCTCATATCTATCCAAATCTATTCTACATACTAAAGTTTAATTCTCCATTGCTCAAAAACTTACAAAATTTTTTAATTGTGGTAAAATATGCATAACATAAAATTCACCATCTTAACCAATTTTAAGCATACAGTTCAACAGTGTCCAAAAGATTCACAATGTTGTACAATGTCTAGAACTCTTTTCATCTTGTAAAACTGAAACTCTATACCTATTAAAAACAACTTCCCGGGACTTCCCTGGTGGTCCAGTGGCTAAGACTCCGTGCTCCCAGTGCAGGGGGCCCGGGTTCAATCCCCGGTCAGGGAACTAGATCCCACATACCACAACTAAGAGTTCGCATGCCACGACTAAAGATCCCGCATGCTGCAACTAAAAGATCCCACGTGCAGCAACTAAAACCTGGTGCAGCCAACTGAATAAATAAATATTAAAAAATAATACTCAAAAACCCCCCCAAAAAACAGAAAAACAACTTCCCACTCCCTCCTCCCCACCAGCCTTTGGCTACCACCATTCTTCTTTCTGCCTCTATGATTTTGACTACTCTAAGTATTACAGATTAGTGAAATCATATAGTACTTGTCTTTTTTTTTTTTTTTTTTTTTTTTGCGGTACGCAGTCCTCTGTTGTGGCCTCTCCCGTTGTGGAGCACAGGCTCTGGAAGAGCAGGCTCAGCGCCCATGGCTCACGGGCCCAGCCACTCCGCGGCATGTGGGACCTTCCAGGACCAGGGCACAAACCCGTGTCCCCTGCATCGGCAGGCAGACTCTCAACCACTGCGCCACCAGGGAAGCCCAGTATTTGTCTTTTTATGACTGGATTATTTCACTTAGCATAATGCCCTTAAGGTTCATCCATGTTGCAGCATGTATCAGAAAGTCCTTCCTTTTAAAGGCTGTATAATTTTGCATTGTATATGTATACCATGTTTCCTTTATCCGTTCATCTGTCGATGGGCTCTTGGGCTGCTTCCATAATAAATGCCTGATAAATGGTAGGTGTTTATTAACTGGGAGATTAAGAAAACAGCATTGGCTCTGACCACCTGTGAAAGGCCTGGGGCTCAATGCAATGGGTTGAAAAGGCAACTTTAATCTCGGATCCATTTATGTGATACATATGGGGTTCCTCCCTTTTCCTCTCTTGTTTTTTTCTCCTTCACCCTTTTCATTATTGCTATCACTCCCCCCCCCGCCCCGCATTACACACTTTCCAGTGTCTTCTCCCTGTCCTCATTTTCTATTTTAGTTCTTTCCTTGGCCATATGGACAGATGGAGTCCATCAGGGAAGCATGCAGGAAAAATGGTGTAATAAAGAAACTGACTCCATTTCTGAGCGACTGTTAAGAGTTTCAAGCCCCATCACTCCCCCTTAGCCTTCCACCCACATCCGTGTGTACTGACAGAGAAAGCCCTGATGCTCCCTTCTTTGATGCCAACAGGAAGTTCAAACCACACAAGCCCCGGTGCATGCACAGGAATCCTCACTCCAGTTCAACCCCCTAACCACCTTAAAACCTTAAAACCTGATCCTGTCTCCTTTCCCAGCTCTCTCAGGCCAATTTCAAAGGAGCTTGGGAGCTAGTCTGCTCCCCCAAGAACACCTCACTATGGGACTAATTAGCCTTTTCATACCCTCTTGGTGCCAGTGTGACATACTCAATCTTGACATCAAAATCAAATTTTGCATCATGGGGTGCATCCATCACAGCACTACAGGGTGGCCACAACGAATGGGACTGAATGCTAGGCCCCTTCATCCTTACGGGGACCTAGACCACTAAGGCAGGGATGGATGGCAGGGATGGCCACCTTCTCACCATTGCTTTTCTGTTATCACAGTTACAGTTACAATTGAAGGTACTATTTTCCTGGCCATTTTTTACCAGATGGTTCTCTTCCACTATTGTATCAAGGCAACTTTAAAAAATTTAAAAATGCTTTGTAATGAAAAGGTTCAGAGTGCTGGCTTATTTTACCTTACGTTTTTTGCTCCTGAGCAGCTCTTGCATCCTTTTGGGGTTTGGGAACCTTTTCTTGTCCCAGGTGAAGTACCTCTTGCCTTCAGTGTGCTCTATGTCCAGCCACATGACATCGTAAGGAATGTCATGTTCATCAAATCCTGCATCCACTGCCTTTACATCATGCTCATCTTCGTAGTTCCAGCGGCACTGATGGTACCCCAAGGAGAAGAGAGGGGGCATGGCTTGTGTGCCTAAAAGGGGGAGATGACAACTGAGCCAATTAGCACCACAATGATAATTATACAGTTGATAAATGTTTCCTGAATGTCTACAAGGTCTAAGCACTGAGCCTGGTACTTAGAATATCAAGAAGAAAGCAGAGTCCCTACCCTCAAGTGCTGTGGGACGGCAGAGGGGCTGATAAATTTTGGCTGCAGTGAAGTATGGAGTCTTGAAAGGCTTCACAGAGGTGGTAACACTTGGTTAGAACGTTGAAGAATAAGTAAGAGTATTCTCAGGCAGGGAGAATGAATAGATCATTGAGGCACAGGAAATAGAAAAGATACGGAGGCAGAGAAGGACATGATAAGCTTAGGGAAAAATAAATATTCCAGGGTGGTTACACTGTGAAGGAGGCCAGCAGAAGATGACACTGGAGAGGGTCAGTTTGTAAAGGACCCTGTAGTTCAGGCTAAGGACTCTAAATCTTCTTGTATAGGAAGTCATCAAAAGTTTGGCAAGATGTAACCTCAGCAGACTATGTTTTAGAAAAATTAGTTGGGAGCAGACTTGAAGGCAAAGAAACTGAAGGCAGGAAGAACTGTCAGGAAATTATCATCAAAACATTTACTGATAACATGGAGGACATCTGGTCAACCACTTGCATTTATCTCCTTCCCCTCTTAAAGTCCCACTAAAATCAGAATAAAGAAAAGAAAGAAAGAAAGAAAGAAAAGAATAAAACCACAAGAACAAAGAGAATGGGAGAGGAGTAATTTCAACAAAATTTGGAAGGCTGCAGGCAGGGGTGGTGTGGTAACTATTGAGCAAAACCAAGTAAGCTTTCACCATAGTGCTTATGAGGGGGATGACGACGAGAAGGGTTCATCCCTGCTCCCAGAACACTAGCGGACAGGAGAATTCCCCCCTCCACCTCAACACGAGAGTGTAAAACTCATCCAGGTACACAGAGCTTCCAGGCAGAACCTTATTCTTAAGTATGCATGGATAGCCAAGGATCATCCAACATTTGAGTAAAGCCTCCAAAATTAGACAGAGGGACTCACATAAAGAAATAGAGTAAAAGGATCTCTGAGAAAATAGGGGCAATACAAGGAATCAAAGTAAATATCAAAATGTTATCATTAGTACCTCTGGGAGATGAAAAAAAGTTGCACCCATAAAATAAGACTAGGGTAGCATAAAACAAGTATAAGATATTAGAAAAAAGGAACAATCAGAGGATAAGAAAGAGTCTGCAGAAATTAGAAATATGAGCATAAATGGAAAGGCCTGGAAGATAAAATTGAGAAAATTGCTCAGGATTGGACAAAAAAGAGAAGATTATAAAATCTGTAGAGTAGAAAGAGAAAAAGGAGGTGAAGATATTTTCAGAGGAATAATAACTTTTCCAGAACTGAAGGATACAATTCTCAAGAACGAAAGAGTCTACATCTAATGTGCAATTATTTTAAAAGGTCTATATCAAGGCATTTGGTTGTAAAATTTCAGAGTTTCAGAATATTAGAAATTTCAGACTATCAGAGATAAAGAGAAGATATGTCAGAGAGAAAAGATAGATCATATACAAAGGAACAGAGTTCAGAGTGATTTTGGAACAAGAAGATAGATTATAGAGAAATGCCTTCAAATTCTGAGATAAATAATTTTCAGTCCAGTTACCAAATTATCAAACAAGGGTGAAGGTAGGAAAAGAAGATGTTTTCATATCTGCAAAGATGCAAAAAGTAGACCTCTAATGCACTTTCGTAGGAAACTACCAGAAGATGCTTCGAACAATGAATAAAAACCAGGTTAAGGGCTTCCCTGGTGGTGCAGTGGTTGAGAGTCCGCCTGCCGATGCAGGGGACACGGGTTCGTGCCTCGGTCCAGGAGGATCCCAAATGCCGCGGAGCGGCTGGGCCCGTGAGCCATGGCCTCTGGGCCTGCGCATCCAGAGCCTGTGCTCTGCAATGGGAGAGGCCACAGCAGTGAGAGGCCCACGTACCGCAAAAACAAACAAACAAACAAAAACACCAAGTTAATAAACCATGAAAAAGAAAAACATGGGCCCCAAGAAGGGAGAGATCTACCACCAGAAAACAGAAAACAGTAAGTCCTAGGGTGACAGCTGTGCGGGGAGCCTAGAGAAAAACAGTCCAGATAGAGATCTGGGGGTAAGTCTCCAGGGGAAAAAGTGGAATGGATAAAGCATCTGACACCCCTGAGCATTGGAAAAATGTAAACACTGAATGTTGATTAACCAAAAATTATGATATAACAATGTTGGGAGGAAGAGGTAAGAGGATATTATTGAACTAAATCCTCATTAGGAGTTAACAGATAATCTATAAATTTATAAATCAGATTTCTTTGACCATGGTGGCAGATCCACTGTTTTTGAAGCACTTTCCTGTAAACCAGACTATTCTCTCTAATAACAATGTTGAAAGGGGCTGTAGGGGGGCTTTGATGGTACTTATTCCTATATGGGTGTCTTCCCATATCCACAAATTCTCTGTTGTTCCTCTCATCAAAATTGGAATCAAATTCTTCCCTTGCAAATGGGCTAGACTCAGGAAATTTTAACAATGGAATGCAGCAGAAACGATGCTACATTACTTTGATTTTTAACAGTTTTATTGATATGTAACTCATATATCATACAATTTACCCATGTAAGGCATACAATTCAATGTGGGTTTTTTGTGGGGAGTGGAGCATATTACATGACCAATTTAAAAAAATTGTGGTAAAATATATGTAACATAAAATTTGCCATTTTAACCATTTTTAAGTGTACAATTCAGTGGCATTAGTTACATTCACAGTGTAGTACCGGCATCACCACTAGCTGTTTACAAAATTTTTATATCACTCCAAACAGGAATTCTATAACCACAAAGCAATAACTTTCTGTTACTCATCCCAACCTTCAGCCCCTACTAACTGCTAATCTTAACTTTTTGTCTCCATGAATTTACCTACTATAGGTACTTCATACAAGTGGAATCATGTTATATTTGTTCTTTTGTGTCTAGCTTATTTCATTTTGCATAATGCTTTCAAGGTTCATCCATGTTGTAGCATGTATCAGAACTTCATTCTTTGTTATGGCTGAATAGTATTCCATTTTCTGTATATACCACATTCTGTTTTTCTTTTTCTTTTTTTTTTTTTTTTTTGCGGTACGTGGGCCTCTCACTGTTGTGGCCTCTCCCGCTGCGGAGCACAGGCTCTGGACGCGCAGGCCCAGTGGCCATGGCTCACGGGCCCAGCGGCTCTGCGGCATGTGGGATCCTCCTGGACCGGGGCACGAACCCGCATTCCCTGCCTCAGCAGGCAGACCCCCAACCACTGTGCCACCAGGGAAGCCCTATCCATTCATTTTTGATGAGCACTTGGCTTGTTTCTACCTTTCAGCTATGGTGAATAATGCTGTAGCGATCATTGGCATACAAATATCTGTTCAAGTCCTTGTTAAGTTCCTTTGAGTATGTATCTGGGAGTGGAATTGTTGGGTATATTAGTTAGGGTTCTGCAGAGAAACAGAATCAATAGGATGTGTGTATATGTGTGTATGTATTTGTACATATACAGAGAAAGAAAATGATTGATTGATTTTAAGGAACTGGTTCATGTGATTGTGGGGACTGGCAACTCTGAATTCTGCAGGCAGGCCTGGAGACCCAGGGAAGAGTTGAAGTTGTAGCTTGAGTATGAAGACAGTCTGGAGACAGATTCCTGTTTCTTTAGAGCATACCTCAGTCCTTTTCTCTAAGGTTTTCAGCTGATTGTATGAAGCCCACTCATGTTACGGAGACTAACCTGCTTTACTCATAGTCTACTGATTTAACTGTTAATCTCATCTAAAAAATAACTTCACAGTGGTATCTAGACTAATGTTTAACCAAATATCTGGGCACCATGACTTAGGCAAGTTGACGCAAAATCAATCATCATGCTGGGTCATATGGTAGTTCTATGTTTAGCGTTTTGAGGAACTGCCAAACTGTTTCCACACCAGCTGAACCATTTCACGTTCCCACCAGTAATGTATGAGTTTCCAACTTCTCTACATCCTCACCAACACTTATTATTTCCCCTCTTTTTTTGATTTAGTCATCCTAGTGGGTAGGAAGCAGTATCTCATTGTGGTTTTAATTTACATTTTCCTAATACCTAGTGCTGTTGAGCATCTTTTCATGTTCTTGTTAATCCATTTGTACATCTTTGGAGAAATGTCTATTTAAGCCCTTTTCTCATCTTAGAGTTAGATTGTTCCTTTTTATTGTCGAGTTATAAGAGTTCTTTATGTATTCTGGATACTAGACCCTTATCTTATGTATGACTTGCAAATACTTTCTCCCATTCTATAGGTTGCCTTTTCACTTTTGTGATAATGTCCTTTGATGCACAAAAGTTTTTAGGTTTTCTTTTTTTTTTTTTTTTTTTGCGGTACGCAGGCCTCTCACTGTTGTGGCCTCTCCCGTTGCGGAGCACAGGCTCCGGATGCGCAGGCTCAGCGGCCATGGCTCACGGGCCCAGCCGCTCCGCGGCTTGTGGGATCTTCCCGGACCGGGGCACAAACCCGCATCCCCTGCATCGGCAGGCGGACTCTCAACCACTGCGCCACCAGGGAAGCCCAGTTTTTAGTTTTAAATAAGTCCAACTTGTCTAATTTTTTTTTCTGTTGCTCATGATTTTGGTGTCATAGCTAAGAATCTGTTGCCAATCCAAGGTCATGAAGATTTATCCCTGTTTTCTTCTAAGAGTTTTATGACTTTAGCTCTTATATATATGTCATTGATCAATTTTGAGTTAATTTTTTGTATATGGTGTGAGATAGGGGTCCAACTTCATTCTTTTGCATGTGGATATCCAGTTGTCCCAGTGCCATGTGGTTAAAAGACAATTCTTTCTCCATTGAATGGTCTTGAACATTTATTGAAAATCAATTGGCCAGAGATGTATGGGTTTATTTCTAGACTCTCAATTCTATTCCATTGGCTTATATGTCTATCCTTATGCCAGTACCACACTGTTTGGATTACTTTAACTTTGTAGTAAGTTTTGAAATCGGGAAGTATGAGTCCTCCAACATTTTTTTTTCAGGACTTTTGGGCCATTCAGGGCCCTTTGAAATTCAGTATGATTTTAAAGATCAGCTTTTCCATTTCTTAAAAAAAGGCCATTGGAATTTTGGCAGGGATTGTAGTAAATCTGTAGATTGCGTCCAATAGTATTGCTTGCTTAACAATACTAAATCTTTCAATACACAAACATGGGATTTCTTCCTATTTATCTAGGCCTTCTTTAATTCAGGAATTTTTTGTAGTTTTCAGCATACGAGTCTTTCACCTCCTTGGTTAAATTTATTCCTGGGTATTTTATTCTTTTGGATGTTATTGTAAGTGGAGTTGTTTTCTCAATTTCTTTTTTAGATTGTTCATTGCTGGTGTATAGAAACACAGCTCATTTTGTGTGTTGACCATGTACCCTGCAACTTTGGTTAATTGTGTGTGTGTGTGTGTGTGTGTGTGTGTGTGTGTATTCTTTGGGATTTTCTATCATATAGTATCACATCATCTACGAATAGAGATAATTTTACATCTCCCTTTCCAATTTGGATGCCTTTTATTTCTTTTTCTTGACTAATTTCTCTGGCTGGAACTTTAACTACAATGTTCAATAGCAGTGGTGAAAGAGGGAAGCCTCATCTTGTTTCTGATCTTAGGGAAAACCTTGCAGTCTTTCACCATTGAGTATGATGTTAGCTGTGAATTTTTCATAAATGCCTTTTATCATGTGGATGAAGTTTCCTTTCATTCCTAGTCTTCTGAATGTTTTTATCATGAAATAGTGTTGGATTTTGTCAAATGCTTTTTCTGCAATCAATTGAGATGATCTCATATCTCTTATTTTATTTTATTTATTTTTTTTGCGGTACGCGGGCCTCTCACTGTTGTGGCCTCTCCTGGCGGCATGTGGGATCTTCCCGGACCGGGACATGAACCCGTGTCCCCTGCATTGGCAGGCAGATTCTCAACCACCGCGCCACCAGGGAAGCCCCAATCTCATATCTTTTAAAGATAAAATGCTTTTATAGTGCTAAAGCCACTATATTTTAATGGAGAAGAGAACATAGAAAAGTTCAGGTTGGGATACTGGTCATCTGAGATAAAGGAAGAGAAAGCCCAGGGGTTAAAAGGCTCTAAGGAAGGCAGATGGTGAGTATTAGGGATTAGAGATTGGAGAGTTCCAGCCCTAGTGGAATGTTTAACCAAGCTGAATGGGATGAGAGTGGGAGGAGAAATGCTTGCTTCTTTAAAAGCTTGGGTAAGTTGTTTATAAATACTATATGGTGTACAACAAATATTAATTTACAGTGATTCTACATGGGATAGAGGAAATATAATGGAACAAGAAACTGGCACTTCCACATGCAAGTACCTGTAAGGTATGAGTACTGCTTGAAGACGTCAGAAGGTGTAGGTCCTGTCAGCAAAAAAACATCAATGATTCCACTCTCTGACATCCAGTGCACATCAGTTTGAGATCTGACCTTTTGTTTAACAGCAACTGGGCCCGTCTGGGTCAATGCATCCTGGAAAAGGAATGGAATGAAGGTCTGAAAAATTTCCCTCTAACCCACAACACCCATCCATATGTGTGTAATAGTCTGATCCTTTAGTACATACCAATAACCTTCACTGATTATACTGCGAGGACTCTGGAGGCAGAGGACTGCCATTAAAAGCCCAGAGCTACAATTACACTTCAGTGGTTTTGTTTCTTCTCTGAGTATGACATGCAGCCATGATCCATTGCTCACCTTTACAGCAGGCTCTGTATCTCCACTAGTGTTGATCTCCACTAGTGTTTCTGAGGCATTTAGCCAAAAAATGCCTAGAGTCCTGCCCAGTTTGTGGGCCAGGAGATAAGGCACTGAACCATAAATGCCCATTTTGTCATGTATTTTATATCCATAGACATCTAGGTTATAAAGACGGTAAGCATCTCCATCACTGAAACACACAAGGAAGGATTACCAATTACCACTGCATATATATTCTTAATGAATATTATAGCTCCATTCTCCCCTGCATTCTCCCCTTGGGTACAATACATCTTTCAAAGCTCAACTCCTAACACTTCCCTAAAGGTTTCCTGACCCAATGTGGGTGAATATGATCCTCCTCCTTTGATTCCTTTGGCATCCCCTCAGGCTACTATTGGCGTGTATGATCTCATATCTTAGATAGCTTTTCTAAATATCTCTTGTGAGGTGAGGACCATTTCCTGTGAATCCTGCATAATAGCAAGCACACAATAAATTGACAAATTTTGTATTTCTCTGTCGTGAAAGCAAAATGATAGTATCCTAACATGTTTCCACAGTGCTGAGTAGGGAAAGATTAGGAACTGAATTGAGGTGGGGAACACGGAGCTCAGGTTGGTGTGAGAGCAACACAGTTTCTGATTCACTTGTCACTATGTCTCCCTATTATCTAAACAGCATCTGAACCTGGCAAACAGCAACTTTGACCAGACTCTGTTTCTCTTTGGTTCCGCTTCCTCTTAGAGTGATACCCCTGGCATTTGTTTGTCAATAGTGTTAGTTTGAAATAATCTCCCCGAGGGAATCAAAGGTGATATGAGATGCCACACTCTTCCATCCTCTGGCTCACTGTCCTTTTTTGGTAAAAGCCTTTTTCTAGGTCAGTGATCTTCACAGTGTATTTCCCAAGGTTCCACAGAAAGGCCTTGGGAGGTGAAAGCAAAACCCGGGGAGGTGATATTATGAAGCTCTCCCCGCTACTTCAACCACAGCAGCTCCATATTTTTACTTCCTCTATATTTTTAGGTTCAGCAATACAGTTTTTATAATTGTCTTCTTTTTGCCAAAATATAAAAATTGAAAACCACTGCTCTGGGCGATCATTAAAGGGAAATTCTTAAAGATCTACAAGCAATATCAAGAGGGGAAAGGCCAGATACATATTAGCACTGGCTCAGACATCTCACATATTTTCCTTTCAAACTTTTCCAGTCCAGAAACCAGAACCTCCTGTAAGAATTCTTGTTTTCACTTTACCTGGTATTTTTAAGTTGGTGTGATTCTGCATGTTGCGGGATCCCATAGACATGCTCAAACCCATGCAAGGAGAAATCCAAACCAATGGAGGCAGGACCTGCAGGGACCAGGATAGTGACTGAGTTTTGCTTCTCAGTGGGACATTCGATTAAGGAGATTCAGCAACTATAAGAGCAGCAAGATGACTAGACTAGGGATCAAGAGACCTGAGCTTGCCCTGATCAATCAGTAAATCATGTATGCTGACTCTCTGTACGGTTATATTTAGGTATTGTGGGGATACAAAAATGCACATGGCAAAGTTCTGGGCACTTATTAGTTATGTTTCCTTAGCTGTGTGCTAAAGTTCTCTGTGTCCTCATTTATAGTAAATCTCCTTTCTATCTGTAAAATAGGATTACAAAGTTTTAGATTTTTTCCCTAATCTAAATTTTCCAGAAATGTATTGCATACTTGTTTGCTTTAGGAAGCAGATGATAGCGAGCACTTTTAATACTTACTAGATGAAAGGCTGGGTGTCTTCTGCCTGACGGTTCATTCTTACTGCATACAGAAACTATAAGGTCAAGGGCACCAGGAGGACCTTTCCTGGCTCCTCAAAATACCCCCTTTCCTGTGATTGTAGATATATAAATTTCCTTTAGCCAAAGACAAGTCCTTTATCTAACAATTATTTTAGAGATATGGGGAAAATGAAAGTAACTAGGAGAGATAACATTGACTTAAATTCCCTCTCAGGTAAAAGTATTTGCCATCAAATGGTCCTTATTTGGAGGAGTTTATGGAAAGGGGGTGCTTTAGGTAAGGTAAAAAGGATTATAATGTTACAGAAAGGGAAGCTTTAGGGCCCCTCTACTTATAATTTTTGGGCACATGTCAGTCCTGATCATTATATGAGGCTATAGAAATAGATGCTAGAACAGAGATTCTCAAGGAGTTAGGGAAGGTCTGTTATTCCCCAGGGTAGGGAGAAATAAGGAGAAAAGTGAGTGTTTTTTCCAACTAAATAAGCCCCAAGTATTTGAACCGTGTCTCCTAAAGGGACAAATTCCTTCCCAGCCACCTACACCCTCCCCCTCCATCACTAAGCCTAGTGAGAAATGTCACATGATGCTCACATAAATGATGGGGAGGCCTGGAAAAGGCTGAGAACCACTGCATTGAAATGTTGGAGGCAATGAGCTCTAGAACTTGGTTTCTCATCACTTGACTCTCATAAAAATAGAATGTAGAATTTGCAGCTGTCTGATTCACTGCATAGTGCAAGCAGTATGCGGACCTCCATGAGACCAGAAACTCCATGAGGCCTATACTTCTACGCACCCCACAAGTCATACACTCACTATTTCTCTATTGCAATGCATTACTGAAGAATAGGGGACCCAAACATGAGATTTCTGTTCACCTTACAGAAGTCATGTGTTTAGGTGCCAAAGCTCAAGGGACTTTTAGATAGAGACTTTTGGCCATTTTGGAAAGGTCTGTTTTAACACTACACCAGTTTTAATTGTACCATTATCTTTGACATCCACAAAATTTCTGAATTTCTCCTCCCACAGGCCCAGTTCCTCTTGATTTTCCTGTTGGCACAAAAAAAGGGAGCAAACTGAGGTTATATATTGCAACAAATGTTGTTACCACAATAGCACATTTATTTGATTAAAATATTAGACTGAGGAAGTGATTTCATCTTTTAAAAGGCCAATTTGTGATATCAGTATATTAATCAAATTAGATCTATGTTCTATATAAACGCCATTAATCATCCTTATGATCTATAGCAGACATGAATATATTTTTTATTGTGGTAAAATGTACGTAACTTAAAATTTACCACTTTAACCATTTTTAAGTGGCATTAAGTACATTCACATGTTGTACAACCATCATCACCATCCATTTCCAGAATTTTTACATGCTTCCAAACTGAACCTCTGCACCCATTTAACAATAATTCCCCATTCTCCCCTCCCCCCAGCTCTTGACAACTACTTTTCTATTTCCTGTCTTTATGAATTTGACTACTCTAGATATCTAAGTAGAATCATAAAGTATTTGTCCTTTTGAGACTGGCTTACTTCACTTAGTATAATGTCTTCAAGATTCATCCATTTTGTAGCATGTATCAGAATTTCCTTCCTTTTTAAGGCTGAATAATATTCCATTGCATGTATATACTCCATTTTGTGTGTGCATTCATCTGTCAATGACTCTTGGATTACCGGATTGCTTCTACCTTTTGGCTACTGTGAATATCATTCTGCTATGAACATAGGCTGCAAATATTGGTTTGAGTCTCACTTTCAGTTTTGGATATATATCCATAAATGGAATTACTGGATCATATTGTAATTCTTTTTTTTCTTTAATTTTTAATTATTTATTTATTTATTTTTATTTTTGGCTGCGTTGGGTCTTTGTTGCTGGGCATGGGTTTTCTCTGGTTGTGGCAAGCAGGGGCTACGCTTTGTTGCGGTGCACGGTCTTCTCATTGCAGTGGCTTCTCTTGTTGCGGAGCATGGGCTCTAGGCACACGCAGGCTTCAGCAGTTGCACCAGGCGAGCTCAGTAGTTGTGGCTCGCGGGCTCAGTAGTCATGGCACGCGAGCTCTAGAGTGCAGGCTCAGTAGTTGTGGCGCACGGGCTTAGTTGCTCCAGGGCATGTGGGATCTTCCTGGACCAGGGCTCGAACCCGTGTCCCCTGCATTGGCAGGCGGATTCTTAACCACTGCACCACCAGGTGAGCCCCTCATATTGTAATTCTATGTTTAATTGTTTAGGAACTGCCACACTGTTTGACGTGAATATCTTTAAAAGAGCCAAAATGATGTGAAAGCACTTTGCAAAATGCAGTCTTTTACATATGTAAGGCAAAACATTTAGAATCAAATAACTTGGGTCTCTTCTGAGAGACCCTAAGCAAAGATTTTGGCTGAGATGGGCACCTTCCCCCCTGCTTCAATTAGCCAAACTACTGGCTGTGTTCTTGTGCTGGATGGAGAAGTCAACTGGGATGGCCACTGCTCAGGTTCACTATCTTTTGACCTAGAGCCATGAACTTTCAAGCTTTACAAAAGTCACCTTTTCTCTGGTAAAATGAAAAAAGTTTTAAAAGAATTGTGTGTGTATGTGAAAAGCACATTTCTTTTTAAAAAGTGAGGGACTTCCCTGGTGGTCCAGTGGGTAAGACTCCGCACTCCCAATGCAGAGGGCCTGGGTTCGAACCCTCATCAGGGAACTAGATCCCGCATGCATGCCACAATTAAGAGTCCGCATGCCACAACTAAAAGATCTCTCATGCTGCAACTAAAAGATCCCGCATGCTGCAACGAAGATCCTGAGTGCCACAACTAAGACCCAGCACAGCCAAAATAAATAAATAGATAGATAAATAAATAAATAATAATAAAGTGAGCCCTTTCCCTATTTCTAGGCTGTTTCTTCATAATTAAATCTTCTGTAAAGTGAGTCTGTTTTTTTTAAAACGACACCTGAATTCTTTTTTTTTTTTTTTTGCGGCACATGGGCCTCTCACTGTTGTGGCCTCTCCTGTTGCGGAGCACAGACTCCGGACATGCAAGCTTAGCGGCCATGGCTCACGGGCCCAGCCGCTCCGCAGCATGTGGGATCTTCCCAGACCGGGGCACGAACCCGTGTCCCCTGCCTCGGCAGGCGGACTCTCAACCACTGCGCCACCAGGGAAGCCCGACACCTGAATTCTTAATGTGGGATTATTATCCTGAGGTCTAGATAGGCTTTAAAGTTTGTGAACTCCCTGAAACAGTAGGAAAAAAATTTTTTTTCTACAGAGGTGGTTCACAGCTTTCATCAGAGTCCTGCAAAGGGGTGTTTGACTCAAAACCACTATCTAAGCTATCTGATTAGAGGTCTCCCAAAAGCTAATATAACATATTGTCACAAAGCTGTGTAAGGCACAAATGTGTTAGTTTTTATCTTCCCTATTTGAAAATGGAAAAATTATTCTCTCTCATATTCATCAGTATGGGCCAGTTCTCAAGAGGGAGAAGCATTTGTCTTATTGCACTGGAAATATTTTTCACCATTCTTCGTGGCCATAGCTACTGTCAGGGTTCCTTTAAAGATGTGTGGGGCTTTGGATGAAGAGACGATTTCTGGAATGTCCATTCTCCAGAATTTAGCCAAAATAATCTTTCCGAAACAGAAATCAGACCATGTATCTCTGCTGCTTAAGACCCTTCCATAGTTCTCCTTTGCTCTTAAAGTCCAAAAAAGTTAATGTGACTTAGAAGAATATAAGCTCCATGATAATGAGGGAATCGGATTAGTTTGATGATACAGCACCAATTCCTTGAACGGTGCCTGGCCTACAGGAGGTCCCATTTATATGTGGTAAAGCATTTACCAACTACCCACCTGTATAAGGGAAGAACAGACCTATTATACTCCACATAATGATGATGATAGTGAAAAACATTTTAAAAAGATAAATTACTCTATGTAGATTACCTGAGTGGTATCATCTGATGTATCCTCCTCATTTTCCTTGGTGGCTCTGCTGTAATATAAAGTTGTTTCACTCATGGCAAGACTGACAATTTGTTCAATGATAAAGATTTCCATTTCCAAATATTGAGACCCCATAAATTATATCCTTTAACTTATTAAAAATAACATCATTATAAAAATAAATTTATGAAATTAAACATTTATGATGAACATTAATCCAACAGCTTGATTTCTTATAAAATATAGAGAGATTTGAATTTCCTTAAGTCTTTTAAAAATACATTAATCAGTTTTTTTATTATAAATGTAATACATGTTCATAGTATTTAAACAAAACGTAAGCAAGGTAGAACACAGTTCCTCTCGTGCAATATTACCCTAGAATGGAGCAACATGATGCACTGTCTTGCACGATGATGACAACTTATTCTAACACCTATAGTTGTATTTGAGTGCATATTTCTTCCATTCTTAACAATACTAGACTTCATGGATTTTTTTTTAACTCTTTGCCAATCTAAAGTTTTAGAAAAGATAATGCATTTCAATTTGAACTTGTACCATTAATGATGCAGACTACCTTTTTATACATTAAATGGTATTTCTAGTTCTGTGAATTGTCTATTCATACTCATTATACATTAATTTTTTCTTTAGTGTAAAATGCAGCATGCATATAGAAGAGTATCTAATGTATGCACAGAGTTTAAAGAATAATACTAAAGTGAACAATTATGAACCTACCAGTGAGCATAAGCAACAGAAATGACTTGTTCTTTTGGAGTTCCTATGTGCCTCTCTTCAAATGCATCTGCCCCCCTAATATTTGCATTCAATGCTACAAATTTCCCTCTAAGCACTGCTTTTGCTGCATCCCACAAATTTTGATGTTGTATTTTAATTTTCATTTAGTTTGAAATCTTTTCCTTTCTTTCTTTTTAGATTTCTTCTTTGTGTTATTAAGAAGCATGTTGTTTAATCTTCAAGTATTTTGGAATTTTCCAGCTTTCTGTTGTTGATTTCTAGTTTAATTGCATTGTGGTCTGAGAGCTGGCGTTGTATGATATCCATTTGTTTAAATTTGTTAAGGTGTTTTATGACACAAAATATGGTCTTGGTGAATGTTCCATGTGAGCTTGAGAAGAATGTGTATTCTACTGTTGTTGGATGAAGGAGACTATAGATGTCAATTATAGCCAGCTGATTGATGGTGCTTTTGAATTAGAATATGTCCTTATTGATCTTCTCCCTGCTCAATCTGTCCATTCCTGATAGAAGGGTGTTAAGGTCTCTAATTGTAATAGTGGATTCATCTACTTCTACTTGCAGTTCTATCATTCTTGCCTCAAGTATTTTGATGCCTTGTTATCAGGCACATACTTTCCCTGTTTTGAAGTTAGCTCTTTCTGAAATTAATATAACTACTCCTATTTTCTTTTTTTTTTGAGAGTTGGGAGTTAAGTTTTATTGGGGGCAAAATGAGGACTGCAGCCCAGGAGACAGCGTTTCAGATAACTGAAAAACTGCTCTGCTATTTTCTTTTTTAAAGATCATAATGCTATCATTTATTGGATGAAAAAAACAAAGAAGAAAAAGAATTGTTTTGGAATGTTTGGGGGAAAAACAGCTTGCTTATAAGTAAAATTCTTTCTCTTTGAAATGAGTTAGTAAAAAAGAAAACAATCTTCATTATATGAAATAACATCACCAGGTAGGAAAAGCAGCACACAAGAATATATTTTTGGATATAAAAATTTATATTTATATATAGTTATGCCATCAGCAGCATTCAAAATTAGCTGAGTATCTACACAATTACACATATTGATTCATGTTTTAACGAAGTGTTTTAAAAGCTCATCATATTAGAACATGCACAATATTCTGAAGGCATATAAATTCCCCATGGGTTTCTGAACATCCTTACCCTCAACTTCACAATAGAATGTACAAAAGCAGTGAAAGATCAGAGTTCAGAGGTGTTTTATTTTTCTTTTCCTTGTTCAAAGTGCCTAAGTCAAGCAAATATATTGAAAAAGGCAAAATAAACACTTTGCATAGCAGAAGACTGCAAGATTGCATGTAAACTATGATTCTCCTTTATGACATTACACAAGTACAAGGTACATCTGTACGTAGAATAAGGCTCATTACCTCTTCTTGCAGCATGAATGTTCAACAGGCAGAGAGCAACGTTCTGCCCAGGGAACAGTCTCAATTTGGTCTCAAAGAATGCCTCCCAAGGATCCACAAGGACAATAAGTCTAGGCAGCCATTTATATCAGGGAACTTTTGTCCCCACTATGTCTACTTTTTGGTGCTGTCTGTTAAATGTAGTGACATTACTTTGTTGTGAATATACACATTAGTGTCAATACGATGCTGTGGACTGACCTTTCACTCCAAATAGCCATGTTCCCCCCATCTAGTGAACTCACTCTTCCCTGGTTTCAGTTCAGCCCGTCTATAGAAATTTTTTTTTACATTTCCAAGCCCAGTGTCAGTTTATCAGCTCCTGCTAAGAAGGATATAATTTTATTTGGTCAATTTACATTAACAATATGGTCGGCCTGTTAAACTTTAGCCATTCTAATAGGTGTGTGGTAGTACATCACTGTTGTTTTAATTTGCAATACCCTAATGACTAACGGCATTGAACATATTTTTCAAGTGCTTATTTGTCACTTGTATATCTTCTTTGGTGAAATATCTGTTCAAATCTTTTGTTTATTAGATTATTTTCTTAAATTTTGAGAGTTCTTTCTATATTATGTCAATCCATACAACTTCTTTATTAGATATATACTTTGCAAATATTTTCTCTTAGTCTATGAATTATCTTTTCATTCTCTTCATATAGTCTTTTTTTAATATACTAAAGCTTTAAATCATTATACAGAGGGATTAATATCCCTTTTTTATTGTTGAATAATATTTTATTATAATTGATTATGGTTAATTATTCAGGTTTTTTCTAGTTTTTACTATGACAATGCCACAATAAACGCCTTCATACATTTATCTTAGATACATGTGTGTTTGATTACAACAGGACAAAGTCCCAAAACTGGTACTGCTAGTTCAAACTATGCATATTTTAAATTTTAATGCATTTCCAGATCATTTCCTCCAGTTTGAAGCAACTCATACTCAAATGAACAAAGTCTAAGGCCTGGATGAACCTTGAGGACATTCTTCTAAGTGAAATAAGCCAGTCACAGAAAGATAAATACTACATGATCCCACCTATATTAGGTATCTAAAATAGTCAAATTCATAGACTCAAAGAGGAATGGTGGCTGCCAGGGGCTAAGGGGAGGGGGAAATGGGGAGTTACTAATCAATGGGCATAAAGTTTCAGTTAAGCAAGATGAATAAGTTCTAGAGACCTACTGTACAGCACTGTGCCTACAGTTAACAATACTGTATGGAACACTTAAAATTTTGTGAAGAGGGTAGATCTCATGTTAAATGCTCTTACTACAGTAAAATAAAATAAAATAAAAAAATAAAACAAAATAAAGTAATTAATAGTCAATGCAAATTAAAGGAAGAATAATAACCTATTTCTTCATATAGTCTTTGAATGGGCAGGCATTTTTACTTTTGGTTATATCCATTTAACCCATTTTTTCTTTTGTGGATCATGCTTTTGGTGTAATATCTAAGACATCTTTGCCTGATCCAAGGTTTCAAGATTTTCTTCATTGTTGTCTAGAAGTTTTATAGTTTTAGGTTTTACATTTAGGTCTATATTGTATTTTGAGTGATTTTCTTTTTTTTTTTTTGATTGACGTTTCATTCTTGTTTGTGGCAACTTCTGAGCTCCTCACATGCCAGACTGGAAATTACAAGTCCTTGCCTTTTCATTTTGTTCAAGTTTTTTTGTTTGTTTGTATTTTGTTTTGGCGGTTATAATAAAGTTTAAAGTTTAAAATTTCTAAGTAATCGAATCAATCACCCTTTTTCCTTATGGCTCTTCAGTTTTTCTTACACTAATAAGATTTTTTAAATTCTACATTTTTTCCTATTTTTATTTTCTTGTGTGCTTTATTTTTATTTATCTGGAATTCATTTTTGCTAATGTTCTGAGGTTAGGACCTTACATTTTTTTTCCAAGTGGATAATCTAATTTTCCTAACACAAAGATAAATACAAATAATGGAAATATAAACTAGTACACAACCTCTATGGGAGGCAATTTGGAAACATCTATCAAAAGTATAGATGTACAAACCATTTGATCAGAAATTATACTTCTGTGACTCTGGTCTATGGATATACTTACATGTATGCAAAATGACACATATACAAGGTTATTCATGAAGTAAGTAGTTGTAAAACAATATCAGAAACAACTTTAAGGTCTACTAGCAGGGATTAACTAAATGAATCACAGTGTAACCATATAATAGAAACTATGTAGCTGTTTTAAAGAAATTAGAAACTACCACATTGGTAAAGGGAAAAAAAGCAAGGTACAGAATAATGTGTAAAGATGATATCATTTGTGTCAGGAAAGGAAAAAACAAAGAATACATTAATCTTATTGTATAGGCATAAATTATCTCTGGAAGGATACACAGAAAACTGGAAACACTGATTACTTTCAAGGATGGAATGAGGTAGCTCAAGCACAAATGGTGAGGGAGACTTTTCACTATATACACCTTTTTTTTTTCACATCTTTATTGGAGTATAAATGCTTTACAATGTTGTGTTAGTTTCTGTTGTACAACAAAGTGAATCAGCTATATGTATACATATATCCCCATATCCCCTCACTCTTGAACGTCCCTCTCACCCTCCCTATCCTATCCCTCTAGGTCGTCACAAAGCACCAAGCTGATCTCCCTGTGTATATACACCTTTGTACAATGTGCTTATTTAAAAAAATAAATAAAAATTAAAAAGCCCAACTTAGATATCACCTCTAAAACAAAAATAATGGGAGTTTAGTAAAAGGAAAAAATGTTTTAAATATTAATGCTTTAAATATAAATAAATAATGAATTAAATCTAAATAACGAATACACAGGGATTTGTTATGCTATTAGTATTTTCAGTCAAAAAAAGTAATTGAATTATATTCATAAGGCACTAACAGAGTAGGTGGAAGGATTATGGGTATTTTTTCTTCTTTTCAATATTTTCTATTTTTCCTTCAATGAACACATTTCTGTGATAAAATAAGTCGTTTATATTTTATAAATTTATAAATTTATTTATTTATTTTTGGCTGCATTGGGTATTCGTTGCTGCATGGGCTTTCTCTTGCTGAGGCGAGCAGGGGCTACTCTTTGTTGCGGTGTGTGGGCTTCTCATTACGGTGGCTTCTCTTGTTGCAGAGCATGGACTCTAGGTGCGTGGGCTTCAGTAGTTGTAGTGTGCAGGCACAGCAGTTGTGGCACATGGGCTTAGTTGCTCCACGGCATGTGGGATCTTCCTGAACCAGGGCTCGAACCCGCATCCCCTGCATTGGCAGGTGGATTCTTAACCACTACACCACCAGGGAAGTCTCAAAATAAGATTTTTTAATATTAAAATTTTAAAATAGAAATAAGTTGAAACTCAGAAAAAAAATCACTATGTTGAATGCTTTCTGCAGCTCATATAAGATGTTCATTATTTGGGTAAAAATAGAAAGACTGGAGGATTTAAAGACAATATTGGTAAAAATGGAAGAAGAATCTCCTTCTACTACTATCTTCCAATTCATGCGACCCACACACAAACAGCTTTGATCAAATGGTTGGTTCCAGAAAATTCCTGGACAACTATTCAAGTCTAAGGTAACTCATGTTATTCTAAGGAGGTAAAATGAAATTCTGAAGACATGTTAGTTCACATTAGCATCTATCAAGTTAACACGGTGTGGGCTTCCCTGGTGGCACAGTGGTTAAGAATCTGCCTGCCAATGTAGGGGACATGGGTTCAAGCCCTGGTCCGGGAAGATCCCACATGCTGTGGAGCAACTAGGCCTGTGCGCCACAACTGCTGAGCCCACGTGCTGCAACTACTGAAGCCTGTTCACCTAGAGCCTGTGCTCCGCGACAAGAGAAGCCACCGCAATGAGAGGCCTGTGCACCGCAATGAAGAGTAGCCCCTGCTCGCCGCAACTAGAGAAAGCCCGCGTTCAGCAATGAAGACCCAATACAGCCAAAAATAAATAAATACATTTATTAAAAAAAAAAAACAGTTAACAGGATGATTTTTTAGAAGGATGTGTAGGGTAGAGAACATCCTCAGTCAAACATATAGGATGTGTTAAGAGTGTCATCTTCACAAATGTCTGAGAATAATTTTTGTCATCAAGCCTGCATTCACCTGCACAGGTGAAAAGATGAAATTTCTCAGAACAATATCCCAGCAAATAAGGCAAACCAGTTTTCTATGGTGATGTATTATCTATTTAGGCAACTGGTATTCACAGTCAGGTTTTCTTAAGTTCTTTGTGTGTTAAGTAATGTGCAAAAATACCTTTGCTTGGGAGGAATCTGCAGCTGCTCAAAGTACAATTGGCCCAGGGAGTTTATGCTCATCACAACCTCTTCTTCAGATACCAAGTCTATCTTGAATGGGTTTGCTGTGATGTGACACTTCAGATCTCCTTTTCCATTTGCCAATACAAGACCGCCTGTATCCCCTGAGCATGAAATCAGCCTGGAAAACAAGGCAGGAAGAGAAAAATAAATTGCTGTAGGTTTACATGGCTCAATGCAATTCTCAATTCAAATTAGTAAATCAATATTCATGTGACATAGCACAGATAAGGCAGTAGAGAGCTGTAATTGAGAGCATGGGCTTTGGTGTCAGAAAGACTGGACTAAACATAGCTCTCCCACACACTAGGTGTATAACTGTGGACAAGTTAATCTTTCTAGTTCTTGTTTTCCTCATCTGTAAAGTGGAAATGATAAAAGCAAGAACAAATAGAGATTTTTGAGAGGATTAAATGAGATCACACATGTAAAGCACTTGGCAAAGAGCCTGGCATATAATAAGCGCTCAGTAAATGTTAGCTCTCATCATCATTATTACTTTGGTCTGGTAACAAGTTGGTGCATAGAATTTAAACATTTTGCTTTTCTTTCTCGTTCCAACCCTACACTCAGAAACTGAGTAAATAACACAGATTCGGTTATTGATTCACTCAGTCCAAAGTGAGATGGAAAGGTGAAACTTTTGTTTATTTATCACCTAACTTCCAACAGCCCAATCAGACACGTACACTTTTTGGATGCTTTGGATCCCCAGGAGTTATATAAGCTCAGAGACAGCACTTAAAATCCCTAGGTCTATCATCAGGAAAAAAAGGGAGACTCAAATCAACAGAATTAGAAATGAAAAAGGAGAAGTAACAACTGACACTGCAGAAATACAAAGGATCATGAGAGAATACTATAAGCAACTATATACCAATAAAATGGACAACCTGGAAGAAATGGACAAATTCTTAGAAAAGTACAACTTCCCAAGACTGAACCAGGAAGAAATAGAAAATATGAACAGACCAATCACAAGCACTGAAATTGAAACTGTGATTAAAAAACAAAAGCCCAGGGCCAGATGGCTTCACAGGAGAATTCTATCAAACATTTACAGAAGAGCTAACACCTATCCTTCTCATACTCTTCCAAAATATAGCAGAGGGAGGAACACTCCCAAACTCATTCTACGAGGCCACCATGATCCTGATACCAAAACCAAACAAAGATGTCACAAAAAAAGAAAATTACAGGTCAAAACCACTGATGAACATAGATGCAAAAATCCTCCACAAAATACTAGCAAACACAATCCAACAGCACACTGAGAGGATCATACGCCATGATCAACTCGGGTTTATCCCAGGAATGCAAGGATTCTTCAATATATGCAAATCAATCAATGTGATACACCATATTAACAAACTGAAGGATAAAAACCATATGATAATCTCGATAGATGCAGAAAAAGTTTTTGACAAAATTCAACACCCATTATGATAAAAACTCTCCAGAAAGTGGGCATATATGACAAACCCACAGCCAACATCATTCTCAATGGTGAAAAACTGAAAGCATTTCCTCTAAGATCAGGAACAGGACAAGGGTGTCCACTCTCACCACTACTATTCAACATAGTTTTGGAAGTTTTAGCCATGGCAATCAGAGAAGAAAAAGAAATAAAAGGAATCCAAATTGGAAAAGAAGAAGTAAAACTGTCACTGTTTGCAGATGACATGATACTATACATAGAAAATCCTAAAGATGCCACCAGAAAACTACTAGAGCTAATCAATGAATTTGGTAAAGTAGCAGGATACAAATTAATGCACAGAAATCTCTTGCATTCCTATACATTAACAACAAAAAATCAGAAAGAGAAATTAAGGAAACAGTCCCATTTACAACTGCAACAAAAAGAAAAAAAATACCTAGGAATAAACCTACCTAAGGAGATAAAAGACCTGTATGCAGAAAACTATAAGATACTGATGAAATAAATCAAAGACGATACAAACAGATAGGAAGATATACCATGTTCTTGGATTGGAAGAATCAACATTGTGAAAATGACTATACTATGCACAGCAATCTACAGATTCAATGCAATCCCTATCAAATTACCAATGGCATTTTCACAGAACTAGAACAAAAAATTTCACAATTTGTATGGAAACACAAAAGACCCTGAATAACCAAAGCAATCTTGAGAAAGAAAAACAGAGCTGGAGGAATCAGGCTCCTTGACTTCAGACTCTACTACAAAGCTACAGTAATCAAGACAGTATGGTACTGGCACAAAAACAGAAATATAGATCGATGGAACAGAATAGAAAGCCCAGCGATAAACCCACACACATATGGTCACCTTATCTTTGACAAAGGAGGCAAGAATATACAGTGGAGAAAAGACAGCCTCAGTGGAGAAAAGACAGCCTCTTTAATAAGTGGTGCTGGGAAAACTGGACAGCTACATGTAAAAAAAGAATGAAATTACAACACTCCCTAACACCATACACAAAAATAAACTCAAAATGGATTAAAGACCTAAATGTAAGGCCAGACACTACAAAACTCTTAGAGGAAAACATAGGCAGAACACTCTATGACATAAATCACAGCAAGATCCTTTTTGATCCACCTCCTAGAGGAATGGAAATAAAATAAAAAATAAACAAATGGGACCTAATGAAACTTAAAAGCTTTTGCACAGCAAAGGAAACCGTAAACAAGACGAAAAGACAATCTGCAGAATGGGAGAAAATATTTGCAAACAAAGCAACTGACAAAGGATTAATTTCCAAAATATACAAGCAGCTCATGCAGCTCAATATCAAAAAAACAAACAATCCAAAAATGGGTGGAACACCCAAATAGACATTTCTCCAAAGTAGACATCAGATTGCCAACAAACACATGAAAAGATGCTGAACATCACTAATCATTAGAGAAGTGCAAACCAAAACTACAATGAGGTATCACCTCACACTGGCCAGAATGGCCTTCATCAAAAAATCTAGAAACAATAAGTGCTGGAGAGGGTGTGGATAAAAGGGAACCCTCTTGCACTGTTGGTGGGAATGTAAATTGATACAACCACTATGGAGAACAGTATGGAGGTTCCTTAAAAAACTGAAAATAGAACTACCATACGACACAGCAATCCCACTACTGGGCATATACCCTAAGAAAACCATAATTCAAAAAGATACATGTACCACAATGTTCATTGCAGCACTATTTACAGTAGCCAGGACATGGAAACAACCTAAATGTCCATCAACAGATGAATGGATAAAGAAGATGTGGCACATATATACAGTGGAATATTACTCAGCCATAAAAAGGAATGAAATTGAATTATTTGTAATGAGGTGGATGGACCTAGAGTCTGTCATACGGAGTGATGTAAGTCAGAAAGAGAAAAACAAATACCGTATGCTAATGCACATATATGGAATCTAAAAGAACAGTACTGATGAACCTAGTGGCAGGGCAGGAATAAAGATGCAGACGTAGAGAATGGACCTGAGGACACAGGAGCAAGGGGAAGCTGGGACGAAGTATGAGAGCAGCATTGACGTATATACACTACCAAATGTAAAATAGATGGCTAGTGGGAAGCTGCTGCATAGCACAGGGAGATCAGCTCAGCGCTTTTTGATGACCTAGAGGGGTGGAATAGGGAGGATGGGAGGGAAGCTCAAGAGTGAGGGGATATGGGGATATATGTATACATGTAGCTGATTCACTTTGTGGTACAGCAGAAACTAACAACACAACATTGTAAAGCAATTATCCTCCAATAAAGATATAAAAATAAAAAAATAAAATCCCTAGGTCTAGATATTTTTCTAGTGCATAGTCACCCTGGTCACAGGCCACTTTAGGGAGGATTAGGAAGGATAGTTTATGATCTTATATATCTTTACAACCTCCTCCATGGATTCTAGGCCTGCCCCTCAAGCAAGATGCTTTGGGTTCTGGAAATTAACTTTGTAGTTTGAGAGGTTGTGTCTCACTGTTCATCAAACTTAAATAGAGTTCTTTTGATTATTCTGTCAAGTAGGACTCTAGTCCATCTATTTCAGCCTAATGGACCCCCTGACGTATCATGCACTGCCCTGAGGCTTGAGCCATTTTGAGTACCACACAGGCCCTGTTATGGAAACACGTCTACCTTGTCTCTTACAACTAAATGCTGCTACTTTGACTCTGCTACCTAGAGTCTCATCATTTCCACTGAAATCAGGGAGCCCATTTTAATGGTACCATTCCCACCATTATCTCTAGCTCAGAAAAGACATTCACTCACTATAATGCTTTCCAAGTGTTCCCTCACTAATGTATTTCTCAATGAAGGAAGTATCTTTTGGATCCTTTGGAGAACAGACTTAGGGGCTAGATGCATATGACATATCCACTTCAACATTTTTATCTCCCTAAGTCTATGAATCATTTCTTCTACACAGCGCCAAGGAATTTCTGGTATCTCAGCTTCATTCAGCACAGTCCATAGCTGAGTTCAAGTTATACTTAACCAAGCAAATAATTAGAACCATTTTCAGCTGTCTAAGCTAGCATATTAAATCTGGATTCTCTGGTACCTGTACCCATGTCAGTAAATTTAGCATGATCCTAAAATTATGGTCCTTCCTTCTGGTCTAGAAGTCCCTCAGAAATCATTTCCATGCATATTTCCCAGATTTTTGCCAGTATAAAATCTTACAATTCTTTAGGTGTGTAAGCCTTTTCCTCCTGGGTTTGACTGTAATTGGCTCCCTAGGCATGTTGGGGTCTGACTTGATAGTGGGTCTGGAGGCAGTGAAGAGTGGTAAGGGTGAAGCACAGGGAGCACTGGAATCCCCTGGCACAGTATATTTCAGGTGAGGTTAACCGGGGTGTCCAAGCAGGTGAGATCAGCCTTATCAGATGGAGGAGAAGGAGCTGCTTCTGCTGAACTGGGAGGCTCAGTGGAATTTTGAAGTTTGGGACTCATGGTTATCCAAATCTTCCCAAATGTTGCTATTCAATTTTGGGGAGTCCTACCTTTTCACAGCGATGCCCTAAATTCATAGCCCTGATGAAGCTGTGAATTCAACTTACGCTCTAATTCAGCAGACCACAGAATCTAACTCTGTATCTGATTTTCAGCTACGAGGACTCTGTAGATATGACTTTTAGGATTGTCACAGAAATCTGTTAGGTTTCTGACAATTTAAAAGCCTGAAACTGCTGTTTTCTTTAAGTTCTTCAGTGAAATTAATAGCAGCCAGGCCACCTCAGAGTTTTGAATTTTGTATGGCAATCATGCTATGCTATGGCCCCACCACTTGGTTTGCCAGAGCCATGCTTTCAATAGGCACTCTATTTAAGGCAACCACAAGTAGTAATTTGACTGTCACAGAATGCCGTGGTTTATTGCTAGTCGTACTAATTTGCTAGAGCTTCCATAACAAAATACCACAGACCGGGTGGCTTAAACATCAGAAATTTATTTTCTCACAATTCTGGAGGCTGGAAATCCTAGATCAAAGTGTCAGCCGGTTTGGTTTCTTCTGAGGCTTTTCTTCTTGGCTTGCAGATGGCCATCTTCTTGCTGTGTCCTCACATGGCCATCCCTCTGTCTGTGTTATCTGTATCCTCATCTCCTCCTCTTACAAGACACCAGTCATACTGGATTAGGGCCCACCCTAATGACCCTATTTTAACTTAATTACCTGTTCAAAGGCTCTGTCTCGGAATAGTCACATTCTGAGGTATGGGGGGTTAGGGCTTCAACATATGAGTCTGGTTGGGGAGGGTAGTATTCAGCCCAAAACATTAATATCTCACCGCCTAATGAAAACCAGGTCCTCACTGCCTTCAAATCCAAGTAGATCAGCTAACTAAGCTCAGATTTCCATCCTTGAGGGTCTGTTGCTTATACTCATTCTGATATCAATGACTGTGTTAACCAAAACTCAACTGCAGATAACAGAAACAACTCTGGCTATTTTAAGCAGAAAGTAAATGACTTAATATGGAGGAATTATTAGCTTACAACATTATGGAAGGTTTGAGGTAGCAGGTTCCTGGCTGAGTGTCCAGTAATGACTCCTAGAACAATACTGCATAATTGCAGGCCAACAGAACTTCTCTCTTAGCTGGAATCAGGAAGCTGGGTAATCAGAAGTCAATGTGGCAACTGGTGGGCTCCAGGATCATGCCAACTTAGCTGCAATCCAGAGACTGGGAAACCACTGCCCTAACTAGTGGCTCTAGAGTCATTCTATAACTGCTGATGCACACCAGCAAAATGGGAGACTCAATTCTGAAATCAAGATAACTGTAAGTGCATCTGATTGGTGGAACATGAATTACATCAGAAACTAGCTATATGGGAGTCTGGGAAATGGAGAAATGTAGTTTTTATTTATTACAGTAGCCAAAGGTCCTCTAGAAAAAGGCTGAAATAGAGGCAAAACTAATATACCACATTTACTACACAATGCTAATATTACCCTGACTCCAAAACCTGGCAAAGATAGCACAGAAAAACTATAGACTAATGTTACTTATGAACACAGATGTAAAAATGTTAAAGGTCTACTAGTAAAATGAATCGTCCAGGAGAGTAAAAAATAATGTAATGTGACCAAGAGGAAATACACACACACACACACACACACACACACACACACACACACACTCTCTCTCTCTCTCTCTCTCTCTCTCTCTCTCTCATTTGCCAAACTGCAAAGCTATGAGAATAGTCCCTTTTTAATTCTTATTTCCTAAGTTCTTAGCCTATAGTAGTGGCTCAGTGATATATTTTAAATTTATGATAGTTCTAGCATAGCTAAATTAATTTCTCCTTATAATTTATTAGCTTTTTTTTGGCTGTGTCAGGTCTTAACTGCAACACGCAGGATCTTTGTTGTGGCATGTGGGCTCTTTCGTTGCGGTGCACAGGCTCTTCGTTGCAGCACGCGAACTTCTCTCTAGTTGCCGTGTGTGGGCTCCAGAGAGCATGGGCTCTGTGTTGCAGCGTGGAGGCTTAGCTGCCCTGCAGCATGTGGGATCTTAGTTCTCTGACCAAGGATAGAACCTGCGTCCCCTGCATTGGAAGGCGGATTCTTTACCACAGGACCACCAGGGAAGTCCCATAATTTATTAAGTTTTTATTAGATTTTCATGGAAAAAATAATCTACATAAAACTATGATAATGATGTAGTGAAAATTAAAGCATCTGGCATAATCTTATATTCCCTTAGTGACATGATATAAAGAAAATAACAAACCAACAGACAGAACCAAGTTAAAATATCACCGGAAAATGTGCTGAGAACTGATGCAGATTCTGCAGGTACATGAAAAATGCTTTAATCCCCAAAGATTTTTTTTCCACCTAGAAACTGATCATTAATTTATCTCTGACTCTAAGACAGATTATATGTTAGACTTCTGAGACTGCCGTTAATTAAAAGTGAGTCAGTCTAACTGTATAAATTACTGTAAGCATGGGAGTTTTGCTAGTACATTGGATCTCTGGAGCCCTGCTGTTCATCTGAGTGAGTCAATTAAACAGGTCTCCTGCTTGCTCCCAAAGTCTGGCTGATAAACCGCTTACTTTGTCAGGAGGAGAGAAGATCAGAAGCTCTGCTTCTGCCCATTAATAAGTGCTGATGAGTCAAATGGTGGAGGAAGAGAGTACAGAATGGATAGCATCAAAATGGATAAATTTATCCCCAAATAACTAAAAACTAACTCTGCCAATGGTTGTATCTTTGAAGAAACAAAATAAGAGACTCATACAAAAGCTGCTACTCAAGGTATGATAGAAGAATATATTAAGGGTGTATCCAAGGTAACGTGTTTCTTGGCTTACCTTACAGTGCTTGGCTTGCTTGTGAGGACATCAGGAACTTCATACCTGGGTTTCAAGGGTGTTTCTTCATTGATTTTAAGCCTGAAAATATTTCCCTCTATACCATAAACTTCAGCCAGGAGAGGAACCTGGGAACACACACGCGATTAGTTTCAACAGGTTACCCAGGTCAGTTCTACAAATTATGATAATTAGAAAACTATGTTTAAATTATTATAGGCCAAGCAAATTGGAGAACAATGGCAATCATGAAGGAAAGCCTTTCCAATCTATATGTACTTGCTTGGCTCTATCTGTAGTAGAAACAAACACCTCCTATGTGTTCTATGGTTAGGCAAACATATAATTGTCCAGACCAGGACTGTTAAGAGTGAGAGGGCTCTCTATTAATAACGATAGTGGATGACAGGCATAAACTGAAACTGCCCTTGGAAAATTGGGACATGTGGCCCACTGTATCTATGATACATATCTAAGATATGTACAGGTATCTTAAGAATAAGTGTTTGGTGTTAAAACTAGAGTAACTGGATTCCAGTTGAACGAAAGATGAAGGGTAACAAGCCACAGAATAGAAAAGAATAGACAGTAAAACGGTGGTCATTGGGGTTCTCTACTGTAGATGAATAAGGCTTCCTGTGTTAAAATCAAGGCACTTCCTGTACACTTAGATTAAGGTCTGGGGAACTTTCTCTAGAGGCTGGGATATTCTCAGCTTTCTCAAGAAGATCAAGAATTTAGGTTAAATACTGCCTACGATGAAAGATGGAAGCAACATAGAATCATAAAGAGAATACAGAGTTTGAAAAATAAAACAATAACAACAAACTCTGAAGGCAGAGATGGCTGGATTTAGATTACAAAATGAGGCATCAAGATTAGGGAAATATCTTAAGACAGTGGTTTTCAACTGATGTGCCATGCTGCACTGGCTGCAAATCATTAAGTACAGTATGATGCCAAATTCTGGTTACAACTGGGTCTGTGTATTGTTACTATAATGTCTGTTAAATGAAAGGCTAAGCTGGGTAGCCTGTGTGAGGTAACACACAGAACGGGTATGCCGTGGTGCAAGCAAGATATAGGAAGCAGGGAGAATATTAATGCAGCACCAAAAAACAAAAACAAAAACAATCCCTCCCCCACAAAACGATGTTACTGGAACCTTGCTTCTTCAGAATATAGGAAAGGGCACTTGAACAGTGACAGGACACTGAAGAGTCACCAGGTAAATAATGGTAAATAGGCTGTGGCTGCTTTTACAGACATTCTTAAAACAAGGTTATGGGGCTTCCCTGGTGGCGCAGTGGTTGAGAGTCCGCCTGCCAATGCAGGGGACACAGGTTCATGTCCTGGTCTGGGAAGATCCCACATGCTGCAGGGCGGCTGGGCCCGTGAGCCATGGCCGCTAAGCCTGCGCGTCCAGAGCCTGTGCTCCACAACGGGAGAGGCCACAACAGTGAGAGGCCCGTGTACCACAAAAAAAAAAACAAAAACAAAAAAACAAGGTTATGATGTAGTACTGATCATACAATAATAATTTTTTCCCCAGCTTTATTAAGAAATAATTGACATATTCTGTAAGTTTAAGTTGTACAACTCCTTGATTTGATACTTATATATTGCAAAAATGATCACCACCATAGCATTAGCTAACATCTGCATCAAGTCACATAATTACCATTTCCTTTTTGTGGTGAGAACATTTAAGATCTACTCTCTTAGCAACTTTCAAGTATATAATAGAGTATTATTAACTACAATCACTGTGCTGTTAGTCATCTTATTATAGTTGGAAGTTTGTACTCTTTGGCCAACACCTCCCCCCTTTCCCCACCCCCAATCATACTGTAATTACTGCTTATATGTTTAGTATTCTTTTGTATATTTGATTTACTTCAAGTGTGCCATCAGAATTCTAAGATTTGAAAATGTATCCAAGTATAAGGCTGAAATCCTGTTAGATTATGTATTCCCTCCCAAGTTAGACATAAATTTCCACTACTCTCTCAAATTTAATTCAACTAACATTTATTTGGCATCTAATATTGTGAAGTGCTGATTGCTGTGAAAAGGATGGCTAAACTCTTAGGGAGAGTGCAATTTAGAGGAGATGCAACACCTATGTTGTAACCGTAAAGCGTTTTATGATAAATGCTGAGATAGGACGAGGACATGTGCTGCGGGAGAACAAGGAAGGGGAATATTGATGACTGTAAGGAGAGGGGTTCTGGGACATCTCTCTGGAGGAAGAGGGACTTAAGCAGGGCCTTGAGGGATTAGTAGGACTTTGGGGAGGCAAAAATGGGCAAGAACATCCTAAGCAGAGGGCACACAGGTTGTCCCTTATATGTGATTAACAAATTGCATTTCGTTTATATACTCAGAGATCCTCCCATTATTAGTAAAATAACTTTCTTAAAAATCTTTATTTTTTTAAACCAAAGACTGGTCTGATATGTTCTGTTCTTGAGGCTGTGGCCTAGTAAAGAATCCTAATTATATGAGAGAAGGTAGCAATAACCCTGCTTTTCCTATAATAACCCTAGGCAAGCAAACATACAAATCAGAGTAAAAGCCCCACTTTGTTTTCATTTTAACTTAATTAAGCAAACCAATTTTGCCAATAGGTAACCCTTTTCAAAGTCAATATCCAAATTCATTCTTATCTCTTATTATCATCAACATAGCTTCATATTCCAAGCACATAATTTCCTTAGACCTTAGTATACATTTGCTTGTATGATCTGGCTCATGCCGTTTTTACTGGCTTAAAAAATCAACAGCAGCAGACTCTCAGAAGTCCAATAAGTAAAGCTACTTGGACTGAAAACAGCAGGAAGTGGCTCAGAGCCTCTACCGTTGAGCCCGCTCCCCTCCCTGCATTGAGTTCTGACACCCCTCTACGGAAACCTCAGGGCTCTGCGCATGACAGTTTATAAACCACTTCCCTGGGCTTCTTAACTGCCAGTTATTGTCCAATTTTTCAACCAAAACTGGGCTGTCAAAAAGTCTGGACATGAATGTTATATCCTTCTATCTAAAACATTAAGAATTTCTAAACATTTCTGTTCTCTAGAGACCTGTTTGGATATTTATTTTAAAATAATATACAAATAAATTATTGAATCTCTATTAGTGATTAAAAATGACAATAAAAAACACGTTGTGGGCTTCCCTGGTGGCGCGGTGGTTGAGAGTCTGCCTGCCGATGCAGGGTACACGGGTTCGTGCCCCGGCCCGGGAAGATCCCACATGCCGCGGAGCGGCTGGGCCCGTGAGCCATGGCTGCTGAGCCTGCGCGTCCAGAGCCTGTGCTCCGCGGCGGGAGAGGCCACAACAGTGAGAGGCCCGCGTACCGCAAAAAAAAGCAAAAACAAAAAATTATGTTGTTACAGAAGTTAGACTGCATAAACTCAGAATTATTTAACGTTAATATTTAGAGAATAGCAGTAAAGATTGCGGCAAGATGGATTTATGTAAAATAAGTGAAGAAACATAAAATTAAACATTTAAAATAAGGTGAGACAGCATGGGTTTTGCTCCCCTAGAAAGATTTAAGATGTGTAAATGTCCTCCTACACAGAGAAGATGAAATAAATCCTCAAAGAAAGGAATACATTTTGGAGGTTCATTTTAGTACCACAAGTCTCTACTTGGTTTTTCATTCAGAGGCTCACCTCCCATAATCTGGGAGAGCATAAATTCCCTTTTCCTATCTTATTTCTCCCATACCGAATAAAAATAAAACCCAGTAGTTTGTCATCCCTAAGTCTAGTTTTTTTGGCCACAAGGGCAAAAATATGAGACAGGTTATAAAAATCATGGTGGTAACAACAGCCTTGTCTGTACATTCAAGCAGTGGAATGGATCACAGTTACATTAAAAGTTTTTTTTTAATTTCACCCCAAACTAGTAGAGACTATGACTGAGTTAACAGAATAGCCCTCTAACATATATTTAAATGATGGTGGGTATTAATAAGGGAAATTATGACCCCAACAACTTCTCCGTGATGGGTAGATCTTGCTTGTCCTCTGGAACCAGGTCTTTCTACTATATTATAAGGAATAGTTAACCTAAAAGGCCTAGAGAAGTGAGCAAGGACCTCTCTCAGCTATTGGTCAAGACCTTCCAGGATTCAGAGAATGGTCTAAGATTCATTAAATTGCTGTAGGGCACTTATTGCCCCTTCCATAGTTGTAGCCAGTTGGTTTATTGCAAGCACTGATTCTCTATGGAGAACGCTGGCAAGTTCACACTGGGCATTAGCATGTTCCCCAAGGACAATTAGCCTGTCCAGGTATGCTTCTGATTGCTTGGCCAGTTCCCCAATAAGCTGCCTGTTCCTGGACATTTCTGCAGAAACAGTCCTGGTTAACAAGTAGTAGTTGTTCCTCATCTGTTGAGGAGGTGGCTGGTTGGGCAAAGTCCCATTGCTTAGATGAAGACGCAAGGGATAACTTCATGGAGGTGCTCAGAGATATCCCTGCATCCTTGGAGAAGCTGCCAGAAGTGTTGCCACCAGTGAAAACTTGCAAACAGGCTGCAAAATAAACATTTTGCCAAATAGTTCATCCATGTCATGAAAAAGCATAAAAATTAGCAATATAAAGTAGGTCAAAGACGTAGGTCTGTTCCAAATAGCCTTGCTAGCAGTGCTTTTTAGGTACACTCAGAAGATAGCATAAATTTCCCTGCTCTGGTGTCACAAGACTAGATCTTCTCTTTTTCTCAATCCAGGTCAAATTTTGACTGAAGGTAAAAAATTGATAGTAGTAGGAAAAAAGGAGGTCTAAAAAAGCAGTCAACACTTTACTGATAACTCCTTTAAGATTATTTTCTGGAAGCTTCTTTATCAAATATCTGATTATTTTGTCATAAGAAATAGGACCCTATGTGAGAAAACTTAGGGATCTGAACCTGCAACCAGCTTTTCTTCAAAGCCTAGATGTCCTGACCTAGAGGCAACACACAGGGCAACACTTCAGTTTGTTTTGTAACATTACTGTGTCCCAGGAACATCATGTTTGCTATGGACTGAATTGTCCATTGTCATTTTCCCCCCTCCCCAAACCTTCCCCATTCTCCAACCCTTCAATTCATATGTTGAAGCCCTAACCCTCAATGTGATGGCACCTGGAGATGGGGCCTTGGGAGGTGTTTAGGTTTTGATGAGGTCATGAGGGTGGAGTCATGATGGGATTACTGCCTTTACAGGAAGAGACCAGAGAGTTAGCTGTCTCTCCATCATGTGAATATACAGTTGACCCTTGAACAGAGATTTGAACAGCATGGGTCCACTTATACATGGATTTTTTTTCAATAAATACTTACTATAGTACCATACAATCCTTGGTTGGTTGAATCTGTGGATGTGGAACCATGTATACTGAGGGCTGACTGTGAAGTCATACTTGGATTTTCCACTGCTAACCCCTGCGTTGTTCAAGGGTCAACTGTACACTAAGGAGGTGACAGTCTACAGGGCAGGAAGTGGGACCTTGATCTAGGACTTCGCAGACTCCAGAACTGTGAGAAATAAAGGTTTGTTAAGACACCCAGTTTATGTTATAGCAGTGTGAGCTCACTAAGACAACGGTGAATGAAACTTGGTTCTGTTTCCTGGTTGCTTATTAAGTAGCAGGTTGGGAGAAGGGAATTGGGAAGAAGGATTTCAAAAATTAACAACAGGGCTTCCCTGGTGGCGCAGTGGTTGAGAGTCCACCTGCCGATGCAGGGGACACGGGTTCGTGCCCCGGTCCGGGAAATCCCACATGCCGCAGAGTGGCTGGGCCCGTGAGCCATGGCCGCTGAGCCTGTGCGTCCGGAGCCTGTGCTCCGCAGTGGGAGAGGCCACAACAGTGAGAGGCCCGTGTACCGCAAAAAAGAAAAAAAAAAAAATTAACAACAAAGCCTGACAACAAAATTATTGCTTTAAGAGTTTTAATGGTGTGAGGGCAGGTAGGCACTAAGAATGCTGGGTTTGTCAGAATCTGCCTCATCAGTGAAATCTGAGAACTGCAGCTGTGAGCTGAATATGATCCTCTTAGACTTTGGGCTCTGTCTCTCTGAACCTGAAATAAAAAGCTATCATTCTAAATAAGTGGATGTACGTGGCTTTTTAAAAATCTCCAGACCATATCCATACCATATCCTACTGTGAAATCTCCCATGAAACACCCATCTCACCCCAGAAAAAACCTCTAATGGAGGCTCCTTGACTATGCAGTGAGCAGGATACAAGGTTCAGACAACTTTAGAAATTACTGTTTGGATCTTTGTTGTCCCTATCAAACTGATATAGGGCACGAAGCCTTAAGTCCCTATTAGTCATCTCAACTCCAAGTGACAAGGAGGACATTAAAATGACATTCAGTTCAGAATTTTAGGGTGACCTCCCAAAACATACATTGCATGCATTTGCCTGACATCAGAGCATGCAGATTCCCTGTGCAGCACTGTTATTTCCAACACCTGAACATTGTGTCTGTTCCAAGGGGTCCTCAAAGTTCTCAGTCTTGGGAGCCACGTTGCTGACATCCTGGATCACTTGCCCTTGCTTGTCCGGCTCCTCAGCTCCCTTCTGAGCCATGTGCTGTCTTGCGCTGAGCTCCCGTGGGTCCTCCTGGACTGTGGCTTCTTTTCCTTTGAAGGCATCCATAGCTGGTGGGCTCTGGTTCTGGCACCTGACCTGAACAGCATTGTCCCTCATATTTTCAGGATCCAAAGAGCGGTGTGTACAGAAAAACTGACCTATAGTCTTGTAAAAGGCAGTGTGAGAGGCTCTACCACTAACTTCACTGGTATGGAGCTGCATCGAGAAGTTGCATTTTGGCCCACACTGGTATTCCGAGTGCCTCATTTACTCTGCCTCGGCATGTGTCATCATGACAGTGGATTGTTCAGGTGCTCAACAGACTGAGCCTCCCCAAGGAGAGAAAGGGACTGTCCCTGACCATGGGACAGCTATAACTCTCTGGGGCTAGACACATCAGAGGCAAGAAGGAAAAAGAGCAAATGACAGGAAAAATGAGAAAGGAAGGGAACTGACTGCTGGTATTAAACTCCTGGAAGGTCTCTGGTGGACTCCTTGCATTTCCTGGAGCCAGCTGCTTCTGCTGACCCTGAATACAGGGGTTTGGCGGGGTACTGGGCTATTAGACCACATGCAAATGGCGGGTGGCTCTCTAGGAAAGAAATTAATGCTGCCCCATGTTTTCCCATGAACAGCTTTCAAACTTGGTTACAAAAGGATGTAAAGTTTGGGAGACCTGGATCAGTACTCTACCATGAGCTGTGAACTCAAAGGTTGCACAGATGCCAAGCAAGGAGGGAAATTCCTCCAGAAAAAAATGAGTGGTGTTAAGAAGCAGCACTAGGTTTTGAAGAAAGGCTAACCATCCCTTCAGTGTAGTTAAGAGAAAAGAACTAAGTGTGCTGCTACCACAACTACATCCTTAAGTAACCATAAGTTGGGAAAAAGGGATGGGGATAGAGAACACAAACTATTGATATGATTCTAGCCCCTATTTTGAATTCAGGTAAGAAAGCTATGTTAGAGAATTCTACATCTTTGAAGTGACTAAAATCTCTAAAACTTCATATGGAAGGTAGCCTTCCTCACTGTGCCATTGCTCCTCCTGCCTGGGAATAAAGTTGAGCCTCCCGACGAAGTTAGAGACCTTACAAATGTTACAGAGAATGCCCTGATGTTGTGGGGCAGTGTTTGCTCTGTCTTCTCCGAGAAGATTCCTCAGTGTAATGTTATACGGCAAGCTCTACGGTAGTCACAAGATCTCTCACAATGCTGCAGTGAAAGTGGGGATGTCTTCTCAGTCTGCTTCCCAGAACTGGGATTTGTTAGTGAGCTGATGGAATTACTATCTAAGCTGTTATGGGACTAGACTGCATGTCTTTACCTATGTCCTTCAGCGAATTACCAATTAAACCAGATTGGTCTGGGAGGCCTTAGAAGCTTAGGACACCTTTCAAAGACAGGGGAGGATGTGAAGTGAGGGTCAGGTTGGAAGCATCAACTACTTGTGCATAACCACACTTCCTAGCCCGGCCCACAGCACTTCCTCTGTGACTGGCCCATCTGAAGTAGTGTGAAAATTTGACAGATGAGAAAAAGCACTTAGGATACTGCTCTAATCCTTTTAGCATGTAACAACTATGGTGATCTGTTAGTGAAGCAGCCTAGGGGTGGGAATATCTGTGACTTATTCAACTGCATAGACCATTGTTCCTCTTGCCCACTCACATTTTGAGGTTTGGACATTCACTGAATCTGTACCTTGCTTGAGGTATGTTGTATAATAGTGATAAAAAGAGCATGGGTGCGTGACAGAGTCTACAGTCACAGGTGAAAATTCTGGTTACTAGCTATGACTTTGAGCAAGTGGCTTTTTAGACTTCAATTTCCTTATCTGAAAATTAGGGACAATGCAATGTACCTCTTAGATGATTCTGAAGATTAATTAATAGGAAATAACATTCGCAAAACATCTAAGAAAGCATCTGATACAAGGCAATCTATATGTTGATAGTCATATTACTTTTAAAGTAGCATTGTGTAGATATTAAAAAGATGGCATTACTTCTCTCACAAAGTTTGTTTTTGAAGCATACATAGTTTAATTAGCCTTTGTGGAAATTTACTTCATTCAACCCAAATAAATACAGAAACAAATAATTCTCTGTAGAAAATACTTTTTCTCACCTTAGCTGCTTCGTTGATGATTTGGAACCTGGTGCTCTCTTTGCCTTCTGTGACTGAGTCTAGTAATGCCCGATAGGTAGACTTCTTGGAGAGCCGCTGTTTCTGACGCCTACAGATTTGGAGTATACAGACGTCTGAGAATGATTTGTGATTCTCAGCCTCCAAAAGACTATATTACCATGTGGAAGTCATTAAAATTCACTTCAATAGTAGGTGAACTGGGCACAAGCAGTATATTAGTACTCCAATAAAGCACTAAGAGGAGTATCAATAATTTAGAGAGCTAAGAAAATTAATAAGCAGAGTGCTAATGCAATTAATAAAATAATAAGAAGAGTACTAATAAAATTGTTCACCATAACACTACTCAAGGATGGTATTTTGTCCCCTTTATTGAGAAGGTGGGGCAGTTTTCATAGATGACACATATTAGCTTGTTGATGTCCCTCCCTCTTTCCATGAAATGTATACTTTAATTGAAACTTAATAAATTTTAGTGGAAATCCAATATAATCCAGTGGTTTGTCAGGGTGACCAGGAGTTCACTATAGAATTCCCTCTAAGGTACCTGTTCAGAATTAAAATGATATGATTTTCTTTCTCTAGAGTTGTGTGTATAAATTAGAAAGTTGTATGATATAATTTTTGGTGATTTCAGTTTCAGGACCACATAAAGGTAGACACTCAAAAAAGTTTTAAAGAAATATTTTTTGAGGCTCTGGGGAAATAGGCAATCATATAGTGGTGATGGTAGTGCAAAATGACACAATCTCTATGGAGGGATATCTGGTAATAGTTAAAATTTCAAATACATTTACTCTTTGACCTAGTAATCCCACTCCTGGAAATTCATCCTACAAATATACCTGCGTGTGTAGGAAATGACATATGTATAGCTTTTCACTGTGGCAGTGATGTTACAGCAAGACTGAAAACAACCCAAGGGTCTAGCAATAGGAGAGTGAATACGTTATAATTTACCCAATGGAATACCATACAGCTATGAAAAAGAGGACAATTTCCATATACTCATACAGAGCTCTTCAGAATAAATTATGAAGCAGAAAAAAAGATGTATACAACAGTGTATATAGAAAGCTACTTGGCCTAAGAATGGTGGTGATATAAGAATATGTGCATTCACAAAAAGAAATACTGGAAAGATAAATAAGAAATTAATAAATCTGGTTACTTACAGGGAAAGATGTTGAATGGGGTGGAAGGGGACAAGAAAGAGAGTAACATTTTTCAATGTGTATCTTTTTATATTATTTGATTTTTGAACCATGTAAAAGTATTATTTCTTCAAAGATTCAAAATTTTAACGTTAGTTGAAAAACACTTTGACTTTTAAAATACCTGTTTATTAACACAGTAATGTTAATTATAATGTATAAGTATACAATATAATTAATTATAATTAATAACATATTAATAATAAAATGATACAGGAGTTAAGCTAGAGTAGTAAAGGTGAATTTCTCCTGTCAATAAATTATTTAATCACTGAATTTCCTAATCGACTCTTTCCTCAGAAAGTCTATCAGTTCTCAAAAATTTAATAAACATCAATTTTGAAATATTTTCAGAACTATTCTATCTAGGTCATATACTTCCTCTTCTTACCTGTAGAAAGCAATCTTGCTGCAGTCTTTGAAAATGTTTTTATCCACAGCTTCATCTTCAACACTAATAAAAAGACATTTTAAGAAACTTATTTTATATAGGGTTTGTGAATCCAAATTTTGTTCTTTCTCTAACTATAATATAAATCATGGGACATAAATCATTGTGATGCAAAATTGTGTCATGGCCATAACACAATAATGTGTTTGCTGCAGAACAACATCCTTTTGTAAACCACCCATGGTAAACAACAAAACATGAAGTTCTGGGATTGCTCAGAAAGCAACAGAAAAAGAGTACTGTCACTTATGAGAAAGGGTTCTTTAAAATGAATGACTGAAGGCTATGGCTACAACAATAAAATCTGAAGGAGTAAAAACAAAAAGCCCCAAACCGGACCAACAAAAACAACCCTCCCACCTACTTATTCAACAAAATATTTTCAGAACTTTCTTGCTGAGTGTTGGGCTCTGAAGAAGATAAGAAGTACTGTGTCTGAGTTTTCTTTGACAGCCTAACCAACATCACAAATCAACCTGACAAATGATATAACAGAGGTATGTACGAGGTGCTAGAATAAGGATAGAAACAGAGAAGGAAAATCCTTTGCTTTTTAAGATGATGCTGATCATCTAGGGGCCAATGTTTTTTATTTCTTATTTATTTTTAACATCTTTATTCGAGTATAATTGCTTTACAATGGTGTGTTAGTTTCTGCTTTATAACAAAGTGAATCAGTTATACATATACATATGTCCCCATATCTCTTCCCTCTTGCATCGCCCTTCCTCCCACCCTCCCTATCCCACCCCCCTAGGTGGTCACAAAGCACAGAGCTGATCTCCCTCTGCTATGCGGCTGCTTCCCACTAGCTATTTTACGTTTGGTAGTGTATATATGTCCATGCCACTCTCTCACTTTGTCCCAGCTTACCCTTCCCCCTCCCCGTATCCTCAAGTCAATTCTCTAGTAGGTCTGCATCTTTATTCCCATCTTGCCCCTAGGTTCTTCTGAACATTTTTTTCCTTTTCTTTCCTTTTTCTTTAGATTCCATATATATGTGTTAGCATACGGTATTTGTTTTTCTCTTTCTGACTAACTTCACTCTGTATGGCAGACTCTAGGTCCATCCACCTCACTACAAATAACTCAGTTTCGTTTCTTTTTATGGCTGAGTAATATTCCACTGTATATATGTGCCACATCTTCTTTATCCATTCATCTGTCGATGGACATTTAGGTTGGTTCCATGTCCTGGCTATTGTAAATAGTGCTGCAGTGAACATTGGGGTGCATGTGTCTTTTTGAATTATGGTTTTCTCAGGGTATATGCCCAGTAGTGGGATGGCTGGGTCATATGGTAGTTCTATTTTTAGTTTTTTAAGGAAACTCCATACTGTTTTCCATAGTGGTTGTATCAATTTACATTCCCACCGACAGTGCAGGAGGGTTCCCTTTTCACCATACTCTTTCCAGGATTTATTGTTTCTAGATTTTATGATAATGGCCATTCTGACCAGCATGAGGTGATACCTCATCGTAGTTTTGATTTGTATTTCTCTAATAATTAGTGATGGTGAGCATCTTTTCATGTGCCTCTTGGCCATCTGTATGTCTTCCTTGGTGAAATGTCTATTTAGGTCTTCTGCCCATTTTTTAACTGGATTGTTTTTTTGATATTGAACTCCATGAGCTGTTTGTACATTTTGGAGATTAATCCTTTGTCTGTTGTTTCATTTGCAAATATTTTCTCTCATTCTGAGGGTTGTCTTTTTGTCTTGTTCATGGTTTCCCTTGCTGTGCAAAAGCTTTTAATTAAGTCCCATTTGTTTATTTTTGTTTTTATTTCTGTTACTCTAGGAGGTAGGTCAAAAAAGATCTTACTGTGGTTTATGTCAAAGATCTTTCCAGTTTTGAAGAATAAACTCTGGAATGATATAGGAAGAGATGTACTTAGCTGAACCTGGAAAGCAACCTGTTTGAAATTCATGTGTTAAGAGTTCTGATCACAGGGCTTCCCTGGTGGCGTAGTGGTTAAGAATCCATCTGCCCATGCAGGGAACACGGGTTTGAGCCCTGGTATGGGAAGATCCCACATGCCGTGGAGCAACTAAGCTTGTGCACCACAACTATTGAGCCTGTGCTCTAGAGCCCACGAGCCACAACTACCAAGCCCGCGTGCCACAACTACTAAAGCCCACACCGCTAGGGCCGTGCTCCACAACAAGAGAAGCCACTGCAATGAGAAGCCCGCGCACCGCAACAAATAGCCCCCGCTCACCACAACTAGAGAAAGCCCGTGCGCAGCAACGAAGACCCAACGCAGCCAAAAATAAATTTATAAGATAAATAAATAAAATACCACCATGTTAACGTTAAAAAAAAAGAGTTCTGATAACAATTCTTCCGGTTTTGTTAACCATCCTTCAAGTATTTCACGAGAGGCTATTAATATCAATTAATTCCGTGGAGAATTGAGAAGGCTAGAGATTGAGTCCACAAATATAAAATATGCAAATAAGACATGCAATCAAACAATCAATAAAGTCTTCAGGGTCTTCCCTGGTGGTGCAGTGGTTAGGAATCTGCCTGCTAATGCAGGGGATACAGGTTTCAGCCTGTGTGCCGCGGAGCAACTAAGCCCATGCGCCACAACTACTGAGCCTGCGCTCTAGAGCCCGCGAGCCACAACTACTGAAGCCCGCGCGCCTAGAGCCTGTGCTCTACAACAAAGGAAGCCATCTCAACGAGAAGTCCGCGCACGGCAACAGAGTAGCCCCGGCTCCCCGCAACTAGAGAAAAGCCGCACGCAGCAATGAAGACCCAACGCAGCCAAAAATAAATAAATAAAATTTATAAAAAAATAAAGTCTTCAAAGCCAGAATGTTGTTTTCAGGTACTATCTATCCCCTGCTTCCGTGGACCCTGGGGTCAGTCCCTGCTGGACCACTGGGCCTTTACCTGATTTCCTCTTTCTCAGCTGCGTCCATGGCTTCCCAGTCACTTCACAGGCTCCCAGATCTCAGGCCAAGGCCCCAAGCGATCTTTTAGATTGTCAGTCTTTCTAAATAACCGCCAGCACTTCACCACCATCAAGTTTCTGGGACTTTCATGTCCTTAAGGAGTGACAAATTGACACTTGCTCCCGGGATTTCCAGGCCCAGATAAGGGTTTCTACAGAGATTGATCTGGCAAATTTTTCTTGGTTCTGAGTAGCTGATGAGGAACTGCCTTCATTAGAAACTGAAAAGGTTTTTGCATCCGAGGAGGCGTGTACTCAAAGAGCCCTAGAGGATGCAGACCAAGGGCGTGACAACGAGGAAGTACCGACACGCCCTGCGTGATTAGGGCGAAGCTTCTGCAGATCTACCTCAGTGACTGTCACGCCACGGATACTGAAAACTGACCCACTCTCTCCTGTATTTTAGTTTTGAGTAGGAAGTGCCGGCGGGGTTGTTGCTGGAGGTTGATGTTCTCCGACCAAACTCTACATCATACTCTTCACGGGTAGAATGGTCTTTTAAAAGGGGTTGTCTACTACATTATTCCGTTTAGGAAGGCTTATACTCCACCACCGCCAAACTCCAGTCTTTGCTTAAATACCTCCGGAAACCGAGTACTCACTACTACACGCTAAACAGGCAGCCAGACTTACGGCTTTCCCAGACTTTTGGCCCCAGCGTCTGACTCAAACGATGAGGGACTGGGGCGAATGGGAGGAGGAGAGAGCCAAACGCCACATGGGGTTCTTCCCTGGTCCCCAAACCCTTTAAGGGAGAGAGAAGAGCCAACAGACTCGGCTGGTAACTTTTGCAGATCATCCTAACACTCCAAGGTGACCAGGTTACGGCAGGAAGACGCCTGCGCAGTAGGTCCAAAGCCTCATACGAAGCCTGACAACTGCCTGAGGGCGGGGCCGCTGAGTCGCTAAACAAACAAGCCACCAGAGGTTTTGAGGACCCGGATTATCCCGCCCCCAGAGAGGAGCCGGAAGAGGGCGGGACGAACCGGAAGAAGGTGAAATGCTTTCGGTAGGCACTCCACGGCTGTGAAGATGGCGGCGGCTGCGTGGCTTCAGGTGCTGCCTGTCATTCTTCTTCTCCTGGGGGCTCAGACGTCTCCATTGTCGCTTTTCAGTGTAGGACCGGCACCCGTCGCTGCTGCCGACCGATCCAAGTGGCACATTCCGATACCGTCGGTGAGTGGTCACTTCAGGAGCAACTGAGTCCGGAGGAGCAAGGGGTGGGGCTACGGTAGCCCAAGGGGTCCATGAAGGTTCCACTAAAGTCCGCTTCCAAAGGGGTGGGATTGCCGGGAGTGTCTGTGTAGCTGCTTAACCGGGACTCACCTCCCTGGAGCGAGAAGCTGTACGCTTCTTTGGGTAAATTAGCAGGAATGTCAGGGTCAATTCAGGAGCGGAGAGTGGCGGTGGAGCGGTTTCTTATCAGCAAAGGCAGAGAACTTTCATTGTCTGACTGGAAACGTGTAAACTTGATGTATAGGTGGAGAGTGGTTTCTCTTTCAGCAGAAGTTTCACAGAATGTTGTGACCCCGGGTTGGATGAGAGGAATATGTAAATAGACATCTTTCTTTTTTTTTTCTCTGCACTTTTTTGTTACTGGATAATTCTACTTACGAAGTTGGTGGATTTCATTTGGACTTTGAAATGGTTATTCTAAGCCCTGCCGTGTAATTAGGAAGCCTAGGCATTTAAAATGATGTATTCAAACGTGAGAATGTTTAAAACGGAAGAAACAGTATTCTAAAATTTCTTATGATAAGTTCGTTTTTCTTAAGGATAATTAACTGGATTGGTTGACCCTTTCTTCCCTTTACCACGTTTTTGAAACGTCGTTTGAGTAAGAGCTATAGTGCTGTGAGCCGACAAATCAGATGCTGGCTGGAAATGCCGAAAAGCATTAGTCTTATTAAAACCACGGTAGCCTTTTTGTTCTGCTGTGCTCACTGGTTGTAATGCCCAAATCTTATTTGAGCTTTTGATATGGTAAGAATTACAGCTTTTGTTAATTTGGTGACGATGTTCAGATTCTCAGTTTTAGGTATTTATTTGTTACCTGTAAAATGGTTAATAGTTAAATATGGCTGTCTGCTCATAGAATAGTTTATTTGAAGAAATGATTGGTTATTCTGGACGGTGATTAGTGAATAAAGGGAATGAACTGATTAAGGAGGACCTTTTAGAAAGATTTAAGTTAGGTTAGGATTTCTAGCAGCCTTCCTTCTGGAGTACTTGCTTCATGGCCTGTGGAAAAAAGAAAAAACTTGTCTCTGCACCAAGCTTCAAAATCCTGCAGTTTGGATATGGTTGAATTTTACTAAAAGGAAGGATATTGATGCCTTTTTTTGTGTGTGTGTTAAGAAAACTAACGTCAACATTTTATAAATTTTAGCTTTTTATATCAGTTATATTCTGCTTTGGGAATTAAAGTGATCTGATGCTAATTATCTCTCCTTTATCTTTGCAGGGGAAAAATTATTTTAGTTTTGGAAAGATCCTCTTCAAAAATACCACTATCTTCCTGAAATGTGAGTTTTTGCATTTCATGAAGTTTTTATTCGAGTTTTTGAGTGATCTTTAAACTTTCAAATTACCTGTTTTCTACCTCTGATGATTTACTCTCAACATAAGTTCTGAAATTTAATAGTCAAGCACTATCTAGGTATAAACCTATGTAGTGTAACTAAGGTCCTTTCACAGAATAATCTTTAGAATACTTACTTTTATGAACTTTATTTTCTTCTCTTGTTTTTCTGGTGTTAACAATATATAGTTAGACACATTGTTTTGGTTGATTGCCTCCATGGGTTTTAATCTGTTCTGAGTCATGGAGATAACTGCCGATTTTGTTTTTGTGTGCTTGTTAGATGTTTACTGGACACATGACCTAGGTTTGTCAGACCATTGGCTCTGAACAAATATGTTCAGTAAAGCTTTTGTTTGCTGAAGGAGTATTTTACCACTTGGATCTTTGGAAGAGGAAGCTCAAAGATAATTACCAGGAAATAGGAATAGTAGAACAAAACCAGTCTGTCCAGTGGGAAAACCACTGTATCTGAATCCAGAATACCCCATTGTGCATTAAAGAAAAGCTTCCTTTTATTTCTGAAACTGGCTTTATTTTTAGAGAATGAATGATCACGGGCAGCTCCATTTCAAGATCAGGAATAAAAATCCAGATCATCCATGTGTGCTCCTATGCATATTTCTCTCTATGAAAATGCAAAGTATGTCATAGTTGGATGATTTTATTCTTTTAATCACTTAGTAGGTAGTTACTGAACACCTACTATGTATAGTGCCAGGCACTGTTTTAGACAGCAAGGAAGTGATAGAAAAGACCCTTTCTCTTATTGAGATTATAGCCTGGTGGGATGGAGGGGTTAGGTAGAATTTCTATGAAGAATGTACTGTGTCCATGAAAATATGATCTCTTGGCTGATAATTTAAGTTTGATTTAAATCAAATCTACTCTGACACGCTGGTATTTCTTGTGAGATTGGCTTTCTAGAAAAGAAGAGCTTTTAGGGATAGCAGTATTTTGTCTTTTGAGATACCCTGACAGCCTGTATGCTATTCTGTCCTTTTATTTTGTACAGTTTCTTCTTACCTGTATTTTGTTCTAATGGTTTTTCTAGTGGTTTTTGGTCAAGCTGCATATTTTGAAGTGTCTGTGTTTCCTTGTTTTTGGAGGGTTTGAAGCTTCTTAAAATTTGCATTGTCTTTCACTTTGTTACTTCTGTGTTTTCTCATACTTACCTTGTCTCTGATTTTATGGTTTTGTGGGTATGGTATACAGTAGATTTCCATGAAATTGGCAGGGCCATTTTCTTTTCTTTTCAAGCCTAAAATTACAATTTTTCACCTACATTAAAAATGTCTGTTTTGGAGAAAGAAGTGAGATTTGCTCAAAGCTTGGAACTCCAATCCTTTCTAGAGGTAGCCACTTCTCCCTTACACCTGCACCTGGCTCATGTAAGATTCTTAGGGACTAGACCTGCCAGCCAAGGGAAGGTGAGGAATGTGGCAGGACCATTTTCATTGTCTCTTAAAGCCATTCATTTAAAGTTCTTTGTGTTTTGGGAATTCCCTGATGGTACAGTGGTTATAACTCCGAGCTTTCACTGCAGAGGGCCAGGGTTCAGTCCCTGGTCTGGGGACTAAGATCCCGCAAGCCTCGTGGCGTGGCCAAAAAAAAAAAATTCTCTGTCTTTTAACATAAATAGTAGTATTTTTGCAGGCACATTTCCCTGCAAATCTCCTGTTAGGGCTTTGATTTAATTAATTCCTTTTCTGTTTGGTTCTTCTGAGTAGTTCATAACAAGATTGCAGTATCCTTTACAGCATATCCATACATTCTATCCAACACATCAGATTTTTGTGTATTTTAGCCTTATAAAAGCCTTATAAAAGTTGAGCTTTATAAAAGTGTGCCGCTTAAAATTAGTCTGAGAAAACCACTTAAACCAAAGAAAAGGGAAAGTTTGTAATTTTAGGTGTGCTGCTTTTAAGAACCAAAAGTAGGTTTTTAGATGCAGTCGTGTTTATCTTTGTCACATTTGCACAAAGTATGTATTTCTAGTATATTTTCCCTTCCTCAGCTGGAATCAAAGATAAAAGGAAATACTGACTTCCCCCAGGTGAGACAGTTAACAGTCATATAGTCAGGTTTACACCCCAAGTCTTCAGACTAATGCTTTGGTTCACTAGAATATTGTGCTCCAAAATATGTTGAATGAGTTATGTGAGGCTTCTATGATTTCATGAGGTTCCTTGAGGCTTCTCTTAAGGTGAGTTTTAAAAAGAATCTAATAACTCTTTTTATCTTTGTTTTTTCTATTCCTGCCTTCCCCAGCCAGGTTTGCTTTTTGTTGATAGTTCTTTTCTATCCAATTTTGATATCTCTCAAGGTTTAAGCCATGAGGTTTTCCCTCAGTGGAACTATTTTTGTTGCCTTGTGACATTCCTAATGTTGTTATTCCTTGACTCTTCAACTAGAATCTTTTTTAAGACTTAAGAGTCTTCAATAATTTGTTCCCTTCTGTTCCCCTGTTTGGCCTAACACAGTGCCATGTATCTTTGTATACTTAAGTGCTCTGCTCAGTAAATATTTAAATGATAACAGAAGACTGATTTTAACTTAAGGCTGCTTTATCACTTCCAGGTTTTTTCCCAAGAGAGAACCAGAAATGAAGGTTTTAAGGCATAAAAATAGATACACGGTTTCAAAGGTTAAAAATCCTTAACTGCTTTTTATTTCTGTGAGCAACAATTCTTACTTTTAACTGAAGAATATCTAGTTCTTTTTAAATTTATTACTTCATTACCTTCTGTTTGGAGAAAGGATGGTCTTTGAGTATCTTAGTTTAGCAGGAAATGGGATGTGGGGTAATAGTTTAGGAAAAATGCTTTGTTTTGGGAATTATCTTTTATTCACAAAGATTTCTTCTTTTATAGTTGATGGAGAACCTTGTGATGTATCTTTGAATATAACCTGGTATCTGAAAAGTGCTGACTGTTACAATGAAATCTACAACTTCAAGGTATGGAACATAAAATTACAGACTTTTCTTAGTGTTTAGATATCATCGGGTCCCAACCTGATAGAGGAAAGAGTGTCATGTAGCTATGGAGAAGAACTGGAACTAGAATCATGCTTCCCAATATGCAGGCAAATTTGTACTATCAGTTCTCAAACTTATTGGTCTCAGAACTCTGTTTACTTACTACAGACCCCAAAAAAGCCTTTATTCATGTGGGTTACTGAATTAGAAATTATAACAGAAAAATACAGAAATATTTATTAATTTGTGAAAACTATTTTTCAAAGAAACTGGGAAGAGTGGTGTTATTTTGTATTTTTGCAAATCTATTTGTTTAATATCTAGTGTAATAGAAGATAGCTGGATTCTTATACTTCCTTCACTCAGTCTATTGTGATGTGTTATTTTGGTTGAAGTGTATGCACAAAATGTGGCCTCACACAGATATGTAGTTGGAAAAGGGAATGGTATTTTAATAGTGTTTTCAGGTAATTGTGGATATTGTTCTTTGATTCTATACCCAAACGCAATAAGTGGAGTTTCTTAAAGGTTAGTTGCAGTGTGGAATCTGAAACCATATCAGTGAACTTTTTCTGTGCTCTGTTATATTAAAATAAATTGGTATGTCTTGCACTTTGAATGGTCTTTTGCCCATGTCTGATTTGGCAGCATCTTTCATGGTCACTTAGAAAATATTGGTTGGCTGAATTATATAAACCTTCCAAATACTAATTCATTTTACAATTAATTCAAAATTACATTTGTTAATATGACCTTTCAGTCTCATCAGATACTCTGTAAGTATTGGAAACTATAAATCATGGTAGGGAACATGCAAGTTTTCCAAAATTCCAGTTTTTCCTTGAAAGCTCAAATTTTATTTATTTACTTATTTTTTAATAAAAAAATTTTTTTTCAAGGTCCAAGAAGACTTTATTATTTATTTATTTTTGGCTGCATCAGGTCTTAGTTGCGGTACGCGGGATTTTCATCGCAGCATGCAGGATCTTTTGTTGCGGTGCGAGGACTTCTCTCTAGTTGCAGTGCGCGGCCTTCTCTCTAGTCGTGGTGTGCGGGTTTTCTCTTCTCTAGTTGTGGCATGCAGGCTCCGGGGCGCCTGGGCTCTGTAGTTGTGGCATGTGGGTTCCAGAGTGCGTGGGCTCTGTAGTTTGCGACACATGGGCTCTCTAGCTGTGGCATGTGGGCTTAGTTGCCCCACAGCATGTGGGATCTTAGTTCCCCAACCGGGGATCGAACCCAAGTCCCCTGCATTGGAAGGTGGATTCTTTACCACTGAACCACTGGGGGAAGTCCCTTAAATTTTATTATTGACAATGGATGCTGTCAGTTGCCTTCTTTGACGTGACAGCCTCCCTTTGCCCATTTTCAGGAAAATATCTCCCAAATACCCAAGTCTGAATATCTGTAGTTTGTTGGTCTTTCTTTCAAGTAAATGAAAACGGTGGATAGTTTAGCTTACAAGTTAAAATAGTTGCAAAGTGCTTTGTCTTAAGACAGTCATTTATAGTATTTTGCATACTTATTTTTTTGTCTGATAGAATATTTTAAAAGGCATGTGCTCAAAGGTCCAGATTTAATGACATTAATAATTTTTACTGTTTCATCAAGGGCATTCTTACATAAAACTGGCCTTTTTTTTTTAACTGCAAGTTTGTGACTGTGAGAGTACAATGACTACTAACTAGTACAGTTAGGTACCACTGATAGGAGGCTGCCATTTTTCGCATCATTACTTTTGCACTGTCAGTACAAGGCAAATAGATGATGATGATGATGAAGATGAAAATAATTTTGACCTGTTAAACCTCATGAAAGCATCCATGGGCCACACTTTCAGAGTTGCTATAATACACTGTATATGAGCATTGAAGATATGTAGCTCCTAGATGGATTTTTCAGGCCTTTTGCATTCTGTTTTCATCCCACTATTTGCATCATTTCTTTTCTTTTTTACATTTCCCCGACTATTCTTGAGGTTTCTTTTAAAAAAATAATAGGACTAGTCTTTAAAAAATGTCCACCATCCAGTTGGTTTTTTTAAACCTTAAGCATTTTGAATTTCTGCCCAGTATTAGGGTTTTACATTATCTTTTTTGTAGTGTTGCTGATTGTATTTTGCTTTTGTTATATAACATTGGGTAAGGTTGGTGTGATGAGGAGGACTGAAGAATTTAGAGAGAAATATTTCCAGAATATGGTTTGAAATATCATTGACCTTTTCTCCTAATCGAACACTAGTTAAATTTACATATGCTTGAAACTTGTGATAAAAACTGGTCAAGCTTATCAGATTCAGTCTTCATGGGTAGGACAACTTAAGAATGTAAAAATTATTTTGAATTGCCACAGGACAGAATTATGGAAATGACAAGCAAATAGTTGGAGGTGTGAAATTAGAGCTTCGAAAAAAAGAGGGTGCGATTAGGGATGTTGGTATGGGAGAAAACTCACAGAACTGATGAAGCCAGAGAAATGATGATTTTTTTTTTCATAGTATTAATAGTGGGTTGTGAATGGCTACAACAGTTTTGTGCTCTAGCTTAGAAGCACAAGTTTTTTGTTGGTGGTGGTGGTGGTGTTAATTTAGTCAAGGAACTCTCTTGTAAGTATATTTTCTTATAACAAAACCCTGTGGACTCTGACAGTTTCCCAGTCTTCCTAGAATTTTTAAGAGGAACTATCCTTCATGAGTCGTAGACTAGAATTCTGCACTTTAGAGTCCAATGCTATTAGATTCTTGAATACTAATATATAGTCTTTATCTGATGTTGTTAATTTTATTTATTTATTTTTTTTGTAAATTTATTTATTTTTATTTATTTATTTTTGGCTGCATTGGATCTTCGCTGCTGCGCGCGGACTTTCTCTAGTTGTGGCGAGCGGGGGCTACTCTTTGTTGCCGTGCGCAGGCTTCTCATTGCGATGGCTTTTTCTTGTTGCAGAGCACGGGCTCTAGGGCTTCAGTAGTTGTGGCACGTGGGCTCAGTAGTTGTGGCTTGCAGGCTCTGGAGCACAAGCTCAGTAGTTGTGGTGCACGGGCTTAGTTGCTCTGTGGCATGTGGGATCTTCCCAGACCAGGGCTTGAACCCGCATCCCCTGCATTGGCAGGAGGATTCTTAACCACTGCGCCACCAGGGAAGCCCAAGATGTTGTTAATTTTAAAAACAGCAAATCCAAAACTATATTTCTACCAAAGGCAATCTATTTGTTTTCTTTTAAATATCTTACATAAGTTAAATACTTTGTATTTTCTCTGTTTTTCCAGGCAGAAGAAGTGGAGACATACTTGGAAAACCTTAAGGAAAAAAAAGGCTTGTCTGGGAAATATCAAACATCATCAAAATTGTTCCAAAACTGCAGTGAACTCTTTAAAACACAGGTAATATTTGATAGTAGTTGGAGGGAAATAGAAGAGGTGAATAATATGATGGCTGTATTTTTGGTGATACGCATTTCTCACTCCTCAATTCCTTCTGACAGAAGCAAGTTAGAATCATGTTCTGATAGGTACATAGTCAGCCACTTAAATATTCATCTCAAAGAGAGGATGGGCTTTCCTTTGTGTGTAAAAAGCAAAGCCCTGGGTTTTTTTATTATAGTAAAATATATATAACATAGAATTTACCGTTGTAACCATTTTTAAGTGTGCCATTCGGTTACATTAAGTACATTCACCTTGTTGTGCAACTATCAGCACTAGCCATCTCCAGAACTTTTTCATCATCTGCAGTGGTTACTTCATAACGATTAAATAATAAAAACACCCACCCCCCCTTCCACTCCCACTTCCCTGGTAACAACTATTCTACTTTCTTTCTCCGTTAATCTGACTGCTCTAGATATCTCAAAGAAGTAAAATCATACAGTATTTTTTTGGCTTCTTTAACGTAATAAAATGTTTTCAGGGTTCGTCCATATAGCATGCATCAGAATTTCATTTCTTTTTTAAGGCTGAATAATATTTCATTGTACATATATACCACATTTTCTTTATCCATTCATCCATTGATGGACTTTTGAAACCCTCATTTTTTAAACCTCTTGTCATCTCATCTAATTTATATATCCCAGAATCAACATTTTTAGATTTTCCTACTATAGACTTGAAATCAAAGGGTTGAACTTCACAACTTTTTTCGAATAAAGGGGAAGAGGTGAATAATACTGTTTATTTTATTTTATATTATTATTATTTTTTCTTGGCCGTGCTCTGTGGCTTGCGGGATCTTAGTTCCTTGACCAGGGATTGAACCTGGGCCACGGCAGTGAAAGCACCAAGTCCTAACTACTGGACTGCCAGGGAATTCCCAATATTGTGTATTTTAATTCTTATATATATGTAATCATATAAATGGGGTTTATATTATAAAATTCTCCTTTCTGAGAAGTAGAATCTGACCCCAGTTTTTTGATAGAAAAATTATGTATTTTATAGGTGTTGAAAATAGTTATTTTAGCTATAGCCTTTACTTTGTTTTACTGCATTTAAGTACTGCTTCAGATTATTTAGCACCTTTCCTTGAAGAGGCAAGTTCATGGAAAGTTAGGTTTTCTGTCTACTTACTAGAAGTAAAGTTTATTGATAAGAAGTCTTTTACTTAATAATTATTAATTGATGAGCAAATGAAGTCATTGATAATTGAACTACAAGGGTTGTGTTCTTGTCATACCGTAGATTTTATGACCTCGGATAAAAAGAAAATAGCTTTAAAATAGTGGAAGTATGGTAGAAAAAGGAAGCTAGGCACAATGTGATATTGAGGAGGGGGTTTTCTGTTGGTTTTCCAAATTTATTCCCCAGGCTAGGAGGATTGGTTGGCCTTTCTTGGATTTGATTGTGGAAAGTTACCTGTTGTATATTGTTGCCCAAGGTTCACTACTTTTAGATCTGTTATCAGCTTTCCAGGGTTTTGGCATAAACCCCTCTTCATAAGGTTTCCTCCTCCAGTCTAATGTAGAATTGAAATACATGTCCTAATTACTCAGGAAGGATAATGCCTCCTTTGCTGATAACTGGTAAGAAAGGTAATTAGTGGAGGTTTTTTTTTACAGGCATGGCATGTGTTGTGATGGAAGGAGCAGTGGACCTCAGAGTTAGGAATCTTAGGTTCAGATCCCATTTCTGCATCTAAAGCTTTATAGCTTTGAGCCACATTTTCCTCATGTGTAGAAATTCAGGGAACTATGACATCCATTTATCCTACTAGTATGTTTTCTGTCTAAGGTTTTGTCAAGAATGACAATATCTGTAATCTTATAGAAAAATTGAGTGGCCAGTTTGGTTTGATACTATTTTTTAGTTTCTAGCAAGGTTTTATTCACTTGTTTGTGGTTAATTGGAAGTATTTTGTCTGTTACTGCCATATTATTATGTCTACTTTTATATGTTTTGCTTTAACTGTTTCTGTGGATTTTGAGCTATGCTTTTCTTTTGCTGTTATGCATCTTTAATTTTAGTTTTCTATTTCTTTCATAGAGTTTTTCTGGGGATTTCGTGCATCGATTGCCTCTTTTAGGAGAAAAACAGGAGGTAATTGTTTTCCTTTTTATATATTTCTGAGAGTACAGTAGAAATTCTGAATTAATTTTCTTTTTTGTTTGTTTGTTTGAAGGCCAAGGAGAATGGAACAAATCTTACCTTTACTGGAGACAAAACTGTAAGTGTGATAGGGAATTTAGGGCATTGAACACATTTTAGTGTTCTTATGTTTGTTTATTTTAAATTCTTATCTTATGCTTACATTTAAAAAGAAACTTAAGAATGGAAGTTATACACCAAAATGTTAATAACGGTTATATCTGGATGATATTGTGAATGATTTTTATTTTCTTTTTTATGTTTTCTGTCTTTTCCATGTTTGCTACAATCAGTCTGTATTGTTTTGTAATTATCACCTTATAAATATTGTTTGTAAACAGTAAGAAACTTTTAAGGAAGAACCTTAAACTCCATGTAAAATCTTGTGATAGAATATAATTGGAAGAGTACATCTCAAATTTTACCCTTTTAAAATGTACAATTAAGAGGTTTTTAGTTGTACGACCACCAATCACTGTCTAATTCCAGAACATCTTCATCACCCCGAAAACTAACCATGCAGTCATTAGCCGTCACTCCTCATTCCACTGTTCCCCCAGCTCTAGGCAAACACTATTCTTTCCGTCTCTGTGGATTTGCCTGTTCTGTTCACTTCATATAAATGGAATCGTTACAATTTGTGGCCTGTGTCTGTCTTCTTTCACAATTTAAAACTCTGTTTTAACTTTTACTTCCTTCTTGTACAGAGCCTTAAGATCAGTCGGGGTGAGCAGTTAGGGCCTACTCAGGCCTCTCTTGGGCTGCTTACTATTTTACCATGATTTTTATAATAAACTCCCAGTTGATGTACATTGGGTTGCTTCCAAATTTTCACTGTTATGGATAGGATCATGTTCATAGTGTCTAGCTGTATCTTTGTGCACATTTATAATATTTTCTTTAGCCTAAATTCCTAGAGGTGGAACTGTTGGGTCCAAGTATATGCACAGTTTATAAATTCTTTTGTAATGTTTTGTCAAAGTGCTCTGGAGAAAAGTTGTAGTGATTTGTGGTCCGAAGAAGGTAAGATTGCGTTTCTCTCTTTCCTCACAAACAATGGCTATTATAATTTAAAACAGATTTATGCAATTTTTCAGGTTAAATTTTTGTAAATTGTATTAAAAAATAATTGTTGATGCTGAATATCCATTTACATGCATATTGGCTGTTTGTAATTGTGCTTTATTCAGTGGTCTTCTGTGCATAGCATACTTTTAAGTTCTACTCAGGGCTTGAGCCCTGTTCCCAGTGATTAAAGCTGGCTGAAAAGATAACCCTGTTGAATATCACAAGTAATATTTAGAAATATTTAGTCTGTTTATAGTCAAAAGAAGTCAAAGAATTATCTGTCCTTTGATTATTCTTCCTGAAATTGAGCCTAAGAGAATATAATCCTATTTAAAGGATACTAATAAGTTCAGTATCTCTACCCACTTTTATTAAAACTCTGATAAAACATGTTTTTTAGAGGAAGGAGCCTCTCTCTGTCCCTTCCCCTAAGAAAAGATTTAATATCTTGATTAACTGAGTTTTCTGGTTTGATTTAAGGAATAATGTGATATGTTTACTATTATAATTTTTTTTTTATTAATAAGTTTTATTTTTTGGAGCGGTTTTAGGTTCACAACAAAATTGAGCAAAAAACACAGAGAGTTCCCGCATACCACCTCCACAAATGCACACTCACACTCCCACACCATCAGCATCCTGCACCAGTGTGGTACACTTGCTACAATTGATGAGCCATCATTGACACATCATTATCAACCGAAGTCTAGTTTACATTAGGGTTAGTTCTTTATGTTGTACATTCTTTGGGTTTTAAGAAGTGTAAAATGACAGATAAACACCATTATAATATCATACAGAATAGTTTCATTGCCTTAAAAATCCCCTGTGCTCCAGTTATTCATCCCTCCCTATCCCCAAGCCCCTGGCAATCACTGATTTTTTTTTTTTACTGTCTCTATAGTTTTGCATCTTCCAGAATGTCATATAGTTGGAATCATATATAGTCTTTTCAGATTGGTGTCTTTCACTTAGTAATACGCATTTAAGGTTTCTCCATGCCTTCTCCTGGCTTGATAGTTCATTTCTTTTTAGTGCTGAATAATATTTCATTGTCTGGATGTACCACAGTTTGTTTATCCATTCACCTATTGAAGGAGCTAGTAATAGTATCTGATAGGATTGTTGTGAGAATTAAAGAAAGTAATAAATATTACATGCTTAACAGAGTGCCTAGCCTATGAATATTATTTTTACAGCATCAAAATATCTATATTTCAGAGTTAAGTGCAAACTTTATCAAATCTTGGAATATGAGAATCAGTCCCTTTGAGATTTGTAAGAGGTAATTTTTAAGATACGTAAAATTAATAGCAGAGCAGCTTATTATACCAAAGTTTTACTGGTTAATGAACAGTTAAGTTCAGGAGAGCTTCAGTGGATAAATAGGACATGATTACCTATAACTTTGAATATGTACAGTTTTCTTACAAAGTGCCCCTGCATTTTGTCAGAAAGAGACTATCAGGCAGAGGTAAATCAACGTATGATTCAACATGACATTTATGTCCTTAAGTTACTAAGATAACCTAGTAAATGTAAAGCTGAAGAATCATTTAATCTGCTTTGTTTTGACACTTCGAATTTGTATCATGGAATATAATTTTTGAACTCTTGTTCAGAATTTTCTTGGGTTGTAGGATAATTTTAGCATTTGAGAAAAGCTGTGGCTCCCTAGGAAAATGCAGAATCTATTATCCACTTTGAGGGGTTTCATAGATCAATGAAGCTTACCCAGAGGTCTCTGGATAAAAGTTCCTTTTAAGACCAGAAAGTAATAAATTGCAAGTCTAAGTAGTAGTGCCTCCTTTCAGACATGAGGAAGGAGCAGCCAAGCTTTTTCTATGTTCATCTCCCTTGTCTTTCTGTTTTAGTCTTGCTTTTGTGAAGGTCCATAGTCCATCTAGCATTTAAGGCAACACATCCTTTGATGGCTTTTTGGTAGGGCTGTGCACAGACTAACTGGCTTTGGATCAGGTAACCAGTTCCATAAACATGGAGGCTATTTATTCTACTTTCTTGACTTTGGGGGACAGTGACTCTTGCTTTCCATATAGCCTAGCCAAGATTAAATTTTTGATATAAATGTGAGACCTTGTTAGCAGAAATTGTGGTGGTCTTGGGAAGGGCATTGAACAAAGGGAATTAGATTCAGGAGCTGGTGTTTATAATTCACCGATGTCATCATGGGTGATTTTTTCCAGGTGATTTAAATTAAATTTCTTTAGTTTGTTTGGGATATCTGTGTAAAATATAACCTAGCATCTTAGCATGGCTTAAGTAGAGTTTCATTTTAGGAATTTAAATTGAGGTTTTCTTTGTGAAAAGAAAAATGTTAAACATGAGATTTTTGTGTATAACAAAATATAAGATGTCCTGCCTTTTAGTAATTTATAATTAACCTACTTTATTGTATACACTGTAGGCCTGTTTGTTTTGTTTTGGCTACTGTTGTAATGAGTAAAAGTGAAGGACTCAACCAAGTTTCTGGGCACATTCTGGAACGAAATATTCATATTGTGTAATTAACCTGTGGGGTTTTTTTTTGCCACTTTGTAATTTTTAAATTAATTTTTATTGGATTATAGTTGCTTTACAATGTTTTGTTAGTTTCTGCTGTACAGCAAAATGAATCAGCTATACACATACATATATCCCCTCTTTTTTGGATTTCCTTCCCATTTAGGTCACCACAGTGCATTAAATAGAGTTCCCTGTGCTATACAGTATGTTCTCATTAGTTATCTGTCTTATACATAGTATCAATAGTGTATATGTGTCAATCCCCATCTCCCAATTCCTCACCCACCTCCCGCCAACCTGTGTTCTTAATTCTTAAGATTGGGAGATTTGATGTCTTCTTTCTTCTCTAGGTAATGCATGAGCCCTTGAAAACTTGGCAAGATGCACCATACATTTTTATTGTACATGTTGGCATTTCACCCTCCAAAGAATCATCAAAAGAAAATTCACTAAGTAATCTTTTTACCAGTAAGTACATTTTGTTTCTTTTTATCATTTGTATTACTGTTATCTAGCTGTGTCGCATGGTGGGTAGTGTAAAATTGCTTTAAAGAGGTAATAATAAGGGGAATTCCATTGCTGTCCAGTGGTCCGGACTTCATGCTTCCACTGCAGAGGGCACAGGTTCGATCCCTTGTCAGGGAACTAAAATCCCACAAGCCACGCAGTGCAGCCAAAAAAATAAAGAGGGAATAACAAATTAAGAATGTTGTCAAGTAGAAAAATAGAGGGAGAGAAATTAACATTTTTCTGCATTCAATATGTATGTGATAGGCACTTCATGTATGCTTTCTTATTATGTATTATAGATACTAGATTTCATTTCCCTTCATTTGATCCTCCTGCTTTTAAAATTTTCAATTAGTATTATGTTCTCAGTAGACTTGTTAAAACTTAGTTATGAAGTCAAAACTTGGAAATTTTTAAATCAATTGACTTGGATAATTTTTTAATGTCTCAATTTTTCTTAGTGTTCTCCTTTCTACTTTTGCCGCCCAGTTTAGGGATTCATCATTTCTTACCTAGAATTTTACAATAACTTACTAATTGGTCTTATCTTCTGTGGTTTCTTTTTTTGTTTCTTCCTTCTCTTTTACAGTTTTCTTCCCTCCCCTGCTTTCTCAAGTAGAATGTTGAATAGAAACAATGATGGTGGCCATCCTTTCTTGCTCCTGACTTTATTGGCAATATTAGCACATTTCACCATTAAGTATGATGTTTACTATAGATTTTTTATTGTCTTTTTTTTTTTAAGATTTTTATTTTATTTATTTTTTGGCTGCGTTGGGTCTTTGTTGCTGCATGTGGGCTTTCTCTAGTTGCGGTGAGTGGGGGTTACTCTTGTTACAGTGCGTGGGCTTCTCGTAGCCGTGGCCTCTCATGTTGCGGAACACGAGCTCTAGGCACGTGGGCTTCAGTAGTTGCAGCACGCAGGCTCAGTAGTTGTGGCTCCCGGGCTCTAGAGCGCAGGCTCAGTAGCTGTGGCGCGTGGGCTTAGTTGCTTCACGGCATGTGGGATCCTCCCTGAGCAGGGCTCAAACCCGTGTCCCCTGCATTGGCAGGTGGACTCCCAACCACTGCACCACCAGGGAAGCCCTACTGTAGATTTTTAAAAAGTATTCTTTATTTGGTTCAGGATATTTCTTTCTATTCTTGGTTTACTAAGTGAATTTTTTCTTTTTTCTTTTTTTAGTATTGAGAATGAATACTCAGTTTTGTGGAATGCTTAACTGTATTGATTAAATTGATCATATAGATTTCCTCATTTAATCTATTAATGTGATGCATTGCATTAACTGGTTTTCTAATGTTAAACCATTCTTGAATTTCTGAGATGCCACTATTTAGCCTTGATACACACACACACACACACACACACACACACACACACACACACACACACACACACACACACACACACACACACACACACAGATTCTATTTTCCAGCATTTTATTTAGAGTTTTTTGTCATATGTTCAAAGTAAGATTGGCCTATGATTTTAATTTCTCGTACATCTTCTATGGGTTTTGGCATCCAGGTTATGCGAGTTTCATACAACGAATCAGAGAATGTCCCGTTTTTATATTCTGTTGAGCAGTTTTTGTAAGGATAGAATTATCCATTCCTTGAATGTTTGATAGAACTCACTTATGATAGTGTTTTGGCCTGATGTTCTTTTTTTCCCTCATGAAGGTTTTTGGTTTTTTGGGTTTTTTTTTGGCTCACTGCGCGGCATGCAGGATCTTAGTTCCCCGACCAGGGATCGCCCTGCAGTGGAAGCACGGGGTCTTAACCACTTGACCACCAGGGAAGTCCCATGCCATGAGGATTTTAAACAACTGATATATTTTCTTTCTTTCTTTCTTTATTTTATTTTTGGCTGTGTCAGGTTTTAGTTGCAGCACGCAGGATCTTTCGTTGCGGCACATGGGCTTCTCTCTAGTTGTGGTGTGCAGGCTCCAGAGTGCATGAGCTCTGTAGTTTGTGGCACTTGGGCTCTCCAGTTGAGGCACACAGGCTCAGTAGTTGTGGCACGAGGGCTTAGTTGCCCCGCAGCATGTGGGATCTTAGTTCTCCAACCAGGGATCGAACCCACATCCCCTGCTTTGGAAGGTTGATTCTTTACCACTGGACCACCAGCAGAGTCCCAACAACCGATTTATTTTCTTTAATAGTAATAAGTATTTTAGCTTTAGTTTTTCTATTTTTCCTTGAATCAGGGTTTTTCTTTTTTTTCCCACTGAGAAATTGTCCATTTCATTCAAGATTTCAAATTTGCTGGCCTAAAGTTAGTAATGATATTACTTTACAAAAAAAAAATCTTTTTTTATTCTTAATATTGCTTTTGTGACTTCTCTTTTTAACTTTTAAAATATTTCTAGAATTCTGTTTTACTATATTTTTATCCCAATGAAGCAGCTTCTGGTTTTGTTAATTTTCCTATTTCATTGTCTATTTCATTGATTTCTACTTTCGTCGTTATTCTTTATTTCATTTGACTTAATTTTAAACTTTTGTTTTTTATGGATTCTTGTATTGAATGTTTAATTCCCAAGACAGAGATGGGTCTTATTCTCCATAGTAATATGGAATATAGCAGATCTAGGCAAGCCAGAGGTGGCCTGGCAGTTTCTAGACCCAAGACATATGTATATCCTCCTGTATCTAGGCCCATGGCTTCCTAATGAGTAATAGTCTCAAGGAGCATTTGCCAAGATTTACTTTGTACCTTCTTTCTTTGAAAAGGGTGGAGAAGAAACCTTGCTCCACTCCACTTCAGGCTCTTCATGCATCAAATCTGGCTCTGGTTCCCCTTTATCTTAGACTCCTACTAATTTCAGTGATCCCACAGGAGCTGCACGCTCAACTACTGTAGCATACTTTGGGGCCCAGAGTCCACCATGACCATGGATTCAACCTCATGCACTGTTCTGAGTTTTTGTTCAGTTTTGATACATGGAGCTGTTTATCTTGTTTTTGAGCTCATGTCCTTTTTGTTTCCTCTCTTTTTTGTTTTTGTTTTATCCATCTGTTGTTTGGAACTAAAAAGACGATACTCAAAACTTAACTACACCTTGTGAAAGTCCTAAAATTCTCTCTCTAAAACACTTTTATCATCTTTCTTACCTTCATTAAAACCTTTGATATCTTCCTGTTACTATAAAATGTCCAATTCTGCAGCAAGGCTTACAAACTCTACAAATTGTCCCAGTTTACCTTTTGCTGCGTTGTGTCAAAATGCTACTGTATGGTACCATATGGAGTCTCAAACTACATGTTCTTTAAATATATCATGCATTTTCACACCAGTCTTCGTTCATGTAATGTCCTCTACCTGGATGGCTTTTTACTTCATCATAGAAAATACACACTCATCCTTCTGGGTCTGGCTCAGGGGCACAGTTCTCTGTTGCTTTCCAACTCCCTGTCCCCTGAAGATAGTAATCCGTTAGATGGCAGAAAACATCCTCTACATCTTTCCATCTCCTATATTTTCCATAGTGTGTGTCACGTGGTAAGTGCTCAGTAAATGTATGTTATATTTTAGCATAGAGCAGGGATTAGCCAACTTTTTCTTAAAGTGCCAGATAGTAAATGTTCTCTCTGCTACAACTACCCAGCTCTGCCACTGTGGTGTAAATGTAGCCATCAACAGTATGTAAGTAGGTGGATGTGACTATTTTCCAATAAAACTTTGGAATAGATGGCCAGATTTGGTCCATGTGCTATATTTTGCTGACCCCTGCTGTAGAGTCAACAGAGAATTGACAAATATTTACTAATTATTTTATTTACTCTTTTATTAAATTAAGAGGGCTTAGATTACTAACCAGTTCAGCTATGAAATTTTTGTGATTGCTACTATGGGATGCTCCTTTTCTTCATATAAGTATTAGACCTGATTTACTTTTAATAATGGTATGTCCTTTTTGCTTGATAAAAATTAGTAGGAAATTTTTGTTGAATAGTCTCTCTCTGGTGATAGATACCACTTCTCAGATAAATCAGTTTATTTATTAATCATACTTAAAATTTATCCAAGTAGTTTTATCACTTACAGTTTTAAAGTAGTTATAGGTTTGCTTCAGGAAGGCAAATCTTTCAAATTCTTGTTGTTACTGTCATTTGTTCTCTTCATTAAACACTTCCTTATTATTAAGCACCTTCTGAAAATGATGTATTAATTATGAAAGTCACATAAAGTTAAAGTAGGTAAAAATGAAAGAAAGCAGTAGGAAAATATAGGTAAGGAGAGAGAAAAGAACAAAGAGGGCAGCAGAATGAAGGAATGAAGTCCAATACTTTTCAAAGCATATTAGTGATGTAAGAAAAAGCATACATGAAGTATGTTTGGAATTTAGAGGAGATGGGGAATAGTTCCACTTGGGCAGCTCACCAGGTTTTGTGGAGGAAATACATTCAACTTAGTCTTTAAAGGATGTGAGTATGGGAACAGAGGGCTTTTCCACCTAAGATACTGACTAGAGCAGAGTCATGCTGAGGCCTGTGCAGGACACAGCACAAACCATCAGAACACTTCATGAATTTCAGAGTGCTTTACAAATGTAATATTCACCAGGATTGAAATGGATAAAAGTAAATTACCCAATGGAGTTTTCATTAATTTAATCAAACAAATATCAGATAATGTTCTTGTTTAATTTTTTCATTCTTTACATTAATTCTGAGGACTGTGTTTTGGCAGTGACTGTTGAAGTGAAAGGTCCCTATGAATACCTCACGCTTGAAGAATACCCATTGATGATTGTAAGTGAACTTATATTCTTTAACCTCAACATTAAATGAGTTTAGCTTGAAAGATTGTCCATGTTTTGTGGCAGTATTAAAGACTTGTTCCTGAACAGTTCCGAAAATACTGCTTGTAGTTCTGTACTTACTTCCTACTAGAATGTGATCTTGGAAGTGTCAGTGAACCCCCCTGTGCCTCATTTTCTCATTTGTAAAATGAAGTCAGTGACTTGTGGAATTTTAGAGTTGGAAAGTACCTCAAAGGTCATTTCACCTCTCACATCCTCTCTAGGATCCAAAATGGGGTACTTCTTAAAACCCTATAGTTTCTGATCCCATTTAGGATGAGTAAATGATGACACTTTCTCCTTTTCAGTCTGTGTGTCTGAGAACATCCTTAATCTGTTTTCAGATTTCGTTTGTTTGTGGAGTTTTTTTCTTTTTCCTTGTGCTTTTATAGTTTTCCCACTCTGTTGTGTTTCCTTGCCTTCAGCTGTATCCTAACCCTACCGTGCCTTTTTTCCTTTCATTGTCTTCATTTAAATAATTTTAGATTGTGAGTTGAAAAAACTCTTTTAATAAAAAGAGTGGTCACTCTCTAAGGGAAACTCTTAGGTAGTCTCTCTCTGCCCGAGAGGAGACAGTTTTTTCATCTTAGTATTGAACTTCAAAGAAATAAAATAATTTTTAAAATAGAAGGTGTAGTATGTATATTTTTTACATTATGTTAAGACACTGTATTGATTCTAAATTGGCTCTTGGCCTTAATCCTTCTTTTTCTCTTTTACCCACTTGGATGACAGTTTTTCATGGTGATGTGTATTGTATATGTCCTATTTGGTGTTCTGTGGCTGGCATGGTCTGCTTGCTATTGGAGAGATCTTCTGAGAATTCAGTTTTGGATTGGTGCTGTCATCTTCCTGGGCATGCTTGAGAAAGCTGTCTTCTATGCAGAATTTCAGAATATCCGATACAAAGGAGAATCTGGTATGTGACCAAAAAATGTTTGCCAGTTTGTTAGTGGTTGGCAGGTGAAACTTAAGACAATTTTCCTAAGGTCAGCAGTCATTAAGTAGCTGTAACTTTGCAGTTACTTAATTATTAGAATAACTTAAGCAGAATCACTATGATTGTGACTTTGTTTTTAATCTCTTAAATTGTGGTTTCAGTTATTTAAGAGTAATTTTATTGAAATAAACTCACAAAAGTTACTACAGTAGTGGCCACTTTGGGACTATTATTATCATTATTGAATCTCAGTTGCTGTTGATTTTTAAGGTACCATTATTATATGCATCTAAGAAAGAAGGTAAATACTGCTAATTTAATTGTAAGATGCCATTGATTGTAAGACCTACCTTGATTTCAGAGATACTGGGTTGGGGGGCGGGGTTGGTAAAATATACTAATACCAAGAAAATAGGAGGGTATGTATGGTTTAGTAAGGTAAACAGGTAGTGATAGAAATTGTTTCGTACTGAAGTGTTTTTTTTTTTTTGCGGTACGTGGGCCTCTCACTGCCGTGGCCTCTCCCGCCGCGGAGCACAGGCTCCGGACGCGCAGGCCCAGCGGCCACGGCCCACGGGCGCAGCCGCTCCGTGGCATGTGGGATCTTCCCAGACCGGGGCACAAACCTGCGTCCCCTGCATCGGCAGGTGGACTCTCAACCACTGCGCCACCAGGGAAGCCCTGAAGTTTTTTTTTTGTGATAGCTTCAGTTCTCTCTCATCAGACCACTTAATTATTAATAATTCTTGTTGCAAGATATACTAATTAGATCTTTCCCTGGTCTTTGAAATGGCTTGAAAATAATAGATGTGAAAGTGAGTTGAAAATTCTGTGTTGTGTTTTGTGCTCTCCTACATATAGGTAGCTATATTTCACAGTTTTTTAAACTGGGAGGAATATTCCTTAGATGCTATAAATTGTTGAAGTAGGCTGAGGTATTTTGCTGAGGTTTTAGTGAAGCAGGAGGTGGAGAGGGAAGGTAAATTGAGCACACCCAGATTGCTATCCACATGAGTAAGATAGTAAGTGATATCAGCTTGTACTTGTAAACATCGCAGAAGAGGTATTCTTTTTAAGTAGGACTAATATCAGTGCTTATTCTGAAGAGTGTTAGAAATCTACATTCTGGTTCTAGAATTGTGCCTTTTCCCAAACCTAGTTTACATACTGCATTTTTCCCTCCTTTTTTCTTTCTTACAGTCCAAGGTGCCCTGATCCTTGCAGAGCTGCTTTCAGCAGTTAAACGCTCACTGGCTCGAACCCTGGTCATCATAGTTAGTCTGGGATATGGCATAGTCAAGTAAGTATTAACTTCCTATATGGAAGAGCAAATTAAAATGCTGATTAAATTGAAACAGTGTTGCAGGTTTCCAGTGTAATTCTGAAAGAGTCGATATAAGAAATATTTCTGAAATCAAAGGTATCTGAAATATTGTAGATTTGTAAAAGTTGGAAAAATATTAGTGTTTCATTTTACTACTTAGAATTTAAGGAGCATCTGCAGGAAAACCTGCAGTATAGCAAATGACATTGAAACATCAAACTTTTAGAGTAAACTTATTGTGACTTTCCTCTTCCAAAGTATTCTTGCAAGTCATATTTTTTTAATGGGAAGAGCATTCTTGAGTGCCTTCTATATATTAGACATTCTAGGCCCTAGGGATACAGCAAGAAAACAAAAGACTTGGAGTTTACATTTGTGGACAGACTGGTGCACAGATAAAAATATGTGAGTAAAATAAAAATACGTGAATGAAAAATCTAATATGTCAGTGAGCAGATAAAGCAGGGAAAGCATATAGAGTTCTAGGCAGGAGGTGGAACTTTCATTTGTAAATATGGTGCTCAAGGAAGGCTTCACTTTGGCAGTTAAGCAAAGATCCAAGTTGGTGAAGAAGCTATATGTACACCAGGGGAAGAAATGTTAAGATGTGGTCAGATTCTTTTATATTTTGAAGGTAGATACAGTGGACTTTGCAGGTAGATAAAATGTGTGATGTGAAAGAGAAAAGGAATCAAGGATGATGCCAACTATTTTGATCTAGAATCAAGGATAATGTCAACTATTTTGATCTAAGCAAGTGGAAGGATGGAACTAACGTTTACTGAGTTCAGGAAGATCTTAAATGGAATAAGTTTGGAGTGGAGGCAGGATTAGAAGGTCAGTTAGATATCCAAATGAGGGAAGTAGGAGGGAGAAATTAAGGCAGAGATATAAATTTGGGAGTCATAAGGATGTAGCTGTTATTTAAAGCCATTAAGACTGGATGTGATCATCAAGGAAGTGAGTGTATACAGAGAAGAGGTCAAAGGACTGAGCCCTTGGACTATTATTATTTAGAAATCAATGAGGTGAAGTAGAATTAGGACAGAGGAAATTGAGTAGTGACCAGTGAAGTGGAAGACAAAGCTGAACACTGTTTCAAGGGGGGAGTGATTAATTGTGTCAAGTAAGAGGACTGAGAAGTGATCACTGGATTTAACTACATGGAGGATATTAGCGACCTTAAATGAGAACAGCTTTGATGAAGGGGGTAGGACAAAAAGCTTGATTGGAGTGAGTTTAAGAGAGAATAAGGGGAATTCTCTCTTAAATAGGGGGAGAGGAATTGGAGTTAGGTATAGACAGTTATTCAAGGAGTTTTGCTTTAAGTAGAATTAAAGAAATGGGGGACTTTAATTTTTTTAATTTATTCATTTATTTAAAGGAGTTTTGCTTTAAATGGGATTAGGGGAATGGGGGGTTCTCACTTTTAAAATGTATATATTCATTTAACATATGTGGTTGCCTCCTGTATGCCAGGCAGTATTCTGGGTTTCTAAGATAACACCATTGGGGAAATAAATACCTGCTCATTTGCAGTTTTTCTAGCATATAACAAAATATAAGAACAAATATTGCTAAGGCTTAGGTAGACATGATTTAAGGCAGTGCACCTCCTAATGTAATGCACTGATGAATCACCTGGGGATCTTGTTAAAACGTAGATTCTGATTCAGAGGTACGTTGAGTATCAAGGATCTAAGATTTTTCCTCCTTGACACAGAAGCTACTCAGACTTTTCACATTTTGCTGGATTTTGAGCTTGATAACAGACTATTTAATGAGTTTCAATAAGATTTTGATTGTATTAAGGAATTGTTAACATTTTTAGATTTGATAATGATATTGTGGTTATGTTTTTTCAAAGTCCATATCTGTGTAAAAACATACGGAAATACATATAAATAAAAGGTAAGATCTAGGATTTGTTTCAGAATAGTATGGGAGGATGGGCAGTGGATGAGGTGTGCATGGGGCAGGATTAGATGGCTTTTGGGACTGGATGATGGTTTTATAGGGGTTCATTATACTATTGAATATGTTTCAGAATTCTCTGTAATAAAAAGTTTTTTTAAAAATGCAGTAACCAGGGACCGGATCTCAAGTTCTAGAGTTCACTGTCTTGATTTAAGACCATATGTGTGTTTGAGTTTTTCTCAGCTGAATCAAGTATGTCTGGCTTATATCTGTTAAGTTGTTGGCCTGCGTTAATCAACATGAGTTTTTGTTACTTAGCTTGTCTCGGGGTTTGTTGCATTTGTACTCATTTCTTTGCTTCCTCTTTAGGCCTCGCCTTGGAGTCACTCTTCACAAGGTTGTGGTAGCAGGAGCTCTTTATCTTTTGTTCTCTGGCATGGAAGGGGTCCTCAGAGTTACTGGGGTCAGTATTGCTTAATCAGAGTTTTTGTGGTCATTTCAGATATATAGTTTTTGTCTTGAGGAGGTTAATTGGAAATGTCTGTGGGCTTCTTTACTACTTCCTCTAAGTCACCTTTGGGCTGTGGTTTACCAAACGTATGTATAATTCATTTTTTCTTTTTAATCTATCTATTAGAGCTTCATAAATTTAATGTGTGATGGGGAATGAACACTTTCCCACCTGTCCCCAGATTACTGCTTATTTACTAGTTCCCCAGTGGGAAGCAGCAATGGAGCAGCTGGCTCCATTCTTGCGTAAGTGACAAACATTGTAATCATGCACTTGCTGGTTAATCTGATTTTTGTTTTAAAGTGACAGTGCTCTTTGCTTAATCAGCACTTGCATTTCAGAGGCTTTCTTAAAATTCAACTGACTATACTTTACATAATTATTTACAATTACATAATTATGCCTTTTGTTAGGGAAGGAAACCAAAGCACTGAGACATATGTGATAAAGAAATTTATGTTAGAGCTGGATTAATGTGAAGAAGTGGGCCTCCCTAGGTCATTCCAGTTATTTTCCTATTTATTTAAAAATTTCTGTCTGCAATAACTTGTTAGATTCAAGATGGTAAATGCTGTAAACTTTTCTCTCAATTAAACAGGGCTCAGTAAGTTTTGCAACAAATTGCCCCTTAAATGAAACACTTTATGGATGCAAATTTGGTTTTCAAACCACACTGTCCTCTGTATGTAATTTCCTTAGACTTTCAGCAACTTTAACCACCTGTCAATTTCATTTTCTTTCTTCTGCTGCTGTAGTATTTTTCTTATCCTTTGGCTTTGATAGTAAACCTGGCCCTCTCAGCAGTTGATGCCTGTATTATTTTATGGATATCCTTTCAGTAATGCCCTGGTGATTGGGTAGTTAGGGTTAAATAAATAGCGTCTTAAACTTTATGAAAGCAAGCAGCATAGTTTTGGAGATAGATACTTGCCTTACATCTTATTTTGAAAAATACATTGTATATTACAATTCCAGAAATCAATAATTCTTAGTATATTAATGATGCAGTAATTTTAAATATGAGAAGGGTCTTTAGGACTTATAGCCAAAACCAAAATGATGGGAAATGATAGGATGGAATGGGAACTTATACTGCCATAAAGTTTTTGGTGTGATCGCTTCTTACCATCGATCTTAGGGTGCTAAGAACTCTATTAGCACGTTATAACTCTGTATTAAAAAAAAAACACTTATTAGTTAGCAGCACGTTTCATTGTACTGAGATTGTAATCAACAATTTGTGTAAAATGCTTATAGCTGTATATTATACATGATGGTTTGTCAGAAGGGAAGAATGATGCAGGTGCCAAATGTTACTACCTTTTTGTTTTCTTTCAGTTCAAATGCAAAACCACTCCAGATGATTATATAAATGCAGAATCTTGTGCTGGTTTCATCTCTGTTCCTCTCTGGACATCTCTTTTTTCACCACCTCTTTTTCTTTGTCTGCAGGCCCAGACTGATCTTGCTTCCTTGGCCTTTATCCCCTTGGCTTTCCTAGACACTGCCCTGTGCTGGTGGATATCCTTCTCATTGGATTCTTTGATGGCAGTCCATTTTCTCCTTTTTGGAGATGGGTTTCCATTGATCTTTCTGCAAAGATTTTTTTTTTTTTTTTAACAGTTTTGTTGATTACTCCTTAGTCTGGGATTAGGGTGTTTTTAGTCTAACAACCTGGGGCCTCAGGTAAGCAGTTTTTTTGGTTTTAATTTTTAAAATTGCATCAGAAATTGGTGACTGTGATCTGAGCACAAGATAAAAGCTTGTGGCTTTCCTTTTTTTTTTTTTAATGAACATTTCACTTTAATTTTGGACTTATTTGTGCACCCCACTTAGCATTAGAATCACTGGCCGCTCTGCTCCTGACATTTCTTTCAGCCTCTAGGAATTATTAAATGCTTTGAAAATTATGAAAAGATTTTGATTCTTAAAATGTGGTTTGGGGACTACATAAGGTTGTTTGACTCTCTTAAAATTCTATGTAGGTTTAGCAGATTTAAATCCTTATGGGGTAAGTGTTTTATATCCCTGTTCAAAAGCTGACTTGGGATTGTCTGAAGGCTTCCACTCTTTGAAGTAAATATTGATTCATTTGCAGGTGAAGTCAGTCAGCATGTAACAGACAAATTTCTATTTAAGTAATCGTTTTCTCTTGCTTCTTAAAATTAAATACTGTTTATTAGGGACTTGGCCTATTGGATGAAGGATTTGGCTTTTGGGACTTTTATCCTTTTTTTTTTTTTTTAAATTTGTGTTGCTTTTTGTGTATTTGCTTCTATGTGCAATATTATTGTCTTGATAAACTGTTATAAATGGCTGAATGTAAACAAAATAATAATTTTATGGATTTGAGTAGATTATCATATATCAAAAATCTTTGAAATCGAAGTGTTCTTGCTTCAAATGGTCAAGCTTTTCCAGATCACTATCTTTCAAGTGTGCTTTGTGAACCTCTATAAATATTAGGAGGAGTGGAGAGAGGAAAGTGGGACTGGACCAAACAATGAGATAACCCAGTGTTTAGGTAGCAGCTTGTTAATAAGTCTTTGTCAAAGCACAGACCAAGCTCCACCTCATTCATTTTTGTATCTGCTCATTCTGAAAGTCAGACATGAGAGCAGATATCCTCTTCAGTAGTCATCAATTCCCTTCCTGTCTTCTGTGGCAACTTCTCCTTGGGAATAATGTTCTGAAAATGGAGAGTCATTACTTTTAGAGCCTAACTGCCAGGAATACTCAGCCAATTGTAATTGTACTGTCCTTTTAATTCAGGATTGATCTGGCAGCTGATGGCAGTTCTCTTAATATGGCACAAGGGGTCTAAGTGTAGAACTCTGGAAGGTTGTAGGCACAAGTGTATTTATGACCCTAGACTGGATTACCTGGGACAGTGAGAACAGAGCTACCTACCTTAAAGGAAGAGAGAAGATAATGCTGACTTCTCTTCCCTTACCTGTTACTCATTTTCATTTCATTTTCTTCCATTTGTCTTTCTTTTTCTTTTTGTTTCTCTAGAAAGCTGCTTCCTGTCTTTATTTCTCTTTTTAATATTTTCCTCTTTTTTCTTCTTATTTTTCTCCATTCTCATTTTATCCTGGTTCTGTCTTCTCTTCAGTATCTCATTGAAAATGAAGACTTTCTTATTAATCATGGTGAAGCTTGGGGTGTTTGTGAGATTGAGAATAAGAGAGCTGTAAGTCCTCTGGGATCCATAGCTCTATCATTATGACCCCAGATCCTCAGAAACTTGAGGATTAATTTAATAGCTTATGGTTTTTCTGAATGTTGATTTCCTTGACCTTCAAACACATATTTATTAGCCTGACTCAAACAATGAAGCTATTAAAACTTCGGAGGAACATTGTAAAACTCTCTTTGTACCGACATTTCACCAACACACTTATCTTGGCAGTGGCAGGTAAGTTGGGGACTTTCTTCCTGATGTTTAAATGTGATCCTTTTAGAACAGAGATTCTTAACCTGAGAGGTTATAGGTGTGCTCTGTAAAATTACATGGAAAAGTTTTGTGCATTTTACTTGGGGAAGGGGTCTTTAGCTTTTGTCATTCTCCAAGGGGTCTGTGGTTCAAAAAAGATTGAGAACCATTTAGTTTAAGTATAATAGATGAAAATTAATTCAGCTGTTAGTATATCCTGTCTCCATTCTTTTTCTTGAGGCAAGTTAGCTTGAGTGCCATAGAGCATTCAGATTCCTTTTAGAAGACATTAATACTTACTTGGTTTTATTAAATAGCTATAGTATTTTAGGTTAGGGTACATTGCCATTATACTCCTTTTATGTATGTTACTAAGCATGCATAAAATATAGACATTAGGTAGACCATAGCCAAAGTAGGCTTATTTTCTGCCTTTTGGCCCTTGTAGCAGGAAAAGTGAAGTCCGGCCTGTGATTGGAACCAACAGTTATGTTTGTCGTGCAGTCATTTTATCAGCCTTTTTTTCCCCCATCTGACCAGCTAAAGAAAAATTAGCATTACTATACTAAGGATTAAAGGAAGGGGAAAAATTGTATTATTGATATTGCTGGGAAAAGCCACGTTTCCAATTCTCAGGGTTACTGAAGTAGCCAGATAGTAAACAAAACTATTCTTTAAGTACAGAAAGGTTTGACAAGAGTACATGGGCCTTGTATAGAGTAATTAAGTAAATTTGTATTGAATAAATATGTTAAAATAACAGAAAGTGACGGTGATGTTTGGGGGTTAGGGATGTGGGGGATTCCACTTAACCAGAATTGGAGAATGTAATTGGGGATGTAAACCAACATTCATACTGACCAGGTTTTATATTTCCTCTTAGCATCTATTGTGTTTATCATCTGGACAACCATGAAGTTCAGGATAGTGACTTGTCAGTCGGTGAGTTAACAAACACATGCATTTAGGAATAGTGTACTGTTTGTTATACACAGACAATGATGTTGATGACAGTGGTAAGGTTTGTACCTTATAAAAAATTAGGGTTAGGGCTTCCCTGCTGGCGCAGTAGTTGAGAGTCCACCTGCAGATGCAGGGGACACGGGTTCATGCCCCAGTCTGGGAAGATCCCACATGCCGCGGAGCCTGTGCTCCTCAACGGGAGAGGCCACAACAGTGAGAGGCCCACGTACCGCAAAAAAAAAAAAAAAAAAATTAGGGTTAGGTCTCCACTCTGAGGGTTAGTATGCTTCTCTCCTCTTGAGTATTCTATATGTATCATATACTATATATACTAGTAGTTCAAGAGAATTTTATAAGTGATAACTACAGTCTGCCATAACCCAATTTTGCTTTAACTAAAAATTCTCAAATAAGAAATCCAGAGTCTTAAATACTAAGTATGTGTGAATAATGCTAATCTGAGTAAAAACCATGTCCTTAAGATCTGAGCACAAAGACTATGGCCAGTAGCATTTCTTTGGAGGCAGCTATGGCTCTGTTTTGGTAAAACTAAATAAATGAAAATGAAAATTATAAAAAATAACAACCTGATGTTACTTTCTCTTACCTTATATAAAAACCCTTCCCTAAAGATTCTCAGAGCTGTAATGAAGCATTGACAAGCACTCTGTTTGGTTAGTGCCTTTTCTTTAACAATGGTAATCACTACAAGGGAAGAAATTAGGTTCATTCACTTTGTGCTTGGCGCAGTGCTTGTTAGCATATATAGCAGGCCCTTAGTAAATATAAGTTGAATGAATAAACAAGTAGTTCTTGTTCTATGCAAAGGGCTTTGCGAACAAAGGGTTAAGATAATGTATATAAATGTGTTTTTTCCCCTTTTGGTAGGATTGGCGGGAGCTCTGGGTGGATGATGCCATCTGGCGGTTGCTGTTCTCCATGATCCTCTTTGTCATCATGGTTCTCTGGCGACCATCTGCAAACAACCAGAGGTTTGGGGATTCTTCTTATTTACGCTGCTAACCATTGAATGGCCACGTTATCGATTGGGGTGGTTCAGTGGGTGACACTGTCAGGGCTGTATCATGTAATGGAAACAGTACTCATTGGGTCTGGACTCAGGAAATTGGGTTCATGTCTCAGCTCTCCTATTAATGTGAGTTGTGTTTTTTGGCATGCTGCCTCTTTTCACCTCTCTGAACCTTAGTTTCCTCTTCATAAAAGAGGGGGAATTGATACCTATTGATATGAGGTCCCTTTCAGTTCTGCCATCTTCTGTTAATATAAGTATTTGTATGGGTAAATAAGGGAGGTAGATAGATTGTGACAATTGTAATGAGAGTCTCACCTATCTAGTGTCCAGAAGGAAGTAACAATTTCTATAGTCGGTAGCTCAGCTTATTTTGTAACAACAGAGAGGGTAAAATGAAAACTTAAGTGACTGACTATGGAATAAAAATCAACATGTGAATTTGCTTTGTCTAACTATAGGCAAATCTCAGTTATTTACGAATTGGCTATCTTTATTTTGTTATTAGCCATGCCTTTATTTCCCTTCTTTTTTTCCCCCTCTTCATGTGCTTTTAGACAGTTAAGAGCTTATATTATGCAGCTATACCACCGAAGAAGGAAAAGGATGAGATGATATAACTAAGGGTCTTGTGACCCTCCTTTACATTAATCTTTTTTTTTTTTTTGTAGATAGACCTCTTGCAGATTTATTTCTGTGTCATGTTATATATAGATATATGTATATATACTCTTTTTATTACAATATATCTCCTGCCCTTCCCCCACCAAATTCACAAAAGGAAGTATAAATCCGTCCAGGATTGCCATCAGGCTTTCTAAGATAGTCAGGGCCAAGAATGAACCATCTCACAACAGCCCAAGAAACAGCTGCCCTTAGGCTATGGAGTCATCAAAGCAGTAGCATTCCAGGACCCAAGGTGAGGAAAGAGGAAAGGAAACAACAGCAGTGTGACAGGATTCTGGGTTGAAAGTGTCCTAGACTTTCATCAATGACTCCTAGAAAGGCAGGCTGGCTCCCAGAACTCTCAGGATGGGAATAAAGGTGGGAGCCTTGTGGCTCTTCGGATGCTCCCCAAATAGCCTGGGGGCAGGGAGTAAGAGCTGGGGGTTAGGTATGCAGGGCTGGGGTGGTGGGAGAAGGAACACGTGTGGGTTATGCTGAGGACATAGCAGCCCTGCCTAGTCAATGACATAAACAGGGACGGATGCTGGCTTCTAAAGAAATAGGGGAGAGAGCATGGCAGGGAGCAGGAGGGAACAATGGGACACATAAGGAAGTTAGGTACAGGACTTCCCTGGTGGCTCAGTGGTTAAGAACCCGCCTGCCAATGCAGGGGACACAGGTTTAACTCCTGGTCTGGGAAGATCCCACATGTCGCAGAGCAACTAAACCCATGCACCACAACTACTGAGCCTGCGCTCTAGAGTCCGTGAGCCACAACTACTGATCCCGCATGCCGCAACTGCTGAAGCCTGCGTGCCTAGAGCCTGTGCTCTGCAATAAGAGAAGCCACCGCAATGAGAAGCCCTTGCACCGCAACGAAGACCCAACACAGCCAAAAATAAATAAATAAATTTATTAAAAAGAGAGAGAAAAGGGAAAAAGAAAGAAAGTCACATAAAACAAAAAGTACCAACAAAAACATGACTTGGGGGCTTCCCTGGTGGCGCAGTGGTTGAGAGTCTGCCTGCTGATGCAGGCTACACGGGTTTGTGCCCTAGTCCCGGAAGATCCCACATGCCACGGAGTGGCTGGGCCCGTGAGCCATGGCCGCTGAGCCTGCATGTCCGGAGCCTGTGCTCTGCAACAGGAGAGGCCACAACAGTGAGAGGCCCGCATACTGCAAAAACAAAAACAAAAACAAACCCATGTACTTGCCTCCTCCCTTGGGAGTCGGGGAGAGAAGAAGGGAGGTGTGAAGGGTCATGAACCTAGGATTATCAACTGGTCAGGGGCACAAGAAAGCTCTCTGAGGACTCCTAAGGGGCAGGCAGATAGCTGGGGTCCCACAGTCCCAGGGAAGAAATGACAGTCCCTTCAGTTCGACCTGGACCAAATCTTGGTGCTCCCTCAGAGCCCCTTGCCCTTTGAGGCTTTCTCGCTGGGCTGGCACTGGTTGGTGCCAGGAGTTGGTTCCCTCAGCTCAGTCACGTGTTGCTCAGGTTCCTGAGATGTGGCTACATGGCTCACCTGCTCCTCAGTGCCTGACAGCACCACTTTGCTGCCCACTCACCACTCCTGCAGGGTTCAGGCAGTGGCACTGAGGTCCTGGTGCTGGATGTCAACCTCCAGTCTCTGGTTGGGCTGGTCGAGGGAGGCGAATCACGTCAGCGTACACGGCCTCAGTGACAGGGTCTTCCAGATGCCACACGTTCTGCAGGACAAGGGCCTCCAGTGGTACTGCATATAGGATACACTTGACTTTGGCAGCCAGGGTGACGATTGATAGATGCCAAAACTTAACCCTTCTGAGCCTCTGTGAGTGGAGGAAGATTCTGGGCTTCAGCTAAGTGGTCAGCATGTGTCCTGTAAGCAAACACTGTGAGCAGCCGAAATGTGGACTGTGGAAGCAAACGTCCCTTTCACCCACCTCTCTTCCAGCACACTGTGTGAGGCCACTGCTCTGTCACTTCCAGCAGCTGTTCCCAGCCTTTCCTGCCACCTCCCTCTACACTGATCTATTGATCTTCTGTTCACTTGCTAGCTATATCTATACATAAAATTTTTCCCTTTCTTTAGTCTTTTTTTTGTGTGTGTGGTACACGGGCCTCTCACTGTTGTGGCCTCTCCCGTTGCGGAGCACAGGCTCTGGACGCGCAGGCTTAGCGGCCATGGCTCATGGGCCCAGCCACTCCGTGGCATGTGGGATCTTCCCTGACCGGGGCATGAACCCGTGTCCCCTGCATCGGCAGGCGGACCCTCAGCCACTGCGCCATCAGGGAAGCCCTCTTTAGTCTTTAAAAATTTTTTTTTGCTTTACCTGTCCTCTTCCTTTCTCCTTTTTTAAAAAGCATTGTGCCCACTCCCTATAACTCCAGTGTTAACAGCCCAATGTGATGTATCCTGCCACATTTTATTCCTTGTTCATATGTGGAATCTTTTACTCACTCAACAGTGCATAGTGGAAATGCCTTCCAAGACAACTGGTTTAAATTAAACTCATCTATTTTCATGGATGGCATTATATTACATAGTACAGATGTAGTATAGTTAATTAACTTGTTTCCCTGTTCATGGGCATTTGGACTATTTCCAGTTTGGTTGTTTTAGGGTCCTCAAGATCACTTTTTTTTCTTTTAATGTATCTATTTTATTTATTTATTTTCGGCTGCGTTGGGTCTTCTTTGCTGTGCACTGGCTTTCTCTAGTTGCGGCGAGCGGGGACTACTCTTCATTTAGGTGTGCTGACTTCTCATTGTGGGGGCTTCTCTTGTTGTGGAGCACGGGCTCTAGGCGCTTGGGCTTCAGTAGTTGTGGCTCACGGGCTTAGTTGCTCCGCAGCATGTGGGATCTCCCCGGACCAGGGCTTGAATCCGTGTCCCCTGCATTGGCAGGCAGATTCTTAACTGCTGCCCCACCAGGGAAGCCCAAGACCACATATGTTTAAAAGGACTCATGAGACTCAGCATACAGTTGTACTTGGAGCAAAGGTTTAGGGACTTCCCTTTCCGTTTCCTTCAGGGAAAGGCTTTTAAAGACAGAGTAAGGGAGCAGGGGTGTGGGGTGCATGATCAGCTTGTAGACATTTTTCTGATTGGTTAGAGGTGAGGTAATCCTGTCAGCCTTCTGGTTCCAACCAGTCTAGGATCTACAGGCTTTTGGCAGCACACAGTTAACTTCTTCCACCTGGTGTGGGTTTCAGTATCGGCAAAACAGCGCAAAGGATATGGCTCAGCATATTATCCATAGCCCTTAAGGAGGAACTAAAGGTCCTTGACTTGGTTTAATGGCTAAACTATTATTATTTTGTCTTGCTTGACTGTTTTCCTTTGCTTCTACATTTTCTCATTTCTCTGATTAAATTTATTCTTTGGAACTCGGGGAAGGTCTAGGAAGCTAAAGTTTTTCTAAAGACAGGCAGAGGGTTTGGGGCCAGGGAAGAGGGGTTATCCCAGGAAGGTCCCATAGGGTCTTGCTCGGTTACATACATTTATTTTTATACACTCGAATACCCCTATGCCTCATTTTTTTTCTCTCATTGCACTTATTATCTTCTAAAATCTATATACTTTATTTATTACTTACTATCTATCTTCTCTTCCTATCCCCCAACCCTCAAACCAGATGTAAGTTCCATGAAGGCCAAAAACTATTCCTGGCTACATGGAGTTAGCCAAGCTGCAAAATCTGAGGGAATGGTCCCTATAAGACTGTCCTCACTTCTGATACACAGTTGCGAGTTCAAGGGTTTGCAAAACCGTCTCAGGTTTGATTATTCACTAAAAGGACTCAGAACTCACTGAAAGCTGTTATGTTGATGGCTATAGTTTATTACAGAAAAAGGATAAAAATTAAAATCAGCCAAGGGGAGAGACTTACAGTACAGAGTCCGGGAGGGGTCCAAATGCGGCATTTCCAGTTGTCTGCTCCCATGGAGTCACAGATGGTGTTCCCTCCTCCTGGTTGCAGTGTGTGACAGTACACACTGAGTATTGCCAACCAAGGGAAACTCACCCGAGCCTTTGGTGTCCAGAGATTTTACTGGGGCTCGACCACCTACTATCTGTGTGGCTGAACTTCAGTCTCCAAGGAGGGCCTGGAGGTCAGGCTTATCTTTAATTGCTAGTTCCTCTGGAGGCCAGAAGTAACATTGTGTGCCCCAGAGACCTTGTCACAGGTCACACTGTTAGACTGTCCTGTGGCCAGAGCCAAACTGGGTGACCAGAGACACTCCCATCATGCAGGACATGCCAGGGGCATAGAGATCACCTCTCAGTAGTCAAGGGCAAAACCAGTCCTCTCTTTGTGTACACAAGGTTAAATTTTCACTACACACTGGCACATAGCAGATGCTCAGTACATATTAGTGAGTGGCCTTGAGATTGCTGGGTTATAGGGTATGTGTATTTGTAATTTTTAAAGTATGACCAGATTGTATTCCAAAAAAAATCTGAAACAAATTGCGTATCTACCAACAGTGGTATGAGGAGCTCTTTCCTCTTCCCTTCTACACTCCCATTATTTTATTTAATTTTTGCAGATCTGATGGATGAGCGTTAATATTCAGTGTTACTTTTATTTGCATTTAAGACTGAGCTAACTTTTTGTGTCTTTTATATGTTTACCGTCAGTTACATCAATCAGCTTTTTATATCTTTGGCTATTTTTTTATTGCCTTGTTGATCATTTTTGTATTGATTTGTAGGAATTCTTAATATATTTTAGATGCCAATATTCCAGATATTTCCAATGTTCAAGTATTCCAGATATTTTCTCCTAGTTTGATTATCTTTGAACTTTTTTTAGTGATGTTTTTGGTTATAGAAAAACTCAAAAATGTGGAGTCAAATTTGTCATTTTTTTTCCTTCACAGATTATACATTTTGTGTTCTAAGAAAATTATTTCCTACCTTGAGGTGAAGTCATAAAGTTCTTCTATAAGTTTTAAAAAAATTTCACAGTTGAGCTTTCATTCATAAAGAGTATGTTTGTTTATAGGATCTCTTGTCCCTTTTGCTCTCGTCCTGCTCAGTAGCACATTGTCTTAATCTTAATTATCTTAGCTTCCTGATAAATCTTGTATCTCCAGGGCCTAAACCGCCCTCCCCCTTAATCTTCTTTTTAAAAAATATACTTTGTTATTGGGTCTTTGCTTTAAAAAAAAAAAAAAAAGGAAATCAGCTTATTTAATTCTAGGAAAACCTTATGAGATTTTGATTGCAATCTAATTAAGCTTAATGGATTAATTAGGGAAATTTTGTATCTTTTTGATAATCCCATCCTTGAGTGTGTTATCTCTCCATTTTTCAATCCTTTCAGTGCCTCGGTTATGTTTTATAACTTTAAATGTGTTTTTTAAAAACCTTTGTGGATCTTATGGATGCAACCTCTTTTAAAATAATAATTTAGGCTTTTCCAATTATGTAGGAATGCTATTGATTTTTGTATATCACATCCATTAACTCTCCTGTGTTACCTTGTTCTAATAATTTCTAGATTTTCTCATTAGATTGGTTATTATCTCAAATTAATAGTCTTCCGGTCTCATTTCTGATTCTTGTGTTTGCTAGGCCTTCCTGTATAATACTGAATAGAGGAAATGAGAGTGGGCCTCTTCATCTTATGCTGACTTTAAAAGAAATGCATCTCAAGGATCACATTGACTTTGATATTTACTGTGAATTTTTTTTTTTTTTTTTTTTTTTGGTGGTATGTGGGCCTCTCACTGTTGTGGCCTTTCCCATTGCGGAGCACAGGCTCTGGACACGCAGGCTCAGCGGCCATGGCTCATGGGCCCAGCCGCTCCGCGGCATGTGGGATCTTCCCGGACTGGAGCACGAACCAGTGTCCCCTGCATCAGCAGGCGGACTCTCAACCACTGCGCCCATACTGTGAATTTTTGTTAGTTACCCTTTATCAGGTTACAGGTGTTCCCTATTATTCCTAGCTTATAAGGAGTTTTATCAGGTAAGGGTGATTTTAAAACAAAGTAGAGTGAAAGTAATAGGCAACAGTAAAATGGAAAGTGCAGAATGAGTTCAAAGCTAAAGCATTCTAGGAATTACCTATCTGGTAGCTGCTTTGCTGAATCTCTTGTAAGTTGCGAAGGAAAGATAACAGATATTCCAGATCAGGCCTTCATCTTCTCAGCTTCCCACTTAGAAATTGAGATTTTAAATTACTTGGAACACAACAAGATCAGGCTTTCCCAATCATAACTACCAATTTGAAGTCTGAAATTTTGAATTACAAGAGAATTTACTTACCCCTGTGTGATACATATGCTTATAAGTGAACATTTATTGAGTGCTTACTGTGAGGTATTGTTCTAAGCACTCTATTTGAGATGACTTACCTGCTTTTTTCATTACCTCTATAAGTAATGTTCTGTTATTATTCCCATCTACAAATGAGGAACCTGGGGCACAGAGAGAATAGGTAACTTGTGTAAGGTCACAAGTAGTCTGTGGCTGAGCCTGCACTCATAAATATGATACTGTCCTGCTTCTCTCTTGTTAATAGCGGCAATTGAGAGCTTTCTGAAGGGGAAGAATTACTTTATTATTCACTAAACTGATGTAATGAATGACTATAATTGAGGTTTCAATAATTAGTCCTGTAAAATCCAGATAGTGGAGTAGTTTTTTTTAGTTTTCTAATTTTTTCCTTCTGTTACCTTTGTTCTGTCAGGTTTGCCTTTTCACCATTGTCTGAGGAAGAGGAGGAGGATGAACAAAAGGAACCTATGCTGAAAGAAAGCTTTGGTAGTGATAAAATTCACCTTTTGTGCTTTAAATATTCTTTTCTGGTTTTTAGAAATAGAGTAAAAGAAGTATAACATTTTGAGTATCAAAATCAAGAGACTTTGATGCATGTATTTATTCTTTTACAACATGTTCTTCAGTTTGATATGCAGTGAAGTTAGGGGGAAGTGAAAGTAAGGGTATGAATCTTTAGATGAAACCATGTTCAGTAAATAATGGCACATTAAATGTCCAGTTTACTTGCTAGAGATGGGCTGAAAACTTGACTTTGAACTTTGCAGCACAAATGTAAAGATGGAAAAACTTATCTGTAGTATAATTTAGTGCCAATAAGCTTAAAATAAAGCTCTGAATCCATTTTTGCTATCAATGCTGGTCTACTGACCTAGTTAACCAGTGTATTTTTTTTCTTCTACAGAAGGAATGAAAATGAGAAGTACCAAACAAGAACCAAATGGAAATAGTAAATTAAACAAAGCAGTAAGTATGACTTCTTTTTTTTTTTTTCTGTCTAGGACCTAGTAATCTTTTAACTAGATGGTTTGCTGCTATGTCCTGAAAAGGTTCCAGACCATTCTGATGGTTCTGTTTAATGGTTTTCATCAATGAAATCATAGCCCCATTAATAATCTAAGGTGATCTTTTTTGTAGTAAAGATGATTTTTTCAAAACTACAATGAGGTATCACCTCACACCGGTCAGAATGGCCATCATTAAAAAGTCTACAAAAAAAAAATAGTCTACAAATAACAAATGCTGGAGAGGGTGTGGAGAAAAAGGAACTCTCCTACACTATTGGTGGGAATGTAAGCTGGTGCAGCCACTATGGAAAACAGTATGGCGGTTCCTCAAAAAACTAAAAATAGAGTTGTCATATGATCCAGCAATTCTACTCCTGGGCATATATCTGGACAAAACTGTAATTCAAAAAGATACATGCACCCCTATATCCATAGCAGCACTGTTCACAATAGCCAAGACATGGAAACAGCCTAAATGTCCATCAACAGATGAATGAATAAAGAGGATGTGGTACATATATATACCACGGAATACTACTCAGCCATAAAAAAGAATGAAATAATGCCATTTGCAGCAACGTGGATGGACTTAATCTCTGTCATACTAAGTGAAGTAAGTCAGAAAGAGAAAGACAAATACCATATGATAACACTTATATGTGGAATCTAAAATATGATACAAATGAACCTATCTACGAAACAGAAAAAGACTCACAGACATAGAGAACAGACTTGTGGTTGTCAAGGCGGGGGGTGGGAGAGGGAAGGATTGGGAGTTTGGGATTAGCAGGTGCAAACTATTATATATAGGATGGGTAAACAACAAGGACCTACTGTATAGCACAGGGAGTGCTACTCAATACTCTGTAATGACCTATATGGGAAAAGAATCTAAAAAGGAGTGGATATATGTATATGTATAACTGATTCACTTTGCTGTACACCTGAAACTAACACAAGATTGTAAATCAACTATACTCCAATAAAGATTTTTTTTTAAATTCTGTGATAAACCATAATGGAAAAGAATGTGAAAAAGAATATATATATGTATAACTGAATCACTTTGCTGCACGGTAGAAATTAACACGGCATTGTAAATCAACTGTATACTTCAATTTTTTTTTTTTTTTTTTTTGCGGTACGCGGGCCTCTCACTGTTGTGGCCTCTCCCTTTGCGGAGCACAGGCTCCGGACGCACAGGCTCAGCGGCCATGGCTCATGGGCCTCGCCGCTCCGCGGCATGTGGGATATTCCCGGACTGGGGCACAAACCTGTGTCCCCTGCATCGGCAGGCGGACTCTCAACCGCTGCGCCACCAGGGAAGCCCTGTATACTTCAATTTTTTAAAAAAATCAAGAGTTTTTCAGTCAGCTTTTTTTTCCTTAAGAACTGTGCATTCACTCTGCATTTAAAAGGGCTTTAGAATTTATCTCAGTTTTAAGGAGCAAAGCTTACATGAAGCAAAAACTCTAGGTATTAGATTACTGAGAAGAAAGCATTTAGGGATGAGGATATCATTTTATATTTCATTCATATAGTTTAGTTTTTTAAATTAAATTATTTGACTTTTCTGTTATTTGTCCTGTTATGTGAACATACTAGTTCAGAGTGACAAGAGACTAAATTGAGACCTCTTTAGATCGTTACTTGAGATGTATATTTTGGTGCATTTTGGTAACATCTGGCATTTATATGTTCTCAGCAGGAAGATGATTTAAAGTGGGTAGAAGAGAATGTTCCTTCATCTGTGACAGATGTGTAAGTTTTTGAATCCTTACCACAAGAATCCTTTTTCACAGTTAGTATTACTTTTATTATTTTAAATGAATGAGCTGAAGAGCATAGTAATGAGAATGCTTGTAGTTAACTCTAGAAGTAAAAGGTTAAATTACTGAAATAATTTGAAGTGTTAAAAATATTAAAAAGATGTTAGAAAATAAAGACCAGGAATGATATACAAACAAAAATAATCCAGATTATTCATTCAGATGACACTTCTGCTCAGAAAGATTTAGCTATAGGTCTTCCTAAAATCAGTGGGATAATCCTTTTGGAATTTTTGAGTTCCTTTCCATGCCTATAATTTTAATTAAACATTGTTCCTATTAAAGTCCATACAATTCTAGTAACTGTGATTCTTTTTTTTTTTTTTTGTATTTGCTTTTTCTTTTCCTGAAATGTCTTCAATGGGATGCAAATCTTAGGTAGTTACAAAAACTTTAAATTGTAGTCATTATTCACTGTCCTTTTTGAACCATTTATGGCTTTATTTTACATTGTTTAGTTTGTTTTTCTCTCTGCAGAGCACTTCCAGCCCTTCTGGATTCAGATGAGGTTAGTAATCAAATCATATGCACATAAACTATGGGTCTGGTGGCTTCTGTTCAAGGAGATTTATTTATATGACTCGGTAATGGACTGATGAACTATAGTTGGTATAGTTGACAAAGGATGAAAAGAGAAATACTAATATTATAACTAAAATATTCAAGAATGTTTCCTTTCTGTACATGTCCTCCTTTTATTTCTTACGAAGTGTGGTCAGACTTGAGAATGTCTTTGTTTAAATTGGGTAGCCAGTACCGTACTCTTCCACTAATTCCTTCGTCTTTAAGAAATTCAAATTTAACCCTTATCTAGTCTAGGCAAAAATAATAAAGAAAAGTTGGGGCTTCCCTGGTGGCGCAGTGGTTGGGAGTCAGCCTGCCGATGCAGGGGACACGGGTTCATGCCCCAGTCCGGGAGGATCCCACATGCCGCGGAGCGGCTGGGCCCGTGAGCCATGGCCGCTGGGCCTGCGCGTCCGGAGCCTGTGCTCCGCAGCGGGAGAGGCCACAACAGTGAGAGGCTCATGTACCGAAAAAAAAAAAAAAAAAAGTTATTTTAATTTACCTACTATGCAGTGTTATCTGTGTCACTGTCCTCCAGATAATAAGGATAATTAGTACCTCTAATGTTTATGTTGATTATTAGTCTTTTAATATGGCTCCATACACTTTATCTAGAAGATTTCACATGAGGTTTTATGTAAGAATTGCAGTCTGAGTTCGTGGAAACCACTTCTAGACGTGTTCTGAATGTTTAGGTTATTCTAGGGTGACGATTTGAGAAAGCCTTTTAAAAGCCTCTGCCCAATTGTGACTTACTGTGTTGGATTGACTGCTAAAAAATGGTCACTTCTCACTGCCCTGCTGTGTGGTGCAGTACACAGTGTCAGATTTCTTAGCTGTTGCATGCATTGAGATAATTGAGAACTCTACCTTTCAGACAAGCCTTTGCTTTTTGTGGTATATTCTGCAGTTCCTAGATCTTTCTCTTGGGAGCCATCTTCTGCTAACAGTTTGCCTTCAGGGTATCCCGTTGGCTCCAGCTCTCCAGACACGCATATTTCAGCCAGAGGAGGCTGAGTATGTGAAACCCAGTTGTGCCATTTATGGGAATATGGGTTTATTGTAGTACTTTTGGTGGCACTGAATTCATCTGTTTATATTTTCCTGTGTGAAAAAATGATTTAAGAACTGAAAAAGAACAATGAATTACAAGAGAAACAAATAAAGGACTAGGAATCAAAACAGCATCAGACTCTTCAACAATGTTGGAAGCTAGAAGATAATAGAACAATGTCTTTGAATTCTGAGAAAAATTATTTTCAAACTAGAATTCTGTACTCAACTATCAATATAAGGGTAAAACAAAGATGTTTTCAGTCATGCAAAAACTAAAATAATTGACATCCTATGTGTGCTTTCTCAGGAAAGTATTAGAAAATGTTATTCATAAAATGAGGGAACTAAAAAGAGAAAGACTTCGGATCCAGGAAGTAAAGGATCCGACACAGAGAGGCAGGGATAAATTCCTAGGATGATGTAAGAAATTCTCAGAGTGTGACAGCTGGGCAACAAGTTTGGAGAACAGCTAGTCCGGAATGGAGCGGGAGAACAGAGAGCTTCAGGGACGAGTATTTCTAAGGGAAAAAACCTGAAAAGGATAGATAATCTGATGTAATTGATCATATTGAAAAGGGATTTACAGTTCTGTCAGAGTTTGGGATAAATTTGTTATAGGTACTTAGCAAATGAAGCAAAGGAAAAATGAAAAAATACTCTAAGGTAAAATTACTATAATTACTGTGAAATTTAATAGTATTACATTAATTTTCTCAATTGAAATGGCATACTATAAATACTATTTTATAGTCAAATGTAATTTTTTTACATGATTTTAAAAAATTATGGTGAAAAACACGTAAAATCTACCATTCTAACCTTTCTCAAGTGCAAAGTGTTGACTTATATGCACATTGCTTTGCAACAGATCTCTAGAACTTTTTCATCATATGTAATTTTAGTCAGCATATTTCATTGAAAGGATATACTATAGTTTGTTTATACAGTCCTATATTTTGAGTGTTGCAGTGGAGATGCTAGTGGCTAAGTCTTTGCCCACATCCTTGACTATTTCATTAAGTTAAATTCCTGAATCAGAGGAGGTACACATTTTTATTAAAGCTTAAGTGACTCTAAAACATACAGTTCCCTTTGATTTGTGGTTTGTTGTCCAGAAGCCTAGAGGTTTTGCTTCAGTTAATCTTGGGACTTGGACATCTGTGTGTATCAAAATCTTCATAGATGGTTAGGAACCATTGCTCTAAATATTTAGTGAACATAAGCAAGTACTTATAGAAAATGTGTGTGTGGTCATCTTTGGAAAAGATATTTGGAATGTAGACCATTTAAAATTAATATACTTAGCATAACCTTTTTCCCCTAGGAACGAATGATCACGCACTTTGAAAGGTCCAAAATGGAGTAAAGAATGGGAAGATTTGCAGCTGAAGATGGCTAGTATCTGGGAAGAGATCAGCTTCTGTGTTAGTCTTTACACTGCTCCATGGGATTAAAGGAGGCAATGACATCCTGATCTGTTCCTTGATCTTTGTGCATTGGAGCTGGCGAGAGGTGTTGGAACAAGGAGAACATTCTATTGAAAACAAGGTCATAGGATGAGAAAAATCTACAAGTTTTTTATTTGCAGCATTGATGCCCCTTTCCCTCCCACACCCTGACATGGATGTTTATGCAACTTGTGTATGTTGTTCCTAAACCTTCTATAATGTTTAAATTGTTTAATCTGTCAAACTAAAAAATTTAACATCTTCTGAAGAACTGTGACATCAACACCATAATAAGTAATATCCAGGAGCAACTGCCTGTAATTTTAATTTATTTAGGGAGTTACATAGGTGATGGGGGAAATTGTTAATTATTTTTGCATTTCCTGGGAAGCCAAGGTTAAATCTTGCAGAGGTAGTTTTGAGAACAAGGAGTCCTTCTGCGTTAAGGAGCCATGGTTCTAACAATGATTAAAAGAACAACCAAAAAAAAAAAGAAAGAAAGAAAGAGAGAGACTGTTACAGTGTGATTTAGATCATTTGAAAAAGCAAAATCAAGTGCAATTTTGTTTACAAACGGTGTATATTAAAGATTTTTCTATTTCAGATGTACTTTAGAGAGAAATATTAGCTTAACTCTTTTGACATCTGCTATTGTGACACATCCCATTGCTGGCAATGTGGTGCACACTCCAGAACTTTTAACTACTGTTTTGTAAGCCTTCAAGGGCAGCATTGCAGAGTCCTAGGCAATGCTTTGCTTGTCTTCATGCCTTTTACTGGGTGTTGCACTAGATGCACAAAGGCACTCCATCGTAAGTGCATGTGAGTGAGCACCCTGTTAAAGGGATTATAATGCTTCAGAAGCAGGAGCTAATACAAAGGAAACAGGTCCTTCTGGCTTAAACAAAAACTTTCTGCATGAAATAGTGTGGAGGCCCTGGACTGCTGCTCATTCTTTAGGATCGACTGTTCTTGTATCTGGTGTTGGTTTAGGGATGGTTTATAAGAAACATCACAAGGTGATGGGATTCATTTGAAGCACTATATTTGTTTGAATGATTTTGTCCAATTTTGCCTTCCCAAGATTTTTTGTTCTACATAGAAAGTTCATGCCACTTTTTAATATTAAAAAATTTTAACAAAATTGATATCTTTTTCTCCAGACTTTCTTTAAAGACCCTTCTTTCTCCCAAACTCTCTCCTGTAGAATTTTCTTTCCATGGTTTTTATTCTATGTTGTCTTATTTTCCACTCAAAGCAGTGACCACACTACTACAATCTTCACTAAAGTGTTAAATATTTATGTAACATTTCTCTATAGTTGTGTATGGTGATTAACAACAACAAAAAAAATCACCTAGATAGTATCTCTAAGAAACAATATGAAGAACTATTCTCAGGTTAACCCATTTGCAAAAGGCTGGTGTTAACTTCATGTGCTTGTTCTTCCACAGTGAAACTTAGCAAGTGAACAGTAGCATAATGCAGCAGGATAGTTGGTCAAATATTTTTCGAGACTGATTAGATATTAACTTGAGACTAGGCTAAAAAAAAAAAAAACCCACCCCGGCCATGTCATGTGGCTTGCAGGGTCTTAGTTTCCTGACCAGGAATTGAACCTGGGCCTTGGCAGTGAAAGTGCCGAGTCCTAACCACTGGACCACCTGGGAATTCCCAAGAACCTGTTGTTTTAAGCAGGAGTGTATAGCACAAATTCTATAGGTTGATTATTCTTTCTGCTTTCTCTTATGGCTTCTTGTGTTACTTTGCTTGGTTATAGTGTATCGGTTCCTAGAAGAGGTTCAGAAGGAATTTGTAGTATCACACTGACCTGTTACCTTAGAGTTTACATTGTTTATTTTGGTCTTGGTCCTTGGGTCTGGAACTACAAGGTATTCGGCCTTCTTCTAGCACAGCAGCTGGTAATTCTAAATTTTCAAGTTGTTCAGTTTCTATGGTGAAAACCACATAGAACCACAAGATTTGTTTAGCAATTTTTCTGTTTCTTACTACTTGAAAATATTTCATTTGATTATCAGAAACAGCATTTGATAAAGATGGGACAGTATTCCTAATGTACAGATGAAGAGACTGTAAAAGTGACCAGGGCCAGTCAGTGGGTTTTTGTTTTTTAACACCTTACATCATAGACTCACTCCTTTTTTCTTTTATATTTTTCTTTAAATCAAATGCTTAATTTTATGACATGTCTGCTGTTTTCTTGGGGCTAAACTGCCAGATACAGACCATTCTTGCATTGGTTCTCAAACTTTAAAGTTCATGGACTCTCCTTGGGGACTTATTAAATGATTACTGGACTCCCCACTCCACAGTTTTTGAGTCACTATGGCTGGAATGAGGTCTGAGATTGCCTAACAAGTTCCCAGGTGATGCTGATCTAGGGACCACACTTTGAGAACCACAGGCTTAGACTAACCCGTAAAATACAAGGGTAAGGTACTCGAACTAGTTGGGTTTATAATGGTAATACTAAAACTACCATTGAGTGCTTAGATTGTTAGCCGTTGCCAAGCGCTCACACGTTAGATAGGTACACAACACTACCATCATTTTGCAGATAAGGAAACTAAGACTTCTAGAGATTGTTTCTTAAACGCCACAGCTACTTAGCTCATTTCCTAAATGGTACGTCTCCATCCCAGGTCTAACCGACACCAGAGCCTGAATTCTTCACTACCCTATGCTGCCCAAGACAGTTGTAAGATTAAAATCCTTTTTCCTTCTTGTTAAGCCCACGGCCACTCGCACTCCACGATGGAGAAGGTCGGTCCAGGGTGAAACGCAGTCTCAGTCACCAGGGCATTCCTCGAGTGTGCTCTAGGAACCGGAGCGGAAGGGGCGAGGCTTCGGTTGCGGAAGGGGCGGGCTTGGCTCTGCAGGAAGTCCGGTGTTGATGATGGCTCTATTGCCCAAGAGCCAGTAGCAGGGGTCCCGGCTCTTCCCTTGGGCTGATTCCGTCCCCACACCCGACCCGGCACAGTCCGGGAGAGACTGCGGCGGCGGCGGCGACTCCGCCCGCCGCCATGCACGACGCCTTTGAACCGGTGCCGATCCTAGAAAAGCTGCCTCTGCAGATCGACTGTCTGGCTGCCTGGGGTGAGCCGAGGGGCCAGGCGGGGTCAGCGCGGGAGCGGCTGGGACCTTTCACGAGGCGAGGGAAGTGGACGGGAGTCTGGCTGTGTGGACTGCGGTCGAACGCCGTCAGAGAGGGGCCTAGGATGAGGGAGGGCAGAGCACTGTTGACAGCGAGGGTGGTGGAGCTGTTTGCTTTTGATGGTTTGTTTGTTTTTTTTGCATTGAACAAGTTAACAGCTATGTCTTTTCCCCCGTAATGATCGCTCATCGCTTACTTCTAATTACTGTAGCTAACTTGTTACTCTCCACTCTTAATCTAGCCGAGTGGTTGATTGCCTTATAGTCAAAATGCCCAAGTTACCTAGCTTTTCTAGGTAGAAGAGCATCATTCCAGGCTGTCATGAAACCTAACCTATAAAAACTTGCATGATCCTTTTGGGATTGGCCAGTGCAGAAAGCAGGGTCAGGTATCTCTTCTCTGCTCCAGAATACAAATGGTTTCTGAAATAAACATTGACTCTTAACTACAAACATTATGCTCCTATCTGTGAGTGTGTGTCTGATAACCAAAGACCAAACAGAAGTAATTTCAGTCTTTCCTGTTAATGTCCAGGTCCTAGAAATCAAGGGCCATAAAAAGGTGGCTCAACCCTCAATCAGATCTTATATTGAGCCAGGTACCCGTGATGGGCCTGGTGGAAGCTGGTGTCCTATTCATTATCTGTGGACAGTGCCACCTAGTCAGAGTTCTCCACATCAGTTTCAGTAAGGTGCTTTCACTCTAGATCTTCTTATTAATGTGTGCCCCTCACCACCACCCCAGCCTTTAGCAGCCCTGGACCTCTTTTTTTTTTTTTATTGAAGTATAGTTGATTTACAATGTTGTGTTAATTTCTACTGTACAGCAAAGTGATTTAGTTATATATATATATATATACACACACATTATTTTTCATATTCTTTTCCATTATGGTTTATCACAGGATATTGAATATAGTTCCCTGTTCTCTACAGTAGGACCTTGTTGTTTAGCTCTGGGCCTCTTTAAAGTCACACCTCCACAGCAAGCTGTCCTAGGGTTAAGGAGAGAATCCTTCTTCCTCCAGATGTCTCAAGAAAACCGCCATTTTTCTGTCATTAAATGCTCTCAGTAAAAATTAAAAATAAATAGAGGAGAAATAAAGAAATTGAAAAAATGAAAGACCTGACACTCAGCACAAAGGGGCTCATTCTCCTGTTTCTTCATCAAGTATGTATTAAGTGCCTACATGGACCAGTCTCTCTGCTAGAGACAAGAATACAAGGATGAATAAGAAACAGTGCTTGTGCTCCTAGGACACAACATGGCAGGCAAAGAAATATGAACAGACTACGGTGCAAGATAAATGATACTAGAGACATATGCTGCCTAACATGGGAACGTGGAGGGAGGGGTATTCCACTCAGCCTCGGACATATACTTCTGAAAAGGATGGATGCAGCTACTTATCACACTGTACTTAGCTTGTCAGAATTCTTGACTCTGATACCCTGTGGGACTAGCAGTACACATATCTCAGTCTCTTTCACCAACTCCGGTTCGTGTCAGTGAAGATTGCCTGAACCTGTGCTTTCCAGAAATACAGTTTTTGAAATGGTAGATAGCTTTCACTCTGCCTGATCTCCAAGCAAACAGGAGAAACACCCATTGCCTACTAGGATGCTGTGATAGGTATTGGCTACAAGAGGCCATTTACTGCCTTGTGCCTCAAAACTACTTTATTTTCAGACTTTACCAGCACTAAATATTGCTATTTCTAGTTGTTACCCCTTCTATCTACACCATGACCTTAGGCGGAAAGTTCATCCAGGAACCTCCAGGCTTCTGGAGAGCCAGACAATATTGGAGGTGGAAGATGTCACAGAGCCACCGTAATCCATCTCCTGGGATATGGAAATGAGGAAAATACTGATGATGACTTCTCCTGAAACTCTGTAGTTGTAGAATCCAGCTGCCTCTTCAGCATCTTCATTTGGATATCTGGTTGCATGGCCAAAACAGTTCTTGATTTCAAAACATGCCTGTCCCCCTGTATCCCATAGCTCAGCATATGGCATTTCTGTTTGCCCATTTGGTTAAGGCCCAAATCATTGGAATTATTCTTGGCTTCTCTTATTCTCTTATACACCACATCCAATCCATCAGCAAATCTTGTCTGCTCCACCTCCTGAAAAATTCCACAATCCAGTCACTTCTCTCCATCTCTGCTGTTAACTACTGTTGACGAAGACACCAGTCTCTCTCATCTGAATTACTGTAGTAGTCTTCTAACTGATTACCCTGGGTTTGCCATTGTGCCATTTGCAGTATTTTAGCCACACAGAGGTAGAGTGATCCTTTGAAAACTTAATCTAATTGCATCTCTCCTCTGCTCAAAACCCTCCAGTAGCTTCACATCACAGCTAGAATAACAACACCTGTCATCACAGCACCTGTCATGATCAGGCCTCTGGTTACTTCCCTGATTTTATCCCCTTTGTTCTTATCCCTTGCTCCTTTCTGATACTAGTTACACTGTCTTCCTTGTTCCATGAGCACAAAAGCATGTAACTATCTCAGGGCCTTTGCACTTGCTGTTTCCTCTGCCTGGCACTCTCTTGTCCTAGGTATTACATGGCTCCTTCCTCATTTCATTTGCTGAAATGTCACATAAATCTGCAAGACCTTCCCTAACTATTCTATATAAAAGAAAATACCACATCCACCAATGTGCTACTCTTTTACTCAGCCTTATCTTCTTTCACAGATTGCCACCTAATGCTATTTTATATGTTATTATTGTCTCTCTCATTCCATATTAGAATATAAATTTCTTCAGAGCAGTAACTTTGTTTTGTACATAGGTTTATTTGCAGTGCCTAGAACAGTTCCTGACTCATAATGGATACTTATTAAATATTTGCTTAATTAATTAATAGTAGTAATGGCTTCCATTACTGAGTACTAATCTGTATTAAGCATTTATGAAATAATAACAACTCCATTTTGCAGAAGAAGAACCTGAAAATTTAAGTAGTTTTTCCAAGGTCACATCCAGTAAATCATGTCTGATTCTAGAGCCTGTTTCTCAAACTTTGATGTATATTCAGAGCCTATAAAAAATGTAGGGTGTGTGTGTGTATCTGTGTGTGTGTATACCCAATCATTTTTATTTATATTTTCCAAAGAAACAATGGAAAAATAAATCAAGAATGATTAAAATGGTTACCCATAGGGCTTCCCTGATGGCACAGTGGTTGAGAGTCCGCCTGCCGATGCAGGGGACACGGGTTCGTGCCCCGGTCCGGGAAGATCCCACATGCCGCGGAGCAGCTGGGCCCATGAGCCATGGCAGCTGAGCCTGCGCGTCCGGAGCCGGTGCTCCGCAACGGGAGAGGCCACAACAGTGAGAGGCCCGCGTACTGCAAAAAAAAAAAAAAAAAAAAGTTACCTATAGCAGAAGGAAGAAAACAGGGGGAAGTGGACAAGGAGGGACTTCTCATAGTTTTAGCTTTGGAACTAGGTAAATGTCTCATGTAATTAAAAAATGCAGATTTGGGGGCACCACCACAGAATCATTGCATCGGAATCTCTGGGAGCAGGGCTTAGGAATGTGCATTTTAGTAAGTCCAAGTGATTCTGATGCAGCTAAACAGGGGCTGATGCTTTGAGAAACACTGTTCTTTGCCGTATGACCCAAAGAAGAGAAGTGCCCACTACCGTGTTCGTCTGTGTACTCCCTGCTGTGTTCAGCAGTGGTTGTTTATCACGTGAGTTTGGACTGGGTTGCAACGTTGGATGGAGCTTCACTAGGGTAATTGTGAGCTAGAGGGCTCTACCTTCCTTCCCAGGAGGAATCATGTCTAACCTGTGGCTCAGGATTAGGCCATCAGGAATTTTCTAGGGCTGACTCTTGTTTGTTTTTGCATGTGTTACCCGTTTGTGTAGTGTGTTCCACTTTCTGATGTGCAATGTTGAGTCTCAGAAGGGACTGTCTATCCCGTGCTCTGCCTGCTCTGCAGGCTTTTCATTTTCTGTGTCTTGTGTGCACGGCTGTGTTATATGATGACATAGAGTGTGCACAGGCCAGCCTGGATCAGGTCCTCTGGCCGTCTGAGCCCCCACTGACGTCTGTAACCAAATCAAGCCTCTTCAGAGCTCTGTGCCATCATTACCTCTGGGTGATACACTGTTTTTCTTTTCTTTTTAATAAATTTAATTAACTTATTTATTTTTGGCTGCATTGGATCTTCATTGGTGCGTATGGGCTCTCTCTGGTTGCGGCGAGCGGGGGCTACTCTTCATTGCGGTGCGTGGGCTTCTCATTGCAGTGGAGCACGGGCTCTAGGTGTGTGGGCTTCAGTAGTTGTGGCGCACGGGCTTAGTTGCTCCGTGACATGTGAGATCTTCCTGGACCAGGGATCGAACCCGTGTCCCCTGCATTGGCAGGCGGATTCTTAATCACCACGCCACCAGGGAAGTCCCCACTGTTTTTCCTTATGAGTTTGAGGATTAGGAATGAGTATGTGTGTGGTGCTTTTACTAGTTAAAAGAAAGCTGTTAACAATACTTTGCATGTATGAGAAATGCATTTTCCTCAGCATCTCCAAAGGAATGCTTGAGAAAGGTCAAATAAAATTTCAATTTAATTTTTTTTTTAATTTCAGTGAATTTGTCTGATTCAGTTTCATGACCAATAGAGTAGACATTTGATAGAAACATCTATTGGTAAATGAACATTTCAATAAAAATGGAAAGCAGACTCTTAAAAGTCATACTTAGGAGTTTGGCTTCATATTTTGGTAGTACAGCTTCATGAGGATTTTGTTAAGCCCCAGTGTGACAGCATTGGAGCTGTGCTGTAAGGTAACAGATAGCAAACACGGAAGTACACATAGAGTGAGACCAGCTGAGGGGTCCCTGGAGAGACTCTGTTGGGGAGGGCTGTTGCCGGGTACCTTGTAGAGGTAAAATTGATAGGCCTTGCAGACCAGGGTGGGAGATGAAGCTGTTTTGAAAGAGGTAAAGAAAAATAGGAACTGGCAGGGGCTTGGGGGTCACAGTGGAGAGGATGGGGAAGATGGTGAACATTATGGTGGCCTTTTTGCTATAGATTTTTCTATATGTTATAAGTGAATTAAAAAAGATTCTACTTCATTTTATTTGTATTTGAAACATTAGTGGGTGTCCTAAAAATCAGCATTAATATTTTCAATTGCTCAATACAGTGATATCTATAAGTAAAGTTCTAAACATAATATCGTTTGCAAAGCAAGCATTGTGAACTGAATTCTTTTCTTTTTTTCACCATGTTCTGCTCCGACATAAATCACCAGTGTTCCAATGGAGCTAGTGTTATTTCTGATTTCCACTTATGTCATTGAGAGCACACTGTGTCTTAACTTTCTGTGCTCTGCCTTTACTTTAAAACCCAAAAGAGGACAGAGTCACTGTCTTTTTCTGGAAGGTTAAGGACATCAACCTGGAGAAATGTTCCTGATGTGGCTCCTGACCTGTTTTTATAAACATCACCATTGTCTTTCAGACAGCCTCTGGCTGACACCTATTCTTTTGAGATGGGATGCCTTAGTAAGTGCATTGTAGCATGGGGTTAAGGATCAGACAGACTGAAGTTGGAATCCTGCCACTGCTACACATGTCTTACTACATGTGTGACTCTGGACAAGTTACCTAGGCCTCAACTTTCTCATCTATAAAATGGGGATTTAAGAAAAGGACATAAGTCAAAGGATAGTTGTTATAACCTATGATAAGTGTTTAGCATTTCGTGGAACACAATGCATGTTCTATAAAGTTTATCTATTTATGTCATTATCTAATATTTTATTTTGCAAAAGATCAAGAGTTTATGAAAGGAATAAGTGACTGTTACAACCTCAAAAACCTGAGGAAGTACATGCTTAACTTCCCTTAGTGATTTAATATAAATCTGTCAGAGTAATTATTTAAGTCCTTTCAGAACCTTTTGCCTTTTAGCCTAGACCGATGTCTCCCAAAACGCTGTCCCTGAACAAACAGCATCAGCATCACTTGGGGACTTGTTAGAAATGCAGATCCCCAGGCCCACTTCCAGACCTACTGAATCAGAAACTTGAGGGCAGGGCCTAGCAATCTGTTTTAATAAATCCCCAGATAATTCTGATACACACCAAAGTTTAAGAACCACTGGCCTAGACCATCATTTTTTAAATTTTAAATAATAGCTTTATTGAGATGTAATCCATATACCATACAATTCACCCATTTAAAATGTACAATTCAGTGGTTTTTAGTACATTCACAGAGTTGTGCAAGTATTGCCACAATTTTAGAACATTTTCATCACCCTAAAAAGAAACCCCGTTTCTTTTTCCCCAGTCCCACCAGCCCCATTTTCCTAAGCCTACGAGCCCCAGGCAACCACTGATCTTTCTGTCTCTAGATTTGCCTGTCCAGGACATTTCATGTAATAGAATCATGCAATATGTAGCCTTTTTTGTCTGGCTTCTTTTATTTAGCATAATATTGTCAGATCCATCCTATTGTAGCATATATCAGCACTTCATTCCTTTTAATGGCTAATAGTCCATTGTATGGATACGTCACATTTTGTTTATCCATTCATCAGTTGATGGATACTTGGGTTCTTTCCACCTTTTGGCTATTGTGAATAATACTCCTATGAACATTTATGTACAAGTTTTTGTGTGGACATATGTTTTCATTTCTGTTGTGTGTATGCCCATGGGTGGAATTCCTGGGTCATATGATAACTCTATGTTTAGTCTTTTATGGAACTATCAGACTGTTTTTCAAAGGGCTGCACCATTTTATTTTCCTGCCAACAATGCGTGAGGGTTCCAGTTTCTTCACGTCTTTGGCAACACTTATTATTATCTGTTAGACCATGTTTTGAGATGATGAATTCTGTAAGTTTAATATGCTATGGCACTTCTTATTTTTCCTAAAGTAAAATCATCAAACCTTCAAAGGATGCCTTTTAGCTGTTATTTCTGAGATCAGATACCTAGTTTTATATTTATACTACCCATTTTATGATTTTATAAACTTCCATCAAATTTTTGGTCAGTTTCATTTTGAAACAATGAAGCCAGGGACATTTTTCATTCTCTAATATGTCTCACCTAGTTCAATAAATATTTCTTCAATTAGTTGATTCTGAAACATTTCTTTCTCTTTTTTTTTTGGCTGCACGGCACGGCATGTGGGATCTCAGTTCCCCAACCAGGGATCGAACCTGTGCCCCCTGCAGTGGAAGTGCAGTCTTAACCACTGGACCGCCAGGGAAGTCCCTCAAACATTTCTTGAATATAAACATTCCTTAGTTTTGCAAAACACCGACTATCAAAAGCAACTCATTTTCTCAACCCTTTGATTTCTGATTATAAGCTCCAGCTAAAGAAATAGGGTCTTACTAAAGCTGATGGTCCTTTTCTTTTCCAGAGGAATGGCTGCTTGTTGGAACGAAACAGGGTCATCTTCTTCTCTATAGGATTCGGAAGGATGTTGGTAAGTGGCAGCTTTTCAGAACAAAGTACGAGGCGGCTTACTGCTCATGTAAAAAAAAAAAAAAATATATATATATATATGTATACACTGTAAAATCAGTGATTCCTGGACCATTAAAAGAGTGCTTGCTTCAGCAGCACATATACTAAAACTGGACCGTTAAAAGAGTGACTGCGGGTTGGCAGTAGTGCAGTGGAAAAGTGGGGAGAAACTTGTGAGAATCTCCAGGGTTTTCTCTTTTTTTCAGACTGTATTTCCCTACCCCCATCTGGGAGGTGCGGCTAGATGTTTTTTCCCTTCTCACTTCTTGGAGACTCATACCAGAAATAAGAAATATTACAATGAGAGTAAAATTCTCATGAAAATGGTATGGTAGTAGGAAAAAAAAATTAAGAGCCATTGATGTTAAAGATCTTGTTAAACTTCTGCGGGGTGGACTAGGACAGAGGGGACCTGGGCTTGAGTCAGGTTTTACTTCTCCCCAGTCACGTGACTATGAGTAGGTCCTTTCCAATGTCAGTTTCCTCTTCCATAAAGCATCTCACAAAATTGCTGGGGTCAGATGCAAGGACTTTGAAAACTAAAACTTTAATCAAATATTTCTTTGTCAGTAAAAATGTAGAATAACTAAAAGTATTTGACGTTTATTCTGTTAGAGTGCCCTCTAATGGGGAAAAAAGTACCTTGCTCCCTTTTCCTAATTTTATTTGTGTTCTCTGTGGAAAATTGATGTGTTTGGATATTATACCCTGGAGCTACAGAGTATAGAAGTCAGCTATTAATGCCAGAGTAGGTTGAACCATATTAAATTGTCATTATTTGGCTATATTAGAAAAAACAAAATTTCATAGCTTTCAACCTAATATATAACTTATCATAGTGAATAGCTTAATGTAAGTGTGGAAATAGAGCCTTCTCTTTGGAACCTGTAGCAAGGGTAACATATTGGGAAAAAAAGAGTATCTTACTGGTGTAAAGGAGGAAAAAATTCTTTTTAACTCTACCCATCTTAGGTTGATTGTATGGGGACCTGTAAATCAGAGAAGCAACAAGACAAAGGAAAAGGACTTTGAGTTTCTACAGTGGCAAATTATGGGAAGGCAAATATATGGGGGAACTAATTAGAGATGTTTGTTATGTAGATTCCTCTGGTGCAGTCTGTGGGCTGATATGGGTCTCGAGTTGTCTCTAAATTGATTAAATATTGTCCTTGATAGAGAGGAGATGGGAGGCACCTTTGTAAATTTGTGTCTGGCTCTTTGGCAGATGGTGGAGAGCAGAGGGCTTTTCTTGTATCTGCTTCTTCTCAGTTACCTTCAACTCAAAATAATCCTTGTGCCAGTGTAGCATATTTTGGGGTAGCATATTCTGCTACCCTTCACCGGTGCAATTGGGAGGGAGGAAGGTACCTGGTCAGGTTCTGTGGTGGGATAAGAAGAGAAACCAGAAGATCAAAACAGGGTTTACAGTAAGTCCCCTACATACGAACGAGTTCCATTCTGACAGCCCGTTCGTAAGTCCAGCAAAGTTAGCCTCGGTGTCCAACAAAGTTAGCCTAGGTAGCCAGCTAACACAATCAGAGGTCAAGCTGCAATTTCACTCACGCCTGATGTTGATGGAACACGCATTCGCATCTTCTAAAGTTCGCAACTTGGAAGGTTCGTACGTAGGGGACTTACTGTATTTCATTTCTAAGTTTTTCAACTTTCCTTTAAATCAGGAGTCAGCCAACTTGTTCCAAAAAAAGGACTAAATGTTACCTGAAAACTGGGTTTGCCTCTTAGTGGGTGTTGAGCCAAAAGACACAACCAAGGCAGAGAGTGGGAGCAGGAAGGATTTATTACTTGCAACAAGTAAGGAAAACACTAGGGATCTTTCCCAAAGCACTGTCTCCCCAAACAGCAAAGTTGGGGAAGTTTTTAAGCTAAGGGTCCATGCATATTCATGAAGGGCCTTGGATAGTTGAGAGTCCAAGCGTTAGCTGAGTGAAGCGACTGAGGGTCTGAAAAGGTCAACATCATCATCCCTTAGGTTCCAGTTGATCTGGTGGTTGAGCACCTTAGAGGGGGTTAAATTCTGCAAAATCTCAAGAAAGCGAGGCTAATCTTTACCACTGAAACAGAACTGGGAGTCTTTTCACCTGATTTTTTATCTTTGTTATTGTTACTTCTCTTGCCTGCTGAAGGTTTGTTCTTTTGTTCCCTTAAGATCGTTATTACTGAGATCTGTCCAAGGACAAGCGTTGTGGCCAGGCTTAGCTCACAAAATGGCTTAGGCCAAAAATGGCTTCTCTTATATCAAGAAAACCATGACTGGTTCTCTTTCTCCAGGTACCCTCTACCTTATTGACTTACACAAATAGTAAATGTTTTAGGCTTTGCAGGTCATAACATCTCTGTGGTGACTACTGTACTCTGCTACTGTAGCAAAAGAGCAGCTGTAGACAGCATGTAAATGAATGGGTGTGGCTGTGTACCAGTAAAGGGTAATTTACAAAAACAGGTGGAGGACTGGATTTGACCCCAGGCAGTACTTTGCTGGCCCTTGCTTTAAATTTTAGTTCTCAGAGCCAGAATATTTGTATTCTGTGACATTGACCCACTCTGTAATTTAAAAATTAAGCCTGCCTTTGGTTTTATTCGGCTTTCAACAACCGTGTTTTGACTGTCTACTGCGGGCTCAGATGACATGCAAAGCAGGGAGATAAAGAGAGCCTAATAGGGCTTCCCTGGTGGCGCAGTGGTTGAGAGTCCGCCTGTGGATTCAGGGGACGCGGGTTCGTGCCCCGGTCCAGAGGGATCCCACATGCCGCGGAGCGGCTGGGCCCGTGAGCCATGGCTGCTGAGCCTGCACGTCCGGAGCCTGTGCTCCGCGGCGGCGGGAGAGGCCACAGCAGTGAGAGGCCCGCGTACCGCAAAAAAAAAAAAAAAAAAAAAGACCCTAATATTCTTATCCCAAGACATAATCAGTTCTTTGTGCCATCAAATACTAAATACGCTGATAAAGTAACTTGTTTAATATATCATTTCTGTACTAAGGAATTGAAAACTAAACTATAAGAATAAACTTTTCAGCATACTATAGACTCAAACTGGTAATATTAATGTTGATGTGACTTGGAACCCTGGTGCCAACTGTTCCTTGCCCTGTGACCAATTCACCATGTAACCTTTGACAAGTTAGTTAATCTTACTCAGTTTCCCCACAGGTAACTTGAATAGCAATATTAACCTACCTTAGATAATTAGGAAATCAAACTGATTAGAGACTTCACTTCTCCCTATACCCCTAGAGAACAGTTCAGTTCTGGACCAGCTCTAGTCTGTTTATGGGCCAGAAGTAGACCTGGGCCTCCATGAATCAGCCATAGAACTAACTGGGTTTCTAAATTTGAGATATTCCGAACTGAAACCACTAGATGGCATTTTGGGAGGCTCCGAGGAGCTCCAGTTCTTTAGGTCTCAGCGCAGAAAGAATTCATTGAGAGGCAAAGTGATAGATAAGAAGTGATTTATTAGAATAGGATACTTGTGAGGCTTATAAGCGGGTGGGCGAGAGCGTGCCATGCCCCGAGAACTTAGTGGGCTACAGTTTTATAATCAAAGGAAAAGTGGGGAGGGGGAAAAGACCACCTTCTTCCTCATTCTAGAGTGGGTGTCATGCTTCTGTCATCAGTTCCTCCTCCACGTCAGGCAAAGGAATTTTCTTATCCCTACATGGTCAAGCCAGGACTGTCATGGCGCAATGGAAATGAGCAAAAAGGTAGTAACATATGCTAAAAGTGGCACATCATCTCAGGTTTCAGTATAATGTCACCTTTTCCTTATATTTTTGTTTTTAGTGCGTGCAGAGGAGCATGTTCTAGGAATCAATAACTTACTGAGCTCACTGGGAAGGATGTGTTGTTTTATTGTTTTGGAGCATGTCTCATGCTTCTGTTGCATGGTTTTGTTGCTAAGCAAGCCTGCTTGGTTTTGTGGTTAAATAAACCAGCTTTCTTGAGTGGTCATTAACTTACAGGGGTCTCCCATACTTTTTTCTTTACTTACAGTCCCCTAGTGGGATTGACTTTTTTTTTGGGGGGGGGGGATTGACTATTTAATTTCCTACTTTGTCCCTTTACTCCGTCCCTATCAAAACCTCAGTAAGGCTACGACCAGACTAACTTTCTGAGGGAAGGGAGAGAGTGGGTAGTGAGATGTCATGGAAAGACGGGGGTTAAGGGGACCTTGACTCTGATCTGATCTGAGCCATCCCCTTCCTGTGAGTTCACAAACGTCTCTAGGCTTCAATCTACTCAGAGACTTCAGTCTACTCTTAAACAGAGGAGTTAAATTACTTCTTACTTCTTATCTAAGATCTTAACAACTTTGTGTTTACTTCAGTGATGCCTCACCCTAGAGCAGTGGTTCTCAAAGTTTGGTCTTGTGGAGGAAAAATGTCACCTGCCATGTCAGTAAACAAAGGATGTGGCCCTCAAGCCATCAGGCAGCCACTGCAGCCTCAGACTGTGCGCCCTGAGGGTATTCAGGAGGGAGAAAAACAGAATGCTGGCCCTAGATAGTTAAGGTGCATATCAAAGGAATGATTTCAATGAGCCCAAGACTCTTGCATCCTACCATACATAGAAACTTGAGAAGTCTGATTTTCTTACATAGCAGTAATCTTTTGATGTCTGACTACCTGTTTTTTTTTTTTTTGTCTGAACTCCTATATATCCTGGCTCCTCCCTGGCTTAAGTCCTTAGCAAGTCTTCAGAATAAAACAGAATTCTCAACTTTTAGGTTGTGCATTTTTTTCCAGTCGACAGTTTCTAGACCCCAGGAGGTTCCCCAAAATCCTTTCAGAGGAGCCACAGCGTCAAAACTTGAGTTCACAGTAACACTAAAACATGATTGTTTTTTCACTGACATTTGCACAGACGGTACACAAGTAAGGCAGCTAAAACTGCTGCCCCTCATAACAAGTTCAAGACAGTGGTCGGCAGCCTTGTTGGCACCACACTGTCCAAACAGTTGTATTTTTGCCCAGCATGTGCTCACAGTGCTTTTTTTTTTTTTCTTTAAGCCAGTTTCACTTAAGAATGTTCTTTGTGGGACAGTAAAAAGTATTAATTTTATTCTATCTTGACCTTTGAGAACACCTCTTTTCAATAATCTGTAATACAATGGGAAGTACACATGAAGCACTTCAGCTGTGTGCAAGGTACAAAGCCCAGTGGCTGTCTCAGGAGAAAAGTACTTATGTGATGGTTGGAGCAACGAGCTGAACTGACCACTTATTTCATGGAGCATCATTTTTGCTTGAGAGAATGGCTAACAGATAGACTGCGGTTTTTCAGACCATTTGGGTGTTTGGTAGATGTTTTCTCACAAAGGAACAAAGAGAGTCTGTCACTTCAAAGAAAACAACTGGCAGTGTTTGTTACTAATGATAAAGATAGAGCTTTCAAGAGAAAATTAGAATTGTGGAAAAATTGTATCCATCCCCATGAGCTTGACAGCTTCTCCATACTTATGATTTTCCTGATGAGATGAGGGGTGATAATGAGCATGATTGTTTTTCAGCCCTTATAACAAAATGTGTCAACATTTGGAAAATCTGCGTAACTATGTGAACCAGTATTTTCCAGTGCATGAAATTTCTAAACCAAGCACGAATCAAAGAGCCATTTGACGTGTAAGATAGACCAATGGACTTTTACAGAAAAGTTCATTAATAGGTTTCAGATTCCAGATTGCAAGAAACTCCATTTGTCAAATTTTTGTATAGCATCAAAGAAGATCTACAATTATCTGAAAAAGCTGTTAAAATATTCCTCTCTTTTCCAACTAAATGTCCACACGAGGACAGATGTTTGTCATATACCACAACCAAACAACGTATCAAAACAGATTAAATGCAGAAGCAGATGTGAGAGTCAGCTGTCTTCTATTAAGCCAGACATTAAAGAGATTTATAAAAGTGTAAAACAATGCTTTTCTTTTAAATTTGGAAAAATAGTTATTATTCATAAAAAATGTTATTTACACTGATATGTAATGAGCTTATTGCTGTTATGTTTAAGTCAGTTAATACATGTTTTGGAACTTCCCTGGTGGTGCAGTGGTTAAGAATCCGCCTGCCAATGCAGGAGACACGGGTTCGAGCCCTAGTCTGGGAAGATCCCACATGCCGCGGAGCAACTAAGCCCGTGCGCCACAACTACTGAGCCTGTGCTCTAGAGCCCACGAGCCACAACTACTTAGCCCATGTGCCACAACTACTGAAGCCTGAGAGCCTAGAGCCCGTGCTCCACAACAAGAGAAGTCACCGCAGTGAGAAGCCTGCTCACCTCAACGAAGAGTAGCCCCCGCCCGCCCGCCGCAACTAGAGAAAAGCCCTCAAGCAGCAAAGAAGACCCATAGCAGCCAAAAATAAATAAATTTATTTAAAAAAAAATTTTTTTAAATACACATTTTTTAAATTCCTCAGTTTTAATTTGTAATGGTAAGCATTGACAGCTATAATCTATGTAAAAGTTCTGGTCCTCAGTAAGTTTTAAGATGAAGGGGTCCTGAGGCCAAAAAGTGTGAGAATCTCTGCCCTAGATAATTCTGCTCATAAAGAGAATTGTTAGAGGTAATAAAGTCCTCTTCAAATACAGAACTCTTTATCAAGCAGTAACGGCTGATTTTTTTTTTTTTCTTGTGCAATGTAATGGCATAATACAGGGCAGGTTTCTGAATCTCCCGGAACTTCAGGGCCCTGTCTTCATCTCCTCTTCTGCGGGACATGTGGAGGAAGTAAGACCAGCTTTGGTGGTGTGGGCCCTGGTGGCTGCCTCAAAGAATCTCCATCGATTTGAGCGGTTGGCCGTGTACATAGTCTCCCCAAGCTGGGAGGCAGGTGGCAGGGTGCGGGCTCAGCACACAGGCTTTACGTAAAGTCAGCCCTGAGTTTGCCTCTGGGCTTTCTCTCACTGGCTGCTACCTAACTGCTTGACCTGTCAGGTTCCTCAGATATGAAATTGGAATAATAATACCTACTTCTGGAGGTGGTTGTGAAGTTACAGAGAATACATAGAAATTTTAAAATCCAGAGCCTGGCACTTAGCTATTGCTTAGTTAATGATAGCGGCTGTTATTATTGTGATAATTATTCTCTTTTTGACTCTGGGGACTTTTGACCCTAAATGTTTTGGTCATCCCAGCAAGGCTGGCTTCATGTGTTTTTTATGGTCTATAACTTTCTTCCCCTTTTTAGCAAGTGTCAGCAGAGGTAGCATCACCTGAGAGTGGCAGTAAGTGTAGATGCATTAAATTGCTTTAGCTCTGGGGATGGTATTGTTCGCTCTGTCCTGTCATATGGGACACAGGGTAACCGCTAGGATTTAGTCTGTCTTAGTCTAAGGATGCTTTGGGCTGGGATTCATTGCTGCGGCTCCTATATTTGACTGTTACTTTTTACACTCTTTTGGTGACATACTTTACCAAGGTACTATTATGCAGGATAAAATCCTCATAAGTACCTTGCAGCCTCAGTAAAATGTGGTGTGGTCCTTTCTGCTAATGGCAAGTGAAGGTGCATGAAACCCTCTGTTCTAAAATTGGAGTTGAAAGCAACTTACTGTACTCAATAAAGACAACTGGCTATTTTAGATCTCCAACTTCTAGTCTTTAAGGAATTTTTTATAATTCATGTAGGAGAGCAGTATGGAGCAGCATTTTTTGTCATAGTTATTTTTATATGTATCCCTGTGTTTGGAAACGTGAATGTTTGTTTCTTTCCCATAGGTTGCAACAGGTTTGAAGTGACATTAGAGAAATCCAATAAGAACTTCTCCAAAAAGATTCAGCAGGTAGGCCGTGATGGTGGTCGCTACAAGAATATTTGACTTCTATGATACCCTGTCAAAGCTAGGACTTTGGTAAAATTATTTATTCATCTTTGAATCCTCTGCTCTTTGTCCTCCCATTTATGCCGGGATCTCTGTCCATCCATCAAGTACTTGAGATCCTCTTTCACAAGCAGAAATTGTGTTTGCACATAAGTCAGATCCTTGTCATTGATATGGGCTTTTTAGTCCCTTTTTAGTATTGCAGTTAAAATGAACATTTGTTAAACCTTGTCAGAAGTGTTTGAGTCTAATGATTTACTATTTTCCAGATCCATGTGGTTTCCCAGTTTAAGATTCTGGTCAGCTTGTTAGGTAAGAAAAGGGGTTGCATTTGTATTTCATGTGTCAAGAAACAAAAGCTATGACCTGATTAACCCTTTCATGGTTAATTTGATAGTTATTACTTAACAATGAAACGGACACATTCCTAACCAGATGCAGCAGGGTACACAGGTAATAAAGGCACCAGCATCCCCCATATCTTGAGCTCTGTTCTTCAAGAAGTATCACTTCATTCATTCATTCATTCAGTATTTATTGAGTCCTACTCTAGGCATTGGGGATACCAAGTTGAATGAGACATGGTTTCTATCTTTGAAACTTAGGTTCTGGTTTTGAAGACCAAAATGACAGAAAGTACTCATGTTACAGTGTGATAAGTTACAATGAAAATTTATAAAAAGTGTCGTGGGATCTTAGTGATGGGAGAGACAGCATTGTCTAGTGGATGACTAGGGTTTCAACAGGAAGAGAGGGGTAGGCAGAGTGTTACAGGCAGAGGGAACAGGTTAAGCAAAGGCCCTGAAATCTGGCCAGACTTAGGGTATATGGTGGAGACTGGTAAGAGACAGGTGAGAGATCAGGGCCAGACTATTCCAGGCCTTGTTTGAAAAGCCATAGTTTCATGGAAGGTGGCCAGTGAGGCCTTTTCATGACAAGCAGAAGAACTAGAAACTTGCCTCATGCTCTGTACTGTTCAGCCCAGGGCCCAAATGGTAGAATCATTTTAAACTTAGTTTCTAGTCAAGAGAGAAACATTTAAATTAACTAAAACTAGCTAAGAGGCCCAAGTGAAATTATTGCGCTGGCTTTGCTAGAAAAGAAATCCTTGCCATAGGTTTGTACAAAATCCACAGGGGGTTTCCTTTCTCTTACTGGAGCCTCCTAATGTGAGTAGCTTTGAAAGGAATTTCTTGTACAAATATTGCATCACAAGTTTCCAGACTTGAGAAAGACAGAGTGTAAGAGTGTTCTTTGGAAGTGAAAGAGCTCTTTAATTCAAGCCAGCCCAAATTTAAAGGAACAAAATATACAAGTTTAGAAGACTAAGTGACTTCCTAAATGTTTCCGTACCGGTCATGGACCAGAATAAGTCGTTGTTAGTGAAGCTGAAGGTACATCTTCGACCAGTATTTGCCATTTGGTTCTTCTGGTTGTTACACAGTTATTTTGTGTGTGTGTGTGTGTGTGTGTGTGTGTGTGTGTGTGTGTGTGTCTGTCTGTCTGTCTGTCTGTCTGTCTTGAAGGTGGCTATACTAGAGAATTGTGAGAATTTATACGGGTGTTTTACCTCCTTCCAAACAGAAAATAATATTTATGTCCATGACCTATTGACATTTCAACAAATCACCACAGTTTCCAAGGCAAAGGGAGCATCACTGTTCACATGTGACCTCCAGGTAAGTGTGGGCGAGATGAAATTTGGCTTTGTGCTTTAATAAATGCAGCCTTTCCTACATCATTCCTACCATTAGATGGGAAGAATAACGTTGATATCCAAATTCAGCAGAGACTCCAAAGAGAATATTTGATTTTGGATTGTATTAGAGAAATTTCCCCCTTAAAATGTTGAAACATTTGCATTCCCTGTGTGTGCGCTACCGGACAGCTGTATTTCAGGAGGCAGCTAACCGAGGACAAAAATGCTTGCCATGGACAAACCATTAGTGGGAAATCAAGACTGTAACAGTACATGAACATAGCTCTAGGGCATTAAAGTGACTCTCGTTCTGAACGTATCATTGTGGTCTTTGTCCTTAGGGAGTTTTCGTTATTCGGAAAAGACGTTTCTCCTGATTTTTGCCAATTCATCATCCTTACCTTCTTCAAAATCTGCGTCACCCCTCTACTCAGCTTTGATCACTTTTTAGCACTTATGGTCTATATTGATGCTGCATCGTTTGTTGTATGCTTAGGCATTTCCGTCCTCCACTTCTTTAAAGGATTGAAAGTGGGCCTGCTGTCACTGACACAGGCTGATCCCTGCCCCTGCAGGTATTGACAGCAATGAGCAAGAAGCATTTAAGAAAAAAAGGAGGAAGCAGTTATATAGGTTTTCCTCTCTAAATATAAAGGCCCATGACATTTGCTGGGACTGGGACCTCTGACTGGCAGCCCTTGGGGAGGAAGCGCTTCTCAGCCTGTTGTTTTTGAGCGCATCTTAGAGAGAATGGTGTGCTTTGGTTCAGCTTATCTGGCAGCATGACTTTGTATGACAAGAGATGTTCAGATTAGTAGCCTTTTCAAGGTAGAAAAGTCTCTAATATAGTTGTCAGTTCTGGAGTCATCGTGTGCACATCCTCATTCGCTCTGGGTGTCTCTTCCCAGCACACAGAGACTGGGGAGGAGGTGTTGCGGATGTGTGTGGCTGTGAAAAAGAAGCTGCAGCTCTATTTCTGGAAAGACAGGGAATTTCATGAATTGCAGGTACAGTCCACTGTTTCCTGGCCCATGGGTTGGGTGAGAGCTGCTGCTAAGTTGACCCACAGCTTGAAAGACTTGCTTTTCAGTTCCTGTGAAGCTCAGGAGCCCAGTCTTGATGTTCTCCCCAGATGAATGCTCTGCTAGGAGTACCTATGAGTTACTTGTGCCCACTTGTCAAAGTCTCCTGGCCTTCAGAGGCAGGAGTAGGACAATTCTACATCTCTACAGATTCATTTATATCAAAGGGGGTTTTCACCTTTTCCGAATGCACCTTGTCCAGTTCGTGGGTGACTTGTATTTTTACTATGGGTGGTTTCCTGGCCTTGTGCTAAGAGAATTGTATTCAGATGAGGGTGAGAGTAATTTTGCGGAATGGGGGTGGAATCACAGGAAGGTCATGGTTTTTTTCCTTTGACATCTTTCCAAGTGAACTCTTGCTGTCTTTCTCCAGGGAGACTTTAGTGTACCAGATGTGCCCAAGTCCATGGCATGGTGTGAAAATGCTATCTGTGTGGGTTTCAAGAGAGACTACTACCTAATAAGGGTAAGATTTACTATTTTGCAAGTATCATCAGTTTACCTTGGGGAAGGTGATTATGAGTCTACCTGGGAGAGATGATTATGTGCTTCTGAACTGTAGGTCAAGAGACTGCCTTAAGTAGAGTTTTTGGCATAACAGGGTTTGTGTTTGTATGTTTGGTTATCTTTCATGCGCTAAACATCTTTCACAAATAAGATGTCTGTGTATCTTAAGCCAGGCAGAGTCAACTCTCAGTTCTCTACATAATGAATTATCCATATCCTGTATCTAGTTATTGGGCTAGATAATTAGGGCTGCATGCCTCTGTCCAGTAGCATTATCATGGACTGCTATCTTGAGGCTTCAGTGCTGAGGAATTATATACTAATTTTAGTATTAACTTAAGTATTTTTAAGACTTTGAGTTTCCTGCCCCCCAAAATCTTTTAGTATATTTGTTGTAAAAATTATTTTCACTGTTTTTTTCTAAATTTCAAAAGCCGTATGTGTTTATTATAGAAAATAAGAAAATATAGATAAGGAAAAGAAAAGAAGTGCAAGTCATCCATAATTCTCCCACTCAGAAATAATCTGGTCCACTGTTAACATTTTGGTAATGGGCATCTGCCCTGTTTACAAAAATCTCATGTTATACACATTGTTTTATACCCTGCTTTTTCTCTTAAGTGGTAAATATCCACGACACATTGGTTTTTTTCCCCTCCAGCATGCAGGCTGTATGTAAAAAAGGTTGGTTTACCATTCATTTTATAGAATAACAGAAATTCCTTAGCTTCATACCCCTCTCATAACCCAGACTTGACAATCCTGGAGGTCTTTCTCCCCACCTCCCACTTCCCTACTCCCTGCTGTGTTAGCTCTTCATTGTTTATCTAGTTAATATATATGTTCCCTGTTTATATTCTTGGACTAGCCTAATTTCATCAGGATCCGAATTGCAAGCTCCTAGGCGAGTTACTGCTATGTAACTGACTGCATAGCCACTAGGCAGACAGGTGCCTGAGAGGAGTCTGTGAGGGGCGGGGGACAGAGCCAAAAGTTGGAAGAGGGCTCTCATTCCTCTGACTACCTTAGGTGTTGCCATCAGCTTCTTGAGGGTGGAGTGTTTTGAGGGTGAGGAATCTTGCTTTAGGACCAGGTTATTCAAAACGTATTCATTTATTTGCAGACAGTAAAATTTGTTCTTTTGGATGTGCAGTTCTGAGTTTTGACAGATGCCTAGAGTTGTATAACCACCACCACAATCAAGAGTCAGAACAGGGGACTTCCCTGGTGGTCCAGTGGTTAGGATTCTGTGCCTCCACTGCAGCGGGCACAGGTTCGATCCCTGGTCAGGGAACTAAGATGCTGCATGCCGTGTGGCCAAAAAAAAGAAAAGAAAAAGATTCAGAACAGTTCCATCATCCCAAGAAATTCCCTCATGCTGCCCCTTTGAAGTCAGCCCTCCTTCCACACCCCAACCTCTAGTAACCACTGATCTGTTCTTCATCTCTTATAGTTTTGCCTTTTCCAGAATGTCATATAAATGGGATCATACAGTATGTAGCCTTTTGAGCCTGGCTTCTTTCACTTAGCGTAAATGCATTTGACATCCAACTGTGTTGTGTGTGTGTCAATATATTCTTTTTTATGACTGAATAGTATTCCATTATATGGATGTACTACAGTTTGGTTATCCATTCGTCAGTTGAAGGACAAAGTTGTTTACAATTTTTATGCATTATAAACAAAGCTGCTATAAACTTTTGCACACAGATTTTTGTGTAAACACAGGTTTTCATTTCTCCTGAGGAAATGCCTAGGAATGGGATTGTTAGGTCCCATGGTAAGTGTATATTTAACTTTATAAAAAGCCAACAAACAAAATGGCTGTACCATTTTGTGTTCTCACCAGCATCATATGAGAGTTCCAATTGCTTTGCATCCTCGCCAGCAATTGACATTGTTAGTTGCCAGGCTAGATGCTTGTCTCCATGTTAGAGAAAAAGAGAACTGGTTCAACGTGTGATGACAAAATTTGTCATAACAGACTCTATAATATTTCTTTATGCCAAATAAGGAATATTATTGGCTTCTGTAGGTTTGGGGTTTTAACTTGATTTTTCCGGGCCATGTGTGTTCATGCCTCTGGCTGGAGAATGATGGGTGACTCACTTTGTGTCTTCCTATAGGTAGATGGAAAGGGGTCCAACAAAGAGCTATTTCCAACAGGAAAACAGCTGGAGCCCTTAGTTGCACCTCTGGCAGATGGAAAGGTGGCTGTGGGTCAGGATGATCTCACCGTGGTGCTCAATGAGGATGGGATCTGCACACAGAAGTGTGCCCTGAACTGGACAGACATCCCTGTGGCCATGGGTGAGACCACCATAGCTTCTCTTTCCCACGTTGGGCCACCCTCGAAGGATGGAGCCCCATTCATAGCTTTAGCAGACAGTGGTTTCCAGTGTCATTCACTCTCAGTTCCCCTTCTTGTAAGTAGAATAGTGTTTTAGGGTTATTAAAAATGGGATATTCTGGGGACTTCCCTGGCAGTCCAGTGGTTAAGACTCTGCACTTCCACTGCAGGGGGCACAGGTTTGATCCCTGGTCAGGGAACTAAAATCCCGCATGCTGCGTGGTGTGGCCCCCGCCAAAAAAAAAAAACCAAAAGGGATATTCTGGCTTTTGTAGGAAGTTGGGTTTTGCCCCAGAGGGGGAAGAATGTAAACAGAATTGTACATTTTAGGAAGTGATTATCTACTACTACTATTTTTACCTCTTAGTTCCTTTTCTTTTACCTTCTTTTTAATGGTTTGTGTCTCTGCCAAAAAGACTACATTTGGAAATTAGTGGAAATTTTTTACTTCGTCCTATAATCCGTATAACTCAGCATCAAAAGGTTTTTGATGTGGTGGTTATTGCTGCTCTTGTTTTTGTAGCTTCGAGGCACAGAGTGTGTTCAGGTGTGTCTGTCCTACACATCAGGTGTTTCTGCACCTACACCTGCCTCAGGCTTCCAGCTCTCTGCGATGGTATTGCCTGGAAGCATATCACCATGCTGGCAGCAATCATTTTTAGTCCGAAGAGTAAGCATTTTAGTTACTGCTCTGGAGAGGCATACAGACATGCTGTCTTTAAGGGCTCTAGCTCGGGAAACAAGGATTACATCTTGCATAAAGAGATGAAACAAGACCCTGCTTAAGGCATTAAATCGGATGAGTTGAGATTTGCTAGTTGAGAAAGGGGAAGTTCATTGTTCAATTAATCAGTAAGAAGTTCCATTAAGATTGCACTAGACCAGGCAAGGAGTTCAGGATCTAGCTTAAAGAAAAATTTCTTTCATTTTAGGCAGAAAGAATAGTTTGAAAAATGAGCAGAAATGCAGAAGACATGCTGATTTGTGAGAGGGCATTCCAGAGACTGACCTGACTGAAACAGGTGGTGTGGATTATGGAGGAATGAGGATGGGGCCAGTTGTTAGAGGCCCACTCGAAGGTCTGAGAGGCCATTAGATTCCTAAATGGTAGAATTGATAAAAGCATCATGTTCTCGGGTGGTTATTCAGGTGGTGATTAGAGATGAATAGACCAGAAGGAAGATAAATCAAAAGGACAGTATTTTACAGGGCTCAAGATTATGTATATTCACAAGTTTGCCATGGGTGGGGGTGGTTAAGAGCTTCACAAGAAGCTTCGTGATGTTCTAGGGGCCCTTGTTTTCCTTTAGAAGAAGAGGCTTGGTAGACTAGGTGAAGCTGTGTGTAATATGCTGGAAGTAGGTTTCTGGTTCCCCAGCGTGGAGACCCTGTTTTAAGACCTTTGTTAGTTCCCAGCCCCTTTGACAGTGTTTCGCAAAAACATTTTTGTGCCTTAACACATGGAGGGAGGGGACATTCTTCCTGGGTAGGGTGGAAGAACACCATCTGACAGGAAGAAGACTAAACTTCTTATAGACTTCGATTATATTTCTGCTCTCCTCTTCACTACTGCACCCAGGCTCCAGTCATTCTGAAAGGACTCCCCATCCCTGTGCCTTCATCTGTGCTGTTGCCTCTTCCTTGCTTGTCTGCCCAGCAGCGTGCTGCTCATATGACAAGGCCCCCGTTCAGTGGCTCTTCCTCTCAGAAGTCTGCTCTGACCCACAGGCAGAATTAGTCACTTCCCCCTTGGTGCTTCCACTGCCCTTTCAGGTTTCTCCGTCACGCTAGCTGCACTGTCCCACTGGATGCAGTGAGTTGTCTGTCTCCTCTGCTCGTGCAGGAGCTCTGTGGGCTCTGGGCTTATGTCTTGGTCCACTTTGAGAGTGCCTGAAACATCATAGCCTCTTACTAAATGCTTGCTGATTGATGAATTACTGTCATTGTCCGCCATTCATTACATGCTTGCTGGACACCAGCCAGTCTGCCAAGTTTGAAGACATAGAGAGATCCAGACCATCTCTGTTGTCAAAGACTTGGGGAGAGTGAACAAATGATAAGACATGACAACCAAAAGGGTTTCTAGTATAGATTACTTCTTTTATTGAATTAGGCCTTATTAAAGTGGACCAGATTTTAAAACGACAGAGAAACTTTACATAGTTAATCTTTCTTAAAATGAGGTCAGCATAAAAAAAGAATCCAATACAAAAAAACATGCTATTAAATTTTATTTTTTGGTAAGATGAAAAATATCAACATAATAACAACAATAGCATTCAAACTGATGAAGGTATTACTAAGGCCTTAGTTTTTCCTCATTTCTGAGTTCCCTTCTAGCTTTGAAATTTTATTGTACTATTCATTTAGAGTATAAATTGTGAATATAATATGAAAAACTTTTTATCTGAAAATAAATAATGAGGAAAATAAATTTATAGCAAGTTAGTCACACTAAGAAACTATTCTTATAAATATATTCTTTGAGGTTACATTTTTATATGATAAATATGCCATCTAGTGGTTCATTTTTTACTAATTAAAAAAATTCTATTTTTAATTGTAGTTAAAAAAACACATAGCATAAAATCTATCACCTTAACCATTTTTTGTTTTTCTTTTACATCTTTATTGGAGTATAATTGCTTTACAATGTTGTGTTAGTTTCTGCTGTATAACAAAGTGAATCAGCTATATGTATACATATATACCCATATCCCCTTCCTCTTGCATCTCCCTCCCACCCTCCCTATCCCACACCTCTAGGTGGTCACAAAGCACAGAGCTGATCTCCCTGTGCTATGCAGCTGCTTCCCACTAGCTATCTGTTTTACATTTGGTAGTGTATATATGTCAGTGCAACTCTCTCACTTTGTCCCAGCTTACCCTTCCCCCTCCCCGTGTCCTCAAGTCCATTCTCTATGTCTGCATCTTTATTCCTGTCCTTCCCCTAGGTTCATCAGAGCCATTTTTTTTTAAGATCCCGTATATATGTGTTAGCATACGGTATTTGTTTTTCTCTTTCTGACTTACTTCACTCTGTATGACAGACTCTAGGTCCATCCATCTCACTACAAATAACTCAATTTCATTTCCTTTCATGGCTGAGTAATAATAATATTGTGTATATGTGCCATATCTTCTTTATCCATTCGTCTGTCGATGGACACTTACATTGCTTCCATATCCTGGCTATTGTAAATAGTGCTGCAGTGAACATTGTAGTACATGTCTCTTTTTGAATTATGGTTTTCTTAGGGTATATGCCCAGTAGTGGGATTGCTGGGTGATATGGTAATTCTATTTTTAGTTTTTTTAAGGAACCTCCATACTGTTCTCCATAGTGGCTGTATTAATTTACATTCCCACCAACAGTGCAAGAGGATTCCCTTTTCTCCACACCCTCTCCAGCATTTATTGTTTGTAGACTTTTTGATGATGGCCATTCTGACCAGTGTGAGGTGATACCTCTTTGTGGTTTTGATTTGCATTTCTCTAATAATTAGTGATGTTGAGCATCCTTTCATGTGTTTGCTGGTAATCTGTATATCTTCTTAGGAGAAATGTCTATTTATGTCTTCTGCCCATTTTTGGATTGGGTTGTTTGTTTTTTTGATATTGAACTACATGAGCTGCTTGTATAGTTTGGAGATTAATCTTTTGTCGGTTGCTTCGCTTGCAAATATTTTCTCCCTTTCTGAGGGTTGTTTTTCGTCTTGTTTATGGTTTCCTTTGCCGTGTAAAAGCTTTTGAGTTTCATTAGGTCCCATTTGTTTATTTTTGTTTTTATTTCCATTTCTCTAGGAGGTGGGTCAAAAAGGATCTTGGTGTGATTTATGTCAAAGACTGTTCTTCCTATGTTTTCCTCTAAGAGTTTTATAGTGTCTGGCCTACATTTATGTCTTTAATCCATTTTGAGCTTATTTTTGTGTATGGTGTTAGGAAGTGTTCTAATTTCATTCTTTTACATGTAGCTGTCCAGTTTTCCCAGTACCACTTATTGAAGAGGCTGTCTTTTCTCCATTGTATATTCTTGCCTCCTTTGTCAAAGATAAGGTGACCATATATGTGTGGGTTTATCTCTGGGCTTTCTATCCTGTTCCATCGATCTATATTTCTGTTTTTGTGCCAGTACCATATTGTCTTGATTACTGTAGCTTTGTAGTGTAGTCTGAAATCAGGGAGCCTGATTCCTCCAGCTCCGTTTTTCTTTCTCAAGATTGCTTTGGCTATTTGGGTCTTTTGTGTTTCCATACAAATTGTGAAATTTTTTGTTCTAGTTCTGTGAAAACTGCCATTGGTAATTTGATAGGGATTGCATTGAATCTGTAGATTTCTTTGGGTAGTATAATCATTTTCGCAATGTTGATTCTTCCAATCCAAGAACATGGTATATCTCTCCATCTGTTGGTATCATCTTTAATTTCTTTCATCAGTGTCATATAGTTTTCTGCATACAGATCTTTTATCTCCTTAGGTGGGTTTATTCCTAGGTATTTTATTCTTTTTGTTGCAGTGGTAAATGGGAGTGTTTCCTTAATTTCTCTTTCAGATTTTTCATCATTAGTGTATAGGAATGCAAGAGATTTCTGTGCATTAATTTTATATCCTGCTACTTTACCAAATTCATTGATTAGCTCTAGTAGTTTCCTGGTAGCATCTTTAGGATTCTCTCTATATAGTATCATGTCATCTGCAAACAGTGACAGCTTTACTTCTTCTTTTCCAATTTGTATTCCTTTTATTTCTTTTTCTTCTCTGATTGCTGTGGCTAAAACTTCCAAAACTGTTGAATAATAGTGGTGAGAGTGGGCAGCCTTGTTTTGTTCCTGATCTTAGAGGAAATTCTTTCAGTTTTTCACCATTTAGAACGATGTTGGCTGTGGGTTTGTCATATATGGCCTTTATTATGTTGAGGTAAGTTCCCTCTATGCCTACTTTCTGGAGAGTTTTTATCATAAATGGGTGTTGAATTTTATTGAAAGCTTTTTCTGCATCTGTTGAGATGATCATATGGTTTTTTATCCTTCAATTTGACCTTAACCATTTTTAAGTGCACAGTTCAGTAGTGTTATGTATATTCACATTGTCATGCAGCACATTTCAGAACTTTTTCATCTTGTAAAACTAAAACTCTGTACGTATTAAACAAGAACCCATTTTCCCCTCCCTCAGCCCTTGGCACCATTCTACTTTCTGTTTTTATGAATTTGACACACTAGTTACCTCATGTAAGAAAATGGCTACACCGAGAATGCCATCCAGCTGCCTTCTCTGTGAACCATTGAGCATTAGGTGGAGTTCTGCATCTTTTCGCTGTGAAAATCTCAAGCAGAAATAACATTGGCCAGAAATGTGGATCTCTTTCTCTAGCATAATTTTAGGGGAAAAAAAAAAAAGAGAAGTTGCCCTCCTCTTGCCTTTCCTAAGAGAATGAAAGAAGTTATGTAACCTTGTTCTCCCACTGACTCATTGTTAGGGGAGCTGCAGCTGGCCTTGGTCTGGCCTGGCTTTGTGACGAATGAGAAAGGAGCCAGTGACGCTTTCACCCAGCTCTCTTGGGGAAACAGTAGGAGTGGAGTCACGTCCCTCTGAGCAAAGCTGGATGCATCTTTTTTGTGCAGGAGATTTAGCATCACTGAGACAAACATTTTTTTTTCTTTGTATATCACAGTGTAGGATCCTGGCTTGGTATTTGACTAGTGGACCATTTGGAGATCCAAGTGCAGCTTAGAACTGAGAAGCTGAAACGGTGCATAACCCTAAAGGCTTAGAACAGAAGCGCAACTCAAGATGTTCTCTCTTGTGCAGAGCACCAGCCTCCCTACATCATTGCAGTGTTGCCTCGATATGTGGAGATCCGGACATTTGAGCCAAGGCTTCTGGTCCAGAGCATTGAATTGCAAAGGCCCCGTTTCATTACCTCAGGAGGGTAAGGAATTTCTTTCTTGACTGTAGCTGCCATATTATTGCAAAGCTTTAAAGTCATCTGTGTTATCATAAAGCCAGCGCTCTTTTGCTAATCCTCTTACTCCTGTCTCCAGATCAAACATTATCTATGTGGCCAGCAACCATTTTGTTTGGAGGCTCATTCCAGTCCCCATGGCAACCCAAATCCAACAGCTTCTCCAGGACAAGCAGTTTGAATTGGCTCTGCAGCTTGCAGTAAGTCTTGTTTCTGAGATTTGGGTGTGAGAAATGGGCTTTCCTCATTGTTCTCCAGAGTAGCGGATTTTAGTTTAGATGTTCTTATTTAGTTTGGACTGGAGGAATAAACACAGAGCTGAAAGTCAGGGGGCTTGGATTCAGGATCTGACCCTGCCATAAAATATCTATGTGACTCTAAATGATTTCACTATCTCAGTTTGCTTATCTGTCAAATGTAGAATGAATGCAAATTATACAAAATTATACTAGTATTTCATAGAATTAATAGGACAGTAAAATAATTTAATAGATATGGTATGGCCTTGAAAAATTAAGGACAATGCTAACATTAAAATAACAGTCATAACTGTCAAGATTACAGTGTGGTTGAATGCAACAACTACAGGGCCTCTCAAAATCCCTTTCACCAGTAGTCTCCTGGGCTTGGGTAAGTAGGCCTTCTTTAGGTATTCTGAACCCACCTCAGGTTGCTACATTCAATTCAGCAGGGCTGCAGTCACAAGACTCACTCTCCTTGAATGGATGGGATGTTACTTGTGGGATGTTACTCACAGCAAAGTACTGACCATACTGTTCTTTCAGTGATGCTCTCATTGCCAAAACACTTCTTGGAGATTGACTTTCAAGTCTTGTCTTATGCTTTTAAACATCCCCAGTGGTGATTATTGTCATCTCTAAAGGGTGGATTTGATTTTATGAAACAACTAAAAGTCATTCCAAGCCTCACTGAGTCACTAAACTGGGCAGTGCTGATTTGGTAAAAGAGAAGAGATTTTTTGAAGATAATAGTAGGAAAACTTAGTTTTCAGAGTATCTTATAAATTACTTCTGAAAGGAAAACAGTGGGCACAAATTTTGGAATATGTATGTTTATAATTCTATATGGTGTATACTTTTGAAGAGCAACATTTATTTTGGGTGTATAAGTTCTAGATATAAAACAAAAATCCAGTCTTAGTAGTTAGACACATTTAATATACCATAGATTGTTTCTGTCTTGGGCCATTTAATTTTAGCATCTTACTATTTTTCTCCCCACTCATCTATTTCTCTAAATTATTTTATTTTCATTTTTAAAATAATGATACCCATGAACCCACCATCCTACCCCCCAAAAATAACTTACGTAACCTATATGTCCCTCCCCATCCCATCCCTCTGCCTACCCTCCAGACACAGCCATTATCCTAACTTTGTGTTTATTGTGCCCTTAAAATTTTTTTGTTTTATCTTTCATATATATTTGTGTACTTGAATATGTATTTAGTTTTTGAACTTTATAAAAAGGGTATTATGTAGCACATAGCTTTTTTTAGTATCTATTTTTCTTAAAAGGAAGGTCTCAGGTCTTTCCAGTGATCTTCCTGCTGCAGGTTGTCTGTTAAATCTTCCGTAGAGAAGATGGAAGTGGGTTTCCATTTTCCCTTCTCTTTTCTAGGCTTGTACTTACTAGGTGTTCTGCTCTATGACAAAAGAAGGTTGCTTGATATCATCTTAGCTCTTGAGGCACCTATCTTTTATTTAAATTAATCAGAGAACGTACATGAAACTTTCAGAGGGCAGTTATGTACTAAACTTTGCTTTGGGCTGGAAAAGGCATCCTAAGATTGGACCTTTTAAGGATAGGTAGGAGCAGGAGCAGGAAACAGGGAGAGTTACAGAGCCCGAGGAAGTTAAACAAGTGAAAACAGGGCTCCCCTGGTGGTGCAGTGGTTGAGAATCTGCCTGCCAATGCGGGGGACACGGGTTCGAGCTCTGGTCTGGGAGGATCCCACATGCCACGGAGCGACTAGGCCCGTGAGCCACAGCTACTGAGCCTGCGCGCCTGGAGCCTGTGCTCCACAACAAGAGAGGCCGCAACAGTGAGAGGCCCGCGCGCCGCGATGAAGAGTGGCCCCCACTTGCCACAACTAGAGAGAGCCCTTGCACAGAAATGAAGACCCAACACAGCTATAAATTAATTAATTAATTAATGAACTCCTACCCCCAACATCTAAAAAAAAAAAAAGAAGAAGAAGAAGAAGTGAAAACAAGTGTGGAAACAGGTATTTCCAGGATGCATGGAGGCCATCCTGACTGGCATGTAGGGTGTGGCTTGAATGTCTGGGAATAACCTAGCTAAGGAGGCTGTGCCAGGCTTTGAGAGCCTTTAAAACACCAAGCAGGAGAGCTTAGCCCAAGCGTGGCAACATGCTGATGATGGCCTGGACTAGGGTGAACGCAATAGAAGAGGAAAAGAAAAGAAGGGAAAACATGGAGAGACCTTTTTTTTTTTAAAATTGGGGTATAGTTGACATGGAGAGACATTTCAAAGGAAGAAATTAAATGTGGCAAAGATTGGTTAAAAAGGATATAAGGGGGGAAAAGGTTAAAGGAAGAAGCAGAGATAATAAGTAGCTCTATTTATTTGGATTTTACTGTGAACAGGACCTTTCCCAACTGTGCCAGCTGTGTTAAACGTCTTTCATTCCTTGAGCAGGCCATGTTCTCTCTGTCATTTTAGGGCCCTGCGCACACTTGCTGTCCTCTTGGCCTGGAATCTCCTCCCGTCTGTCACCTGCCAGCCTCGCCTGGCCAACTCCAGCTCATCCTTTGTGTCTCAGTTTACGTTCCTCCTGGGAGCCTTCCTGGACCCACTGCTCACACTAGACTGAATACCTTACCCACATGCTTCTGTCATCACTCACCCTGTTTTGTTTTGATTTTTTGTTTTAAAACTGAACTCTAGACTTTATTCAGATTTCACCAAGTTTTTCCAGTAATGTCCCTTTTTCTGTTCCAGGTTCAAATCCAGAAATCACATTGTATTTAGCTGTCATGCATTCTTAGTGTCCTCTGAGCTGTGGCAGTTTCTTAGTCTTTCCTTGTTTTTCACGACCCTGACAGTTTTCAGGAGTACTGGTCAGGTATTTTGTAGGAACCCTATTGTATTTTAATTGCATAGTGACTTATGATTAGAATGTAAGGGCAGTCTGTGAGGGCGTAGCATGTTTCAGGGTATTGTCTGATACCTGGTGTATACTGAATAAATATTTGTTGAGTGAGTGAGCTCCTACCTATTATATTCTCTTATCAGGAAATGAAAGATGATTCCGACAGTGAAAAACAGCAACAGATCCATCACATCAAGAACTTGTATGCCTTCAACCTCTTCTGCCAGAAGCGTTTTGATGAGTCCATGCAGGTCTTTGCTAAACTTGGCACAGGTAACAAGTGGGTATGGCCTAGGGATAAAGAACTAAATCGAGGGAGGAGGAACTGGAAAGGATTGGGAGGAATGACACCAGACTTCTGAGAATGGGGAAAGTTTACGCTCATCTAAATTGATCCTCGTACCTAACAGGATCCTGTGGGTGGCCATGTGGCTACATATTTACAGTTCTGATCTTACGACTCTGGTCTCACCTACATATACAGACTTCCAGTTTTCCGGGATGCTTTGCCCTTGCCATTAGAGGAAGGTAACAGAAAGTCATTCAAGTCAACACATGTGTGTGTGATCATCTAGTGGTTATTGACTGCTGTTCTAGACAAAAGTCACTGGCCTGAACTTAGTAGGATTCAACAGTAGGTCATTTTTTAAAAAATTTAATAATTTATTTATTTTTGGCTGCATTGGGTCTTCGTTGATGCACGCGGGCTTTTCTCTAGCTGCGGCGAGTGAGGGCTACTCTTCGTTGCGGTGCGTGGGCTTCTCACTGCAGTGACTTCTCTTGTTCAGAGCTCGGGCTCTAGGCGCGTGGGCTCAGTAGTTGTGGCACACAGGCTTAGTTGCTCCGCAGTTTGTGGGATCTTCCCAGACCAGGGATCGAGCCCGTGTCCTCTGCATTGGCAGCCGGATTCTTAACCACCGCACCACCAGGGAAGTCCCACCTGTAGGTCATTTTTAAGAGCCACGTAGGGCAGTGCTGCAAATCCCTTTCTTTTCTCAGTGTCCTAAAAGCTCTCTAGACACTAGAGCGTTGTGATGAGGAGCAGGTACTTTGGAGGCAGACTGCCTGACCTCAGGCAGACTGGACTCTCTCTGCTTCAGCTTTCTCCTCTGCAAAACAGGGAGAATAATACTACTCACCTCATGGTGTGGCAGTAACGATTATGTCAAGTGCTTAGAACAGGAAAGTGCTTAGAACAGTGTGTGGTACTTAATAAATGCCAGTTAGGTGTTTGCTGTTATTATTATTAAATTTTTCGTTTGGGTATATTCCATTTTTGCTTAATTTAGATAAATCTATATATACTTGGTTTGACTCTCTATCTTCTCTTTTTTCCTCCTCTTTGTTTACCTTTCTTGCATCTTCCCTTGACCTTGGCCAGCAATAAACTGTGGTAACTCCCTGTATCAGTTAAGGTTCTTGGTTGTGAGCAGTAGAGACCAATTCTGGAGAATTCAAAAGTATCTGGTTAAATTAAGCATGGCTTATTGGAATATTAAGGGAATGGCAGGTGGAGGAGCCTACCAAATGAATGGGGGACCAGGCTTGGGAATAGTAGGAAGCAAGGTTGCTCCGGAGGACCTCCCAGCAGGAAATAGGAAGCTGGACAGTAATCCCTCTGTAGCCAGGACAGCCAAGGCAGTCCTCCACCGGCACAGCCACTTCCTTAGCTGTTACTGCCACCACCTCCCCTGTTGTTGCATCCTCAATAAAAGTTGCCCCCATCAGCTTGTATTAGCTGTCTAATGCCATGTGGCAAATTATCCCAGAAGTTAGTGACTTAAAATAACAAATCGTCTGTTATCTCTCTTGGTATCTGTTGGTTAGGAATTTGGGAAGTGCTCAGCTGGGCAATTCTTGCTTGGGGTCTCTCATGTGGTTGCAGTTGTGTACTGGCTGGGCTACCTTTGTCTGAAGTCTTGACTAGGCTAGAGGATCTGCTTCCAAGGCGGCTCACTCTCATAGTTCACATGTTGGCTGGTTATGGGCTGGGGGCCTCAGTTCTTGTCCAGGTGGGTATCTCCATAGGGTTGCGTGAGTGTCCTCATGCAGAGTGACTAGCTTTTCCTGGAGTCAGTGATCCAGGAGGCCTAGGTGGAAGCCTCAGTGCCTTTTACGATGGTCCCTTCTCCTGTATTCTATTGATTTACAAGGGCTTTCCAAGTTCAAGGCAAGGGAACACAGACCCCACCTCATGATGGAGGAGTATCAGCATTACATAAAAGAAGCATGTAGGACTGGATATATGTTGATGTGTGCCATACTGCTTGTCATCCTTGAATCACTTTCTTAAGATCAAAGGGATCTGATTGGCCAGGATTAGGTCATGGTCTCACTCCTTCTGACTGTCCTAGGGGTGGGAAAGGAGGTTGTGGCTACACTCTGCTTCTAAAGGCAAAGGTAGTTGCCTGAACTATTCTCCCACCAAGACGACACATGGTCTGGAAGAAGGAGCCCACCAAAATGAAATAGTTTGCTCTTAAGAAGGAGGATGGAAGCTGGGTACCCTGAAATTGATAAATATTTACCATCCTTCCTCTGAATGAACTCAGTTGGGGCATTTGTTTTCAGTATGCCACCAGCTCTTTGGGAAGACACTGGAATAATAAGCTAGAACTGCTGTAACAACTTGACCCTTTTTCCATGTACCAACAATACTTGAACTTTTAAATCAATCCTAATGAAGCTACTACTTTTTAACTTGTTCACTCCACAAATACATACTGAGCTCTTAAGAGAGTGCAGTGCATTCTGCTGGGCCCCAAGCAACAGTAATCAGACAGGAATTCTGCTTTCAAAGAGCAGTCTAGTAGGGAAGATAAGGCACAAGTGGACCCTTACCAGCAGCAGGAGGTATGTGCTGGTGGTGATGTGGTCTGGGGACAGCTGGCTATTGACTGGGCCTTTGGGGCCTTTTGGGCAGCATCTCCATTGACTGACTTCAATCTAAGGACTGGTCCTTAGGTCCTATAGTAGATATTCTTAGTATATTCAGAGATCATCAGACCCCTAGTGACAGATTGACCCTGACACATGAGACTGATATATTAATAGAATGTCCCTTTATTTGCTTATAGTAGGGAGGCTAGATCCCTTACAATGGCCAGAATATTCGTGTGGCACCCAGGTGCCCTTTTTTATATGTATCGAGGTACAGGCATTTTTGCTATAATGCCTTGAATGTGGTCCTGCAGAACCTTATGTTCTATAGCAAATATGAAAAATAACAGGACTTAAGGGGCAAATAACATTGGAGCTGACCACTCAAATCCTAGGCAGCTTTGTAACTGGAACACTAATAAAAATAGCTATCCTACTAAAATGAAATTCCCACTGTTTTTGGTACCCAGCATGATAGTCCTTTGCAATCTTAAACTCTGGGGCTGTGCTTTCTCTTTTGAGATAAGATCTTTGAGAACATTTGCTTCTGATAGAAACTAGTTTCATCAAAGTAAAAAGTCTGATCCTGGGTGCAGACTTCTTTATGAGACCTCCAAAACAATTAATGGGGAGGAAACATCTTTTTTTTTTTTTTTGAGGTACGCAGGCCTCTCACTGTTGTGGCCTCTCCCATTGCGGGGCACAGGCTCCGGACACACAGGCTCAGTGGCCATGGCTCACGGGCCCAGCCGCTCCACGGCATGTGGGATCCTCCCGGACCGGGGCACAAACCCGTGTCCCCTGCATCGGCAGGCGGATTCTCAACCACTGCGCCACCAGGGAAGCCCCTAGGAAACATCTTTGCTTCATATTTACTCTCATCTTCCCCAGATGGCTTAACTTAGTAGAAAGTATAGTGGTTTTTGAAGCTACTAATCAGCCATTGCACTAATTTATAGGATTTTCAGCTCTTTTCTTTAGATCTTCCTGTATAAGTTAAGGTTTCTCATTAATTGTAAGAAAGCTTGCCCCTGGTCACTTCAAAGCATTAACAAGCTGGGGAAAATTGCATACCAACCAAAACAACTTTTGCCTCATACCTACACCATTCTCCCACTTACCAGCTGCACATGAGCCAATTCAGATTAAAAAATCTATCACACATAGTATAATACCCTCTAGGTCCATCTGTGTTGTTGCAAATGGTAAATTTCATTCCTTTTCATGACTAATATTCCATTGTGTGCGTATATATATATATATGCCACATCCTCTTTACCCATTCATGTATCGATGGACACTTAGGTTGCTTCCATGTCTTGGCAAAAATAATACTGCAGGGCTTCCCTGGTGGCGTGGTGGTTGGGAGTCCGCCTGCCGATGCAGGGGACACGGGTTTGTGCCCCGGTCCGGGAAGATCCCACATGCTGCAGAGCGGCTGGGCCCGTGAGCCATGGCTGCTGAGTCTGCGCGTCCGGAGCCTGTGCTCCGCAGCGGGAGAGGCCACAGCAGTGAGAGGCCTGCGTACCGCAAAAAAAAAAAAAAAATTAATTAATTAATTAATTAAAAAAAAATAATGCTGCAGTGAACATTAGCGTGCATATATTTTTTTGAATTAGTGTTTTTATTTTCTTTGGATAAATACCCAGAAGTGGAATTGTTAGATTGTATGGTAGTTCTATTTTTAAATTTTTGAAGAACCTCCATACTGTTTTCCCTAGTAGGTGCACCAATTTACATTCCCACCAACAGTGCATAAGGGTTCCCTTTTCTCCACATTCTTGCCAACACTTGTTATTTCTTGTCTTTTTTGGTAGTAGCCATTCTTTTTTTTTTTTTGGATGCGTTGGGTCTTCGTTGCTGTGCGCCGGCTTTCTGTAGTTGCGGTAAGCAGGGGCTACTCTTCGTTGCGGTGCACGGGCTTCTTACTGCGGTGACTTCTCTTGTTGTGGAGCACGGGCTCTAGGCACACGGGCTTCAGTAGTTATGGCTCGCGGGCTGTAGAATGCAGGCTCAGTAGTTGTGGCGCATGGGCTTAGTTGCTCCTTGGCATGTGGGATCTTCCCAGACCAGGGCTCGAACCCATGTCCCCTGCATTGGCAGGTGGATTCTTAACCACTGCGCCATCAGGGAAGCCCCAAGAGTCATTCCTTTTAAAAAATCAGTCTGGAACTTATATTGCGATAGAACTAGTCTTGTTTTAGTTTATCCTTAAATTGCTGTGTTCCTTTCTGGGGAATCATGTTTACCTTCCATGTAGATCCTACACATGTGATGGGCCTGTACCCAGACCTGCTACCCACAGACTACAGGAAGCAGCTACAGTATCCTAACCCGCTGCCTGTGCTCTCTGGGGCTGAGTTGGAGAAGGCTCACTTAGCTTTGATTGACTACCTGACACAGGTAGGTATATACAGAGGTATATGGAAGAGCTTACCTGGAAGTTCCAGTACCTGCTTCTCTGTGGCAGGGAACTGGGGGCCTTCTATAATGCCACAGGTGTTCCATAAATGAACACTATTGAAGTCTGGGGCGGGGGGGACATTTTTTTCTGCTTCATCTCCCTGCTTAGCAATAGTATTGAGCTCTTTTTTGCTAAATCCTGATACCAGGAAACACATTCAGTTCATGGTAAATTCACACTAAGCTATTATAGGAACTAAAAACAGAAAAGTTTAGTTGATAGAAAAGAATACATTTTTTAAAACAAACTTTTTGGGAACATATATACTTTTGGAAAAAATACCTGCTCTATGCAGCAAACTTGGAAAACACAGAAAAGTATAAAACAAAAATAAAAATCACCTATAGCTCTACCACCCAGAGAAAATTAACTAACATTTTAGTGTTGTCCTTCCAGACTTTTATTTGTACCTGTGAATAATTTTTGTTTATTTATATATTAGTTTACTTATTACAAATGGATATCAAGCTATATATTGTTTTATAGCTTACTTTTAAAACATTTAGCCACATATTAGGAAAGTCCTTCCCTGTCATTAAATATTCTTCTATAACATGTTTTTTTTAGGGGGAGTATTTAGACTTAAATTATTTTCAATTTACTGTTATGGCAGATAAGTGAAATTTTCATGTCAGCACTAAAACTAATGTCTCCATTGAAGCCTCTGAACCCTACATTTCTGTGCAGAAGGTTATTATTTATTTCCTGTTCACCCACTCAGAGTCAGAGAACTTACTAAATTTTTTCCCAGAAGTGTTCTGCTGACCTTTGTAAGGGGTCCTCTGGATGGGCATGAGAAGTATTGCTAGGAAAATTGTAAGCCAGCTTCCCATCACCTGCTTCTGTGTCAGTGGGTGTCCCACAGGTCCAGTCAGGCATCCATTGCTTTGGCACTTCCTTGACATTGGGTTCCAGGGTGGCTGACAGCACACAGACTTGCCTCTGTCTGCATACTGCACACCCCATGAGCCAAGTGAAAAAAAGTTCCCGGGGCAGAAAGTCTCCCAAGCGTGTGGCATCACAGAAGACCCTCTATTTTCAACATCTTAGCTTTAGGGGACTTCAAGCATACATTTTTCCCTGGCCTTTTCCACTGAGCTTGGAATATGTGGAGGTAACTGACATGAGCATTGTGCCACAGAGTTGGTAGAACAAATAAGACCATGGGCGTGTCAGACACAAAACAGTACAAACTGGATGATTCCGTTTATATAAAGTTCGAGAACAGGGGAAAAGTAATCTCTAGTGATAGAAATCAGATCAGTGGGGGTAGAGGGTGGGTGAGATTCTTTGGGAAGAGCACAAGGGAACTTTCAGGGGTAACAGAAATGTTTCGTTTTTTGATTGGGACGGTGGTTACATGCACGTATATATCTGTCAAAACGCATATGATAGTATACTTTTTTTTTTTTTTTTTTGCGGTACGTGGGCCTCTCACTGTTGTGGCCTCTCCCGTTGCCGGAGCACAGGCTCCAGACGCACAGGCTCAGCGGCCATGGCTCACGGGCCCAGCCGCTCTGTGGCATGTGGGATCTTCCCGGACCGGGGCACGAACCCGTGTCCCCTGCATCGGCAGGCGGACTCTCAACCACTGCGCCACCAGGGAAGCCCCTGATAGTATACTTTTAAGGGGTACATTTTATTGTATATAACTTATACCTCAATAAAGTTGATTTAAAAAAAGAAAAGAACAGGGGCTTTGGAATCAGACCCTAATTTGAAATCTGCCTCTGCCACTTAGGAGGTATCTAATATCTGTGCCTTAGGTTCTTCACTTATCAAATGGGGCTAATATTACCTGCATTTGTTTTAGGTTTACAATAGGATAATATATAAAGTGCTTGGCATAGTGCCTGGTCTGTAGTAAATACTCAGTAGATAATTGTCTTTGTGTCTGGTGATTTGGTGGTCATCTATTTTGATCCCTGATAAAAATTGAATGCTAATGTGGGATCAGGGTGGGTAGGTGTGAGCTGATTTAGACGTATTTGGAATTGCCTAGTAGCTCGGGTGATAAAGAAAGATTTAGTCCTGGCCTTGACCCTGCATTTTTGACCTTGGCAGAAACGAAGCCAATTGGTCAAGAAGCTGAATGACTCTGATCACCAGTCTAGCACCTCCCCGCTCATGGAAGGCACTCCTACCATCAAATCCAAGAAGAAGCTGCTGCAAATCATTGACACCACCCTGCTCAAGTGCTACCTCCATGTGAGTCCTCCAGCACTCGGGTCCCCACAGTCCCCTACTCTGGGGTCCCTGCCCCTGGTAAGAGTGAAGCCTTTGATGACAGGAACCAGCTACTCTTGGCCTGACGTCTGTGAGCTTCTTGGAATTGAGGGGATATGGCGAGATGTTGACCCAGAATCTTACAGTGGGCTGGTCTTCTCTGCTAAGATGGGGGTTAGTGCTACGAGGTGAACAGGGACAGTATTTCCCCAAAGAAAATTTCCCCTTTCTTTACCCTCCCTCTCCAAAAAAAACCCTTGAAACATGTTGTTTGAAAGAGCATAAATGCTTTACAAGGTACTACCTGTAGTCCTGGGAAAGGATTGTTTGCTCTCTCTTGCTTGTCACACCCCTGGTGTTTCAGCCTGAAGCAGGCCGGGGCTGGGGAAGGGGCGGGCTCCCCAGGAAGCAGCTTCTGCTGAAATCCTGCCTCCTCTGCAGACGAACGTGGCCCTGGTGGCCCCCTTGCTGCGCCTGGAGAACAACCACTGCCACATCGAAGAGAGCGAGCACGTGCTGAAGAAGGCTCACAAGTACAGCGAACTGATCATCCTGTACGAGAAGAAGGGGCTCCATGAGAAAGGTGACTGGAGGAGAGGTTTCTTTGGTTGGGAGAATCTCTTGTATTTTGACTGAGGTGTTGTTACCGAATCAGGTCCGGCTGCTCCCCGCTCGAAAATCAATACACGAGAGAAAGACAAATGTTGGTAAGAAAGGAAAATTGCTTTTAATGAGAGTGCTGGCAGTCTGGGGAGATGGTGGACTCAGTGTGCCCCAAAAGCCCCCTCTGAAGATTCTGCTCAACAAAGGGAAAAAGGGAAGTAATCTCAGTTAATCATTGAGATAGGGGCCGTCCCCCACTGTGTGCAGGCCTGTTGCCTTCTCGTGATTTTTCTTTAGATGCTATCTTGTTCACACAGTTCGTTCACAAGATTACTGAAGGGGAAGCTAGGGAGAAGATCTGGCCCTCTTTTAATTACTTATTCTTCATTTGTACTTCTTTGATCTATGGAAAGAACCAGCGAGTTAAGCAAAGTATTGTGTGATCACAAGATTCGAAAGGTGTGCTAGGGCTACAGATAAGCAGAGCATGTAGGTGCCCAGTTTAAGGTTAGTGCCAAGACAAAGGGGCCTCCTGCAGAGACCTCTTTCCTGCCAAAAACTGCTTACAGTGTGATGACTTTCCAAGGAGATACACCTTCTGGAAGGGGTTCATGACCTTATTCTTGGGCTTCGTGGCCAGCTCTGCAGGTGCTGGTGGACCAGTCCAAGAAAGCGAATTCCCCTCTGAAAGGCCATGAGAGGACAGTGCAATACCTGCAACATCTGGGTAAGTCCAGCTTGTGGAAGGGGTGCAGGGAGAGGATGGTGCAAGTGGACCTGACCTCTCTCCCTTTCTGATTCCGACTGGTCATTCCCCTCCCTCCCTCATGTTCACCCAGCTGGGTTCCTCTGACTGGGGTGAAAGTCTCCCTGGTGATGGAACCATGACAGCTCCTTCGTGTGTAGCCAGCTCGGTAGGCCCAAGCAGCCCTGAGTGACTGGTGCTTGGACAGAGCTATCTTCTCTGGAAGATAAATCCTGGGCAACCTGGGCATCTGCCTTCCCGGTCCTATGGGCAGGGTGGGTGGGCTTCATCTGCTGACTTTTCCCTCTAGGTACAGAAAACCTGCATTTGATTTTCTCCTACTCAGTGTGGGTGCTGAGAGACTTTCCAGAGGATGGGCTGAAGGTAGGTCACGGAGCCCCTTGGATTTATCTGGCACCACGGTTGGTCCTGATTCTACTTCAGACGGCAGTGGATGGAGGGGGAGGAAGGATTCATGCAGTTCTCTGGTGTTTCAAAGACTGGGAAACATGGAACAGCAATGAGTGGAGTGAAAAGAGCCTGGTGCAGATGCCAGGAGACCTGCGACCTAGTCTGTCCCATAGTAACTGGCCACAGATGCCCTTCCCATACAGCGTCTGTCCCCTTGACCCTACGCTTGTGCGCATGTGCGTTTGGAAGAATTCCCATCAGGTGGTTCTGCTGCTAGAACTCAGGTTTTGTTCCAACAGATATTTACTGAGGACCTCCCAGAGGTGGAGTCTCTACCGCGAGACCGAGTGCTTGGCTTCTTAGTGGAGAATTTTAAGGGTCTGGCAATTCCATATCTGGTAAGGTATTTTTTTGATCTGAACTAAAAGGCTTCAAACCCAGGATCCAGGACTGCATGAGTCAGTGATCAGCCAGTTCAGATTAGGGTTTGTGTCCCTTGGGGATTGGAAGGAATGTAAGGAATGTAATATCCTCTGAAGACAGAGATCCCAGTAGACCAAGCTGGAGATGGCACTTTTTGATGCTACCTTCTAAAGATGACGTGCAGAGGGATAAAAGAGAAGGATGCTGGAGAAAAACATTTCAAAGCCACATTTGTACAGCCAGACTCAACTGTGACCGAAGGACAACAAATCAGTCCTAAGTACCAGAATGTAATACTCAACCTTCATTACATGGGCTGATTTGGAGGATTATGAGACAGAGTTTATAAAGGAGCTTTGACTGGAAATCAAGACAATAATTCCTGATACTGCTGGGTTGTACTGTGAAATTTCCCAGTGGTTTTAGAAGAGCTATCCCTTGGTAATATTTGTGGCCTAATTAGGGGACAATCTGGATGGGACCTCTTGGGCCTTAAAAATGTGAGGGAGCCTGGGCAATGGGCTGGGTCACAGCATAGAGGGTACCAGGCAGACCTGCATCTTGCCTCAGGAACACGTCATCCACGTTTGGGAGGAGACGGGCTCTCGGTTCCACAACTGCCTGATCCAGCTGTACTGTGAGAAGGTGCAAGGTCTGATGAAGGAGTATCTCCTGTCCTTCCCTGCAGGTACCAGTTCTTGGAAAGCGGGGTGGCCCCAGGCCTTAGAGGAGAGCTGGACCTGAGGGTGTCATGGGTGGTTTAGGGAAGCAGACCTTCTCTGCAGGCCCAGGTGGGCAGGAAGTGCCTCAGAGGAGCCAGGGCAGCTAAGTGACCCCGCAGGTGAGACTCAGGGGCTGGTGCCTGGATCTGGGCACCTCTTAGATCCCCTGGGCGTCACCCCTGGTGGTGGGGAAGGAGCAGATCTGTCCGCAGAGTGACGCCTGTGCTGATAAGAAACAGGTTTGTGTAGCAGGGTGCTTCTCTACGCAGCTTGGTTTCTTTTCTTCTTTCCTCAAGCTGATGTTTTGGGGCCATGTAGAGACCATAAGCTAAGAGAAGGCCAACTGGAAACCACCATGGAGGCCCTTTCTGATTATTGAATCCCGTCCCTCTCGTCTTTCTTAATGACCCCACATTGCTGCCCGACAGCATCCTTTCATGCTGAGCGTGGTTTTCCTTAAAGGCAAAGCTCCAGTCCCTGCTGGTGAGGAAGAAGGAGAGCTGGGAGAATACCGACGGAAGCTCCTTAAGTTCTTGGAAATTTCTAGCTACTATGACCCAGGCCGGCTCATCTGTGATTTTCCTTTTGATGGTGAGTGTCTGGCTTAGGTCCAGAGCCACTTCAGCAGAAGGTAATGCAAAAACGGATCTTTCCCTTTTACCAGTTCCCCAGCCCTCCAAAAGGTTGGGCCTGGGAAAAACCACATGTTTCAGGCCTGTGCTCCTGTTCTGTCCCCTCTGAAGGCTCAGTTTTGTTTGAGAGGAGTCTCTTTTGGGTATGAACCACATGCTAATTTTTATTTATTTATTTATTTTTGGCTGCGTTGAGGCTTCATCGCTGCACACGGGCTTTCTCTAGTTGCGGCGAGCGGGGGCTACTCTTCGTTGCGGTGCGCAGGCTTCTCATTGCGGTGGCTTCTCTTGTTGCGGAGCATGGGCTCGAGGCGCGTGGGCTTCAGTAGTTGTGGCACGTGGGCTCAGTAGTTGTGGCTCGTGGGCCCTAGAGCGCAGGCTCAGTAGCTGTGGCACGTGGGCTTAGTCGCTCCGCGGCATGTGGGATCTTCCCGGACCAGGGCTTGAACCCGTGTCCTCTGCATTGGCAAGCGGATTCTTAACCACTGTGCCACTAGGGAAGCCCCACCGCATGCTAACTGATGGCCAGGTTGAAAGCTGTTTCTTGGTTCAGTACATATTCTTGGCCAAGTTCATTGGTTAGCACTTTTTATAATCTGGCATAATGTCTAATTATACATCAGACAGACATATGTCTGAAAAAAGACACACGTCTGTCTGATGTATAAGCTCCATGAGAGCAGAGACCAGGTGTCTGTTTACCTAGCTGAAGTGCCTGGTACATTGTAGGTGCTTATTATGCACTTGGTTGATCATCAAGTGTTGTTGCCCCATTTGTAAGCAGTCACAAAAAAGATGGGATAAAGTACCTCCTAAAATAGCTCCCTCCCCTCTTCCCTTTTAAAAATTTTAGTAATTTTCTCCTTGAAAAAACCCCAAGTAATAAAAATACTTTTTCCCCTTTTATATTTCGCCAATATCCATTCCTCTAATAGCTTAGCCCCTGGCCTTGGGCTTGCCTAATGGGGATGATGGTTACTTAAACACCTTTTTCCCCACAGGCCTCTTAGAAGAGCGTGCTCTCCTGCTGGGACGCATGGGGAAACACGAACAAGCTCTCTTCATCTATGTCCACATCCTGAAGGATACGAGAATGGCTGAAGAGTACGTTGACCCTGTCATCCCACCTCGCAAGGGTCTAAAAGAGGCCCCCCAGAGAGATGAGAGGCGTGAGAGGCTAAGAAAGCCACCCCTCCACCCTTCAGCAGGAGCGAGAATCACCTCGTGTGCTGGCTTCCGATTTTGTTGTCGTTAGGCTGCTCACGCAGGCAGCATCGATGCGCTGTCTCTAGATGTGGCCTTGTCTGACCACTTTCTCCCTTGCAGGTACTGCCACAAGCATTATGACCAAAATAAAGATGGCAACAAAGATGTAAGTAGTGACCCTGGCCCCAGGGAGCACGGGTGCATTGCACTGTCCCTCTTAGCATAGCTAACCCCTCTGGTTTGGCCACAGGTGACCCTGGTATGAATTGCTAAGATAAGACAGGTCATGGGTCAATGTGCTGATTGGTTTTGCACATGCGTGTTGAGGTAGAGGCAGTGTGACCATGATCCTGGTTTGCTTGGGATGGTTCTGGCTTACATCTGTCGTCGTCCGTGTGATTATTCGTAGCACCCCTGCCCCTTTACTCTCGAAAGAATCCCGACTTGTGTAATAAATTTATGTGGTCAGCCTGTTGAGAAGGAACATCTGATGGTTCTGGTAAGGTGCACACGTGTGCTCTGTCTAGATTGCACATGGATCTGTCAATGTACAAAGACCTTTTTGGTGGCCATGACTGGGGGTAGGGGTGCTACTGGAATCTAGGAGGTAGAGGCCAGGGTTGCTATTAAACAGTGCACAGCACAGACCCAGCAAAGAATTATTCGGCCCAGAATATTGAGTGCTGAGTCTGAGAACCTCTGTGGTACGGGTACCAGTAGGAGATGCAGCATCTCATCTTGGGTAATCCTCACCTGCTAATACGTGGCAGGGTCTCAGCCTTCGAAGCCAAAGGAAATGAGGGATCTCTTTGAGTCGTTTTGTTAACAGTGTAATGCAAAACAAATACAAGGCATTTGATTTTTTTTCCTCTCAGGGAGAACACGATCTTTAATTTTTGACATCTTCAGTTGACTGACTTTACAAAATTTTTTGAAAGGTGAAAAATGATGAGTTTTAAATGCTCCGTGACAGCTGTTCCTATAGACCAACCCTCTTGCCTTTAGGTGTGGTCACACTGGGGGTTCTGGGAGGGTTGCTGCCAGCCTGACATGCGTGGCTTGTTGTGTATGAAACAGGTGTATCTGTCCCTGCTCCGGATGTACCTGTCCCCACCCAGCGTTCACTGCCTGGGGCCAATCAAGCTGGAACTGCTGGAGCCACAAGCCAACCTCCAAGCTGCCCTGCAGGTCCTCGAGCTGCACCACGGCAAACTGGATACCACCAAGGTCAGGAGTTCTTCTTGGGGAGACGGAGGGCGCGTGTGGACAGCATGGAATGAGAAGAGGGCCCAGAGGAGGGACTGGGGTTCGAGGGCTCCATGACGTCAGGCATTTCCTCAGTCTCACTCGTGTCCTGCCTCACCCTATTCCCTTCTCTCTTCCCGTCCCCAGGCCATCAACCTTCTGCCAGCGAACACTCAGATTAACGATATACGCATCTTTCTGGAAAAGGTCTTGGAAGAGAATGCACAAAGGAAACGGTTCAATCAAGTGCTCAAGAACCTTCTCCATGCAGAGTTCCTGAGGGTATGAGCCTTTCAGACATGAGGGCAGGCGTGTACTTTTCAGTGTGAGACAGTTACCGCGTTCCCTGTAGATCAAGGCAGAGCTTTATGCTTTTGAACTCTAGTTCAAGCTGATCGGTAACCAACTGGGCATTTAAATGCAGGTGTTTCAATTAGGGGAGTCTCTGTGGGCCGGGAAATGAGACAGCGCCGGCCCTTCCTTCTGTTCTAAATACCTGCTGGACATTGGGACTTTTCCCCCCATCTCTCTGCTCCCAGGTCCAGGAAGAGCGGATTTTACACCAGCAGGTGAAGTGCATCATCACAGAGGAGAAGGTGTGCATGGTGTGTAAGAAGAAGATTGGGAACAGGTGAGCCTCATCCACAGCTATGCACTGTTGGCTCTGATGCGGGTCACACTCAGGATGGATTTAAATGTCCCTCACACTCAGGATGGATTTAAATGTCCCTATGCCCCTTAGCCAAAGAGGAAAGTGCAGCTGCAGACTATCTGGGCCGCTTTTAGTTCTTGAGCCTCCAGAGGGCAGGCTACGTTGTCTGCCGGGGGTGTGGAGGGGGTTTGAGAATTTAAAGGCCTGAAATGTATGGCATGGAGCTCTTGACTCCTTGCCCATAAAGCCCTTCCCCTCTGGCAGCTAAACACTGTGACGTAGCCAGGGGGTGTGTGAGAGCTGTATGTGGGCAGGAAGTCCTTATCTTTTAAGGATACACCTCCGAAGGAAGAAAAAGGTCTTTCCACCTGCTGCCTCATGACTTGAGTAAAATCCTGAGGCAGCATCATTCTGTTTTAAGGCATATGCTCCAGTCAGTCCCCTTTCCTTCAAAGAAGAATGATTTGTGCTTTTTCTTATATGGCTGGAAGAACCCTTTCCTTTAGAAAGACTCGCTGTTCTTTGTTAAAATTAGCCCAAGGGACTTCCCTGGTGGCGCAGTGGATAAGACTCCACACTCCCAGTGCAGGGGGTCCAGGTTTGATCCCTGGTCAGGGAACTAGAGCCCACATGCATGCTGCTACTAAGAGTTCACATGCCGCAACTAAGGAGCCCACCTGCTGCAACTAAGACCTGGTGCAACCAAATAAATAAACAAATATTAAAAAAAAAAAAATTAGCCCAAAACTTGTTCTGATGAGCAGTCGGCTCTCAGCCGCTGCTGAGCCAGGCTGGGGTACTGCCCCATCTGCCTGTGCTTGCACATTGATGACAGTAAGAAATATCCCCATGCGCTCAAATGGCGTGGACCTCATCCTCTGTTCGGATATTTGCCAGAGATGGTGGCTACGTAAGTCCAGAGATGCCAGGCTGTTCTTTGTGGTTAGGGTGGGCGGCTTCTGGAATGGCACCCGGTAAGGTGCCTTTTCCAGTAAGAAGTGGTCTTCTCTTAGAGGCAGTCCTCACTCCCAGGTCATTTTCCTTCCCTGCAGTGCATTTGCAAGATACCCCAATGGGGTGGTCGTGCACTATTTCTGCTCCAAAGAGGTCAACCCGGCTGACACCTGAGCCCAGCAAGCCGAAGACTGAGCAGCGGACAACTCGGCTATCCCAGAGGCGGGGAGAGCCCCGGCCTGGGGAATCGGGGGCTGCTGCCACCACCAGGAGTCTCCCCATTTGGACACTACTGGCTACCTTGTGCCGTGGAACATCTCTGAACCAATGAGACTTGTGTTCTGGCGTTGCCAGACTTTTAATAGAAAAAACAATTAGTTACACCTTATATACCATTATGTTGCAGGCAATTCTGGAGAATTTTATACCTGCTTGGACAGGAGGAGACGGGGAAGGGCACCATCCTGTCTTTGCATTCCAGTCACCCAATAAGGAAACTGTCTTAAGTGTTTGCAACCCTGGGGTTGTTTATTCCAAGTTTTCTATTAAGATACATGCAGGACTTCACAGGAGCCCTCAGCTCAGCTGCCTGAAGTCCTGGAGTACCAGAGCTCCTCTGGCTGCAAAGGCCAAATGGCCCGTCCTCTAGGTAATGCTGGTCACTTTATAGTCACTGACCCTGTGTCCCCCCACCAGTCTCCCCACTCGGATCTTTATTTTTCAGTCTCCTTCACTTTCTACTTATTTTCTTCCTTTATCTCACCCCCCAACTTCTCCACCCAGACTTTCTCTCCTATTTTCCTGACACCGGGAATAACTAGTATTTTAAACAAGGTAAAATGAGAAGCAAGAGGAAGTCCCAGTTTCTAGGAATACATTGCTCGATTGTCAGGTGTGTTGTAAATAGATCCTCCCTGGACTGTATGCACTGTGCCTGGAAGCTTAGGAGAGCCTCATTCTCGGTCCCTCGGGCCGAGTGTGACGGCTGCTCTAAGGGTGGGCTGCCCTGGGTATGTGACCTCTTGGCAGGTGTCCACAGAGGCCCCTGCTCCTGGTTCATCCACCAGCCACCCAGGGCAGGTTGGTTTAGGCTTTCTGAGCAGCGTGCTTTGTGCTCTGGGCACCTTTCTCTTCCCAGCCAGTGTCATCCGCCTACCTTACACCTTGGCCTGGCCATTGTTCTCCAGCTTTGTTTTGCAGGGGTTGGAGGATGGCTCTGGGTTATGGTAGGTAGGTGGATCTCTGCTGCACTCAGAGAACGATCAGATCAGGAACTGACACTGACGTGATGTAGGGCGTGCTTGTGAGGTGCTCGGGGACAGCCGAGAGTCGGCCGAGCTGCTGGCAGCAGGAGTTTGTGACATAACTCCCCGCCAGATCCGCTGAGCACTTGTTTGTGTTCGGGGGAGACCCTGCCTCCCACGGGGCTCTAGAGCCCACAGGAGGGGTGCCTAGCACTGCAGGCTGAGGACACAGGGACAGCGGCCCTGCATCCTGTCATCCTGGGGATTTTGTAGATGCACCGTCTTGTTACCCCAGTGTTTCTAACAGTAATGAGGGTATGTGCCAGCACCCGATACTGACACTGTTCTAGTGGCCTGTCCTTGACATGAGATCCTTTCTAAACCCCAGCACCGTGCTATCTGGGGCCTGTGTTGTAGCCTGACTTGCTGGTGTAGATGAGGGTCCTCCCAGGCACGCTCTCTGCGGAGGGTCTGAAGGGACGGAGTGAGGGCCGTCAGTCAGCATCGCTCACAGAGGCAGCCGAGCAGCGCTTCACAAGATCCGTGTCCCACTGGCCACGCCCCCGCTAAGATGCAGTGCTTCCCTGGGGCCCTGTTTGCAGTGGCTTGGACTGAGCTTCCGCTGGGAGCAGCCGCAGAAACTGGCCCCGCCCCACGCGCCCTGCCTTCCCCGCCTGCAGTGTGTGTATCTCCCTACCTGTGTGGCACACGTGTTTGAAGCAGTAGAATGAAGAATGTGTGTCTCCTTCCCTTCTGGAATACATAAACGACCCAGTTTTCCTGAACTCCATTCTCCTTCCCTGGACTCTCTGCCCTCCGTGGAGGTGTGGAGAAGGCTGGAGATGAAAGCTCTGTAGTGAGGACGACGAAGATCTCTCATAATAAACATCATGAAGTACGAAACCAAGCCTGTCTGGGTCTCTTTTTCCCCCTTTCCTGTGGGATTTGGTGAAAATAACAAAGACGTTAATAATCGAGAGGACTAATCCAATTAGTGACTGAGAAAAAAAGTCAGTATAACACTGCTGTCTTGATGTGTGCCGTCCAGTACAGCTAGCGTTTAGCTGATATTGACAGCACAGATACAGAACATTTCCAGCATCACAAAGTGCTAGTAGACACTGCAACTCTAGCTGATCCAAACTACTTGCCCTTCGCTTCACGTATTAGGGCCTTGTGCGTCTTCCTCTTCCTGCAGCTCATAATGACTGAGACAGGCAGGAAAGATGTTGACTTGGTGGGATTAAGGGACCTAGGGATGTTTGAGAAGTGGAGAAGTGTTGGTCCACTTTGGCCAGCTCCAAAAAGGCAATCTGGTCCTTCTGTGTCCCTCTCTGGAGCCATCTCTGGCCATCCTGAGTTTTTCCTGGGGATGAAAAAACGTCTGGGACTAAGAGGTATGACTTTCTTGAGGCATGGGTCCGATGACTTCCAGGAGAGAGTGTGGTACAGCCCAGAAAGCACTCTAATCAGTCAGGGGTCCTGGACGCCAGGCCTGGCTCTGCCCCCAGCTAGCTCCGTGCCCCTCCCTCAGGCTCCCCTGCCGTGGCTCCGTGGGCCTCCACATTGTGCATACAGGTCACTAAGAGGCTGGAACTGGCACTTCTGAGACCCCAGCACAGGTCTTGGCCTCATGCTCCAAATTAAGCAAAAACAGCCCCTCCCCCTTGGGACCTTGCCAACAGCAGTTCTGGGAATTTCTGGTCTGAACTTGCCTGCAGAGTTCATTTCAGAGTTGAATCACCTTATTTTGGAATGTCATCTTTTCAGTCTCCCAACTTGGGCACTGGGGAGGAGAGTGGAGATGATTGGGTCTTGGTTGAGGAAAAGAAATGTATCTCCCAACAGCTCACTGCCCTAGAGATCCTTTCTTCCAGAAACTTTGCCTGTCTTGGCCACCTAGGTGGCTGCGGTCTGCAGAAAAGGGAGCATTACACACCACCTGCAGCCTAAGGCTCACGATGGTCAAAGGGGACCCTCTAAAGCCTTTATCTCTAGTAGCTTAAGGACAGGCAGGCCGGTTTTTACCTGCCCTTATCGATACCACCTGACCATATCCCTACTTCTGTTCCTGGACCATCCAGGTATTTCCGCGGATTCAGGAAGGGGTCCTGGTTAGAAGCCACAGCGGGGAATCACGAGTCTGAATTTCTTCAGGATACAGTTGGGCCCTCCTCACCCTTGGACCAGGGCCTAGCGCAGTGTCTGGCACACAGCAGCCTCTCAGTGTTTGGGGAACAAATGAGAGAGGCCCTGAGGGATTAGAAACACCTTTGAGTCCAGATGAAACACTGTGGGGAATCAGAGATTTCCATGTTTCTGCTTAAGAGCCATGGGGGAGGTGGGATTTGAAAGGTGTTAGTTTGAGTCTCTTCTGATAGCTGGGGGAACCTAGGCCCCTGATGCAGCACTTTCTGGCTCTGCTGTTCCCTGGACCACCTGTGTCTGCATCATCTAAAAGGCTTGATGGAAGTACGAACACCTGGGTTCTAGCCACACCCTATAAATCAAATCGTCTGGGGAGTAAGGCACAGGCATCTATTTTCCATAAGCAGCGCCATGATAACCAGGGTCTAGGTTTGGGAACCAGAGTGCCAGTTCCTCATCCTCTTTGAGAGGGTCTAAAGTCCCTCCTGCTAGAGGACACTGGGCTCCAGTCACTTCCTGGAGCTCGTCAAACCCCACCTCCAGCCTCAGCTGTGAATCCTCAGCAGAGCAGCCTGCTCCACCCTCCCCACTCCAGCTACCTGTCAGACCTGAGCCGGCAGCCAGTGTAGCCAGAGGAGCGCAGGCAGGGCTTCCTGCCGGGAGCCAGGCTGCCCGGCCATGCTCTGGGCGCTGTGGCCCAGGTGGCTGACAGGCAAGGAGCTGTCCCTCGTGGGTGCGGTGTTGCTGCAGAAGAGACAGAAGAGGGAACCTCAGTGGAGGCGGTGGTGGGTAAAGTACCTGATCTCCCCGGGTGGGGGGGGGGGGGTTGTGTGGACAGGAGGAGTCCTGGGTGCACAGGGCCCTGTGGAGACTGGGGCCAGCCCTGGGAATGCATTTTGATCTGGGCCAGGACCGATTTGCTCCAGATTACCTGGTAGAGCTTAGAGAGCTTGGCCAAATAATAATAATCTTGAAGTTAATCACCCCCGGTTAGGAAATGGAAGCCATGTGACACTTGCAGCTGATTGGCTTTAGCCCGGTAAGCCCTAGCCTGGCTGTAGAATGGGGTTTGGGGGTTGAGGGAGTGGGGGGAATGAGGCACTCTCTGGGATCTGGAGGAGATAGTCTCACTCCCAGGAGGCGGCAGTCTACTGTTATCTCTCCTGAGCCCGAGCTGCCGTCTCCTTAGCGACTCATCAGACCGGTACCCGCTGGGTGACTCTTGGTTTCCCTTTACCTGCCCGCACCCTCTTGGGCCGTCTTCTAGCCTTTGTTAGGAGCTAGTGGGTGGGGTCCATCACAGTTTTCTCTGTTGATACTTAATCTTCTTAAGCACGTCTCTCCAGCTCTCACTTTGACTCTCAAGCTACAGCCCCAGCACTGTAGGCAGGGGGGCTGCACGTTCGTGGTTCATAATAAACATAATTAGTGAAAATGGCTCCACGTATTAAGCACTTATGCCAGGCAGTTTGTACGACTTCTCGTTTAAAACTCGCTACAACCCTGTGAGATTATCATCATAACCCCCACTTTCGAGACAGAGAAACTAAAGCACAGGGAAATCGAGTCTCTTGCCCAAGGCCAGTTAGCTAGTCCACAGTGCAGCTTAGATTTGATCCCAGCCTGACTGATTCCAAGGTCAGGTTCATCACCGACACACTCAGCTCCCAGCGCTTGCTCTGTCGAGGCCTCCTGGGTCCCTGGCACAGTGACGTCAGTGACCCTGGGCCAGGCTGCCGCCCTGCGATGGGACAACGGAAGCCCTGGGTGGGCACCACGGCAGGGAGGTCAGGCCTCACACCCGGCTTCCTGGAACTGAGTCCCCGGAGTTCTGTCCTTTCAGCGGGAGACCCACCCATACTATGACCTCCAGGTGAAGGTGCTGAGGGCCAGAAATATCCGGGGCGCAGACCTGTGTGAGTGACCCCCAATTTCATGCTTTCTCCCTTCCTCTCCCTGGGGCCTCCCCAGAGCTCAACAGGGGCTGGCCTGAAGCATGCATGTGTGTTTAGAGTGGAGCGGATGGAGGGCTCTCTGGTGAGGGAGCCCGGGACACAGCCCGGGGCAGGTTGCGGGAGCTGGAGGGGAAGGCAGTGTGCAGACCACCACCTCCTCCCTGAGGCTGGCTCGTGGAGGTTGCCAGCCTGGGTGAGCGTGTGAGGCCTGCTGCTGCCACAAGTTACCGTCTCTCTCTAGGGGTTTCCACGCCAGTGCTCACGCTGGGCGGGACCTTGTTTCCTGAATCAGGCCCTTTCTGGGAATGACTCAGTGCTCTGCGCTGTCACATGACCTTTTGAATTGGCTGCAGCAGGATCTCCATTCAGTTGAATAGGAGGTGTAACTGGTGGAGACGGAGTCAAGGACATGGGCTCTCCGGTATCTCTCCCCGCCCCACCCTGCTATGCGGGCAGCCTCCTCTGCCCCTTCCCGTCCAGCCCCAGTCTCCTCCAGGCAACCTTTCCAGCCGTAAGAGCTAGAGGCTGAGGAACCCTCCCCATCCCACCTACAGTGTCCAAAGCAGACTGCTACGTGCAGCTGTGTCTGCACACAGCGTCCCCCAGCCCGGCCCAGACAAGGGTGGTAGCCAACTGCCGTGACCCCGAATGGAACGAAACCTTCCACTACCGGGTCCACGGCGCCGTGAAGGTGAGGGTCAGCGAGGGGCTGGGGCTGCGGAGGGAGAGGGCTCCTCCCAGGTGCCTGCCCTCCGCCCTGCCTCAGGCCCCCCTGCCTCCTGCCCTGCCCCCAGAACGTCCTGGAGCTCACCCTCTACGACAAGGACGTCCTGGACAGTGACCAGCTCTCCCTGCTGTTGTTTGACCTGAGGAGCCTCAAGCCCCACCAACCGCGCAGACACACCTTCCCACTCAGCCACCAGGTGAGCGGTTCCACCTGCACCAGCCACGAGCCCAGTACCGGGAGAAGAGGCCCTGGCACGGGGGGCTCCCCATCAGCACAGGCCCAACCTCCAAGACAGACCCTCCTCCACCCTGCAGCAATGACCCCACAAAGCTTTCCCACAAGCACGCCTTCCCTGAGGGAAGCCAACACGTGGGATCCTTGAAGGCAGGGGCTTTGTGTGTCTCGGTCACTGCCGAATCCTCAGTGTCTAGAACAGCGCCTGTCCACAGCCTTGAACAGATGGAGCTCCTAGTGGCGATGTTGCTACCCTGTCCTGTGCCCACGAGCAGCCCCAGCATCAATCTGGCCTTCTAGTCGCTGGAGCTGAGCAGAACCAGGGGTGGGAGGGGAAGGTCCTGAGGCTCTGGGACCTCTGAAAACTGGCGCTCCCTTGCTCCCTCCATGTAGGATTCACAAGAGCTGCAGGTGGAATTTCTTTTGGAGGACAGGTGAGTCCAGGTGGAGCCTGTACCCTCCCATTTACTCTGAGACCCACCCAAAGCTCCCAGCTGTCAGCCACCAGGTCCTGCGTTGGCCTGGCCTGAGAGGGGATGTCCTGACCTTGATGCCCACCCCTACCCACAAACCTGCCGTGCTCCCCAGGCTCTTCCAGCTGCTCTGGTTACATTATTATAGTAATAGCCATCTTGAGGGATTCAGGCGTCCCATAAGCCCCTCATCCTTTGTAGCCAGGTGCCGGCGTCTGAAGTCATCACCAATGGGGTCCTGGTGGTGAGTAGGGGTGGCCAGCTTGGGGCTGCCCAGGGCTGGGGGACGGGGGACTGGGGAGTCCACGACTGAGCCCATCATGCCCACTTGCATGAAGGACACTCAACCCCTCCTCAGAGGGGAGATGTGCTGGGGTGGCACCTCCAGGGACAAAGGGGCACCTTGCCTCCCACCTGATGGAATAGCCCAGAAGCCAGGCTTTCCACCTGTGCACAGCACACTGCTCACCTGGCTTCTGAGTTGGCCAAGGAGCCACCGTCAGGGCCCCTCATCTCCTCCCCCTTTCCCACCAGGGACCACTTCCTCTGAGTCCTGGGGTGGGGGTGGCTGTGACAGAAGACCCCTGCTCGTAAGGCACAGGCCCTGGGAAGGATGTTAGCTCGACCCTGCCCCAGATACCCTTCCCTCCCTCCATCCTGGTTCAGGCCTTGTGCAGGGCCCTGTGGACTGTCTGGCTCCCACAGGCCTCTGCTTTCCTCAGGCTCAGCCCTGTCTGAGAATCCAGGGCACCCTCAGGGGAGATGGGACAGCCCCACATCAAGAGTATGGTGAGTCTGGTCAGGGGCCTTGGGTCTTGCCTTCTCTCCTGGGGGATTGGGGACTGCTGGTTTCAAGAAGATGGGTCTGGGGCAGAAAGTTCTTAATTTTTCACTGCTGAAAGCTGACCAAGGATGACATGGATTGCCTCCAGAAGCAGTAAATTTCCATCCCTGGGAGTATTCAAGCACAGAGGCTGTATCGGTTCAACTACTGCTGTACAAAAGACACCCACAAAATCTCAGTGGCAGACACATCTGGTGGTCAGCTGGGGCATGGCTGATCTAGGCTGGGCTTGGTGGAGTGACCTGGCTCTGCTCCCATGTCCCTCATCCACCTCCTGTGGCCAGCGTACAAGCCTGGGCATGTTCTTAAGACACTGGCAGAGGTACAAAAGCGCATGGCCGGATGAGCAAGTGCTTTTCGAGCCTTTGGTCACATCACAGCCCTCACTAACATTTTGTTAACCAAAACAAGCACAAGGCTGACTCTAAGTTGAAGGGCAAGGAATATAGCCAAGCTCTTTAGTGAGAGAAAGCAAGGCCACATGGCAAAGAGTGAGAACTCCAGAAGTGAAGAACTGGGGCCATGGCAGTCTGCCACAGGGGACAGCCACTCGGGAGGGGTGCCAGCTTTGGGAGGGGAGCGGAGGCTGCATGACAGCTAAGGTCCTCTCCGACACTGGGAGTCTGAGCCTACGGGCTGAGTCGTGCCCAGGTAACATGGCGCACTTACTATGAGTCAGGCACTGGTCTAAGCATTTTACAGTGTTTCATCTTTTAATCCTCATAACAACCTCGTAACGTAGGTACAGTCATTATCCTCCTTTAATTCATGAGACTGAGGCTCAAAGAAGAAACTTTGTTAAGGTCACACAGCCAGTAAGCGGTAGAGCCAGGCCCAGGCCCAGCTCTGTGACACCCGGGGCCCATCTGCTCTCCCCACCACAGCTTCTGTTGTCTCTGACAGTGAACAGCCCTTATCAATCTCAGTCTGTAAACCGTGATATGAGAGAAGGATCACTTTCCTTATTTTCTCTAATTCCCTCCCACCCCTGGTCATGTCAAGTCCCCCGGTCTCATTTAGTGCTAAGGAGGGCATGTAGGGACAGGGATTCCATTTGGACGTCGGTTCCTGAGGCGTTAGGGGCTCTTTCGTGGGTCTGTCTGGGGTCCCCTCTTCCTGGGTGTCATGTGTAGCCATTTCTCTCTGGGGTCTTGCCTGCTCTCCAGAAAGCTACAGGAACAGGGTGGGCCCCGCTGCTCCTGGGCCCACAGGCCTCCCTCTGCCTCCCCACAGCTGGCCTCACCAGGCCGGGGCTGGCTCTCCTCCGCTTCCCCAAGCCTACCGTCCCTGTGCCACGAACCCACTTCTTCCTTTTACATCCCCTGCAAACCCTCTATGTTCTCCCAAGGGCTTATGCTTTGGAAACAACGTGCAGCCTGTTTGCTTTCTCTCTGGCCACAAACCTCCCCCAAGGCAATGAGCACAGGGCTTGAATGGAGCAAGAGAGGGGGAACTACCAGTTGAAAACTGGTAATTAATGTAATAATTAATATATGATCATTATAATATGGTAATTATAGAATTATATTTTATATACTTAATATAATAAGTATATTAAGTAAGGGGCCCTTCCCTGAGCACTGTGTGTGCCGTCCCCATCCCAGGCTCCCAGCTCTGACCGGAGCAGGTTATAGGACCCCGAGTGTCCTTCATGATGTCTGTAGGGCCCATTGCCAGAGAGTGGGCAGGGCGATGAGTTGGCACTTCCAAGGGGAAGGAAAGGGGACTTGCTGCTCGGCGTGCTACCGTCACGGGCCACGCACCCCCCACTCTCACCCCCTCACCTGGCACTCACCTAGGCCCTCTGCTCCCAGGCTCCAGCCAGATTCGGCTGGCAGTGCCCGGGGCCTACGAGAAGCCCCAGCTCTTGCCCCTGCAGCCTCCCCTGGAGGCAGGCCTCCCAGCCACGTTCACCTTCCACGTAAACCCAGTGCTCAGTTCCAGGCTGGAGGTGGAGCTGGGAGAGAAGCTCACGGCCCTGCAGGTGAGTGACGGAGCCTGGGAAGGCGCAGACGACAGAATCCATCCAGCCTGGACGAGGCCCCTTTTCCTGGGTGTTTTCTTCTCTGTAGAGCGGCCCAAGTGCTGAGCTGGAGGTCCAGACCAGCAAGCTGGGCGAGGCGGGCATCCTGCTCTCCTCTCTGGCCCTAGGTCAGGAGCAGCAGCATGTCGTGGCCCTGGGCGAGGTAAGGCTCCGTCTGGGTGCCTGAGGGGCCCCTGCCTGCTCTGTGACCCCCACAAAAGGTCTGGGGGAGGGGGTCAAATCAGGCCAGCCATGGTGTCCACACCTGGGCCTGAATTACCAGAGCAACCGGGGCTGCAAATGAGAGTCCCTCTCAGTGCGCTCAGGGATGGGCTGTTGTCTCTTCCAGGGCCAGGAGGTGGCTATGAGTGTGAAGGCAGAAGTGAGGTGAGCGGCGCGGAGACTCTTCTGCCTACGGCTCAGCGGGCGTTGGGGGTGACTGGGTCCTGTGGCATCTTTCTGGGAGGTTCCACGGAATGTGCATCTGTCTGCTCCCGTGAAAATGGGTTTGGCTGGAGGCTCTCCACTGAACAGTCACCCAATACCCCACCCTCACCCCCTCTGAGGCAGCTCTGGGGACCTGGACCTGCGTCTTGGCTTCGACCTCTGTGACGGGGAACAGGAGTTTCTGGATAAGAGGAAGCACGTCGTATCCAAGGCCCTACAGCAGGTGCTGGGATTGAGCCAGGCTCCCGACAGTAACCAGGTATGGAATGGAGGAGCCAGACACCAGAGTTGCTGGGACCAAATCCAACCTCTTCCTTGAGAGGACTGTGTGTCTAAGAGGTGACAGGAAGCGTTGAGGAAGTGCGGGGACCAGAGGAAGAAGGGGGCAGGCCCGTTTGCCTGAGCTGATGGGCACAGTCGGGAGAGTCATGTGACCCCCATATGAACGAGGGCTGAACGGCCCCAGCCAAGGGAGGTGTATTAGTCTGCTCAGGCTGCCATAACAGAACGCCACAGACTGGGTGGCTCAAACAACAGACATTTATTTTCTCACGTGGAGGCTGGAAGTTCAAGATCAAGGTGCCGTCAGAGTCGTTATCTGACAAGGCCTCTTTCTGACTGGTAGACGGCCACCTTCTTGCTGTGTTCTCACACAGCCTTTCCTCTGTGCACGTGCAGGGGTTTGTGGGAATCTCTCTCTCTCTTCCTCTTCTTACAAGGACACCAGTCCTATGGGATTAAGGCCCCACCCTTATGACCTCACATAACCTATATTACCTCCGTATAGACTCTTTCTCCAAAGAGAGTCACATGGGGGCTTCCACATATGAATTTGGGGAGGACACAATTCAGTCCATAACAGGACAAAGGGATTTGGAAGTGGAGGCAGGAGGAAAGGCAGTGCTGAGGGGGAGACCTGTGGTAAATCAGGAACAGGCTGATGGCTTCCTTCTGGCTGCAGATGTCTAAGGAGACATAGCCTGTGCCCAGTGCTGACAAGCTGAGCAAGCCTACCGCTCGTCTGGTAATGCCTGCTCTGTGCCCCATCTCCGCTCTGTGGGTGGAGGGTAGAGAGGGCACAGACCTGCCTTCAGGGAGCTCTGTCTCCTCCAGAGCTCTGGAGGGACAGTGACCTTGCGGGGCAATGGCCAGGGAGCATTTTTTTCAAGACAGGGGAAGAAAGGAAGGACAGGGAAAGGAACCGGAAGTCTGGGGTGGAATGAACCAAACCTTCGTAGAAAAGCTGAGCAGCCCAACAGCTTCTAGTCTGATCCCACCAGGAACCTCTGATCCTGAAGAGACATCTGGGGACCTCCCGTGTCTGGGGCAGGTCAGGCTGCCTGCTGGTCTTTGTCACTTCAGTTCTGTGGTTCTCAGCTGGGAGCAATCTCATCCCCCCACCCACCTAGGGGACATTTGTCACTGTCTAGAGACATTGCCACAACTAGGGGAGGGGAGAGGGATGCTACTGGTATCTGCCTGGTGAAGGTCAGGAACGCTGCCAAACATCCTATAACGCACAGGACAGTTCCTCACAATAAAGAATTATCTGGTCCAAAATTACCAACAGTGCCAAGGTTGAGAAACCCTGCTTTAGCTGTTTTGAGTGAATCCAATATACCTCCCAGGTACATACTTTCCTGATACAACGTTAAGAGCCATCTCTGAGGTTATACTGCTTCAGTCTGACAGCCTATTACTTACTGATGGTATGATCGTGGGCACATTATCTAACTTCCTGTGCCTCAGTTTCCTCACCTGTAAAATGGGGATGCCATTGGGTTTCTTTGAAGACTGAAAGAGATGATACAAGTTGGGCTCTTAGACCAATATCTGATATGCTAAGCAATAATATATGAACAATAGTGGGGGTAGATGTTATCATGATTATTATTGTGCCCAGGTGCCTGTGGTGGCTGTGTTGGGTTCGGGAGGTGGAACCCGAGCCATGTCTTCCCTCTATGGCAGCCTGGCCGGGCTACAGGAGCTCGGCGTCCTGGACACTGTGACCTATCTGAGCGGAGTCTCTGGGTCCACCTGGTAAGTGAGGTAGGGGCAGGGCAAAAAAAAAAGGAGAGCCCTGAAGAGGCAGAGGTATGACCTGGTGATCTGGTGGGGAGGGGCGGGGATCCAAAGGGGTCAGGAAGGGCAGTAAGGGACTGAGTCCCCAGGGCCCTCTGAGTGGGTGGTGCAGGCCAGTGGGTGCAAGGGATGGGGGAGGAGGGGTGACTCAGAGACACCTGTATCCCTCTCTCCCCTTACTGTGCTCCCACGCTCCTAATTCCCTCCATGCCCAGGTGCATCTCCACACTCTACAAGGACCCAGCCTGGTCCCAGGTGGCCTTGAAGGGCCCTATTGAGCGCGCCCAGGCGCGGGTCTGCAGCAGTAAGATGGGGTTAATGTCCATGGAACGCCTGCAGTACTATGCCCAGGAACTGGGGATCCGGGAAAGCAGTGGCCACAGCGCTTCCCTCATCGACCTCTGGGGGCTTCTTATTGAATATTTCCTATACCAGGAGGTAAGAGAAGAACAGGTAATAGATGAACATGGCTCCTGTCCACCAGCACTTAGTTCTGCCTTACCCATTAGGCTAAGATCTGAGATTTGCAAAGCTATCCTTTAAGTCTGAGCTCCCTGGGGGCAAGGGGTGGGATCTCTGGGTGGGCTGACACGCTTCATCTCGCTTTCCCTGGGAGGGAGAGGCTGGTCTGCTGTTCTCAGGTCTGTCTGCATATTAGAATCACCTGTACAGCTTTCCAAAAACACCATGCCTAGGTCTCACTTCCAGAGATACTGGTTTTGGTTGGTGAGGGGTCGAGCCCTAGTACAAGTGTGCTTTGAAAGGGTCCCAAATGATTTCAACCTCCTGCTGAGGCAGAATGCCACTCCAGCCCGACGGCCAAGCAGACATGATTCTCGCCACCTGGTGGCTTCTCCTAGAACTGCAGGCCCAGCATGCATCGGGAGATGAGATTAGAGCTGAGCGAGGTTCTCAGCCCTGGGGCCCGGCGGGGCCTGGCCTACTGGTGTGTGGCTATCTGTTATGAATGTGATGTCTAAGAAAAGAATACATGTTTTCTAGTGATTTACTTTTTCAAAGAAAGTAGATTGGATTTTCAGTTATTCCTTTTTTTTGGCCTCTCACTGCCGTGGCCTCTCCCGTTGCGGAGCACAGGCTCCGGACGCGCAGGCCCAGCGGCCCTGGCTCACGGGCCCAGCCGCTCCGCGGCATGTGGGATCTTCCCGGACCGGGGCACGAACCCGCGTCCCCTGCATCGGCAGGCGGACTCCCAACCACTGCACCACCAGGGAAGCCCCAGTTATTCTTTTAAAAATGTCACTTGACTCCCTTGGGTTCTGATAGGCTTTCTTGAATGGGAGGGAAGGGGGTCCAAAGCCCCTGGAATTGCACGAACCCCATGTGGCCTCACCTCTGCTGCAGCCCAAAGCCTGTCCCTTAGAGAGTTGTCTCTAGAGCCCTGGCCTTAGCAACCAAAGTCTTGTGGGCACGCCACACCTGCAGGGTGCCGAGCCTCAGGCCATGGGGGTGGGGAAAGGGAACTCCCTAAAGGCCAAGTGGCCTCCCTTCTTTCCTGACCAGGAAAATCCTGCCAAGCTGTCTGACCAGCAGGAGGCGGTCAGCCAGGGCCAGAACCCTTACCCCATCTACGCCAGTGTCAACGTCCGCAGCAACATCAGTGGGGAAGACTTTGCAGGTGCCTGGGCGTGGGAACCTAGGAAGCCGGTGGGAGCAATGGTCAGTGTGAGGATGTAGAGGCCAGGGCTGTCAGGGCACAGGTGGGAGCCTTGGAGCACAGTGGGCTTGCTGCCTCCTGCTCTTGACAAGGCAGAGATACCTGCTAAGTCACAAGGGCTCAGGGGAAGCATGGGGTCCTGGTGGGAAGCCCCTGGTGACATTCCCTCCTCTTTGCGCCCCCAGAGTGGTGCGAGTTCACCCCCCATGAGGTCGGCTTACCCAAGTATGGCGCTTATGTTCCCACTGAGCTCTTTAGCTCAGAGTTCTTCATGGGGCGACTGCTGCAGCTCCGCCCCGAGCCCCGGATTTGCTACCTGCAGGGTGAGTCTAGGCCAGAGGCCTGGGGACAAGGGGACAGGGCAGGCGCCAGGCCCTGAGTTGGTGATGCCGGTGGAGGACTTGTGAGGGCCGGGGACTTTGCTTTTCTCCTTAGGTATATGGGGCAGCGCGTTTGCAGCCAGCCTGGATGAGATCTTCCTGAAGACCGCCGGCTGGGACCTCGGCTTCCTACAGAGGTGCAGAGGCAGTGTAAACATCACAGGTGAGGGCAGAGAGCCTGCTCCCCCAAACCTCCCCTCCCCCCTGCCAGCCCCTGCAATACCTCTTTCCAGCAGCAGGGCCCTGGCAGAAGCATGAGCAATGTGGGAGGAGGCAGTGAAGGACTTGGATGTCCTACTCGGTTCAGAGAAATATTGAGAAAATGACTTCTAGCTTAGGGTCTCTGGATGCCCAGAGGTCTACAGAGAGGCTAAGGGGTGGGGAACCCATGTCAGAAAACCTAGTGGGAGTTGTGAGTGCTCCGTGATAGACCTGTGCCTTTAATTCTCCGCTTGGGCTCCCATTAGATCAACTCAGCCCAGGGCCACTGGGTATCTGGTTGACACTCTGTCCCCCCACCTCAGAGCTCCCCTTCAGCCCCTGCTGCATAGAATACCTTTCCCACTTTTCTTCCCTGGATAACTTTTGCTCAGTTCTTAAAGTTCAGCTCAGACATCATTTTGTCAGGGGACGTCTCTGTTCCAGTCCATCCCTCCAGGCTGATCGAGGGTCTGACCACCAAGGTTCCCTAGAACCGTAGGCACATCCCATGTTGTCCTTACCTCGGGACACTGTCACCATTTATTACCTCTTTAGATTCTCCCCTAAATAGGCCGTGAGCCCTGGAGGGCCAGGGTCAGGCCCTGTTCACTTCTGCATCCCTGTGCCCAGCACAGTGGCCACCACAGCACATGGTAACTGTTCAGTGGGTGTTTAATGGGTGAAATTCTGGTTGGAAGTTGCATATGCAACTTTAAGGGTAGGTGATGTTGTTTAATACATGCAATGTCAACTTTCAACTTTTTTAATACGTGCATGTCAACTTTCAAAACGTGGGGAACATGAAAGAAAAAGTCATTTAAAAGGGGTTCGGGGAAGCAGTGGTCAGAGACCCAGGAGGCGGGGTGGGGAAGGAGGAGAGACGTGGGGAGGAGACAGAGGGGCTCCCCTGAGATGTGAGGACCGCTGGACAAAGGAGGGCTTCTCACGGTATTTCACCATCCCACCCCCACCTAGACGACCGCCAGAAGCTCCAGCTGCATGACCCAGCGAGGCTGCAAACCAGGCTCTTCACCCCGCAAGGGCCCTTCTCCCAGGCTGTGCTGGACATATTCACCTACCGCTTCACCTCGGCCCAGAACTCGAACTTCACCCAGGGCCTCTGCCTGCACAAGGACTATGTGTCTGGCAGGGAGTTTTTGGCCTGGAAAGGTGGGTGCTGCTCTGGGCGGGGTCCCGCCTGTTGCCTGTGCCTCTGGCTCCCTGGGGCCAGTGCTACCTTTTGACCTGGGGGCTGGGTGGGGGGGGCTCCTGCTGCCCAGGGGCTAGTGGGGGAAGGACTGTGATGACTGTGCTAAGGCAGGCCGGGGGCTGCAGTGGGAGACCCCGTGGCTGTAGGAAGAGGAGAACTCTCAACAGTGGGGCATTCCCAGTGCGCAGAGAAGAGGGCTGCTGCAGACAGCAAGCATTTGTCTTCTTGCAGATTCGCACCCGGACGCCTTCCCCAACCAGCTCACTCCCATGCGGGACTGTCTGTACCTGGTGGATGGAGGCTTTGCCATCAACTCTCCGTTCCCGCTGAGCCTGCAGCCGCAGAGAGCCGTGGACCTCATTCTGTCCTTCGACTATTCCCTGGATGCCCCTTTTGAGGTACGGTGCGGGGTGGGGGGTCCTTGCTAAGGCAGCCTGGCTGGGTGTCGAGAAGGGCCTGGGCAGGCACCTTGCGATCGCCGCTAGCAGCATTGGTCTCCCCAGCTGGAAGCTGAGGTGATGGAGGAGAGTGGGGTTCAGGAGAGGAGGCCAGAGGGAGTCCTCGGGAGACTTTATCCCGGTGAAGAGAAGACCCCTGTTCTGGACGCTGCTGCTCCTGATAGGATTCCTTGCTCCTATCTGGGCCTGGGTTCAGGTTTGCTGTCCCTTTGTTGCTATGGTAACAACAGAGCCATCAGGGTCCCTCCAGGGAGTCTCTGTCAGTGGCTCCCTCGAGGCTTGTGGGGTGATGGACAGGTTGCACGCCCAGATGCGGGTTCTCTTCTTGCTGCCTGTAGTCACTCAGCTGCTGGGAGACAGGGCTGGCGTTGAAGCCTGGGCCAGCGTGAGTCCAGGGCGCCTCAGGCAGGGCCGGAAGCTCACAGGGCTGGGTGTCTGCCCAGGTCTTACAGATGACAGAGAAGTACTGCCTGGACCGAGGCATCTCCTTCCCCAGCACTGAGGTGCCCCCTGAGGACTTGAAGGAGCCCCGTGAATGCTACCTGTTTGCCAAGGCCGAGGACCCGCGCTCACCCATCGTGCTGCACTTCCCCCTGGTCAACCGTACCTTCCGCACACACCTGGCCCCAGGTGAGGGGAAGGTCTGGGTCTGGCCCACGGAGCCCTGGGGTGGTGATGGGGTGCGGGACCCAGGACAGTGTACCTCCTGGAGGCCCCGAGCTGGCCACTGCTTCCTGGACTCGGCATGCACACTGGCCCGGCTCCTCCCGGTGGGCGAGAGAGCTGAGATGTGGCCCCAGGCAGAGCCCACAGACCAGCCAGATGCTCTAGGGAAGGGGGGTTTCTGGACTGGCAGCTCCTAGCCACAGAGTGCCCTAGCCCAGACTCTCTCCCCGTCCCACTGCAGGTGTGGAACGACAGACGGATGAGGAGAAAGCCTGTGGGGACTTTGTCATCAATGGGCCAGACACCCCTTATGGCATGATGAACTTCACCTACGAGCCCCAGGAGTTTGAGCGGCTAGTGGCCCTGAGTCGATACAACGTTCTGAACAACGTGGAGACTGTGCGGCAGGCCCTCCAGCTGGCTCTGGGCCAGAAACAGGCTGGGGACAGGGCTGGAGGCTGACCCGGGCTGGAGTCAGGAGACTGGGACAGAGGAGGGACTGTGGGCTCCGGACCAGGGCTCGGTAGAGGGAGGGGTGGTGGACCCTGTGGGATGATATCCCCTCCTGGCTGGGCTCCAGCTGGTGGGTCCCCCTGCTAATTACTCATCTTCGCTCTTTAAACTTGGGTCACATTCTCTTATCAGGGGTACAGCTGCCACCTCGTGCAAATAGTCTCACCCTTCCCAGAAGCTAAATGTGTGTGTCTAGAGGGCGTATCCATTTATCAGGGGCGGAGTGAACGTGAACCTGCGTGTGTGTTCGTGTTCCTAGTGGGGGCCTGTCAGCTGCCAGGGATGGGCAGAGGTAGAGGAAGCCTGGCTGGGAACTCAGAGGCCCAGGTTCCTGCCTTTTCCACAGATGTACCCCACCGATCTGGGGGATCTGTTTCTCTCTCTGGAGGATCTGTTTATCATTTCTTCTGACCCACCCGGGACCTTCCGAATACCTGGAGCCTCTCCAGCATGGGCAGATTTTAGGTGTGTGGGAAGGAGATCCACCCTGACTGGGCTTAGTTTGGAGGTCTTCAGGCCCTCTCCCTCTGGCTAGCGCCTCTGCGGCCTCTTCTCACCCACACCCCACCCAGCGCTGAGCCACCTGGGGCCCTTCACTGGCCCGGCTGCCATACTCATTACTCACTGCCAGGAGAGCTCTCTTTGACTACAGCCCCTCCCTCAATCAATCAATCAATCTCTCTCTCTCTCTCTCTCTCTCTCTCTCTCTCTCTCTCTCTCTCTCACACACACACACACACACACACACACACACACACACACACACACGCATGCTCTCCAGGGCTAAAGTCACAATTCCTCTTCTAATCAGGGAACTTATGTGACAAAGCCTCACCCATCCTGACTCTGGGAAGAAGACCCTAGTTCTGGCTCCCAGCTGGGAGGAAGGTGTCTAGATCCCAGCCTGTGCCTCCAGCCTGGCCTGGGACCCCAGGCCTCCAGCTGGACATGAACTGGGGAGGGGGGGCCGCTGAGGGAGCTGGGCTTCTAACAGGCCGGCGCTTTTGGCTGGCGTGGGATTGGGGTAGCTTGGTTCTCTCATGCCTGCTCACTGGGGACAATTGCTCTTGAGATAGGCTATCTGGTTAGCTGGTGTTTACACATCTTTTATGAGTCTTTATCCTTTGACCTGCTGTCTTCCTTTTGGGTTTATCTTTCTTTTTGTTGGAGTGCAAAATTGAATAGTTCTATAGTGGAGGATCTGTGGAATGTAAACCTTCTGAGACCTGATATGTCTGGAATTGTCTTTTCTTGCCCTGACTTATAATAGTCTGGATTAGGGTAGGATTCTTGGTTCAGGCTTACATCTACTCAGATTTTTTTTTTTTTTTTTTTTGCGGTACGCGGGCTTCTCACTGTTGTGGCCTCTCCCGTTGCGGAGCACAGGCTCCAGACGCGCAGGCTCAGTGGCCATGGCTCACAGGCCCAGCAGCTCCGCGGCACGTGGGATCTTCCCAGACCGGGGCACGAACCCGTGTCCCCTGCATCGGCAGGCGGACTCTCAACCACTGTGCCACCAGGGAAGCCCCTACTCAGATTTTAATGCCTCTTTGCATTGCATATTGCCAATGGGCAGCCTGATGTCAGCTGAATTCTCATCCCGTTGTAGGTAATTTATCTTTACCTAATTTTTAGGGTTTTCTCTTTGTCTTCGATTTTCAAAAGTTTCACTATGATTTTTCTAAACTGGGAACTTAAAAAAAATCAGTGACCTCTTTCGATTTTGAGATTCATGTCTTTTTGAAGCTCTAAGAAATTATCTACCAATTGTATCAAAACACTACTCTTCTTCATTCTCTTTCTGGATTCCTATTAAATGGATATTGAAATGTATGAATCGATTCTCTGTATCCCTAAACTTTCCTTTTACACATTCTATTTTTTTTCATTTGTGCTGCACTCTGGGGATTTTCTTTGCATGATTTTTTGGTTCACAAATATATACTCCACCTGTGTCCAGCCTGCTTCTCTATCCATCTTTTGGGGGGTTTTGTTTAACTTTTGACTGTCACATTTCCCTGTTTAAGTTCCCTAATAGGATCTTCCAAAACTACTTGTTTTCATTGCATGGAAATGCTTCACCACTTCCCTCAGATGGTGTTAATATGTGCATTTCATGGCATTTTCCTGATAGTTACGTGAACAGTTTCCTTGGGGTAGGTTGCCTCTCCTTCATGGGCTTTACCTTCTTTATATATTTGGTAATTCTTGATTGTCATCTCATGTCTGAGAAGGTTGTGTACAAGCTCTGGGCTGTGACGGCTCCTGGTCAGGTCACTGGCCATGCAATGGCACGGTGACCTTCAGGTGGCAGTGTGGGACTTGGGGAGGAGGCCGAAGGGATGCAGTTCTAGAGAACTTCAGAGCCTTGAAGTGATGTTATGAAATTATTAATCTGTATTTATATCTGATGGGTTTGGTGCTGTGGGGGGTAAGTAAAATATTACAAAGGAGAATTCCAGTTTCAAGATGAAAGACAGAGGACAGGCTGAAATCACTTCCCAGCATTTTAAAAAAATTAACAATTTTCAGTTACACAGTACATTTTCTGAATTTGTCTTTTTAAAAAATAACTTAGGTTAAATCAGCAACTGCATATCCTAAATAATAGAAAAAGTTAGGAATCATTGTTCCATAACATTCTATTAACAATATCTGAGTTTTTTGATCACCAATATATTTTTTAGTCCCCAAATGCACCATCAATCAGAACTGAGGTCCACTCTTCCACGGGACAAGTTGACTCTGACACTTGCAAGGGTAAGGAGTCTCTTGGTTTGAGGGCTGCTGGCCTCACTATGACTCTCAGAGGCTACTTACAGGGAGCCATGAGGGTGAAATGAGACAAGGTGTGTGACATGCTGAGCACAGTGGCTGGCGTGCTGCGTGCTCTCAGTACTTGCTGGTTGCTCTTTTCTAAGGGGTGTTGATGGCTCTGAGCTACAGAGAAGTGACTTCTTGCCTGGTCCTAAATGATTTGGTCCTCATCGCTCCCCGCCTCCTGCCAGGTACATTCAGAGCAACCTGGCTCAGACCTGGGCTTGTTGCTGCTACCTTGCTGGGGGTAGGGCTGGCTGGTAATGCTGGCCAGAGTGACCTGTCCCTAGGCCCCAACCCTCCCCTAGGCCAGGGGAAGGACCTGGCCTTCTGGGGACATTTGACAGGACTCACTCCTTGTCTTTGCTCCATGAATCTTCCCCTTCTCCCTCCTTCCTCCTGGCATGGGAGGAGGTGGTCCATCTTCGTGTGTCCCTGTGTGCACGTGTGTGTGCTCTTTTTTTTATTAGCTGTACCAGAGGTTTCTGGTGGTGCTGGCTGACATCCAAGAGGTGAGGAAAAAGCCCTCAGTGTGGGAGCCACCCAGAGGGTGGAGCCCTGATCTCCTAACAGATCCTTGCCTTGCTAAGCTGGGCAGATTTAAGGCCCTGTCCCTGTGGGATTGTTACTGCCACCATCCAGGGAGCGAGGGTGGGAGGGGAGGGGCAGAGTGAACCAGTAGCCGAGGGCAGGTCTTCCCAGCCAGTGGCTGCTGTTCTCTGATATTCCTGAATGAGACATCGAGTTCCCCAGCCCTCAAGGTGCCTGGAAGGGCCTGGGGCGTTTGGAGCCCTCTTGGCCATCCTCCTCCAGTTCCCTGCAGACTTGTCCATTTACCCTAGTGATTCAGGTCAGTGACGTGGCAGCATAGGAGTACTGTGACACGAGGGGGTGGGAAGTACAAGCTTAAGAGACCACCTGGCCTTCCTCAGACATGACATTCTTGCATTACCTGCTGGGATCAACAGCTGAGGCCACAGCCTTCACACAAGCCCCTTTCCCTGCCCTCACCAGGCTGGCAAGTGGCTCCCAGGGGTACCTGCAAAGTTTCAGGCTCAGTGGAAGCCCCTGATGACCTTAGCCTAGATGCCTCCTTTGCACCCCCCTTTCCTGATCTGTGCCTTCCTCTGAGCAAGAACTGCTGCGGGCTGGCTGCCTTCTCAAGTCCCCCCTGATGCCCCATATGCTGGCTACGGAGGGGCCTGCATGTGACAGTGCCACTGTCTGGAGGCTCCTTCTCTCACTCCCAGACTATGCCCGGTTTGGGGAATCTAGTCCTGAGCTGTGTCTGGACAAGCAGCTTCCCATCAGACAAGCAGCTGTCCCTCAGTGAATTCAGGGGTGAGAGGCAGCGTGGGGCCCCAGGACCCAAGATCCCCTTTCACTGAGGGACAGCATGGCCAGGGACTTGCTGCCATGGCCTGCGCCAGCCTGAGGTCCTGATGTTTCCAGCTGCTCCAGAGGACATCACCCCCGTGCAGGTACCCTTCTATGGGCTGGGAGGAGCCCAAGGCTGCAGGAATAGGGTGGGTGGGAAAAACAGCAGCTGGAGAGTAGGCTGGGCATCCACACTCTTCTGGAACCTGTTTGCTGTGTGGACTGATGTAGGTCTGGAGAGGTCAGGAAGGTGGGAAGAAGCAGCAAAGGTGATTGAGAAGGAGTGGGTGGCGTAGGAGGAGAAATACCAGGTTAGTGTGCTGTCCAGGAAGCCAGGGGAAGAAAACATTTCAAGGAAAACACCATCACCTGTGTCACATGCTGCTGAGACTTCAAGTAAGGTGAGGACTGAGAACTCATCACTGGTCTAGCCACGGGCTTTGACTGGAGGTCTTGACAAGAGCAGTTTGGTAGAGCAGTGGGAGAGAAACCTGACTGGTTCAAGAAAACGAGAGGAGAAAAATTGGAGACAGTATAGGTAACAGAAGCAATTAGCAACAGGAATCAAGGTCATCAGCTGAGAGTTTGGAGGAGGTTTTAGAGGTTTACGGATGGTGGAGAAAGTATGACCAAGTTATTGGAGTGGCAGAGGGGAATGGACTAAGGACAGGGGCTAGGCCTGCTGGGCAACACAGGGACCCACTTGAGGCTCCTGGTCATGGGGTTAAAGTGAGTGCAGGTGCCAAGTGGTCCAAGAGTTGGATTCCACCAGGATTGACTGTTCCCCAGTGAGTGTAATGAAGCAGGAGATGGGTTAAGAGTGGGTGTCAGTGAATCGTTATAATGATGGACCATAGAACCAATGACGTTCTCCTCACTCCTGGGAAAGGACGATAAACAGTAATGGACCCCTTGGATTCTCAGGTGGGGACCAGCCCCCAGGTATTTCCAGTTCCAAACATGAAGGCCAGCCTGTGCCCGACCTGGAGGCCTCGTGGGGGGCTTCTGTGACTTGCTCCTAACCTCCTCCTCTTCTCCCTGAGGCAGGTGTCCAGGGCAGTAAACTCTTTTGACTTCTCCTCACGTTGTTCTTTTTCCCACATGGTGTCCCAGGGGAAAGACTTTGACAGCTTGTACCCATGGGACCACAGTACCATGCTGCGGACCTCAAGGCTCCCTGATACAGTGGGGGTTAGGGGTGAAGGAGGCTGCCAGAGACTTTGGGGGCCACACTCTGTCCCTCTAAGGGCTGGAGATTTAACCCAATCTGTGCTGGGTACAGCCACACCCCTCCCTGGGCTGCTCTTCCCAGCTCTCCCAGGCCAGGGAGCTTCTATATGGGGACACAATGAGTCACACTAAACTTAAAACTATGGCTGCTGCCTTGTCACTTTGGGCTCCTCATGCTGATAGACCAGCAGGCAAAGAAAGGAATGACTTACCATACTGGTAGGGGTAATTGGTTCTGATCGTCAGGAGCTAGGGCTGCTGCTATAGAACGAGAGCAGGGAGGAATATGCTTGGCATCAGATGATCCTTGATCTTCTCACACAAAGTTTTAACTGTAAAATGGGCAATTGTAGCAACCATGGTCTGATAATAGTGTGGTAACCCGAACTCCAGATCCCTCAGGGATGAGGGTCTAGGACACCCCACCATGAGAGCTGCTTGGACCAGCAAAAGTGCTGGTTCGGGGGGGAGGAGGACCTAGAATGGGGGGTAGAGGAGGAAGATGACAGTATCAGCTACAGATTTGGGACCAATGGTAGCAGCACAAGCTGTATTCCACTAACTCTTCTCTTGTATGTGTCCCCAGAAATTGTGACCAACAAGAATCATGGAAAAGCTGTTCCTGGACTGAATGAATTTAATTTGGGAAGCAAGTGGATCTGAGTGGTGCAGGAGATGGACTGTAGTGGATGCTAGTGGTGCCCTACCCAGATTCTCTTTATCAGACCAGTGCACCCATCCTCCAGCTGCTGGAATGGTTAGTTACTAACAGGTAACTCCTCCAGAGATTTACCTTTGGCTGAATAAAAGCCCCCTTACCTGCTGTGTCAGTGAGGCTTCTCCAGAGAAACAAAACCAGTTGGAGAGGGCGGCAGGAGGAGGGGATCTGGGAATTGGCGCATGTGATTGTGAGGTCTGACAAGTCTGAAATTGGTAGAGGGGCCATTAGGCTGGAAACTCAGGCAAGAGTTGATGTTCCAGTCTCTGGCAGAATTCCTGCTTCTTTGGGAAAATTCAGTTTTTGCTCTTCAACTGATTGAATGAGGCCCACCCACAATACTCCTTTATTCAAAGTCAACTGCTTATAAATTAGTTACATCTACAAAATATCTTCATATCAACATCTAAACTAGCATTTGACCAAACAAGTGGGCACCATAGCCTGGCCAAATTAACACATAAAATTAACCACCCACCCAAGGAAGTGATGTTCTCACTCATACCCCCAACTCTGGGGTAGCCCACAGTCAACATCCAACAGACACAGAAGTTCAGAGAACCAGGCCCCTTGCTTCAAAATGGAAACAATCTGGTGTCATTTGTGCTGCAGAAGTCTCCAAAGGATCGTCCTGAAGCTAGACTGCAGCTTAGAGCTGTTTAGCTAGTTTTCCTGCCCTGATTCCCCTCACTGCTAGTCTCCTGAGAGGATTTCCTCTATAAAACAAGTGCATCCAAATCCCTGCCTCAGGCTCTGCTTCTAAGGAACCAAACCCAGGACACTGTGATGGTTAATTTTATGTGTCAACTTGGAGAGTGTTTTTGGATGAGATTAGCATTTAAATTTGAGTAAAGCAGATTGTCCTTCATAATGTGGGTGGGCCTCATCCAATCAGTTGAAGGCCTGGCTGCAACAAAGAGACTGGCTTACACAAGTGAGAGGGAATTCTTCAGCCAGCTGCCTCAGACTTCATGAGCGTCATTGGCTCTCTTGGGTCTCCACTCTGCAGTTTGTGGACTTGTCAGCCTCCATAATTGCATGAGCCAATTCCTTATAATAACTCACTTTATATATATATATATATATATATATATATATATATATACATACATACACACAACCTATTAGTTCTGTTTCTCTGGGGAACACTAATAACAGATACAAACTATTTACAGAAAGTTAATCTCAAGGCTCAAGGGGAGGCCTGAGCAACTAGTGCCTCAACAGGAACCATCTTTGTGTCTTAGGGTAGTGAGCATGATGGGTTCCTTTACTTCACCATTATGCAGCCAAAGGAGATAGGCAGCTGTGGGTCTGCTCAGGTGTTGGAATACTCAGCTTCGTGTTCAAGGGACTTGTCTCTGGGATTTATCAATCAGCCCTACCTCCTATATTTCTCATAACTACACCAATCCCAGGGAAGTTCCTGCCACAAGCCCATGCACCCCATTCCTTATTTTGGCTCTGCAGTTCAGGGTGTGCTCTGCACCTTGGTATGTACACTCTGAACTGTCTCTGAGCTCAGGCATCGCCTGCATCCTTGCTTCTCTACCTGCCCCTACTGCTTGATCTTCATTACTTTTGGCAGTCCTTCCAGATATTTTGTGGGTTGGGATTCAAATGTCTTTTAGTTTTATCAGAGGTGGAGTTTGTGTTTCTGTTATTATTTTCTCATGTTGCTTTTGGAAGACTTCTAATGGGAGAAGGAAAAATGCTTAATTTACTTCATCATTTAAAAATCTTGTAGGATTTTTGAATGTTTGCAAATCTGATGTGTATGAAGTAGTATCTTACTGTGAATTTAATTTGCATTTCCCTGAATACTAGTGAAGTTGCACGTATTTTTTGTGTGTTTCTTGGCTATTCCCATTTGCTCTTCTGTGATGTGCCTGTTTATATACTCTGCCCATTTTCTCTATTCATTTCTTTTTTTGTTTCTGACTGATGTGTTAATGTATAAAGATATTTTTTGATTCCAATACTTTTTTGACTAAATGTATTGCAAATATCTTCCCTCAGTCTGTAGCTTATTTTTTCAACTTTGGAAGGTGTCGTTCATTAAAAAGAAGTTTTGTATTTTAATTACATTTTAATGTAATTGAGTATATTATTGTTTTCCTTTATGGTCTGTGGTTTTTGTTTCTTGCTTAAGAAATCCCTTTTTATTCTGATGTTGTAAATAGCAAACCCTTTACTTTTAAATATAAGACCTAAATTATGTTTTTGCCAGCACCATTTAATGAATAGTTCTGTCCCCTCTGATCTACACTGCCAATTTTCTCATCTAACGATTTTCCAAATATGTGTGGATCTGTTTCTTGGCTCCATAATCTGTTGTATTTGTCCAGTTGTCTACTCCTGCACCAAGACTCAGCTATAATTAATTTATAGTAAAGCAAATCCCCTTCCTGTTCTTTAGAATTGTCTTGGCTATTATTGATTTTTGACCTTCTCTCTATATATTTTAGATTCAGCTTGTCAAATTTCAGTGAAAACACTTCTGGGATTTCATCTGGAATGTCATTAAATGTATAGGTTATTTTTGGAAAGAATTGACGTCTTTAGATATGGAGTCTTTCTATCTAGGAACGTCTTTCCTGTTTTGGGGGGTTTTTTTGTTTTTCTTGGTGCCTTTCAAATGCACTTTTAAAATTGTGTCTATTCCTTGAATTCTTGGTAAGACTTGTCATCAAACAATCTGGGTCTTGAGTTTTATGTTTGTTGTTGTTAGATTTTTAATTATTAATTCATTTTTTGAAAAATCCCAGATGACAAGAATGAAGCACAAGGTACTGGGTTAGAGCTAGAGACTCTATGAGTATGAACTTATGTTTAACTTAATATAGATACTGATAGATACATGTAGAAATAATTATGGATATGTGTACATACATGGATTAATATATATTAATATATAATATATATTATACACACACAGGTTTATATATACACATGTAATTTTTTTTTTTTTTTTTGGTACGCGGACCTCTCACCGTTGTGGCCTCTCCCGTTGCGGAGCACAGGCTCCGGGCGCACAGGCTCAGCGGCCATGGCTCACGGGTCCAGCCGCTCCGCAACATGTGGGATCCTCCCGGACCAGGGCACGAACCCGTGTCCCCTGCATCAGCAGGCGGACTCTCAACCACTGTGCCATCAGGGAAGCCTCTGTAATATTTTTAATATATATTACATATACATATAAATTTGAGCAACAAAATAACTAACATAGTATTTATAACCCAAAGCATAAATAAATATCCATAGGTTCACACAGGTGTAAATAAATGATTGAATTAAATAAGTCAGGGAGGGAGAGAGGCAAATCAATCTTCAATGCAGAAGAATTCCAAATGATTTATATAGATACTCCCCTCTAAAGGAGATGGAATATAACTCCCACTTCTTAAGTGTGGGCTAGGCTTAGTGACTTAGTTCCAAAAAGGACAGTATGAAAAGTGGGAATAAAGTAAATTACAATAGAGAAGATAGACAAACATTATCTCAGCAAGATGATCAAGGTCAACAGCAACAGTGATGAGGCACCTTGATAGTATTAACCCTTCATGTGGTGGGAGGAAAATTTTGTAAAATCATCTTCTTTAGATCACATAGAAAGAAATCTTCCCCCAGCCTGGATGAATGAAATTTGGTTTTTTAAATTATTGATAGCTAGTAATAGTTAATTATTTGTAGTCTCCTTCTGCTTCACAGCTCTTCATTGACGATGCCACGTAAAACTTTAGGATTGTTAGCAAATTTGAGAAAAGCTCTGATTTAGTTACTATGGCTATGTAACAGACCACCCCAAACTCAATGACATAACACAGTAACCCCTTTATTAGGCTCCTAGTTTCCATGGGTCAAAAATTCAGAAAGGGCACAGGCTGGGGGTGACTCAGTAGCTGGGCTGGAATCACCTGAAGGCTTATGCATCCCCATGCCCTGGACTGGGAGGACTTGGGGATGAGGACTCTTGACCTCTCCACATGGCCTGGCTTCCTCACAGCACGGAGCCTCAGGGACTGGGACATCTGTCATGGTGGCTCTCAGTGGGAGTTTTCCAGCCGTCAAGGAGAAGCTACATCGCCTTTTGTTACCTAACCTCAGAGTCAAGCAGCGTCAAGTTCCTCACATCCTATTAGTCAGCGGCTCCAGCCCAAAAGGTCCAAGAGAAAGGGAATCTGTGTCCACCTCTTGATGAGGGAGGGGTAAGAGCATGAGGACAGGAGACATTGTTGCAATCATCTTTAGAAAAATAAAATCTGTTACAACCTCTAACCAGTTTCTCTCCTCTCTGAGCTATCTAGATGTGCTAGCTGCTTGTAGTACAGGAATATGATAACTTCTATTTCTTGAAATTCCCATCAAATAAAGGAAAAAAAGCATTTAAGCCATGATTGAAAACATCTCTTTCAGGAGACTTATGTTTTGATCATATTTCAACAAGATTGTATTTTCCACTTAGGATTTCATGTGTCTGTTTGGACGAATTTTCCACAGGCTAGTTTTGGTCTGTATGTTTCAGACCTTGTTTATCTTCCTCTACCTTATTCTTCTTGTATTGCAGCACAGCCTCTGCCTACACCTCTGTGTCACAATGTCAGATGAGTTGGCACAGTGCATGGTAGGAGTATTTTGGAAACTATTTCTAAACCAGAATGGCTGGCAGTAACTTCACTATACATGAAGCCAACTGAAAACCACATAACTATGTCCCACTGAGCCGAAATTAATGTACGTGTCTCTAACCCAACTTCTCCTTGGATCCTAAAAGTACCACAGTTGCATCAACGCTAACAGATGAGATAAAAGAATGGGAAGACAGCGGTCTTCACCGTTTGTAGTTAAAGTAGCTTACTTTTGCAGATTTTACTAACACATACGAAAGGTCGTTAGCTTTACTAACACATACGAATTAAGAATCTCTGACTCAGGGTTTCATGGGCTTCTTCAGGTGCAGCGTTTACCACACCATCACTGCACAGGTGGGGAAACTGAGCCAGCTGAGCCCAGGGACCACAGGCACAGGCTGGGATCTAGACACCTTCCTCCCAGCTGGGAGCCAGCACTAGGGTCTTCTTCCCAGAGTCAGGCTGGGTGAGGCTTTGTCACATAAGTTCCCTGATTAGAAGAGGAATTGTGACTTTAGCCCTGGAGAGCATGCGTGTGTGTGTGTGTGTGAGAGAGAGAGAGAGAGAGAGAGAGAGAGAGAGAGAGAGAGAGAGAGATTGAGGGAGGAGGCCACCAATGACCAGGGCGTTCCTGCTGGATGGGCTCCAGGCTGGGCTGAGCCCACTCTGGGGTGGAGGTAGAGCTTTCAGTCTAGAGAGCGTAATCCTGGGCTCTGCTACTCACCAGCCAGTGACTTTGTGCATTGCTTCATCTGTGACCCACTTTGGAATAAGTTGTTCTTTGCAGTGTTCTACATTTTTTAAAGTATTGATATTTCTCATTCAAATGATTTTTCATAGGCCATTACTAATGTTCTTTTCTGGCTGATTCTGTAATAATACATTTTAGATCCATTTGTAATAGGTTAACATTAATTCAGTTTCACTTGCCTCAAAAAACAAATCATTATTGTTCAATTATATAACGAATTGACAGTAAAATGACTGAGTTCATGGCATTTCAGGAGAACATTTCATGTTGTGCATACTGAATAGTTTAAACAGGTGACTTCACAGAGCTTTTTTCTGTAATATTCATATTCTAAGAGTTTCCTGATTGGTCTCTTACCTTTACTACAAAGTTTGTCACTCTGTTTTAACAGAAATCCTCTAAATTCCTAGGACCAGCCACACGGAAGGAGTGAGAGGCCTAGAGCCGGAGTCCAGAGCCCCCTGCAGCTAGGTCTCCAGAGACTGCTCGGAGCCCGCCCCTGGGGCCGCCCTATTATTACTCCCAGGCTCCTGGCTGCTCATCTGCTCTCAGGTGCTCAGCCCTCCTCCCCCAGAGGCTGGCCTGGCTCAGGCTGGGGCTGGGCTGCAGGGGTTTCCTAGCTCTGACCCCACCCTGCCCTCTGCCCTCAGCCTCAGGGAAACCAGCTTCCTGCCGCTGCTCCCGGGACTTGACTTCCCCCTCTCTTGTATCCTGACATCCCAGGTCTGGAAGTGATGCTCCACCTGTAGGTCCTGGAGCCTTACCAGAAGTTTCTGGAAAAGCTAGTTGATCCAGCCTCCAGGGGGTAGAGGAGAAGGTACTGGGCTGAGGGAGTGACCTGGAGGTGGGGCTCCGGCTGTTTATAGGATCGTGGCTCCTCAGAGGCTGGCAGGTCCACCGTCAGTCCCATTCCATCGGAGTAGTCGCTGCCAGCCAGCCAGGGAGCTGTCATCTTGGAGGGAGCTGGACCTGGAGTGGAGCCAAAGGTTTGGCATGGAGAGAATGACAGCTAGGGGACCACCTGGCCATCCTCACCAGGTAATAATGTCCCTGAGCCTGTCGGCATCACTCAGGGCAGGGCCTGGAGCTAGGGTGCATTCTAACAAGCTTGACATAGCTGAAACCAAGGTGATCCTGGTCTCTGTGGGGGGGGCTGGGTCCCAGACCTGGAGTCTCTGCCTAGGCAGAGGCTGGAGGTGGGAGGCAGATGGCGAGGGAATCTGTGCTTAGGGACGGGGAGTGGGTGGGATGGACAATTGGCATCCATAGAATCTAGGGCCCCGGAGACCAGGGTGAGGAGCATCATCTCAGCCTGACTCAGAGGCTGTGCCCGCAGCTCCCACTTCCCGTCTCTCCAACCTCCCCGCGCTGTCCTACTGCGGGTCACTGGGTGCCAGCAGGGAGAAAAGGCAGCCTGATCCTTTTACTCCCCCAGCTGAAGACCTCATGGTTATAGATCCTCTGGACCCCGCTCAATCTCCCTTGGGCTCTATCCTCCGTGATGGGCAGAGACCTGCACTGAGCCACGGAGGGTGGAGGAGGCCCTGGGGCTCCTGTGCAGGGGCAGAGAGGGTGGCTGGGGCTCTCAGCAGAGAGGCACTTCCGGGATGCTACAGGAAGCTGGGTGCAGGCGCCCTGCTTGAGACCCCTCCAGGAGCATCCAGGGTCAGTTATCAATGAAGGCAGTAGTACAGGTGGCAGGATCTTTCAACAGGCAAGGTGAAGCCCCAGAGCCCTCAGGAGAAAAGAATCCTACTAATTAACACATTAGTTGTCTAAATAATCCTATTTGTCTAAAACAAATCTATGAAATTCTAATGTTTAGATATCCATGGGGCAGGGGATGAGAGTTGCATGCGTTTACAAAAAAGCAAAGTCCTAAGAGTGTAGAACCACAAAGGGGTTGTGAGCTCTGGCCTTGAAGACCTGGGTTTCAATCCTAACTGTATCACTTAACTAACTCTGTGACCTAGCGCAAGTCAACCTTGCTGAGCCTCAATTCTCTCATCTGTAAAATGGGAGGAAATGAGAGAACTATCTTATGAGGGTGTTGGGAGGATAGATAGAGTTTGAATATGTAATATGTTTAGTATAGCACCTAGAAACATAACAAGCACTTAATACATAGTAAGTAATAAGAGCAATTATCTAGAAACTGCTTACTTTTTGCTAAGCATTCTACAGGCATTAACACATTTCAGCCTCAGAACGCTGTGTCAGGTTGATACTATTGTTTGTCCCACTACAATGAGGAAACAGAGGCACCAGGAAGTTGAGTGACTTGTCCAAGCTCACACAGCAAGTAAACAGAGGACCAGGGTTTAGATCCAGACAATCTGGCTGGGAACCTGCTCTTCTGCCCCAGCAATGGCCAGTCATCATAGTGATTGTCACAGCCCATCCTCCAGGTGCTCTGTGTTAGTGACACTCTTAGAGGTGAGGAGAATGGGGTTCCATCTTAGGAAAAATACCCTCCAGGAAACGGTGGGCTTTCTGAAGTTGAGAGGCTCTCAGTGACCAGAGGGGGAAATGGGCAGCAACACCCAATTTGGGTATGGTGGCTGGCTAGAAAGAGGGCAATTGGGGGCGATTCTTAATAGCCCCAAGTGGCTTTAGAGCAGCCCACAGGCTGTGGCCCTGAGGATCGGGGTGGGAGCTGGGGTACAGCTTGGCTGCCTCTGCCTCGCCCTGGCTTGGAGCAGGCATTGAACCACAACTCCTCACAGGAACCCAGGTCCCAGCCAGCACCACCTCTGTGATGGGCAGTGATGGAATCTGGGTGTGGGGAGGAAACGGAGCCAGGTGCCTAAAATGACACTAAATCCCTGTCAACTACACCCTCTGGCTTAAGGCCTGTGGATATCACTAGCATTGATCCCCAAGAAGGGAGAAATGAACCTACCTTGCTGGGAGGGTCATGTGTGCTCTGCCAGAGAGCTGACAAGGATGACAAAGACACTTAGTAAGAAGCCACAAGACAGGGATGATGTGGGGACACAGGGTGGCAGGGCCGGGACAAGGGCACAAGCCTGATTGGCTTTGCTGTGACCCGTTGTCCTTTAAGCTTCTCTGTGGGGCATGGAGAGCCGGTGCTGTGGACACTGAGCCAGCCCCTGGCAGGTAGCACCTGTGCAGAGCAGAGACGTTTCCTGGTGGGAGCCTAGACTTGCAGACACACGCACAGAAGTAGGACTGGTCGTGGGAGGGTGCAGAGCAGGAAAGAGCTTTGGTTTCATCGCAGCGCTGTCTCCCAACCATGCAAGGCTGAATGTCCACCACGCAAGCACGGTGCCGTCTCTGCCTCAGATCACGGGGCCTTATCATAAGAAACGTGTGCAGGTGCTCAGAAAAATCTACTCAGCGGGGCCTCAGGAAGAACAGAAACCGAAGGGCCCCCTGGATCTCAGCAGTGGCAAGGACCTCAGAAGCAGGGGTTTGAGATACCCGCCCCCCGCCCCAGCCGGGCCCTGTCCCAGCAGGATTCAGCCACATCCCCCCTGCCCTCTGCTTTTCCTCCTGCCGCCTATTACTGCTTGTCTTCTTGGTCCCTCCGAGCTTCTGCCCGCTCCGTTTCTTCTTCCACCTTATTGGGCTTGCCTGCGGGCTGATGTGGCCTTGCCAGCACCTTAATAACTTTCACCCCCTGCACACGGTAACAGCCTGATGCTCTTGGAGTTTCCCAATTCACACCCAAGAGACAGTTTGTACCTGAGGCCATCACGGAGCACTGGGATCCCCAGAGCTCAGGGTCCTAGAGTCACGTGCCCACTTCCTGTCCAGAGGCCGGGGGAATGCCTGGCAGCAGGGTCCCATGCTTCACCAAAGGGCTGCCCTCCCTGTGAGCTCTGGGGGTGGCTGACCCCAAACTGACATGTCCAGTGTGGTGGCTGTTCCTTGGCCCTCTGTTTCCTGCTTTCTCTACTGTGCAATCCTGTCCCTGAAGGGAGGGCGCCCCACAAACTCTACCGCCATTCCCTGACTGCTGCGGCCCAGGACCATGGCCCTAGGGACAGTGATGGGCAAAGGCTGTTTGGCCCCAGAATGCCTGGCAGCGTCAGCGAGCAGCATCTCAGGAGAAGCCTTGGCACGAACTGGGGGGGCTCGTAACTGAGCAGGAGGGACTCTGTGGCCTATTTCTCTCCAGGGGGAGACCTCTGCCTGCTGGCAGCTCACCGTGAGGGTCCTGGAGGCACGGGGCCTGGGCTGGGCTGACCTCTGTGAGTAACTGTGTCCTGGGCCCCAGGAGTGTGGGGAGGACCAGGTCCTACGGGGAAGGCCCAGTGCCTTGGGGCTGGGCTGGGCTGGGCTGGGCTGGGCTGCCCGCAGTGGCTGCAGGGGTCTTGGGAGGAACCTGGTGAGGCCCCTGGAGAGGGGTGTGAGGAATTCTGTCTTACACGGTTCTCTTGATGTTGGCAGTGAGCGAAGCAGACCCCTATGTGATCCTACAGCTGCCAACCGCACCTGGAACAAAGTTTAAGACCAAAACGGTCACCAACTCCAGTCATCCTGTGTGGAACGAGAGCTTCACTTTCCTGATCCAAAGTCAGGTCAAGGTGAAGGCCAGAGGACCCCTGGCCACCCCCCTGAGGACAGGCTGTGCCCCACACTGGGAAGGTTCCTGGGGTAGAGTACACCTTCCTCCGGAGCTCAGGCAGAGAAACTGGGGAAGGGGGTGTCTTTGTGCCCCAGTCTGGATGTGCTGTGTGTGAGAGAATGTGTGAACAGCACGCTACTGGTCCTCCCTAAACCCATCCATGGAGTGGAGGCAGCAAGAGCCCTCCTGCCTGGGTTGTTTGAGGTTAAATGCGATCACGCACAGAGCACTCCCAGTATAGTGCCTGGTACCTACCAGGCCTTAGGGAACCAGCCAAGCAGGGGTGGGGTTGGGCTGGGGAAACTTCAAAAGAGTTTTATTTTTTATAAAAACAAAAATGAGCAGGGGGGAATTAGGAACTTTGCTGGATTTCCTTTTAACCACTTCTAGGTTTTACCAGTATTTTTATTTTGAAGTACAAAGTGCAGTGGCATAATAATCTTTTCCGGCCCTCGGCATCGGGTGAGGATTCAACAGGTGTGAGCCACGCTATGTGTTAATAACGTGCTACGTTGCTGTTCTCGGGTCCTTAGAATGTTCTGGAGCTGAGCATCTATGACAAGGATGACTTCAAGACGGATGACGCCTGCTTCAAGGTTCTCTGTGATGTCTCTGAAGTCCTCCCTGGCAGGTTGCTCCGGAAGACCTTCTCCCTGCATCCCCAGGTGGGTGGAGGTTCCCGCCAGCCCCACCTCTCAGCTCCAGGCTGAGGAAGTGGCACAGTTTCTCCCGTCTGTTGGGATGCTGCTGGGTTTGAACTCCTTTGCAGGAAGACGGAAGGCCCACCCAGAGATATTTACATTTTCATAGGAAAGGAGGAGGTGAACTTGACTGTTACTGGCTGAATCACTTAAGGGAGGAATTCTAGTCATCTACGGGGAAGGAAGGTTTTGGGTGATGGCAAACCTCCTCATGTGCCACAAAACACAGCTCGTGGTGACCAACTCTTCGGGGGGTGTGGGCTCGTCACTCTTGCTTACTGCCTCTGACCCTCTCGTGGTGCCCAAGACCTGGAGAGAGGGCAGAGTTCTGGGGTTGGTCCCCCTCGAGAGGAAGATGAAATGGGCCCTGGGCATCTTCAAGCCTCCTTTGGCTTGTGGTCTACATCTTCCCCTACAGCCTTGCCAGGCAGGGATCTAGCTAGCTGTGGGTAACTTGGGCAGGTAGCCCATCTTTCCCCAAGACTCGATTTCCTCATCTGTAAAATGGGAAGAGTTGTAACACCGTGCCTCCCTTAGAGGCTGCTCGGGATGATGAGATACATAAGGGAGCTGTGTCAACTCTAAAGACATGTGTGCATGTTGACAGCTTGCTCAACTTTAATTTCAGGGACCGGAGGAGCTGGACGTGGAGTTCCTGATGGAGAAAACGTGAGTAATACCACACAGCTCAGGGGGTGTCTCAGGACCCAGGCTTTCCTTAGGAAAATGCCTTTAACCCAGATCTTCCCATTGGTCTGACCAGCCCAGATTTGCTGTTCCTCATCTCCTACCCCTGCCAGTTGGGTTGGGGGGACCCTCAGAGAAATGAGGAGAGGAAGGCTGGTGTTTTGTCTGCCATGGTGAAAGGTGAGGACCTTTCACTCTTCAGAAGCCACTCCCCACACCCTGGATCATACGCAGGACGTAGAGAACCCTCAGTGTCACCCAGGGAGGCCCCACCTGGGTGCAGCCTGGCTGGGAGGGGGCACATCAGTGCAGGAAGCCTTTGCCTTTGCAAGGCCGGACTCTGGATGGTTTGATTTTTCCAGGTCGGGCTGCCCAGAAAACCTCATCACCAACAACGTGCTTGTGGTAACCACCTTCCCCAGGCCTGTGGGGTGGGGTGCGCTAAGGGAGGGGCCCCAGTGCAGACACGGGTAGGGGCGGGGCTGCCTGGCGGGTGGGCCTCAAGGGACAAGGCAAGGATAGGGCTTTGCAGTAAGACCAGTCCACTTCCCTGCTAGGTGGTCACCTGGGCTGCAGTCTGGCCTCGGAGGGGCCTGGGGCTAAAGAACTCGGAGAGAGAGGGGAGGCCCGACTGCTCTGCTGAGAGGAATTCTGGCCCAAGGCAGGAGGATTGAGGGAACATTGGGGGAATTTTAGGCATTTCCTGATGGTGTTCTGTTCTGTGTGAGGACTTCATAGTTCTTAGCCCTGAAGGGGGCGAGGAAGTCTCTCGAAGGCCAGGCCAGCAGGCTCAGGTTACAGTGTGGTGTGCTTCCAGTCAGGGAGCTTTGAGATAGGATCAGGGGTCAATCAGCTTCTCCTCCGGACAATGGAGGGTCAGCTCTCCTAAAGCATAGCGAGCTCACGAAACTGCAGTGGACAGGAATGTGCGGTGAGCGAGGATTAGAAACTTTCTACTCACAGGAACACCCTCAACGAGCAACACAGGCATGACCGGGGAGCTAAGCCAGGCCCTGCATGTAGTAAGGCAGCTGGCGTTCAAAACTGAAGCAGGCGTCCACCCTTGGGGTCCTGCGAGTGCTTGTTTGAGGGGCTAGTATTACTTTTTCAAATACGCCTTAAAATAGCCACCCCTATGCCAGCTGCCTGTTATCTGAGGTGATGGAGACCAGCGGCATGTTGATGACCTCAGCAGTTCTCAGGGAGAGGGTAGCGGCCAGAGCTGAGTGGGCTGCAGGCATCAGCTGGCACGCGTTACAGAGAGAATGCAGCAGGCTCGCTTGGCACGTCGGTCAACGGGAGGACTGGTCCTACCCTGGACCCTACTTCTGGCTCTGCGCGTGGTGGATTTGGGACAGGGGGCTCAGGGGGTGAGGCTGAGGGGAGACCTCAGCTTCCCCTGCAGAGCCCCCTGCCTATGACGTGGTCTCTGCCCCAGGCCCGAGAACTGTCTTGCCTGGATGTTCACCTGGACAGCACGGGGAGCACAGCCGAGGCTGCAGGTGAGACCTGCTCAGCATGAGGTCTGGCCTCTGCCTGGAGTGTGGAGGGTTGCTGGGTGTGGCTGGGGAACCTGTCCAGCAGGAGGCTGCCCACACAGCGCAAAGGCAACTGGTCTCCTCTGGGCAGGAGAGTCCCCCTGACCTGGGGGAAGGCCTGTCACTGGAGGTGGGAGTCCCATGGGGGGTGTGGGGAGAGCCCTCTCCAGAATGCTGTTTGCCATGGTCCAGCCACCCGGCCTCCCCCATGGCCTGGGCAGTACTGCTGGTTTCCTGGATCCTAGCTGGGGTTCCGGGCTCTTGTTTCCCTTGTGCTAACCTGTCCACTCTCTCCCTAGATCAGGATGAGCTGGAGCTGGAGCTGGTGCTGAAGGGCTCATATGAGGACACACAGACATCTGCCCTGGGAACAGCCTCTGCCTTCCGCTTCCACTACATGGCAGCCCAGGAGGCAGAGCTGAGTGGGTGCCTGAGGGTAGGTTTTGGCTCTGGAGCTCCCCTGCCGACCCCAGCCTCGGGCCAGCTCCACCTGCTGCAGGCTTCTCTCTGGCCGTCCGCCTGCCAAGGTCAGGGCCCTGTGGCCTTGTCAGCCTCCCCCAGTTAGGCACCGTGCCCTTGGCAGACAGGGAGGATCACCAGGGGCCTCGCGTGGGCATGGGGGGCTGCTGTGCCATGTCGGTCTTTGTTTGAAGTCTTCAATGTCTCCTCCGATAAGGCTCCTAGAATAAAATCCCATGTCTGCGTCCATAGGCCCTGCATAACCTGGCCCCTGCGCACCTCTGTTGCCTCATTTTCTTCCATGCTCCCCCTCATTCACGATGCTCCAGCCATATTCGTCTCTTCTTGCTTTTCCAACATACCAAGTGCTTTCCCTGTCCTCCTGCGGCTCCTTCCGAGGCTGCCTGCTCCTCTTTCTCCTCCTCCTTTAGACCTCAGCTCAGATGGCATCTCTTCAGAGGCCCTCCTTGACCGCCCCCCACATCTTAAACAGATTCTACATACCCCACCTTTGGTTACTCTATCACATCACCCTGCTTATTTCCTTTACAATACTTACTAATGTCAGTTCGTTACCTGTTTCTTTATAAGTTCATGCACATGACTCAGAATAATAAATAAACACATATCAGCTATTAATACACTAAATAAATATAAGATATGCTTATTTTTTTATTTTTATTATTTTTTTTGCGGTACACGGGCCTCTCACTGTTGTGGCCTCTCCCGGTGCGGAGCACAGGCTCCGGACACGCAGGCTCAGCGGCCATGGCTCACGGGCCCAGCCGCTCCACGGCATGTGGGATCTTCCCAGACCGGGGCACGAATCCGTGTCCCCTGCATTGGCAGGCGGACTCTCAACCACTGCGCCACCAGGGAAGCCCCCTATGCTTATTATTTTTTATTGAAGTTTAGTTGATTTATAATATTATGTTAGTTTCAGGTGTATAGCAAAGTGATTCAGTTAGCTATTATTATTTTTGTAATGATTAGTAATTGTAATTTTTTAATTACAATAATTGTAAATACTGTAATTATTTTTGTATTATCAGGGAGGGCCTGTGTCTGTCCAGATCGCTGTCTAGATACTCAGTAAGGATTTGTTGAGTGGGTGAATGAATGAATGACTTTTCTTTCCAGACCTCTAAAAGCAACGGCTGGAACTCAGGCAACTCAGATGCGTACCTCACTGTACCCCTAAGGTCCTTGGCCATGGGGGAGGAGGTGACAGTTGATGTTCCTGCTACAAATGTAAGTGGCCTCAGCTGGCTGGGAAGTGCCAGTGAGAATAAAGACCCCAAGGCCCCCACGGGATACCCACACTCCCTTCAGGGTCTAGGACATTCTGAGTGGGATCTCTTGTTTTGATTTCAGGCCCCAGGAGTGAAGCTGCAGCTCAAGGCTGAGAGCTGGTAAGGGACATTCATATCTGCGGGAGACAGGGGTAGTCACGGGGCTAGGGAGTGTGTGGAAAGTGTGGTCCTGGGGGTTGGGAGCAAGGAGTTTATCTGGCAGCTATTGTGGGCTCGACCAGCCAGTAGCTGAGCTATGCAGGTGCCCCCTGATCCTTGGATCCTCCACTGCCCCAGCCCGAAGGAGCTGGCTGTACATCTGGGCTTCGATTTGTGTGCGGAGGAGAAAGCCTTCCTGAGGAGTAGGAAGCAGGTGGTGGCCAAGGCCCTGAAGCAGGCCCTGCAGCTGGACAGAGACCTACAGGAAGATGAGGTTTGTGGGGGAAGGGGGATATGGGTACAGATACCTTGCACTCACCTTAAGGGAGTGCCTGATTGCTATGCCCTCTCCAGATACTCCAGTCAGCAGAGACTGAGGAGTGGGCATATGTGGGGAGATGTGGGGCATGGGGAAGCTCTCTTTGGGGATCTATCCAAGGCTGAGAGCTGTCATTTGCTGGGGAGGAGCCGGGCGCTAGCTCTAACCCTGACTCCTTCAGGCTCTGACCTCGTGGTCCCTTGCCTGGAGGCAGGAGGCAGCTCCATCCCTGTCCTTGTTAAGCCAACCTGTGTCTGTGCAACCCAGGTCCCCGTCGTGGGCATCATGGCCACAGGAGGAGGTGCCCGGGCCATGACCTCTCTCTATGGCCACCTGTTGGCCCTGCAGAAGCTGGACCTTCTGGACTGTGTGACCTACTTCAGTGGCATCTCGGGCTCTACATGGTGAGGGCCCTTGGGACTTGGAAGAACAGAGATGATCAGGCCCCAAGGGGAAATGGAGTGGACGTCAGAGGGGCCCTCTAAGTGGGTGTGAGCAGTATGTTCTGATGGGTGCCAAGTGACTTTCTCAAAAGCGGGGAAACGGACATTCAGAGGTCCTGCCATGAGCAAGGCATTGCAGGACATCCATTCCATGCTACTGATCCAGAAGGAGCTGGGTTTGAGTTTCTGCAGCACTACTTACTGGCTAGGTGACTTTGGGCAACTTATTTCCCCTGCTTCTCAGTCGACTCATCTCCAAAGTGGGGGAAATAATACTACATACTCCATAGGACTGGAGTGGGACAGCCCAAGTAAAGCACTTAACATGTCTGACACTTACCAGGAGCTCCAAATTGGTAGCTTTTTTTCCTTTAATTGTCATTGCCTCATTTAATCCTCACAACACTCTCTGGGGTCGTTTCTCTTATTGTATAGTATAGATGAGGAAACTGAGGTCAAGAGATGCTATTTTACCTAAAGACAACATTGCCACACTATGCTCCACTCTGCCTATGACGAAGTGGAAATTTTCACTATTAGAGATTCATTCCTTTGAGTCTTATCGAAATGTGACTTTAAGGAGTAAAAGAGGAGTAAACTCAGAGTTTAGGTGACAGCTGTTGACAAGCAGAGTCTTAAAGGGCTTCAGGACGGATCTATAAAGATGGGAGTAGGAGTCTACAGCTGTGCTGTACAATACAGTAGCCACTAGTCACGTGTGGTTATTGACCACTTGAAATGTGGCTAGTCCAAACTGAGATGTGTTAAATATAAAATGCACAGTGAATTCTGAAAGAACAGTTTGAAAAGAATATTTATATTAATTTTCATATCGATTACACACTGAAATGATAATTTTAGATACTGAATTAAATGAAATATACTGTTAAAATTAATTTTTCAGATCTTTTTTTACTTTTTGAAAATGTGGTTACTACGAAAATTTAAATTACATATGTGGCTCACATTCTATTTATATTGGACAGTACAGATCAAGAAGGAGAGAATGCCCTGAGGCAGTTTCCAGATAGGTGGGGCTTTGGCAGCCAGAGCCACGTGTTGGGAGAAGTCGGAGGGTGGAAGTTGGAGTTGCAGCGACCCATGCTGGGCCTTGACCTCAGACTGTAATGTCCCTTTGTTCTCTCAGGACGATGGCCTATCTGTATGGGGACCCTGAGTGGTCGCAGAGGGACCTGAAGGGACCCATCGGACACGCCCGGGAGCACCTGGCCAAGAGCAAGCTGGAGGCCTTCTCTCCTGAGCGCCTGGCGAGCTACTATCGGGAGCTGGAACAACGGGCTGAGCAGGGCCACCCCACGACCTTTGTGGACCTGTGGGGTCTGGTGCTGGAGTTTGCGCTGCACGGACAGGTAGGGCCCCTGCGCATGCGAGGCAGAGCCTATGTGCAAGGGTGAGGGCTGGGACAGCCTTGTGACTAGCTGACGTGTGCACACACATTTCCTGCTGGGTAAGAGGCCAGTGGTTAAGGGATGTGGGAACTGCTGTACTTCCTTGTCTGCCAACTTTGGGATGCCGACATTTTGAATCAGGTTATTCTTCAATTGATTGCCATGAAACAGAAATTTCTGGGTCTCCCAAGAGCTAAGGACCAATGTCAAAGTCAGTTAAGCATCGTGTTAAAGAGTCAGTGAGGTTTTTGGAACAGCTTTCATTTTATTTTATTTATACTGTAATATGAAATGTATTTTTCTTCATCTTCATGGTAGTGTTAAAAGCACAGACTCGGGCTTCCCTGGTGGCGCAGTGGTTGAGAATCCACCTGCCGATGCAGGGGACACGGGTTCGTGCCCCAGTCCGGGAAGATCCCACATGCCGTGGAGCGGCTGGGCCCGTGAGCCATGGTCGCTGAGCCTGCGCGTCTGGAGCCTGTTGCTCCGCAACGGGAGAGGCCACAACAGAGAGAGGCCCGCGTACGGCAAAAAAAAAAAAAAAGCACAGACTCTGGAGCCAGATTTCCTAGATTCTAATCCCAGTGTCTCTTACCAGCTATGTGTCCTTAGGCAAACTACTTAACCTCTCTGTGCCTCAGTTTTTTTCATCTGTACAATGAGGATGAGAAGAGTACTTAACACATAGGGTTGCTGTGAGCACTCAGTGGCGCCTTGGCATAGAGTAAGCATTAAGTGTTAGCTATTCTGTTTCTTTACTATTATCCTAACACCATTAATACAAAACTGAGCAAATAAATTTTTTATGCGTTGCTTCTTTAAGGAAAGCTTAGTAAGTTAATTGCTGAATCTTACATTAACTGATGTAATTATTAAAATCAGGAATTTTTTTCACATTGTTGTTTTACCACATATAGTTATCTGAACAAAGTTTCTTTTAAAGCATTTGAAACAGCTAAAACACAGAAAGTATTTTTAACATGTATAACAAAAAAGTAAACTATCAAATATATTAGCACAGGAAAGATTCTTACGTTTCTTATCTTTGGATATCAGGTGTTTGACCAAGAATGATTAGCGTGTAAACTAATGCCAAAAGTGAATTTGTTTTAACTTTTTTCTTTAAATTTTATTCTTGTTGGCAAGCACAGTGCTACTTGGAAATTACCAACCATTCTTGTTTTTTAGTTATTAGTTTAAAAATATTTATTATAAAATATTAATATAAAAAATTTATCACAATGATCTTCAGACATAAGAAAATGCATAAAGCATGAAGAATAATATAAGGAATATGCATGATCTCACTAATCAGCCTAAGAAGTGAAATATTACAGATAGAGCCAAAGCCCCCCCTGTGGGCCCCCCTTTCAGTCCCATTTCCCTCCCACCCCCAGAGGTAACCACCATCCTGAATTTAGTTTTATCATCACATACATATCTGCAATCTGTACACTTTATAATATTATATAATATATAACATATTTTATAAACCTTTATTATATACTTTATTAGATATATGTTTATTATGCATACTTTTATTAAAAATATATATCCTTAAGAAAAATGTAATATTATTTGTACAATGGTTTTGTAGAAGTCTCCCTGTGCCCTTGTGTTAGAGATTCTCTAATCCTTGAAGAGAGATGATAGCCAGTAGTGGAATTGTTAGGCCATTGGGTAGTGTATCTTCAACTTTTCTAACTATTGACAAGTTGTTCTCCAAAAAGGTTGTATTAATTCACACTCCCACCACCAGTGTATCATAGTTTCTTTTTCTCTACATGCTCTTCACACTTTTAAATGTTTTTTCATTTTATGGGTGTGAAAGGAAATTTTATTGTAGTTTTCCATTTCCTTGGTTTTTAGTGAGAGTGAGCATATTTTCAAGTATATTTGTCATTGGGACATCCTCTTTTTTTTAATGCTAACTTCTTTAAAACAATTATTTATTTTATTTATTTATTTTTGGCTGTGTTGGGTCTTCGTTGCTGTGGGCGGGCTTTCTCTAGTTGCAGCGGGCAGGGGCTGCTCTTCGTTGAGGTGTGCAGGCTTCTCACTGCAGTGGCTTCCCTTGTTTCGGAGCACGGGCTCTAGGTGCGTGGGCTTTGGTAGTTGTGGCACACGGGCTCAGTAGCTGTGGCTCGCGGGCTCTAGAGCACAGGCTCAGTAGTTGTGGTGCACGGGCTTAGTTGCTCCGTGGCATGTGGGATCTTCCCGGACCAGGGCTCAAACCTGTGTCCCCTGCATTGGCAGGCAGATTCTTAGCCAATAGGGAGTCCCTCTATTCCATTCTAATGGGGCTCATTCTCTATCCCTGTGCCAATCCTGCCCTGGCTTAGTTACTACCTTTGTGATAAATCTCAGTTTCTGATAGGGCAAATTTACCCCCATCTGCCACCTTGGTTCTCAGAATTATCTTGGCCACTTTTGGCCCTTTGCCCTCCTATATACATAATAGAATCAGTTAGTCAAGTTTCATGATAAATATTGTTGGGATCTTTGTCGAAATGGCATGGAATTTATAAAACCAACATAATTCCTTGAAATGTTTTTATCTTATTAATATATCCCATGTATTCTTTGGATCTACTGTTCAAGTTCATGTTTGGTTTTGAGGGTGCTGTGTTTTATTAACTGACTTTTCTGCCTGGTGGCAACAATTAATTACTATAGAGTGGGGAAAGCTTGTTTTAACAGTTCATTTTATGAAGTGCTAGAAAATGCAATTTGATCCTAGGCTGTAAAGAAGACATATTTAATTACATTTGATCCTCCAGTAATGACTTAATACAGGGTTTTATGGACACAGTTTGTAGTCATTTTAAAAAAGACAAACTTATTGTTCACAAGAATAAAAATCCTTGCGATATTACTGAACATCAACGCATTCTTTAAAATGAGTACCCATGCAGTTTAAAAAATTTTGTCACAATGTGAAAGCTTTGCAAATATTGTTTCTTTTTTTTTCTTAGTCATCATGCTTTCTCTCTTAAAGCTCACATTTTTAAAATAATTCTTTATTGAGAAAAATTTAGTGTTGATTTCAAATTTGCCTTTAGATAAAAATAAGTATTTATTATCTCTATACTATACAGAGCTACAGTACCAAAAGTCATTTTAAGTGGTCAGAAAATATAACTCCATATATAACAAATCACAATTTCATTAATACTAAGTATTATTAGAGAAATATTATACCCTGAAACTTAGAACAAATTACTTAGTCTATATACTTTTATAATATTACTTCAGTTTTTATAAGAACCCACTTACAAAATACACCTGTTGTAATCAGTGCTTCTCAAATTATCTCTTTGAAACTTTGTTTTTACTCTCTTGCTGGCAAACACTGAAAGGCTTAGAAGCTGCTCACCATTCTTCAAGGAGAAACTTACAGTTTTTCTCCTATCTTTTCCTGAGTTAAAAAGGTCTTACATATTTTTCTTCAACTCTAGACAAAAGGTTTTATATACACTTTAGTGCCACCCTGTGCAAGACCCAGATCACACTGACAGACCACCAACTGCACCCAGCTCCCACCCTCCAGGTGGGACCCTTGAGTCATCAGAGTGGTGTTCTGCAGGGTTGGGGACCCTCATTTGGAAACTGGGGGGGGGGGGGTGCGGGTAGAGATCCAGAGATTTGCCATGACTTACTGGTGAGCTATTAAAAGGAAAAGGAATACTGGGTGCTGTTTCAGTTGATAGAGAGGTGTGCTGACCCTTTTCCAAGGCTTTCCCAGGGCAGAAATTGCATCTGTAGTAAAAGATTGTACACGTCAAAAGAGCAGGCAAACAGGATTCCTAAATAAAAGACTTTGAGAAAGGAAATCACAGGTATTCATCAAGCCCCCTCCCTCCTCAGCACACATACATACTCACACCCACAGGACTAACTTGTAAATATAACAAATGCTCAGTGCCAGGCCGCTTGAGCCGTATTTGGAGAATTTCCTGTGGATTCCCCATAACTCAAGTCGTATTGGGTACCACTGAAGAACTGGAGGAAAAGGTGACTGTGACCTGAGTGCTCTCACTGTGTGACAGAGGGCTGCCAGGGGAAGGGAAGCACACCAGGTGTGCTGAGGCTTTGTCATGGTTGTGGGAGCCGGACTCCCTGTTGGATGGGCTAGGCTAGAGTCCCGGGATGCACATCTGGCTGATCATCAGAATCACCTGGGGAGGTTTTAAAAAGACAAATTCCTAAGTGGCTTCTGATGATTCTCAGAAGAGACCCAGTCATCTGTATATTTAACTCTAAGTAAATCTGATGATAAAGGTTGATATGGCAGGGTGGGAACCTCCTAGGTCTAGCTGCTGAGTGGGGTGCCTTCCAGCTCAGAGAGCCTAAGAGAGAGGTGGTGCGTTCATGGTACACATACTGCTCCATGAGTAACAACCCAGGGCCTGTGGCAGCAGGATCCTTCCCCAGGTGGGGTTCCAGGCAGTCACCACCCTTAACCTTGCTGAGGCTTGAGATGAACTCTATTTTCATTTCTGGTCCGGGATAGAAGGAGACCTTTCTGTTCCCCTAGAATTCAGTGAGGCTCTGTGGAGGCTTCCCCAAAAGGCAAGCCAGAGACCTTGCCAGAGCTTGGAGTTCTATTGGAGGGAAAATTAGAAACAAAAGGCAAGGATAAATAGTGGGGTACAACTTTGTACTGTGCAAAGCAGGAAAGGTGGAGATGAGGATGTCAGGAGAGTGTTTGGCAGGGGCTGAAACTTGAACTGGTCCAGATGAACCTAGAAGGGGCAGCCCATCCCCTGGCAAAGCTTACAATGTACACTGAAGGGGGATTTCTGAGTCCTTTCTGGAAGGCAGCGTCTGTGTGTGTGTGTGTGTGTGTGTGTGTGTGTGTGTGTGTGTGTGTGTGTGCGCGCGCGCGTGCGTGTGCCTTTGTGCCTGTGCATCAGGGTCCATGTACCCTCCATGCTTCAACCCATAAAGATGGGCCACTGGAACCACAGGATGCAGGGGTGGGTGTCACTGTTGACACTGTGGTCCTTGTGAACAGTGCTGTCTGCAGATACGCAGTGCACAGCCCTACATGGAGACCCCGACGCTCCTCACCCCCAGCCTGTGCTCCCACCCTGCCTCGAGGGTGCTCCCAACCTTACTTTGGCCCTCACGCCCCCACCCCAGGTGATGGATCAGAAGCTGTCAGGACAGAGAGCTGCGCTGGAGCGGGGCCAGAACCCTCTGCCCCTCTACCTGAGCCTCAATGTCAAAGAGAACAATCTGCAGACCCCGGACTTCAAGGGTACAGTCCTCAGTCCTGTCCACTCCACCCTCCAACACACACACGTGCATGCACACCTCCTTTGCACCCTGAGGGCCCCCAGAGAATTCACACAGGAAACTCCTGCACAGATGGCCAGCCTTCTGGAAGGATGGTGGTTCTGATTGCCTGATGAGGCAGCCAGCAGAGCTCGCCGTCCTGGGGCAGGGCTGTGGTGGTGAGGATGTAGACAAGGGGCTGGGTGGGGGAGAGGTCAGTTCAACAGTCAGCCGGGCGGGGAGGAGGCGGAGGCCTGCTGGGGAGCAGTGTCTTTGGCCCTTGTCAGAGCTGGGGCTCCCCAAACCCACTGTCCTTTCATTCCTGCCTTTCCCTCCTGGCCCCTCAGAGTGGGTCGAGTTCTCCCCCTATGAGGTCGGGTTCCTGAAGTACGGCGCCTTCATCCCCTCTGAGCTCTTCGGCTCGGACTTCTTCATGGGGCGGCTGATGAGGAGGATCCCTGAGTCCCGCATCTGCTTCCTGGAAGGTGAGTGGTCATCACTCTGAATGCCCTGTACCCAGGTCTGGGCAGAGCACCCGGGGAGGGCAGATATTGAGCTGGGGGGAAGGGCCATTGCAGAGGCAGCCTGCTCCCCCTCCTATTCTCCATCTGCACTCAAGGGTGGGGACCACTGCCTTCCAAGTGATGGGGGGCAGGGCACTGAGGCCTAAGGCTGACCTCTCTTGGGAATTTGGCCTTCAGGTATCTGGAGCAACATTTTCTCCCTGAACTTGCTGGATGCCTGGTATAACCTCACCAGCTCCAGTGATGCCTGGAAGCAGCACATCAAGGACGAGATCAGGAGCCTGGGTAGGAGAGGGAGGCACTGAGGGGAGCCTGCGGTGAAGCCGCTTCCCCTTCAGATGCTACAGGGTCGGCGGGGGGACTGTCGGGGGAGGGAGGGCCAGGCATTTCCAGACCCCTCAATGGACCAATGTCTGCTTCTCTGGGCTCAGAGGAATCTCCTCCCTCCTCGGGGACCTCCTCAGGGCCGGAGGCCTTGTGGCTCCAGCCTGGAACAGCGCTAGCCCAAATGTTGAAGGGCTTCCTGACGAGCAGACCACTCTACCAGCACAGCTCCAACTTCCTCCAGGGCCTCCAGCTGCACCAGGACTACCGTGCCCAGAAGGACTTCTCCACCTGGGCAGGTAAGGGCCACTGCCATGTGTCCCCAGGTAACAAGGTTGGGCTCCTGGGTGGAGATGGACCATGGCTGGGGCTGGCAGAGGCCTGGGGGGTCCCAGCATCCACTCCTGGGGTGTGGCTTGGAGGAGGTCTTGGGAAGGGCTGGGCTGGCACGTGCATTCAGGGAGTGACACCAGGGGTTAGAAGGGGACGTGGAGGCGAGTGCAGTATAAGGGGTGGGTGGGTTATCTGTGTTGGACTTGCTGCCCCTGACTATTGCTACCTCTCCCATCAGACAGCCAGGTAGACTCCTCCGCCGGCCAGCTGACCCCACAGGAGCCCCAGCTCTGCTTGGTGGATGCCGGCTACTTCCTCAACACCAGCTGTCCCTCCATGTTCCGGCCAGGCCGCAGGCTGGACCTCATACTATCCTTCGACTACTCTCTATCCTCGCCCTTTGAGGTGCCGCTGGTCACCCCATGGGAACCCCAGACCCTTCGCCCACCCAGGCCATGCTCCAGGGACGAGCAGCAGGGCCACTGGCCCAGACCTTCTGGGTCCCCAGGGGGAGGGAGAGATGACAGGCTGTGACTCAAAGGCTCCTGCCAGGGTTGGGAAGGGCTGTGGAGGTGCTGGGGCCCTGGGCTCCCAAGAACGGTAGACAGGGAGGAAGCTCGCCATGCCCACCCCAAGAGGAACCGCCGGACAGAGCTAGGAGGAGAGCCTGGCCTGTCCACGTCCATCCTCCCAGGGGCCTCCCTGAGGACTCTGGGGAAGGGGGTGGGTAGGGCTGTGAGACAGAAGTGGGTCCCCTACTGAGGCCCTGGAGGCTCTGAGATTGAATATCCCAGAAACAGCAATCCCATATGGGGTGCAAGATCTGTGCCCCACCTAAAGATTTTAGTCAAACAATACTGCAGACCACCGGGATCCTTTGCTTCCCTCCGAGGCACTGTGTAGCTTGACTGGGCCACGAGCAGGACAGAATCAGGTTGTCTTGAGCAGTCAGTTTGGGCTGGAGCTGTCCTAGCATCTTCTAGAGTGCTGACCTGGGATGACTGGGAAGTAGCCATTGCTCTCTGAGCCCCCTCTGCCCCACCAGGTGCTGCAGCAGACGGAGCTAGACTGCCGGGCCCGGGGGCTGCCGTTCCCCCGTGTGGAGCCCAGTCCTCAGGACCGACGCCAGCCCTGGGAGTGCCACCTCTTCTCAGACCCCACCTGCCCTGATGCCCCTGTCGTGCTTCACTTCCCGCTGGTAAACGCCTCCTTCAGGGACCACTCAGCCCCAGGTGAGGCAGCCCCCCTTCCTAACAGCCTGGAAGCCTGGCCCCTCAGAGGCACCGCTCTGGGCCCTCCCAGTGCCCCTGCAGCCAGCAGAGGCAGGAGTCTTAAGGCTAGTCCCACCCAGTCTGGGACATGGCAATACCCTGGCCTGTTGTGGATGCCCAGATCCCTGCAGAGGCCCTCCGTCTGCAAAGCCACTGGGCTGGTGTCCTCTTTGTCATGACCCCAGGCTCCTTTGGCCTCCCCCTCCCCATGCCCGTCACTACAACTGGGCTCTGCTCCCCTGCTCTATGGCAGGGGCCATGTATGGGAATCCCTGCACTGTCACCGTCCACCACTACTGCGCACCACATTGTTGGAGGACTTCCTAAAGGCCCCCCAGGCTGGACAGCCAGAAAAGAGAAGCCCCAGTCCCCTCTCTCTCAGATTCCCCTAAACCTGTCTGGGGTCACAATTGGCCTCTCTGTCATTCTACCGCAGACCATTCTGGGGTCCTTTCTTAGGGAGCTGGGCCTCTACTCCAGGGCCCCCGAAATCTGAACTCTCATCACATTCCTTCTAATCCTCGCCTCCCACCAACTGGTCAGACTTTTATCCCCTTTTGATGGGAAAACCTAATTCTGCCTTTGTGCAATCTTCTGGCTTTCTAGTTCCTGCCATAATTCCAAACCTTCTAGCTTTACTCTTAACATGCTAAGCCCGCATCTTGGGAGTCTCTTTCTCTCTCAACAAAGACTGTTTCTTGCAAAGCAAAAGCTCTTTGGTTTTCAGACGCTTGCTTCCATCATGAGTTTTAAGAATCCACCCACTAACCTAAAGGGCTTTGTTTTTCTGCTGCTTCCGCCTTACCCCTGGGGGTGAGGTGGATACCAGGGTGGGGGCCTGAACAGTGGAAGATGTGTAATGCTGTGAGAAAATGTGGGAAGCAGCACATGCGTCATACCTCAAAATAGCATCCTGCTATCCACAGTTATAGTTCTGGGCAAAGGACACGGGGCTGGGAGGAACCCCTTCAGTGGGGAGCAGCTCACCCCTGTGTCCAGCCACCAGGAGCCGTTCTGCCAGCTGTGGAGGCCTCTGGGCCCTGCGCCTAACCCCCTTCCACCCCTGGACAGGTGTCCAGCGCAGCCCTGCAGAGCTCCCGGCCGGCCAGGTGGATCTCACGGGGGACAACTCCCCCTATTCCATGTTCAACATGACCTACAAGGAGGAAGACTTTGACCGCCTGCTGCAGCTCAGTGACTACAACGTACGGAACAGCCAGGGCACCATCCTGCAGGCTTTGAGGACCTCTCTGAGGCACCGGGCCCCGGGGGCCAGGCCTCCAGGGCCGCAGACTTGAGACTTCTCGGGGTCCCCAAGATTTGAGGGCCACACTCTGATCCTGGGGGCTGGGGGCTTAACCCACCTGCAGTGGGTACAGCCACGGCCCTCACGGGGCTGGAGTTCCCGGGCTCTCCCAGGCCTGGGCTGCCTCTGCGGCTGGTCTCATCGCCCAGAGGGGCTGTGTCCCACCCAGAGTTCTCCCTCACCTTCATAGCTGGTTTTGGAGGAGCTGACAACAAACTCCTTACCAGGCCAGCATATAGAACAGCTGGTTCGACCAAACATTTACACGTAGTTCTTTTCACGCCTGAACAGAATGGAGTTGAGGTGCCAGGCCAGGAGTGGAGACAGGCAGGGCAGGGGAGGGCCTGGAAGGTGGCTCCAGGTATCAGGAATCACAGTACGTCCTGACAGGCTCCCCTTACTGCCTCTGCTCCTCTCCTCTTATACTATTTTGACGCAACTTTAGTGAGATATAATCCACATGCCATATAATTCATCCATCTAAAGTATGTAATTCAATGGCTTTTACTATATATTCAGAGTTGTGAAAGCATCGCCACAATCAATTTGAGAACATTTTCATTAACCCAAAAAGGAACCCCTCATCCCTTCACTGTCAACCTCAAACCACACCCACCCCAGCCCTAGGCAACCACTAATCTACTTTCTGTTTCTTTAGATTTGCTTATTTTGGACACTCCATATAGATGGAATCATAGAATATGTAGCCTTTTGTGTCTGGTTTCTTTCACTTAGCGTAATATTTTCAGGATTCATCCATGATGTAGCAGGTATCAGTACTTCATCCCTTTTACGGCTGTGTAATACTCCACTGTATAGATATACCACACTTTATTCATGGGCTGATGGACATTTGGATTGTTTCTGCTATTTTTGGTTATTATGAATAATGCTGCTATGAACATTCATGTACAATTCTTTTGTGTGGACAATGTTTTTACTTCTGTTGCATGTACACCTAGGAGTGAAATTGCTGGGCCATAGTCTTTTGAGGAACTGCCAGACTGTTTTCCAAAGTACCTGCACCATTTTACATTCCTGTCAGCATTGTATGAGGGTTCCACTTTCTCCACATCTTTGCCACCTCTTGTTACTGTCTTTTTTATTATAACTATCCTAGTGTGTGAAGTGGTATCTTGTATGTGTTTCCATAATGTTGATGTTAAGGATCTTTTCACATATTTATTGGCCTTTTGTATATCTTTTTTTTTTTATAAGTGTATGTATTTATTTTTGGCTGCGTTGGTTATTCATTGCTGTGTGCGGGCTTTTCTCTAGTTGCAGCGAGCGGGGGCTACTCTTCGTTGCAGTGTGCAGGCTTCTCATTGCAGTGGCTTCTCTTGTTGTGGAGCACAGGCTCTAGGCATGCGGGCTTCAGTAGTTATGGCACATGGGCTCAGTAGTTGTGGCTCATGGGCTCTAGAGCGCAGGCTCAGTAGTTGTGGTACACAGGCTGAGTTGCTCCACAGCATGTGAGATCTTCCTGGACCAGGGCTTGAACCCGTGTCCCTTGCATTGGCAGGTGGATTCTTAACCACTGTGCCACCAGGGAAGTCCCTGTATGTCTTCTTTAGAGAAATATCTATTCAGATCTTTTGCCCATTTTAATTGGATTATTTGTCTTTTTGTTGAATTGAGAAAGTTCTTCATGTGTTCTCTGATTTGATATATGATTTGCAGTGTTTCTCCCAGTCTGTGGGTTGTCTTTTCACTTTCTTGATGATATCCTCTGCAGCACGGAAGTTTCTGATTTTGATGGTTCCCAGTTTATCTAAATTTTCTTTTGCTGCTTGTGCTTTTGGTGGAGTATTTAAGAAGCCATTGCCTAATCCAAGATCATGAAGATTTACACCTATGCTTTCTTCTAATGGTTTTATCGTTTTAGCCCCTACATTTAGGTCTTCCATCATTTTGAGTTAACATTTGTATATGTGTGAAGTAGGGGTTCAACTTCATTCTTTTGCAAGTGAATATCCAGTTCTTCCAGCCATTTGCTGAAAAGGCTGTTCTTTTCCCATTGAATTGTCTTGACACCTTCAGTTGAAAATCATTTAGCTGTAAATGTGAGCGTTTATTTCTGGACTCTGATTCTATTTCATTGATCTGTTTGTCTATCCTTATGCTCATATCACAGTGTCTTCATTACGGTAGCTTTGTAGTAAGTTTTGAAATCAGGAAGTATGAGTCCTCCAACTTTGTTCTTTCTTTTCAAGATTGTTTCGGCTATTCAGGGTCCCTTGAATTTCCATATGAATATTAGGATTAGCTTGTCAATTTGTGCAAAGAAGATAGCTGGGGATTTTGATGGAGATTGAATTGAAGCTATAGATGAATTTGGGGGGCACTGCGTCTTAATTTTAAGTTTTCCAATTCATGAAGATGTGCTGTCTTTACATTTATTTAGGTCTTTAATTTCCTTCTACAATGTTTTGTAGTTTTCAGTGAGCAAGTCTTACACTTGTTTTGTTAAGTTTATTCCTAAGTATTTTGTTCTCTTTAATGCTATTATCAATTGAGTTCTTTTCTTAATTTTCTTTTTGAATTGCTCATTTCTATTATAAAGAGATAAAATTGATGCTTTTGTATATTAATCGTGCATCCTGTAATCTTGCTGAACTTGTTTAATGGCTCTAATAGTTTTCTCTTTTTCTTTTTTGACTCCTTAAGATTCTCTACATATAAGATCATGTCACCTGCAAATAGAGATGGTTTTACTTCTTTATTTCTGCTCCAGATGCCATTTATTTCTTTTTCTTTTCCTGACTAGAACAGTATAATGTTGACTAGAAGTGGCAAGAGCAGACATACTTGTCTTGTACATAATATTGGAAGGAAAGCATTTTTTCTTAGATGCCCTTTAGCAGGTTGAGGTAGTTCCCTTCTATTCCTAGCTCCTTTAGTGTTTTTTATCATGCAAGGTGTTGAATTTTGTCAAATGCTTTTTCTGTGTCTATTGAGACAATCATATTTTTTCCCCTTTATTCTTTAATGTGCTATGTGGCAATAATGGATTTTTTGGATGTTAAACCAACTTGGCACTACTGGGATAAATCCCACTTGGTCATGGTATATAATCCAGTTTATGTATTGCTACTATACTCACTTATGATCTCCCACACTCAAAGGGGACACACACACACACACACTCACATACAACTCTGGCTGCCCTGGCAGCATGTAGGTGTCACAGTGACAGACCGTGGCCCTCATCGGATGACCTCTCCTCAGGACATCCTTCCCTCTGTCTCTCATGTATTTGGCTTTATTTTGATTCTACAATTTCTCCATTTTATCACAAACTCTTATTTTTCAGTGATGTCGATGATGGTATCTACTGGCTTGAGTAGGAAAACACACTCCAGTTTCTCCTTTATTTCTCAAACAGAACACCTCTGACACTTCTGGTCACCAAAGGAGTGGGGCTTTCTTCCATACCAAGCGATTCTCTGCAACATCAGCTGGGTGTCCTACAATTCACCTCAATTCTGACACTATCTACCTGGAGTTAGCATCAGATCACAGGTTAAGGGATCAGCCCCATGAGACTGCGTCCGCTTCACATGTCAATTGCAAGTCCCAGGTTGTTATCTGTATTTCTGACTAGTCAGCTATAAGTTAGGGTTCCCATGACCCCTTTCTTGGATTCGATAATTAGCTAGAATGGCTTACAGGATACAGGGAAACACGTTTACCAGTTTATTCGATACAGATGAACAGCCTGAAGAAGGACATAGGGTGAGGTTTGGAAGGCTCCCAAGTGCAGGAGCTTCTGTCTCCGTAGAGTTGGGGGTGTGTGTGTGCAAAGCCCCTACATTGCAGTGGAAAGAGAATGCTTTTACAGAGAGGAAAAGGAAGCTGGGAGGGGTCTAGTAAGCGGAGTCCATGGCTTTTCATTGGCTGAGTCCTTGCCAGGAAAGGAGTCTTTCTTCTTCCTGTTGGTCTCTGCTATTGTTCATAGTGCATGAGAACACCCCCTTCTGGCCTCCCGACTCTACCTGAGGTTTCTGTTTATTAATTTTTTACACTGTAAATCACCTCATACAAGCCCAAATCCTACAATAAGCCCCTCCTACCTCCTACTTACTGAGACACTCCATGGTTCCCCACAGTGTACGTTCTCCTTGGTTGCAACAAGTACCAATAAACTCAAATTCATTCAACTACAGTGATGTTCCTGGGTGTCTTTGGCTGGTGGGTATCAACAGGGGTAAAGCAACTTGCTAAGATCACTAAGCTCAGGAGTGGCAAAGCCAGAGCTGGAACTGGAGGCTTTAAAATCAAGGCCAGGCTTCTAACAGCCACACCACCCTGTGTCTTTGGGCACTTACTTTGGAGCTGGCCCTATTGTACTGTGAAGGATTAACCTGACTTAAAGAGGGGTCTGGCCCCTGGAATGGCCTGCCTGATGGGAGAGTCTTTGTTTGCCTGGGGGCTTTGGCCGCTGGACAGTCTGACAGTGTGATCTGTGATGAGGCCTCTGAAAGAGACTGTTATCAGTTCCAACCTCCAGAGGAACTGGGACTAAAGCTATTAGCCTGACCTCCCAGAGGGCTTGGAAACTAAAGGTCAGCCACGTGGGCAGTAGGTGAGGGAGCCCTGGTAAACACTCTGGACATCAAAGGCTCAAGGCCCCCAGTTAGTAATACTCTGGGCATACTGTCACTCACTGTGGCTGGGAAGAGGTGACTCCACGGAGAAGGGACAGCTGGAAGTTCCCATTTAGCTTCTCCCAGACTCTGCCCTGTTGTCTCCTTCTTTGGCTTGTTTCAATTTGTATCCTTTCACTATAAAAAAAACAAACTAACACACTGTAATCCTAGGTGTAGAGCTTTCCTGAGTTCTGTGAGTCATCCTAGCAAATGATCAAACCTGAGGGTGGTCCTGGGGACCCCCGAATTTGTAGCCAGCTGGTCTAAAGTGAGGGTGGTCCTGGGGACCCCTGAACTTGCAGCTGGTGTCTGAAGTGAGGACAGTCTTGTAGGGGCTGTCCCCTGAGACTGCACAGTTGGGTAAGCCCCTCTAAAAGTGGGTCAGAATTCCTGGCAGTCTGGAGGACTGTGCCCTCAACCTTGCAGCCTGGCTGACTCAGTGCCTAGGCTCTGGAGACTGAGAAGGGGGCATAAGCGGAAAAAAAAGACTTGTCCCATCTGGGGAACTTTCAATAAAGCCGGAGAGACCCAGAGCCAAGGAGTGCTTACGCAGCCCATGGCTGAAGCTGAAGTCTTTACCTGCTACGTGAGTGTGCATGTGAGTGTATTTGTCTGTTTCACCCCCCAACCACCAGCTACCTGCTGTTACCCCAGGCCTCTCGACTACCAGGACATCCCGTCAGCCCCACCCTTATCTGGGTGAGGATTGTGACTTGGACAGCTGTCAGGTCCCACCCACAGGCTCCGGGTAGATTGTGCAAGTCTCTTCCTGCAGCCTGTGGGCCGTCCTGGGCCAAGCCCAGAGATGGCTGGGGTCGGGGGTGGGCACGGACCAGAAGGCCCTGCAGGGGGTCTCATCCCTAGTCCTGGCACTGGGCTGGCACTCTGCTTTCTGGCCAGCACATGTGGTGGCGGTGGGAATGGTGAGCAAAGGGTGAACTGAGAAACATTTCTGTTTCCTGATCAAGTTGGATTTATTTCAACAACGCAAGAAGGGTTTTAGAAAACTTATAAATTTTATGTAATAACATATAGATCAAATGAGAATAGTAATATAAAAGTGTAGCTTGAGGGGCTTCCCTGGTGGCACAGTGGTTAAGAATCCACCCGCCAATGCAGGGGACACCGGTTCCAGCCCTGGTCCGGGAAGATCCTACATGCTGCAGAGCAACTAAGCCCATGCACCACAACTACTGAGCCTGAGCCCTAGAGCCTGCAAGCCACAACTACTGAGCCCATGTGCCACAAGTACTGAGCCCACAGGCCTAGAGCCCTTGCTCCACAAGAGAAGCCACCACAATGAGAAGCCTGTGCACTGCAATGAAGAGTAGTCCCCACTCACCTCAACTAGAGAAAGCCCGCATGCAGCAACAAAGACCCAACACAAATAAATAAATTTTAAAAAAAGATTTTTTGATAAAATTCAACACAAACTCAGGACTTATGAAGAGCCCTTAATAAATTAGGAATAGAAGGGCATTTACGGGCTTCCCTGGTGGCGCAGTGGTTGAGAGTCCGCCAGCCGATGCAGGGGACGCAGGTTCGTGCCCCGTTCCGGGAGGATCCCACGTGCCGCGGAGCAGCTGGGCCCATGGGCCATGGCCGCTGGGCCTGCGCATCCGGAGCCTGTGCTCCGTGGCGGGAGAGGCCACGGCAGGGAGAGGCCCGCATACCGGAAAAAAAAAAAAAGAAGGGCATTTACTTAACTGGTACAGGGTATCTGTAATGATTAATTTTATGTCAACTTGGCTGGGCCACAGTGCCCAGATATTTGGTCAAACAGCATCCTGGATGTTTCCATGAAGGTGTTTTGCAAATGAGATTAACATTTAAATCAGCTGGACTTTGAGTAAAGCAGATTACCCTACACAATGTGGCTGGGCCTCATTCAATCTGCTGAAGGCCTTAATAGAACAAAGACTGACCTCCCCAGAGCAAGAGGGAATTCTGCCAGCAGATGGCCTTTGGCCTCAGGCGGCAGCTCTTTTCTGAGTCTCTGGCCTCCTAGCCTTCCCTGCAGATTTTGGACTCCCCAAATCGCTCTCCCTTTTCCGTTTCTCGGAAGAACCCTGACTAATAGAGTGTCCATTAGAAGAAGAAAAAAAATTCCTTTCATCCTGAATGGTGAAATCTTAGATTCATTTCCTTAAAGTTCAGGTACAAGATCAGGATGTCTGCTGTCTCCACCTCTTGACAACAATTGCCTGCAGCTCATTTGGTTTCTGTGGGCGGAGCCCAGGCGTGATGTAGCCTTTCCTCTGCAGTCAAGGCATTGGCTGGGGCTGTGATCATCTCAAGGCTCCCCTGGGGAAGGATCACCTCCAAACTGACACACGCAGCTGCTGGCAGAACTCAGGCCCCCATGGGCTGTTGGCCTGAGGCTGCCCCCAGTTCCCTGTCAGCGGGCCTGTCCACAGGGCAGGTCACAGCATGGCAGCCGCTTTCATCAAAGTGAGCAAAGCAATAAGAAGCAGAGAGGGGGCCTGAGGGGCATAACAGAGGAAGGAAATGACCAAATTGTGTGACAGATTGGATTCAGGGGCGTAAGGAAGGTGAAGAGCCACAGAAGACTCTGAAGGTTGCAACCTGAAAGAAAGGTTGTGAGGTTGTGGTGAGAATGATGCTTTAGAAAGACTTCTGGCCTTCGTGGCGGGCTTAGCTTGAGAAGTTGTCCTGCGGTGGGTGAGCTGCCTCTGAGAAGTCACGTCATGTGGTCAGATGAATGTGCCGTGGAGGTGAGCTCAGAACTGCAGCCTGGCATTTCTGAGAACATCCATGGGGAATGCTCTGGAAGACTGGAGAAGCAAAGGCTGACCTCTCAGCGCCACAGAGGTTGGGCCCAGCTATGATTTTAAGAGACACAAGAGGAGCAAGGAGGAGGATGACGAGGCAGCCAGAGCTCACAGTGCAGAGCCAGACGAGATCGCAAGGACCTTCAGCTCATCACCCTCAGCCATGCAGAAAGAAACAGACACCGAGGATGCGACATACCTTGTCCAGCCACATGCAAGCCCAGGGCAAGTCAGACACTCACTGTTTTAGGCTACTTTGTGGTCATTACCCTTCTTTTAGGAGCAGTACCCATCTCCAGGTGAGGAACTCCCTTCTCCTTTACTCTCAGCCCACAAGCTTAGGGCTCTGACCCACCACCCCAGCTCCAGGGCTGGGCTTGTAGCTCAGCCTGGCCCATCAGAGCAGCACACTGTGCTCCCCTGGCCACAGGGACTGGCTCAGGGATGAGTAGGTGACCAGCCAGAGGGACACCAAGAGACTTTTTTTAGGGCTGCAGAGGTGATACTAGTTTAAATCAGTCCCCCTCCTGACTGCTCAATCATACATTCATTCCAACACGTTCCTCCCGCACCCGTGCCTCACTACACACACACACACACACACACACACACACACACACACACGCTCATTTTTTGGCTTAATCTCACTTCAGTTGGGATTTTTGTCACTCACAATCATGAATCCTAACTAATACACAGGGAAAGAGGGTTTAGTGGAAATGCGAGTGTTGAACTCGGAACTCTGAGGTGCAAGGAGAATCAAACCAGAGAACAGCACTTTGCCATTGGGAGATCAGTAAAGACTTTCAGGATCAGGTATATACCGGAGAGTAACTTGTACACACGCACACCAGGAGTCATATATGAGGCTGTTTGCGCCAGCGCTGTCTGTGTTACCAAAAAGCTAAATCTAAATGTCCATCAATAGGGGAATGGATAAATAAATTACAGAATAGTCAAACAGTGGAATACTATACAGCAAGGAAAATGATGAACTATAGTTTTTGCACATTATTGTGGATGAATCCCCAAATCACAAGGTCAAGTGAAAAAAGAAAGTATGGTTGCATTTGGATTAGTACTCAAGTATCCAAAAGCCAACAATCTATTATTTATATGTAGTAAACATATAACAAAAGTTGAGAAAATGATAAACACAAAATTCAGATGAGTTGTAACCCTTACGGGGAGGCACACAGGAGCTTCAAAAGCATTGGAAATATTCTGTTTCTCAAGCAGGGGTGGTAGTGGCGGTGAGTACATGGGTATATGTGTTTGATTACTTTTTACATCATATATGAGCGTGTATGGTATGTATCCTTTTGTATCATGAAACATTTCATAATAAAAATAAAGACTTAGGGGCTTCCCTGGTGGCGCAGTGGTTGAGAGTCCACCTGCCGATGCAGGGGACACCGGTTCATGCCCTGGTCTGGGAAGATCCCACATGCCGCGGAGCGGCTGGGCCCGTGAGCCATGGCTGCTGAGCCTGCGCGTCTAGAGCCTGTGCTCCGCAACGGGAGAGGCCACAACAGTGAGAGGCCCGCGTACCACAAATAAATAAATAAATAAAGACTTAGGATCACTAACTGGGGGACTATCACAGCCTGTGGTTAACAACACGGTATTTCCATACCTGATCGGGCAGCTCTGTGTACAACAAACCAAAGCCTGTACCCAGGCCACCTGCAGAACCCACATGCTGGGCCATCCCACATGCTGTCAAAGCTCACCTGATAATCCTCATTCCTAATGGTAGTTGCTGATTGCTGATTGGCTCATGTGTCACGAACCAGGAGGCCTAAAGAATGTCTCATCCTGTTAGAGAATCTAGAACAGCTGAGTCTGTGGAACAACTTGGTCCTGACCTGCCCACGGTTGAGAAGGGAAGTCAAGTCGCTTGGGGACTGAGGCAGTTCCTGTGACTTGGGAATTTCAGTGCACAGGGGGGAAAGTCCCCAGCAAACCAAGAAAGGTTTGTCATCCTCCCTAATACCTGGTCTGGAGCAGCTAGCAAGGACAGAAGAGAGGCTGACCTGATGCAGGTGCAGGAAGACGGAGAAAACACCCACACGACTCTTGATCTGTAGGTGTATTAACCCATCCACTAGTACGGCACGACCCAATCAATGTCTCGAGCCTCTGCCAATCACAAAAACAACGCATACCCCTTGCGGGAATGGACGGGGGAAAGCAGGAGTGCAAGTCCCTTCCTCTTGGACAGAGAGGGAGATGTGAGAAGAGGATCTGGAAGCACTTGCCTCCCAGCAGATAGCCCCAGGAGGGGTGCAAGCTCTTGTCCAACCCCACACCTCCTCGGGGAGAGGTCTGGGGGAATGAACCTTGAGTGAGTATTGAACTTCCTTAAGTCTGTTTTCTCACCTCAAAAACGAGACAACAATAACCAGTACACAGAATACTGTGTTGAAGTTGACATAATATCTGACACATAGTAGGTACTTGATAAATGGTAGTTGTTATTTTGAATTTTTATCAGTATTTTAGATTGTGAGATGGAGATGGAGCACTTTTATTTCCATAAACATCACCGGTTACTTTATATAATACTTTGAAAAGCCGGTAATTAACCTCGGCTATGAGCCGTGGTTGCAGTTCAGGAAGTCGCCACCAGGGGGCTGTGTTGACAAATAATTGTTGCCCAGACAAAAAGAGGTGAGGAAAGGTGGACCTCAAGTGTGCAGAGCATCCTCATCCTTCTGTAACACCTTTCCACAAAATATGCTTTTAAGCTCATGTAGCAACCTTAAGTATTAATTAGTGACACAGACGTAGAGAACAAATGTATGGATACCAAGGGGGAAAGAGAGGGCAGCTGGGATAAATTGGGAGATTGGGATTGACATATATACACTATTGATACTGTGTATAAAATAGATAACTAATGATATCCTACTGCATAGCACAGGGAACTCTACTCAGTGTTCTGTGGGGTCCTAAATGGGAAGGAAATCCAAAAAAGAGGAGATACATATATACGTATAGCTGATTCACTTTGCCCTACTGTAGAAACTAACACAACACTGTAAAGCAACTATACTCCAATAAAAAGTAATTAAAAAATATTAATTAGTAACCAGCATTTACATGTATATCAAAGAAGGATATAATTCAGAGCAAAATTCAAAGACATAAACGCCTAGGTAAAGCCTCTAAGATATATAAATTTTGGCATATTCATGCAATGCGATGCTATGCAGCTGTGAAATGAACACTTTGTGTCTACATGCAATAATATGGATGGATTTCATAAACATAATATTGAGTGTAAGAAACTAGGCATGAAAGAATAATACTGAATGACTGCATTTATATAAAGTTCCCAAATTGATCAAATTAATTACCATATTAGAAATGAGGAAAGTGTTTTCCTTTGGGGGGTCAGGAAAGTGGTAATTGGAAGGAAGCATAAGGTAGATTTCTAGGATACTGATAATGTTCTGTCCCTTGATCAAGGTGCTGTTTCTGTGAGTGTGTTCAATAGTGAAAATTCATCAAACTACACACTTATGATTCATGTACTTTTCTGCTTGTATGCTAAGGTCCAACTGGGAGTTTATTATAAAATGCTGCGGATACCAGCATCTGCAGGGTGGACTGTGCTAGTCTTCAATTTGCTCCCAGAAAATGAGAGTTCCCATCACCCTTCTCTGCCCACAACCCCTGCTCAGTGGCCTCAGGTGAGAGGGTGTGACCAGGACTGACCTATCACATATGTCATCTCCTTGGCACTAGTTGGCCCAGGGGTAGACACTGACCCACTGCAAGCCGATCAGAGCCCTTCCCTAGGATAAAGGTGCCTGGTGAGAAAACTTCTCCCTTGGTGGGCTTGGGAAGCTTGGGCTGCTAATGACTATATCCCCTGCCAGTGGAGGGGAACTGTCTACATTAGGAGAGACTGAGGTCCAGGGCAAAGAGAAGCAGAGGAAGAGGAGAGGAGAGCAGGACAGGGAAAGAGTTCTGCTGCTCCGAATCCCAGGTTCTCTCCTTTCTCAACTTCCCAGGATCTTCATTTCTCAATTTTGTGAGTTAATCCAGCATCTTTCCCAGCTAGATGAGGCAATACATTCCTGTTGATGCTAAGCTTGCTCCCAACACCTTCAACTGAAAGAGTTCTGACTAATCCGTTGAGCAACTGGACGGATGACAGGGCCACCTACTGAAGTAGGCAACAGGAAGTGGAGGAGAATCCTCTTCTGTGGAAAGTGTGATCACTGTGAGTCCATCTCATCCAGGAAGGGGGTGAGGACTCTTCTGGGTGTCAGGAAGTTTCACAAATTGGCATTGGTATTTTATGTGATTTTTGCCTACACCTGGGCTGATGATTAACCCCCAATGTAATAATGTGTAATCACTCCTCTAGCTGGGAGTTCAGATTGAGATGATACTCTTTTTAATTATCTATCTAATTGACTTCAAGCCTCCAACTAACCGAGCTTAGAAATATGTTTTTCCTTCCTGGATTTCTCCCGTCAGTGATAACCACAAAACACCCAGGGCTGCTTATTAGTCCAAAGAGGTGGGTCCTGGCCATTAAAATCGTGGTGGGGGGAAACTGGGCAGCCTCCCTTCAGTCAAGGTTTTCAGCTGACTTTTCAGTTTTTTTTTTTTTATTGAAGTATAGTTGTTTCACAATGTTGTGTTAGTTTCAGGTGTACAGCACAGTGACTCAGATATACATATACACTCCTTTTCAGATTCTTTTCCCTTATAGGTTATTACAAAATATTGAGTAGAGTTCCCTGTGCTACACAGTATGTCCTTGTTGGTTACCTGTTTTACATACAGCCGTGTGTATATGTTAATCCCAACCTCCTAATTTATCCCGTCCCCCAGATTCTTTTCCATTTAGGTTGTTTAAGATATTGAATATAGTTCCCTGTGTTATACAGTAGGTCCTTGTTGTTTATCTATTTTATATATAGTCAGTGCCACATGGTGTCACTGCTGAAGCACAGGCAATGCTAGCACCCCACTACCGCCCTCTGCTCCTGTCCTGAAGCATTGGTGATGAAAGACAGGTGCTCCAGCTGCTCTGGGCTTGTCCTCTTTGCCCACTACTGGACAAGCTGGGGATGACAGGGGACCCCACCAGGTCTGCTGCCTGGCTTGCCCCTGCGCGCTTCTTGGGGAATGAAGCTGAGAGGGCTTTGCGGGGCACGTACCCACAGGCTCCGTGCCCCCCGGGGCAGGTGGCTTTGGCTTGTCTGCCATTTCCCCGACTCGGACCCACTCTGGCTTCCTCAGCTCATGAGGCTCGCACCAGCCCACAGCCACTTTCCTCAAGGCCTGACGTGCCAGGATGGCAGGGTCCAAAAGGGTTTCTACACTGCAGCTTCAGCCCCGTACTGGCTCTGAGCTACCTTCCTTTCCCTATTTCTGCATTCTGGCCTCAGGAATGAGGGAAATTTTAATTCAAGCCAAGCCCTGTCCCATTTCCTGCTCTGTGATGAAGAATTCCTGTTGTGGGGAGATGGGGATGACAAGTGCACCCCCATCAAGGCTAGTTCTTGAAGGAAAAATTAGGAAAATGTCCACTCTCCCCTTCATGGGATAAGACAAAAAAGACGATGTATCTTTTTCTCTGTAAAAAAAAAAAAAATCATTGTTATATTGAGATCATTTTAGTCCCAACAGATCTACAATATTTACATGAATCAGTTCTGATATTAAGCTGGGTTATTGAAGCCACACTTTCTGTAATGGGGATTGAGCAGGAAAGGAACTAACGTTGACTGCAGCCCACTGTTTGCCGGGTGTTAATTCTCACACTTCTACGAGGTCAGCATCATCATCATTATCCCTATTTTACAAATGAAGAAACCAAGTCTCTTGGGGCTTCCCTGGTGGCGCAGTGGTTGAGAGTCCGCCTGCCGATGCAGGGGACACGGGTTCGTGCCCCGGTCCGGGAGGATCCCACGTGCTGCAGAGCAGCTGGGACCCGTGAGCCATGGCCGCTGGGCCTGCGCGTCCGGAGCCTGTGCTCCGCACCGGGAGAGGCCACAACAGTGAGAGGCCCGCGTACCGCAAAAAAAAAAAAAAAGAAAAAAGAAAAGAAACCAAGTCTCAGAAAGGTTGGTAACTCGCCAATAGTTTGCTCTGGAGCCGTGGGAACCCCTTTCTGCCCCACGAGCCCATACCGGGCCCTTGGCGGGCTTGCCCCATCCAGAGTGGGATCCAGGCCTGCAGGAGAGGCACCTAGCCTTTTGTGTCTCTCCTGATGTCATCAGATACTTTCTCCCTGGACCTGTAATGAGATATTCTAATTATTACCTCCCTGTATCCCTGGCTACAGACAAATCAGCTCCTTTTGATAAAGCCCCACCTCCCTTTTTTTTGAGCAAAATGAAGTGAGTTTTTGTTGCCTGAGACGAAAGTGCCTTTGGGAGACCCTGCCTACAGCTGATGGGGTGACAGCTACTATGCCCTGGAGGCTTGCCAGGCACCACTGGACTCTGAGCCCTTTACAAAGGGAACCAGCTCATGGGGTAAATATGGAACAATGTTATTTTTCTCACTAACTGTCCCCAGCTATACTCTGTCAAAGCCTCCTTTCCTGCTAGATACAGATATTTGAGAAGAGACAGTCCTCCTAACAATGAAACCAGAACCATTTTTCATTTAAACACACACATTTTGATGCATATTATGTTTATGTTTGTAAATTTTTTCTTTTTTGTTCCCTAAAATTGAAGGCCTGCAGGTGCACAAAATACTTATTTAGTCCTTAGCTTCCAAAACCTCAAGACACAATGTACCCCTACACGACTAATGAGTTCACTGTGCCAGGAGCCAGTTCTAGAATGTAATGTAATTTAATGTAAACACAAATGGGATAATTATTATGGAATGGTTTTGTATCGCTGGTCTATTTGACAACCCCTTTCTCTGCATGGTTTTCTCCCTCTATTTCTCAGTATGGGGACTTTCTTGTTGGAAAACTTCCTTCTTTAAAGAACTTTCCCCTGGAAACTGAGGATGCCTTTGTTTTTAATCTGTAGGACTTCCCACATTCTAAAAGTTTATTTTAACCTAACAAAGCACCCTGCCATTTAGCCATACCATGGAAAATGCTTTTTCTTTATCAATGCTTTTTGCAATAAAAAAGAAAAGCAATACACCTTAAACTTATACACTGCTGTTTGTCGATTCTATCTCAATACAACTGGAAAGAAAACAAATTAATTAGATTTTTAAAAATCAGTCTTTTATCCAATTTCCAGTGAGCATTACTTTTAGGATTAATCAATGCAAAATAAAACCAGGAACAGCTAAAATGTCACATGGTAAACTTTTTTTAAAGTTAATTAATTTTGGCTGCGTTGGGTCTTCGTTGCTGCGCATGGGCTTTCTCTAGTTGCGGTGCGCGGGGCTTCTCATTGCAGTGGCTTCTCTTATTGCGGAGCACAGGCTCTAGGCACACAGGCTTCAGTAGTTGTGGCTCGCGGGCTTGGTTGCTCCGCGGCATGTGGGATCTTCCCAGACCAGAGATCGAACCCGTGTCCCCTGCATTGGCAGGTGGATTCTTAACCACTGCACCACCAGGGAAGTCCCTATGTGGGCGTTTTATCTCCAGCTTGTAGGAAGAAAAAGAAAGGTCAGCGTATCCTTATACATCTGCTATTTTTTTCAAGTGCCTTTAACTCAAAATAATCAATAAGCAGAGCAGCATATTTGAGGGCAAATCTGCTTTCTTTCAATAACTTCACCTTTGTGAATTTTCTTTTGTGGCCTCTATTTCTTGACAAGTCTAATTTTTTCCAGGTCATTTCTTTAAATCTCCAAGACATGATTCTTTTAAAGTTTACCATGTGAGGGACTTCCTTGTTAGGTTAAAATAAACTTTTAGAATGTGGGAAGTCCTACAGATTAAAAACAAAGGCATCCTCAGTTTCCAGGGGAAAGTTCTTTAAAGAAGGAAGTTTTCCAACAAGAAAGTCCCCATACTGAGAAATAGAGGGAGAAAACCATGCAGAGAAAGGGGTTGTCAAATAGACCAGCGATACAAAACCATTCCATAATAATTATCCCATTTGTGTTTACATTAAATTACATTACATTCTAGAACTGGCTCCTGGCACAGTGAACTCATTAGTCGTGTAGGGGTACATTGTGTCTTGAGGTTTTGGAAGCTAAGGACTAAATAAGTATTTTGTGCACCTGCAGGCCTTCAATTTTAGGGAACAAAAAAGAAAAAATTTACAAACATAAACATAATATGCATCAAAATGTGTGTGTTTAAATGAAAAATGGTTCTGGTTTCATTGTTAGGAGGACTGTCTCTTCTCAAATATCTGTATCTAGCAGGAAAGGAGGCTTTGACAGAGTATAGCTGGGGACAGTTAGTGAGAAAAATAACATTGTTCCATATTTACCCCATGAGCTGGTTCCCTTTGTAAAGGGCTCAGAGTCCAGTGGTGCCTGGCAAGCCTCCAGGGCATAGTAGCTGTCACCCCATCAGCTGTAGGCAGGGTCTCCCAAAGGCACTTTCGTCTCAGGCAACAAAAACTCACTTCATTTTGCTCAAAAAAAAGGGAGGTGGGGCTTTATCAAAAGGAGCTGATTTGTCTGTAGCCAGGGATACAGGGAGGTAATAATTAGAATATCTCATTACAGGTCCAGGGAGAAAGTATCTGATGACATCAGGAGAGACACAAAAGGCTAGGTGCCTCTCCTGCAGGCCTGGATCCCACTCTGGATGGGGCAAGCCCGCCAAGGGCCCGGTATGGGCTCGTGGGGCAGAAAGGGGTTCCCACGGCTCCAGAGCAAACTATTGGCGAGTTACCAACCTTTCTGAGACTTGGTTTCTTTTCTTTTTTCTTTTTTTTTTTTTTTTGCGGTACGCGGGCCTCTCACTGTTGTGGCCTCTCCCGGTGCGGAGCACAGGCTCCGGACGCGCAGGCCCAGCGGCCATGGCTCACGGGTCCCAGCTGCTCTGCAGCACGTGGGATCCTCCCGGACCGGGGCACGAACCCGTGTCCCCTGCATCGGCAGGCGGACTCTCAACCACTGCGCCACCAGGGAAGCCCCAAGAGACTTGGTTTCTTCATTTGTAAAATAGGGATAATGATGATGATGCTGACCTCGTAGAAGTGTGAGAATTAACACCCGGCAAACAGTGGGCTGCAGTCAACGTTAGTTCTTAAATGCCGCGGAGCAGTCAAGCCTGTGCGCCATAACTACTGAGTCTGTGCTCTAGAGCCCATGCTCCACAGCAAGAGAAGCCACTGCAATGAGAAGCCCGTGCATGGCTACGAAGAGTAGCCCCCGCTCACCTCAACTAGAGAAAACCCACAGCAACAAAGACCCAATGCAGCCAAAAATAAATAAATAAATTTATTTTTTTAAACAACTCCATGTGTTTACAAGATATACTAGGAGGAAAGAAACATTCTTATCCCTAAAGATGAGGAGTAGAGGCACAAACAGACCTGGTTAAATTAACCCTTATCTTCCTAGTCACATAATTTTCTATAATTTACTGTTATAGCACTGGCGCTTCTGTGGGCTGATGAAGGTCTGGAATTAAGTTCTGATTAAGGTCTGATTAAGTTCTGTTCTAACTGGTGGAGAGGGAAGGAAACGTACCTACTGCTTTTAGGCAAATAGAGGGAGAGCAGAAAGCTTTTCTTGTATCGGCTTCTTCTTAATTGCTTTCAGCTGAAAATAATCCTGAATGCTAAGTGACTTAATTAGGGGTAGAGGGTGCGAATTCTGCTACCTTTTAGCACAAACAGAAAAGTGACACTTTACATACATCTCCCCCCAACCCCGCCCCCCAAACAGGACTGTAGTCAGTCAGACCTGGGAGTCTGACTGCTGCTTGATTTCTGACAGGGCTGTTTAGGCCAGAGGCCGGCCCCACGGGAGAACCACAGCCTCAGAAAAGAGAGTCTTGAAATGGGGAGGGGGATGATGGAGTGGCCCCAGCTAGAGAGGATGCTGGATCACTCAGAGCCCACACACAGAGAAACGGAAAGATGCGCATTTTGAATGTATATTTTAAAACACTTGTAAACAGACACAAAGAGGGTTTGTGTTTTGTTTTTATTTTTGCATTTTTGTTTTTACTGTGGAGCTATGATGCATTGTCTTTAAGCTGCCAGAAATGGCGTCTATCAAACCAAAGACAGGGCTGAAAATGAGAGGCAGAGTAGATTACCGAATTCCCTTCTGGCCTGTGGCCCCTCCGTCAGCGCTGAACACCAGGCTAGGGATTTATTTTCAGGGCTCAAAAGAGAGATCTGGGGGTGTCAGCCAAGAGCCAGGGACTCCACCAGGGGCCTAGATGGTCTCAGCCACCTGACCCTCAGCCCTTGCTCCCTCTTCCCTCCCCACTGACATATTGAGTGTCACACTTTTAGAAATAGCCCTGAGCAGTGAGGAGCCTGGATCTGAGCTCGGAAATGCAGGCCTCCCCTGAGGAGAGCTGCTCCAGGTGAATGTAATTGTATCTTGCTGCTGACTCTCTACACAGAGCAGGAACATTCTCTCCACCAGAGTCGGCCCAGATTGGCTGATGTATTCACAGAGGTGTGGGACTCTTTTAGCTAAGCACTGACTTCCTTCACTTCTTTAACCATCAGGCTCATTTAGCTTCAGGAGGAATCCGATGACATTGCTTTGGCTGTTTTGCAAACCCCCCTTGAAATTTCCCAAGGATATCCGCGGTTTGCCTCGCTGTTAAGGACCAACCCAGTACCAAACAGCCTGTTTTAAGACCCAGAGAGGTGGATGTGGCTGGAATGACTATCCAGACCTCAGAAGGCCAGCCTGGCTCGGGAACTGATGTGTTTGTCCTGCAGAGCCTACAAGGGGATGAAGAAGGCAGCACAGCAGGAAGGAGTGTCAGTGAGTTGGAGCAGACGCAGGTCTTGGAAACTCCCCATCTCCCACCTCTACTTCCCATGGCCCCTGGGGGCTCTCAGGTATGTCTGCATTTCTGGGGAGTGCTCCTGGCCCCTTAAATTTTACCCCCGCTTTCCTGACTATAAGTAAGATCACCTGCGTTGCTGCAGAGTTAACAGGTTGTGTTTTTGTTAATGTCTTTCTTTCCCAGATGCATCCCTTTGGCCCCGCCCATCACCTACCCGTCCTTACCTGTCTCTGTGCCCCAAAGAGTTGTTAACTCTGACGGTGATGACCTTTCACTGCATGCACTCTATGTGCTTGGGAGGGATTAGTGGTGATGACGAAAGTGAGGCTCAGTGGGGTTAAGGTCACCCAGCTAAGTCCGTAGGAGAGCTGAGATGGCAGGTGTTTCGACTGATGTGATACTGAGGGGTCAGCATCCTGCAGGTGAATGACTTAGCAGACCACCTGGCACATATAGATTCTAGGCCTGTGCCGTCTAGCCTAGCGGCAGGGCAGGGTCATAACTGTAACCACGCGCAGCTCTGAGGAAGTTGGAGGGAATGTACTGATTTGGCCTTCCTCACGGACCCCACCTATGGGCCAGTGAAGAGAAAACCTTGACTAAGTCATTCCCGTCTGGTAAATTGAGTGGGCTACAAAAATTGAACCTTGGCTTTAGGCAATCATCAGTAGATCCAGATCTGCCTCCCCAGCTTCTCCACCGGGCAGGTGTGTGAGCTTCCTGTGGGCTCCCAGCAATGGGGAGGGGTCCGTGTTCTTGTGCCCCTCTGGCTGCTCTGGTCTCAGCAGCAGTGCCAGGCTGAGCTCAGCAGGGGGCAAGGCTCGCATCCGTCCATGGGCCTTGTTCACAGGAGCACTGCGTCATGGTCACTTTGCCCCCTGTGGACCCCTCTGCCTCTGTCCTACTCTGTCTGGACCCTGGCTTGCTGGCTCCATCCTGGCCCTCCACCACGGGGTCACCTTGCCTGGCCCCAGTAGGTCCCACTTCATAGCTGTGGCTGTCAACCCAGTGTCCACCACCCAAGGTACCTGAGGGCAGCTGGGCAGATGACCAGTCCCCCCAAGATTCGTCCCCTTGACCAGACTGACTGCCCCATAGAAGCACCAGGGCCCCTGCTGGTGACCCCTCTCAGAGTCACAGGTGAAGAGTGGTGGCTCCTCTCCCCCTCTCTGCCCCACACCTTCCCGCCCTTCCTGTAGTCCCCTGTTCCCCAGTGGGGAAGTCCCTGTGGTCCAGTAGGCCAGGCCTGCTCCTGATGTGATGCAGCGGGAGATGCACCAGCTACAGCCCTGCTGGGAGGTCAGGGGCCTGCACCCCCTGCCCCTCCCTGGCATCAGAGGCCTCCTGACTCAGAGGTGGCCCCTCAAAGCTGTGAGAGCCATTGAAACACAGGGATTTGGTATCTGTAAGAGCGCCGTCCTCCTTAAGAGTGGTTGAGAGCGTGGGCTGTGAAATCAGACCAGGGCTTCCACAACTTTCTTTGTCAGTTGCCAACCCTGGGACCTCAGACCAGTTCCTTAACCTCTCAGACTTCACCTCTCAGTTTCTCCACCTCTGGGGCAAAATCATGTCAGGTGTGGATAGCAGAGTGTTTGGAGCACAGGAAGCTGGAACCATGCTGACCGCTGTCGTCATTGTTGTTGTGACGTTACAATTCTTTCTCCCCTCTGCCCTGTCATCCCCATGCCTGACATGGCTCAGGAATGAGGCTGTGCCCTTGTCTTGTTTCAGCTGCTTGAGGGAAGAGCGGGAAGGCCACAGGGCTGGGACAGAGGCAAAGACACTGTGCTTAACCTTAATACTTTCTTTTTTATGTGTGTAAAAGTCATTTCAAAAAATGTCTGGAAACATAAAGGAAAAACCCATTGTAATCGCATTAACTCAATACGATAACTATTCCCTTTCAGTCTTTTTTCTCCTTAGATAATGTTGATATAGTTGTGCTTATAATACTTATACCAGATCTATGTCCAGGTTTTTTGTCTTAACCTAAAATTACAGCCATGAATGTTTTCTTCGTTGATAATTAAACTTCATAATTGTCACCTCAATGGCAGAATAATATTCCATTGCGTGCCTGTACTATAATTTGTTAAGATTTATGGTGAAATGTCAGAGTTTATAGTGCTTTATTTTTGCAAATTTCCATGGAATTTCTCAGAAGCTTGTCAATTGGTTCTTCCCTAAGACGGGTATGAAATACCTGAACAAGATAAGAAGAATCGCAGTCAGCTCTGCAAGAGGGGGTGTAATATTAGGGAATGTATGTATGTGGGGGGAATGTGTATGATTGGGGAGGATGTGTCTGCATTCAGTGACAGAGGAATCCTCCATATGGCAAATTTTGAGGGACCCACAAGGACCCACCAATCTTCCAATAGTCTCTCATCTGCCCTCCATTTTGGTCCTTGAAGGGTTTCCCTCCAGGACCACCCTGTAGATTACGTCTTCATCTTTCTAGGGCCCCGTGGAGGCTGGCATTACTGGGTAGCATATCGTCATCCAGCAATACTTCAGCAAAAATGAGTTTATCGGATTCGTTTTCAGAGTTACCATTTCCTGCACTGTATTCTTAGGCAACTCTTCCTGTGGTTTGTTACATGTCTTCCATCTCAGGAAGACCAGGAACCACATCTGAAGCCCATATTCATTCCTTGAACAAATATTTATCAAGGTCCCACTGTGCCCCCGGTATTGTTCTAGGAGTGGAAGACAGAGCACTGAGCAGGTCAGACAGGATCCAGTCCTCCTGAAACTTACATTCTAATGGGGGAGACAGACAGTAAATACATACATGACTGTTTCTATGTCAAAGCTACTGGAACGAAACATGTGATAGAGGGTGACTTTCAGCAGGGAGGGGACAGACAGGAGGTAGGATGGTGACATCTGAACCAAGATCTGAGCCATAAGAAGACCGGTGGGAAAATGTTCCACAGAGAGCAACTTCTAAGTGCAAAGGCCCTGAGGTGGGCACAAGGCTGGTCTGTTCTGGAAACACAGAGAAGACCAGTGTGTCTGGAGAGCAGAGAGCAGGGGAAGAGAGGAAGCAGTCAGAGCCTTATGCTGACCCGGTGCAGCAGGAGGCAGCTTTGGGGCTGTTCTGAGGCGTCAGGCGGGAGCCACTGGAAGCTTCTAATCTGACGGTGGACTTTATCTGATTTCTGTTTTACACCGACCACTGCGGCTGGTCTGTGGAATGGACTGCCTGAGGGGAAACAGGGAGGCAAGTGAAGAGGCTCTGGCTGTGATCCAGGAGGAAATGGAGGCGGCTTAAATACAAGTGGACAGATTCTGAATTTTTCTGGAGGCAGAACTTCTATCTTGCTGATAGATTGGATATGGAATGAGAACACAAAGCCGCCTCCTAGGTTTTTGCCTTAATAACTGGGAGGTACCCCTTAGTCATCTAGGGAACACCAAGGTAGGGTTCCCCAAATGGGTTGGGATGGAGGAGACTGGAGGTTTCTGTGTTGGACATTTTAAATTTGAGGTGCTTGATATATGCATATCCGAGCAGAGATGTCAGGTGGGCAGGTGCAAACACAAGTCTGGAACTTGGGAGATAGGTCGGGGAGATAATTGGGTTGCCTACATGAAGCAGAATATAGATGGTTGTTGAAGCCATGAAGCTGGATGAGGTCTCCCAAAAATGGGGGTGGGGTGGGGCGGACAGAAGGGAAGAAGCAGAAGCCTATGCCCTTCTGCTCCCCACCTTCTAGACGCCTGGTGGAGGCAGAAGAGCCACCAAAGAAGACTGAGAAGGAATCGCCAATGAGGTTGGAAGAAACCAAGGAAGCCAAGAGACTTTGTCTATAAACGCCCCGTACTTTTATCAGAGTGGGTTGTCAGTAAATTTCTTCAGGAAGCACAAGCTTTGTGGCTGCTTGTTAGTGTCTTTGCGGCCTCTGGTGCACATCTGGAACGCTGAGTGACAGGTGGCTGACTGCAGGCCTCAGAGCCCACGCGGCTTCCCATGATCTCTGACATCAAGGCTGATACCTCTGCCTGGCTCCAGAGGCCTGACGAAATCGGACCCCACCCCAGCTGCCCACCCTATGGCCCAGCGCCTACCCTTCCCTCCTGGCGGGACTCGCCCTACTCTATGCCGCCTACAGGGTGTAAGGCAAGCTCATTCCCACCCCTTCACCTGGATTCTGCTGCTTCCCTTCCTGGAATGCCCTCCCTTCCTGCTGCCCTTCCTAGCCTGGCCCACATTTCAGGCCCAGCTCAAAGCTCAGTTCCCCAGTCTCTCCCCTTCTGCCCTCTACTTTTTTTTTTTGTAGTACGCGGGCCTCTCACTGCTGTGGCCTCTCCCGTTGTGGAGCACAGGCTCCGGACACACGGGCTCAGCAGCCATGGCTCAAGGGCCCAGCCGCTCTGTGGCATGTGGGATCCTCCCGGACCGGGGCACGAACCCGCGTCCCCTGCATCGGCAGGCGGACTCTCAACCACTGCGCCACCAGGGAAGCCCCTCCTCTACTTTTGTACTTGATGGATTTCCCTCAGGACCACCCCTGTGTATTACATCTTTTCACCTCAGGTTACTGAAGCCCACTGGACATCTTCTGCCCCGCCCTCCATATCTAAACCATCATACTGTGATGGTTCTATCCCGAAATTCGTCTTTTTTTTTTTTTTTTTGGCTACGTTGGGTCTTCGTTGCTGCACACGGGCTTTCTCTAGTTGCGGCGAGCGGGGGCTACTCTTCGTCTCAGTGAGCAGACTTCTCATTGCAGTGGCTTCTCTTGTTGCAGAGCATGGGCTCTAGGCGCGTGGCCTTCAGTAGCTGCAGTGTGCGGGTTCTAGGGCGCAGGGGCTTCAGTAGTTGTGGCACGTGGGCTCAGTAGTTGTAGCTTGTGGGCTCTAGAGTGCAGGTTCAGTAGTTGTGGTGCACGGGCTTAGTTGCTCCGCAGCATGTGGAATCTTCCCAGACCAGGGCTTGAACCCGTGTCCCCTGCATTGGCAGGCGTATTCTTAAGCACTGCACCACCAGAGAAGTCCCCTGAAATACGTCTTGAATCCCATCACTTCTCTCCATCCCTGCCACTCACCCTGGCCTGAGTCACCATGGGTTTCCCGTCTGAACCACTACAACTCATCTTCCTACCCCCAGGGAGAGTGGAGAAGTGCCGAGGACAGGAGGCTGGGATTGTCAGATGAGCCCAGATGTGACATCACACTAGCTCTGGGTCACTAGGTAAAAATCAGTCAGACCTAGTCATTCCAGTCGTAGTTATTTTCCCAAGAGCAATGAAGACTCATATTTACGCAAACACCTGTATGTGTGTATTCATAACAGCTTTATTCATAACTGCTGAAAATTGGAAACACCTTTATCCTTTAACTGACAAATGAATAAACAGATTGTAATTTTTACAATGGAAAACTACACAGCAGTGAAAAAGAAAGAACTCATACAACAACATAGATAAATCTCAAAAACTTTACACCAAACGAAAGAAGTCACCACAAAAGATTGAACAGTATGACTCCACTTACGTGAAGCTCTAGAAAAGACCCATCTAATTGGCAGCAACAGAAAGCAGATCACTGGTTCCCTGAGGCCCAGGGAGAAGTGGAAGCGTTGCCCAAAAGGGCCATGAGGCAAATTTTGGGAGCAAAGGAAATGATCTCCGTCTTGATTGTGGCAGTGGTTGCACATTTGTATATAGTTGTCAAAACCCATCAAATGGATAAACTTTATTGTGTTAAATTATACCTCAGTAAAGTTGATTTTTAAAGTAAAAAAAATAAGTCAATTCACCAAATGATGAGTTTGCCAAAAGTGCAATCATTCTACTGGGCCGTCCGCCAAGATGCCCTCATGCGGCTTTTCCCGAGCTGGGTCCTCAGGCTCCAGCAACCCCAGCCCAGCAGTTCTCACTGTTGGTTCACTCAGCCCCACCATCGCCCACAGGCCCACGGCTCTCCTTATTTCCAGGGCCCCTCAGGCAGCCTTGCGGAGTTTCCATGAGTCTGCCCAGACCTCTTCCCTCTACTCTCTGGGAGCCAAAGGGCACATCTGTGAAGCTGCATCTCACAGAGGTCAGACGTGCTCTCCGCTCTGGATCCCAAGAGTTTCTCGCTGTTACGCCAGCTGTCGGATGGTGGAGGTGGGGCAAGGATAAATGACTGCCTATGTATTTTTCCATATCTGTTATTTACAGGAAAACTGAGGCCTAGAGAAATTTAGAAACCAAGATTTATCTTCTGTTTCTCTTTGTATTTTGAAGACGGTCTCCTTCCTCAGGGCAGCAGAGGCCAGGGGCCAGTTTGAGGGAAGAAAGGACCAAAAGGATTGCAGGGACAAAAACAAAGAACAAAACCATACAGGTTAAAATGTTCACATTTCATCCGTTTTTTTGTTTTTTTTTTTTTAACTCTTTGTTAAGTCTTTGATTCCCAGGAGAGACTCACCAAAGAGTTCCTTACATACAAGAAATCTCTGTTCAGAGTCAGTCTGTCCAGAATTAGAGCCGGTGCTGGGCACTTCCTGAGTGCTCAGTGAAGGTTCTCCACCTGTGTCACATCAGCTGTCTCCTCCACTGAGCAATGCCACCTGCGGCTAGCACTTGGTGCCCTGCGGGCTCCATGGCCAGGTGACTCCTGCCCTACCTGGTCTCTGCCCATATCCGGCCTTGAGGCCAGCAGGAAGCCCTTCCATCTCTGTAAAGTGACCAGAGAGAAAGGCGGTGTCTGCCTGTGTAGACTTAGCCTGACCTAAACACAGATGGATGGGACTCTGCTCTGGCCAGGTGACCAGAGGCCATGAAGAAACGAATGGAGCCTGCAACCTTGCTTCCCATCGTCTCCCTCTGACACTCACAGGCCCTGCTCCGGATTCCTCCTCCTCCTCCACAGACATGCATGTTTATCCTTCCTGGGTACCGTCCCCTCAGGCCCAGAGTGACAGCTAGAGAAGCTGAGGCAGAGTCTGCATGGAACTGGGGGCCCTGGGAGACTGCAGGGCATTTGGGTAGGACGAGACCAGCGGCCGCTCCCGGCTGGTGAAGAGGGGGAGGCATTTATTTATCAGGGGGCTTTTGCAGGCCACGGCTTGCTCCAAGGAGCTACCCTGGGCTGATGAAGGAGGCATGCCTGCCTTCCAGCTCACCCAAACCACACAGTGCCGACGGCCACCTGTTCTGCCTGTAGGAGTAGGATTTGCTCTCGTTCTTAAATATTCTCTGCTCATGCGTCACCACTGCCAACAGAAGAATCATCATGATTCTTACACCTGACATTTGGTACCTTATTTAATAGCCTTTCTGAGTCTTCATACCTTTGCTCATGCTGTCTCACCAGACAAAAATGCTCTTTCCTGGGTCCTTATCCTTCCTTCGAGGGCAAGTTCAAGTTTTTTCTATTCCAGGCAGCCTCTTCTGACTTGCCCAGCCCTGGGTGGCTGTGATCCCCAAGGAGAATATTTTTACACCTCTCCTCATACGTAGCGTGAGCATCCTGAGACCATTTGCATGACCTTCCTGTCTCACCCAACGTACGTTGTGAGCTCCTTGGGCAGATGACATCTTTGTGTCTGAGGTTGCTGTCCTGTGGATCATAGCACTTGTATTGAATCCATCGCTAACTAAGGGCCGGCCATGTGCTATGACTTTATCTCGTTTAGTCTTCACAACCACCCTATGAGGTAGGAATTCTTTTGCTTCCCACTTTTCAGATGGAGAAACTCAGGCTTAGAGGGATAAACCTACCCAAGTTCATGCAGCTAACATGTGGTGGAACAAGTGTTCAAATCCAGGTCTGTGAAACTTCAACATCTAGACCTTGAACTAACTGGACAATGTCATCCTCACAGAGGTGACTGGTGACAAAGAGCAAACTCAGTGTACAGAAAGCTCCAGGCAGTCTTGCTATGTGTGAGAGAGAGTCAGGACGATAAAACCTATCATCCAGTTGAAACCAGAGGCACAAGCTTTAGTAGCAGAAACCTCACAAGATTGAGAAATGTTGAGCTATGGACACAAGTGCTTTGAGAATACAAAGCACTGAGTAGGACTTTAACATCTGCTTATAAAGATAAAGAAGGGCAGGATCTGTTGACAACATTAGGAACATAAATACTACCTACATTGGAATAAAGAGCCTTTCTTGTCATATTTATCTTTTTTTTTTTTTTTTTTTTTTTTTTTTTCGGTACGCGGGCCTCTCACTGTTGTGGCCTCTCCCGTTGCGGAGCACAGGCTCCGGAAACGCAGGCTCAGCGGCCATGGCTCACGGGCCCAGCCGCTCCGCGGCATGTGGGATCCTCCAGAACCGGGACACGAACCCATGTCCCCTGTATCGGCAGGCGGACTCTCAACCACTGCGCCACCAGGGAAGCCCATATTTATCCTTATTTTATATCTTGTCATCATGAAATAGTCACGTCTAATCTGTTGACCAGAAGTTCTGAGATATCTTGACATATTAACTTCAATGGTTGATTTTTTTTTTATCTCCCGTTACTTGGAGGGTATAATATTTGCTTTACTTTATGTTGTCAAAACTGTGTTTACTCACTGTATGTTTTTTTTAATGGAAGTATAGTTGATTTACAATGTTGTGTTAGTTTCTGATGTACAGCAAAGTGATTCAGTTATACTTATATATACATTCTTTTTCATATTCTTTTCCATTATGGTCTATTACAGGATATTGAGTATAGTTCCCTGTGCTATACTGCAGGACCTTGTTGTTTACCTATTTTATATACAATAGTTTGTATCTCTTAATCCCAAACTCCTAATTTATCCCTCCCCTACCCCCTTTTCCCTTTAAGGGAATCATAAGTTTGTTTTCTATGTCTGTGTTACTCATTATAAGTTTGTTTTAGGAAACTGAGCTTTATCAATGAACACAGGAACATAAAGAGACATTTAAAAAACATAATGGAGAATCTTGATTTTCCAGGGCAGTAGCATCTCCCAAAAGGCTGAGTGTATGAGGGTTAAGGCCAGAAGTTCCGGGACAGGCTGATTTGCATCACAGCCCTGTCACTTACTATGGTGACTCTGAGGAAGTGGCTTACCCTCTCCATGTCTCAATTAGTTTTTAAAATGAGATCATAATAGTATCTACTTCACAGGTAATACAAGATATGAAGAATAGTCCCCGTCACTTTGTAAACATTCAATAGATGGTAGCCACTCTGTTCCTGTCGGCATCTGTGTGATGGTCCAGTGGTGAATGTACCATAACTAACCGTCTTCTTACTGATGGGCGTTAGGTGTTTCCAGTTGATGAACAAGACCAGCAATGTTCCTGCCCTGAAAAGGGTTACGGTCTGGTGGAACGAGGCAAAAAGATGAACATGATAAATCAACATATGATATATTAAGTTAGATTTGATCTAATTTAACTTAATTAATAACCAGAGAAACACGGAAGCAAATAAGTGGTTGAAAGGCATACATGTTATAAAGGGTGGTCAGGGCAGGCCTGCTGGAGAAAATGACACTTGAGCAGAGCCATGAGAGAGAAGAAAGAGCCAGCTATGCACAGAGCAGAAAGTCAAGGACTTCGGGCAAGGGAGCGGCGAGCGCAAAAATCCCTGATGTGGAAAAGGATTTACCACGTTCAGGGCATGGAGGGCCATGAGACAGACCCTGATATTTAAGGAAACTTAATATATCATAAATTTGGCACCACGGATCAATAGGAAAAGAACACACTGTTTGATAGATGACATGGCTGCAAGTGGCTCACTATACAGGGTGAAATAAAGCAGCATCTCCACTTCACAAGCTGAACTGTGTTCAAGGGAAGGAGTAGAATGTGAGAAGCCATGACAAGAAGTAAAAGCCACCAGAAGCTATGGGAGGGTTCTAACCGGGGCTGTCGAATAATCTAGTTATGTTTTTAGGAGATTCTGTAGAGAATGGCTTATAACAAGGCAAAAGTGCAAGCAGGAAGACCAGTTAGCCTAATGCCATAGCTGAGATGAGGGAGATGATGACTCAGGCTGGAGCAGTGGCAGCGACTCTGGGGTAAAGCAGGAGGGAAAATAATTTCACTTGAGTGCAGAGGGCCGAGGACATGGCCTGTTATCACCCTAGGTGCCCATGAGCCCCGAGTTTGTCTTCTTGATTGTTACTTCCCTGAACCCACAAATCCTTTCCCATTCTCTCCCCAAAGAAAGGCAATCTTTATTCAACTTTCTCAGTGCTTTCCAATTTAATAGCTGCAGTGAAATTTCATTTTGGTTTTAATTTCTCTGATTACCAATGATTTTGAGCATCTCCTCAAATGCTTGTTAGTTTTTTGGGTTTCCCCTCCTATATATTGCAGGTTCAAATCTTTGGTTCACTTTTGTGTTGGCATGGCCGTCTTTTTCTTGTGGAGTATGTAAGAATTCTTCCTATATACTAGACATTAATCCTTTTGTGATTTGCAAATGCGATGCGAATGTCTTCTGTTATTCTGTCGGCTGTCTATTAACTGTTTCTCTGTGTTCTTAGTTGACAGAAACCCTTAATTCTTATGTAATCAAATTTAGAAATTTTTTTCCTTGTGGTTTGTGGATTCAAAATGATGTTTAAGAAATCCTCATCCCCAAGACCACAAATAGACTCTCCTGTGTTATCTTCTGCCAACTTCATAGTTTTCCCTTTCTTATGTTCACCCCATTTACAGCCCATCTTTTTATATGGGGACAGGTGAGGATGCTGTTTTATTTTACATTATACACTGAGCCACTCATGACCATGTCACCTCTTAAACAATCTGTTCTTTTTCTATTGATTTGTGGTGCCAATTTTCTCATATGTTAAGTTCCCTTAAATATCGGGGTCTATCTCTGCCCCCTCTACTTTGTTCCATTGGTCCTATTCTCTCACCAACACCCTACTGCTTGTGTTAGTGTGACTTTGTAGTTTATTTTAGTATCAGGCAGGGTAAGACTCTCCTCTTTACTGTTATTTTTTAAGAGTGGTTTGTTATCCACAGATATTTATTAAGAGGAAGGAATTTGGGATAAGTTTTGGAGGTAGAACGGTGCTTATGGCATCTTTTGCTTTACCCCAGTTTTACATTTCTATGTTTTTTGTTTGTTTGTTTTGTTTTGTCTTTTGCTGTGTTGGGTCTTCGTTGCTGTACGTGGCTTTCTCTAGTTGCAGCGTGCGGGGGCTACTCTTTGTTGCGGTGCGCAGGCTTCTCATTGCGGTGGCTTCTCTTGTTGCGGAGCACAGGATCTAGGCATGTGGGCTTCAGTAGTTGCAGCACACAGGCTCAGTAGTTGCAGTGCATGGGCTTCAGTAGTTGTGGCTTGAGGGCTCTAGAGTGCAGGCTCAGTAGTTGTGGTGCACAGGCCTAGTTGCTCCATGGCACGTGGGATCTTCCCAGACCAGGGATCGAAGTGTGTCCCCTGCATTGGCAGGTGGACTCTTAACCACTGCACCACCAGGGAAGTCCCTTTCTATGTATTTAAATCTGGCAACAGGGACTTCCCTGGTAGCGCAGTGGTTAAGAATCTGCCTGCCAATGCAGGGGACACGGGTTCGATCCCTGGTCCAGGAAGATCCCCCATGCCGAGGAGCAGCTAGGCCCGTGAGCCACAGCTACTGAGGCCTACGCACCTAGAGCCCATGCTCCACAACACGAGAGGCTGCCATGGTGAGAGGTCTACGCACCACAGCAAGGAGTGGCCCCAGCTCGTCACAACTAGAGAAAGCCTGTGCGTAGCAACAAAGAACCAACATAGCCAAAAATAAATAAATTGTTTTTAAAAATTTTTTTAAAAATCTGGCAGCATTTCCCTATTGGTTTCTAGGTTTTATACCTTGTTTAGGAAAATCCTCCTCTTCCTCATCATTCTCTAATATTTCATTTTAAACCTTCTATAGTGTTATTTTAACGTTTAGATATTTAATGTGTCTGGAATTTATTTTTGTGTGGTTATGAAGTTCATTTTAACTTTATAACTAACTTTATATTATTCCAAATGGTAAGCTATAATACTTTTTCCAGTAATGAATAGTCCATCGTTTCATCACTGATTTGAAATACTTCCTTCATTGTATAATGAAATTTCATGTGTACATAGGGCTGTTTCTGGGCTCTGCTTGGAAGGTATTGGAATCCAGAATTCGTTGGCAAGAATGGAAACGCATTAGATGTGTTGAGCAGGAGAATGACAGGTTGAGGGCGTGGTTACGAAGCTCCCTGGCCAGCCTGGTTTGTGGGGCAAAAACTCGTGAGAGGCAAGAGGCTGAGAATCAGATGCTGCTGATGGGGTGGGACGGAAGGGACAGGCACCCGAGGCATCTTGAAAGAGGAAAGGTGAAGAATTCATCCTTGCTGGTTCTCCTGGGAGTGATGTCAGCTGAGCCACTGGGAGGAATGTACTTTCCAATGCTGGGTTACCTGAGACCAAGAGGCGGCTGGTGAAGGCAGCTCCTGGTCACCCTGATAAATGGGAGCCAGTTAACAAGACCCCCGGACACAGTCAGAGGTGGAGGCTCAGAAGAGCAGGTTGGGGGGCTCTGGGGAGATCTCAGGCTTTCTGCTCATTAGGGAGGAAAGGGCGGTGGGTAGAAAGAAACCAAGTCCCCCCCACTTTGTGCGGAGGTGGCTTCAGAATTTCCGCATGAAGGAGCTCTGGAGCATCAGATTGTGTACCAAGAACACTGTTGTAGCTTTAATTGTGGGTTCATTCAGAGACACACTGGATCAGAGGAGGGGGTTAGGCTCCCGTCACCCCATAGTTGGACGTTACCTTATGCCTGGCACTCCCCACCTTCCCAGCCCACTCCCACAGCTCCCACCACCAAGGCCTCTGTCCCCTCCTGCCCTACTTAGAGTCCACACTGGACAATTCACCACTTAACTCAGCCCTCTCTGCTCCCCTCACTAGATCACAAATGCTTTGTTGTTTCCTTCCCGACTGCACCCTGTCAGCTCAGAGCCAGGCGGTAAATGCTGGCAGGTGAGTCCACTCTGTTTGCTGTTGCACCAGCTCCCACCGGGGTCAGAGGCTGTGTAGAGGGTGTGGAGGAAGAAGCTTCCACCCCACCTCCTGTGAGCTTCCTATTCAATCTGATTTCATTCAGCTAAAGTGAGGCCCCGCTCTTGAGGAGTTTATGCACAATGAGGAAATACAAGGATTGGAGACCCAGAGTTTTCACAGGCTGCCGAGGATGGATGGAGCGGGGTAGGGTGGGTGTTTGTGGCTAGGCTCCTTCAGTGAGAGGAGGATCAAGTTCTAGGCTTTGAGGAATGTTTTGGAGTTTGGGGCTTGCCCTGGGCCCATTTGATGGTGAAGGGTGGGGGAGTGGAGGGAATGGGTACCAGGCGGACACCTCCGTTGGGGGGAGGGTCCCCCTTCCCTCACTATAGCCTCACCACATCACATTCAGGACATTGTAGTGCTGTGGGCTGGGTTGTCTACAACATGAATCACCATTGCCTTCCGAAATTTCAGCTCTGATCATGTCACTGTCCTGCTCAAAAACCATTGATGGCTCCCCATTGCCTAGAGAATAAGTCCAAATTTAAAGCACACCTTTTATTTTTCTTTAATTTTTTAAAATATTTATTTATTTATCTGGCTGCTCCAGGTCTTATTTGCAGCACACTGGATCTTCCTTGCCATGTGCAGGTCATTTAGTTGCAGCATGAGGGATCTAGTTCCCCGACCAGGGATTGAACCTGGGCCCCCTGCATTGGGAGTGCGGAGTCTTAGCCACTGGACCACCAGGGAAGTCCCTAAAGTATGCCTTTCAAAGGTCACAACTATGGGGGCCTAATATATCTTTCCAGATTTGTTCCTTCACAGAACCTCCCTTCTCTCTGCCCAACTTCCACCACCCTCTGTGTCCCACTCTCCACCCCCCCATACCTCCTCCCACACAACTCGCTACTCTGATACCAGCCCACTTACATACCTGAGCATAGCCTGCTTTCTGGCCTCCTTATTCCTGTTCCTACTGCTCCTTCTTCCCATGATGCCCTTCTCACCTATCGTTAGCTACTGCAATCCCATCTCTCCTGCAAGACCCAATTCAGATGCTGCCTCTTCCACGAAGCCTTCTCATGCCCACTCTTTCCCTTCCCAGCTGACACTCATTTCCCCGTTTCTGTGCTCCGTAGCCAGTTATTAGGTCTGCAAACCACAGATTTTTACAAATGTAAAGGGTTTATATTGCTCCTTCTAGGATACCCCAGTTACCACAGGAGACTCAGACCTCTGAGCTTCTGAGGGGTTGGAAGCATTTGGTTCCCCAGCTGGACTGTCAGCAGCTTCAAGCTTGGACTTTCCTCTCTTAGTAGCACGTATGCAGTAGGTGCTCACTAAGCGCTGTGAACTAAATTGAATTTGGTAGAGTCCACCGAGGGGCGCGGATGCTGTTTGTGTCCCTGGCAGTGCGCCATGGCAGCGGCAGGGAAGGGTGCAAGCTGGGAGGGGTCCAAGCTAAGGCCCCATCCCCCGTCTGGAGAGCCTGGCAAGCAGAGAGGAGCAGGGTGGGGATGTCCTCCACCTGGCATACGGAGAGGCCCCACAGATACCACTGACCAGGTTCCATCCCTGCCTTCAAGCCCAATCAGCCCTGTATTCAGATCTCACCCTTAGTTTCATAAAATCACTTTAATCCATGGGCCGGAAAAGCCGGTTGTGGGCCCCCAGGCAATAGCTCAGGCAGGAAATTCCCAAAGCTCCCAGCTGCGCAGCTGAGTAAGCAAAGCTGCCTCCCCAGACCCCTGGAGTGAGCCAGCCACCAGGACAGAGATAGGGATCAGCTGCATGGGGCGAGAGCGTCTCTGAGCCCGGGGAAGGGGCTGGGCTCACCCTTTCTCCACCTGCCTGGGAGGGCAGGGACCACTAGCCCTTGACTCTCTCCTCACCAGGGATTCAGGCGATTACTTTCCTTCTTCATCCTCTAACTTTGAGTCCTGGTCATGGTCCCTGCCTCTCCTGAGGTCCCTGCCTACAGCTCCTGGGGCACTGAGCCATGGGGCTAAGTAGAGTCAGGAGGGAGGGCATATCCCCCAGAGGGGCACCTCTGAGCCATGACCTTGACAAGCTGTAGAGACAGCTTTTCCAAATCGTGGCTGGGCTAATCCTGAAGTCATGAGGGTCCAGCAGCCTCTTCCTGCCATTCTCTGGGGCAGTGGACAGGCTGGTCATTCTTCTTGGGGCAGCAGACCCCTGACCCTGCTGGTCCCTGCATTTCCAGGATCTGAAGACCTGAGGGTCCCTTGATACTAAGAGGCCTGTGCCCAGGAACCCCATCTGTCTACCTACCTAAACCCCTCCCCGGGGAATCCGAGACACTGCCAAGAGTCTTCCAGAGGGCGGGGCTCTGAGTAAGAGTATAAGTTCCCCATCTCACGGCCCAACGGCAGAGCCACACCATGCTCCAGAAGGAGATGCTTGTCTCAGCCTCCCACCACCTGTCACACCCAAGCCAAGCAGAAGATGGCAGGCCCTCCGCCACCTGCACCTTGGAGGTGAGGGAGCAGGGCTGGGTGGGTCCGGTGCTGAGAGCAGGAGACGGGTTCAGGGAGGGCTGGGGGCACCGCAGACTCCAGAGACGTGGAGCACCTCGGCTAGGGCAGCCCCTGCCTGGCGCTGGGAGACACAGTCTGGCCCAGTTGGGGCTGGGCTCCTGGGTGGATGGCCCAGCTGCAGATACCCACGGGCTTGACAAGACTCCATGGAGTGGCTCAGGGATGTCCTGGGCCCAGCAGCACCCAGGAGGACAGTGCTCAGCACTGCTGGGGGTGGGTCACATTTGGCCTCTCCTAACGGTGAGCAGGCATTTACCTTGTGGACGTCTTGAACTGCCTGCTGGGAGAGTGTGTGGTGTGGTGTCCGGTGAGTATCTGTGCCATTGCCAACCTGTCTCCATTGGCCACGAGGCACCCCTCCTGGGTCTGTGGTCTAGACTCCTGGGTCTCTGCAGCCCCTCACGGCCTTGCAGAGACACCCCAGGTTCATGGGTCAGGTTTCCAGGGCTCTAGACCAGCCCTGCCTTGGCTTTCCCATCGTCTCTGTCTTCCAATTTGCTGTAGGCATGCCATGGCAAGGGCTGTCAGCAGCAACATCTTCCTCCTTACCTTCCCCCGGCCCACACTAAATCATGGAGTGAGGCGAGTGATGCCCTGAAAGTGTCTTGTCCCTTTGGGGTGGGAGGTGGAGACCCTGCTCAGTCTCCAAGGAGCCCAGGAGGGAAACCCCATGCTGTATGGTGCCTGGTGTCCCGCCGCCTGGGCCAGGATAGACGTTGCCTTCTGGGCTGTGTTCCTCCACAGCCCTCAGGGGGCTGAGATAGCCTCTGGTCCACACGTGCTCCTGCCTCTCCTGTCTCGTTGAGTCTCCTGGAGCTTGGGCAAGGAGAAACCTCCACAGAGGGACAGAGCTTACCTTGAAGCGGGAATGAAGCAATTGAGAGCTGTGCCCATCCCTCTCAGGTCCTGGAGGGTCCATGACTCAGAGCTGGGATTTCTTGCCCTGACCTCTCACCTAGCCTGGGTGATAAAAAGGAAAACAGCCATAGTGGCTCCTCCCAGGTGACCCCTGGTCTGGGGTGCTGCTCAGACTAGCAGGGAAATGCTCTGGGATCCCACAGAGTTCCCATCCCAATGCTCTCCTTTTAGGGAGGGCCCTTGCCTCCTGGAAGCTATCGCCAGGCTGGTCTGAGCTCTGACACAGGTGTTGCAGGGAACTGATGGATACACCCAGCTCTCTAGGGAGGAGGAGGTGGCATCGCCAGCCGGGCCTGCCCTGAGAAGCGCCGCGGAGGAGAGTTCCCACAGGTTCCCCGGGAGCTGTACTCCCTCGTCAGCACCCAGAACTCATGCGCTGGTGTGGTTTGGGTATGTCTGACCCTAACCACTTCTGAAACAGGGTTGTCAGACCCTCCTCCCAACCCTCCCCCGCACCTGGGAGCCAGGCCCTGGGAGCCCATCTGTAACTAAATATTCTTCTAATTTGTGATGATAGCTAGTTTCTTGGGGTGTGAGGACAGTCCCAGAATGGGAGCTGAGGGTTTTACTCCTGCCTCTGCTATTAACTAGTCTAGTGCATGACCTGGAGCAAGCTTTTAACTGAGTTGGTTAATTCACGGTGAGAGCCAGCCTCCAGGTGGACGGAGAGGGCTCTGCCCTGCAGTCAGGTGGATCTGCGTCTGAGTCCTGGCCCCGCCCCTTCTGGGCTGTGTGACCCCATGTGAGATGCAAGCTCTCTAACCTCGGTCTTCTCCTCTGCAAAGCAGGATAACAGTACCTTCCTCAGAGTCTGGCTGGGATGGGGGGGGCGGGGGCGGGCGGTAGTTGAGAACAGATGCAGCAACCCCAGGTAGAGCAGAGCCCAGCGCACTAGAGGAGGGTAAGGAATTGTATTCCCAACTTCCCCGCCAAAGTCCTATCTCTAAAGTGAGGGTTTGGGAAGGGGTAATACTGGATTGCACAATAGCCAGTGCTGAGAGTCAAGCTCTTTTCCATATGAGCTGGCAAGATACCCCTGTCCTGAGGAGTTTTCGGGGGAAATGGAGTCCTGGCAAGTCCAGCCCCAGGGACCGAGGTGAGGGAGGAGGCTGGAGCCAGGTGTGTCTGCAGCCTGAGCAGTGACTTCCCAGGAAACTACCATCCAGCCACCCTCCCTGCACAGCTGTTCTGGTTATTAAAGTGTCTAAATACACTCCTCCACTGGTTGCCAAATAATCCCTGCCTTCAGTTCTAGCCCCTCCAGGGAGTGCTCCCTGGTCCTTATCCCAGGACCCTCCAATACCCCCATGAACTGGAGGATTACTGCCCATCCCAACTCCAGGGCCGCAGCCTGGCCATGCCTGTTGTTAAACTTTCACCCTGATGCCCAGCCAGGGCATCCTATTGGAAGGATGAGCTTGTCTAAGTCCCTGAAGTTCTTACCTGGATCCCGTAAGCTACCCCATACACTTGGGTTCCGTAAGCTCACTGGTTTCAGGTTCCCATAGTCACGGACTCTGTACTTTGATCTATTACGTCTTTCTACGTCTTTCTGTTCATTACCTCTGGGGCCATGAAGTTTTGCTTGTGTCTAGCACCACTCCAACTGAGCTGATCATATCAGGAGCAAAATATGTACACTCATGTTAATCCCAGAAGGTCATTTTTCACAGACCTCATTTCTGGAATCGTCTGGGCCCAAGACCCGAGTCCCATGTTCCCACTGCCTTCCTCTCCGCACCGCCCCTCTGGGCTCTCTCTCAAACCCTCCAGGCTCTGGCTCCCTGCTGGCAGATGTAAGAGTGCTTTGCAGAGTGCTTTGCAATTGGGTGTCTTCTGCAAATTCCTGGGCTAAAGGTGTAATCTGAGGCTCCAGAATGACCACAAAGGAGCCATCTGTGGCTGCTAGAAAGCGAGAGCTTCTCCAAGTACCCTTACAGTTCTGACGTGCTCTGTCTGTTTAAAACAGAGAGAGGTGATGAAATGTGTCAGAAGAGCACTGTAAATAGAAGGACTGCCAGAGTGTGGGGATTATTTGGGGGCTTTGGGGGAATGAAGGGTGAAAAGAAGACTCTGCCGGGAAAATAGATTTTCAGAGGACAAGACCAAGCACGAGGAGATGAGGGTAAGCAGCACCTGTCTTCGTGTTTGCCCACGGTCGCTTTCAAGTAAGGTGACAGTATAATTGTGGTTGTGAACGTGGGCTTAAGAATTAGAATTGGATTCAAACTCAGTTTCCTTTGATTCTAGCTGAGTGCCTGAAGTCAAAGGACTTAGGCTCAGATTCTCTATCTGTAAAGCAAGGCTAATAGTAAGATAAAATATAGAGATTATATACACAACACTTAGCATTTGGAAGACACTCAGCAGATGGTAGCTGTGTTGTTAATGGGGCTGAGTTAGAGTAGAAAGAAATGGTCAGCCTCGTTGGAAGGTATCGTGTTAGATGACAGCAGAGAGCTTTTCCTGGAAGGCAGGGAGACCTCAAGTGAGGTCCTGCGGGAAGCTGTAGATGCTCATTCTCTCCCAGCGAAGACACACGGGAGCTGGGCAGGGCCAAGGGCAGCCCCTCCTGGAGGCAGGAGAAGACCTATGATGGCCAAGAGGATCGTGACCCTGGGTTCAGAGACATGAGGAGTGACCCCTGCCTGGGCTGAGTCCTCAGGCAGCTCCCCTCTTGTAGCCCTCTAGCTGCCTTCTGAGAAAATGGGCCAGGGGGAACAGGTTTCACCAGAATTGCTCTCCTGGATGAAAGCTGACTCCTGCCTCCTCACCAGATCAAACCAGGACACACGCTCTGCCCAGGTGGGGAGTGAGAATGACGAGCCCACGTGCCCAGAGGCTGAGCCGTATTTCCAGAACCAAAAGAGAAGCAGTGTTGTGACCTTTGGCCCAGTTACAAAGCTCAAAAGGCAATCCCATTAGAGCAAGTTATTGACCATGAATATATTCAACATTTCAGAGTTAATCTCACAGAAGGAATCCTCAGGCCTGTATGTGTCTGCCAGTGTGGCTTTTGTTCCGATTGTGAGGCAGTTGTTGGGGAGAGAGGAGGAAGAAGCCCTAAAACTGACGTATGTATCTATCTCAGGGACTAAGCAACTGTCTTCCCAGCCATCGTCCTATTGTTCCTGGTCAGAATTAAGCCCCGAAGAGGCTGGAAGGACAGCCATCAAAATAACAGTTCTCATGACAAGGAAAAAAAAATTTTAACTACGTGTGATGATGGATAACTAAACTTCTTGTGGTAATCATCTGGCAATACTAAATACATATAGCAAATCATTATGCTGTATACCTCAACCTTATACAATGTTATACGTCAATTATTTCTTAACTTTTAAAAAGAGGGCAATACCTCTATTATAAAGGTTTTATGAGGATTAGAAACTATAAGAGAAGTGTCTAGCAAATAGTAATGTTACCAAAGGCAAGTCCGTGGACCCGATGCACAGTGAGGCCAAACAATACCAAAACGTCGGAGTTTGGAGCGGAGGAAAGTTTATTGCAGGGCCATGCAAGGAGACTGGTGGCTCATGCCTTAAAAATTCCCAAACTCCCTGAAAGCTTTCAGCGAAGCCCTTTTATAGGAAAGGTGAAGGAGGGGCATGGTTAGTTGTTGCAGACTTCTCGGTGTCCGAGCCTTTGTTCTTGAGGTCAGGTCACAGTCAGGTCACGATGTTCCTGTAAACCTCCACCAAAACAAATGGTATTCTCTCTTCTGACAAGAAAGGGCAAGGTCCCAAGGCTCAACTTTTGCCCTCTGAGGTCCAGCCTCTGGTAAGTGGAGGGGGTCCCTACGTGGGCTGGTTCCCTGCCTGGGAGTGTTGGACCAGCCTCCAGTCTGGGTCCTCGCGCCAGTGCCCAGGCCTGGCTGAGGAGGCAGATCTCAGCTGACGGTGTCCTCAGGGCAAGATCCCCAGACCCTGCACAGATCTCATCACTGAGGAAGCCAGGCACCCAGGAACCAGCTGGCCCTCGGGCTCCTCAGGCCACCCAAACAGGGGTGGGTCCCACGGCCTGTGACCCATGGAGACCCCGCCGCCATTAGGTCGCAGAGGCGGGGACTGCGGAGAGGTTCACTGCTGCTTCGTGGCCTGGGCCCGGCCAGTGGGTGGCCATGGCAAGGGCTCTGGAGCTCTGCGAGACCCAGCACCCAGCCTGTCCCCCAGGAGCCCAGCTCACCCGCTGGCCTGAGGCTGGAGGGCCCTGGGGAGAAGGCCGCTGTCCACCTCCACTGCACTCTCTGCCCCAGGACCCCCGTGAGGCTGACTGAGTGGGACCTCTAACCCCTGAGCTCAGGGTCTCGTACTAAGGGTCGGTGCCTGCCCTGCCCCGCTCTGCCCCGCCCCTACTGCAGTACGTGTTCAGTAGATGCTATTACAAATAGTATTATCTCTGATAACCGCCAAGGCAGATGAACTATCTGTGGGCAGTCTGAGTTGAAAATAAAAATAATTATAAATAGTGACCTTTTCTGAGTGGTGGCATTATGGGGACTTTTTTCCTTCATACTCTCATGTTTTTCCCTAAATCCCAATGTTATATTGTTTTTAATTTTTATTTATTTTTTTGTCTGTGTTGCGTCTTCGTTGCTACACACGGGCTTTTTCTAGTTGTGGCGAGCGGGGGCTGCTCTTCGTTGCAGTGCGCAGGCTTCTCACTGCCATGGCTTCTGTTGTTGTGGAGCATGGGCTCTAGGCGCCCAGGCTTCAGTAATTGCAGCACACGGGCTTCAGTAGTTGGGGCTCACAGGCTGTAGAGCGCAGGCTCGGTAGTTGTGGCGCATGGGCTTAGTTGCTCCACGGCATGTGGGATCTTCCCGGACCAGGGCTCGAACCTGTGTCCCCTGCATTGGCAGGCAGATTTTTAACCACTGCGCCACCAGGGAAGTCCCCCAATATTATTTTAAATACAGAAGAATTGCATCTTCTTGGAAGGGTAGAAAGTGATTCTAGTAACATGGAGTGGACGATGTGGAGTAAAGGGTTCCAGTTCAGAGGCCTCTATAAATGTCGTTGGGTGGGTTGGAGGAGTCCGATGGTGTCTGCCATGGGCGTGGGCTGGGAGTGGACAGTAAAAAGACTTGTCTAAGCCTGGGTAAAATGCTCAGGAAAAGGGCTTCCAATTCCCAGATCCAAACAAGCAAGACAGGGACGGAACAGGCATGAAGCTGTCCCTCTTCCCGGGTGTGCTGGCTCAGAGTAGGGTGAGGACAAAGCCCCTCACGTCCATAGCCTCGGGCCGCCTGGGGACCAGAAGCAGCCTCCAGAGCCCAGAAACACCGATGGACAGTGGGGAGGTTGCTTGAGCCTGGGCAGTGGGAGCCTGTGCTGCTCTCTCCGTCAAGGCCACCTGCCACAATCGCCCAAAGAGTGAGTCCACTGTCCTCTCAATCCACAGGAGGAGCTGTCTCCATGCCACCTGCTGACAGTGAGGGTCATCCGGATGAAAAACGTCCAACAGGCTGACGTGGGTAAGTATCCCCCTCCCTCTTCCCTCCTTCTTCTCTGCATCTGGGGCCAGGATGGAGACAGGCCCCGGGGGAGAAATGGTCAGGTGTGGCTGTGTGTGTGTGTGTGTGTGTGTGTGTGTGTGTGTGTGTGCACGCTCTATGTTCAAGTTGTATTACAGACTTTGGGGTTTGTATCATTTTCCCAGGCCCCTCCCTCTAGCTGCACCCTTGGCATGACCGGCCCTTGCATTCGGCCTCCTCCAACGGCTCACTTCGCTCTCTCCTCCCCACTCTCCCCTCCCTAGGATCCGTTCCAGGAGTAGCTTCTCCCACACTGGGCACTCCTTGTCTCTGCATGAGTTTACGGCCTGTTAGGGGTGGCAGGGAAGGAAGGGCCCTTGAGTACCATGGAGCCAGCTGCCGGCCAGCCCCAGTGCCCTTCTCAGGACCTGGATCTCAAACGGGTTCTACAGTGCATGCCGGGTGCCCCATAGCGCCGAGTTCCTCAGTTCAGGCCATGGATGTGGTTTGACTCACCAGGGCTCTTTGTGCAGTGTCTTCTTGCAACTTTAACGTCCCTTTCATCCCAGCCCCTGCTGCATTCCCAGACCACGGGGGCCCAGGGAAGTCTTTGACTTCAGGAAGAAATGAAGGCATCTGGGTGGGCAGAACAAAAGCCCCTCCCTATGCTGCCCTCATCTCCCCCCACCCCATCCAGTGAGGAAGCTTGGCCCTCAAGGAGGAGAAAGCTCTGTGTCAAGGCCCATGGCTGAGGGGATCCCCACTCACTGGTGACCACACAGGAATCGCCCAAGGGCTCCAGTTTCCCCAAAGCTCTGTTATACTGCCCTCACCCCAGGATTCAATTAGCCTGGGAGAGCCGTGATACATGGGGAGGTGTCTATGCCCAAAGCAATTATAGAGTAGTAATAGAGGACGGCATTCTCCTCTTGTCACCACGGAATTTAGAACTGGAGGACACTGAAAGCTGGGAGTAGCTGAGGAAAGCTGCTTTGACGGGACAGGGTGTGAGCATCCAGAGGCCTGGGGAGCCCAGTCTGAGGGAGAGGAGCTGCGTCCCCCTGAGCCCCTGCTGGGGGCCAGCTGGGGCCAGACATCCAAACATCATTCATCTTCCGCACAACCTGAAGGCAGGGCTGTGGGGCCCATTTCGCACATTGAGGATTAATTGCCGAAAGCAGAATCAGTGTTTGATGCCAGGTCTGGACCGCTGGGGGTTAAGGGAGACAAGCCAGGAGGAGGAGGTCAGGGCCGTTCAGAGGGTTGACAGGAATCTAAGTGATGGGCACCTGAGCTCTTGAGGAAGGGATTGCATGACTTCCCGAGGGCTTATATGCAGATGGTGCAGGAGCACAGGTGGGAGAGGCTGACACACCTTCCGGGAAGCTGTCGCTGCAACACTGCAGTGTAAGGATGAGTGTGGAGGGTGGAGGAAGGAGGGCCCTGGAGCCCCAGGGAGAACAAAGGGATCAGGCAGCATTCAGACTGGGCCCCTGGGAGGGTGAGTGTCCAGAGCCCATGCCGGGGGAGCAATTGCAGCCAGCATCATCTGGGGCCTGGCTCTGTCACAAGACCAGCCAGAGGGCCACGGACTTCTTGGGCTTCTCGGGACCTCTCAGGCCACCAGTGAGTGACCTGAGGGGCCTGGAAGTGTCCGCTGGACCCAGGACCTGCCTGCCTCTTCTGCCTTTCCTGCCGTGCCAGCGTGGGTTATCAGACACCTCAGCCCATTTCCCTCAGGGACGGCCACAGCTCTCGCATGCCGGCAGCTGCCTCGCCTGCCTCGGCTCCTCTGGAGGCGTATCTGTCCCAGCCCTGTGTGTCATGCGGGCCTCACACTCGCACGGCGTGCCTACACCTGTGCGCTCAGACCTTCCCCCGCGTCCAGGGCCCTTCCTTTTGTCTTCTCCCTGCTACACCCGTCACCTACAAGCCCTAGAGGAGGGGGTGGGATGGGGAACAGGAACCAGAGAAACAGGCTGAGGTCTGCTCCACCACCCTCCTCTCCCCCTTCCCCCCACACGCCTCTGGCACACAGGCTGCCCTTCGGGGACACCCTGGCCCCTTTGGGAACCCCTTTTTATGTTTTCCTCATTTCCCTAAAGAACAGCGTCCGGGGGCAGCCATGGTGTCTGGGGGTGTCAGCAGCCCAGGTCACGTGTCTGGATCCACAGTTGTCACAGGCTGGGATCTGTTGCTGCCTCACCTGGGTTGAGTCTATCCTAACCTCTTGCAGGTCCTGGGTTACCCTTGCCCCACATTGTGCCTTCCAGCTTGGATCAAAAACAAGTTCCTCTCTGGTTCAGTCCTGTAATGAGTGCCTGAGTTTCTAAGATTTCCAGGAGGCTGAAAGGGATGAGATTCAGGGATGAGATTCAGGGGTGACTGCCCCATCAAGGAGCACACCACCCAGCCCTGCACCAGAGCTGGGAGAAAATCAGCCCGGAAATCTCCCCGCTGTCAAGAGTTTTTACTCCTCTTGGGAAAATAAACTCAAACCAGCACTCCCAGGGGGTGTGAGGCAGGTGTCTCTAAGGTATTAGGAAGACAATGTTCTTGACATCTATAGAGATCATTGAGTCATCTTGGCCACCCACATTCTGGGAAAAGAGACATGTCATTCTGATGACCAAGCCCTCTGTCACTTCATGAAGAACAAGGATTAGAACCTATCTGTGCTTAGGAAATTCCCTGAAGTCCCTGAAATTCTCAGAATTGGGTCATCCTTGCTTAACCACTCTTCATTGCCAGCTCGATGGTCACTGCCTTACAGTCAGTTCATTATGCCCATGCCCCAGATCGTCATCTGGGTCCAGCGGCTACCTCATCATCCCTCCTTCCCCAGGATTATCCCCTCTTGGGCTTCACTCTCCTTCCCAACCTTGCTGGGGAGGAGGTGGAACGGCTCCCTACGAAAGGACTAGGAAATAAATTAATGCTTGACATGTGGGTGTCTGATCAATCCTGGCTCTTCCAGGAGTCTTTTTATCTTAATTAGAGATTTAAGCCTTCGGCCAAAATACCTGAAACTTTATTTAGTGGATTTAATGGGACAATTTTAGGCATGGACTGATGATAGGAAAGGGATGTTAGAGGGAAATGGGCCTTTACAGGGTCCTTCAAATCATGCTAAGCAAGTGAGTGTAGGCCTGGTGGGTCCCTGCCTGCAGGCTCCTTGTGTACAGGAGGCAGACCAGCAGGAGGTGCCCCAGAGCCCAGGAAAAGCCAAGGGAGGGGTCCAGGAGGACTAAGCAGGTCCCCAGGGAGTCTCTCTCTCTGAGCAGAGCCATTAAACGTGCCTATCTATATCTGTGGTGACTCAGCCCAGAATTTCTTGGGTACTGATACAGCCCAATAGCAGGAAGTTGGGCTTTTCTATCATTCATTTATTCAACAAATATCTAGCGGTGCCAACATGGGTTTCCTGAGCTTCCCAGGGTGCAGTGGGAGGTGGAGACAGATGCACCGACCTGCCATTGCAGTGAACTGTAGCCAGTGCTCCATCGGGAGGAGAGCAGAGGGCCCTGGGCTACAAGGGGCACCTGGGCCAGACTTGGAGGTTCAGACGAGGCTTCCAGAGGAGGTCTCTTCTGCAACCTGAAGGGGCTAACCAAGGAAGGGTGGCGTGAAGGAGGAACAGAAGGGTGTTCATTGCAAGATGGCATGGCCTTTGAGACCTACAAGGGACTGGGTTTGGCTGGAGTCTGGAGTGTGAGTGGTGGCACGTGTGTGAGTGTTTACGTGCGTGCATGTGTGCACGCACCTCTGTGTGTGTGTGTGCGCGCGTGTGTGTGTGTGTGTGTTTGGGGGCAGGGAAGGGGCTGGGGTGGTAGGGAAGATGGAAAGATGAAGCTGAGGCTGGGGAAGTGGGAGGGGCATCCATGCTGAATGGGTGGGACTCCTTTCTGAAGGCATATGGGAGCCGCTAAAGGATCTTAAACTGGAAAGTGACATGGTCAGATGGGACAAGAGCCCTCTGGTTTCTCTAAAGAGAAAAGATCAGGGTGGGGCAGGACAGAAGACAGGGCATCCATTGGGGCAGTGGCAGCAGAGATGAAGGTGGCTTGTACCAAGGCAGTGGCCATGCAAGTAGGGAGAAGTGGACAGGCTGGAGAGCTCCAAGGAGTTAAGTCGACTCAAGGTGAGAGTCAAGGGCGATATTTGGTGTCTAGTCAGGACACCTGAGTTGACGGTGAGGAAGAACAGGTTGGGTGTGGAAGGAAAGATAAGGATGATGTCATCATTTTCTTTTGATTCTGTTGGGTTTGGGTCATTCTTTGTGTTTGGATTAATGATGATTATGACATTTAAAGGACAGGGTCATCTCACCTCTATTCAGTGGGAGGAAGGCCATGAATTCCAATTCATTGAATGGTGAGCCCTCACAGATTAACCAGACAGCGGGGATGAAATCAGAAACTAGGGATGCTTGTGATGCAAACCATGGTTATTAAGTCTGATAAAGTTCTCAGTATAGAGACAATATAGGACTAAGTCAGTCTGGGGAGTGGGTCACCTCTGGTTCCACTCTCACAGGACATTATTAATTATAATTAGGAGGTAGTTTGGATGAGTCTCGCATCCCTGCCCAGCTTTACTATCTAGAAGACTCTCTGACACTGGAAACTGTATTGACGGTTCCCGTTCTCTATGAATTGGGTGGGTACCCTGGGAATGACCGAAGAAGAGTGACAAGGGCAATCGTGGCACCTCTTCCTCCCTCCTCCCAGGTACAATGGAAGGAAGGAGCTGGGCTGGGCTGCCATTTTTCACTGTATGCCTTCTGCTGCTCCAAACAGAAGACCCAGGAGGCCTTCTTTCACTTCAGGAGGGCCTGTTGAGGTCACAGCCTTTGTCCTTCTCCAGAGCACTTACAGCATCATCACAGTTGTGTTGTTCTTTCAAATGAAAAATAGAGTATGTGGTCTTAGATGTGAGGGTTTCTTGGGTCACACACCCCATGTGGGGAGACCAGCAGAGATATGAAAAGCCCGTCGGGGTGTATCTGAGATGTTAGTCATGTGTGGATGGTAGTCCCGGCCCCTAGATCCTGCTGAATAGCTTGTTCCACTCAAGCCCTTCCCCGCTGGGGCCCTCTAGGCTGACTCCCAGCCGATGGTGTCCCTTCTAATCCTTGCTGCTCCTCAGCTCAGAGGAAGAGCTGGGCCCTACTGTGGTTTCCCTGGTGCCCTGGGCTAAGGCAAGAGATAAACTGGACACTTGGGGGCTAGTCTTCCAGATCTTCCCCTGGCAGAGGGAAAACTGTGCAACTGTACCTTGTCCCAAACCAACAGGTGTTTGCTCAGAGAGCCAGGGTGCTGCTGAGAAGAGCCAGAGGCCATCTGTGTCCACGAGAACAGTCAGTGGGACCTGGGTCCCCTCTGTGAAACCTCTAGCCTGCAGTCCATGACCTTCTCAGGGTTCTGGGACAAAGGTCTCTGGAGAGTCAGAGCCATGAGTCAGGAGGGGACCAGAAGCTGGCTTCTGCCTCCACACTCTCTCCTCTCTGGACCTGGGTTGACTCCTCACCCTCCCCTCCCACCCTTGTCTTCCTCGGACAGTAAGCCAGACAGACTGCTTTGTGAGCCTCTGGCTGCCCACAAGCTCTCCTAAGAGGCTGAGGACTAGGACCATCTCCAACTGCCGAAACCCAGAGTGGAATGAAAGCTTCAAGTTCCAGATCCAGACCCGGGTGAAGGTGAGACGTGGGGGACAGCACCTGCCTGCCCTGCTTGCTATTCCCCTCCTTCCCTGCTTGTCCTTCTCTTTGATCATGTGCCCTTCTTATGACTATTTGTTTTTCTTTCTTTTTTTAAATTAATTTTTATTGGAGTACACTTGCTTTACAATGTTGTGTTAGTTTCTTGCTGTACAGCAAAGTGAATCAGTTATACGTATACACATATCCCCTCTTTTTTAGATTTCCTTCCCACTTAGGTCACCACAGAGCACTTGAGTAGAGTTCCCTGTGCTATACAGTAGGTTCTCATTAATTATCTATTTTATCTATAGTAGTGTATATATGTCAGTCCCAATTTCCCATTTCATCCCACCCGCCTTTCCCCCTTAGTAACCATAAGTTTTTTCTCTACATCTGTGACTCTATTTTTTCTTTGCAAATAAGTTCATCTCTACTGTTTTTCTAGATTCCACGTATGAGTGATAGTAAATGATATTTGTTTTTCTCTTTGACTTCACTCTGTTTGACAGTTTCTAGGTCCATCCACATCTCTGCATATGGCACTATTTCATTCCTTTTTATGGCTGAGTAATATTCCATTGTATATATGTACCACATCTTTTTTATCCATTCCTCTGTTGATGGACATTTAGGCTGTTTCCATGTCCTGGCTATCATAAATAGTGCTGCAATGAACATTGGGGTGAATGCATCCTTTCGAATTATAGTTTTCTCTGGATATATACCTAGGAATGGGATTACTAGGTCATATAGTAGCTCTATTTTTAGTTTTTTAAAGAACCTGTTCTCCATAGTGGCTGTACCAATTCACATTCCCACCAACAGTGTAGGAGGGTTCCCCTTTCTCCACACCCTCTCCAACATTTATTGTTTGTAGACTTTTTGATGATGGCTATTCCGACTGGTGTGAAATGATACCTCATTGCAGTTTTGATTTGCATTTCTCTAATAATTAGTGATGTTGAGCACTTTTTCGTGTGCTTTTTGGCCATCTCTATGTCTTCTTTGGAGAAATGTCTATTTAGATCTTCTGCCCATTTTTTGATTGGGTTGTTTAGTTTTTCAGGTTTTTTTTTGGTTTTTTTCTTTTTTTTTTTTTATTGAGCTGCATGAGCAGTTGGTATATTTTGGAGATTAATCCCTTGTCAATTGCTTCATTTGCAAATATTTTCTCCCATTCTGAAGGTTGTATTTTCGTTTTATTTATGGTTTCCTTTGCTGTGCAAAAGGTTTTAAGTTTAATTAGGCCCCATTTGTTTATTTTTATTTTCATTACTCTAGGTGGTGGATTGAAAAATATCTTGCTGTGATTTATGTCAGAGAATGTTCTGCCTACATTTTCCTCCAAGAGTTTTATAGTATCCAGACTTAGGTCTTTAATCCATTTTGAGTTTATTTTTGTGTATGGTGTTAGGGAGTGTTCTAACTTCATTCTTTTGCATGTAGCTGTCCAGTTGTCCCAGCCCCAGTTATTGAAGAGACTGTCTTTTCTCCATTGTATATTCTTGCCTCTTTTGTCATAGATTAGGTGGCCATAAGTGCATGGGTTTATCTCTGGACTTTCTATCCTGTTCCATTGATCTATATTTCTGTTTTTGTGCCAGTACCATACTGTTTTGATTACTGTGACTTTGTAGTATAATGACTATTTGTATTTTTTTAAATAAATTTGTTTATTTATTTATTATTTTGGCTTCATTTGGTCCTCGTTGCTGTGTGCAGGCTTTCTCTAGTTGCAGCGAGTGGGGGCTACACTTCATTACGGTGTGCAGGCTTCTCATTGCGGTGGTTTCTCTTGTTGCAGAGCATGGGCTCTAGGCATGCAGACTTCAGTAGTTGTGGCACGTGGGCTCAGTGGTTGTGGCTTGCAGGCTCTGGAGCGCAGGCTCAGTAGTTGCGGCACACGGGCTTAACTGCTCCATGGCATGTGGGATCTTCTCAGACCAGGGATCGAACCTGTGTCCCCTGCATTGGGAGGCAGATTCTTAACCACTGCATCACCGGGCAAGTCCCTATTTGTCTTTCTTTCTACCGACTTCTTGTCCTCCTATCGACCTATCTGTCTCCCCACTCACCCACTCCTTCCTTCTGCCTGTCTCACGCTCGTCCCTCTAGGCATACTTATCCTTCTATCCTCTTTCCTGTCTCTCTTGTCCTACCTAATTGTCACTGGAACTGGATGTCTCCTGCCCCAAAATAGAGTGTGTTTCCAGTATCTTCCAGAACATACTCCAAGCAGGAGCATATAGAGAAGAGGCATTCTACTCACTAGGCCCAAGACCAGTCTAATTCCGGCCAGAGGGCTTTCTCTATCTTAAATCCTTTTTAGATGGCTTTATTATTTCGAATTCCTTGGGTGTGTGTTCTTCATTTGTTGAGTTGCTGTTTCATGGTATTTGTCTTCTTCAGATATACGGTGACTCTAAGTTGAGCTCACATCTCCTGAGGGAGAATCCTCTCTTGAACATCCTGAGTTGTGACAGCTTCATCAGGGTGGCCTTAAGACAAGCTTGGCCTCATCATGGAGGCATCAAACCCAGTCTTGAGGCATTTGAGGCTTGACAGCTCCATCAAGCTTACTGCTTTCATATTTTAGGGATGCTTCTCCGTTCCGAGTTAATGACTTATCCTTTTTGTTTTCAAGAAGGGCTTTATATTTATTGTTTTAAAAATATCTTTTCTATCATATATATGGTTTTTGGTGAGAAAGGGGGATTTCAGTTTGGGCTCGGCCTACCATCTTGAAAACAGAATTCGTGTTTCTTTTGTCTGAAGATCTATGGGGCTGCTGGGTTGGTTCAGGGACACACCTGGTTTCTAGTCATTACAAAGTCAACAGATCTCATTCAGCTGGGAACCCCCAGAACCACCTCATGCCCACTAGATAGGAACCAAAGAGGCAAACCCAGCCCCAACCTACATCTCTCAGGATCCTTGGAAAAAGTGGCCTCAGAGGCCAATCCATGTCACCTAAAATCATTGACCTTAGAGTTCAGCCAGACGACAGGGTAACTGCTCCATCCTTGACATACAGCTTTGGGACCATCCATGAGACCTCTTTAGGGGCTGATGAGCCAAAGGATAGAGTTCTAATACGTCATCCCAACCCAATCAAACCCTCTATAATCTTTGCCACATCACTCCCCTGGAGTGTGAAGATGTTAGCTTCCCTTAGCTCGGTTTTCTAGTGCCAAAGAAACTGTCTTCAGCTCCTGGGTCCCAATGCTGGATACATTCTATGTCTTGACAGGGGTCTTCTCTGCTGTGCCCTTCCATCTCTCCCCCAGGTGAAATGAAATCCCTCACACTTCACAAGCCCCTGCCAAGCTTGCAAAAGAGCAAAATTTCCCAGTAGGAGAATCAGAGAAGAAGGGCAGGAAGGCTTCAGAGAGTTGCAAAGAAGGGAATAGACACTTTCCTCTCTTAATTCATGTCCCTACAGATGTCCCTCACACCTGAGCTGTGCTGGCTCCCATCCCTCAGACCCACCTCCTCACTAGGACTGAGGTCAGGCTGCTCATCCTGGGAATGGGTTGATGCAACCTTGGTAACCAGACTTGAACCCTCCGTTCTCCCCTAGAACGTGCTAGAGCTGAGCGTCTGTGATGACGACACGTTGACACCAGATGACCATTTCTTGACAGTTCTCTATGACCTCACCAAGCTCTGCTTCCGAGAGAAAACCCACGTGAAGTTCCCACTCAACAGAGAGGTGAGTGCAGGTGCCCCAGCCCTCAGCCTCCTGCTTCACGAGGGGCAGCTGGTTATTCCTATGATGCTGTTCTATGGGATCCTCTCTCTGTAGCCAGGTCAGGAGAAGATAGCACTGCTGTTCAAATCCCAGCGCTTTGGCTTACTATCAATAGCTCTGTGACCCTGCAGAAATTGCTTCATTCCTCTGAGTTCTGTTACCTCGTCTATACAATAGTGATAGTAAGACCTACCACACAGGGTCACTGTGAGGCTTAAATAAGAATACATAATTAAGGCATCTAGCACTGTTCACAGTACAAAATGGAGACAGAATACGTGTTGATTCCCTTTCTTTCCTCAGAGTCCTGCTTCTGGGATGGTCCCAGGGGACAGAGGACAGATAAGGATAAAGGAGTGCAAATCTGCAAATCAGAGAAAGGCAGAGCTGAAAAGGCCCAGGATGTTATCAATTCATTCAACAAGTATTTGAATGCCCTATGGGCCAGGCACTGTGCCGTGCACGGGCGACACCTCAGGGACGAGCATCCCTGCCCTCACCTGGCTTATACTCTGTGGGGAAATTAAGGTCCAGTGAGGGAGGTCATGACTTCCTGAAGTTACACAGCAAGAGATGCAAAGCAGTAGCTGAAGGAAGGGGCTCCTAGCCTTCAGAGTTGAGCTTGCTGGGGGCAATATCTCCCTTGCCCCAGGCCCTGAGCCCCTTGGAGAAGAAGGGGAGCAATGGAAGCTGGAGGGAGAGGATGAAAGGAAAATGTTCTGGGGCAGAGAGATTTACCTGCTGGGTCTAGGGGTCAACTCCACACCCTGACCCTCCCCTGGGTGGTCAGTGATGTTCCTGATATCAAAGACTTGGGGACAGAGGGAGGCAGAGGGGACAAAAAGAGCCAGGAGCAGCTGCCCCCACGCCAAGACAGCAGGACAGCCCTGTGCGAAGGACAGGGGCAGGTCCACAGGGTCTCCTGGGATGGCACAGGGTCCTGGTCTGCAGAGAGGCGTAGACACAGCTCACAACTGCAGTCTCTTCCTCCCCCTGCAGGGCATGGAGGAGCTGGAGGTGGAGTTCCTGCTGGAGGAGAGGTGAGTAGGACCCAACCCCCCAGGATTCCACCAAGGTCCTGACCCCAAAGCAGCTTCTGGGCACAGGCATTGTACAGCTGGGTCCTCCTTTCTGCGGTTCCCCACCCCCACTTCTACTCCCACCCTTGACGCTCCTCACTGTGCATCAGAATCACTTGGGAACTTCTAAATCCCATAGGTGCCTGGGCCCCACCCCTTCTCATCCAGGTCTACTGATGTCAGTATTGCTTTAAAGATCTAGTACTCTGGCCAAATCACCTGCCTCAGCTCCCCAGCATTTCTGAGAGTGGCCTCTGGGAAGACTTCCTGCCACCCTGGGGATGAGGCCTTCTTGAGGCCACGCTAAGAAAGAGATCAGGACCAAGGCGTCTCCTCCTGGACCCAGGACTGTTAGAACAAACTCCCCCAAACCTGGCCTGAAGCAGAGGCCATGCCCCTCTGCAGTCAACTCTGGAACCAAGTCAAGGGGAGGCTCAGGACAGAGATGTGGGGTTATTTCTCATCATGTCCAATTAAGAAAAAGGTCCAGGGTCCTGGACGTATGACTGTGCCGTGGACTCAAGTGGAATTGGGTCACAGAGCTGGAGTGTGGGAAGAAGAAGACACAGAGAGAGAAAGGAGAGGAAAGGGCGGTGAGGGAGGGGAGTAGGGTTCCTGCCGGGAGGGGACAAGCCTGCCCTGGGGCAGCAGTGTGCCTTGTGATTGGGCAACCAGCTTCTTAACCCTGGCAGAACTGAGTCCCCTGGACTTAATAACAGCCCAGGGACAGGGGGACAATGAGAGGCAGGAACAAGAACAAGAGGGCTTGTCAAATTCCACCCGGAGAATCCTCTGCATAGGGGGTCTTGGAACTATTTGAGGTGCCTCATTAAAATCAACTTAAATTAAAATTAAATTTGACAAATTAAAATCAACTTTATTTCTTTCATATTAAAGAAAATCTGGGCTCTCTCCTTCAGTTCTTGGTTTGACAGGACTTTTATGGGGAAAAACATTCCTTGGGTGAATTAGAAAGTGGCTTACAAAATGAAATACGTCAGCATTGGTAATCAGAGTTGATATGGAAACACAGTCATCTTGGGCTTCATTTTGACAAGGGAGGCTGTGGACTCCCCTAGGCGAATTGTAACCTTGGAGGCTTTCTCAGCTTTGTAACACAAGGACATTTCACACTCACCAGGCCCCTCTCTAGCTGGGTCAAAACTATTTGTTAAATGCACAAATTAAATAGGATGAGTCCGTTTTGCTACCAGAACTGTTTACATTTGCTCGAGATGGTGGGCTCTGGCCTTTTCTTGCAACCTGTTTATCCTCATAACTCCATGCAGTTGCGTCTGGTTGGACATAAAGAACAGCTATCCTTTAAGGAAGAAAAAGAAAAGAAACTCTTCTACTCCCTCTAACTTAGAAATCTTTTTTTTTTTTTCTGGACATTCTATTTAAAATGTATGCCAGTTTTCTCCTTGACAATCTGCAGATCTAAGGTTTCTTAAGCCAATATTTTTCACAAGGATTAAGAAGGCTCTGCTATCTCCTTACTGACCCTACGTAGGCTGTTCGTCAACCTTGTGAGAAATCAGTCAAGAATGATATGACTTAGAGAATAGACTTGTGGTTGCCAAGGGGAAGAGGGGGTAGAGGAGGGTTGGATTGGGAATTTGGAATTAGCAGGTGCAAACTATTGTATATAGGATGGATAAACAACAAGGTCCTACTGTATAGCACAGGGAACTATATTCAATATCCTGTGATAAACCATACTGGAAAAGAATATGAAAAAGAATGTATATAACTGAGTCACTTTGCTGCACAGTAGAAATTAACACAATGTTGTAAATCAACTATACTTCAATAAAATAAATTTTTAGAAAGAACGATATGACTGACCAGGAGTTCTCATTTTGTTTTTCAGCCCCTCTCCACCTGAGAGTCTCATCACGAATGGCGTGCTGGTGGTAATTGTCCTTCCAGGCGCCTGTGGCTCCAGAGGCCACCTGTGGCTGCTGCTCTTGGGAACAGAACTGTGGGAGGGAAAACCAGGCCCAACTTGGGCCCTTGTCCCAGAGCCCGCTAGGAGTCAGACTAACTGAAGCCAGACAAAGGGGGTGCGGGCAGTGGTGGGGGCAGCAGCTGGGCTCCTGCTCCTGGGGAGGAAACACCTGGACCAGCATCCCATCTCCCAAAACGATGACCTCAGCAACCTCCCTAATAAAGCACCCACTGTCAGAATCGGTCTCGTCCCATTTTCCCCCAACTCCAATCTCTCTATAAGCACAAGTTCAGAATGAAAAAGATTTTCATAATTAGGCTGTTGGTACAGCCATTTCAATTAGATGCATCTAAAGCCTCAGGATTCAAGGAAATCTCTCCCCCGAAAATCAGTCTTTGGGAGTTTGTGGCCTGGTAGAGCATCCCCGGAAGCTTGTGCTCAAAATGACCTCCCCTTCCTTTGTTTCAGTCTCGACAAATGTCCTGCCTGGAGGTTCATGCAGAATCCAGGAGACAGAAGAATAGGAAAGGTGAGCCCTTTGACTACCTCTGCCTGCTGGGGGGTGGGGAGGACAGTGCCACTTCCCAACCCTGTCAACACCAGAGTTGGCTGCTCCATGGCTGCCCTGGGCTCCATGGGGAATGCATTTTATAGCTGGCAGGGACCTAAGAGATCCGCAAATACGCGACTCTCCTTCTCACCACTCCACCCCATCCCCCCCATGCAAGGCTTCCAGCCCTGTCTGCAGAGAGGAGAGCGGCACAGCCCAACTGGCATGGGGGAGGGAGGGGGAAGGAAGAGGTTCTGCCCCCAAACTGGCAGCAAGGAGAGGGCCTGCTTTCAGTGCAGTGGGAAGGTAACTTCGGGGCACCTTGTGGAGGAGCAGAACCTAGGAGGACTAGTCCAGAAAACTCAGCCTCTCAGACCTCACACACACACACACACACACAAAAGCCTTGTAAAAACGCAGATTCCTGGGCCCCGCCTGGCCCTTCAGAATGAGACTCTCTGGGGCATTTTAACCAATGCCCTCGGTAATTCTAAACCCCTGTCCTGGGTGCCTCCCCTAGGCCTTTTATTGGGCCGAGTTGGGGTAGGAAGTGGGAGGCTTCCCAGGGGTCTCAGCCCTCTTGTCCTCTCTTCCAGTGAAGGGCCTCCCGGTGACAGTGACGGAGTCCTTCGAGCACACCCAGCACATCTCACACTGCCTGGAGCCCTGCGGCCCAAACCCTGCCTGCTTCCACTACCCCAAGTACTTCCAGCCCCAGGTCCACGTGGAGGTGCCCAAGAGCCAGTGGAGCTCTGTGGTAGGAGGCTGCGACAGTAGGGGGTTAGGGGCTGGTTCAGACTCGAGTTGGGAGGAGCCCCTCCCCTCACGAAACGGCCCATCCTTCCAGCTTTGCTGCTGCAGTGCGTGCAAGAACGACCCTGTGTGCCTGTCCCTGGATTGCCTCCCTGACGGCCAGGCGGTGACCCTGCCTGTGGTGAGGGCCTGGGTCTGGGAAGGGGTCCCTGAGCAGCGTAACCTGGAGTGCCTGTGGAAGGGAGACGGGGACAGCCTGGGGAGCCCGGCGGGGAGCATGGCTTGTGGCGGGTCTCTCAGGCAGGGTACAGGAGTCTTGGGGGATAGAAGACTGCTGAGCTGCATTGTGGAGCCAAAGACAGGGTGTGGAAGCTGAGCCAGGTTGGGAGCGAGAGACGTCCAGAAGAGAACCTGTGTGCGCATGCGCGGGCGGGGCGCTGCATGCGCATGCGCTAAGTCAAGCGTCCCGGGGTGGGGGCGGGCACGGTGTGGTGAGTCTCCCCTTATTTGGTTGGGACCACTTGGCTCTGAGCTGTCATCCCTGACAAACTTTTCATCTTTCAATTCCCAGAACAAGAATTGTGAATTACACATGAAGTCTACACCCTGGTAAAGTGCCCTCTTTCGGTCTGTCCCTCTGACTTATTTATCTTTAGGGACTTAAAGTGGTATCTTGTTGTGGTGTTGATTTGCATTTCCCTGACGGCCAGGGAAGTTGAGCATTTTTTCACAGGCTTATGGGCCATTTCTATATCTTCTTCGGAGAAATATCTATTCAAATCCTTTACCCATTTTTAAAGTGGGTGACTTGCCTTTTATTGTTAACTTGTAAAATTTCTTTGTATATTCTAGATACAAGCCCCTTGTCAGATATATGATTTCTAAATATTTTTCCTGTTCTGGAGATTGTCTTTCACATTCTTAATGGTGTTCTTTGAAGCACAGAAGTTTTCAATTTTGGTGAACTTCAGTGTATGTATATTTTTTTCTTTTGTCACTTGTGCTTCTGGTGACATATTTAAAAAACCATTGCCTAATCGAAGGTCATGAAGATTTACTCCCATGTTTTCTTTTAAGAGTTTTATAGTTTTAGCTCTCAATTTGGGTCTATGATCAATTTTGAGTTAATTTGTATATACAGTGTGAAATAGGGGTCCAACTTCATTCTTTTGCATGTGGATATCCAGTTGTCACAGCATCATTTGGTGAAAAGACTGTTCTTTCCCCCTTTGAATTGTCCTGGCACCCTTGTTGAAAATCAAGTGACTGTAGTTTCCATTTACAATTTGATAGCTGTTTGTCCTTGGTCAAGTTATTAAGGCTCTCTAAACCTCAGTTTTTCTCACCTGTAAATTAGAGCAATACCAGGAGTACTGTCTATCATTGGGTTGCTTTGAGGATCCAGTGAGATAACACATGTGAAGAAATCAGTGATCTGCAAAGTGGGAAACTCAGAAAATATCAACAAATGTTATTATTATTGCTGTTTTATTATTCATTCCTTGTTGAGGCCAAGGGAAGATTTCCTCACAGCTGTGTCTGCAGGCCTATACCAGACATGAAGGAAACATAATGAGAGAGCTCCCAGGCCCTACCTTCAAGGAGATGTGACCTTTATAGTTACCAGGGTCACTAAGACTCAGGCTGGAAATTGTCAAGGTCCATTCTCCTGGAGTCACTGGGGAGGAGGGCCTTGGAATGCAAGGGATGTTGATGGGCAGAGGGAGGAGGCTTAGAACCCAGACTACTCCTGGGCTCTGAGAGCCGATGGACCCTTCCAGGAAGTAGCAGGAGGTGAGGTTGGACAGATCAGGTGGGGGCTTGGATGCCAGGCCAGAAGCCTGGACTTGCTCACATCAGGGATGTGATAAAAAGGGGGCAAGCGTTGGGCATGCTCTTCCTGCCCCACCCACCTTGCAGACCTGTGGGGGTGACAGGGTGAGATCAGGGATGTGAAGGGTTTTTGTCACACAGGATGATTTTTACTCTGGGAGCAGGAAAAGCTCACCAAGGAATATGAGCTCCATGAGAACAGGACCTTGTTTATCCAGCTCAGAAGAGCCCTACTGTAGAGCCTTATTCAGAGGGACTGGCCAAAAGGATCTCAGGGCCTCTTGTCACCCATGTCTGGCCTTGGGCTCTAGAAGGTGCCTGGGGGAAGGCTTTCAAGACTTTCCAGATCTCGTTGAAGAGGCAGAGGGTTCAGTGAGTCCCTAGTTGTGTTGAGTACCTGCTTACGGTCCACCAGCTAAGGCTTTGGGGCTTTACATTTGTTATCTCATTAAGTGCTGAAGACAGTGCCAGGAGTTAAGCACGATTAGCCCCATTTTACAGATGAGAAAGCAGGGGCCCAAGGTCACAAAGGTGATTCCTGGCAGAACCGGGCTTCAAGCCTAGGTCCAACTGACCCTAAAGCCATGTCTTCTCCATGGAGGTGGAGTCTACAGACCCGCTAAGCCAAGCTCCTCTGTCCCCACAGCTCCGAGGCACTGGACGTGCGGCTAGGCTTCAGCCTGTGCCAGGCAGAGCTGGAGTTCCTGCAGAAGCGGAGGGTGGTGGTGGCTGAGGCGCTGAAGCAGGTGTTGCAGCTGGAGGAGGACCTGCAGGCAGACGAGGTGGGTGAGCAGAGGTCCGCTCAGAGCCAGGCTTGTCCTTCGAACACTGTGCCTGCCAGCTGCCCCCTGCAGTCCATCCCTTGCCCCAGGGCAGCCTCAGCACTGCCTTTCCTGGTGGCCCTTCCTGCTGAGGTTCCAGGTGCCCAGGTGACTGGCTGTGCTGGATGTGATTCAGTTGTGTGTTCGCAAGGGGCAGGAAGGGCAGAGTAGAGAGAAAGGAAGGAGCCCCAGCTGCTGCTCCCCGTGCGCTAACAGATCCTGAGATGATGAATGATGTCTTGTCTACACGGGACAATGTGGCATCCTTTCCCCAGCCAGGAAAACACTGGAAGCTCCACCACCACCCACATTCTACACACCTCCACCCAAAAGGCCCTGGGCCTTTCATTCTTCAATTCTCCCTTCCCATAAATGTATGCGCACGTGCGCGCACACACACACACACACGCACACGCACACGCGCACACACACGCACACACACACACAGAACGAACAGCAGTGGGGGGCTGGAGAGAGACAGCTTCCTCACGCAGGGCCAGCTTCTGCGCACAGGTAGATGATGGTTCCTTTGCCAGAGCCCTCTGTCCCCTCCCTGGTAGGGGCTGAGGCTCACACTCCCCTCGGAGAGCCCGCACTTCAGAGGCCAACCACAGATGTAGACAGAGACCTCGTCCCTGAGGAGGGCTGTGATGGGGCTTCGGCCGACAGTACATCTTACAGTCCCCACTCAGATGAAAACTGAGTGAGTCTTGGCAAAGACTCCACGCCTCGCTCTCCCATCTATAGGGAAACACACTGAGGACATCTTAAACCTAAGTAAACCCAGAGGTGACAACTGTGCTCCTTCCCACATCAAAAATCCATTTACCCCTGCTTTTACACATGTGGTCTATAGGGACCACATACCATGTGCCAGGCCTGAGCCTGACATCCAATCCCTCTACAGCAGGTGCTGATTTGCAGCCATTAGAGAATCACACGCTAGCTGGGCTCTTGAGCGAGCCACCCAGCCCTCTGGCCCCAGTTCATCATCTGTTAACTGAGAGCTAGATTAATAGTGCCAAGAACTCCTCCAGCCATGGCCTTCTAATTTACCAAGCCCGACACCGACCACTGGGTTTGGAACTAAGGTCCAGTTCTAGACCTACCAGGCGGCTTGACACTCTGTGAAAGGCAGTTTTCAGGTCACTCAGTCCCCACTCTCTGCTCTCTGTAGCCAGCTCTTCCTCTTCCACTGTTATTTCTAAGCTCCTGTCTCTCCAAGTCTTCCCCTACCCAGCATTGCCCCAGCAGTCTGCCTCCATGTGCCCCCAGGTCCCATTGATATCCATCATGGCTACTGGGGGTGGGACAAGATCCATGACTGCCATGTATGGCCACCTGCTGGGGCTGCAGAAGCTGAACATCCTGAACTGTGCCAGCTACATCACTGGCCTGTCAGGGGCCACCTGGTAAGGAGCGGGGGGCCACTGTCTGGTGAAGCCCAGAGCGAGCAGCCAACAGCCTGGCCGGCGGGCGGGGGTGGGGTCTCTGGTAAAGCTCATCCGCCCCAAGTAGAGTGACTCGTGACACCTGGGCAGCTCTACCCCTCACCACTGTGTGACCTTGGGAATGCAGTTGAACTTCTCTGAGTCTCATTTTCTGTATCTGTAAAGTGGGGATAGTAATAGCCCTGACCTCATGGGGTTGTTGTGAGATGCTCTCCCAGTACTGGGTACACCAGGGACACGTGTTGGTCATGACTCCATTACTGTGGCAGGGTCCCAGGAGCGTGGCAGCCAGTTATGAGTGAACCACTGGTGCCACTGGTGCATCTCCCCAGCAGCTGCCCTCTCTCAGACTGTGCCAGGTCTCCTGGGGTGGGTGGAGCTGGCCCGCTGCTCTGGCTGCCACGTTCCAGCCCACCCCCAGCCCTGCGTGCTCCCTCTGCCCTGCAGGCGTCCTCGGGCTCCCATCCTCACTCTTGCTGGTGAGCAGGGAGGGTGAGCCCTTAGCTCCCCTGACAGGTGAGGCCAGCACAAGGCCGGCTTCTCCACAGGAGCCACGGCACCTGGGATTCACGATGCCGCTGGCGGCCCACAAAGATGTTGTAATTTCTTTTAAGTTCTTTAAAAGAAACCTAGGTTGAAGAAAGTGTTTTAATATATAGTAATATATCACTATATTTGTCTTTATACAACAGTCATAGAAGATAATTTTTAATATTTTTATGGTGGAAGGGGCCCACCAAAGTCGTAATGCAGCCCTGGTCTAGGGTGACCCAGGCCTTGTGACCACCCACATCCTCTCAGCCAGGGCTGCATCTTATTCTGTGTGTAACTAGTGGGCCTCAGAGCCCTCAGCGTCCCAAGCTGTGTCCCTCATCCTGGAGGGGCTCTGGGTAACTTTCATTTGAGGGGGTGGATGTGAGGAAAACCAAGGGTTCCTGGTGCACCAGAGGCCCCGAGGCTTCAGCCCAGGTGGGACAGAAGGATAGCTGACGATTACGGTCATTGCCTCTGCACGGAGCACTGGGGTGACTGCTTCCAATGGACTATCTCATTTCTTCTTCACAAGAAGACTATGAGGATGATGTTGTCATTATGCTCATTTTACAGCTGGAGAAAGAAAGGAATTTGCCCAGGGTCACTCAGCTAATGAGCGGTAGAGCTGGGATTTCAACCCAGGCTGTCTGAGTCCAGGGCCCACATTCTTTTTTTGGGGGGGGGACCCACATTCTTAATCTCACCGATAAACCGCTGCCCATGGGAAGTAGGTTAAGGAGATAAACTTGTTTGCACCAGGGTAGAGGGGCACCTGCATCCTCCTGGCCTACCTCTGGGCCAGGCAGGAAACTGGGAGGAACTCAGACCCAGCTGGGGTGGGGGTAGGGTGTCTCCTGGCCTGGGAAAGCACTGGGAAGGAATTTTGTAAAATCAAAATCAATCATTTGTAATGTTTTTTTTAAAGCTTTTTAAAGGTATGAAAGTAACAGCGTGAACCTTATGGAGAGCAGGGTACTTTTTGTTGAAGAAATCTCCTGAAGGGAGAGGCCGCTGCTCAGACAGCTGTGCAGCTGTAGACCAGGTCCACTGTGGGGAGGGGGATTCCTGGGTGCTGTCCTGACCTAGACTGAGAAAAGCCGGGTCCAGGCCAAGCAGAGGCAGACAGAGGCAAAGACCCAGGGCTAGGGGGATATCTATCTTTGTTTTACTCCTCCCCACTGCCCACATAGAAGTTAAGAAGAAGAAGGGGAAGTAAGTCTTAGCTGGCATCACAATTATGGGAATTAATGTGGCAGAGTGGGAAGAGTCCAGGATTTGGAATCAGCAAAGCCTGGGGTCAAATGCTGGCCCCAGCACTTACTTCGTGCCCGGTACTGTCCTAATCATTTTACATTGACTCATGTCATCTTCACAATAACGCTGTGAGGTAGGTACAGTTATCATCCTTCTCCCCAACCCACAGATGGGAAAACTGAGGTGAGGAGCAGTTAGGTACCTTGCCCAGATCCCATGGCTGGTGAGTGGCAGAGTCTGGTTTTGAACCCAGGAAGATCTGGGTCCAGAATCTTCACTGTTAAGCACTGTGCTCCACCTGGCACACGGCAGGCAGTCAAGAAATGGCAGCAATTGTGACTTTGAGTAAGAATGTTCTCCCCTCCCTGACTGGGCCTCACCCCATTTCCTCCAGGCTCCTCTCCTGGCAGGTGAGGGTTTCCCATGACCTACCCACCTCCTTTCCTGCCAGGGTCCAGAGTCGATCTGACCAGGGCTGGCTCAGCTCTCTCAGCCACGCCTGTCTCTCTCCAGGACCATGGCTACCTTGTACCGTGACCCTGACTGGTCCTCCAAAAACCTGGAGCTTGCCATCCTCGAGGCGCGGAGGCACGTAGTCAAGGACAAGACGCCCGCTCTGTTCCCAGATCAGCTCCTCAAATTCCGGGAGGAGCTGCAGCAGCGCAGGCAGGAAGGCTACAAAGTCACCTTCACAGACTTCTGGGGTCTGCTGGTCGAGGCCTGTCTGGGGGACGAGGTAGGTGCTCAGCTTCCCCTGGAGCCCAGCCCGCCCGGGGCTGATGCCCAGCCCTCCGCCTTCACTGGGGCACCGGGAGGTACATCGCAGCAGGAGGGAGTTAGGTTAGACCTGCAGATGCACCCGTGGGCCTTAAGAAGCATGAGGCATCAGAACGCATGATGCAGGCAGATGGTGGGATTGTCTTCCCGAGTCCCTTTGGAATATGACTGAAACCCTCACATCAGGGGTGACTTAGGTGCAACCTTTCCGAGAGGCAGCGGGCCCTCTGAGAACCTGTGAGAGAAAATGGGGAGGGAGCCATCAGAGTGTGATGTAAGCCTGACCCCAAGTGGAGGAGAGAGGGAAGGAAAGGCCAGGTGGAAGCATCCTAGCCCCCTGTGCGGTCTGAAAGGTCAGCACAGTGACCCTTGCAGAGTTCCCCAGCCAAATTGGCCATCGGAGGAGTCTGGCACCGCCCCCTCCCCTCCACCACAGTGGGCCTGCCTCAGGATCCCTGCCACGCTCAGTCATGGGCTGGGACCAGCCCAGTGGGAAGTGTGGCCTTAGAACAAACTCAGCCCTGGATTTCAGAGCACGGTAGCTGGGCCATCAGCCAATTACACTCCTGTAGTTGGAGGTCTGCTGGGCCCCTTCTCATGGCCGCCACACGGAGGATGAGCCCAGTGAGGTTCCTTCCAGCTCTGATATCCAATGATCTGAGCAGTGTGTGCCCAAGAAGAGAAGCAGCCTGTGTTGGGACCCAGCTGCTGTGAGAGCCATGCGGGCCATGGTAGGGCAGTGGGATCCCCATGGGATGCTGCCATCCCGGACATCAGGGTGAGCTCCGCTAACACCTGGACCCTTCCGACTGCCCAGGCCCCAGGGTGGAACCAAATTTGGCTGTTGCTTGACCCCAGAGTAGGGCTTCCCATCTAATTTCTATCCAGGCCTATGGCTGTCTGCCCCACTCCCAAAGGTGTCTGAAGAGTTCAGAATTCAAATCAGAACTTACCAGAAGGAAGAGGGACAGCAAATTCTTTTCTAGTAGATCCCCTCTTCCAGAAAACACAATTTGAGCAACCAAGGACAGACCAAACCTCATCTTCAACATTCATTCATTCCCCCATTCATTCTTTCGACAAAATTAAGTACCTCCTGCATGCCAGGAACTGTGCTAGACAGTGGGGATTCAAACGCGGGCACTCACAGCCTTGGATGAATCCCTGCCCTTTCTGATAACCCACTGTCTACTCTGTCCACATGATGGAGCAGGGCAGGCAGAGGCTGAGGGTGTTGGCTTTTGGATTCAGGCAGGACAGGATTTGAATTCTGGCTCTGCTCTGTGCTATTCCTTAAATGGGAATTTCATCAACCGTTTCGTCAACAGTTAATATTTCTTAGAGTAGTTAGTGCTCCATGTGGTGAGGAGGAAAGCTCCAAGGCTTTTAACATTAGAGTCTGAGCATTGCCCAGGGTTTGGTGTAGGAAGGAGCCTATGTTCCTGGGAAAGCAAGTCTAGGATTGATGGAAGGAGGCCTCTGCTCTTCCACTCTGGCCAAGGCAGGAGCTCCTTTGCCTCAGGCCCCCTTGACAATGAGTATGGATTGGGCTCTTCCCCGGGTCTGCAACTTCCTCTCCTTCCATGACGGTCATTGCTGTGGTGCCCATATCTCTGGGCCCAGTTCTGACAGGCATCCTGTTGGCCTTGCAAGGGAGGCCTAAGAGTTGTTTGACCCACACATGTTTACCATCCCACACAAGTTCTGTGCCTTTACACACTCGCGCAACCATGGATGTCACCCACCAGGCAGCTGCTTGGCCTGGGGTCAGAGCCTGGTCCTCTAAAGCCTCCAGTGGCCTTGTCTACACTGGCTGATTCATTTTGGGAGGTGGCCTGTGGTCCAGGCTGATCTGCAGGACTCCCACTTTGATTACACCACTTAGTGCTCTGGGGGCTTAGAGGGAATTTGACTGCCATCCAGTGCCAAGTTTCCAAATCTTTTGTTTAAAAAGAAGAATCTTTTTTTTTCCCTCCCAAATGAATTTATGAGAGAGCCCAACCTGCAAAGCAGATTTTTAAAAAAATGGAGCTGCTCTGGTTTGAGTAGGGTGGAAGGTGATGAGGATGAAGAGGGGGCAGTGGTGGCCTCCTCCACCCCTGCCTTTTCATTCTCTGGTCCCTGAGACTCGAGGAGAACCCCAGGACTCTGAAGGACAGCTCTAAACTGCAGATCCAGTCCCACCCTGTCCATGTGTCTGGGGTGATGAACGGCCCAAGGATGAGTGAACATTTTCTGGGTACATTTTAAGAGTAGCTTTGACTGGTATCAGGTGAGACCTCCAGAGCAGCCTGGTGGGCTCAGGAGCCTGGTGGGCTGCCAGAGGTCCAGACTGTCCTCTTACTCTGCACCGCTTCCTGGCTGCTTGTCTGCTCCTTCTCCTTAACCATTATTTTTCCACACAGAGATATGAATGCAAACTGTCAGATCAGCGTGCTGCTTTGTGTCAGGGCCAGAACCCCCTGCCCATCTACCTCACCATCAATGTCAAGGATGATGTAAGCAACCAGGATTTCAGAGGTAACACTGGTGGCTAGCAATTTCCCCGGGGCGGGGTGGGTCCCTTCTCAGCAGGCAAAGGCACTCAGTACCCCAGCGCACACGTCCCGCCACCATACCTTTGCCAGCCTCCACAGCAAGAATGTGCTGACAGCCGAAGAAATCCACTTGGCTACCCCCTTCTGCCCAGACGCGTGTAGCCGGTGGGCAGCAGGGGTCCTATGGCTCCCCTGAGCAGAGATTTGATGGGATAGAGGAAGTAAAGGTCGTGAAGGGAGAGAGTCCTAGACATTTCTTAAGCTGCCAGGATGGAGGGACTCTAGAGACCTGCCCTGCTTCGGGGTCCGGTTTTGGTCCGGGTTTATGAGGCGCAAACGAGCCTGTGCAGCTTGCAACACTGAGTCTTGCCGGGCCAGCAGAAGCCGGTCACGGGCGCCCCCCTGTGCCCTGTGGGGGAACTGCGGCCTCCCCATCCCAGGCTCCTCGCGGCCGGGGAGACGGCGCGAGCAGGGAGAAGGGTGGGCGGGGCCGCCCCGGCCTGAGACTGACACCCTGCCCTGCTGCTTCGTGTGCAGAGTGGTTCGAGTTCTCCCCCTACGAGGTGGGCCTGCAGAAGTATGGAGCCTTCATTCCCACCGAGCTCTTCGGCTCCGAGTTCTTCATGGGGCGACTGATGAGGAGGATCCCAGAGTCGCGGATATGCTACATGCTAGGTGACTCCTGGCTGGGGGAGGCCCCTGGGAACCCTGCCCCGTGCGGAACAGGCTCCGCGTTTGATTAGAGGAATGACGAGGAGACACGGTCTGTTCCCCCAGGATCATGTGCCAGGTGCTGGTGCTGGTTTGGGTTATCCCTTGGGCATGTGACCCTCCTGGCATTTGTCAGCATACCCTCATTCCAGGAGAGGCTCCGGAGCCTCCCAGCCTCCCAGACTGCCCTGATCTCCCTGTGACCCTGTGGGCCCAGAAGGACCTGACAGGGGCTCCTGGGTCACTGGGGAACAAAGGGGACTCTCCCAATGTCCTGGTCTCCAGTCGTCTCCCTGGTGTCTGTTCAGAACAAGACTGGGAGTTGCAGGCTGAGATGGAAGCTTCTGGAACTTCTACCCCCTTCTCCCTGGTTCCAGGAAGCAACATGCCTGTTTCCGGGGCTTGAACCAGCCCCTGGGATCCAAGGGGCCAGAGGAGACCTCAGGGTGAAGACAGAGTGTCTGGGGAAGCCTGGCCCAGCTCCCAACACTATGTTCCCTGGTCCTCCAGAAGCCAGGCCCACTGAGTGCAGGGGCCTGACTGTGATGTCCACTCGTAGAGTTCTCCCCTTCAGAGCCCAAAGTACATCTGTCAAAGGGCAACCGCAAAAAACGGACCCATTTTTACAGCCTCAACAACAGTTATGCCCTTATTTAAACTAGTTGTCTGCCTCCCCCTCCCTTCCATCTATCCCAAATCCAACCCATCCCAGAAAGTCCCACTTAAGCTCCATTTCTTCTGGGAAGTCAACCCCGAAGCCCACAGCCCCCAGCAGCCTCTCCTTCCTCTGAACACCTGTGCTGTTGAGCATGTGGCTCAGAGATCTGTAGGTGAGACACTCGGACTTGAACTCTGGTTCCTCATTTGTTAGCTGTGCAAAGTAGGCCAAATTACCTAACCTTCCTGAGCTTCAGTGTTCTCATCTGTAAACTGGGCTTAAGAGTAAAACCAACCTTACGGAGGATTCAAATGGGTCAATGTATGTGAAAGATTTCACATGAGTATTATTATTACTGTGTTGCATTTTTTAAATCATAATAAGAGATGGTGTTACATTTATTGAGTGCTCACCATGTGCCAGGCGCTGTCCTAAACTAGTGTGTTAACTGATGCAAGGGGTGATTTCTGGACTTGAACTTGAAGCCTGCACTTGTCAGCATTAAGTCTCTCCTGGGGCTGTGCCTTATATGCCTTCATACCCTCTTCCAGTTCCAAGAGGAGAGTGGAGGAGAGCTGAGTCACTTATGTCGAGCTGCACTGTGGGGAGAGGGAAATGAAAGCCCGTCCCACTCCCTGAGCAGCTTGACTTGGAGGGGGCATCGAGTCCAAGGCAGAATCAATCAGTATTTGGGTGGGCCTGGAGGCTCTTGGGCACAGCAGCTCACCGCTGATCCTGCTCCCTAGGTCTGTGGAGCAGCATCTTCTCCCTGAACCTGCTCGATGCCTGGAATTTGTCCCACACCTCGGAGGAGTTTTTCCACAGGTGGACAAGGGAGAGAGTGCATGATATCGGTGGGTGACCCACTGGCTTCCCCTCCTGGTTGGGCGATGGCAGGGTGGGGAAGGTGGATCAGCAACTGAGGAGCAGTCCACCTGCCAGGTGTTTCAACCTCATCCCTATGGCCCATGGAAATAGGAGGGCAGCTAGGGGGTCTTCCCTGCCTGGAAAGGAGGGTGGTTGCATTTGGATACACCTTTGCCAGCTCTGGCCTGGCCCGGGGGAGTGGATGCACCATGTGGTAGGCTTGGAAGAGCTGCACGGTGCCCAGGAGAGCTGCAGAGGGTGGGGATCTATGAATGCAGTTAAAGGTCACCCTTCTGGACTCTCTGTCTTCTCTGGAACCCCTCCTTTCCTGTCACCCCACTCCTTCTCCTCTACCCTGCCCCTGTTCTATGTCTCTCCCCTGGGTCCTCCTGGCTCCGAGAACTAGACAAGGAAGGTGTGCACTGCACTTACAGGCTGACCCCTGGGTGCAGGGCAACCATGGGGTGCTTCACCTGGGCAATCTGGGGACTCCAGCTCTGTAACCTGTCCTCCATCCACCCCCCTCCCCTGCAGAAGATGAGCCACTCCTACCTGAAATCCCCAAATGTGATGCCAACATGCTGGACACCACGGTGGTGATGCCAGGGTCATGGCTGTCCAATACTTTCCGCAACATCCTCACCTCCCGGGCCTTTTTGTCTGAGTTCCACAACTTCCTGCTGGGGCTGCAGATGCACACCGACTACTACCAGAATGGCCAGTTCTCCACGTGGAAGGGTAACCTTACCTGCTGCCCCTTGAGGCCTACCTCTGTTTAGAGGAAGGGGAAGTGGATGTGGAGGGAGAAAGGATGAGAAAACTCCTCTGCCCATGTTCATTGGGCCCAAGTGGCAGACTCTCCCCATAGTGTATTCTACATCTGGTGAAGCCTTGAACAACAGGTGGAGTGGTGGTGTATTTAATTAATTGAATCTGTACAATGAGTCTATACAGCATCTGTATAACAATCCCAGCAGGTAGAAGTTGACCCCATTTTACAGTTGGGGAAATATGGGCCCTGACTTTCTACAGTTGTGTTCTGGGGACACCTTTTTTCTTTTTCTTCATTTTAAAAAAAATGTATTTATTTTATTTTATTTATTTTTGGCTGCGTCGGGTCTTCGTTGCTGTGTGCGGGTTTTCTCTAGTTGCGGCAAGTGAGGGCTACTCTTCGTTGCGGTGCGCGGGCCTCCTGTTGCAGTGGCTTCTCTCGCGGCAGAGCACGGGCTCTAGGCATGCGGGCTTCTGTAGTTATGGCGTGTGGGCTCAGTAGTTGTGACGCACAGGTTTAGTTGCTCCGCGGCATGCGGGATCTTCCCGGACCAGGGCGCAAACCCGTGTCCCCTGCATTGGCAGGCGGATTCTTAACCACTGCACCACCAGGGAAGCCCCTGGGGACACGTTTTAATGTAAGTGCTGCCCCCGGAGTTGGGCAGGAACGGCCCAGCCCAGGCTCCTCCAAATGGTGAGTGGCAGAGCTGGCTCTTAAACTGTGGTCTTGCAGCTTCAACTCAAGACTTCGTCCCTACCCTGCTGAGGATCTAAATTTGACTTTCCACCATCTTTGGTATTTTACTTGGCCACAGCCTGCAATGGCTGCTTGAGCCTAGGCTAATGATCTTTGTCCTCACTATCTGGGGCAGAAAAGGCAGCTGGCTCTGGGCCCACGGTCTGCACTAATTTATAGGATAGTCTTAAGCCCCTGCTGCACCACAAATTATGGGGCTGAGCCTTAGTGGGCTTTCTGTGCATGTTCCATAAAATACTTGCTAAACTCCCCAGATAATGCTGTTCTTCTTCAGCCTACCCAGGGGGACACTGGGACTCACCGGGTACGCTGGCCGAGGGGAGGGCTGGAGGCCAGGCTGAAGTGGATGAGCTCCGGGCAGGGCATCCCATCCCCACCAGGTGCCTCTGACCATCTGCTGAGATCAGGGCGCCAAGGAGTGAGGATAACCACAAGCCTTGACTTTCAGACTCGGTGCTAGATGGCTTCCCAAACAAGCTGACAGCGTCCGTGAACCACTTGTGCCTGCTGGACACTGCATTCGTCATCAACTCCAGCTACCCGCCCGTCCTCAGGCCGGAGAGAAAAGCTGACCTCATCATCCACCTCAATTACTGTGCTGGGTCCCAGACAAAGGCAAGTTTGGCAAAGAAAGGCTCCCGCCCCACTCCCCACAGGCTCCTAGACTTAGCATCGGAGAAGCTCAAGCCACCATCCCTGATGGAGGTTACACCTCCAAACCTCAGAGGCGTAGCCCGCTGGCCCGCATGCAATGGGTTTACTAGATTCACTGAGCTAATTCCAATTTTATTCTTACATTTGAGCATTTCCCATATTTGGCAATTCTTTAGCTGCAAAATAAAAAAGAGTTTAAAAAATAACCTTAGGGCTTCCCTGGTGGCACAGTGGTGAAGACTCTGCCTGCCAATTCAGGGGACACGGGTTCGAGCCCTTGTCCGGGAAGAACCCACATGCCGCGGAGCAACTAAGCCCATGCACTACAACTACCGAGCCCGTGCTCTAGAGGCCACGAGCCACAACTGCTGAGCCCGCAAGCCACAACTACTGAGCCCGCGTGCCACAACTACTGAAGCCCGTGTGCCTAGAGCCCGTGCTCTGTAACAAGAGAAGCCACTGAAGTGAGAAGCCCGCACATAGCAACGAAGACCCAATGCAGCCAAAAATAAATAAATTAATTAATTAATTAAAAAAATAATAATAACCTTAATAGAACCCAGTCAATTGTAAAGTTTTGTACCACTTCAGGAGCTTGTAATGTCCTATGTTCAAAGTGATCACATGGTCTCCCCACTACCAGGAAGTATGAGCCTCCATGTAATTACACCAAAGAGTTAGGACCAGAGATTTTTATTTATTTTAATTTATTTCCTTTTGAAAAGTTCTGGATTTTCAAGGGAAAGAAACTGTTTTTTGGTCTACTTTATTTATTTTATTATTATTTTTCATACAGCAGGTTCTTATTAGTCATCAATTTTATACACATCAGTGTATACATGTCAATCCCAATCGCCCAATTCAGCACACTACCATCCCCAACCCCCTGGGGTTTTCCCCCATTGGTGTCCATAGGTTTGTTCTCTACATCTGTGTCTCAACTTCTCTCATGCAAACTGGTTCATCTGTACCATTTTTCTAGGTTCCACATACATGCATTAATATACGATATTTGCTTTTCTCTTTCTGACTTACTTCACTCTGTATGACAGTCTCTAGAGCCATCCACGTCTCAACAAATGACTCAGTTTTGTTCCTTTTTATGGCTGAGTAATATTCCATTGTATGTATGTACCACATCTTCTTTATCCGTTCGTCTGTCAATGGGCATTTAGGTTGCTTCCATGACCTGGCTATTGTAAATAGTGCTGCAATGAACATTGGGGTGCATGTGTCTTTTTAAATTATGGTTTTCTCTGGGTATATGCCCAGTAGTGGGATTGCTGGGTCATATGGTAATTCTATTTTTAGTTTTTTAAAGAACCTCCATAATGTTCTCCATAGTGGCCATATCAATTTACATTCCCACCAACAGTGCAAGAGGGTTCCCTTTTCTCCACACCCTCTCCAGCATTTGTTGTTTGTAGGTTTTCTGATGATGCCCATTCTAACTGGTGTGAGGTGATACCTCATTGTAGTTTTGATTTGCATTTCTCTAGTTATTAGTGATGTTGTTGAGCATCTTTTCATGTGCTTCTTGGCCATCTGTATGTCTTCTTTGGAGAAATGTCTATTTAGGTCTTCTGCCCATTTTTGGATTGGGTTGTTTGTTTCTTTAATATTGAGCTGCATTAGCTGTTTATATATTTTGGAGATTAATCCTTTGTCCATTGATTCGTTTGCAAATATTTTCTCCCATTCTGAGGGTTGTCTTTTCGTCTTGTTTATGGTTTCCTTTGCTGTGCAAAAGCTTTGAAGTTTCATTAGGTCCCATTTGTTTACTTTTGTTTTTATTTCCAGTACTCTAGGAGGTAGATCAAAAAAGATCTTGCTGTGATTTATGTCAAAGAGTGTTCTTCCTATGTTTTCCTCTAAGAGTTTTATAGTGTCCGGTCTTACATTTAGGTCTCGAATCCATTTTGAGTTTATTTTTGTGTATGGTGTTAGAGTGTTCTAATTTCATTCTTTTACATGTAGCTGTCCAGTTTTCCCAGCACCACTTATTGAAGAGACTGTCTTTTCTCCATTGTATATCTTTGTCTCCTTTGTCATAGATTAGTTGAACATAGGTGCATGGGTTTATCTCTGGGCTTCCTATCTTGTCCATTGATCTATGTTTCTGTTTTTGTGCCAGTACCATATTGTCTTGATTATTGTAGTTTTGTAGTATAGTCTGAAGTCCGGGAGTCTGATTCCTCCAGCTCCGTTTTTTCCCCTCCAGAGTGCTTTGGCTATTCGGGGTCTTTTGTGTCTCCATACAAATTTTAAGATGATTTGTTCTAGTTCTGTACAAAATGCCATTGCTAATTTGATAGGGATTGCATTGAATCTGTAGATTGCTTTGGGTAGTATAGTCATTTTCACAATATTGATTCTTCCAATCCAAGAACATGGTATATCTCTCCATCTGTTAGTATCATCTTTAATTTCTTTCATCAGTGTCTTATAGTTTTCTGCATACAGGTCTTTTGTCTCCCTAGGTAGGTTTATTCCTAGGTATTTTATTCTTTTTGTTGCAGTGGTAAATGAGAGTGTTTCCTTAATTTGTCTTCAGATTTTTCATTAGTGTATAGGAATGCAAGAGATTTCTGTGCATTAATTTTGTATCCTGCAACTTTACCAAATTCATTGATTCGCTCTACTAGCTTTCTGGTGGCATTTTTAGGATTCTCTTTGTATAGTATCATGTCATCTGCAAACAGTGACAGTTTTACTTCTTCTTTTCCAATTTGTATTCCTTTTATTTCTTTTTCTTCTCTGATGCCATGGCTAGAACTTCCAAAACTATGTTGAATAATAGTGGTGAGAGTGGATACCCTTGTCTTATTCCTGATCTTAGAGAAAATGCTTTCAGTTTTTCACCATTGACAATGATGTTTGCTGTGGGTTTGTTGTATATGGCCTTTATTATGTTGAGGTAGGTTCCCTCTATGCCCACGTTCTGGAGAGTTTTTTTCATAAATTGGTATTGAGTTTTGTCACAAGCTTTTTCTGCACCTATTGAGATGATCATACGGTTTTTATTCTTCAATTTGTTAATATGGTGTATAACATTGATTGATTTCCGTATATTGAAGAATCTTTACATCCCTGGGATAAATCCCACTGGATCGTGGTGTATGATCCTTTTAATGTGTTGTTGGATTCTGTTTGCTGGTATTTTGTTGAGGATTTTTGCATCTATATTCATTAGTGATATTGGTCTATAATTTTCTTTTTTTGTAGTATCTTTGTCTGGTTTTGGTATCAGGGTGATGGTGGCCTCATAGAATGAGTTTGGGAGTGTTCCTTCCTCTGCAATTTTTGGAAGAGTTTGAGAAGGATGGGTGTTAGCTCTTCTCTAAATGTTTGATAGAATTCACCTGTGAAGCCACCTGGTCCTGAACTTTTGTTTGTTGGAAGATTTTTAATCACAGTTTCAATTTCATTACTTGTGATTGGTCTGTTCTTATTTTCTATTTCTTCCGGGTTCAGTATTGGAAGGTTATACCTTTCTAAGAATTTGCCCATTTCTTCCATGTTGTCCATTTTATTGGCATAGAGTTGCTTGTAGTAGTCTCTTAGGGTGCTTTGTATTTCTGCAGTGTCTGTTGTAACTTCTCCTTTTTCATTTCTAATTTTATTGATTTGAGTCCTCTCCCTATTTTTCTTGATGAGTCTGGCTAATGGTTTATCAATTTTGTTTATCTTCTCAAAGAACCAGCTTTTAGTTTTATTGATCTTTGCTATTGTTTTCTTTGTTTCTATTTCATTTATTTCTGCTCTGATCTTTATGATTTCTTTCCTTCTGCTAACTTTGGGTTTTGTTTGTTTTCTTTCTCTAGTTCCTTTAGGTGTAATGTTAGATTGTTTACTTGAGATTTTTCTTGTTTCTTGAGGTAGGCTTGTATAGCTATAAACTTCCCTCTTAGAACTCCTTTTGCTGCATCCCATAGGTTTTGGATCATCGTGTTTTCATTGTCATTTGTCTCTAGGTATTTTTTGATTTCCTCTTTGATTTCTTCAGTGATGTCTTGGTTATTTAGTAACGTATTGTTTAGCCTCCATGTGTTTGTGTTTTTTACGTTTTTTCCCCTGTAATTCATTTCTAATCTCATAGCATTGTGGTCAGAAAAGATGCTTGATATAATTTCAATTTTCTCAGATTTACTGAGGCTTGAGTTGTGACCCAAGATGTGATCTATCCTGGAGAATGTTCCATGAGCACTTGAGAAGAAAGTGTAATCTGCTGTTTTTGGATGGAATGTCCTATAAATATCAATTAAGTCCATCTTGTTTAATGTATCATTTAAAGCTTGTGTTTCCTTATTTATTTTCATTTTGGATGATCTGTCCATTGGTGTAAGTGAGGTGTTAAAGTCCCCCACTAATATTGTGTTACTGTCGATTTCCTCTTTTATAGCTGTTAGCAGTTGCCTTATGTATTGAGGTGCTCCTATGTTGGGTGCATATATATTTATAATTGTTATATCTTCTTCTTGGATTGATCCCTTGATCATTATGTAGTGTCCTTCTTTGTCTCTTGTAACATTCTTTAAAGTCTATTTTATCTGATATGAGTATAGCTAATCCAGCTTTCTTTTGATTTCCATTTTCATGGAATATCTTTTTCCATCCCCTCACTTTCAGTCTGTATGTGTCCCTAGGTCTGAAGTGGGTCTCTTGTAGACAGCATATATATGGGTGTTGTTTTTGTATTCATTCAGCAAGCCTGTGTCTTTTGGTTGGAGCATTTAATCCATTCACGTTGAAGGTAATTATTGATATGTATGTCCCTATGACCATTTTCTTAATTGTTTTGGGTTTGTTTTTGTAGGTCCTTTTCTTCTCTTGTGTTTCCCACTTAGAGAAGTTCTTTTAGCATTTGTTGTAGAGCTGGTTTGGTGGTGCTGAATTCTCTTAGCTTTTGCTTGTCTGTAAATCTTTTGATTTCTCCATCAAATCTGAATGAGATCCTTGCTGAGTTGAGTAATCTTGGTTGTAGGTTCTTCCCTTTCATCACTTTAAGTATATCATGCCACTCCCTTCTGGCTTGTAGAGTTTCTGCTGAGAAATCAGCTGTTAACCTTATGGGAGTTCCCTTGTATGTTATTTGTTGTTTTTCCTTTGCTGCTTTCAATAATTTTTCTTTGTCTTTAATTTTTGCCAATTTGATTACTACGTGTCTCGGTGTGTTTCTCCTTGGGTTTATCCTGTATGGGACTCGCTGTGCTTCCTGGACTTCGGTGGCTACTTCCTTTCCCATGTTACGGAAGTTTTTGACTATAATCTCTTCAAATATTTTCCCTGGTCCTTTCTCTCTGTCTTCTCCTCTGGGACCCCTATAATGCGAATGTTGTTGCGTTTAATGTTGTCCCAGAGGTCTCTTAGGTTGTCTTCATTTCTTTTCGTGCTTTTTTCTTTATTCTGTTCTGCAGCATTGAATTCCACCATTGTCTTCCAGGTCGCTTTTCTGTTCTTCTGCCTCAGTTATTCTGCTATTGATTCCTTCTAGTGTAGTTTTCATTTCAGTTATTGTGTTGTTCATCTGTTTGTTTGTTCTTTAATTCTTCTAGGTCTTTGTTAAACATTTCTTGCACCTTCTTGATCTTTGCCTCCATTCTCTTTCCAAGGTCCTGGATCATCTTCACTATCATTATTCTGAATTCTTTTTCTGGAAGGTTGCCTATCTCCACTTCATTTAGTTGTTTTTCTGGGGTTTTATCTTGTTCCTTCATCTGGTACATAGCCCTCTGCCTTTTCATCTTGTCTGTCTTTCTGTGAATGCGGTTTTTGTTCCACAGGCTGCAGGATTGTAATTCTTCTTGCTTCTGCTGTCTGCCTTCTGGTGGATGAGGCTATCTAAGGGACTTGTGTAAGTTTCCTGATGGGAGGGGCTGGTGGTGGGTAGAGCTGATGTTGCTTTGGTGGGCAGAGCTCAGTAAAACTTTAATCCGCTTGACTGTTGATGGGTGGGGCTGGGTTCCCTCCCTCTTGGTTGTTTGGCCTGAGGCAACCCAACACTGGAGCATACCTGGGCTCTTTTGTGGGGCTAAGGACAGACTCTGGGAGGGCTCATGCCAAGTATTACTTCCCAGAACTTCTGCTGCCAGTGTCCTTGTCCCCACGGTGAGCCACAGCCACCACCCCTCCCGCCTCTGCAGGAGACCCTCCAACACTAGCAGGTAGGTCTGGTTTAGTCTCCCCTGGGGTCACTGCTCCCTCCCCTGGGTCCTGATGCACACACTGCTTTGTGTGTGCCCTCCAAGAGTGGAGTCTCTGATCCCCCCAGCCCTGTGGAAGTCCTGCAATCAATTCCCACTAGGCTTCGAAGTCTGATTCTCTAGGAATTCCTCCTCCTGTTGCCAGATCCCCAGGTTGGGAAGCCTGATGTAGGGCTCAGAACCTTCACTCCAGTGGGTGGACTTCTGTGGTATAAGTGTTCTCCAGTCTGTGAGTCACCCACCCAGCAGTTAAGGGATTTGATTTTACTGTGATTGCACCCCTCCTGCCATCTCATTGTGGCTTCTCCTTTGTCTTTGGATGTCGGGTATCTTTTTTGGTGAGTTCCAGTGTCTTCCTGTCAATGATTGTCCAGCAGCTAGTTGTGATTCTGGTGTTCTCGCAAGAGGGAGTGAGAGCACATCCTTCTACTCTGCCATCTTGGTTCCTCTCCCTGGTCTACTTTAATACAGTCCTATCCTGAGGCCAGGGAAAGGGGAGTATGGACAGATGACAAGGATGACACCAATGATAATGACCTAAGTTTGTAAACAAGGGACAACATGCTTTCCTACACATGATCTCCCTTGATCCTTACACCAGCTCTTTGAGGTAGATGGCACAACTGCTATTATTCCTGTTATAGGTGAGGAAGGTTAGGCACAGAGAGGGTAAATGGCTTGCTTAAGATCGCACAGCTAGTGAGCTTAGAACGGGGAAGAACTAAGGGGATTCTGATACTCCAAGTCTGCTGCTTTTTCTGTTACATCCTGTTTATAAAGATGCCCTTTCAGAGTCCTTTCTGGCCCTGTCACGTTCCAAAGCCCATGAGTGTCCTGCAGGAGCCTGGCCAGCCATGGCTGTCACCCTCTTAGGGAGCCAGCCACATCTCCAGGTCTGTGGGTGAAGCATCATCAGAAGGGCTTCTGTCCAATTTACTTGGGGAAGGAGCTTGCAGTTGGACACACACCAACCTACTGCCCCTGGCTCTTCATCCGGATCCAGGTTTGTCCTAAAAAGAGCACACATAGGCAGAGCAGTTGGAGACCTGAGTTGTTAGCTGGGGAAATCAGAAAGCTGGACCTAAGAATTCTGTGTTTCTTGCCCACCCTCACCCCTCCTGATACTCAAACATGTCCTCCTGTGATGTTCCAGCCCATGAAACAAACCTGCAAGTACTGCACCGAGCAGAACATCCCCTTCCCCAAATATGAGGTGCAGGAGGAGGAGGATAACCTCAAGGAGTGCTACCTGATGGAGAGCTCCCAGGAGCCCGATGCCCCCACTGTGATTTTCTTCCCACTCATCAGCGACACCTTCCAAAAGTACAAGGCCCCAGGTAAGCCGCCGGGAGCTCAGGTCGCACCCCAACTGGTCTTGGACGGAGAGCTCCTGTTCTTAGACATGTGCAGTCTCCTGACAGCACTAATGGGAAAGCCTGGCATAGCTCCTGTCTGAGCCCAGCTTGGCTTCGGCGAGAAAGAACAGCCCCCCATGCCCCCGTGCGCCGGCGATGTCAAGCTCTACTCTTTCAGTCATTCACAGCCTGGCGCTGTGCGGTGCCAGGGAGGTCCTGAGATGGGCAAGCTATGTCCCTCGCCCTGGTGGGCTAGGAGGTGTGCGTGCGCATCTGTGTGTGTGAGTGTGCACATGGGCACGTTTTATTGTGGGTGTGCAGGGGTGGGCCTCAGGGAGAGGGGCAGAAACAAACCATTACAACCTCACGTGATAAGGGTCTACAGCAAGTCCTTCTGCTCCTCCAGGTGTGGAGCGAAGCCCCGAGGAGCTGGAGCAGGGCCAGGTTGACATCTATGGTCCCAAATCTCCCTACGCCACCAAGGAGCTGACGTACACAGAGGCCGCCTTCGACAAGCTGGTGAAGCTCTCCGAATATAACATCCTGAATAACAAGGACAAGCTCCTTCAGGCCTTGCGACTAGCAGTAGAGAAGAAGAAACGCCTGAAGAGCCAGTGTCCCCCTAAAGTCCCAGGACACCCGTAAAGAGTCCCCCCTAAAGTCCCAGGACAGTCCTGTGTCTGCTTCTAGCATCAGAGGTGCAGAACCCAGGGCTGACCGGCCCTCAGAGCCACCTCCGCTGCCTAGCAAGGGCTGCAGGCAGGCTGGCCTGGGCTTTCTATCAAAAAAATTAAAATTAAAAAAAAAAAGGTTGAAGGAGAAAGAGAAAGAGACAAAGGAAAATAACAAGGGGATGTAATGGGGCTTTATACCCACTGGAATTTTTTTTTAAACATCTTTATTGGAGTATAATTGCTTTACACTGTTGTGTTAGTTGCTGCTGTATAACAAAGTAAATCAGCTATATGTGTACATATATCCCCATATCCTCTCCCTCTTGCATCTCCCTCCCACCCTCCCTATCCCACCCCTCTAGGTGGTCACAAAGTACGGAGCTGATTTCCCTGTGCTATGCAGCTGCTACTCACTAGCTATCTATTTTACATTTGGTAGTGTATATATGTCCATGCCACTCTCTCACTTCGTCCCAGTGTCCTCAAGTCCATTCTCTATGTCTGGGTCTTTATTCCTGTCCTGCCCCTAGGTTCATCAGAACCTTTTTTTTTTTTTTTTTAGATTCCATATATATGTGTTAGCATACATGTATATTTTGTTTTTCTCTTCCTGACTTACTTCACTCTGTATGACGGACTCTAGGTCCATCCACCTCACTACAAATAGTTCAATTTCATTTCCTTTTATGGCTGAGTAATATTCCATTGTATATATCTGCCACATCTTCTTTATCCATTTGTCTGTTGATAGACACTTAGGTTGCTTCTGTGTCCTGGCTATTGTACATCGTGCTACGATGAATATTGTGGTACATGTCTCTTTGAATTATGGTTTTCTCAGGGTATATGCCCAGTAGTATACCCACTGGAATGTTTTTTAAACCTTCCCTGCAGGGAAGGGGATCCAAGAGCCACAGGCTCCCACACATGCCTGAAGTGTGGAGAATAATAGCATGGCCCAATTTTATTTATATAAGAGGCTGGTTCCCCAGAAACCTCGGATTCGGAGCTGGAACTCAAAGCCCTCCCCTCACTACTCCTCTCTGCTCAGGAAATGCACAAGAGGACCTGAGAAGCATTCTGGGTTCTCTGGAAAAATGCTTTTTCATTTTTTTTATTTCTGAAGGTGGTCTTTATTTTTTTTAATTTTTTAACATCTTTATTGGAGTATAATTGCTTTACAATGGTGTGTTAGTTTCTGCTTTATAACAAGGTGAATCAGCTATACATATACATATACATATATCCCCATATCTCCTCCCTCTTGCGTCTCCCTCCCACCCTCCCTATCCCACTCCTCTAGGTGGTCACAAAGCACAGAGCTGATCTCCCTGTGCTATGCGGCTGCTTCCCACTAGCTGTCTGTTTTACATTTGGCATTTGGTAATGTATATATGTCCATGCTACTCTCTCACTTCGTCCCAGCTTACCCTTCCCCCTCCCCGTGTCCTCAAGTCCATTCTCTATGTCTGCATCTTTATTGCCATCCTGCCCATAGGTTCTTTGTAACCATTTTGTTGTTTTTTTTTTTTTTAGATTCCATATATATGTGTTAGCATACGGTGTTTTTCTCTTTCTGACCTCAAATGCTTTTTTAAATTTAATGCAATTGTATTCTTGTGATTTTTATAGGCAATTGTATTTTGTGATTTTTATTTTTATGAATCAGCTTATTACTAGGAAGCATAATGCTTGAAGATCTAGATGGAGCACTAGAGACATCCTGGTCTCTTCAACAACAAACACAAACAGGTGATGGGGTTTCAGCAGCCCCTCTGCAACCACTTAAAGGCCGAGGACAAGTGATCCCTTTGATCCCCACTGGGCAGCCTCGACTGAGCATCCAGCTCTGGCGAAATGCCAGGCAAAGCCCAAGTCTGCAGCTCCAGTTCACCAAACAAGGATCTGGGATGCAGCTCTGGGACGTCTGGGCAGGTACCTGAGGCATCAGGTGAGTGATGCTGCCTGGTGCCACCACTCCACAGGGCCACCACTCGCTGACCAACCTGCTCCAGAGGCACTTCTCCAACCCTAACCCTCCTCTCTGGTTTCCAGATGGTATTACTTATTTCTAAGCGGCATTTCTCTGATTTATCATGTAAACACCATGGCCAGAACATCCCAACTCTTGAAGAGTCACCCTGAGATAACAAAACTGGAAAGGATCAACCCAGAAAGGACTAGGTTAACCCTGAGGGAAATGCTCATCTTTGGAGATGGTTTCCAGATGAATCTCTGGGAAAGCCCTGGGACACAGAAGCTCAAAGTATCCACATCTCCCATCAGGCTCCCATCCACATCTCCAATGCAGGGGACACAGGTTCGAGCCCTGGTCTGGGAAGATCCCACATGCGCGGAGCAACTAAGCCCATGCGCCACAACTGCTGAGCCCACGTGCCACAACTACTGAAGCCCACGTGCCTAGAGCCCCTGCTCCACAAGAGAAACCACCGCAATGAGAAGCACACGCACCACAACGAAGAGTAGCCCCCCGCTCTCCACAGCTAGACAAAGCCCTTGCACAGCAGTGAAGACCCAATGCAGCCAAAAATAAATAAATAAATTTATTTTTTTAAAAAAGGAGAGAAATGTGTAACCTGAGCCATTGAGATGCCTGTGCTGATGGAAGGCGTGACCAGAAAGGCATGTGGTCTACATGAAGCCCAGCAAACCTGGAAGACGTGGCCCTCTCTCTGGGCCACCATGTTCCCTAAGCAGTCCTTTGGATGTTAGGAGATGTGTGGTGACAGGTGTCAAAAGTTTACCAAAATTGTCCTCTGATTTACATCCTTGCTACCCAAAGTGTGGTGGGGAATGAGTTAGAAATGCAGAATCTCAGGCCGCACCCCAGCCATACTGAATTCAGAATCTGCATTTTAAGGAGATTTTCACCTCCTCTCCACTGCCTTCAGGTGATGCTTATGCATATTAAAGTCTGAGAGGAGAGGGTTTATGGCATGCTCACTCATAAGCTGGAAAGCATGAATCCATCACTTCCCCTGAGCCACCGATAAACTGTGCTCCTGGACCTGCAAAGCTGGTCCCCACCCAAAGAATGCTGACTTGGGACCCCACCCTGCTCCAGCACCAGAGCAGCCAGCTGCCTCCACTTGGCCATCTTTTCTTTCCATCTGCAAGAAACAGGTTCTCCTAAAATGATCAGAGTGAGCCGCTGGGTAAGACCTGGGTGTTTATTGTAAGGTGAAGGCAGCCCTGCCTTGGATTCATCAAAGTATGTAAAACGAGGTTTATAAAATCATTGTATTTTTTGAGCACAGAATAAACTGGCCATGTGGGTAAATGCTGTTGACTCATCAGCCTTCATCATCTGGTGCTGCAAACCCTGCATAACTCCTGCCCTCATCCCTGCCTGGGCTTCCCACACGCACTGCCAGAGGTGTGAGAAGGCTGTTTTCGTCCCAGCCCTCCTCTCCTCCCGCAGGGGTTCCCCCTTTCTTGTGTGGTGGGGTGCCCCTCTGTTTTTGTGAAGCCGCGGCAGCGACTAGTGGAGCACCAGCCCTTGCTGACTTACGCTGTTTGAAGCTCAGATGGTTTTCACGAAGCACTGATTGATGGAGAGGAAAGAAGGGCGGCCAGCATCAGCCTAGCACCTACCTGATATACAGCAGTCTGTGAACAGCCTCTGCTTTCCAGGAACTTAGATTTGGGTTGGGGGGTAAAACATGAAAAGATTTGTATACAGACTCGAGAAGTTAAATAGTGACTTAGCTTCTAAAACAGTGCTGGCAGTGTCACAGAGCAGGGGATGAGTAAGGGCCACACAAGGGATAAGGACAAAGTGTCATCAGCTCCGAGAAGGGCAAGAGCATAGGGTCCTGGGGAGGACAGGGAGGCTCCCGCCTCAGGTTCCGTGCTCTCCGCCTATAACATGATTTAATAGAAAAATTAAATAAAACTCCTTTCTCCCCCAATGTCCCTCCCTCCCTGTCTCCCCTTTCCTTCCTGAGAGCAGGCAGCACACCACACTGCCACACAGCCCAGTCACCCTGCCCCACAGTGGATGTTTTCTGCCCTTATGTCTCCATGAAAACACTTCTCCCCGAGGTCACCAATGCCCTCCTAATTGCCAATACACTGAGCCAAATGGCACCAGCCCTTTACAGGCCTTATCTTACTCGATTGTTCACCGCCTTTGGCCCCGCAGACCACTCCCTCCTTCCTGAAACCCTCCCTTCCCATGACTTCCTTGCCAACAGCAAGCAGTTCAATTCAGTTCCGCTTGCAAATATTTATTGCCTTCCCACTACGTGCCAGTCACTGCTCTAGGCACTGGGACAACAAAAAAAAAGGATGAACAATTGACCCCACACTTCAAGGAGCTTCCTTCTGGTCCCATGCAGGAGACCTCCATGGAAACAGAGGCTTGCAATACAAAGAGGAAGTTCCATATTAGCTGTGTACACAGGGGCACACGTTAGGGGCTGCCAACCCAGCCCTAGAGGGAAGGGGCCACATGTGCTTGGACATTTTCAAGCCTCTTCCCTGGCTTCACCTCCCCTCTCTCCTTTAACTGCTAGTATTCCTTGAGGCTCTTTGCTTAGCTCTCCCCCCTTCTCACTCTATACTCTCCTTAAGCAATCTCATCTACACCCAGGTCTTCTACTACTGCTTCTATTTTGAAAACTTGCAACCCTTTAGTTCTAGCCAAGGTAATGTCCTAAGTTCTTGATTCATGTATTCAAATTCTATATCAGTTAACATTGCTTTTGCTACATACTCAAAAAGGATCTAAAGAGGCTTAAACAAAACAGAAGAAGTTTATTTTTCTATTTCTTATCAGAGACCCAGGCTCCTTTCAGCTCTTGCTTCTGCCATCCTCAAGTTTTCCTTCTGGTCCAATATGGCTGTTGGAGCTCCACCCATCATGCCCACATTCCAGGCAGCAGGAAGGATAAAGGAGTCTCAGCATATTTCAGGTAGCATAATGTTTTCGAGGTTCATTGAGATTGTGACCTAGGACAGAATTTCCTTCCTTTTTACGGCTGAGTAATATTTCATTGTATGTATACACACATATTTTGTTTATCCATTCATCCATCAATCGACACTTAGGTTGCTTCCACCTCTTGACTATTGTGAGTGGAGCTGCTATGAACATGAGTATGCAAATATGTCTTAGAGACCCTATCTTCAATTCTTTTGGATATATACCCCAAAATGGGATTGCTGGATAATATGGTACTTCTGTCTTTAATTGTCTGAGGAACTGCCATACTGTTTGCCATAGCAATTACATGGATTCACTTCTGTAATCTGCTTTTTTCCACTTAAAAATATATTCTGAGCATTTTCTCAGGTCATTAATACTCATCTTATATAACAGTTTTCAGAGACTGCATAGGAATCCATCATCTGCTTAACTAGTCCTTCATGGGGGGACAACTAGTCACAGCTTTTCACTATTATAAATGATATGCTGATAGACATTCCTTTGATAAATCTTTACATTCATTATTCCCTCAGGATAAAATTCCTGAGAAGTGTGAGCATTTCTAACAACTAGTAAAGGTACAATTGACATACAATAAACTGCACATATTTAAACTACACAATTTGTTGAGTTTCAACAGATATATCCAACTGTCAACCATAACCACAATCAAGGTAATGAGTAAATCCTTCAGGCCAACAAAAGTCTTCTTCTTCTAATGCCCTTTGTAATCCTTCCCTCTGCTCCGCCCGTGCTGGGTCATGTGGTAGGTGTATGCTTCACTTTTTAAGACACTGCCAAACTGTTTTCCAAAGTGGATGTACCATTTTACATGCCACTGGCAAATGAATGAGGGTTCCAGTTGTTCCACATCCTCACCAACAACTGGTATAATCAGACTTAATTTCAGGCATTCTAATAGGTATATAACAGTATCTTGGTGTGTTTTTTTCTTCCCCCTGCGCCACCTAGCTTGCGGAATCTTAGTTCCCTGACCAGGGGTTGAACCCAGGCCACGGCAGTGAAAGCGCTGAGTCCTAACCACTGGACCACCAGGGAACTCCCTGTCTTCTTGATATTGAGATTTAAGAGGTCTTTATATATTCTGGATACAAGTCCTTTATCAGATATGTAATTTGCAAATGTATTCTCCTAGTCTGTGATTTGTCTTTTCATTCTCTTTACAGTATCTTTCAAAGGCCAGGAGTTCTTAATTTTGATCAAGTCCAATTTATCAATTTTTTTTCTTTTATGGATCATGCTTTTAGTATCATCTAAGAAATCTTTCCCTACATAAGGTCACAAAGGTTTTCTGCTATGTTTTTGTCTAGAAGTTTTATAACTTTAAGTCTTACATTTGTTTATAATCATTTTGAGATAATTTTTACATATAGTACAAGGTAGAGATCAAAGTTCATTTTTTCACATATGGATGTCCAACTGTTCTAGCATTATTGGTTGAAAAGAATTTCCTTTATCCATTGAACTGCCTTTGCACTTTGTCAAAAATCAATTGACCATGTATGTGTGGGTCTATTTCTAGACTCTATTTTGTTCTTTTGATATATTAGTCTATCTCTATACCAATACCATGCTGTCTTGATTTCTGTAGCTTTACAATGAGTTTTGAAATTAGGTAGTATGTTTTCCAACTTTGTTATTTTTCAAAGTTGTTCCAGTTATTTTAGGTCCTCTGCATTTACATGTGAATTTAGAATCAGCATGTCAATTAACAAAAATAAAAGCCTGCCGGGATTGCACTAAATCTATATATTTAATATTATATATATATTATATATATAATATTATATATATATTATATATATTGACATCTTAACAATATTGAGTCTTGTGAGCCACAAGCATGGTATATATCTCCATTTATTTAGACCTTCTTTATTTCTCCCAGAAATGCTTTGTAGTTCTCAGTGTATAGACCTTGCACATTTTTTAAATTAGGTTTATCCCTAAGTGTTTAATATTTTCAATGTTATTGCAAATGATATTGATTTTTTTTAACTTCATTGTCCAGTTATTCATTTCTAGTATATAAAAATACAGCAGGTTCTTGTCTTATACCCAGCAACCTTGCTAGGCTCACTTAGTTCTGCAAGCTTTTTTTGTAGATTCCATAGAATTTTCTACATAGATGATCATATTTTCTGCAAATCGAGTTTTACTTCTTCCTATCCAATCTAGATACCTTTTCTTTTACTTGCCTTATTGTAGTGACTAGAACCTCTAGTAGGATATTAAATAGAAGTGGTAAAATCAGACATCTTTACCCTGTTCCTGATTGTAGAGGGAAAGCTTTCAGTCATTTCACCTTAAGTATGATGTTGAGAAGCAGAAGTCTTGAATGTGCATTTTCAAGATTTTTGATAAGTATGGACTCCAGAGAAGTTCCAATTTACACCATCTCCAGCAATGTATGAAAAGGTACCTTTTCATACACCCTTGCCAACATTAGGCATCATCTTAGAAAAATAAAAGTCTGCCATTCTTAATGTTATCTCGTCACTTTAAATTTGTTTCTTTGATTATTAATGGAGATCAGCATCATTTAATGTTTACTAGCCAGTTGTATTAGTTTTTTTAGTTGTCTATGTCCTTTGCTCATTTGTCTAATGTGGTGTTCAGTTTATTCATTTCTTTCTTAATAACTTCATAGTAGCTTTTTAAAGTTCTAATGTCCTTAATTAAATATGTATATCACATATGTCTGTAATATTTTACCCAATTTGTCTTTTGCCCTTTACTTTTGTTTATGGATTTGTTTGGTTTTTTATATATACCATTTTTAATAGAATTTTTTTAGAGCAGTCTTAAATTCACAGCAAAATTGAGTATAAAGTACAGAGAGTTCCCATGTATCCCTTATCCTTGCAACACAGCCTTCCCACTATCAACATCCCACACTACCAACATCCTACACCAGAGTGTTACATATGTTACAATCAATGAACCTAACGTACACTGACACATGATTATCACCCTAAATCCACAGTTTACATTAGGGTTCCCTCTTGGTGTTATATATTCTATGGATTTGGACAAATGTATAATTATATGTATCCACAATTACATTATCACACAGAATAGTTTCACTGCCCTACAAACCTTCTGTGCCCTTCCTACTCATCCTTCCCTCCTCTCTAACCCCTGGCAACCACTGATCTTTTTACAGTCTCCATAGTTTTGCCTTTTCCAGAATGTCATACAGTTGCAATAATATAGTATGTAGACTTTTTAGACTGGCTTCTTTCACTTAGTAATATAGTTTTAAGTTTCCTCCACGTCTTTTCCTGGCTTGATAACTCATTTCTTTTTAGCTGAATAATATTTCATTGTCTAAACATACCACAGTTTACTTACCCATTCACCTCGTTAAGGACATCTTAGTTGCTTCCAAGTTTTGGCAATTATCAATAAAGCTGCTATAAACACTTGTGTGCAGTTCTCCTGTGGACATAAGTTTTCAACTCATTTGGGTAAATACCAAGGAGAGCAAATTCTGGATCACATGGCAAGAGTATGTTTATATGGGTTTGTTTGTATGTATTAAAAAAAATTGAAGCCTTTACTTTTTTGTTGACAAATCTATCAACTCTTTTTTTCATAATTTCTATCTTTGATTTTGATTAGAAAAGCTTTTCCCTTCCAAATTTTACAAATCTTCAGTAGCTTCTGAAGTAGTAGTTCTTCTTCTAGTAGGTCTATGGTTTCATTTTATTTTTACACTTCAATCTTTATTTTGACATGAGGCAGATATCTAACTACATTTTCCCTTGGCTTTCTTTTCACTTCCTTAGTCACACATAGCTCCATCTAAATACTTTATCCACACAACTCCAAAGGAATTCCCAATTTACAAACAAGAAAACTGAGGCAGAGAGACAACTCATTGCATTTAAGATCACATAGCCATTAATTTATATAGTCAGAATTCAAACCCAGGTCTTTTGATGCCAAATCCTGTTCTCTCCACCACATGGATCTGCTTGATCCATGAACAAGCAGATCCATCTCCTGGGGGCTTGTTAGAAATGCAGTCTTGGGTCCCATCCCATACCCACTGAATCAGACTGCATTGCTATCAAATGTGAGAAGTCTGTTGTGATCCTATTACCTCACATTTAGGATACATCAGAATCACCTGGGGGTAGTTGTTGAGCTCCAACCCTCTTCAGTATTTTAATTCAGTAGGTCTGGGGTGATGACCAGAAATCTGCATTTTTAACAAGTATCCCAGGTTATTCTTATGCAGGTGCCCCCCTCCACCACATTTGAGAAATGCTCTGAAACAACTGAGACATTTTAAAACTGTAACCTAGGACACCAAAAGTGATGGCTGATTATTTCTCCCAATCTCAATTTAGATGTATCTTTTTCACCTGAAAAAGAGACAGCTAGGCGGTAACAGTCTTTTTATGTTACTATGTGGCAATGAGGTTGTAATAATGAGGATAACTAAATCTTCAAATTTACAGAAAATCAGATAAAGAAAACTAAGGGCAAAAGGTCTTCAATCGACCCAGAATTTAGTGGAGGCAGTGTGGAGAAACATATACCCAAGTAAATTGAAGTCTACTTCCCCTACTTCAAATATTGTCAATTGTGTCCGTGAGTCAGGGTCTCTTCACCAATAAAATGTGTGTAATAACCTGCCAGTAGGTAGAAAGAACCTGCCTGTCAACTTTCTGAACATTTGTCCCCAGCATCGACGTCCATAGGGCTGGAATGAGTAAACGTTCCCGGAGACTAAGGAGCCTCCGGAGGCTCTTTTATTACCAGTTCAGATTTGCCCGGAAGCCGACGCCACCTGGCCAGAGTGCGCTGGTGGTTTCGAGAAACACCCTCTTCCCCTCCCAGTCCTCCAGAGGGCTCCGTCATCAATAATTCATTAAGAACCTCCTCCCCATTGGTTGGGCCCTCCACCCGCGCTGGTAGCAGCCCAATGAGGAAGGACTTGAGAGAGCCCTTCTGAATAGTGAACGAGCTCCCGTGACGTAGATACTGGGGATTGGCTGAGACGGCGCGAGGCGGGGCCAGCTCGGGCGGTGGCTAGGGCGGCCTGGGCAGCTCAGTGCGAGCTGGGGAGGGTCGAGTCCGGAGTGGGGACAGTTCGCTGGACCTGCACTGAGAGGGCGAGCGCGGGGTGCGGACGGGCGGACCGGCGGCAGGATGTTTAGCTGGTTGGGGCGGCAGGCGGGCGGGCGCGAACGAGCGGGCGGCGCGGACGCGGTGCAGACGGTGACGGGCGGCCTGCGCTCGCTCTACCTGCGCAAGGTGCTGCCGCTGGAGGAGGCGTACCGCTTCCACGAGTTCCACTCGCCCGCGCTGGAGGACGCCGACTTTGAGAACAAGCCCATGATCCTGCTGGTGGGCCAGTACAGCACGGGCAAGACCACGTTCATCAGGTAACCCTCCCCGCCCTCTCTTCACCCCTGCCTGCGAACCTGTCCCTACCACCTAGGTGGAGGCGGTCCTCCCCACGTGTGTGCTCGTTGTCACCAGCCTCCCGCCTCCCTCGGGCTTCCTGCAGCGCACACTTCCCCTTGGAGGAACCCCGTCTCCGCTGCTTCCTCCTTCAGTATCGGCGTGACCTCAGGTTCCCCGTCCGAGCACGGTGCCCGGGTGTCCGAAGCCCCAACCGGGGCGCGGCCGACAAAGTAGGGGCTGGCTCTCCCTACGCAGCCAGGAGGGTCCTCGAAACCGCCCCCCGCCCCTGTCTGCGTACTCCGAGCCCTCCTTCTTTGCTTTTGGAAAGGCACTCCTCTGGCTGGCATTATCTTGTCACCCTAGCCTGGGAACCCGGGGAAGGGAGGGAAAGCGAGGTTATAATAAGCACCTTCTTGATGAGCTAGTGAGGGCTACGGCTGGAAATGGGGACGGAGGTGTGTGGTAACAGAATGTGTTATTGAGTCAAAGTTGGAAAGTTAAGCCCCTAGCACAGTGCCCCGCGAATAACTATTTGTTGGATGAATGAAAGAAAGGAAGAAGGAAAGAATGAATGGCAACAGTAGAGGGTATTGCCCACTCGCCCTTCCCTTGCGGTCCTTGCACGCCGCCTCCACCACAGAGTTCGGGGGACAGGGTAGAGAGGCCGCCTTCATTCAGCTCTTGCACAGCCTCCCTTTACCGTGCGTTAGGAAGTTAGCTGTGTGTAGCCGCCGCACCAGCGGATGCCCAGTGGAACTAAGGGGGAGTGTCATATTACTATTCGTTAGTTTCCATTTCTTAGGTGGGTCAGTCCCTCCTCCCTCACCCTTGACAGCTGAAAATATTGTCATGCTCGCTGTGTCTCCAAAAGCAAACAGTTACTGTGCATGCCTTGACATTCAAATCGTATAGCTCCTTCCTAGTGATTTTTGATGGGAAATCATTTACATTGTAACAGATAGCTTTTTGAAGAGGCTATTTTACTTTTAAAGCAGCTGGCATATTAAGACTCACTTTCTTTGGTTAGGAGACTTGTTTTCCTGGGTTAAACTGTGTCAGTTGAAACAAAGTAATCATTTAAGGTTTTGATCCAGGGTTTTGGAAATTGTAACAGTCTCTTCATCATTGATGTTCAACAGGTGTTCAGAAAACTGCATTGGTATTTGGATACATGCCATTTCTATTAAGTAGTGACCTCTTTTTCTCCCTTCCAGTGACCTAAATAGTTCCCACAAATAGAGTAGTTGTCACTACAGAAAATATAGGCCTGCAGATACACTATGAATGAATTCAGTAAAACAAATACACTATATTGAAATATAGTTCTAGGCAGTAAATTGAATGTGAAGGAAGATGGAAGAAAATAATTTTAAATTGCTCTATTTGGTGCTTATTAGTAAGCTGAAAACAATATTAAATATGTCACCTAAGACACTCAAAATGAACTGTAGAAATATTACAGTAACTGATACCTTGAAAGATGAGGCACAATACATTTAAGGTCTCAGTAATACTAACCAGTTTTTAAGTATGTGGGACAATGAAGTATTACGACCAAGTGGTACAAGAGTGGTAGGTGGACTTTTTTTTTTGAAATATACAAATAAAGGATAAGAAGGTAAGCATTGTTATAATAGTCTCAGACATTAGCGGTGGCATGTTCACAGCACCCTGAGTAGTTCCTCCCATCTGTCCTTGCCATGAGAGCTTTATTGTGTGATTAGGGAGCCATGGTTGATACTATGTCAACCCGGATGTGATGAGGCACTCTCTCTGCTCCCACAGCCTGGATAGTAAGCAAGCCAAAGGCAGGAGAACAAACCCACAGGAACATGAATCGATCTTTTTTTCAGTTTACTGTTTTTCTGTTTCATCATTTGGGGGGAGCTTTGTGGAATAGCTAAGCATAGTTTAAAGATGGATTTTGAGGTCTGGCAACTCCATCCAAATGAACTACTTCTCAGGAGGCACTGGAGCCCCATGTGCAACACCAGGGTGAGGGAGGAGTCACCTTATCAGGAAGTCACTTGCTCTTGAGACCTTCCCTAACGACAAAGTGACTTTATTGTTAGGCAGCAGGCACAAAAGTGGACCTGTGAGGTAGACAGGGTAGAAGAAAATCAGGGTAGACAGGAAGGTTGGTGAGCACCGGAGACGGGAGTTTGGTTTCAGAGTGGAGCTAGGAGGAAAAGATGTAGCTTCTGGGAGGAAAGCCCCAAACAAAAGGGCAGCTGCCCTCTAGAGTCCTGCACTGGAACTGGGGGCCAGAGGTGTTGGCCCAGGGTGCTGATAGTCCTGGAACATGCCTGCATCCGTGGCTGTCTTTTCTCAGTGCCTGGGTGGTTTGCTTCTAGCCAGTGAGCACTGGAAGCTCATACTTGACTATGGGGTGCACCTATCTGCATAGTCAGAGATTCTTATCTACCTGGCTTCCTGCATATCCCAGGAGGTCACTGGTAACACAGAACCTTCACTGATATGGAGGGAAACTTCTCTCCTTGTAAAGCCACTCAGCAAGACCTTTGATGTACATTCCACACCCTTGATGAAACCTTACTCTTGCTTCCTTTTGTCCCATAACTGGGATGAACTAAGAGCCCCACTGAAACATGGTGAGCCAGGACATTCACCAAGAGTGAAGAAATTAAGTGTGTGCTGTGTTCTAATGAAGAGGTCTCCTAAATGGGGTGGATGGAGAACCTGAGTGTCAAGAAGTTGTGCTCATTCCTGCATGGAAGATCACCATGAAGGACTCAAGTGTGAGGAGGAGGATGGATAGAAGGAGAGTCTTGGTGGACTCTCCTCACATGGGTCACAAAGCTGGCCCAGAACTTCAGGAGATGTTTGTCAAAGTCTTTTGGAGGTAGAAACAAACAGCCTATTGTCTCGTTGACAGTTTTATTTCTCAGAAGACAGAGGATGCAATGGGAGGAACTGTTGGTGCTCTGCCTCTGACCAGCAGGAAAGAACTGACCAGAGAAGGAGAAGAGATGGGCACGGGGGAAGTGGCCATGTCATGGTAGACTCTTTAACAGCCAAGGAAGGCTGGATATTGGGTTCAGCCAGGCTTATGTCCAAAACCTGAGGAAAACAGATTTCAGAGATTCCCCCAGAAAAGTCCCTGGGCCCAGGTGCTATGAAGGAAGACATTTCCCCTGAGAGGATGTGAGGTTCACCAGAAATCCATTCAAACCACACAACTGCAACTTCTGGTTTTGTTGGTTTTTTTTTTGCGGTACGCAGGCCTCTCACTGTTGTGGCCTCTCCCGTTGCGGAGCACAGGCTCCGGACACGCAGGCTCAGCGGCCATGGCTCACAGGCACAGCCGCTCCGCGGTATGTGGGATCCTCCCGGACCGGGGCACAAACCCGTGTCCCCTGCATCTGCAGGTGGACTCTCAACCACTGTGCCACCAGGGAAGCCCACAACTTCTGATTTTTAAGAGCTCCACTTTCTCTCTTCCTCCTGCACCCTGTCCTGTTCTCTCAAAAAATTTATTCTAATAAGGAAAAAAAAAAGGAAGTCACTCAGGAAGCTATATAGGCTTTTAAAGGGTAGAGACCAAGGAAATTAGGCAAGAAAAAGAAACAGAAGGCATGTAGATTGGAAAGGAAGAAGTAAAACCATCTCTATTCACAGAGGACATGATCCTGTATGTAGAAAAATCCTAAAGATTTAGGAAAAGCCTTAAAAAACTCTTAAAACTAACAAGTTCAGCAAGATGTCAGGATATAAGATTAATATACAGAATCAATTATATTTCTATACACTAGCAATGAACAATCTGAAAATGAAATTAAGAAAATTCCATTTATAATAGCACCTTAAAAAATAAAGTACTTAGGAATAAATTTAACAAAAGTAATGTAAAACTTATGCACTGAAAACTATAAAACTTTGTTGAAAGAAATTAAAGAAAGCCTTAAAAAAAAAAAAAGAAAGACATTCCATGTTCATGGATTGGAAAACTTAATATTTTTAGAATGGCAGAAGTACTCAAAGTGACCTGCAGATTCACGGCAATCCCTAGCAAAATCCCAGTTGCCTTCTTTACAGAAATTGACAAGCTGATCCTAAAATTCACATGGAAGTGTAAGGGATCCAGAATAGCCAAAACAATCTTGAAAAAAAAATTGCATTTCTCATACTTCTGATTTCAAAACTTACCACAAAGCTACAGTAAACAAGACAGTGTGATACTAGCTAAAGATAAACATCTAGATCAACTGAATAGAATTGAGAGTCCAGAAATAAACCCATACCTCTATGATAAATTTGTTTTTACAAGGGTTCCAAGACAATTCAATGGGGGAAAATATTCTTTTTAACAAATGATGGTGGGACAACTGGATATCCACACTGCAAAAAAGAATAGGAAGTGACTTCTAATGGGTACAGCGTTTCTTTTTGGGTGATAAAAATGTTCTGAAATTAGATAGTGGTATTAGTTTCACAACTCTGTGAGTATACTAAAAACTACAGAATTGTGCCTTTTAAAAATGTGAATTTTATGGCGTATGAATTATATCTCGATAAAAAATATAAAACAATTCAGTCTTTCAGTATTAAGCATCCTGTGATTTATTTACTTTCTATAAATTCTGCAGTTAGTGCTAGTCAGGTAATTTCTGCATTTGTGTGCAATAATTTAAAATAAAAATGGATGCCAGAAAGAAAACAAATGAAAAAAAAAGTGGGAATAAGCTGAAAGAACACAAGGACAGAAGGAACTAAGGAGCAGACCCGAGAAAAAAGGAGTACAAATAGCCATTGCACCATCCCTACGCTTGTTCCCTTGTATGGTCTTGTCTGTGTATAAATGTACATTCTTCATAACACTTAAGCTAGTAAAATCAAGGTATGATGTTTTCCTATAAAATGCTTGAAAAGGGAAAAGGGAGCAGGGGTTCTACACACAAGGGTGAAAACAAGGTTTATGGACAGTACAAAGCACTAAGAAGCTGGAGTGAGTGGGCTGAGAGGGCAAAAATGCCTCAGACAATAAAAAAGCCTTTTTAGGTATGATTAGAACAAGAAAAAGAATCAGGAAGTGATAGGCTCACTGCTTGGAACTCTTGCTATAACATTAACAGAAAGCAGAACTACTCAGCTATTATTTTGCTTCCTCCTTTTCTCTCAAAGAAAATGCTCCAGGGATGGTAAAGGGAGCCCAGCCATGTTTGAGAGGGACTCAAACCCAGACTGCGAGGAGCTCTCCAGGGCCTGGCACAGGCAAGACCGAGTAAATACCCGGTTGGATAGAGAGATGGGAGGCCCTTATAGGACGAACTTGCAGTTGTGCTCTAAGGACTGTGTTTGGTGATTTGTAAGAAATTATGAAGGATATGCAAAGTATCAGAAAATTGGAAGCAGACAAATGTCCCAGTTTTCAAAAATGGGGGGAAATAGATTTTAAGGACAAAGCTCTGCTCCATTCCTTTGATAGGCTCTAGACTCAGTTATTAAAGAGAAGTGAAGGCACTCACTAGGAGGCAGTCTGGTTGGTGGTCCAGTGGTTAAGACTTCACCTTCCAATGCAGGGGGTGCGGGTTCGATTCCTGGTCAGGGAGCTGAGATCCCACATGCCTTGGGGCCAAAAAAACAAAACATAAAACAGAAGCAATATTGTAACAAATTCAGTAAAGACTTCAAAACTAAATGGTCCACATCAAAAATAATCTTAAAAAGTTCCTTTAGGGAAACACTGTGGGTCCAATTGAGTGGTTCTCACCCCCATTCAAGTGCTGGACCCCTGAAAATCATAGTAGTGTGTGTCAAGTACCATACCTTTTACAGATCTCGCCGAGATACTGAAATATTTAATTTTCACCAAACAATAGACTTTATTTACAATATACAATATAAGATCATAGCTACACAGCCTAGTGTTTCTTTACTCAAATACTATTGATTTCAGGGATGGGTCCAGCTATCACAGACTATGGAGAAGAATCAAACTGTGAGGGCTCTGGGTGACAAGAGCTGTGACACTAAAGCACAGTTTGGGATGGGTGCATAGGAGGGACCCTTCCTGCAGGTTCGGATGTTGGAAAAGGCCTCCCTGAGGATACAGCCTAAAAGCTGAACCCTACGGAATGAGCCAGAATTCGCTGCCCCAAGGAGACAGGGAAGGGAAAGTGAGAAAGTGTCAATGATGAGGCCCAGGTTTGGGTAACCAGGTAGGTGGTTGAGCTATCTGCTGAGATGGGGACACAAGAGGAGGAAGAGTAGGGGCATACTTACGAGTTTAGATTTAAGCCTGTGCATAAGTGGACACCCAGGTGTAGAGTCCATGAGGGGTCAGACATATGGGTCTGGAATGAGAGGAAGATGAGCTTGTGGAGATGCTGGGGAAAATGTCACCAGGTAGGTGGAGTAATGCCAGGGGAGGATGATGGTTCAGAGCCATCTTAGGGCTGTTTTGCTTGCAAGTGACAGCAATTCAACTAAAAAAATCTTAAGTAAAAAGGCATACCTTAGCCCATAGAATGTACATCACCACGAGTGAACCCTAATGTAAACTGTGGACTCTTGGTGATAATGGTGTGTCAGGGTGGGTTCATCAGTTGTGATAAGCGCACCACTCTATTGGGGGATGTTGATGATGGGGGAGGCGATGCATATGTCAAGGCAGGGGGTGTGTGGGAAACCTCTGTATTGTCCACTCAATTTTGCTGTGAACGTAAAACTGCTCTAAAAAATAAAATCTGTTAAAAAAAAAAAAAGTATACCTTTTCTCACAAAACTGTTTGAACCAGGCTATGCTGGCTTCAGGCCTGGCCTAGGACCCCACGTGGTGCCATCAGGACTCGCTGTCTCAGCTCTGCTGCCTTCCTCACGCTGGCTTCCTTCTCAGGCAGTTCCTCGTGGGGTGGGCAGACCCTCTCTAATTCCAGACTCACATTCTGCCGGCTCAGCAACCCCAGTAGGAAAAAAGAGAACCCCTTTCCCCATAGTTTCACGGAAAGTCTCAGGTTTGAGTTTTATTGGCTTAACTTTGGCCGTCTGCCCATCCTTGCACCAGTCTCTCGAGCCAGGGGAATGAAGTACCCGTGCCTGGAGTGGGGTGGTCAGCCCCCAAACCTCACGGACTAAGGGTGGGGAGAGGCAGCTTCTCAGGGCACGGCTATCAGATAGGGGAAATGGACGCTAGACAGGTGAAACAGAAGACGACCCCTACAAAAGCCAGGGAACGAGGGCTGGGTGGTCAGTAGCATCAGCTGCCTTGGGGAAACGGAGCCAGTGGATTAGCCACCAGGAGCCAGGGTGACCTTGGTAAGAGTCAGTAGGTGGTGGTGATGGAAGCCAGGTGGCAGAGGGTTGAGGAATGAGTGGGAGGTGAAGCGTCAAATATAGAAAACTCTCAGCAGCTGGGCACTGAAGGCGAGGAATCGTGCCCTGGTCACAGGCATTCCGGAGGTTTGGTTGATGAGCATGGCCTCAGCAGAGTTAGAAGTTGATGGAAGGGGCCCGTGGAGGGGGAGCGGCTGGCATTTCAGAAGCCCAAGAGGAGGCAGGACTTGGAGCAAGGATTCTGGGGGGCGTGGGGGGGGTACCGGCCAGGTTGAGTGTGGCATTGGCAGCATCAGTCAGCTCGGTGAGACGCCGTAGGTTGGCCTCTCATTCACTCATTACATCGTCTACCTGACAAAGGGCAGCGGTACCCGAGGATTAGGAGAAGTGACATCTAGAAGCTTACTTCTAAAAGGCATTCAATGTACTTTTCAAAACCTTGGAAAATTGTGAACTAGAGAGCTGTGGTTCCTGGATCTGTCTGTGGGTCAGGATCACCAGGACACCTTCGGAAACAGATTCCAGGGCTTCATCCCAGACCTTATGAATGGGAATCTCTGTGGATGAGACTGAGAAATCTGTTTTTTGTTTTTATAAACTATATCTCAAGGTGATTCTTAGGCAGCCTCCCCCAGGAAACATTAGAGAGCCGTTGCTACACGAATATTCAGTTGATGGAATCATGACACTAGAACCATCAAGCCTGAAGAGAGAGGCTCACTGTGGTGGACCTTACATGGCATATGGTCCAAGCTCCATCTGTTCACATTTTTAGCAGCTGACGTAGAAGAAGACATAGAAGTCATGATTACAAAACTGGGGATTATGCAATAAATGCAGTTTAATAAACAGCCTTTTTCACTTAATATGATATGATGCATTTTTTCTGGTGTCATTAAGTAATCTTCAAAAATAATGTTTGCATCATATTCTATCATAGAGCTTGGAACATTGTTTTTAATATTTTTCCCAGTTTTTAATTGAAATATAGTTGATTTACAATGTGTTAATTTCTTTTTTTTTGATTTTGATATGTTTTTATTTCAATCCCAATATTCAAGTTGGAAAATCCAGTGAGTTTTTTTTCTTTTAATATTTATTTATTTATGGCTGTGTTGGGTCTTTTTTTTAATTCAAACAGAAAGTCACAAAAATTATAATCATCCTCATCAGTACACTCAGTCCCATGTAATTAATTTTTTTTAATCTTGATCTTTTGTTAGCACTTTTATGAATTCATCAGTTTTCCATTAGAGTTCTGAAAATGCTCATTCATTCAATTCAGCAGTATAGTCAGTTACCAGAAACCTGTACTTGTCAGAGTCTTTTCCATGAATTCCCTGAAGATGAAACCCTTTTATAGGAACATTTTTGCAAAAGCATCAGAGTACACCCAGAACTGTCTGTAAATGACAAAAGACTTAAAAATGACCACAGTTAAAGATTTGATGAAAGTTCATAATAATGTAATTGACAAGGAAATTTAGTTATTTCTGAGATATACATTTTAAAGTAATTAGAATTATGACATAACATTATCCCAGAACATATAAGATTTTTAGAAATTTCATGTAATGTCTGAAACAGTTATATTAACATATTTCCATACAAATAACCCAAAGAAAGTTTAGTATTAGTTGTTTTTTTGGTTTTTTTTTTATACTGCAGGTTCTTATTAGTCATCAGTTTTATACACATCAGTGTATACATGTCAATCCCAATCACCCAATTCAGCACACCACCCCCGCGGTTTTCCCCCCTTGGTGTCCATACGTTTGTTCTCTACATCTGTGTCTCAACTTCTGCCCTGCAAACCGGTTCATCTGTACCATTTTTCTAGGTTCCACATACATGCGTTAATATACGATATTTGTTTTTCTCTTTCTGACTTACTTCACTCTCTCTGACAGTCTCTAGATCCATCCATGTCTCAACAAATGACTCAATTTCGTTCCTTTTTATGGCTGAGTAATATTCCATTGTATATATGTACCACATCTTCTTTATCCATTCGTCTGTCGATGGGCATTTAGGTTGCTTCCGTGATCTGGCTATTGTAAATAGTGCTGCAGTGAACATTGGGGTGCATGTGTCTTTTTGAATTATGGTTTTCTCTGGGTATATGCCCAGTTGTGGGATTGCTGGGTCATATGGTAATTCTATTTTTAGTTTTTTAAGGAACTTCCATACTGTTCTCCATAGTGGCCATATCAATTTACATTCCCACCAACAGTGCAAGAGGGTTCCCTTTTCTCCACACCCTCTCCAGCATTTGTTGTTTGTAGATTTTCTGATGATGCCCATTCTAACTGGTGTGAGGTGATACCTCATTGTAGTTTTGATTTGCATTTCTCTAATAATTAGCGATGTTGAGCAGCTATTCATGTGCTTCTTGGCCATCTGTATTTCTTCTTTGGAGAAATGTCTCTTTAGGTCTTCTGCCCATTTTTGGATTGGGTTGTTTGTTTCTTTAATATTGAGCTGCATTAGCTGTTTATATATTTTGGAGATTAATCCTTTGTTGATTCGTCTGCAAATATTTTCTCCCATTCTGAGGGTTGTCTTTTTGTCTTGTTTATGGTTTCCTTTGCTGTGCAAAAGCTTTGAAGTTTCATTAGGTCCCATTTGTTTACTTTTGTTTTTATTTCCATTACTCTAGGAGGTGGATCAAAAAAGATCTTGCTGTGATTTATGTCAAAGAGTGTTCTTCCTATGTTTTCCTCTAAGAGTTTTATAGTGTCCGGTCTTACATTTAGGTCTCGAATCCATTTTGAGTTTATTTTTGTGTATGGTGTTAGGGAGTGTTCTAACTTCCTTCTTTTACATGTAGCTGTCCAGTTTTCCCAGCACCACTTATTGAAGAGACTGTCTTTTCTCCATTGTATATCTTTGTCTCCTTTGTCATAGATTAGTTGAACATAGGTGCATGGGTTGACCTCTGGGCTTTCTATCTTGTTCCATTGATCTATGTTTCTGTTTTTGTGCCAGTACCATATTGTCTTGATTACTGTAGCTTTGTGGTATAGTCTGAAGTCAGGGAGTCTGATTCTTACAGCTCCGTTTTTTTACTTCAAGACTGCTTTGGCTATTCGGGGTCTTTTGTGTCTCCATACAAATTTTAAGATTATTTGTTCCAGTTCCGTAAAAAAATGCCATTGGTAATTTGATAGGGATTGCATTGAATCTGTAGATTGCTTTTGGGTAGTATAGTCATTTTCACAATATTGATTCTTCCAATCCAAGAACGTGGTATATATCTCCATCTGTTGGTATCATCTTTAATTTCTTTCATCAGTGTCTTATAGTTTTCTGCATACAGGTCTTTTGTCTCCCTAGGTAGGTTTATTCCTAGGTATTTTATTCTTTCTGTTGCAATGGTAAATGAGAGTGTTTCCATAATTTCTCTTTCAGATATTTCATCATTAGTGTATAGGAATGCAAGAGATTTCTGTGCATCAATTTTGTATCCTGCAACTTAACCAAATTCATTGATTAGCTCTACTAGCTTTCTGGTGGCATTTTTAGGATTCTCTATGTATAGTATCATGTCATCTGCAAGGAGTGACAGTTTTACTTTTTCATTTCCTATTTGTATTCCTTTTCTTTCTTTTTCTTCTCTGCCGTGGCTAGGACTTCCAAAACTATGTTGAATAATAATGGTGAGAGTGGATATCCTTGTCTTGTTCCTGATCTTAGAGGAAATGCTTTCAGTTTTTCACCATTGAGAATGATGTTTGCTGTGGGTTTGTCGTATATGGCCTTTATTATGTTGAGGTAGGTTCCCTCTATGCCCACTTTCTGGAGAGTTTTTATCATAAATGGGTGTTGAATTTTGTCATAAGCTTTTTCTGCATCTATTGAGATGATCATATGGTTTTTATTCTTCAATTTGTTAATATGGTGTATCACATCGATTGATTTGCCTATATTGAAGAATCCTTGCATCCCTGGGATAAATCCCACTTGATGATGGTGTATGATCCTATTAATGTGTTGTTGGATTCTGTTTGCTGGTATTTTGTTGAGGATTTTTGCATCTATATTCATCAGTGATATTGGTCTGTAATTTTCTTTTTTTGTAGTATCTTTGTCTGTTTTGGTATCAGGGTGATGGTGGCCTCATAGAATGAGTTTGGGAGTGTTCCTGCCTCTGCAATTTTTTGGAAGAGTTTGAGAAGAGTGGGTGTTAGCTCTCCTCTAAATGTTTGATAGAATTCACCTGTGAAGCCATCTGGTCCTGGACTTTTGTTTGTTGGAAGATTTTTAATCACAGTTTCAATTTCATTACTTGTGAATGGTCTGTTCATATTTTCTGTGTCTTCCGGGTTCAGTATTGGAAAGTTATACCTTTCTAAGAATTTGCGCATTTCTTCCACGTTGTCCATTTTATTGGCATAGAGTTGCTTGTAGTAGTCTCTTAGGATGCTTTGTATTTCTGTGGTGTCTGTTGTAACGTCTCCTTTTTCATTTCTAATTTTATTGATTTGAGTCCTCTCCCTCTTTTTCTTGATGAGTCTGACTAATGGTTTATCAATTCTGTTTATCTTCTCAAAGAACCAGCTTTTAGTTTTATTGATCTTTGCTGTTGTTTTCTTTGTTTATTTCTGCTCTGATGTTTATGATTTCTTTCCTTCTTCTAACTTTGGGTTTTGTTTGTTCTTCTTTCTCTGGTTCCTTTAGGTGTAATGTTAGATTGTTTACTTGAGATTTTTCTTGTTTCTTGAGGTAGGCTTGTATAGCTATAAACTTCCCTCTTAGAACTGCTTTTGCTGTATCCCATAGGTTTTGGATCATCGTGTTTTCATTGTCATTTTTCTCTAGGTATTTTTTGATTTCCTCTTTGATTTCTTCAGTGATCTATTGGTTATTTAGTAACGTATTTTTAGCCTCCATGTGTTTTTGTTTTTTTCCCTGTAATTCATGTCTAATCTCACAGCATTATGGTCAGAACATATGCTTGATATGATTTCAATTTTCTCAAATTTACTGAGGCTTGAGTTGTGACCCAAGATGTGACCTATCCTGGAGAATGTTCTGTGAGCCCTTGAGAAGAAAGTGTAATCTGCTGTTTTTTGATGGAACGTCCTATAAATATCAAATCTATCTGGTCTGTTGTGTCATTTAAAGCTTCTGTTTCCTTATTTATTTTCATTTTGGATGATCTGTCCATAGGTGTTAAAGTCCCCCACTATTATTGTGTTACTGTCAATATCCTCTTTCATAGCTGTTAACAGTTGGCTTATGTATTGGGATGCTCCTATGTTGGGTGCATATATATTTATAATTGTTATATCTTCTTCTTGGATTGATCCCTTGATCATTATGGAGTGTCCTTTCTTGTCTCTTGTAACATTCTTTATTTTAAAGTCTTTTTTATCTGATATGAGTATAGCTGCTCAAGCTTTCTTTTGATTTCCATTTGCATGGAATATCTTTTTCCATCCCCTCACTTTCAGTCTGTATGTGTCCCTAGGTCTGAAGGGAGTCTCTTGTAGACAGCATCTATATGGGTCTTGTTTTCGTATCCATTCAGCAAGCCTGTGTCTTTTGCTTGGAGCATTTAATCCTTTCACGTTTAAGGTAATTATCAATATGTATGTTCCTATGACCATTTTCTTAATTGTTTTGGGTTTGGTTTTGTAGGTTCTTTTCTTCTCTTATGTTTCCCACTTAGAGAAGTTCTTTTAGCATTTGTTGTAGAGCTGGTTTGGTGGTGCTGAATTCTCTTAGCTTTTGCTTGTCTGTAACGCTTTTGATTTCTCCATCGAATCTGAATGAGATCCTTGCCGGGTAGAGTAGTCTTGGTTGTAGCTTCTTCCCTTTCATCACTTTAAGTATATCATGCCACTCCCTTCTGGCTTGTAGAGCTTCTGCTGAGAAATCAGCTGTTAACCTTATGGGAGTTCCCTTTTATGTTATTTGTTGTTTTTCCCTTGCTGCTTTCAATAATTTTTCTTTGTCTTTAATTTTTGCCAATTTGATTACTATGTGTCTCAGCGTGTTTCTCCTTGGGTTTATCCTGTATGGGACTCGCTGTGCTTCCTGGACTTGGGTGGCTATTTCCTTTCCCATGTTAGGGAAGTTTTTGACTATAATCTCTTCAAATATTTTCTCAGGTTCTTTCTCTCTGTCTTCTCCTTCTGGGACCCCTATAATGCGAATGTTGTTGCGTTTAATGTTGTTCCAGAGGTCTCTTAGGCTGTCTTCATTTCTTTTCATTCTTTGTTCTTTATTCTGTTCCACAGCAGTGACTTCCACCATTGTGTCTTCCAGGTCACTTATTTGTTGTTCTGCTTCAGTTATTCTGCTATTGATTCCTTCTAATGTAGTTTTCATTTCAGTTACAATGTGTTAATCTCTGCTGTATAGCAAAGTGATTCAGTTATACATATATATACATTCTTTTTTATATTCTTTTCCATTATAGTTTATTGTAGGATACTGAATATAGTTCTCTGTGCTGTACAGTAGGACCTTGTTGTTTATCCATTCCACATATAATACCTTACATCTGCTAACCCCAACCTCCCACTCCATCCCTTCCCCAACCCCCTCCCCCTTGGCAGCCACAAGTCCATTCTCTATGTCTGTGAGTCTCTTTCTGTTTCGAAGATAGGTTCATTTGTGTCATATTTTAGATTCCACATATAAGTGATATCATATGGTATCTGCCTTTCTCTGACTTAGTATGATAATCTCTAGCGGCATCCATGTTGCTGCAAATAGCATTATTTGATTTTGGCTGAGTAGTATTCCATTGTATATATATACCACATCTTCTTTAACCATTCATCTGTTGATGGACATTTAGGTTGTTTCGTGTCTTGGCTGTTGTGAATAGTGGTGCTGTGAACATGGGGGTGCGTGTATCTTTTTGGATTAAAGTCTTGTCTGGGAATATGCCCAGGAGAGGGATTGCTGGATCATATGGTTATTCTATTTTTAGTTTTCTGAGGAACCAGCATACTGTTTTCCACAGTGGCTGTACCAACTTACATTCTCACGAACAGTGTAGAAATGTTCCCTTTTCTCAGCCTCCTGTCCATCATTTGTTATTTGTAGAGTTTTTAATGATGGCCGTTCTGACCGGTGTGATGTGGTACCTCATGTAGTTTTGACTTGCATTTCTCTAATAATTAGTGATGTTGAGAATCTTTTCATGTGCCTACTGGCCATTTGTATTTCTTCTTTGGAGAAATGTCTATTTAGGTGTTGCCCATTTTTCAATTGGGTTGTTTGTTTTTTGTTGTTGAGTCGTATGAGCTGTTTGTATATTTTGGAAATTAAGCCTTTGTCGGTTGCATCACTTGGAAATATTTTCTCCCATTCCGTAGGTTGTCTTTTTGTTTTTTTATGGTTACCTTTGTTGTGCAAAAGCTTATAAATTTGATTAGGTCCCATTTGTTTATTTTTGTTTTTATTTCTATGGCCTTGGGAGACTGACACAAGAAAACACTGGTACAATTTATGTCAGAGAATTGTTGCCTATGCTCTCTTCTAGGAGTTTTATGGTGTCATGTCTTATGTTTAAGTCTTTAAGTCATTTTGAGTTTATTTTTGTATTTGGTGAGAGGGTGTGTTCTAACTTCATCAGATTTACATGCGGCTATCCAACTTTACCAACAGCACTTGCTGAAGAGACTGTCTTTTTCCCGTTTTATATTCTTGCCTCCTTTGTCAAAGATTAATTGACTGTAGGTGTTTGGGTTTATTTCTGGGCTCTCTATTCTGTTCCATTGACCCCTAAGTCTGTTTTTGTTCTAATACCACGCTGTTTTGATTACTGTAGCTTTGTAGTATTGTCTGAAGTCTAGGAGGGTTATGACTGCTGCTTTGTTCTTTTTCTTCAAGATTGCTTTTGGCAATTCAAGATTGCTTTGATTTTATGGTTCCATATAAATTTTAGGATTTGTTCTAGTTCTGTGAAAAATGTCATGGGTAATTTGATAGGGATCACATTAAATCTGCATGGGTAGTATGTCATTTTAACAATATTTGTTCTTCCGATCCAAGAGCATTGTATATCTTTCCATTTCTTTGAATCATCTTCAGTTTCCTTTATTAATGTTTTATAGTTCTCAGCAGATGTCTTTCACCTCCTTGGTCCAGTTTATTTCTAAGTATTTTATTTTGGGGGGCACGATTTTGAAAGGTTTTTTTTTTTTTTACATTCCCTTTCTGATATTTCATTACTATTGTAAAGAAATACAACTGATTTCTATAGGAACATTGTTTTTAATTTTATGCTGTTATGCCTAATATTGCAATGAATACTCTTGGCTATAAATCTTAGTATATCTAGCTTTTTTCTTAGAATAGCTGTCTGAGCATGAATTACTGCATCAGAAGTTATGAATATTTTTCAAGTTTATATATACTCATTTTTATACTAATTAATTAAATTAATTTATTTATTTTTGGCTGCATTGGGTCTTGGTTGCAGCACACAGGCTTTCTCTAGTTGCAGCGAGCAGGGCCTCCTTTTCGTTGCAGTGCAAGGGCTTCTCATTGTGGTGGCTTCTCTTGTTGTGGAGCATGGGCTCTAGGCACGCAGGCTTCAGTAGTTGTGCACAAGCTCAGTAGTTGTGGCTTGCGGGCTCTAGAGTGCAGGCTCAGTTGTTGTGGCACACGGGCTTAGGTGCTCTGCAGCATGTGGAATCTTCCCAGACCAGGGCTTGAATCCGTGACCCCTGCATTGGCAGATGGTTTCTTAACTACTGAGCCACCAGGGAAGTCCCTGTATATACTCTTGACAAATGTACTTTGTGTGTGTGTGTATGCTGTATATATTAAATGTATATATATACACACACACAAAGGAGTGTACGTGTGTGTATATATATTCCTATTCAGAAAAGTTATTTCAAATTAGACTCCCATTAGGGAGTCTAATATAAGGATTATTATTTCATTAAACCATTGATAAAACTAAGTATTACTATTAAAAACAAATAAATATGATAGGAAAAAGTTTCTTTTTTTTTTAATCTAGTGAAGCTGAACTCATAAAATATATAGCCAACATCTATATTTTTTTGTGAATTGTATATGAACTTGGACCAATTTTCATTTGGAGTATTAGTCTTTATCTTGCAGATATTTAAATATTTTACTCAATAATGGCTGTCAGTCCTTTGTCATTGTTATTATAAGTTTTTTTTCCAGTTTGAGGTTTGCTTTTTTAATTTTTATGATAATTTTTGACGTGCAGAAATATGTAACATTTGTGGTCAAATCTAGCATTTTTCTCCTCCATAGAAGATGTCTTTTATCTCTCTTATGCCTAGAAAATCCTTGTTTATCCTAAGATTTAGAAAATATTCACCTGTATTTTCTTTTTTTAAATAGATTTTTTAAAATATTTAACTCTTTAATCCACTTGGAAGTAAAAATCTGTTTTGAAAGTATTCTTGTTTTGGTTTTTTATTTTTTAACCTTGTTTATGGAATAATCCTATATATTCTTTTCCATTTTGGTTTATCCCAGGAGATTGGTTATAGTTCCCTGTGCTATACAGTAGGACCTTGGTGTTTATCCATTCTAAATGTAATAGTTTGCATCTACCAATCCCAAACTCCCAGTCCATCTCTCTCCCCCCACCCGACCGCCCCCTTGGCAACCGCAAGTCTGATCTCTGTCTGTAGGTCTATTTCTGTTTTGTAGATAAGTTCATTTGTGCCATATTTTAGATTCCACATATAAGTGATATCATATGGTATTTGTCTTTCTCTTTCTGACATACTTCACTTAGTATAATAATGTCTAGTTGCATCCATGTTGCTGCAAATGGCATTATTTCATTCTTTTTATGGCTTAGTAGTATTCCATTATATATATGTACCATATCTTCTTTATCCATTCATCTGTCAGTGGACATTTAGGTTGTTTCCATGTTTTGGCTATTGTGAATAGTGGTGCTGTTAACATAGGGGTGCATGTATCTTTTTGAATTATGATTTTGTCCAGGAATATGCCCAGGAGTAGGATTGCTAGATCATATGGTAATTCTACTTTTAGTTTTTTAAGTAACTGCCATACTGTTTTCCATAGTGGCTGTACCAACTTACGTTCCCACCAACAGTATAGGAGGGTTCCCTTTTCTCCATACCCTCTCCAGCTTTTGTTATTTGTAGACTTTTTAATGATGGCCATTCTGACTGGTGTGAGGTGATACCTTATCATAGTTTTAATTTGCATTTCTCTAATAATTAGTGATGTTGAGCATCTTTTCATGTGCCTATTGGCCATCTGTATGTTTTCTTTGGAGAAATGTCTGTTAAGGTCTTCTGCCTATCTTTCAGTTGGGTTGGGTGTTTTTTTGTTGTTGAGTTGTATGAGCTGTTTGTGTATTTTGGAGATTAAGCCCTTGTCAGTCACATCATTTGCAAATGTTTTCTCCCATTCCTAGGTTGTCTTTTTGTTTTCATTTTTGTTTTAATGATTTCCTTTGTTGTGCAAAAGCTTGTAAGTTTGATTAGGTCCCATTTGTTTATTTTTGTTTTTATTTCTATTGCCTTGGGAGACTGATCTAAGAAAACATTGGTACAATTTATGTCAGAGAATGTTTTGCCTATGCTCTCTTCTAGGAGTTTTATGGTGTCATGTCTTATGTTTAAGTCTATAAGCCATTTTGAGTTTATTTTTGTGCATGCTGTGAGGTTGTGTTCTAACTTCGTCAGATTTACAAGCAGCTGTCCAACTTTCCCAGCAACACTTGCTGAAGAGACTTTTTCCTGTTTTATATTCTTGCCTCCTTTTTCGAAGATTAATTGACTGTAGGTGTGTAGGTTTATTTCTGGGCTCTCTATTCTGTTCCATTGATCCGTATGTCTATTTTTGTACCAATACCGCACTGTTTTGTTTATTGTAGCTTTGTAGTATTGTCTAAAGTCTGGGAGAGTTATGCCTCCTACTTTGTTTTCTCCCCCCCACCCCCCAGGATTGCTTTGGCAATATGGTTTATATGGTTCCATATAAATTTTTTGATTATTCTAGTTTTGTGAAAAATGTCATGGGTAATTTGATAAGGATTGCATTAAATCTGTAGATTCCTTTGGGTAGCATAGCCATTTTAACAATATTAATTCTTCCAATCCAAGAGCATGGTATATCTTTCCATTTCTTTGAATCCTCTTTAATTTCCTTTATTAATGTTTTATAGTTCTCAGCGTATAAGTCTTTCACCTCCTTGGTCAGGTTTATTCCTAGGTATTTTGTGTGTGTGTGTGTGTGTGTGTGTGTGATTTTAAAAGGTATTGTTTTTTTACATTCCCTTTCTGATATTTCATTGTTAGTGTAAAGAAATGCAGTCAATTTCTGAATGTTAATCTTGTATATCCTGCTACTTGGCTAAATTCATTTATTAGATCTAGTAGTTTTTGGGTGGAGTCCTTAGGGTTTTCTATATACAGTATCATGTCATCTGCATATAGTGACAATTTCACCTCTTCCCTTCCAATTCGGATACCTTTTTAGTTCTTTTTCTTGTCTAACTCTTGTGGCTAGGACTTCCTATACTATGTCAAATAGAAGTGGTGAGGGTGGGCATCCTTGTCTTGTTTCAGATTTTAGCGGGAAGACTTTCGGCTTTTCACCATTGAGTATTATATTGGCTGTGGGTTGTCATAAATGGCTTTTATTATGTGAGATGTGTTCCCTCTTTACCCACTTTGGTGAGAGTTTTTATCATGAATCGATGTTGAGTTTTTTCAAATGCTTTTTCTGCATCTATTGAGATGATCATGTGGTTTTTGACTTTTATTTATGTGGTGTATCACATTGATTGATTTGTGTATGTTGAGCCATCCTTGTGAACTTGGGATGAATCCCACCTTGGTTGTGGTGTATGACCTTTTTTATGTGTTGTTGGATTTGTTTTGCTAATATTTTGTTGAGAATTTTTGCGTCTATATTCATCAAAGATATTGGCATGTAATTTTCTTTTTTGGTGTTATCTTTGCTGAGTTTGGTATCACGGTGATGGTGGCTTCATAGAATGTCTTTGAGAGTGTTCCCTCATCTTCAGTCTTTTGGAAGAGTTTGAAAATAATCAATATAAGTTCTTTGTGTGTTTGGTAGAATTCGTTCATGAAGCCATCCGGTCTTGGACTATTTTTTTAAATATAAATTTATTTATTTATTTTTGGCTGTGTTGGGTCTTCGTTGCTACACACAGGCTTTCCCTAGTTGTGGTGAGTGGGGGCTACTCTTCATTGCAGTGCATGGGCTTCTTATTGTGGTAGCTTCTCTTGTTGTGGAGCATAGGCTCTAGGCACATGGGCTTCAGTAGTTGTGGCACGTGGGCTCTAGAGCACAGGCCCAGTAGTTGTGGCACACAGGCTTAGTTGCTCTGCGGCATGTGGGATCTTCCTGGACCAGGGCTTGAACCCATGTCCCGTGTATTGGCAGGCGGATCATTAACCTCTGCACCACCAGGGAAGTGCCTGGTCTTGGACTTTTGCTTGTAGGGAGTTTTTTTTTAATTACAGATTCGATTTTACTTTTAGTGGTCAGTCTATTCAAATCATCTATTTCTTCTTGATTCCCTTTTGATGGGCTGTATATTTCTAGAAAGTTGTCCATTTCTTCTAGGCTGTCAAATTTGTTGGCATATAATTGTGCATGGTATTCTCTTATGGTGTTTTGTATTTCTCCGGTATCAGTTAAGATTTCTCCTTTTTCATTTCTTATTTTGTTTATTTGGGTTCTCTCTCTTTTCTTGGTGAGCCTGGCCAGAGGTTTATCCATTTTGTTTACCCTTTCAAAGAACCAGGTCTTGGTTTATTGGCTTTTTCTGTTGTTTTTTAAATCTCAATTTTATTTATTTCTTCCGTGATTTTTATTATTTCCTTCCTTCTGCTGACTTTAGGTTTTGTTTGTTCTTCTTTTTCTAATTCTTTTAGGTGGTAGTTTAAGTTGTTTATTTGAGATTTTTCTCATTTTGTGAGGCAGGCCTGTGTCACTATGAACTTCCCTCTAAGAACTGCTTTTGCAGTATCCCATAGATTTTGTATGGCTGTGTTTTCATTGTCATTTGTCTCAAGGTATTTTTTTAATTTCCTTTTTGATTTCTTCGTTGACCCATCGTTTTTTTTAGTAACATGTTGTTCAGTCTCCATGTAGTCGTTTTTTTTCTCATTTCTTTTCCCATGGTTGATTCCTAGTTTCAGGTCATTGTGGTCAGAGAAGATGCTTGAAATAATTTCTGTACTCTTAAATTCATTGAGGTTAGTTTTGTGCCTTAGTATGTGGTCAGTCCTAGAGAATGTTCCATGTGCGCTTGAAAAGAATGTGTATTCTGTTTTTTGGGGATGTAATGTGCTGTAAATATCAATTAAGTCTAATTGTTCTATTGTATCATTTAGGATCTCTGTTGCCTTATTGATTTTCTTCTAGACGATCTGTCCATTGATGTGAGTGAGGTGTTAAAGTTTCCTACTATTACTGTATTCCCATCAATTTATGTCTGTTAGTATTTGTTTTATGTATTTGGGTGCTCCTATATTACGTGCATATATGTTGATGAGTATAAAATCCTCTTGTATTGATCTTTTTATCATTACATAGTGCCCTTCTTTATCTTTCTTTATAGCCTTTGTTTTAAAGTCTTTGTTTTCTGATATGAGTATTGCAACTCCTGTTTTCTTGTCATTTCTGTTTGCATGAAATATCTTTTTCCATCCCCTCACTTTCAATCTATGTGTGCCCTTTGCCCTAGGGTGGGTCTCTTACAGGCAGCATATCGTAGGCTCTTGTTTTTTTAATCCAGTCTGCCATTTTATGTCTTTTGATTGGAGCATTCAGTCCATTGAATCCCCTCACTTTCAATCTATGTGTGCCCTTTGCCCTAGGGTGGGTCTCTTATAGGCAGCATATTGTAGGCTCTTGTTTTTTTAATCCAGTCTGCCATTTTATGTCTTTTGATTGGCACATTCAGTCCATTGACATTTAAGGTAATTATTGATGCACACATATTGCCGTTTGAAACCTTGTTTTCCAGTTGATTGTTTCTTCTTTGTTCCTTTCTTTTTGTGGTTTATTTCCTTTTATTTTATGGTTGTGTCCTCTTCTTTTTGTGACTCTATTGTGTGTTTTTAATTTGTAGTTGCCCTGTTTTTCAAGTATGTTAACCCCTTCCTGTATCTGCTTGCTTTAGACGGATAGTCATATGGGTTCAAACACATGCTTAAAAAAAAAAATCTGCATTTTCTTACTCTCCTTCCCCACATTTTATGATTTTGATGTCCTTTTTTACATCTTCATGTTTATCCTTTTGATGTTCTTTGTGTTTATCATCGCTTTCACAAATAGGTTTTTTTTTTCTTTCTTTTTGATCTGTATACTGGCTAATTTAAGTGATTTACTTTCCAGTTGTGATTTCCTCCTTCCTATATCTTCCTGCTCCTTTTCTATTTAGAGAAGACCTTTCAATATTTCTTTTAGGATAGGTTTAGTATTGCTGTATTCTTTTAGTTTTTGCTTGTCTGAGAAATTCTTTATTTCTCCTTCTATTTTAAATGATAATCTTGCTGGGTGGAGTATTCTAGGTCACATGTTTTTCCCTTTCAAGACTTCGAATATATTTTGCCCCTCCCTTCTGGCCTGCAGTGTTTCTGTAGAGAAATCAGCTGATAGCCATATGGGTGTTCCCTTGTAATTAACTCTTTGTTTTTCTCTTGCTGCCATTAGAATCCTCTCTTTATCTTTAATTTTTGCCATTTTTATTATAATATGTCTTAGTGTAGGTCTGTTTGGGTTCATCTTGTTTGGGACCCTCTGTGCTTCCTATATCTGGATATCTGTTTCCTTCTTTAGATTTGGGAAGTTTTCAGCCATAATTTCTTCAAATACATTTTCGATCCCCTTTTCTCTTTCTTCTCCTTCTGGAATCCCTATTATGCATAGACTGACCCACTTTATATTAGCCCATAGGTCTCTTGTATTGCTTTCATTTTTTTTTTTTTTTAATTCTGCTTTTTGTCTGCTGTTTTGATTGGGTAGTTTCCATTATTCTGTCTTCCAGATCACTTGTCCTTTCTTCTGCATTATTCATTCTGCTATTCAATGCCTTTAGCTCAGCTTTCATCTCAGCAAATTAATTTTCTAATTTTTCTTGGCTCCTCCTTTTACTTTCTAGTTCCTTTTTACAGTAATCTGCATTTTTGTCGATAGCCTTTCTTAATTCCTTCAGTATTTTCATTGCTTCCTTTTTGAACTCGGTGTCTATTAGACTGAAAAGGTCTGTTTCATTGTTTGTTCCTTCAGGGGAATTCTCTTGGTCTTTTAACTGGGTGTGGTTCCTCTGCTTCTTCATTTTGCTTTTATTTCTCTTACTCTGTGAGTTTAGGAGAAACAATTATTTACCATAGTCTTGGAGGGCTATTTATATGAATAGCTTGTGGGGGGTTAATATATTTTTGCGCGAGGGCTGTTTTTGATTTGGATGCTTGCTGTCTCTTTCCTCAGCATGTGCTGGCCATTTCCCCTTGATAGCAGGTGTGCAGGTGCGGGGCCTGCCCACGGAAGTATGCTGCTTTTGATTCCTGTAAACTTCCTCTCCCTTTGTTCTCCTTTCCTTCCTTTCCCTTTCTTCCACCCTCCTTCCAGAGCAGCATGGAAGGTGGAGAGGAGCAGCTCCAGATGATGGCATAGGTTAGACAGCACTGTGCCTTCAGCGTATCCCAGCCTGAAGTAGTTTAAATTCCACTCATAGCTGGAAAAATAGAGGTATGAAAGGCTTTACCCAGCAAGTTCCAAATACTTGGTCCAACAGGCCATTCCAGTTTTTCTTGGTGCACTCCCTTAGAGCAGTTACAAGGATGATGTCATCTGAACAAACAGTCCTGGTGATAATATGTCAATGATTTAACTAAGGGAAAACAAAAATGAAAAGAAAAGTTAGGTTTCACACTTAAGGAAGACACAGAGTTTTAAAATGGAAGTAAAGCTTGGCCTGACTTAGTTTTTCAATAACTCAAAGAAGATTAAATATTTAAAGTAATCTTGTAATAACTTTTAATGGAATATAATATGTAAAAATACTAGATCACTGTGCTGCACACCTGAAACTAATATAATGTTGTAAATCACTATAATTCAATAAAAATAAATAAATAAGCTAAAAACTTTTTAGAGTAGATGCTTCCTCAGAGATATTTATCTCAGCATTATTTATTTATTTGAAGTATAGTTGATGTAGAATGTTGTGTTAGTTTCTAGTGTACAGCAAAGTGATTCAGATATATATATATATATATGTGTATACTCTTTTCCAGATTCTTTTCCATTATGGGTTAATACAAGATATCGACTGTAGTTCCCCGTGCTGTACTGTAGGTCCTTATCTATTTTATATATAGTAGTGTGTATCTGTTAATCCCAGGCTCCCAATTTACCCTCCCCCCTGCCCTTTCCCCTTTGGTAACCATAAGTTTGTTTTCTATCAGCATTATTTTTAATAGCAAGAAACGGGAAGCTATTTCAATGCCCAACAGAAAGGAAATGGCAGGCTAAACTGATGCATACTCACCTCAGAATAGTATGCAGCCATTAAAACTTGTGTTTTCAAATAATTTTTAATGGTGTGAGGAAAAACTAATGGTGAAAAGTCTAGATGCAAAATTGTTTAAATGTTTTGATCCCAATTTTATGAAGAAAAAATTATACCTGCAGAAAATGACTGGATGGAAGCATATCAAAATGTTCAAATTAGTCATTGTCCTGTATTAATGTGGTCCTGTGCAAGCTGCTTAGCTTGTCATAAGCGCAGTTTTCTCTTCTATAAGCTAGGGATAAAAATACCTGCTCCAGCAACAGGGAGGGTGAAAGGATAAAGCCTATGTGTGAAATGCCTTATAAACTGTTGTTTGTAAGATTATTATCATCATTAGTAGTATTTCATCATAATCTGTTGTTTGGTGGTGTCTACAAGCAGTGGTGGTAGTGGTGGTGGTGGTGGTACTCATTGCTAGGAAATAATGATATATTCTGGACCATTTTTATAAGACTTGTGATAATAAATGTTTGATTCTTCTGGCATTTCCATTTCTTGGTATTAAACATGAGGATAAACAAAAACTGCTTTAAAAACATCATTTCCAGATTTAGGACAAATCAGAGTTGAAAGACTAACACTTTCTTTTCAGTCCCTTTCCTAGTGAAATGGTGGGTCAGGTATTAACAATCAAAAAATACATTATGTAAAACCTTCCAACACATTATAAATTGAAATGTATTTAAATTCATAGCCCTGGATTTAAAAATCAGGAAATAAAACTGTTTCTCTTGCTGAACTCAAAAGTTGTATACTTCAGATATTTTTTTCACAACTCTGTGGTTTAAAACCTTAGTAATGCTCAAAGGAACAGAATGACCGTTGGAGTTAAATGCTCTTTTAAAAAATGTCCCAAACCACAGCAATGAATTAAACCTCTAAACTCTCTGCACAGATGCCATTGTATGCACAAATATTTTAAAATCTCATTTAGCGTTACACAAGCCATTTCTCTTTCTCATTTCTGGCTTGAGAATTTAAAAAATATTGCTCATAAAACACCCCAGATAGATGTGCCATATTGCTTTTTAGAGTGCTTACTTAATGATTGAATACCAACTAAAAAGTCTTAGATTTGTGTATTTGTTATGATTCACAAAACCCATTCCTGTAAACACGCCTGTTGGAGGTTGATAGCCTCTTAAGTTCTGATTTAGGGCAGGTAGTGCTCTCACAGGACTAATAGAAATCCTAGGTTCTAATAAACGATTTAATCTATTCGAACCTTTGTTTTCCCATCTGTAAAATGGGGGGTAAAAATAGTACCTACCCCATAAGGAACTTAGGATTAAATAAGTTTATTCATATAAAGACTTTAGTACATAACAAGTTCTCAAACGTTAGGTATATTACTAAAATAATTAATGCCTTTTCCATTATTTCAAGCACAAGTGTGACAGACAAAACCCAGACAGAATGCATGGGTGAATACCCAGGGGAGACGAGGTTTGCAGCTGGAATTTTGGATGTCTATCATTGAGTAATGTGCCTCTTCTAGTTTGTTTGTTTGCTTGTTTTTTAGTTATTCTTAAGCTCGTCTTTGAGAGGATGGTGCTTGGGTATGTTGAGGGACTTTTCGTCGTCTTGAAGATTTTTGTTCTTCCCCTGTCACAAATGACAAATTTTTTTTTAGCACCTTTATTGGAGTATAATTGCTTTACAATGGTGTGTTAGTTTCTGCTGTATAACAAAGTGAATCAGCTATACATATACATATATCCCCATATCTCTTCCCTCTTGCGTCTCCCTCCCTCCAACCCTCCCTATCCCACCCCTCTAGGTGGTCACAGAGCACCGAGCTGATCTCCCTGTGCTATGTGGCTGCTTCCCACTAGCTCTCTATTTTACATTTGGTAGTGTATATATGTCCATGCCACTCTCTCACTTCGTCCCAGCTTACCCTTCCCCCTCCCCATGTCCTCAAGTCCATTCTCTACATCTACATCTTTATGCCTGTCCTGCCCCTAGGTTCTTCAGAACCTTTTTTTTTTTTTTAGATTCCATATATGTGTGTTAGCATATGGCATTTGTTTTTCTCTGTCTGACTTACTTCACTCTGTATGACAGACACTAGGTCCATCCACCTCACTACAAATAACTCAATTTCATTTCTTTTTATGGCTGGGTAATATTCCATTGTATGTATATGCCACATCTTTTTTATCCATTCATCTGTCAATGCACACTCAGGTTGCTTCCATGTCCTGGCTATTGTAAATAGAGCTGCAATGAATACTGTGGTATATGTCTCTTTCTGAATTATGGTTTTCTCAGGGTATATGCCCAGTAGTGGGATTGCTGTGTCGTATGGTAGTTCTATTTTTAGTTTTTTAAGGAACCTCCATACTGTTCTCCATAGTGGCTGAACCAATTCACATTCCCACCAACAGTGCAAGAGGGCTCCCTTTTCTCCACACCCTCTCCAGCATTTATTGTTTGTAGATTTTCTGATGATGGCCATTCTGACTGGTGTGAGGTGATACCTCATTGTAGTTTTGATTTGCATTTCTCTAATGATTAGTGATGTTGAGCATCCTTTCATGTGTTTATGGGCAATCTGTGCATCTTCTTTGGAGAAATGTCTATTTAGGTCTTCTGCCTATTTTTGGATTGGGTTGTTTGTTTTTTTGATATTGAGCTGCATGAGCTGCTTGTATATTTTGGAGATTAATCCTTTGTCAGTTGCTTCGTTTGCAAATACTTTCTCCCATTCTGAGGGTTGTCTTTTCGTCTTGTTTATGGTTTCCTTAGCTGTGCAAAAGCTTTTAAGTCTCATTAGGTCCCATCACAAATGACAATTTTTTCTATGAAGTCAAAAAGAAATTTTCTAACCTAAGCAGTGGAAGAAGAAAGACGCTGTCTACATATAGCCTTGCATGAAAGCAGCTCCTTGACCTGGGCTGAGCACAGCAGCCAGGGTGCCAGGAGCCACTTGGATGCAACCGAACCGTGGCCCTCAGCAGACAGGGACAAAGCAGTGTCAGGTCCCACCACTCCCTCTGTCCAGCTGCTTAGAGTCCAAATGTCTGCCCCTTTTTTCATTGATGACTTGGCTGGAGACTCTTGGGAGCAGTCGCCACTGGAGTTAGCAGCCCTCTCTGAGTACACAGGAAAAGGAGAGTGAGGTGGACCCGGGGACAAAACCCAGCCCAACGCACAGGATGCTCGTGCAGTGGGCTCGCTGACTCTGAACTGTAGGGGAGTCTTTTCTTGTTCCTTTGAATTCCTGTTACTGCAGATAACACCACAAAGTCTCTGGAACTTGTAGCTTTGGGAAAGCCTCTGAGGTGTCCAAAAAAAAAAAGTAGTATCACAGTTGATCAGTGTCATGCATGTGGCTGGGTGGGTAACCCGTTTCGGTGCATCACACCTCAGATCCACTCAGACTCTTCCTTTCAAGGTTGCTGGGTTTGAACCTCATCTCTTCATTCTCACTTTGTTCACATCAGATACTCTGTGTCCTGGCTGTTCTTAGTTCCCTCACCGCATGTGACACATGCCTGCCTGCCCAGGGGTGTGACTGAAGTATATCTGAGTTTCACAGTCCCCCAGCGTAGCAATGCATTTGTTTTCCATTTGGGGAGGGTGTCTTTTTGGCTACTCCATGCAGCTTGTGGGATCTTAGTTCCCAGAACAGAGGCTGAACCTGGGCCCTGGCAGTGAGAGCGCTAAGTCCTAACCACTGGTCCGCCAGGCAAGTCCCTCAATCCCCCAATGTAAAGACTCTTCTGGGCAATCAGCTGAGAGTGTCATGTATTAACTCATGTATCTGACAGGTCCTACTCGGGGTCCCAGAAGCTGGGCGCTATGTGGGACCCCAAGGCTATGGGGCTGAGCCTGGTATAAAAGCAAAAGCCTCCGGCCAGGAGGAAGGAGCTCCAGGCTCCCAGTCCTGCATGGCCACTCATGAGTTTGACCAGCAACAAGCCCCTTTTTTGGCTATCTTGGCAAGCCAGCCATTGCTGTTAACGTTGACTCTATGGGAAAGTGCCTGTCAGGTTTCAAACCGACACTTAGACCTAACCTTTTTGTGAGTCGTGCGCTGCAGGAAGCCTGGTGACATTGGCTGCTGACATCGGCACATCTCCCCAGTTGTCCCCCTTCCTCGGTGTCTCCCACAGGCCTCCTGGCACTGCCTCATCCAGGCGATGGGGTGTGGAAATCTAACTGCACGTGGGATGGGTGTGATCTGGACTTGACTTCTAGCTTTGCTGTTGAATGGTTTCAGACTTAAGATCTCAGAGTGGCTGTAAAACTTAAATTTCTAAATTCATATGTGTATGTGAAATCCACACATTCTGCATACGCTCTATAAGTGCTGGAGTTTCACAAAATATGCGATGCTCTCACTGTAGCTTTTATCAGTATTTCTAAGATTTGTGTGGAATTTCATAAGAGATTATAAACATGAACCTTTTGCTCCTAAGAATATTTACTAGTCTACTAGGTGCCTGAAAAAGTTTTGAGATTTTTAAAAAATTAAGTTTCAATATGTTTTGAAAAATAGCATCTTCTCTCCCCAGCTTTTCTCCAGAGAGAATGGGGAGAGCTGGCCCCTTGTTGTTAGGGCAGCCCAGGGACCATGCAGGAGGACGGTTTGGAGAGCTCTTTTCCCTCACTTTGGAGGAAATAATTGGGCCATAGTGCCTTATGGAGGCACCCTGAAACTCCCCTTGTGCGCCTCATCTCTGAACAAACTACCAACTGAAGCCCAGGTTTAAACATATCTGGAGACAGCACAAGACCTAGAGTCTGACTGCCTGCATTCCATCTCCACTGAAACACTTACTGTGTGACCTTGGGCACGTTGCTTAGCCTCTCTGGTGCCTCAGTTTTCCCACCTGTAAAATGGGGGTAATGTTAGTATACACCAGGTAGATAGTGTATACTACACCAGAGTATTGTACTACACCAGGTAAATAATGAGAACAGTTGACTTTTGAACAACACAGGTTAGGAGTGCCAACCCTCTGAGGAGTCAAAAATCCACATATAGCATATGGTTAGCCCTCCATACCCACGTTTCCTCTGTATCCTCAGTACTTCCACATCCACAGATTCAACCACCTGTGGACCATGTAGTACTGTAGTATTTACTACCAAAAAAAATCCACATGTAAGTGGACCCGTGCAGTTCAAACCCATGTTGTTTAAGGGTCGACTGTACTTGGTGAATGCTGGGTGCTGTTATCTGATTTTTTTCACATTTACTCTAAATTTAAGGGACATATTTAAATGTGTCTATTCTGGTGCTCTACAAGTTCATAGAAATGTAGAAACTTTAGATTTAAAAAATAAAAAGATCAAACGTTTAGAGTACAGCCTGCTAAGAGTGCTAAACAATTTCAGTTTTATTTACAGAGAAAAAATGAGTCTAAAGGGTGGCTTAACTTCTTATTCTTAGAAAAATGGCAAAATGGTGTTGGATGGTTGGTAGTTCATTCTTTCCCTCTAACTCTGGAAATAAAATCATAGGTTCTGGGCTTCAATTTGATCAGTCAAGACATTTTAGAAACAAAAGAAATGGTTCAGGACCAAACAGACTGTAAGCTGCAGGAATGGGGAGTTGGAGAAAGTTGTGCATGTTTCTGCCCTGAGCCTCCTCCCAGGGTGAAGGATCATCTCCCTGGCAGGGCGGGGACAAGGCTCTGTCACCTCAAACAGGCATTCTCTTCCACCGCCCCCTCCCCCAGTTGCCGTTCACTGTCCCTGCCAAGTGTTCTCTGAAGGTGTTGGCGTTTCCACCTGTTGCTTGGTGATTAGTGAAAAGTATTCCAAAATACTCCCTCCTTATGTTCCCCTTGGTTGCAAAGGAAGGAGGGAGTTGTCTTTGCATCCCCCATCCCATTCCATCCATACAGGCATACATATACCTAAGTGTGTCCCTACATCCTGGAAAGGAAATCTTGGTGGGGAGGAAGGGAGGGGCTCTGACTGGCTTCAGCTAAATGATGTGCTGGTGGAGGTAGTGGGGAGCTATGTTAGGACACAGCCATTTCCCACAGAGAGCAGACTTTCCCCATAGCTCTACCTCTCGCTCCCTTGCCCCACGCCAGCCATGCCACTGAGCCAGTCCTGTGCCCTGTAGCACATCAGTTGGTCTCCTCAGCCCCCTGGATGAACATGCTCAGTGACATCTGCTAGGGCCACTGTATGCAGGTTAAACTGCATGAGGGCACCTGGGCAACGGGGCATATGGGGGTAAAATCCAGCGAGAGTCCTGCTCACTAAGCTGTGAGCCCTGGCACAGGGCTGGGTCTGCCTAGAGGAAGGGGCATCTTTTTCCAATTTGCACAGAAAGCTAGGGATGACCCTGGTAATATCTAATACGAGCCCTCCCCTTAGCAGTCTGCATTGCTGCTCAATTCTTTGGCAATCATCTTCCATGGTCATGACTTCCAGGATCCTAAGGGAGCTGTAAAATGCCCAAGGGAGGCTTTTGGGGCCGCACTGACTGCCAGTGATCAGGAAGGAGATGGTTCATCATTTCATTCACTACACTGGGTACCCTTTGTGGGCAGGCATAGTGCTGGGTCCTGGGAATATACATCTGGCCATAGATATGGGCCTGCCTTCAAGGCCCACAAACAGAGAAGTGCAGCACCCACAGTGAGCACCACGGTGGCCACAGGCTCAGGGTGCCTGGGGCCCACAGAGCAGGTGTCCCCAACATGCTAGAGGGACGGGGACGCTTCCCTAAAGGAGGTGGGCCTGAGCAGGGTCTTCCAGGATGCATAGGAGCTGGCTGAGTACTCCTCTCTGGGGTAGTATCTATTGTGCCAATGGAACTGTGACCGGGGATGGCTGTGCTGAGCTAAGGGCCACTTTGAGAAGGCCCAGCAGGTCTGCAAGATGTCTGACTCTTTCACTAGGCTCCTTACACTGGGGGAAAAAATAGGTCTGTAGATTCTAAGCTTTGAAAATTCATTATTAGCACAAGAGTACAATGCCAGTCATTCTCTTTTTCTTGGGGGTTATGTTTTAGGTTTTCAAATGATTATGTTACAAATTGGTAGCCCCAGGAAGCTTTCTGGCCTCTTGCTTTGTGACCACATGCTAAGTTTCTTTTCTTTTCTCCCTCTCCCAGATACTTACTGGAGCAAGATTTCCCAGGCATGAGGATTGGTCCAGAGCCCACCACCGACTCCTTCATCGCCGTGATGTATGGGGAGACTGAGGGCAGCACCCCAGGGAACGCTTTAGTCGTGGACCCCAAAAAGCCATTTCGAAAGCTTAGTCGCTTTGGAAATGCTTTCCTCAATCGGTAAGGACCATTTGGTCAGGTTGTTTAAGCCTGTTCTTGGAATTCTTGCCCATTACACGTACAGGTCCAAAACCAGAAGAACAGAGCATGTGTGTTCTGAAAGAGAGAAGTTACGAGAAAATTCACTATCATATTCAAATACTAGAAAAATTCTCTTAGGACGCGATCATTTATACTTACTCTGGGTGACTTCAGAGGGCAAAGCTAAGGCCCAGGTTTGGACATTATGAGGCCACACAGTATAAGGAACAAATTTCTAATAATTTGAGCCTCACAGAAATAGATCAAGTTGCCTTGTGAGGTAGTGAGCTCCCTGTGGCTGGCAATGTTACACAGTAGCTGGATGACCGCATCTCAGGCATCGTGTGCTGGGGCCTCCTGCACAGAGAGCTGAACCCAGAGGACCACTGAAGTTCTCCTGACACCCAGACTTAGTCTTGGTTTTTCCAGGACTGGTCACCCCACCTCCTTGGCTGTCCCTTTTGCTTCTCAGTCCCATGCTTTGAGCTGCTTCCTCATTCGTTACAGCAAGGCAGGGGAGGTAGAGTCAGAATACGCAAAACGTTAATTTTGTTGCATAGTCATTATTTCACAGATGTGAAGTTGTAGGATAGCTGAGGTTCTGTCTTGATTGGAGATGTGTATTATTTGTACTACCTTTCACCAGAGTTCCCAATGACACAGTGGGGTACAGGACAGAGGACAAGCTAGCAGGCTGTCCTGGATGCAGCTCTGCACTTTCAGGCACCACCTGCTCTTCCCTTCCCTTCCCTCTTCTTCTTTGACACTCCTAGCCTATTTTTTTAGAATTAACTAATTAATTTATTTGTTTATTTTTGGCTGCGTTGGGTCTTTGTTGCTGCGCGCGGGCTTTCTCTAGTTGTGGCGAGTGGGGGCTATTCTTCGTTGCGGTGTGCGGGCTTTTCATTGCGGTGGCTTCTCTTGTTGCGGAGCACAGGCTCTAGGCGCGTGGGCTTCAGTAGTTGTGGCACACAGCCTCAGTAGTTGTGGCTCGCGGGCTCTAGAGCGCAGGCTCAGTAGTTGTGGCGCATAGGCTTAGTTGCTCCGCAGCATGTGGGATCTTCCCAGACCAGGGCTCGAACCTTTGTCCCCTGCATGGGCTGGTGGAGTCTTAACCACTACACCACCAGCGAAGCCCCTAGCCTATATTTTAAAATGCTTTTCTCTTTCTTCTTTCTTGTGTTCCTCTCACCCCTCCCTTCCCCTCTTGTAGGAGTCTACCTCTTTAGACTGGTTGGTTGCGGGGAGTGGGCTATGGGAATGCAGAGCCAGGGAGGGGTCCTCCAAACCCCTTTAGGGAGGCATGGAACTAGAGCTGACAGATAAGAGACTTGAACTGCACTTCTACTTTTTAGATTGAAAAAAAAAAAAAGGAACAGATCCTCTCCGCTGACTGCTGTCTTCCCAGAGGCTGAGGTGCCTGATCGCACAACTCCAGGGTGCGCCATTCACAAGGACTGTGGAATGAATGACGTGCCCAGGTGCTGTGCAGTGGCTCTTGCCAAGAGTGGCCCAGGCGACCTCCACAGGCGCCTCTCTAGGGATCTGTACTCTCCTCTAAGAGCTTGTTTATGCTCCCAGAGCAAATCAAAGAAGGCATCCAAGGGGCACCAAGGGAACTTGGCCGCGGGATAAATAGAAATGTACAGATGATGTAGATGGAGTCGCAGAGAAATTCCATCTTGTTGCTAGTGGTGATTGGCAGAATACTGTCCAGATGACTTTTTCCACCTGCAGAGTCTCTCCTCTAGCAGAAGTGTCCTCCTCAACTCCGGGGCAGCCTTTGCTGGCACCAGCATGCCTCCTTGTAAGAGAAATAAGGGTTGAGCCCAGGAGGGAGAACACCAGAGGGTCTCTCGGGACAAATGGACCACAGCTGAGGGGAAGTGGAACAAGAAGCTCCCCCCAGCAGGGCCTCCCAGGAGCCGTGGTCCTAGGGCAGGCAACAGCTAGGCTTCCTGTCCCAAGACTGGCCCTGGAAGGTTCCGGAGGCCCTGGAAGGTGCAGGGCACAGGATCCTTCTCCATGAAAGGCTGCCTGGAGTCCCTCAATTTCATTACCACTGTCCTTAGTCTTACTTTCTTTTTGCCTAACAAAGGCTCAAAAAAGAAATAAGCTGCCACCTTTTTCGAATTCCCATGTTATAAAGTCTATTCACAAGGGAAACACTAGAGAGAGTGGCTACTGGCTTCTTTTATTTTGACAGATGATTTACTTCCCTAACAAATTTATTTTTTCTTAAATTCCAAGCATACAGCAGATGAGAGTGGAAAAGAAGCCTTCAGGAAAGACTTTTTGTATTTTGGGTTTTTTTTTTTTTTTGATGTGGACCATTTTTTAAGTCTTTATTGAATTTGTTACAATACTGCTTCTGTATTATGTTTTAGTTTTTTGGTCACGGAGGCTTGTGGGATCTTAACTCCCAGACCAGGGATTGAACCCGCGCCCCCTGCATTGGAAGGCAAAGTCTTAACCACTGGACTGCCAGGGAAGTCCCTCAGGAAAGATTTTGAATGGCAAGGTTCTTTATCTCAGAATTTAAAACCTGCTGAAAATAACCCATGCTTTATATAATCGTGTTAATTGAATTCAGCATACATAGAAAAGTAATAGCAAATATTTATATGGCATTTACTGTGTGTCTAAACTTTACTTGTACATTAGCTCTAAATTCTCACAAAAACCCTGTGACATAGGTGCTACTATTATCCCCAACGTAGAGAGGAGGAATTGATGCAGAGAGAGGTTCATCTAACTTCCACGGGGCCACTCGGCTGATAAATGGCAGTGCTGGGATTGGAACCTAGGCCATCGGGCTAGAGTCCTGCTAGTGACTGCTGTACTGAGCTGGACTGAGAATCACTGCCTACTGCCCTCTATCTAACATTTAAGGCTGTCCTCAATCTAGCCCGCCAACAATGATGATGAAGATGATAATGATTATGTCCTAAATTATAGATTAATAATTTCACATACACCCTCTTTTCAGGGCTAATAAGGCAGATGACACTAGGGCCATTTTACAGATGAGAAAACTGAGAGCAAAGAAGTAACATGACTTGCCCAAGAAGATGCAGAGACAGGGCTAGAATTCAGGCTCCCTCTTCCCTTTTACCTATTGCCCTGCACCTCATGAAGCACCAGCAAAGAAGAGTTCCTGTCCTTCTAGCCACCTGGTGGCCATGTATAGCCGAAACTCACATGTCAGGGATGTACCACCTGGAAACTGATAGCGTACTTAAGAGTAAACAGCCTGCTTAAGTTGTATCTACACGGCAGTGCTGCCGTTTCACCCGGCACTAGCACAAGGAAGAGGGTCAGTTAGCGTGGGGTGCTCAAATGTGTGTGTGTAATTATAGCATCCCTGTGGGAACAGCAGCAGGCTTAGCTCTAAAGGCAGGCAAACTTCTTTCTACATAGCAGACTTTCTGGGAATTAGGTCAAAATACAATACTTAGTAGGGAGGAGAACTGGTTGTCTGCTGTGGAGAACTTCCACCCCCCACCATACTGAGCAACCACCTGTCCCCCCTACTCGTACGGGATAGGTCTCATTATTCTGGCCCTCCCGTTACAGGGTGTGGGCTTGGGCATCTACCCTGCACTGGGGAGTCTTTAAAAGAGTTTAGTACTTCGCAAGATGGTACCAGCCTCGAAGCATTAAACAAACCAGTGGAGCTTAAGCCTCCATCTCTAAGGCTGGTTTCTAAGAAGGCAACGGGAGGTTTACAGTGCACTTCTGAGGAACGAAGACAAATTCCCAAAAAGACAGCTTTGAATGATAGAAATTCCATACCTGAACAATAGAAAAAGAAAAGGAGTTGAGTCTGGAACAAAGAGTTCTATGGAAAATAATGCGACATTCTGAGACTCCACCGTGCTGCTCTACTTTCTAGAGGAATTCCACAGGCAAGCCTGTCTCGGAGTTGCTCTGTGGGAATGTGGTTATTGAGGTTCCAAAGTCTGTTGTCAGAAGGCAGTTCCACCTCACAGAGGGGAGGGACAACCCAGCAGCACACTGAGGGCACAAGCCCTGGGGGACAGCAGCGTGTTTTGGTCAGTTCAAGAAATGTCAGGAGTTGGCCTCTGACACTTCCCCCTGCAGCCTGCATTTGGATCGCATGTTAAATTTTTCCCTCAATCTACTTTTCTGAAAATGGTAATCTTCTTTTTTATTTAATCCAGATAGATACAGACATCATTTTCAGTTTAGGATCTACAATTTAGGATTAAATTGTAGACTTCCACAGAAGAAATTATTAATCTCATTTACTTCTCTGTTTCTCTTTGAAAAATTAATTGCTGGCCCTAGGGCTTGAAATTTTGAAACTTCCTTTTGAGCTGAAGGAATCTAAACAGGACTTCCAATGCTCCTGTCATTTTAGCCAGGCCTGATGGTGATGATGGTGTGATAAAAAACAAACCAATAAAAAAACCAACACAAAAAAACTCCACTGTCTTAAATTTGCATAATGATTTAGCAATAATAGAATATATATATGTATTTTTGGACTTATCGTTACCTCTGTGTTTGTAACTGAATGAGGCTTCATTCAATAGACTTTTTTTGGACTGTGAATATTACACAGTCACTTAGTACCATTGGGATTTTTTAAAGAACTGATTTAATACAAGTAAATAGCATCAGTCCACACACATGCTGGCTCCACCAGATAATTTAGCCGCAGAAATTAAGGAAAATAGGCTCTTGCCAAGAATCACTCTTGATTCACTAGCAAAACTAATTTTTCTTTTTTTAAACATGAGAGATTAACTGGTTAGGGGTGGAGGGTGTTTTGTTTTGGGTTTTGTGGTGTGCTTATCCGTAATAAACTCCCTGAAGCCCTTCCCGTTAATCTTTAACCTCAGGAATTGTGGTGGCTCCTGGATCATCAAGCCATTGTTCTTTGTTGGCAGCTGCCTGCACAGCCCTGGTCCTGTCATCCCAGAAAACCAGCTTTTTCCCCTGTGGTGGTTGGGAGAGGGAGACTTGATTGAGAAAAGTCTGTGTTAGGTCAAACTGCATGGAATTGCCAATATTCAACCATCTTTTTGCTTGTAAAAGTGGTAGTTCCATAAGACTCAGTCTAAGGGGTAACCATGGGCTTTTCATAGTCTGGATGTGAAATTAAATTCCTCGTAGGCAGTAGGAGTTTAGATCAGGTCTTTGTGGTAGGACCATGTAATAATAATTGGTTATTACAGGTTAGTTGTCAAAGTCTTTTTGCATATTGGGTGCTATTCACTCTGCCAGTTTAGGAAGTCGTGTAATCTCTCTGATCTTACTCTTATCAGTAAAGTGAACTGGGGCAAAAACAGCCGCATACTCTCTTCTATTGTAAGCTTAGGTTTATTTGAACCTAAAGACAACCTGGGAGTCCTCAGGCTGGTAGAATTGCTCAGAGACTTGACCAAGGCCAAGAGGTGAGTGAGAAGGAAGACGGCCAAGAACCAGATCTTCTGCTTCCTGGTCACTGCTCCACCCTCCACCAATGGATTGAGAGCAGGTCACACAAAGGGGCCTCTTTGGTGGGGAATTGCAGGGCTATGGCATGTCACTCCTTTATTTTAGGATGTTGCCTTCTGTTGATAAACAGCGGTGATTCAAATGCATGAAATGGCAGTAGCAGCCTAACAGTTAAGAGCCGGACTGGGGTCAGAACTGCCAGGTTCGCATCCCAGCTCCATCACCTACCAGCTATGTGACTTGGCAAGTTATGGCATGTGACCCTTCTGTGCCCTTGTTGGGGAGGAAGAGATTTTCCTCCACCCTTCTGGGTTCTTCTGGCTGGTCCAAGAGTTAAGTTGACATGAGACAGATTACCAGGAGAAAATCAAACAAAAATTTAATTACGTGTATACATGGGAGAGATCCAGGAAAACCGAGTAACTAACTCCCCCAGATGGCTGAAGCCCTCACCTTAAATACCATCTTCAGTTAAAGGCAAAAGAGGATGTTGGGGGTAGTGGTTTGGAACCTGTAAGGGGAAGAAGGCATTTGACATGGAGCTGGAAAATAATGTTTGATAAACAAATGTTCGCTGGGCCATGCAGAGACAATGGGACACAGAGAGGAGTGTTAACAAATGGACTTTGCGAGGTTCCCCCCATATACTCAGCTAGTTCATACTGTGTTTATCTCTGGTGACAGCTCCCTTCCTGGAACAGGTCCTCTGTCTACATTCCTTAGGCAGTGAGAGAGGAGGTCAAAGATTCTTCCTGAGTCTCTCTGGGCCTTAAAAATAATCAGCCTAAATTAATCCTCATGCCAAGGAGACACATTTTCGGGGTGGCCAGATTTGCTCCCCTCCACCCCAGTCTCATCCTTTGTAGAATGGAGGCACACAGCCCCACTGCTGAAGGTTGTGGCCATGACTGAGTGCGTTAATGGAAAGTGCTTAGGACAATGCCTGGCACCCAGTAAGTGGTCAGTGGATGCTTGTGTCATTTGATCATTGCTGCAACTACTGGGTATCACTGCACTGGAAATCACATCACTATTAAGCTACTGCCTGGCTCTTTTAAAATGTTGATCATTGAATTGGAATGTTAGTGTTTGGAGGTGATTTTAGGAACTGAAGTCGCCTTACCTCCTTGTCTCACTGTGCCGCAGGACTTCTAGCCACCGGCCTGAGACCTTATAGCCCAGACCATTCCTTTTCTCACCCCCTCTCTGCTACCCCTAAGCCTTCCTTGGTTGTGGGGTGACGGGGAATTCGGGTCCAATGTAGGGTTCGATCCCCTCTTCCTCTCCTTTTATCAAAAATAAAATATATCAAGCCAGCCCTGGGTGAGGGACATATTCCATAAAGCTCACGGGAGGCTCCCGGGCTTAACGGGCACGTGTGCGTATTTCACGTGAAATGTAGAAGGCAAGGCACGGGTACACTTTGCGCTTGTTAGTACCTCTGAAAGAAGTAGGAAATCCATCTTGGGACAGCAAATCTGTGCTTGGAAACATTGCAGCAGACATATCACTGGGAAAGGCCTGCCCCAAGGCTGACTGTGTTATATCCGATAAATAACCCACTTTTCACCTTCCTTTCATGGAACATCAAAGGAAGATAAGATTGCTATAACAGCATTGCATTAGGGTTTTTTCTGATTATAGTACAACCATTTAAGAAAATGCATGTGTGGTTCTAACCCCTAAGAGTGTGGGCCATGCCCCCACACAGGGGTCTGAAAGCTGACTGTGCCCTGTGCTCCTTTGCCCACCTCCCCACCTCCCCCACACACATGCTGGGCAGGCTGTGCAAAGTCCAGCTCTGCTCACACAACCCCTGTCACCCTCTCTCGGGGTGCCCCTGGAGAGCCCCCTCCCCCTCCCCCTCCCCTCCCCTCCCCCTCTCCTCCCCTTCCCCTCCCCCTCTCCTCCCCTTCCCCACCCCCCTCCTTCCCTTCCCCTCTCCTCCCCTTCCCCTCCCCCTCTCCTCCCCTTCCCCACCCCCTCCTTCCCTTCCCCTCCCCTCCCCATCTCCTCCCCTCCTCCTCCCCTCCCCCTCTCCTCCCCTCCCACTCTCCTTCCCTCCTCCTCCCCTCCCTCCCCTCCCCTCCCCTCCTCCTCACCTTTCCCCTCCCCTCCCCCACTCCTCCCCCCTCCCCCCATCCTCCTTCCCCTCCCTCTTCTTTTCTCCCCCCCTTCCCCTCCCCCCTTTTGTCTGCAGTCATCCCTCCTGGCCCTGGGCCTGCTCCCTGTATGTTGCGTGGTGATGTCACCACATCAGACCATCTTGTTTTGTGGCTTACACATTTTGTCTCTGCTGTCACGTCAGGAGGCATGGGAGTTGTTGAAACCTTGTCTCTTTGTATGGAGGGAGTGGATGGTTTCTAAATTTTGAATCCCTCTGTTAACTTCACATTAGAATCCAAGGGTTTTGTGTTTTGGAAAAATTGGTATCAAGTGTGAGCTTGTGGTTCCAGAAAAAGGTCTGCCTCTCACAGGAATACTTTATGTGAAAAAGTTTCACATATGTGCAGTTTTCTCAGCATTGCCAGATGTCTTGAGCCATCTGATAAAAAGGATGGGACTATGATAAGAGACCTAATTACCACAAGAAATGCAGTCCACCACAGATGTGCTCAGAACTCTGTTCCTACCCCAATCTAGAGACTTGAATATGGCGTTTTTTTGCTCTGTGAACTTACAGAGAATGTGTAGTGATCCCAGTGCACTTTATTCTCACAGATCTGCTGTCTGAGTGTTGGGCAGTGGGGTTTATAAAGGTGGAGGGGCAGGAGGAAATCAGAAATGAGGGGCTTCTCATAAATTAACTTGACCCCTTATTTTTAATGTTATGAGGTTTTTAACTTCACGGGTTGAGTTCTATTCACCTGACATCAGAAATACCAGGCTGCAGTCTCCAGCCAGCCACGCATTAGCAGCATGGCCTCACATGTCGTAACTGCTCTGTGCTTCAACTTTTCCAGCTGCAAAATGATCATAGTTATCATTCCTACATCTTCCTGGGATGACTTGAAAATGTGGGAAACAATATCTGAGAAACTTGTCCCAAGCACCTTCAGTGAAAGTTCATTTGCAGTGTCAGTAATTGCATGTCTCTCTCAGGGCTGCCCACGCCTGCCCGGGGGCTGTGCTGTCCACATGTGCTGTGAGGGCCAGGCAGGCCTCCCTCTCCTGCATTCCCAGCATATTTACTTTCTGAGTAATCCCACCTTTTCCACTGAATGGAAGGACTGAGCTTTCCCCAAGGATTTTCAAGCCTTTTGCCCACACAGATACCAAAGTTAGCCATTTACAATATAGGAGAAGGAGAGACACTCTAGTTTCTGCCTTAAAACATACACAGTGCCTAACAGAGATCCCCCCAGGTTGCCTGGGGTGGAAGTAACAAAGCATTTCCCTCTGGTCCTCTAGAGTTACACCGTGTTAAAGCTAAAAGAACCTCACCAACCCCTGGTCCAAGTGTCTCCATTGACACATGAGAAAACTGAGGCCCAGAATGGGGAAGCCCTTGCCCAGGGTCCCAGGCAAGTTACTGGCAAAGGATGAGCTGAACCTGAACCCAGGTCTGCTGACGCACAGGCCACAATTTCCCTGCCACTTCACTCTGCTTCCAAGGCCAACGCCAGGGCAGCCGACAGGAACCACAGCAGAGGGATGAGGATGAGAAGGAGGAGGTGGTATCGGGAAGGTGATGGACAAGGAAGGAGGCTGGGAGATGCTTGGCCAGGGCCCTGCCTACCCCTGCCCCTTTGTCCACTCTTAGGGCACCGAAGCACCTGGAGGATTTGGGGTGTTGCCCATAGGTGCTTGCCCCACCCTGAGCCTGGAGCCATAGCATGTCCCTGGGGCATCGGACAGTGAAAACAGGCCCTAGTACCTCCGCTGTCACATTAGGGAGTGAGCAGGGGCTGGACAGAGCTTGGGATACTCCAGCCCAGTGGGGCAGTGACCCTGAAGGAAGCATGGGATTCCCGGGGAGGAAAAGTCTGGGACGTTTGTCTAAGGAGCAGGATAGAGGAGGGGCGTGTGGGGCTGGTGGCCTTTGGAGTCACACCGACCTGGGTTTAAAGCTTAGCTCTGAGTGACCCTGAGCAAGTTACATAACCTCCCGGAGGTAAACAGTGTTGCCTTCCTCATGAGATTAATATGAGGAACAAATGAGATGATGTTTGTAAAATACCTGTGTTCAATAAACGTTAGCTAAAATAAAATTAACAGTAAGGGATCTGGTGGTAGGGAGCATCCGGTGCCCGGCCACCCTCCAGTAGCTGCCCTGTGAACCAGCATCCACCAGTGGAGGCGCCATCAGTCTCCTCCAAGCCCCCGCTTTTCAGAAGATGTCAGTAGCCAGGAGAGGCCAAGGAGCTCCGAGGTTAGTGCACTCCGCAACGTGCAGGTTCTGATCCCACCTTTGATCCCTTTCTTCCAGATTCATGTGCTCCCAGCTGCCCAATCAGGTCCTGAAAAGCATCAGCATCATCGACAGCCCCGGCATCCTGTCTGGGGAGAAGCAGCGCATCAGCCGAGGTCAGTGCCCTCCCTGCCCTTCCGGGCCCCCCACTCCTCACCCGGGGCTGGCTGAGTCTTTCTCTGATGTTGGCAGAGGATTTCTGCCCCTGTTGTATTCTATCCATCCTCCAGGGCACCCCCAGCATCCCTGGGCAGCCCCGGGGTCCAGAGCTGAAGAGGTCCCAGGAAATAACCAGGAAGTCATATGGTCAGAAGTTCTGCTCTTTCAGCTGAGAAACTTTCTGGAGCCTGAGCCATAACCTCTTAATTCCTTTAAACACTGTCGTGTAATACTAGTACCCACCTCACATAAATCTTCAGACGTTAAGAGGGGACCACTTGCTGACCACTCACTTGGACACATGACAAAAAATAAAGAAGGCCAGCTAGTGACAGCAAAGGAGAGAGCCCTCCCAGCTGCTCTTCCTCCCTCCCCCAGTGCCGTGTATTCCACCCCAGTCACCTCTGCAGCAGCCTTCTACTGAGTGAGGCTTTATTGCTATCCGCTTGGGGCCAGACGCTGTACCGCGCACTGGGGATGCAGCAAGAACAGGTGCAGTTTCTGCCCTGGAGGAGCTTGTGTTCTAACGAGGAAAACAGACATGAGTTTCGTTATCACAGAAATAAATAGAGAACAAGAGCTGGGATACTCACTCTGCGATGGGGACTGTCTATCAGAGTGTAAGGAGGATATCTGGCCTTGACGTGTTGAGAAAGACTCTCCAGAGGAAGAGACGTTGGAGCCAGAATCTGGAGGATGAATAGCAATTACCTAAGGGAAGCTCTGGGATGGGAAAGGAGAGACAATAAGGCGTTCAGAGGAGATTTGTGGAGAATAGAAAACGCTTGTGAAGAACAGTGACGTCTGGGCTTCTTCAGCCTTCACAACACAAGGCTGAGGCAGTACTGTTTCCAGACCCGTGCACTGTGGTTAAATAGATGGGCCTGCGGTCTCCCTCACCTTCCCGGTAAAGGGGCTGTTGGAAGCAGACCAGAGGACTGTTTACTTACAGAGAGGAAATTCCTGACAGGGAGGGCACTAGGATGGATTCCTGTGGTCCCAGTGGCAGGTCAAGTTCCCTCGCCCTGGCCGTTGAAACAGAGGACAGTTCCTGGAGTCTTTGCTGGGAGGGAGAGGCTGGAATGGATGCGTTGCTGCTGTCACTTCTCACTGGTAACTCTTTACAGCCCCTGAACAGGAGCAGTGGGGTTATGGCCAGGCAGTGAACTGCCCCACTCCTGAAGCCAAAGAACGTTACACAGGCCCTAGGACACACCTGGGAGCTAGAAAGCAGAGGTCCCGTGACAGGGTTAAAGAAAGGGCTCCCCATGTCTATAAGCCCTCTCTTCTCATGCCGTCTGAGAAATGCTGGTTTTGCAGCCTCCAACTACCGTGCTGTGCCTTCACCCATTCGTTCAGGGACTTAGTGGGCCATTAGGCCTCCCTGAGGCCTCCAAGAACATTGCACTTGTAGAAAAAGTCACAAATAACAGTTGTAAATGGTTTTCTCCAGCTCCTCAGTGACTTTTGTTTTTGTTTTTGTGGTACGTGGGCCTCTCACCGCTGTGGCCTCTCCCGTCGCGGAGAACAGGCTCTGGACGCGCAGGCTCAGCGGCCATGGCTCACGGGCCCAGCCGCTCCGCGGCACGTGGGATCTTCCCGGACCGGGGCACGAACCCGTGTCCCCTGCATCGGCAGGCAGACTCTCAACCACTGTGCCACCAGGGAAGCCCCTTAGTGACTTTGTCTTCTGCATATACAAACATACCTTTTTTAACAGAAATGAGATTGCCATGCACATTTGCTACAACTTGATTTTTTGCCATAACAGCTATCACGGATCATTCTATGCCAGTATATTTAAATTACTTTATTCCTTTTGACAGCTGCTTAGGTTCTATCAAAGGGGCATAACGTCATTTATTTAACTGATTTGTGGATGTCGTGTGGTTAATAATTTTTCCCTCTTGCAGACAGCACTCCAGAGAGACATCTTTTGTGTATCTTTACACCTCGGTGCCAGTAGATTTTTTTAAAAACCAATTTAGGACCATTAATTTGGCCCCATTAAACATTGCTCTGAAAATACATGTTTTATTTTAAAAGGAAAATAAAGCAAACCCACGTCCCACAGCTTTTTCAAGCTGCCTATGTTTCCACTGCTTCTGCATGTCTGACGGAAGTATGCGAGAGATATATGTGGTCCTGGAAATTTTCTTTTTGCCTCTAAATTTTAGGACCTCTGGATTTTAGCCTCAGCCTTATCCATTCCTTTTCATTGGCAGGCCTTTGACCAATGCTAATCATCCATGTTCTTCAGGGTTTCTCCTGGGCTTAGTGATTCTAAGTGTCTTTCAACCTATAGCTCCTTCAGAGTAGTTAGTGTGGTGTAATGCTCTCAGGATGCTTTGAAGACAGTTCTTTTTAACACTTTATAATAACTGACTCATATCCTGACTTACTGTGGCATGTCCTTCTTCACATCCTATGCCCAGAAATAGCACATATGGTTCCAACCAGTCAGCTGGTCCCTGCCGCCCTGACAGACAGCAGCTGATGGGGAAGGACCCAGAGCGGCAAACAATGGCAGCCCCGGGCACTGCGGCCAGGGTCCCCAGGCTTAGGTGCCGTACCGTGTTCGGGCACCGTGGCTGGTTGGAGTCACTCAGCTGACAGTTTCAACCCCAAAGAATATTAACCCCAAAGAATGTGTACTGTTTTAAAGCTGCTTCAGCTTAAACTATTGCAAACAGCGCTGCATTCTCACACACGCTCCCGTCTGCTTCCATCCCTCCAGCTCCTAAATCACAGCACCACCTTCGCCACTCATCTGTGTCAACACTGGATGAGGCACGGGGACAAAGTGTGACCCCACAGAACATTTGAAACATCCGCCACTGACCTTACTGGTGGGGCTTTGCCTCCCTGACGCGTGTTTCGTCTGTGAAAGAGGAAGGGGGCAGCTGCTGCCCCTCCTCTTGTCCCTTAGTGCAGTTGATGGATCAGCAGGCAGAGTCTCATCCAGCAGGTCCCTCTTACACACGTAGCGTCTCCTTGAAGTGTGTATTCACAATAGCAGTATGAGAACAGCCACCAGGTACTGAGCCCTTGCTGTGTGTCTACAGCGTGCTCTTCCTTTAGGACTTGCTAAGTTAAACCTGCACATAGTCCTGCACAGACAGGAGCCCAGACCTGGCTAGGGAACCCCTCGCCCTCGCTCCTCTGGGAAAGGGGAGCCTAACAGCGATGGTAAGAATTCTTTCCCCAGCTGCTGGGCAGATGGGCAACCAGGCTTGACATCCGGGGATTGGACAGAGTAAAAGCTGTTAACGAGGTGCTGCTTTTGGAGAACAAGCTGAGGGGATATGTCCTTCAGGCAGTGGCTGCAGGCTGACGCTGCTGTGTGGACCTAGTCCACCCTCTAGCCTGCAGGGTTGTGCAGCCCTGGCTGAGCACACGCTGGGCAGACAGTGCAGCTACAGGAGGAGGTGATGAGCATGGGGTGACTGCAGAGCACCCCCAGGAAGACCTGCTGACTGCATCACACTCAGAGTTCTCCCCATCTGCATGGGATGAGGCAGATGGCAGGTGGGGCAGTGGAGCGTCGTGCTACTTTGCTGGTGGTCGAACAGGGAAGGAGGGACCTAAGCTGGGGAGCTGGCCTCATCATCACTGGCAGCCCTTGGGCACCCCCAGGGAACTGCCCAGGTACCCCGAGCTCTGGGAACCAGATGGCCTAGTGAGGGTATATCTCCAGGAAGGAGTCCTGAACCCGGGTTCAGTCACGTGCCTCCCCTTACCTGTGGCTCCCTTCTTCCTTGTTCATTCTTCTCTCTCGTGACGTCATAAGCCTGCTTCCTTTTTACTCTGTGCTGAGTAGAGGGGGCAAGTGTGATTACACGGAGGACATTGCTCTTCTCTTGGCCAAAGTCATAGGTGACCAGAAGAAACAGTTGACATTTCTACATGATGATTCGTATTTTGGGGTGTTCAGTTTGAGGCAAAACATGGCAAACCCACTCTTATGTTAGAAGTGACCTTTACCAGTTAGAATGTGTCTTAGCACAGCCTTCTCATCAGCAGGTCCTTAACATGGACCCTAGAAGTCAGGTCCCTGCTCTGTGCTCCAGAGTGAAACAAGAATGCATAGTCAGCATTGGAGGGGAGTAAATGTTGTCTAAATCTCCTCTTTGGGAGTTCTATAAATAAAACCCCCTAGAGTAATTGATTTTGAAGCAATTTTTAGTATACTACTCCATATGGAAACCCATTACCCTTCTGACGTTCCTTGGTTTAATTATAGTTAACAGAAAATCTTTAGGAACAGAAGGGTGAGCTTAGATACTAACTTGTAGTTTTCTTGCCTGACATAGAGAATTCCCATCAAGCAGGAATTAAAATATTCTGATACATTTTTAATAGTAACTTTATTCTACTGAAGTAAGAGCTACCTAAAATTCCTACAAGCTTTTCTTGATTCTTTTCTTGTAGCCAATAAAGAAATGTTTGAGTTCTTAAGATTTTCTAAGTTATTTTCTTGAAGTGGGTGGGTGAAATCTGACCAGGTTCAGTCTTGAGAACGTCCTTTGCCCTGATGATGGCGTCCAGATTTTTGACTCTATGTGATAAGAAAAGAGCACATTTATCCACACATCCTTATTTTCATTCCCAATCTCTTATTATTCCGGCTCCTGAACTGTTTGCTTCCTAAAATACTGTTAATGTCGTGCTGAACCTAAACATCATCTAGGATTTATTTCTGGACTTGGCATGAACACAAGTGTGTTCCCAACTGCGTGGTACAAACCTCTGGGTTCTGGCTGCAATTATAACGTCCCTGTCTGACAAGGAGAAGACTGTGAAAAATTCTAATGTGGCAGCTGGTGTACTTGTCCATCTACTTAGCACATAAGCATTTGGAAGGTGCTATTTTAGCAGCAAGTAATTATTCCTGTGGTTTCCTGAGAGCATGAGGTTTTGTGTAGCCTTCAACAGACTTGACTTTGATAACAAAAATAGTACAGTTTTTCCCTTTTAAAAATTTAAATAACTCTAGAAGAAAAAAACTCTTGATCTGAATTTTCCAACAGATCTACCAGCAGGTCGGACCTAGGACCTAGGACCAGCAGCTTGTCAAATGAAAGTCTAACGGCACCTTCTTCTGATGTTTAAGCCCTTCTCTCTATAAGCCTTTCTCATTATAAATCAGTGAATAGAACTGAGAAGACAGTGAAAAATAGAAGGGCAGAAAATGTCCTGCTAGTAAAAGCAATCAATGATGATAATGAATGAAACAGAAGAGATCTAACTGTGCTTCAAATAACGTAACAGGCCATAACATTAGCTCCAAAATCATTGATTAATGTCTTAACATTTACATATAGACATCCTTATGTCCTCCTGATTTTGGTAGCATTAAGGAAAGCACTCAAGAATAAAAAAGGCATCTAAATACTGACAGGTACATGTGAGCAGGTCATTTCAAGGATATGCCAACACAGTGGAGGTGCCCAAACATAACATCACAAAAGAATTGACAGAACAGGAAACAGGGAATGGAAATCCAACTGGTAATCATTAAAGATGCTAAAAAAATAGCGATGATGAAAACTGTAATCAGGGAAGTCCAAACACACCTACCTGACACGTTTCTTGAGCTTGAAAGACAAAAGACCGGATTTTGAAGGCTGTGCAAGACGGGAGAGAGATCATTTAGAAAGGTCCAGATAAGAGTGACTTCCCCTCTTGTGCTCTGGGAACAGGGAGGACTAGAGCGGAAAACACACATACACGGAGGAATGAGTCTTTTTCACTAGAAGAGTGAGAAGGCTTGGAGCGAGATATTAGCCAGGTCCAACAGCAGCAGAGGCTCTTCTGAGAAGCACCTGGAGAGCTGAGAGCTGGAGGCTGAAGAGGCCGGCGGCTCCCAGGGCCAGACGGTTATGGTAGGTTCTTCCTGTACTTCAGGTAGACCACACAGCCCAAGGCTGGACTTCACAGAGAGTTTCTGAGGGGGGCCTGCCATGCCTGCCGAGTACCCCAGGAGAAGTTCAGGCCTTCCTTGGGTAGTATTATAAATAAGAGTAGAAATAATCATTAAATAAAGGGGGAGTCGAGGCAGCACTATCCCCTCCTTCATTCTGTTCACCACCACCCAATACAGACACGGCTCAGGACCATCCCAGCATCTCAGACTGCGGTCACCTGAGCTCACTGGACATGTGACCCTCATTACAGGTGCTACTCCTGTCCCTGCCTTCCCATCCTGTGGTTGGTACAGGGTGGTATTTTGTTTTTTGGGTTTTTTTTCAGTTTTATTGAGATAGAATTGACATATGGCACTGTATAAGCTTAAGGGGTACCACATAAGGATTTGACTTACATACATCATGAAATGGTTACACAATAGGTTTAATGAACATCCATCATCTTACACAGATACAACATTAAAGAAATAGAAAAAATTCTTTTCCTTGCGATGAGAACGCAACTTTCATTTATAACATACAGCAGTGTTAATTATCTCTATCATGTCGTACATTATATCACTAGTAGTTCTTTATCTTATAACTGGAATTTTTTACCTTTTGACTATCTTCATCTAATTCTCCCTCCTCCCACCCTGGTACAGGGTTTCTTAATTCATTGTTTTGTTTCTGGGGTTTTGGGTTTACGACTGTTCAGGCTCTCTTAGCTCCTCTCCCTGTCCACTGCAGCTCCTCCCAGCTTTAAGGCATCCCCAGGCTTCATCAGCATGCCCTTCTCCCATCGCCCTTGGATCCAGAAGTTGAGCAGACAGGACCCAAGGTGGAGCCTTGAGGTGCTCCAATAGAGACTGCCCTCCACGTTGACAGCAGTTCATTAATGAACAAGTTCAGTCGAGATGCAATGAGCTCCTGTGTGCCAGGTACTATGCTAGGAATTGGGAGCATAAAGATGAACAAGGTACCGCCCCTGCCTTGGAGTTGCTACAGCCTAGTGTGGTCATCCAGCCAGTCACTGATGCACCAGATTGTTCTGAAAGAAAGCTGTCACCTACGTAGAGAATTATTATCCATTCAACAAACACTAGGCAAAAAAGATGGACACGGTCGCTGCCCTTATGGAATTTACATTCTGATCGGAGAATCAGACAAGAAAAGCAGGTAAACAAATGAATAAAATCATTGTAAATAGTGATGAGTGCCAGGAAGGAAATAGATAAGGCATTGAGCTCAATGAGAAGGGGTGAGGTGGGAGGACCACAGTCTCGGAAGGTGGTGGAGGCCTGTGGCTGAAAGTTCAGAAGGCGGTGGCCTTGCAGAGGTAGGCAGGTCAAGGTTTTGCAGGTTTTGACTGACCATGTTGTCTATTCAGATATTTTCCACCTGATATATAAAGGCTATATAAAAGAATAGACTTTCAAGTATCAGATATTCACCCATGGATTTCAATTCCTGCATATTCATGTTTTTTTCTGAGGCCTTTTTTTAGAACCGACACTATTCAGTCTGTAAACCCAGAGTCAAACATGTTGCTTTCCTAGGTCCAGTCAAGGGACTGAAGTCCCTGTGGGCTGTCCTATGTCATATAGCGAGAAACACGCGGGCAGGAGAATTGGACTTCCTGGGTTCCAGTTTAGCTCAGCCATCTACCAGCCATGCAGCCTTGGGAAAGTTGTGAATCTCTGTGGGAAATGAGGGTAATAATAGTACCTACCACATAATGCTGTTGTAACTGAGTTAATACCTAGAAAGCAGAAAATAATACCCAGCCTAGCACATAGTAAGTGCTCAGTAAATGTTAGCTATATTATTACTCTCACCATCTCAATGTGGTGGTGGTGGTACAGGCCAGAGTTTTCAAAGGCTGAATTTAATATTGGTTGGTACTGGTTTCTTGCCTCTTAAAGTCTTCTGTCTCAGAGTAGGGGAAATTTTTGTCAAGTTATTTGAAATGTGGAATTTGTTGGTCAGGGACTGAATATGCTGTGTTTGGCTAAGCGTTTTTACCTTTTTTCCCCGTACCTCGGTCATTTTATTGATAATTAGCTTTTAACTTTTGAAATCACATGTCTCTCTCGAAGTGGAAAAGGGACAACACTAATTGATCATCTGGTTTAAAAAATATTTGGTGGAAAAAGAATTTTAAAATAATGGACAGATATTGTGTGTGTGATCTTTTTGGCACTCCTTTATTTTAGAAGTGATGGTATAAAAAGCAGTGGGTAATAGTAGGGGCCTGCTAGAGACTATTCATTCAAGACACATTTATATTGATTGCCTGCTGGGTGCCAAGCACAGTCCTGGATTCAAAAGGAATGAGGCACAGCCCCTGGCCCTGGTGCACACCCTTGGCTGGAGTGGATGGACCTGCAGACAAGCCACTCTGACCCTGTGCATTACAGGAGTTCTGAACAAGAAGTGGAGTATGGGAAGTAGGCTGTCAGCAAAGCTGCTAAGGGAAGGGACTTTTCTTCCCCTTTTTTAAAAAAGCTGCATTTTCTCTCTCTCTCTCTGAACAATTCAGTGGGTTTTTTTGTTTGTTTTTGTATATTTACAGAGTTGTGCAACCATCACCAGAATGAATTTTAGAAAATTTTCATCACCCCAAAAAGAAACATTGTCCTCATTAGCAATCGCTACCCATTCTCCTCCCCCCAGACCCTGGCAACCACTAATCTACCTTCTGTCTCTGGATTTACCTACTCTGGACATTGCATATAAATGGAATCATACAGCATGTGGCCCTTGTGTCTGGCTCCTTTCACTTAGCATAATGTTTTCAAGGTTCATCTGAGTCAAACAGTGCTTCATTCCTTTTTATGGTTGAATAAAAATTCCATTGTACAGCTGTACCACGTTTTATTCATTCATAAGTTGGTGAACATTTGGGTTGTTTGCACTTTTTTGGCTATTTTGAATAATGCTGCTATGATCATTCATGTATGAGTTTTTGTGAAAATGTGCATTCTTGGGGCTTCCCTGGCGGTCCAGTGGTTAAGACTCTGCATTTCTACTGTGGGGGCCATGGTGGGTTTGATCCCTGGTCTGGGAACTAAGATCCCACATGGCGCAGGGCACAGGCAAAAACAAAAGAGAGTGAGAAAACGTATGTTCTTGATTCTCTTGGGTATAAATCTAGGAGCAGAATTGCTGAATCATATGGTAACTCAGTATTTAATGTTTTGAGAAACTGCCAGACTGTTTTCCAAAGTGACTGCATCATTTTATATTTTCATACACCAATAGTGTACGAGGCTTCCAGTTTCTCCACATTCTCATCAACACTGTCATTTTGCTTAGAGCCATCTTCATAGGTATGAAGGGGTATTTCACTGTGGTTTCAATTTGCATTTCTCTAATGGTCAATGATGTTGAGCATCTTTTCATGTGCATTGTGGCCACTTCTGTATTTTCTTTGAAGAAATGTATATATAGAGGGTTTGCCCGTTTTTAATTGGATTATTTGTCTTTTAATTGTTGAGTTTTAACATTCTTTATTTTTTTAATTTATTTATTTTCATTTTTGGCTACGTTGGGTCTTTGTTGCTGTGTGCGGGCTTTCTCTAGTTGTGGCGAGCAGGGGCTACTCTTCGTTGCAGTGTGTGGGCTTCTCATTGCGGTGGCTTCTCTTGTTGCGGAGCACGGGCTCTAGGCATGTGGGCTTCAGTAGTTGTGGCATGCGGGCTCAGTAGTCGTGGCTCACGGGCTCTAGAGCACAGGCTCAGTTATAGCACACGGGCTTAGTTGCTCCGCAGCATGTGGGATCTTCCCGGACCAGGGCTCGAACCCGTGTCCCCTGCGTTGGCAGGCGGATTCTTAACCGCTGCGCCACCCGGGAAGCCCCAGTTTTAACATTCTTTATATCTCGTATGTACTAGTCAAATATATGACTTGCAAATATTTTGTCTCATTTTCTGGGTTGTCTTTTCACTTTCTTTATGGTCTAACCTGAAGCATTAAAAGTTCTTAATTTTAATGAAGTCTGATTTATCTGTTTAAATTTTTGCCACTTGTGCTTTTGTCCTAACCCAAGCTCATGAAAATTTACTCCTATATTTTTCTAAGAGGTTTATAGTTTTAGCACTTACATTTAGGTCGTTAATCCATTTTAAGTTAATTTTTGTATATGGTGTGACTTTAGGGCCCAACTTCATTCTTTCACATGTGTGTATCTAGTTGTCCCGGCACCATTTGTTGAAAAGACAGTACTTACCCCACTGAATTGTCTTGGCACCCTTATTGAAAATCAGTTGGCTATAAATGTGGAGGTTTATTTCTGGACTCTCAATTCTATTTCATTGATCTGTATGTCTGACCTTATGATGCAGCTCTCCTTGATCAGAGACTCCAGGTAAATGTGTGAGTTCATCAACCCGCAAGGTCAGGGCCGTACAGGATGAGGTGAGGATAAAGTGAGTTGATGTGACGTCTTGTCACGGTACCTGTCTGGTGCACAGTCAAGGGAAAGATAACCTGGCTCCCCTAACTATTGTTATTCTCCTCGAGACAACGGAAGGAGGTTGCAAGAACGGGAAGATGTGTGAGCTCAGAACCCTTTGGAGGAATGTGAGTCATGCCTGTGGCTGGAGTGTGTGTATGTGGCGGGTGGATGCACACGTCAGGAGACTGGGTTTATCCTGGAGGCTGCGTGGAATACTGAGGAGTATGAGGTAGAGGATGACATGGTAGAGAATTCTGTAGGAATTCTGAGGAGTAGAACGTACTTATGTCCACAGGCTTGGATCATGAAGCCATTTTTATATTTAGAGCTTGAGCTCAATGACTTGTCTCTGAGCTTTGTTTGAATTTGGCAACAACAGAAAAGGGTGCATCCCCAGTGCCTGGGGCTGAGTGCTGATGAATGTGTTGGCAGACCCTGTTTTCTGGCCAGAGCTAAGGCCAGTCTGAGGTTGGGTTGTGAGGTCCTGGACATCACTCGCTTCTTGGGCCTCCAACAGGAAATCCTGCTTTCTTTTTGTTTCGGGGAAGTTTGCTGACAAACACATTCAGACTCCTTTTCCGCCAGTGCCACAGGAAATTCCACACCACGAGTGTGGCTCCTTCTGCCCCTACTGTGAGTGCGTCATGACCATGACTCAGAATGGCATTTGCCAAGCCCTGGAAGATATCTTTAGTTTTTGTTAATACCTTAAATGCATACTCGATCGTGAGAAATGACTGCTTCTACCCAAACTTTAAACCAACCTAGACTTTTAAATAAAAAACAATTTTTTTTTTAATTGGAGAAAGGGTACTTCTCTTACTTCCCATAGAGAGCAGCTCATGATCATAAAACATTTAATAGACATTGGGATACAGAGATTAATTAGAGAAAAGGTTTGCTCCTTACTCCTTTGAGTGCTAATAATATAGCTGACACTTGCACGGTGCATTGTTAAGTGTTTTCCATATATTATTAACTCATATGCTCCTTATAAAAGCTGTATGAGGTAGGAACTGCTCTCCCATTCTACAGGAGAGAAGACTGAGATACAAAGAATTTAAGTCCACAGTCCTATAGCTAGCGTGGTAGCCAGTCTCCAAAGATGCCTCTTGCTCCCACCTCTGCCAACCATGAACCATGCCTTCCAGTATTCATGCCCTTGAATCTGGGATGGCCTCTGGCTCACTTTTTGATCAGTAGAAATCAGCAGAAGTGATGCTGTTGACTTCCCACGTCTAAGTCATAAGAAGCCCTGAAGGTTCCACCTGGAGCTCTTGGCATGTTTATACTTGGGAAGCCAACCACTATTTTAAAAGTCCAGCTGCCCTGAGACCACCATACTGTGAGGGAAGCCTAAGCTAGTCACATGGGGCAGCCGAGAGGCTCAGGCAGCCTCTGACTGGCCCAGCTGAAATAGGAGCAAAGCCGTGGAGGACCAGCTCAGTTGAGCCTTAAGATGATTCCAGCCCCAACTGCCACCTGACTTTCACCTCATGGCAGACCCCAATCGAGACCCACCCAGCTGAGCCCAGTCAACCCTTAGACGGGATGTTAACCACAAGAGGCAATGACATAAACACCCCTGCCCGTCTGTCTGTCTGTCTGTCTGTCTCTATGTCTCTCTCTCTCACTCTCTCTCTCTCTCTCTCTCTCTCTCTCTCTCTCTCTCTCTCTCTCTCTCTCTCTCTCTCTCTCTCTCACACACACACACACACACACACACACACTGAGAAGACAGCACTGGGGAAAGGTACCACATGGGGCACATTTCCACGTAACTGACACTTCTCTCCTATACACACCAAACCTCCTGGTTTTTTTTTCCTTTAGTGGTTTTTGGTAGTAGACTTTGGGAAAGATAGTACATGCTGCCCTGCATTCTCATTCCAAGCGTAGTGGGGGACTTCCCTGGTGGCGCAGTGGTTAAGAATCCGCCTGCCAATGCAGGAGACACGGGTTCAAGCCCTGGTCCGGGAAGATCCCACATGCCGCAGAGCAACTAAGCCCGTGCGCCACAGCTACTGAGCCTGCGCTCTAGAGCCCATGAGCCACAACTACTGAGCCCCTGTGCTACTAAAGCCCGTACACCTAGAGCTTTTACTCTGCAACAAGAGAAGCCACCACAATGAGAAGCACACACACCGCAATGAAAGAGTAACCCCTGCTCGCCGCAACTGGAGAAAGCCCGTGTGCAGCAATGAAGACCCAACACAGCCAAATAAATAAATAAAATCCTTAAAAAAAAGGGTAGTGGGAAGAGGAAGAAGCTTCCTTACGTTGAATGTTCACCCTGCACCATGCTCTGCTAGGTCCTCTTGGTCCATTGCTCATGCACATACCATGTGTCAGGTACCAGGCGCTTTAGTGTTAGCAGCACCAAGATAGACCCTGTTGCTGCTTTCTGAAACATACGGGGGTGGAGGGGGGCGGTTGAGGTAGATGGATGAGCTAAAATGCAGAACAAATGAAGTAGACACAAAAACTTGAAGGAAACAATTGCAGAGTCCCACAGCAAGCGTAGTCCTTCTTTTTTTTTTTTTTTTTTTTTGATCCTAGTTCCCCGACCAGGGATCGACCCCGTGCACCCTCTGCAGTGGAAGCACTGTGTAGTCTTAACCACTGGACCGCCAGGGAAGTCCTGAGTGGTCCTACTTTAGATGGGTAGTGAGAGGGGGTCTCTCCGAGGAGGTGGCATTTAAGCTCAGACCTACAGAATGGAGGGGCTGGCCTGGCAGAGAGTTGGGGGAAGGGCATTGCAGGCAAAGGCCAGAGGGAGCGGGCAGGTCAGGGAAGGCTGGAGGCTGGGGAGTGGCCGGGAGGTGGTGAGCCGTGAGGTCAGGAGGGGCTGCTGGTGGGAGCTGTTGGCCTTAGGGAAGCACGTAGAGTTTATTCTGAGAGGAACAGAAGGATTATCTTTTTTAACCTTCTGTTGATTGCCCAGAATTATCTCTGTGAACAGCCAGGTGTTCATACTGGGCAGTCACAGGTCCAGCCCGGCTCTGCCACTCAGTTTCTGTGTGTTCGTTTGGTTGGTGGATGGTTGGCTTTCTCTTCCCTTGATGCCAGGTTGTCGCTGTCGTTTCTTCTTCTGTCATACCTGTTCTCAGGTACCGTCTCCCCTCTGCTCCCCTTCTACCCTGTGAGTGATGCACTGAAGCCCTAGAGCAGTGATTCTCAGGCTCCAGGGAACTTGTTAATGTGCTATTTCCTGGCCTCAAGCACAATTTGGGGGATCTGGAGTGAGATGCAGAAAACTGCGTGTCCAGGGGTTCTGGTGCAGGAGGTCCCCACTTTTAGGAATCTGGGGTCGCGCTGAGCCTGCCCACTCCTGTGCTCTCTGCCATCTCCAAACCAGGTGAAAGAAGAGATGATCACAAACTTGGAAAATCTACCAAAATGGACTTGAGCTGTGTCCCACGTCCCTTTCACCAGTGTGAAAGGATAGGGCGGAGGATGTAAGTGGTCGGGGGTGGTCTTTTGGGTTGGGGTGAGAGGCAGCGCAGCGCTGGGCCGGGATCTGTGACTAACCAACATCCTCCCAGGTGAGGGCTTTGACAGGGAGCAGAGGTAACTTAACCCCACAGTGGTCACCAGGTAATCAGGTGACTCTAGCCTCGTGAGCATCTGACAGGGGCTCCTGGCCTGACACTGCTGTCCTCTGCCTGTGCGTTCACTCCATATAGGAGCACCCCCAAACCATTCTAGACTTCTTTGGAAGTTAGAGTTTTTAGAACCTCTAGAGAAAAATAAGGAGATTTTTTTAAAGATTCTCATTTATATTTTCAAATGTTTAATAACTTCACTGCTATAATGGGGACATTCTTGTTATATACCTCCATCCCTAATGTTATGTATGGCAAAAGCTCTCTGCCCTACCATCACTGTGCACCCATGGGGGCCCCCCCCAGACTGGAGGGTAGGAGTGGTCGATTGTAAATGCAGGGTTCTAGGTGGCAGAAGAGCAGTATCATATGAGAAACACTGGCCTGGGACATTTTTCCATTTCCCTGGCTCTTCCACTGACCAGCTAGGTGACCTGGGCAAGTTATTCCACCTTTGTGAGCCTTAGTTTCCTCCTCTGTAAAATCATGTCAATACCTAAGTGGTCCATAGGCATCAGCTCTGAAACATGCTCAGAGTGAGAGGACCCAGAGTGGACAGAGGGCAGGTTTAGGCGCCCGTGCTGGTGGGGAGGCATCTCCAGCTAGTGGACGTAGAAACATGCTGAAAAAATAGCGGCACTTTCAGGGCATCTTTGTTTTCCATCATTGTGGGCCCTGGAGGAGGCTGACCTGAGTTCAAATCTCAGCACCCCTACCTTACTGTGGGACCCTCTGAGCCTCAGTTTACACTTTTATAAAGTGAGGAAACCCCCCACCCCAGTTCTTGGAAGATAAGGCGACATAACATGTACAGGCCATTTGGCATACAGTCGTATTGAAGAACTGTTGGTGATGGTAGTCTTGTTCACTTCCTGGAACTGGGGTGGTCCCCAAAAGACCCACCAGGATCGCAGGGTCAGCTCGGCCAAGTGCCCCAGAATTACCCCGGAGAGTAGATCTCACCCCCCACCACTTACATCCTCCGCCCTATCCTTTCACACTGGTGAAAGGGACGTGGGACACAGCTCAAGTCCATTTTGGTAGGTTTTCCAAGTTTGATGGCAGAGAGCACAATAGACTTGACAGTAGATCTGTAGAAAGGGTGCTGAGAGAATGCAGCTACGGAATGCAGTTGCGGGGAACCTGCTTCAGAGAATGACCCAGAGGAGGTGTCCTCTCGTGGCAAGGGCCCCGACTCTTGTCACGTTTCCAGTTCTTTTTGCCATAATCCTCTTTCTGGTGTCTGGGGGTATTTCTCACATGTGCCGTGACACTTTCCTCTAGAAACCTCCAAATTCATCAGGATTCTTTTTGTCTCTTTCTCAAAACCATCCCCTGTTCGAATCCAAATCACACTGCAAAGCGCAAGTCCGACCACTTACTCAGCGTTTCTCCTGTCTCAGGTACTCTTCGGAAGGACCACCGTTTTGTGTGGATGTGTGCACATGTTGAGATGAAAAATTCAAGTGACAGAAGGTTAAATGGTGAAGAACATTTGTCCCATCCACATTCCCAGTTCCTCTCCTAGAGCAAAACGCAGCAGCAGCCTCTTGGGCTTCCTCTGAGTAAGAAGGTCCTCTGCTCACTGCTCTGCACCAAGATTTTTCCACTTAGTAAATCTTGGAGCACAGCCAGGTCGGGACTTCAGAGCTGCCTCCTTCATATTCCATCATATAGCTGTGCCAGAATTCATAGCTGGTGTCCTTTGGATGGATGACATTCAGGCGGTTTCTAATCTTTTTTTTTTTTTTTTTTTTTTGTGGTATGTGGGCCTCTCACTGTTGTGGCCTCTCCCGTTGCAGAGCACAGGCTCAGCGGCCATGGCTCACGGGCCCAGCCGCTCCGCGGCACGTGGGATCTTCCCGGACCGGGGCACGAACCTGTGTCCCCTGCATCGGCAGGCGGACTCTCAACCACTGCGCCACCAGGGAAGCCCGGTTTCTAATCTTTTACTGTTACAGACAGTGCCACAGAATACAGACAGTTTTGCACATACAGTGCAAGTATATACAGTTTGCACAGTCGTGTAACTGTAAGATACACTCCTAGCAGTGGCATTGCTGGATCAAAAGGAACTGTGGTCTTTTTACTGTGTTAACTGAGGCCAGAATGCCCTCTCTAGAAGATGTGCCCGTTTACATTCCCACCAACAATACAGAAGTGCCTGTTTCCACACATCCTCCCCAATTTAGGGCATTACCGATTTTGTTTTTATCTTCGCTTTATCTTTGCATTGTCTGATAGGTGAATGGCATCTCATTATAATTCTAATTTCACTTCTCACTGTTCTTGTGGTTGAACATCTTTTCATATTTACAGATCTTCTCAAAGCAGTTCCTTTCCGGAGATATTTGACCATTTTGAAATACTGTTGGCAACTACATGGACTTTCATTTAATTAAATAAGTGAGTCTTTTTTTTAAATAAAGACCCCAATGTGGGCTTACCTGGTCCCCTCTGACTTGATCTGTCTTCCTATTTGTGACATAAACTCAGAAGTAACTATCTCTGAGTAATGGTTTGGCTTTCGGAGTGGGTTAGCTGATTACTTAGTTGCTGGAGCTGGTGTTCATTGACTGGCTGTTGTCCAAATGCTCACAGAACACTCACTCCACGCTGGGAATGTTTAAAAGGAGGAACAGGGCGGGGCAGGGGGTCGGGGTCAGAGGTCACTTGCAAGTCATTTGTTGATCCAAAGTTGTCACCCTCTGGGTTTAACATTTCTCTGCGGAAAATTATGACTTGAAGAAACATTGTCTGTTTGCCCTTCTGAACCACAAAATGACAAGATGCATTGTCTAAGTTGAAGCCTTGTTTGTAAATATTTGGCCTCATCACACTTGGGTGGAGTCTATATACCATTGACATTTTGCCTCAAGAAAATCCAGTACGAGTACAAACTGCCTTTGTCTGATTTATAGACGTATTGTATGAGACCTTCTTACCTGAGGTACACAAAGCCCACTTGAAAATGAGGAAGGGGCAATTTCCACGTGCGTGACACTTGATTCCTGGATTCTATTAATTATAGTATTAGAAGGTTGAATCTGATGACTTCCTCAGCATCCTTGAAAGTCTCAAATTCTGTGACTTTTCCTCTGGTAATTTCTTTCAGCATAGAGGAGTTTGGAATTAAATGGCAAGGAAATTAATCTTTCAGGGCAACTGACTGCTGCTATGGAAACATGCAAGGACCTTCAGATCAGCCCAAAATGCCATAGCACATGAGTCCAGTGGAATGAATGTGATAAAATGAAATGTGTTCCTTGCTAATCTTATCCCCTAGAGTTAGTCACTGAATATTCCTGTAACCATCCAGATGGTTTTACATTCTTATGCTGGTAATGGAACTTGATGGTATCTACTAACAGGCACTAAATGGATTTTCCTGAGAATTTGACATTTTGTTTCAGAAAAGCTTGATATTCAGAACCACCATATATATCTTTAAGATTTGAAGGAATCCATATTGATCATCTGACCCATCTGATAGATGTAGAAACTGAGGCCGTGTAAAGTGAAGTGGCTGAACCAGGCTCCAGGACATGTAGGTTTTTCCTAGTAGATTTTCACCAACTTCTCTCTTCAGCAAAGGGCCTCAAATGCCGTGTACTATTGCTGTCTTTTTCTAGGGCTCAGACCTGCTTCTTAACCTAATTTTTAACCTGAAATGGAAAATGAAATATGAAACCCAATTTTCCCTTTGGCTTGGTCACATGACCAGAAGCAGCCACGTTCACCGTGCTAAATGTTCAGGTAGAGCCTTTCTCAGTTCCCCATCTGTCCATGGTATGCTGTGATTTCGTGATGTGCGGGCTCTTCGGGGTCACGTTGCACCATCTGCCCCATCGTTATCTTCACAACATCCCCCAGAGGAAGGAGAGACAGGCTGTGGGCCTAGCTTGTTTATTTTAGGAGGAAACAGGCACAGAAAAGTTAATTCACAAGGTCTTGGACTAAATTCCAAAGGGAGAGGAGTGGGAAGAGAAGCTAGAGGATAAACAACACCAAGCCCACCCCAGGACAGGCTCGGTCCTTGGTTTAATTTAAAATGTGGTGTGTTCAGTGGCCAGACCACCCTCAGGCCAGGCACGGGGAGGCAGGGAACGCTGTAACTGCGGGGATATTCTTGTAGCCAGTTACATTCTCCAAGCGGTGACCATCACCGTCTGAAGACTTTGAGAGGAACATACATTGAACCTCCACAAAAAGAGGTGACTGCTGTGCAGATGTGGAGGCTGCGGTGTCCGTCCTCTCTGAGAGTCTTGTTGGATCCGGGAAGGGGCTTAGTATCAGCTCACCCCCACGCCACCCACCCCAACTGTGTGTCTGGTCAGCTGCGAGGAGGAGAAAGCCGGCTGGAGAAGAGAGGGGAGGTGGGGAGGGAGGCAGGAGCAGTGTCTGTACTCACTGCACACCCGTGTGTTCCCGCTGCTCTTCGGGCACAGCTGAAGGGGGGCTGCCTCTGTCCACAGCGGGGTGAGTAGCAAAGACACCACCCGCAGGGTTTCTTGAGATGGCAGTAAGCTGGAAAGCACTAGAAATCCAGACCCTAGTTGTAAACACCAGTACAGAAGGAAGGGAATGCCACCTCAATAATATTGCTAGCCCAGTCCTATATGGGCCAATGATTTTTTCCATGTTTATTTTTTTATTACAAAAATAATATATGTTCATCCTAAAACACTTAAAAACTACTTTTTAAAAGACCAAAAAGAAGAAAATAAAAATCACCTCTAATCCCACCATCGTGGTGTACACACAGTGCAGCGCAGTGGATAAAATTGCAGGCTCTGGGATCAGCGTCCCTGGGTTTGAATCCTGGCTCCCCTGGGAAACAGCTGTGTGGCCTTGGGTTAAGTTTATTTTTTTTTCTGAGGAATAAATCAAATTTATTGAGCACCTACTATGTTCAGTGGTAGATCCTGGGTGTAAGGTGGTAAATGGAATGAGGGGTGGTGTTTGCCCTCAGAATTTCTGTCATATAATCAGCAAATAAATATATCATTATAGAGAATAAGTGTTATGAAAGAAACATCACTGATGCTGGAAGAATATGTCACAGGGAAGCTGACTTAGTGTACAGTGTTCTGCGTTAGGCTTTTGGGTTCTAGACATGATGACAGTCTCATCTAGAGGACAGGCTGTGGCAGAGAACAGACCCTCTCAGGAGGTGGGGAGGTCCAGCTCCGCTCGGGTTGGGGAAGGCCTCCTGGGGGAAGTGCCCCAGAGGGATGGATAACTGGAGATGGGAAAGAGGGGAGGCATCCCAGGCAGAAGGGAAAGTCAGAGGCAGGGAACTGCAGGATGCTTTGGAGGAGCAGCAGAGAGCCCAGTGTGGTTTCTGGGGTGGGGAGGGTAGTTTAGTATGAGAACTGTGAGAAAAGGCTGGGGAGGTAAGCTGGGGCTAGTCGCCAAGACTCTGTAGACATTTATTCTAGAAGTGATCAGGGACTCACAGTTGGGGAGATTATCTGAGTTCTGAGAAGGGGTGGGGATCATTTGAGGGCTGGATGGCAAAGGACGGAGCCCGGGGACAGGAAGGGCAGTTAAGGGCACTGCCAGCACTCTCAATGCTGTCTGGACAGTCTGTGCTGGACAACTGACTAAGTGCTGGAGGGACACAAAGATGGACATGACACCTCGGGGAACTCTGGGAGAGGGGCCGGTGTTACACGAACCAACACCGTAGGTGCTGGGGAAGGGGTATGAATGCCCTGCTTGCAACGGAGCTGCTAGCTCTGGGAGGAGCAGGCCAGGGCCCCGCCAAAGAGGAGGAGAGGTCTGAGCAGAGTCCTGGGCTGTGGCCGGCTGGGCAAGTGGCCTTGCCCACCCCAAGAAGGGCACTAAGGGCAAGGGCAGAGAGAACCTGGCCTCAGTCTGAATGTCCTCCATTATCTTGCATCCTTTTATTGACACACATTTTGTTTAAAACTCACGTAATAGGAAACTTGGCTTTGGGAAGAAACTGAAGCATTTTCTTCTGTTGTTCTATTAAAAATAGCCTACCAAATTTGCTTTCTCAGGGTCCCCGCCCTGTGTTTACCTGAGCCAGGCGGCCACTGCTGAAACCTCAGATGCCATTTCCTGGTGGGTCTTTTCAGCAGAGATGGTGACCACGGTCTCCACAGGGCTGTGACGGAAGCCCCTGATTGGGTGGAAAGGGCCCCTTCCTTCCTGCCTCCCCCCTCTTGTTCCCAGAACGTGGAGCCAGGAATGCCAAGCTGGGATCTTCCACAGGACAAAGTCTCTTTCCCAGCTCGCAAAGCTATATAGCTTTGGGGTCCTTTTGCAAAGATAGAAAGTGTAGTTTTAAACAACTGGACTGATTACATCTCTGTTTTGTTCCAGACTGTTAAAAGTTCCATTGGAAAGTCTTATAGAATTGAAATGTCTATAATTGAATGATGAATTTTTAACATATATCGAGCATCATGGGGACAGTTCTATTATTGTGTCGACTCCACGGACACTCTTACCTGCACACATACATACACTACACCCACATGCAAGCTCACCTGCACGCGTGCACACACACACACACATACGCCCAGATCTGTGTGCACCCCGGGCCTTGTTGCATTCTGCCCAGCTGGAACTGATTCTCATAAACTCCGAACATTCTCTTCCCTGATCTGTCAGCATGAAAGGCTCTTAAATCACCTTGGCCACGAGGCAAGGCACTGTGAAATTACACGACTCTCAAAGTTTCAGTGGACAAGCCAAATTTTACATTAACCTCTGTGGTTAAGACTATTTCGACTGTTGCTAAATCCAGCTCCATACATGGCCAGATTTGTGACATAGTTCCCTGATGAACAGATTTCAACTTCCTGATCTACTCAGCAGTTTTGTGGAGATGTATATCTTCAAACAAGTTTAGCAGCCTTGGATTTTTTCCTTTCTTTCCTTCTCCCTTTCTTTCTCCTTTTCTTTCTTCTTTCCAGCCTTCTGTCCATCCTTTCTTCCTTTCTTCTCTTTTCCTTTCTTTCTTATTTATTTATTTTTACTTTTTAAGTCAGTTTTATTGAAGTACATTATAATGCACTCACTTTAATTGCACAGCTTGTTGATTTTTGACAAATTTGCAAATTTACTCATGTACTCGTGTTTCTCGTGTAACCACCACCATCTTCAAGAAATAGAAACTTTCTGTCACCCTGAGAAGTTCCTTCTTCATTTGTGCCACTTTGCAGTCAGTCCCAGCCCCATCCTCAGCCACAGGCAACTCCTCATCTGCTCTCTGTCGCTGTAGCTTAGCTTTGCCTGTCCTAGAATTTAATATAAATGGAATCGTACAGTATGTGCTCTTTAGTGCCTGGCTTCTCCCACTCGGCATGTTTCTGAGATTCACCCGTGTAGCTGCATGTGTCAGTAGCTCATTCCGTGTATCACTGAGTAGTAATCCACTGCACAGAGGCACCGCAGTTTATCCATTCACCTGCCAAAGAACATTTGGGTTATTTCCAGTTTGGGGATATTCTGGGTAAAGCTAGCAGCCTCATTTTTATGGCAGTATGTCCCTCAGCAACAGTTCCAAGCACATCCTAGGCACTTGATAATTATTAATTAATCCATTAAAGAAAATTTTGTATTTGAAATGTCTTGTTAAATTCCAAGATGTTTAGTGTATTTTCGATTTCCAGAGAGACATGTTCAAAGAGATTGTTTCAAGCAGGGACGTTTAGGGGAATTCCCTGGTGGTCCAGTGGTTAGGACTGTGCGCTTTCACTTCCGAGGGCCTGGGTTCGATCCCTGGTCGGGGAACTAAGATCCTGTAAGCCGCGAGGTGCGGCCCAAAAAAAAAGGGGGATTTTGAACATTTTCCCACAGAATACATTGAGTCAGTATAGGAAGCAGGGTAGGAAGGCCCCCACCCCCTCAGGCATTCCCGGCCCAGTTGAGAGACACGTGTGAACTAACGGAGTACAGTTCTCTGGGGGGCTAGGGGCACGCTGCAGGAGCCCAGGAGGGCTGGAGGGCACAGTTGGGTTTCTAAGGCTGAGTCAGAGCTGTAGTGTTTCCACTCAGAAGTAGGCACCAGGTGGACAGTGCTGTCCAGACCAAAGACAGTCAGCTCAAAATGTAAGGACACTATGTAGGCCAAAAAGACAGCAGCCAAGGGCACGTTCAGTCTGAGGGCCGCTGGTTTTCCATGTTGTTTTAAGTGGTAGCTTCGTCACAGACCTACTTAGCATAGTGTGGCTGACTGTAGCGGTGACAGGTCTCTGACCGCCCTCTGTAACAGAACCTTTGGGGCACTTCATTGCTCTCTGCCCGTTGAGTACGAGAATGTTTGCCCCGAGCTGTCCCAGCCAGCGCAGGTGTGCACAGGCCTTTCCTAAGCCAGAGGGAAATCCTGTGGTTGGAACCATCGCTCTGTTTCAGGAATAACCCAGGGTCTTTAAGACCAGCTGGTAGAACTCCCTCTGTCTCACAAGCAAGGAAAGAAAGGCCACTAGCTCTATTCATAAAATATGAATGGTTTGTGCTCGGTAGGTATATTCTATTAGCTATTTTTTGAGCACTGATTCTCTCCGTTGGCTCAAGCATCATTGCATTGTCACCTTTACCCTAATTAATTTTGTTTTCTCTATGACTGCAGACTGTACCTCACCCCAGCCAGGCATCCTTCAACAAATATTTATTGTGCCCCCGCCATGCATTGGTACGAGGATTTTTAAATCCTTGAGGAGGATTTAAAGGATTTTTAAATACGAGATACGAGGATTTTTAAAATAACCAGTAGATAACATCTTGGAGAGCTTTCTAGGTACCAAGATGATTCTAAATGCTTCACATACATTAACTCCACAGCCCCATGAAGTATATGGATACTATTATTAGCCCCATTTTACAGATGAGGAAATGAGGCACAGAAAGGTTAAGTAACATGCCCAAGGTCACAGAATTAGTAAGTGATGGAGACAGATTAGATCCCAGGCAGCCTGAGTCCAAAGCCCACAACGATAATCACCGTCTTGTGACGCCATGAGGAAGATGTGGTCCCTGCGGTTAAAGAATTTATGATCTAATGAGAGAGCCCTGTATATCCATTGGATTATAATCTGCTGTGTAAAGTTATTTAGTAGGAGAATAAGCAAAGGACTCTGGGAGCTCAGAAGAGGGAGTAACTGAGTCCACCTTTGTGAGGGAGGGGGCAGAATTAATAACGAAAGTTTATATTTATTGAAAGTTTACTAAGTCTCAGCATTGTGTTGAGCATGTTAAAAGGATTTTCTTTTTTTTTTTTTTTTTGCGGTACATGGGCCTCTCACTGTTGTGGCCTCTCCCGTTGCGGAGCACAGGCTCCGGACGTGCAGGCTCAGCGGCCATGGCTCACGGGCCCAGCCGCTCCCGCTCTGCGGCATGTGGGATCTTCCCGGACCGGGGCACGAACCCGTGTCCCCTGCATCGGCAGGCGGACTCTCAACCACTGTGCCACCAGGGAAGCCCTAAAAGCATTTTCTTATGCAGTCATTCAACAACCTGGTTTTACAGATGAGAAAATTGGAGCTTACAGAAGTTAAGTAACATGTCACTCAAGTTTCCCCCAGGTGTTTTGAAGAATGACGAGGATTTGGGCTAGATTTCTAGGTCCTAAGCCAGAGGAGAAGGGCTTGCCAGGGCCTAGGCCCAGCGTGAGCAAAGATGCCAGAGCTTTCATGAATTTTAAAATCCGTCTTCAAATAAGCAGATTTAAACTCTGTGTTTCCTCAGTTCTGTGCTGTACCATCTAACCACGTATTGGTAACTTTTTAGAATAAAAAGAAACTATTTTAAATGTGTTTTGTGTTACCGACCAGCAATAACACAGACACATCTTTGCCATCCCATATGCTTTGGTCTTCATTCTAAGGCAGTGATCCTCAAACTTTACTGGGCATTACAATTGTCTGAAGAGCTTATAAAATGCCGGTCACCCTTCTCTACTTTGAAATGAAAGTGCCAGAGGACAAGAAAGCAAACTCTTAAGTTTACTGAAGAACTGCATGCATAAATATTTCTAATATTATATTTTGAAGTTACTACATAGTTCATTTCCCTTGTGCCTAAAATCTTTTCTATTCAGAATGGTGACCAGTCCTCAGTGGAAACCATAAATCATGGCAGGCTTCAGTTTCATTCACCATCCTATGCTTACTAAAGCCAGAATAATGTATAAATGTGTTGTAGAGGCTTTGTAAACAACTCTCATTTAGCCAAAAATAAAATTAAATCTGTATACGCTAAAAAGTAATAATAAAGTAAAATAAAATGCAAGTCACCAAGCCCAGCCCCAGGGATTCTGATTCCATGGTTCTAGGGAGAGGCTAGGAGTCTAAATTTTAACAAATCCCATACTTGATTCTGATGCAAGACCAGGCTTTGAGAAGCAGTGGTCTCTAGGTCCTTTTGAATAATTTTCCTTCATCAGGCAAACTAAATAACATATCATTAAACTAAATCCTTTCTTTAAAATCAGCTGGAACAGGCTTCCCTGGGGCCACAGTGGATAAGAATCTGCCTGCCAATGCAGGGGACACAGGTTCATTCCCTGGTCCGGGAAGATCCCACATGCCGCGGAGCAGCTAAGCCCATGTGCCACAGCTACTGAGCCTGCGCTCTAGAGCCCGCGAGCCACAACTACTGAAGCCCGCGCACCTAGAGCCCGTGCTCCGCAACAACAGAAGCCACCGCAATGAGAAGCCAGTGCACTGCAGCGAAGAGTAGCCCCCGCTCACCGCAACTAGAGAAAGCCCGTGCACAGCAACGAAGACCCAATGCAGCCAAAAATAATTAATTAATTAATTTTTTTAAAAATCAGCTGGAACTTTTTGGTAGACAAATATTTGGTGCCTTTCTTATATCATGAAGGTATAAGAATTGAGAAGACCTATTCAGCCTTAAAATGGAAGGAAATTCTGATACATGCTATAACATGGATGAACCTTGAGGACATTATGTTAAGTGAAATCAACCAATCACAAAAAGACAAGTACTGTATGATTCCACTTATATGATGTATTTAGGGCAGTCAAATTCATAAAGGCATAAAATAGAATAGTGGTTGCCAGGGGCTGGGGGAGGAGGGGATGGACACATTGTTTGGCAGGTGCAGTTTCAGTTTGGGAAGACGAAAAGCGTTCTGGAGGTGGATGATGGTGATAGTTCCACAACAATATGAATGCACTTAATGCCACTAAACTGTACACTTAAAAATGATAAAATAATAACAATAACAACAACTGTATGTGGGGAAAAAATTGAGCAGACCAACCTCTCCTGGCTTCTGAGACACTTGGTGATTTTTTTCACCTTTGATTGTGTTGCCTAATGTGTAACAAGCAATCCTTTTACACCTGCTTGATGACAAACAAAACAGTTCTACTTCCCTATACTACTTAATCTTATTAAGCTTTCAACATTACTTTAAAACAGAAGAATACGGACATGCAGCCATTCCTCCCGAGATGAGTACTGGCTTCACTTATAGTAAACTTACATCTGGCCGTTCTGTTTCCAGTAACTTTTTATTTCACTGAAGCCTTAGAATGAAGTCTTTTTAAAAATAACTATTAGGAACCCAAATTTAAGTTAAAGTTTAAACACATGAGGTACTATTGAGGCCAACTGCTGAACCCAGGTGGCCCTTGGAGGAGGAGAGATGTGTCTGCATGGCTAGATTTGCATGGTGCACGCACATGGGGGAGGTGACAGCTATTGGAGTGGCAAGTTTCTTTTGGCACTGATTGTAAGAGCATCTAGAGTTTGGAAATATTCAAATGTGGGGATAGATTATTTACCAGTCATGGTCCTTGGTAGCAGACCAAAGAAGCTGATTCTGACTAACCTAAGCAGAAAAGGAATTTTTCAGAAAATCAGGCTGTTCGCAGAATTGATGGGAAAGTTGGAGAGCTGGGCTCAAAAACTAGGTTAGGAAGCTACCATCACTGTCTAAACTCAGCCACCTCTGCCAGAAATAAATTCTCATGTTCCCTGTGTCTTTGCATCATTCCCTCAAGATTCAACACCATCCTCTGGTAGGAGATGATTGTCTGATTCTAGATCACCTACCTGTACCCCAACCTGCTAACGAGTGGGGCAAAAGTCTGTCTGCCATGCCTTCAGCGTCTGTGGCCCCCGAGGGACCCTCCCGCAACCCCCACCGGACAGGAAGGGCGTTCAGCGAAATACAACTCGTGTCCTCTCCAGTGTGCACTCTGGACACAGCCTTTTCTTTCATCTGTTTGTGAACCTTCAGTTACCAAGTGAGAGAGGATTTGGGTCAGAGAGATAAGTCGATCATCCCTATTGGAAAAGTAAACCCACAAGCAGGGCCCTCAGTGGGTGGTTCCGAAATGCCCTCCTGGTGCCCAGGGAACAGCACCATCTTTCATCTGCTGAGGATCTGCTACCTGGGATCTGGGCTCTCTGGCACACAAGTCAGCTTCGAATGACAGAACCTGTGTTACCTTAGGAGGAGGTTTGTTCTAGCCTCAGAGGGACAGAACTCGAGTGGAGTCTTGACTCTGTATATCCACATACTACTCTGTGACCCGTTCAATAGGTCTTTGATTTTCCTCTGATCTAAACTGGCTACTGACAGCAATGAAAATAAACTCTGGCCCACATTCCGGGAACTACCTTTGTCCTCCTTGTCCCCAGTGGAGTCAGGGAGTGATGCAGAGAGAAAGAGAAGTGAAAAGCCTGAGCTGGCAGCATACGTACATGTGTGATGACATAAAGCCCTGCGTCTGGGGGCTGTGGTTTCCTCTGGAGAAGAGGTTGAGGCTAGGGCTTAGGGAGGGGTGCACAGAGGGCTTCAGCATTTCTGAATGTTTTCTTTATTTAAATGTGTCTGAATCCAGTTTGCTTGTCCACCTACTCCCCTTACACCTGTTCTTCAATTCATGGAAACTTTAGTCTGCGGACCCCCTTTATTTCTGCCTAATAGCTCATTCTCCTTTAGACACTTTGTCATCTACCTTAGATGCCTCACTCCCTCCATCCCCAGAGTCAACCAGAATCCCAGAACTGGTGTAGCTTATTTTTTTCTGTGCTGTAGTATATATATATCCATAGGCTGTTGAGTGGTGCTTTGTTTTTTTCATTGTAAGTGAATGTTCTCAAACTGTACATGTCCTTTTGAAGCTGATTTTTTACTCACCAATTTGTGAGAGATTTGCCTGTGCTGACAAGTGAGGATCTAGTTCATTCGCACTGCTATGTGGTATTTTGTTGTATAAATAAACTAGACTTCAATTTTCTTAAGGATGTGAAGCAAACAAGACCAAGTGTCAAAATTTCTTAAAGGTACAAGGTGGGTATGTCAGTATTCATCACATTATTCTCTAGACTGTTATAGGTGTTTGGAAGTTTTCAGAATCTAAAAAAGAGGCAAGAGCACTTAAGTAGGGTCAGGAAGAATCCCATCTGGGTTCTGATTGGGCTGCACTGAGGCTCTGAGTCCAGAGCTAATCAGACTGAGAATAAAAATAAACCTGTGGAACTGGCCCCTCTTGTTTGCTTCTCGTGGGACTTGCCTCCCTGGAGAAATGCCTGAAAATCTTGACCACAAGCGCAGAGGAGTGTTGATTTAGCCGCATGATTTGGAGTGTATTGGTACGTGGCCAAAGTGAACCAAACAGAATTGTCATGGGCCTACTCGTTTTTAGAAAGAAATTGGCGAGAGACCATTTCTCGGAATGGCTGTGAGACACAATTTTTAAAATATTTACAACATACTTAGGATATAAATAGTCCAAATGATAAATATAGGTCACAGTTTTGGCCAGGCCAACCTTTGATCTCTTTAACACTCTTAAAAACTTAAAGAGAAGGTGATTTCTCTTTTGTGGTACTTCCTGGACACCCCATGGGACTCCAAGCGGCCTCTAGGTTTTCTTCCTTCTCCAGTTCTGGAACTTTCAGAAAGGTGAGACTTTGACAGAAATTAAGAGCTTTTGACCCATGGCCTGCATTTTTACAGAGCCATTGATCAATTTTGCCATTGAGCCAAAAGACTGTGCTAGGTGAAACAAGAGACTCCTGGGGGACTAAATGGAATTACACGTACGGAAGTAAGCATTGCCCAATCAAAGTGACCACGAGCCCCTCTGTATCCCCTATTTCGTCCCACGGAAGGGCCCCCAGGGTCCCCAGCATTGACTCGATGCATCCAGCCCAGAGGGCCCCATGTGAAATGGTTTTCAGGTCGCGAGGCCTCCCCTGCCTCCAGCTTGGAGACGGGGCTCTCTCCTCGGCAGCTGCTGGAGACCCAGGGGGTTCCAAGCCCTCCTGGTAGGCGTGTCCCCCGCAGCAACCGCCTGCACTGATGTGCCCTTCCCTCCCCACAGGGTATGACTTCTGCCAGGTCCTGCAGTGGTTTGCTGAGCGGGTGGACAGGATCATCCTGCTCTTCGATGCGCACAAACTGGACATCTCAGACGAGTTCTCGGAGGCCATCAAGGCCTTCCGGGGCCAGGACGACAAGATCCGCGTGGTGCTGAACAAGGCTGACCAAGTGGACACGCAGCAGCTGATGCGCGTCTACGGGGCCCTCATGTGGTCCCTGGGCAAGGTCATCAACACTCCCGAGGTGCTGCGCGTCTACATCGGCTCCTTCTGGGCGCAGCCCCTGCAGAACACTGACAACCGCCGGCTCTTCGAGGCCGAGGCCCAGGACCTGTTCAGAGACATCCAGAGCCTTCCTCAGAAGGCGGCGGTGCGCAAACTCAATGACCTCATCAAGCGAGCGAGGCTGGCCAAGGTAAGCCGGAGACCCCCCGCGGCAGCCTCTGCAAGGGACCCTCCTCACACTCTCCTCACTTTGCCTCATTCAGTCAGCAGCTGCTCAGCATCCCTGGGCCAGGGCTGGGCAGCCTGGTCTGGGGGAGGAGGGGGTGCAGAACCCCCCCTTACAGAATGGGGAGCTGTGTGTGACTGGGGTGTGGACACTGTGCTCTGAGGAGGGGGCCTCGCCGGGGCGGGATGGGGAGCGGGGAGGGCTCCACGGAGGATGACTTCCGGGCGGGTGACCAGCCGTGCAACGCCTCCTCGTGGTTCGTCATCGCCGCCCTTATGCCAGCATGCTCACAGGGCAGCATCCCTCCTATGTCGAGAGGCCTCCCTGGCGGCCCAGCCCCACCCATAGTCCCTGGTTCTGCTCTTTTCCTCTCTGCTCAGCTGCCCACCCAGTGCGTGCTCATGCCCTCCTCCCATGCGGCCCAGCTAATCTGCAGTCACCTGTGCTCTGTGAGTCACTGCTGTTTGAACTTTTCTTCTCAGTACCATCTGCTTCCTTCCCGAACTACAGCCACTTTTGTTCCAGTTCTGCAAGGCTTGTAAATCCACTGATTTATAGCTCTCCTGACATGATTTCCCTCCCCTGCTCGTCCCGGGTGGCAGGAAGTCCGTTTTTGCCCATTTAGTGACCACCCACCCCCCAGCGTGTGGTCTTTCTCTCCTCCAGCTGATACAGCTGAACTTTACCTTCAGTGTACGTAGTACCCAACGTGATTTTATAACCAAGGCTGGTAAATGACGTCATAGCCTTTGCAGATTTCAAGATCTTTTAAACTATTTTTAAATGCCCATGGCCGTTTTTAATTTACCAGTCGTTGCTGAGGGCCTAGTGACTGAAGACGCAGCTGTCATTAGTCATATAAATAAATAAAGAGCAGAGAGCTCACTGGGGGTGCCAAGCACATGGGACTTCGCTGCCATCCTTGAGTGTTGGGCCCTGTGAAGGGGCCAGCATGGCCTGGGTTTAGAGAGGCACAGAATGCTGCTGTGTACTGACGCCGGGAATAATGAAAGCCCTTGTGTAGAGGCGGGGGGCAGGGGCAGGGGGCGGTCAACTTGCTGAGCTTACTTCTAGGAAAAAAGCTTGTCTTTTTTTCCCTAAGAATAGTATCTGGCTTGTTCCTTTTCATAAAGGAAAATGTTTGAAGTACGGATGTTTCCAGCCTGAGCTTCTCAGTGTCAGTGTGTTCCTGGGGCAGCACCACACTGCAGAGGGGGGCAGGAAACAGTCTTGGGCAGAGAAGAAGCCGAACTCAGCACAGTGGCCTTGGCCACTAACCAATGCCATCCACTTTATACACCATCTGCAGTTTTATGTTCCATTTGTGAACTTGTTGCTGAAATGGACAAGGAGTCACCTGAGTTTTTCTCTTGGCAGTGTTTCTATTTCATAAAAATGCTCTTTGGTTTTGATATATTAATCTTCATCTCTCTTGATCCAGTTTTCCTTTGGTAAGCCAACCCTTCCTGAGGGTCTGATCCTGTCAGTAAGTGCACAGAGTTGGGCATTCTCTTCATTTCTCACAAAAGGGAACTGAAGCTCAAAAAGGTGACATAACTTGCCCAAGGCTCCCCAGCCTGAAGTTACAAAATATAGATTCAAACTCCAGTGGGCCTGACTCCCTGGTCCGGAAGGCATTCACCTGAAATCCAGAGTGGACAACATCTGGGTGCTCCTTATTATGCCCTTGCATTCTGCATTAATCTGTCATTCTGTTTATTCTATAAAATTATCCATCCACGTAAACCCTACAAAGTTTAGAGGTTTGTCGAGCTGTCATTTTGCAAGCATGCAAAGGATAAGTTTTCAGATGTCACCTGAGAGGTGACAGATCTGAGTTGGGGTATGGAGTGTGTCTATTTATAGACCACCATAATTAGGTAGAATTTGTGCCTCATCCAGAAATAAAGCCAGAAATGCGTTGTTAATGTCCTGCCAGGTTCTGCAGTAGTCAAACTTGAGGTATCATAAAGATGACATTTATTTATTTATTTATTTATTTATGGCTGCGTTGGGTCTTCGTTGCTGTGCGCGGGCTTTCTCTAGTTGCAGCGAGTGGGGGCTACTCATGGTTGCGGTGCACAGGCTTTTTACTGCAGTGGCTTCTCTTGTTGCAGAGCACGGGCTCTAGGCACGCAGGCTTCAGTAGTTGTGGCACGAGGGCTCTAGAGCTCAGGCTCAGTAGTTGTGGCGCACAGGCTTAATTGCTCCACGGCATGTGGGATCTTTCCAGACCAGGGCTCGAACCCGTGTCCCCTGCATTGGCAGGTGGATTCTTAACCACTGCACCACCAAGGAAGCCCAAGATGACATTTTAATAATATGAAAAATGGCACTCTTACTAAAGATCTCTTGAAACTTAATGATTTCCCTGCTTTTTCTATTTATATTTTTTCCCCAACTCTCTGTTTCAAGGAACAGGAAACCTTTAGAGTGCCATTTATCAAAGATTGTATCTTATGATATCAGTAGACATCCTTCTTTGAAGGATGTCACAATCTAAGATGCTAGTCAAGTTTCATTTCATGATTTTGTAGAGTAACCTATTTGGGGAAAGCCCAAAATAAGTTTAGAAAATAAGAATTTAGTTTTATTCAGCTATAATTAAAATAGCCAAGTTAAAGAAATAAGGTTCAAACTCCAAATCATAGTAGTTTATGGGATAAATGCACAAAGGTAAATAGCAAGGCAAGTTTACTGTAAGACCCCACCCTTTATAAGCACGCTGCCCAAGGATAGGAAAGGTTCCCACCCACTTGGAAACCTTCATTCAGTAAAAAATGAGTCAACATTTGAGGAAGGAACAACTAAAACTGAGAAAGAAAAGGAGAGGTCATTGATTTGGGGGGTTTACTATAGTTCTGTGCAATTTAGTTTCGTCTTCACAGCGTGTTCTCCTCTTAGTCACGTGTAGCGTGCAGGGGCAGCTTTCTGGTCTGTCTGCACCGCCTATTCCTTCTGGGGAGAAGTTAGACATTTTGAAATTCACCACATGGACCCAGGCTAAGTTATGTAAAAATCATTCTGCAGTGGCTGATGACTATCCCTTTGATGCTTAGTCCTCCAGGGGGCATTTAAAAATAGCTCAGTTGGCAGCCCCAAGCTACTGGGGGTGTGTCAGTACTTGTGTCCACCCAGGAGAGCCTGTCTCTTTGAAGGCCACCATCAGATGACTGGGTAGGCCCCCTCACATGCCGTTTAAGGCTCTTAGAATCATATGTGCTGTTGGTGCCAGCTTTGATTTCAACAGAATAACAAACCTCCAAGTGGGAGCCAATCAGCTGCATCTTGAAGCCTCACACTCTTACCACCCCATGGGTTCATCTTCTGGGTCTCTAGTTTAGGAACTGAAATTTTTTTATCATAGTAAACCCAATTTTAAAATGTGCTGACCCCCAGGGACTTCGCTGGTTGCGCAGTGGTTAAGAATCTGCCTGCCAATGCAGGGGACACAGGTTCAATCCCTGGTCCAGGAAGATGCCACATGCCACGGAACAACTAAGCCCGTGCGCCACAACTACTGAGCCTGTGCTCTAGAGCCCGTGAGCCACAACTACTGAGCCTGCGTGCCACAACTACTGAAGCCCACACACCTAGAGCCCGTGCTCTGCAACAAGAGAAGCCCCCACTCACCACAACTAGAGAAAGCCTGCACACAGCAATGAAGACCCAACACAGCCATAAATAAATAAATAAATAAAAGTAAATTTATATATATATAAAATGTGCTGATCCCCAGAGGTTAAATGTTCTCTGCACGTTTCCAGCTGGGCCTGCAAAGATGCAGATCTCCGTCAGGTCATATTAAACCTGGGCAACTCTAAGGTTGCCCAGTGCAGAACAATGTATCCCAGCCTGACTTCCCCCACACGTCTCCCCAGTATCCAAATTCCATGGGCATTTCCATTCCTATTGTCCATGAGCACCTCAAGCTTCCAGCACTTGCTGCTGGGGGTTGCCCTCCAAGCCCACAGTGGAAATTCCCAGTATTACTCTGTGTACATGCTTCTCAGCCTTGGAGATACAAACACTTGTCATGGACACAGTTAATGAGATTGTGTCAGAGTGTAGATGTGAACTATAAATCCCTGTTCGTTTAAAGGGGAGTACATCTTTTTCTCCTCATTGAGTTATTAGCCCAGAAAAAAATTGACATTTTGAGCCATTTGACTTACCCTTGGTCATCAGCATTTGATGAGTTGGGGCTTTTCTAGTTTTATATAAGGGAAAGAGTGAATTGAACAAGACAACAATGTTCAAACGTTCCGCAGGGTTCAGTGTCATTCACTTGTGAATGAAGAACTTGGAACCCAAATTCATCATGTTCTATTTAAATATATAGAGTCTATTCATTATTCAGTAAGGACTAAATAGCCACAAGCCTCCTCTGGCGTTACTACCCCGCCAGCTATAGGTCTTTGGCCATTAGTCAATAACAACATTTCTAGCCCCCTTTCTAGAGGACAAAGTACATTCAAATCTGTGCTCTCTCTCGATTCTCATAACCACAGCCCTGTGAGGTAAGGGCTGTAATCCCCAGGTTGGGGGTGAGCAAGCCGAGGCTGGGGAGGAGACAGCTTGCCCAGGGTTGCTCAGCGAGCGCGTGGGCAGCGGTGGCAGCGCCTGACCCGGCCTTCAAACACGCAGTCCCATCCTGCCCACCTCCTCTTTCTCCCCATCTTCTCCTTCTTATTCCTCTTCCTCTAAATTAATTTTCTCTTATTATAAAGAACAAAAGATCAGACTGTTTCTACCTCCTTCCCTGAACCATCGCCGGATCTGGCCCCGGGTCCTGCGTTTGTTTGGAGACAAATCTTTGTCACATAAAGGCAGACACGAGCTTTTCAAGTTGACTGGGGATTTCAGCCACCCAGGCTGTCCCTTGTTTACCGAGAGTCCTTAGAAAATCACAAGGCACCGTCCCGCTAGAAGATTGCAGTCTTTCCCACATTCTGCGTGGTGTTCGCAGTGTGTGTGCCATAACGTATCCATTTTCTATGCATGGGGAGGGAAGAGTACATGACCTTCCCAAAGCTTCCCTGTGAGTTAGGAACGATCAGAAGCCAAACCTCAAAGTTGTTCCATAGGACATAGTTCACTTTGAATTCCAGACTTCAGCAGCTTCAGTACGATTTTTAATTCATACCCACAAAAAGCAGTTAATTCTATAAGACAGGGAATGAGGCAGTAAGATAGTTAAATGCTACTTCCAGCTTGGCATCTCCTAACTAGTTGCGTGACCTTGAGTAAGTCATATGAACTTCCTGGAACCAGGAATTCAGTCAGATATAGGGAGCCCCTTCCAGATTTAATACTCTGTGATTCTAAGGATTATAATTTACCTTGTAACTTGACAAGCTTCGTAAAGGCAGGGCCCATGCATAGAATCTGACCCTGGGTTATTGTCTTAGGATGCCCAGGGAAGGGCAGGAGGGGGAGGCCATGCAGAGGCAGTACAACAGGAGACTTCCACGAAACAGGCCAGTAGTTGAGGCTGAGAGCAGCCTGCAGCATGAGCAGGTCACCTGAGGGTCATGACTCAGGTAGAGCCAGGCAGGTGGGAGGAGGAGGGAGTTGAGACCTGGCACAGGAACTGCCCCAGTTACATCAGGGCCCTGGAGGCCTGGCGTCAAAGGTTGGCCCATTATCCAGCAGCCTCAGTCATCAGCGGTGAGCACCATGAGGGCAGGGATGAGGGAGCAGGTGCCAGGCTATGGGTGGAGGGCTGTGGCAGGGGCACATCACCTGCAGCCCAGCCCAGGGAAAGCAGGCCCCTGGGGACCAGGCGGTGTTCAAGAGCAGGGTGCCATTCCCAGGGGAGCTAGGGGCTGGGTGGGGAGTCAGCCTTACCTGCACAGGGGCCTGGCAGTTCCCAGGTACCACACTGATAGGTGGGGAGGGGGCTTGGGGAGCTCTGCAGGGACCTGGCAGCTGCCCCAGGCCTGGGCTCTGGGAAGGGGTCTTGGAAAGACGCCCTCGTGGATGGGAAGCTGAGCAGGTAGTGGGACTTCCTGCTTCAGCTGGGATGGGCTCCAGAGCAGGGCAGGCCAGAGCACGGAAGAGAGAGGGGTCCACAGGCCCAGTCCAGAGGATCCAGGAGGGCCGAGGCCAAGGAAATGATGCAAGGACAGCTGGTGATAGTTGGTTCTCCCCGATGGAATATGGCGGTCCCGCCAAGGCCTTCGGACCTACCCAGGGCCGTCCCCAGCCTCATCCAAACCAAGCCAGGCATTCACTAACCAAGGCAAGGAAATTACCAGTCTTACTAGTTTTACCACGTATTCATCATATCCTCAGGAATGCAGTTAAAAGCCCATCGTTCTAAATAAAAGGATTCCCAAACCTTGGATTTCTCTGGTTATCTTAAAGAATCGTGTAAACATTTTAAGCTGTTTTAATTTGAAAAGTAAGTAAGTTTACTATTCACTTTGTTATAAAGCAGAAACTAACACACCATTGTAAAGCAATTATACTCCAATAAAGATGTTTAAAAATAAATAAATAAATAAGTTTACTAGCGACAGGAAGGTTTAGAAGCATCTCTCCCAATCTATACTTGTAGCAATAGTCAGGCAGCTCAGTGTGTGCTTATGTTAAAATGACCTTTATGTAGATGGAGAAGTTAGCGTTGTCTGGTCCGAGCCTGTCAGCATTTGCATTATGCACTTAGTTTAGAGTTCAAATCTTAGCAAAATGTTTTTGGCTGTGCCCAGTGTATGTCCATACACAGAGGCCCTCAGCTGAGCCATGGGATGTTTCTGCTTACCCCCTTTATTCAATTTCCATTCTTCCACAAGATTATAGTAGACCTCTGCTTTCTTTAATAGGATTTTCCATAGCTACACAGTCATTTTCTTTTTGTAATCACTGCCCTGTTTTTCATCTTTTCTTATTTTAGTTATTTTCTTGACTTCTAAATTACTCTGTAGAACTCTAGGTATACAAAGAGAACTTTTTTTTTTAAACATCTTTATTGGAGTATAATTGCTTTACAATGTTTTGTTAGTTTCTGCTGTACAGAGAGAACTTTCGTAACGAGTGTTTCTTAACATCCTAAAGTTGGAAATCAGTAGAAGGGTGGAAATGTTAGGGAAGGAAGTGACGAAAGCCAACTAGAGCCCTCCCAGCAGGATTCACCACCCTTTGGGTAACAGTGCCAGGCCTGCTACCCCTGGGTGAACAAGGTTTCTGGGGCTCCCCCCTCATGTACCAGGGGTCCCTCTCTCAGACGGAGCTTCTGCTGTCTGGCCTGGCCCTAGGCAGCTGGTCTTGTGCAGAAAAGACTTCAGTGATCTCGGGGCCTAAACTGTCTACGGGGAGGTTATGGGTGTTCTCATCTCACTGTTCACCGGGCACAGATTTCCATGCAGATCAGCCATTTCCATCTGCCTCCAGCTTCATTTGCTGGTGCTTGCATGCACTGGCCCTGGTGAAACTTTCTCTTAGGTCTTCTGAGGTTAATCACCAGAACCAAGGTCTTTCCCACTCGGGTGCCCCCATACCTTCCCCCCTGGTCCTTGCCCTCCTCCTGTCCTGAGCACCATGACTTTGCGGGGATGCCTGTTATGTGCTGTGACGCATGTAAGATGCCATCTTGTTTGTCCTTCTCTGGTGCACTTCTAAATGGCCCGTCCTCACTGACATATACCCCTTCAGGTACATGCCTACATCATCAGCCACCTGAAGAAGGAGATGCCAAGTGTATTTGGAAAAGAAAACAAGAAGAGAGAGCTTATCAGCAGGTTGCCAGAAATCTACATTCAGCTGCAGCGAGAATACCAGATTTCTGCAGGGGACTTCCCCGAGGTCAAGGCAATGCAGGTACAGAGGGCCCATCACAATGTCACCAGTGGGGATGGAGGGGCACTGCCAGCTTGTCCGGCTGGTTGCTGGGTACACATTTGGGTTTCATGGTTTAGAATGGAGGAGAACACGGTAAATTCATCTTCCTAGTAATACATGATAATAGGCTCCTGTGAATAAAGCAGAAATTGCTTGCTTCCTGAAACATTTAAACAAAAAGGGAGACATTTCAAGAAGTGAATTAAGCTCACCTGAAAAAAATCCTATGAACAGCTCCCTTAGGCTGTGTTCAGGGTTGTTCTGGCAGAGAAGCGACACCTGTTTTTTAGAATCCCAGAACTTTAAGGGAATTAGAGCTGAGAGTGACCTTGGAGGTCACTTCCAGGGGCTCCTGAAGCCGGCCCTCCCCCGCGCTGCCCTGCACTGTGGGATTACGCGCTTGGGCGGCATCGCTGCTGCGGGCTCAGTCAGAGGCCGTGGCGGGCTGTGGCCACGGCGGGAGTTCACCAGACACAGCAGGCTGTGCTCACTGAAGAGTTTGCTTAAAGGCCAGCTTCGGGCAGCCTTTGGCCTAATTTCAGAATCTCCCTGACATGTGTCTGGGCAGCCCCAGGTGACCCCGAGTGGGTGCTGCCACCCTGGCCTGACCCGTGTGTCCACCTCCCCGCCATGGTGTTAGGTGACCTTGATTTTGACACTGACCATGCCCTCCCGAGCGAGGCCGCCTCACCTGGCTCCTCAGAGAGCCTGACTGACCATCTCCTTGTCCGGTGCAAGGACCCATCTGCCCTGGAGGCCACAGCCCTCTCTGGAAAGCAGGCAACACAACTCAGATGCCTGCAGCCACCAGCCAGAAGTAACTCAAACAAGTGAGGCAGGCGGGCCACGCCAAAGGAAACTGGGGTGCCCCCTCCGACCACCTCTTGTTTTCTCACATTTGGTAGAGATGTGGGTCCTGAGAAACACGTCCCTACTGGGAGGAAAACAATTCTGCAAGTGCAGTGAGTGAGGACTTGCAGGGCACACGGTGGGAGCAGATTGGGGAGCGTGTGCCCTTCCCCGCTCAGTGGGGAGGCCCCATCCTGCCCAGTGGTTGCTGCCCCGTGGGAGTGCAGGCCTGGATATTTCATGAGAAGCTGGAGATCTGGATTTGTATGTAAAGTACCCTGGTTTTCAAATTTTGGCTCAGAATTTCAAAGAATCTACATGGGCCAAAGAGAGCGTACAGCACACTGGCTGCACCCTGGAGACTCTGGGCCTGTGAGCTGCCAGCCTGCCTGGGGTGGGGATGGGGGTCGGTTTGCGGGGGAGGGTCAGGGAGGAGGAAGCACAGGTGCAGAGGCAAGATCAGGCCGCAGGAGGGGAAGCATCGATCCTAAGGGGTTTGTTAATGTAAACGCTCTGTATATAACGTACACACTGAAATAGGAGTGGGTTACACTTACTGCTGTGATGCCTGGGATCAGGGTGAATGCATCTGGTATATACGATCTAGTCAAATATGATTTAGTCGGCTTAAAAAAATACATAGGGGCTTCCCTGGTGGCACAGTGGTTGAGAGTCCGCCTGCCGATGCAGGGGACGCGGGTTCGTGCCCCGGTCTGGGAAGATCCCACATGCCATGGAGCGGCTGGGCCCGTGAGCCATGGCCACTGAGTCTGCGCGTCCGGAGCCTGTGCTCCCGCAACGGGAGAGGCCACAACAGTGAGAGGCCCGCATACCGCAAAAAAAAAAAAAAAAAAAAAAAAAAATAGAAACACTTTTTTTTTAGAAGTAAAGTTGATATTCCTGTACTCAGAGGATAAATTGGATTTTTTTCTGGTCGTAAGATGGCTAATTTGAGGGCTCCTGGGGCCTCTTCCTGAGCAGGTTCTGCTTTCGCACCCTTGGGTCATGCCCTGTACCCCATGACCAAACTGAAGGACAGCTGTTTCCTGGCATCCTTCAGATACTTTGGAAGGGAAATTGGTTTCCTGACTGAAATGAAAGCTGTGAGTAAATACACAGTGCTCGCGATGGCCTGATGGGATGTCTGTGGCTCATTGGCCTCCTGAGGCTCCCTTGATGCCCGACCCACAAGGTGCGGCTCCCGAGACCTGAAGTCTCCCTGACAGGCCTCCCCTGCCTGTCTCCAGGGAGCTCCTGAACGGAGGGAGCAAACTCTGTGACCAGAGCTACTCCTGACCATGCTAGCCTGGGCCTGGCCGGTCAGAGGGCATCCAGGCCTCTCAGAGCTGGTCACAGGGGCAGTCCCTCACCCCAGGTCTCGGGAGCAGCCTTGGCCCATGTAGCCGGGCAATACAGGGAGGGCCTGAACCTTCACTGAGAACCCTGTGGTTAGGCGCCGCACCAGGCACCTTGGCCCCTTCATTGGACTCCTGGGTGCCCTGGGACTGGGAGCAGGGGTCCTACCTGCCGGGTGCCTACCATCCACACAGTCCTACCATCATCTGTGTTCATTTGTGCGTTCACCTAAGAATAGTAATTAAGTCTACTATGGCCAGGCGCTGTTCTGGGCCCCTGGAATAAATCATTGAACAAACAGCAAAAATAAAAATCCTTGCCCCTACAGAGGTCCATTCTGGGTTACAGTTTTGCTGCTATGACTGTAACTGGCAGTGACGTTTTGGCAGCAAAGCCCCTTGTTGGGACTTGTGCTCCTTGTTACAACATAAGTGTCTCTGTGCTGTGGTATAATTCATTTACTCAGTGTCTTATTTAGTGTCTCCCATAGAAGGCTGTAATTCCATGAAGCCAGTGACCCATGTCCTGTTCTCGGCCATATCCCCAGCCCCTGGGGTGTAGCAGGTACTCAGTGAATACGTGTTGAGTAGGTTAATTAATAAGTTAGTGTATGTTTATATCGTAGCAGGCTCTAGGGTAATGAGTTTCTCAGACCCTGACCTAGGCCTGACTCCCACAGGGCTTACAGACCAGTGGTTTCTGGAGCAAACCCCTGGAAGCTGGGTGAGGATTCTTCCTTGGGAAGCCAGCCAGGCCCTGATCATACCACCCCAGTCCTTTCAGGGAATCCCCAGGGAGCAAGGCAGGCCTGGAGCCCAGAGGGTGTGTTCACTACTTCAAGCTAGTTTGCTGTCACCCAGGAAGCTTTGGGGGTTCCTGGTGTGGGTCAAGGCCTCCACATCCCTGAGTCTGTTGAGCATCTGACATCTTCCCCAACGCAGGCATTCAGCCTTACTGTGTCTGGGACAGCGGCAGGGGCAGAAGCTTGGAGATGACTTGATTATGATCTTTGCACACCCCAGGATCTCACGGAGAGCTCACCAGGGCCGGCTTTAAGTCTCTGTTCTCCAAGCTGGTCAAGGTGACTCTTGACCGTAGCAAAGAGCCAATTGTATTTTGCAGGCTTTTGCCCAGGGCCTGTGTCAGCCCTACACCCATTGGGGAGGGAATCTGCTTTGCTGTGCTGACGTGTCCGTGCTGCAGAATGAGGGAACACGAGCAAGGCCATCTTGATTGCTGATGCAGTTGTCCTCCTTGGAGAACTGGGACACAGACCTACTAGAGAATGGACTTGAGGATATGGAGAGGGGGAAGGGTAAGGTGTGACAAAGCGAGAGAGTGGCATGGACATATATACACTACCAAACTTAAGGTAGATAGCTAGTGGGAAGCAGCCGCATAGCACAGGGAGATCAGCTCAGTGCTTTGTGACCGCCTGGAGGGGTGGGATAGGGAGGGTGGGAGGGAGGGAGATACAAGAGGGAAGAGATATGGAAACATATGTATATGTATAACTGATTCACCTTGCTATAAAGCAGAAACTAGCACACCATTGTAAAGCAGTTATACTCCAATAAAGATGTTAAAAAATAATAAAATCTTAAAATAGAAAAAAAACATTTCAACAGCAGAGGGCGGCAGAGCCATCCCCATCTGCTCAGACCATCCAAGTGGATTCAAAAACAGCTTCTGGTACAGGCTGGGAGTGAGCAGGCAAGGGAGAGCCCAGAAGAGGCTAGGCTGGGATTGACCTTTGTCTCTTGTGGGGGAATTCCAGGATCCCGCGCTTGGCGGCTTTGATGCATACAGTTGTTTGATGGGTAGCTCTTTAAATTCTCCAGTGTGTGTTCATCCCAATAAAAAGCTTTGGAGCCACCCCGGTGGAGGACAGTGATGGTGTGGTTTAACTTGGACCCCACCCCCCTGGCCAGGGCTGGGCAGGCGGGTACCACAGGGATGAGAGTGTAGGGCTTACTTCATGCGTGCCCTCCGGGGTGGGAACAGCTGCTGCCGCTGCTTCCTGTCCACCCCTGCCAATATGTGGCCATTTCCCCTGGCTAGTTTTCCAGAGGTTTGCAGTCTGAATCCATGTCGCCTGCAGGCGGGTGGAAAGTTTGGGTGGGCACCGCCCTCATTTGTCCACTTGGCCGGACACAGAGGCTCTGTGTGTGCCCAGAGCTCAGGCTCATTCATGAGGAAATAGGGTAGGTGTTCATGCACCCAGGGGAATCCAGACTTGTTTACCCCAGCAGCACTGGGATTTTTGTGTAGGCTGCCTGCTCTCCTCCTAGGCTTTCTCTTCTCAGTTCCCTTGGCTGACCGAGGTGCCGGCAGCAGGACCCCAAAGTGTTAGCAGCATTGCTTGGTGCTGATGTTGGGATGACGTGCAGGTGACTGTGGTGTGTCAGTGAGGATGGAGGACATGAAAACTGGAATGTACCTTAGAAACCAGGCCTGTGCTACCCCACCACTCTGAGCTGAGCTCAGGCTGAGTGCTAGGTGGCAGCCCAGGCCAGCCTGCTTTGACAGTCACAGAGTTGGCTACTGAGAAGAGTGTTGGGGGCACCTTTCCAAGATATGTCAGGCTGTTTTGCTTTCCGCTCTGTCCTCTCCACCGTCTAAAGCTCAGGGCTCCACTTCAGAATAACAGCCTAGAATGTCTGCCCTGCCAGCACACCCTAGAGACCACAATTTTGATTCTCCATTGGAAACGACCTAAACTTCCAATTACATGGACAGGGTACATGAGGAAAGGCCCAGCTATACAGTTCAATATCATGTAGCTATTGAAAATAAGTTTGTCTATTATATATATATTAACGTGTATCTGTTAATCCCATTCTCCTAATTTATCCCTCTCCCTTCTTCCCCTTTGGTAATCGTAAGTTTGTTTTCTGTATCTTGAGTCTGTTTCTGTTTTGCAAATAAGTTCATTTGTATTATTTTTTAGGTTCCACATATAAGTGATATCATATGGTATTTGTCTTTCTCTGTCTGACTTACTTCATTTAGTATAATAATCTCGAGGTCCATCCATGTTGCTGCAAATGGCAATATTTCATTCCTTTCTATGGCTGAGTAACAGGTTTTTACTGTCTAGCACAGGGAACTATATCATATCTTGTAATAACCTAACATGGAAAAGAAACTGAAAAAGTATATGTATATATACACCATTGTAAAGCAATTATACTCCAATAAAGATGTTTAAAAATAAAAGTATATGTATATATAAAACCAAATCACTTTATATTTATATAAAACTGAATCAGTGTGCTGTATACCTGAAATAACACAATATTGTAAATCAACCGTACTTCAATTTAAAAATTAAGTCAAATTAAAAAAAAATTTTAAAGGTTGTATAAAAATTGATATCATGGAAAGCTGTGATATATTATTTCTTTAAAATGCAGGTTGTTAAATAGTGTGGTCTTATTTCAGTTAAAGAGTGTGTGTGTGTTTGTAAAAATGGCTATAAACGTATGCCCAAAAATGTTAGCAAAAGTCATTGCTGGGTGATGGTATTATAAGTGATTTAAGATTCTTATTTTTGTTTACCAGTTTTTTCCCCAATTTTTTACAATGAAAGTGTAATATTTGTGGTAGCACAAAGCTTTGTTTTTTCTTAACTCCCTGTCCCATTACTTCTGTCCAGAACAGTCAGGTCTGAGGGGAATGTGAAAGCTCTTTCTCTTGAGAGCCTCCCTGTCTCATCTCCAGAAAACTGCACACCTGGCTGGCCCCTCTCTGGCCCTCTAGGATTGTCCAAACAGACATACTTCATGTAGAGTCCATATAAAAACTGCCATACCTGGAATTCTCTGCGTTTGTTTGGCAAAACTGCTATTAAGACATTTTCACTAGATCTTTGAGGCCCCTTATACAATTGCCTAAGTGACTTCCACAGTTCAGGGCCAGAGAAGGTTTGTCTTTCTTGTGATGAACAGGTGGTTTCTCCCCGCCAACAGCGAGGTGTGACACCCCCACCCCCGCCGGCTCCCCAGCCAGGGCAGCTGAGGAGTGTAGCTTTTCTCAGCCTTCATTATCTGATGTGATGATTCCCCTCCTCTTCCTTTCAATTACTTGGTTTTCCCTTTGTTCATGACTTTCTTCTATTTCGTGTTATCATTGTTTCACTGTAAGTCAAACCGTTTTTGAAATATAAGCTCCCTGAAGGCAGAGACTGTGGCTTTTCATATTTATATCCCAGAACAGGGCCTGGCACATAACAAATGGTCAGTAAATGTTGGATGGATGGATGGATGGATGGATGGATGGATGGATGGAAGGAAGGAAGGAAGGAAGGAAGCAAGGAAGGAAGGAAGGAAGGAAGGGTAACCAAGGCAGGAAGGACTGTTTCTACAGAGCCATCCACAGAGCCTCTGTGGCATCTACAGTTGGCTCCCATCCTGGCCAGGCAATTGCCGCGTCCCCTAGGGCCATCTGCAAACCCTGTGCTCTGTCTGCTCCTCCCAGCTGTCCTGGGAGATGCAGCCGAGACCTGCCCTGACCATGCTAGTACTACTCAGCTCTACTGGCTGCATTTATACTTGCCCTTCCCATCCCTACTCCTTTCTCTCTTTCCAATTTCAACTTGTACCTATTTGTACCCTAAACTACATTTTTTTAACTGATCAACGTCGTCTTTAAGTAATCATTTTACCTAAATTAGTTCTACTGACAGCTCTGTCGCAGCTTCATGTTACAGCACAAAGAGGCTAGTCGAGCGGCAGGAGGCATGGGCTATTGTCTTGACTCCGCCAGGACACCCCTTGTGCTCTCTGTGAAATGGGGTTATTAATACCTGCTCTTCCTGACTCCCAGCATTGTTGTGAAAATCAACTGAAGTATGTAAGGTAGGTAAAATACTTTAAAAGATAAAATAGTAGATCTCTAGAGTGCTTTTTTAAAAAAAGACAGGGTGAAAGGAATTTTGTCTCAAAGCCCTAGGGGATCACCGTCCCTCATGCCACTGCCAGCCCAGATTAGCTACTGTAGGAAAATGTTGCATCCCATGCATCTTGTCTCTTGTTCCAAAAGCCACTCCTGTGTCTGGTGGGTTCGGATGTGGGGACCCCACCAAAGAGAGAGAGAGCTCTGGACAGCCCAGAGCATGGGCTGCCTGCTTTAAGGGAGCATTTGTCCCCTCCAGCCATCCCTCTCCTCATTTGCTTCCTGCAGGGAGGATGTTAACCAAATCTGTGGCTTCTCCTTTTCCAGGAACAGCTTGAGAGCTATGACTTCACCAAATTCCACTCGCTGAAGCCCAAGCTGATCGAGGCCGTGGACAACATGCTGAGCAGCAAGATCTCGTCCCTGATGAGCCTCATCAGCCAGGAGGAGACGAGCATGCCCACGCAGCTGGTGCAGGGCGGGGCCTTCGACGGCACCGCCGAGGGCCCCTTCAACCAGGGCTACGGGGAGGGCGCCAAGGAGGGCGCCGATGAGGAGGAGTGGGTTGTGGCCAAAGACAAGCCTGTCTACGATGAGCTCTTCTACACCCTGTCGCCCGTCAACGGCAAGATATCGGGCGTCAACGCCAAGAAGGAGATGGTGACCTCCAAGCTGCCCAACAGCGTCCTGGGCAAGATCTGGAAGCTGGCCGACTGTGACTGCGACGGCATGCTGGACGAGGAGGAATTCGCACTGGCCAAGCACCTCATCAAGATCAAGCTCGATGGCTACGAGCTGCCCAACAGCCTGCCCCCGCACCTCGTGCCACCCTCCCACAGGAAATCCTTGCCGAACGCCGACTGAGGGGCAAGCCACACACAGCGAGGGCGGTGTGGGGCTAGAATTGGGGGGCCTGGGCCAGAGGCCCACACTGCCACTGACTCACTGAGCGACCCTGGGCGAGACACTGCCCTCTCTGTGCCTCAGTTTCCCCATCTGTAGAACGGGGAGGGCAAACACTGGACATTAGATGAGATCCTTTCACCTTAAAATTCCCAGAGTTTCTACTAAAATGTTGGGGGGACGGGGTGGATACAGGGATGGAAGCATTGAGAAGAAAGGAAAATCGTCCAAGGAGTCCTCCAAAGCCTAGAGAAGCCCAGATGTGGAATCCCAGGAGCCAGGGCGTGTCAGCTGGGGGCTCTGCTGGGCTTCACTGGACTGTCCATCATTTTGAACCTGGCTGTCCCTCAGAGAGCACCGGGAAGCAGCAAAGACGAGCTTATTTATTTTGTCTCTTGCTCTATTTGGAGTGAAAAAAAAGAAGAGCTGAGAAGGTTTCTGTTCTCTCCAAACTGTCTACCACAGAGTAGACTGCTGCCCCAGCTTTGAGAGGAGGACGCACCATTTCTGCGTGTCCCCGTCCCTTCTGTGGGCCCGCAGAGCCCGCGGCCAGGCCGCAGGGAGCATCCATCCCAGCGCCTGCTGGCCGGCCCTCCCAGGGCTCCCCCAACCTTGCGGCCTTCCCAGCAAAGGTGTATTTGGTTAGAAATTTGGAACTCACAACCTTTATTAACCCGTGGCAAGAGTTCTAGTATTCATTTCAAGTCACGTTGAAATCTGAAGATTAGCTTTACTTGTCTGGCAACAGGTTGTAGCAAAGTTTATCATACTTAAACTAGAGTAAGAAAAGCGGTGGTTCTCCCCAGTCTTCAGTTAGCGTGGTTACACGTCCCCAACGCTCCTTGGAAAATGGCAGGATTTAAATCCAGAAAAAACATGAATTGGTGCGTGCAGTGTCCTGGCCCTGTGGCCACAGAGGGGACGGGGGGCCAGCCCAAGGTCAGTCTACTAGCGTTAGACACTATTTTTATAAAAAATAGGCATTTTTATTATGACTAGTTTTTTAAATATAGTTTCTATATAAAGGATAAAGGCCTTTATACAGAAACAAGATGCAATCTTTCATATAAAGCCTTTTCTTCAAAAGACTGTGTGGTTCATACCATGAATGCCTCACGAGGTAGGATCTGGGCCCTTACCTGTACATCAGTTCCTGATGTTCCCTCCCTGGGTGCCCTGGGTGAACCTCTCTGGACCACTTGCCCAAATGCCTGTGTCCAGGGGAGGTCACCCTCCCAGCTGTGTGGGCTCCAGCTGGGGGATGCAGGTGCCTTTCACCATTATTTATGCAATAAGAGAGACATGATATTTCATCACTATTGTGATGGCTGCATAGCCTGGGACCCTGCCGGCACCAAAAATGAATGAAATCCAAACAGTCACACCTAAGTCTCCCAAAACACTCGTTTTTTTTGTTTGTTTGTTTCTGGTGTCCCTTGTGACATCAGGGGCAGAACAGCAGACTTAAGAAAATGTTTACTTTAGAGAAGCATTTATCCAGATGCCAGCCCTCACACTCCCTAGCTTACTTTCTACATAATTTAGTTTTAAGAGAAGTAAATACATAACATGGTTTTAGTCTTAGTGAGTACTTTTAAATTAATTAGACACATAGAAAAGAGACATTTGTAATTCCAGTAGATAGTTCTGTGAATGCACGAGGACCACACAGGTGTGTAAGCACAGTGGATCCAGCAGAGGGCAAGATTGAGAGAGGAGGAGAGAGTTCATTTGTCGAAAGGTATAGAGATGCCAAGGTTAGATTATTTCCATTCACAATCATCTTGCTTCTTTAACTCAGCTCAGTTGTCATATATAAAGATAAATATATACACGTATGTCACAAGAGTATGTATTTTGGCCACTTGTTAATGTGTATATATGTACATATGGCAAGTTTTGTCTATATATGGATGTAGAGGAATACTGTTTCAGAGGAGCCGCAGAGGAGGTTTCTGGTTCTACGTGGATGGAAGCACCTCATGGGTGATCCCCACCCCACCCCCATGACCTCTGGTGGGAGGACATCTGGCAGCTGAATGCTGAGAAAAAAGGAAGAAAAAGGAAGTCACATGTCCATTTTTCTCAATATCTTCTCTTAAAACCTGAAGTCACCCATCATAAATAGTTGATTGGAAAGAAAAACACTGAAAGACATTAGGGATGGCGGCCAAGCAAGGACCCATATCGTCCCAGGACCCGCACAGAGTTCCTCAAGCCTGTGTCCAAAACACCCGTTATCCCCTGACCCCATGCAGCAGGGCCGGGAACATGGAGCCCTTGGGATCTGGGCACCTGGACCGACCGTATTGTCCTCCCCGCACCACCCCACTGTCCAAGTACCCCCTCTGCAGAGTGCTCACGGATGGGGCAGGGGGCGTGGAAGTAGGTAAACTCCAGAACTCTGAAACTATCTTCATGCTCTCCATGATTTCACAGAAGAAAACCTAAGAATCTTGAGTCTGTTTTCTGTACAGCACACGGTATCGCACAACACAAACTTCTGCAGTCTTGAGTTTAGGGGGAAAAAATGAAAACTTCTGCCTACTCCTCCCGAAGTCGACTTCCAAACTGTGAGCCTGCTGGCGAGGCCCTCCTGAGCCCGTCTGTACAGAAGCGTTGCACTGAGACCTGCCGAGATCCCCCAGCTCTGCGGCCACACGCTGATGTCCAACCCGCTTGGCATCCTACATGGATTCTTTCCTCGTCACACACACTTGGATGACCCAGGTTGGGGCTGCTCTTCTGTGGGAAGGGCCAGGCATTCAGTTGGCTTTCACTTCTCCAGGGCTGGAGTGGCTTCTCCGGAACACTTGTCATCATGCAGCAATAATGCCTGGATTGGGGGCTGTGACTCCTCCCACAGAACCGTGGGCCTTAAGGAGTTGGATTCTTATTCCATCTCATGGGACTGGTGTCCAGGTGGGTCAGAGAGCATGTGACGAGAAGCCAAATGCCTCGTGCTCTCCCCCAACCGCTGCCCGCCTTACAAATCCGCAGGAGAGGCTTCAGCAGAGTCCTGGCCCCACTGTCCCAACCACGGTCCTTTGCTATGTCTGCTGGGTCTTGGGGGGCCGCCCCTGCACCACACTGGGAATGTCTTGTACTGGAGCCTGCCGCCTAGGATGGGGTTTAACCACCAGAGTCATGGCCTGACAGCCACCACCAGAACCTTCCCGCTTTATGGCTACACTCCTTGATGCCCAGAACGATACCCTGGACAGATTGCCTTGGAGATAAGGAAAGCATTTAAGGAGGCACCATTTACTTCCTCCATGGAATGTGGCAAATAACTTTCTTAGGACGGATAACCACTGAGTTTTTCCAGGTAAACATGGGCAGAATCTAAGAGTATACCAGGTGACGTGTCAATTAGCCAATGCATTTAATACACAATGCTTCTGTTTTTTTGTAATCTTGTTTAGAAATGTCAAAAAAAGACCCAGTCTACTGATCAATAAACTTCTGAAAAAAATCACTACTTTTTTCCCATTGGCTCTGGTTTTTCAGTTGACTGTGTGCCAGCTGTCTCAGGAATAAAGCAGGGATCCCTTGGAACCGTTCTGAAACGAGGCAGAGGAGTTAAGGGGAGGGTGTGCCCCTTTGCACGCCATCCCTGTGACCCCTGACTCTTCCTGCATCTTCCCTGGGTGGTAGACTCGGGCTTCTTCAGCAGAAAACACCTCCATCCACTGTGGGCAGAGACCAGGTCTGGGAGCAAGGCCCCAAGGGAGGCTCACACCCCAACTGAGAGTGACTGGAAACCAAGACTTCAGGGGACCATGGAGGAGATCCTTCCGAGGCTGCGGACAGGGCATCACTGAGCGTTCACAGGAGATGTCCTCTGTCCGACACTGAGGCAGGCCCGAGCACCTGAGGGTGCAGTAGTGCTAGGGTGCAGCCCCTGGCTGGCTGGCACTGCTCCTGCCTCTTGGCATGCCTCACAGGTCTGGACCACCCATAGTAGACATCTGGAGTTTTCACACTTGCACCCATCTACCCTTTTGGTGATCCAGACCTGGAATTTCCTTTGCAGACCACTCTCCACTTCTCCACCCTCAATCAGAGGCATGAGATTTGGGGAGATAGACCCCACCCCTTCTTTCCAGGGTGGGTCCTGATGGTCTTGAGCCAATTAGAGTATTTCATCTGCCTGGTCACAGAAATTGTTCAGCAATGGACATGTGTCTATGAGAGCCAGGCCCCTCAGACTTCTGTTCCAACTCTTGGGAGAGATGTACTCTCTTTTCTGAACCATGCAGTACAAAGAAGTGAGCCTATTGGTGCAACAATATAAATAACATTGAGAGAAGTGCCCAGAGGTGCTGGAAGCACAGGAGTGAGGTTAGGCTGACAGCAACCACCTTGTGGAGCATGAAGATGAAGAAGGCATTGAGAAAGACTAAGGGAATCCACACCTGTGGTGGCATCATTTGAGCTGCTGGATCAAACCTTACCTGAAGTCCTCCTCCTGCCAGCCTTTTCAGTTATGTGGACCAGTACATTCCCTTTATATCATTTAAACCCATTTGACTTGAAATTTCAGTGACTTGCAGCACAGAACTGTACTGACCAGCAGGGATTCTCATTTCAACAGGGGCTGCTATCAGTCACCGCACAAGAGGAGCTGATCCTGGCAGCATGTGCAGTGGCTTTACTGCAGTTGAACTAGGAAGAAAGAAGAGCAGTTCCGTAGCCCTGCTCAGCAACCTCAAATACAGCCACCTCTGTTGAGATCTGTGTACAAAGTGCCATGCAGCTCCATCCTGTTCTCTGGTGGTCACATCACATGGGATGCTGTGGGCCAAGGCTCTTAACAGGAGGTGAAACAAGCTTACAGAGGTGGGAGAAGGGGGGACTTCCTAGAAGGAGCAGGATTTTAGCTAGGGCTGATGTGATTGGAGAATGTGGACAGTGGGGAGTAGAGGGGCATTCTTATTCTAAGCTGAGGGAACCACTGATGTTCAGACTTGGGCAGGAAACCTCTGGTCCCGACCAGGCAATGGGGAGTCTTGCTCTGGGAAGGTACATTGGGCCAGGCGTCGGCTGACGTGCAGGCAGGGTGATGAGCTGGTGACAGTGACGAGGACCTGCAGGGTCAGTGGGAGTAACCGGGTGGGGGGTGCACTGTGGAGTGCTCGCTGCGGGGCACAGCAGCAACAGCCATTGGTACCTGACTGGACCTGGGGCTGGGGTGAGGAAGCAGGTCAGGTTCATTCCTAGTGCCAGGAAGCAGTCAGTGGCAGGAGGGACCTCACAGGGAGAGGACAGCAGGGGTGGAGGCTCCTCTCAGATACAGGGGAGATGCCCCCACTCAAGAGCAGCATGCTCCTCACTTCCAGCCACAGGCCGGGGTTCAGGTGTGATGGGTCCTGCCCAGCTCTCAAGGGCAGGCTGTGGCCACTGCTTCTCTCACCGGCCTGGGCTGTCAGGGACGCCTCCCTGAAGTGTTGCTGGGGCTGCTGGGTGGATGAACCCAGACACACAGCCCAGCCCGGTGTCTGTAACCAGACTGTTCTATGAAGCCACCTGAATTAGAACTCACTCCTTCTGGCATGCGGTCCAAGGTTGCAGGGAGGGAGGGAGGGAGGGGAGGGGAGGGGGAGGGGAGGGGAGGGGAGGGGAGGGGAGGGGGAGGGGAGGGGAGGGGGAGGGGAGGGGAGGGGAGGGGAGGGGAGGGGGAGGGGAGGGCAGGGGAGTGGAGGGGGGGGAGTGGAGGGGGAGGGGGGGGGAAGGGGAGGGAGAGGGAGAGGGTGGGAGGGGAGAGGGAGAGGGAGGGAGGGGAGAGGGAGAGAGGGGAGGGAGAGGGAGGGAGGGGCTCCCTCACAGCCCCCGCCTCTGAGCCTCAGGCCTAGCCAGTGCCGAGGGAGCACAGGTGCTGGTGTCTCACTGGGGCCCCAAAGAGTGAACCCCGTGTCTCCAACTCTGGAGGAGGCTCTGTCATTCCCACGGACTTTGCAGGTTACCCCTTCCCAGGGGGAACCCCCTTCAGAAAGTGGCCCCAGGCCTGAGGGAGTACCGCCCTGCAGCCCTGGGCTGGGTTGGGTGCATTTCCGTCAGGGCCTGGAAAGCCCAGCCTCGGTCCAAGTCTGTGGTGTGTCTGTGGTGCGTCCCCCAGGAGAGGGTGCGAGGGCCATGGCCCAGCGGGCTCACTCGCATCCCCGCCCCTGTGGGTGCTCACGGAGAGGCTCTGCAGGGGTGCAGAAGGGTAGCCCCAGCCTGCCGGAAGTGGGTGCAGAAGCTCTGACCAGAGGCTCTGCCCTGTGGGGCCTCTGCGTCTTGGGAGCCAGGACCCCCACCTGATGCTGAAGGCATTTGCAACAGGGGATGATGAAGGAGGAGACCCTGGAGCAGTTGATCTGGAGCATTCTTGAGCCGCCCCCTCCCAGTCTGGGCCACGCCCTGCGGCAGGTGGGAGAACAATGCCGGCTGTGTGCTGTCACCCCTGCCCTGCTGGCCCAAGAGGAGGGCCATGGCACAGCCCCAGCTCCAGCCAGCCTCTCCTGATGTCTCCCTCCCCGCCCAGCCCCTCCTATCTGCCATCTCCGACCATCCAGCCAGGTCTCCTCCCAGGGCCTGCACATCACCAAGGTAAGTAGTTTCCCGTTTTCCTTCCACCTGCCCTTTTCATCCCAAGGAGCAGCAGCAAACGCTGTGGCCCAGGAGAAACCTCTGGCAGCAGGAGTTCTAGAAGAAGAATTTAGAAAGTGGGATGGGACAAAAGGGGCCCTGGGCCATTCAAGCTCAGGACACCAGCCAGAAGGACCAGACCTTACCTGGCTAGGTTCCAAGCTGCAACCACCCACCAAATGTGGGACTCTCTGGCACGGAGGGGCCCCCACTCCCAGGGAGTCATCAGTATCCACAGTCCTCCCCCAACCTCCATGCCCCCAAAGTCCCCAGCTTAGGGAAATGTCCAGTGGCTCCTCATCCCCAGAGAGCTCCAGGCCTGATGGCTGGTCAGCCCCACAAGCCCCAGCAGCTCCTTGGGGCTACAGGCACATGAAGCAGGAGGCCAGGGGCAGAGCCCTGGACCGCTCTCCCAGTCCAGTCCCACCATGGACTCTGCGTATGAGATGGGCCACATTGGCAAGCTGCAGGCACAGCACGTTGCAGATGCAGGAGAAGACTTCACCAAGTGGATCAACAGTATCTTCCAGCACAGCCGGTGAGTGTAGCTGGGCGTGCCCCACAGCCCATCTCTACTGTCCCCCCGGCTCCCTGGCCAGTGGACCCTGGGGGACCGACTATGAGGTCATCTGACTGAGGCCCCTTCTTTCGACCCCGAAGCACAGCTGAGGCCAGTGCTGCTTCCTCAAGGCAGATGCTCTGGGCTGCATAGCCCAGGTCCAGGAATGGGGCAGACAGGTGCGGTTAGGCTGACCCTGTGCCTTCTCCATCCTCTCCCATGCCTGCTCCACGACCAGGTGGGCATCAAGATCCAGAACCTGTACACAGAACTGGCTGATGGTACCCGCTGCTGCGGCTGCTGGAGCTCATCTCAGGGGAGGTCCTGCCACCCCCCAGCCGGGGCCACATGCGCATACACTTCCTAGAGAACAGCACCCGAGCTCTGGCCTTCCTCAGGGCCAAGGTGGGCACTGGGGAGAGGGTTTCTGGGCGTGGTGCTGGGGTGGGCAGCAGGGACAGGCTGGATGACTAGATCATCTTTCCTGGGCTGGCCACAGGGCGGAGCAGAGGATCTGGAGCCGGGATCCAGGAGGAGCAGCTGCGATGCAGAGGTCCGGGAAGCAAAGCCCTTCCTTGCACAGTTCTCCCAGTTTAGAGAACACCCACTGGCTGAAGTGGAACAGCCATCGTCCCCAGTGGGTAGAAATGGAATATGACATTGAATGTAATGAGAGATTGTGGAGTCTAAGCTGAAAGATTCAGTGCACTCTTAGCCTTCTTTTTTCATAAATAAGGAAATTATTTACTAGGCAGACCCACAGTCAACTGGCCAGCAGATCCTGGATAGGGGGCCCTAGGGGTGAGGGAAGGTCAGACACAGGGGAAGAGCCTCGGACACTGAGCCAGGCAGTGGAGGGAGGAGATGCAGGGCTACCTTGGAGAAGCTGGACCAGACAGCAGGGAGGGACCTAAGCAAACAGGAGGGACCCTGAGAGAAAGGGACAGGCCAAAGAAATAGTCTCTAAAAGGAGACAGGAGCTCCAGGGACACAGAGGGACCCTCACGGCCAGTGTCAGGGGGCTGTGCAGGGGTCATTTATATTGAGAAGCAGGAATTGGGAGGCCCAAGGGCTCCTGGCCTCAGGTACTAAAGCACGAGGTGGCTGCCCCCGGAGGCTAAGAAGTCACAGGTGGGACTGGCTGGGCTGAGCCTAAGTCCTGGAATGGAGGTCACAGCCAGCCCCCCTGCGAGCCTGGCCTGCTGAAGGGAGGCCAGGAAGGTGAGAAGCCAAAGCAACAGACAGGAGCACTGCGGTCCCTGGGTGCACAGAAGAGCAGAAAGCTGCCGGCCACACAGTGCCAGGCCCTGCTTGGTCCCAGGGACAATGGCCTGAGAGCCAGCCACCTCCTCTTGGGAACCTGGGGAGGTGCAAGCCCCACAGCCCTTGTCAGAGGCTATGCAGCTCCCCTCAAGCTTAGAGACACAGCATGTCACTGATACGTAACCTATGAAGGTGACAGCCTTGTCTCCACCATATATATGAGGCAGCTATGGTCAAACTTCGGCCCCCAGCACACAGCTAATAAGTAGCAGAATGTGGGGTGCACTCATTTCTGGAGCCCTTGCCCTGTGCTGGGTAGTGCATGTCACAAAGCCCAGACCTGAGCATAGGGGCCCTACAGTTTCAGGGGAGACAGTTTATTTGAACCCAGATCAGCAATATGCTGGTAAATGTTTAACAATCAGCTATCTGGGCTGGGGAGTTGAGGGGAAGGAGGCAGATGAAATCCCTGGTTTGTAGCATTTGCTGATTTCCGAGGCCTTCATACCCCTACCACGACGTCGCTAAGCACAAAATCGGGAAGATTTTTTAAAAGGTGGCCAGGGTAGGCCTCAATGAGAGAGTAGCGTTTGAGTAAAGACTTAAAGCAAGAGAAGGAAATAGCCATGGGACTCCCTTGGGGAATAATATTTTCAGACAGCAGGGATAGCCAGTACAAAAGCCCCAAGGCCTGAGCTTAGAATCTCAGGGAACTGCAAGAATCCCATGGGTCTTAGAGCCATGGGGTCCGGAAGAGGAGGATGGAGCCAGAGGGTGAAGGGGCCCAAGCCACATGCGACTTTCATGTTTATTCTGTTCCTTTCTCTCCTTGATTCAACCCTTCCTGTCCAAGTGGCAAAATCTAGGTCAGCAGGTTCTCAACATTAGTGCACGTAAGAACCACCGAGGTGTTTGTCCAAATACAAATTCCTGGGCCCTGGTCCAAGAGAGTCTCATTGGGTGGAGCTTGGGAATCTGAATGTTTAACAGGAGATGGAACACTGATGAAGAAGGCTGAGATTCAAATGTGAGCCAGGGACCCAGGCACTCACTGGAGATCCCCAGATGCCCTGGGAGGTGGAGGCAGACAGTCGATGCTGTCTATTGAGCTCATACATTGACTTTTACGACTCTTCATTTCAACCTCCGTAGCTGCACCGCTGATCCTGGCCCGGGTTTGCCTGTAGCCCATGCATGGGGAGTCCTCCTGCTCCTGTGGTCCAGCCCAGTTCACCATGTTGGGGCTTTCCCTAAGGGGGCTTGGGACCAAAGCCCCAACCACTTAGAAACGCTTTACTTGCCTGGCCTTGTGCCTGCCTTCCTCTCCCCTGGGGATCTCCTACGGCAGGACAGACTCCAGAACCCTCCCGTCCAGCAGCCAGCCCCCTGGACACTTGGTTGCTATGAGTCTTCTCTGGTATATGGGCTTTGCAGCTGAGCCCGGTCAACTTTGCCCACAGGTGCCAGTACCCCTCATGGAGCCAGAGAACATCGTGGATGGAGACCAGATGCTCATCCTGGGACTCATCTGGGTCATCATTCTGTGTTTCCAGATTGCCCACATCTGCCTGGACAGGGTACGTCTCAGCCCCCAGTGCCCAGCCCTGGCCTCACCTCAGGGCCCTGGGGACAGAGCAGTTGCACCCAACTGTTAGGATCCCCACAACGGATCCTTGGCATCCACACAACTACTATTCACTCATCAACCACGGGCAAGGATGTCAGAATGTCAAGGAGACTGTGATATGCTGAAGTGAGAACTAGATTCCCAGGCTTCAAGCCTGATCTGGGACGAGTCATTCACTAGTGAGGGGGTCAAGGTACCTGCCCACCACCCATCTTTCACCCCCGATTTGTTACAGGGCATTGAAATCCTGTAACTTTCATTACCCCTTAATGTATTGTTGGGGGAAATTAAACATATAGAGGGAGCCCCAGCCCTGGAGGTTTCCGAATCCCCAGGATCCTGAAAACCAAAGAGATGGTCCCCCATCTTCCTCCATTCTCCCTCTTGTTTTCCCACAGCTGGATCAGAAAGAGTAAACACATAAAGCCCTCATATTTGTCAATTTTCATAGTTTCTAAAACCCCATCTAAAACTTGATTCTAGTAGGTTAGGAAAGCACACCTGGAGAACGAAATCCTAATGAAAAGAAGCCAGAGATTCGGCTCAAATCCAGGAGGGTCCTTTACACTCATGAGGGAACTGTGAGCCCCAGGAGAGCAGGGCCTTGCCTGCCTACATCCCCAGAGCCTAGCATGTATGTGGCGAATGAATGGACGGATGAATTTCTAACTGAGCTCAAGCCCTTCCAGGAAGCCACACTCCCCTGCCCCGCCCCCAAGGCCAGTTCCAGGTGCCCCTGCCACCCTTTCCCTTAGGAGCAGCAAGTCCGCATCATCCCCTGACTGGCCACCAACCAGCCAACTGGCTCTCTGGTCCGCCGCCAGCTCGGGCTCTGCTCCCTGCAAAACTCAGACATGTCTGGCACCAGGCTGACCTCACACACGCACATGCTCCCCCCAGAATCTCTCCCGGTTCGTGTCTGCTAGCCTAGCCCAGCCACTCAGGATATCTGGACCTGGCCTGGCTGTGGCAGAGCCCAGCTCCAGGCCCTGAAGCTCTTTCCTCCTCCCCTCCCCCGCGCTGCTGCTCACTTGTCCTTCCTACCCAAGCTCCGGGCCCCAAAGGGCAGGGCAGGAAATGCAGCCTGCTGTGCTTTAACATTCTGAGTTTATAAACAGGGGTTGGTAGAGGGGAGAAAAGGAGAGGAAGAGTCAAGGGGAAAGGAGATGGGGACTCTGCGGTGTGAGGGGCGAGGGAGGGAGTGGATGGAAGGGGAGGACCACTGAGGGCAGGACAGGGACGAGGAATGGAAGGCAGGGAAAGAAGTGGAGCCAGGAAGGAGAAGGGAAAGGAGCACCGAGTGGAAGAGGGATGCGGACGGGAGTGGGGGCAGGTGGAAGCCGAGAGTAGCAGAACAAAGGAAAGTATCCAGGAGACTGAAACCAGTTATAGATGGTCATTTCCCAGTCTGAAGAAGCCGTCGCATGAGGCATTGTGGGGGCAGACAGGTGGGCTCCCCATGTCAGAGATGGGCTCTGTCAGATGTTTCTGGGTCAAGAGAGACCCTTCCCTATCAGTGGGGAACCCAGGGCAACTTCCTGACCTCTCTCACTGCACCTCATATGCCATCCTTAGAATGTAAATACTAATAGCGCCTACCTCTGAGGCTGTGCTGGGTGGAGAGCCACGTGTGCAGGCCAGTGGCTGGTTGGCAGAAAACCCGTGTTGACCAGGAGCCGGTCTAATGAAGCCCAGACTCAATTCTGTGCAGCCCAGGGTAGGTTAGCACAGTGCCTGGCCCATCAGAAAGGCTGGAGAAACGGGACTTACTGCTGCTCTTGTCCCAGTTGCGACTCAAAGCCAGCTGCTCAGAGGTGACAGGTTTCAAGCACTCCGCTTCTTTGTAAGGACAATCTTTCTCTCGCACCCCCATTCCCTCCCCAGCACGAGTGAAAGCGAGTACAGTCAGATGCTCCGGGTGGGAGAGCAGGATCACAGTGTGCCCAGCCTGCCTCTCCCACGGCCTGCGGGCTCTGCTGCCCCACCCCACCTGTCCCTGCATGGTGACCCGCTGTCCTGTCCTTCCAGGAGGAGTTTGGGGCCAGCACAGCCCTGCTGTCTGCCAAGGAGGCTCTGCTGCTCTGGTGCCAGCGGAAGACGGCCGGCTACGCCAACGCCAACATCACTGACTTCTCCCACAGCTGGAGTGATGGGCTCGGCTTCAGTGCCCTCATCCACGCCCACAGCTGTGCATGAGGGAGGGGCCCCAGTGCCTCTGGACCCTGGCCTGGCCTGAGGCAGCCCTTGGCTTCCTTCTGGGAGGCCTCTACCCACTGAGCCAACTGCTCCAGGACTTGGGTCCTCAACCCACCCATTCTCCCATGTCCCTCTGGCCCCTGCGCTGGGCACAGAGATAAAGACAGATAACAGCTGAGGCCCCGGTCTGTGATACCCCTACCCCCTTCCATGGAATTGGCCAGGTTTGCCTTTGACCCTGCCCTCCTCCATTCTCTGTGCCCCTGTCCTCTCCCTGGCAAGCACCTGACCTTTTGGAGCTTCCTCCCCTACCCAGGAGCCTGACCCCTGAGCAAAATTAATTCTCCCCTCTCCCAGCCCTATTACTTCAGCCGGGGTCTCAGATAATCATCAGGGGGAAACTAATGCACTGCAAGGTATGAATGACCAATAGGAGCTGGTTTGCCTTTTTAACAAGTCCACTTAAAGCCAAGTCACTGACTCTGGTAAAGAGCCCTGCCTGCTCTCTGCACAGGCCAGATCTGCTTCACTACGGCTCCCTGCGTCCCGACCGCCCACTGCACCACCTCCGCTGTGCTTTCCGTGTGGCTGAGCAGGAGCTGGGCATCGCTCAGCTGCTGGACCCCGAGGACGTGGTGGCCCTACAGCCCGATGAGCGTTCCATCATGACTCACGTCTCCTTCTACCACCACTTCTCCCACCTGCACCAGGGGCAGACTGTCCAGAAGAGACTCGCGAAGGTTGGTAACAAAGGGAAGGTGGCATCGAGGAGAGGTGGGGTGAACGTGGGCTCCGGAGTCAGACACACCCGAGTTTGAAGGCTGTCACTACCCCTTCCTCGCTGTGTGGCCTTGGCTGTGTCACCTAACTTTACTGCACTCCATCTGTAAAATGGAGATGATGATTCCTGGGCAATAGATAATTCTGGGTAATAGAAGGCTGCTATGAGTGTGCAAGGGAGCATAAGCACAGTGCGTGGCACACAGGAAAGCCAGGTGGGTGATGCCCCTTCCTGCCCCTCCCCCTCCCCCTCCGCTCTTAGGTTGCTAAGCTCCTAATGGGATTAAAAGGCTCCGAGAGCTGGACTCCGCAAGGACGAGCGCAGCGCAGCTCCGCTGGGCTGAGTCCCTGTTTCTGGGGGCTCTCTTACCCTCTGGGCATGATGGCAGAGAGCTGGACTCTGCAAGGCCGAGCGCAGCGCAGCTCCGCTGGGCTGAGTCCATGTTTCTGGGGGCTCTCTTACCCTCTGGGCACGATGGCAGAGGCTGAGGCTTGGGAAGCCTGTTCTCAGGGTTGGTGTCTCAGCTGGGCATGGGGGAGCTGATCCAGGCCAAGGGCTCTGAGCTGCTTTAGGGGTGTGGCGGCCTCAGGGAAGAAAAGGAAGGCTCAGAAAAAGAACAGCCCCCCCCCACCCGAGTTGAGGCCAAATGGAGTAAAATAAGGTAGAGGAAGGCAGGACGGGGTCCCACACTCCCAGGTCTGAGTGTAGAATGGCGGCAGACCCGCTTCTCTGGGGTCTGGGAGGAACCCCACTTTAGTGTGTCCTCAGCTGAGGGCAGGAGCTACTGCCTACCTGGGCAAGCCTGGCTGGCACTCAGCACCCAAAGGGGAGGGCCTCCAGAGCCTGGATTCCAGGGCCTGCCCCCGGGTGCCGCCCTGACCCTTTCCCATGCCCTCAGCCAGATCCTGCTTCAGCTCCAGGAGACAGAGGCGCTGCAGACCCAGTGTGAGCAGCTGGTGGCCGATCTCCTGTGGTGGATCACGGAGAAGCCGGTGCAGCTGGAGGCCCGGGATTTCCCAGACACCCTGCCAGGCATGCGCCAGCTGCTGGTGGCCTTTGCCTCCTTCCGCACCCAGGAGAAGCCACCAAGGCTGCAGCAGCGAGGGGCCACGGAGGCCCTGCTCTTCCGGTTGCAGATGGCACTCCGAGCCCAGAATCGCAGGCACTTCCTGCCGCACGAGGACCTGGGCCCTGCAGAGCTGTCCCAGAGCTGGGCAGGCCTGGAGCAGGCAGAGGCCTCGTGGAGCCAGGCCCTACAGCAGAGGTTCCTGCAACTAGAGAGGTTGGAAACCCTGGGCCGGCGCTTCCAGCGTAAGGCAGCCCTCCAGGAGAGCTTTCTAACAGACACAGAGCAGGTGCTGGACCGGGCTGCAGCCCCGCCAGCCAGCCCGGCCACAGTGGAAGCGGCCACCCAGAGGCTGCGCATGCTGGAGGCCGGCTTCCTGCCCCAGGAGGGGTGCTTCCAGGCCCTGGCCGAGATTGCAGACGTCCTCCAGCAGGAGCACTACCATGGCTGGGCAGAGGTGGCCTGCAGGTGAGCCCCAGACACGTGAACGGTCTTCAAAATAGGCTAGGGCCTTCCTACCATGCCCCTGTCTTTACACAGCCCATTCCTGGACACAGAGGCAGGGATGATTTATGGGTTTGGGGCTCCCTTTAAAAAGATCTAACTCCTGGGAATTCCCTGGCAATCCATTCGTTAAGAGTCAGCGCTTTCACTGCCAGGGCCCAAGTTCGATCCCTGGTCAGGGAACTGAGATCCTACCAGCCACAAGGTGTGGCCTAAATAAATAAAAATAAAAAGATCTAGCTCCCACTGATGTCTGAAATTCCACCATCCGTAATTGATCCCTTTTGGTAAAGCACTGTTCTTTCTAGATAGCCTCTTATTAATTCATTCACTAAACATTTATTGAGTATCTACTATGTCCCAAGTACTATTCTAGGTGTTAGAGATTTAGCAGTGAAGAGGACAGACAAAAATCCCTCCCTCCATAGAGCTTACATACTACTAAGGAAAACAGAAAAAAGATGTAGTATGTGAGATAGTGATTTAAAAAAATAATAAAGCAGAATAGGGGAATATGAGGTGCCAGGTGGGGGGAGGGAATTACATTGGGTGGTCAGAGGAGGTTTACTGTTGAGCAAAGACCAGCAAGAAGTGAGAAGCCACACAGATATGAGGACAGACTCTACTAGTGCAGTGTCCCAAGGTGGCACACGCGTGGCATATTTGAAAAACAGCACAGAAGCCAGTGTTGGCCAAGTGAACAAGTTGTAGTTGAGGTCAGGGAGGTATGGAGGCGAGAGGTGGTGGCAGAGATCCTGCTGGGCCCTGCAGGACCCAGTAAAGACTTGATCTGTACTCAGCAGAAGATAAGCAGTTGTGACAGGGCTTGAGCAGAGGAGTGACACAATCTAACTTTCGTTTTACAATGATAACTCTGGATGCCATGTCAGGAATAGACTGAAAGGGCCAAGTCAGAAGGAGATAATAATAATCCAGACCAGAGAAGCAGTGAAGGTGATGAGAAATTGGTGGGATCCTGCATATATTTTGAATCCAGCGGGATCTGCACACAGATCAGATGTGGGGTGTGAGAAAGTGAGTTATCAAGGTTTTGGCCAGGGCACCTGGAAGGACGGCGTTGCTATCACCTGAGATGAGGACTGGAAAGAAGGCTTCAGGGTCCGTGAAGCCCTCCTTCCAGCTTCTCTGCCTGTGTCTAAAAGGTGGAGATACTGCCCCAACTGGATGGATGCTCACAGCTCCAGCCACGGTACTCAAGCTCCTCCAGGACAGCCAGTCCCCACCCCGCAACTGTGGACCCCAAGGTAGCTTCCCTACCCCAGCCCAGTGGGTACCACCCTTATTCTCACATCCCCCAGGCAGTTGGAAATCACTCAGTGCTGGGAGCGGCTCCTTCCGCGGCTGCAAGGGCAGAGGAAGCAGAGGGCAGGCATGCAGGCTGTGCTGAGCCTGCTGCAGGAAGTAGACTGCCTCCAAGAAGCTCAACCAGCTGCAGGTGGGCCCTGGACCAGCAGATCCCTGGGAAACACAGCAGGATGCGCCAGCCCTGGCGTTCACGGGGACCCAGCACTCTGGGACTTTAATGACCACTCATCTGTCCCTGGCCAGGTGCTGGCCAGCTCCACGGCCTGTGGGCAGCAGCTGGCAGAGGTAGTGGAGCTGCTTCAGGGACATGACCTGCTGGAGGCCCAGATCTTGGCCCATGGTGCCCACGTGAGCCATCCTGCCCACCAGACAATGGAGCTGGATTCTTCCCTAGGCACTAGTGTGGAAGTGCTGCAGGCCAAGGCCAGGGTGCTGGCCCAGCTCCACCAGAGCCTGGTGTCTCTTGCCAGGTCCCGGTAAGAGCTCACCCGAACTCCCCTACCCTCTCCAGAACTTTTCTGTAACCCAAATTACCCCCTGCCCAGCTTAAAACAGTGCTGCCTGGCAACTTCTTCTACACTGACCCTCATCCCCAAGGCCTCTGTCTCCTCTGTTCAGTCATCCAGGAAAAGGAAAACTCCTGTCTAAGGGGGAGTGTCTGAGTCTGCTGGGGAACCCCCTCCCCAAGCCCCGTCACTCCCCGAGCCCCTCTGTGGCCCTTGCTGTCCCTCAGGCGGGCCTTGCTGGTGCAGACCCTGCAGCGGGCAGAGCTCCTGCACAACTGTGAGGAGGAGGAAGCCTGGTTGAGGGAGCGGGGACAGCTGGTGGAGGATGCGGCCCTGGGCCCGGATCTCAGCCAGATCGCTGCGGCCCTGCAGCAACACAAGGTGCCCACTACCCTGCGCCCTGCCGGTTCCCCTCTCCCTGCCTTCCCGCCCTTCCCCTCACCCAGCTCCCTGCTCTGCTGTCTGCCAGGCCCTAGAAGCCGAGCTCCCCCCGCCACCAGGCCGTGTGCACTGATCTCGTTTGGAGAGGACGCGACCTGGGCGCACGCAGGCCCCGATCGCGGCGGATCCCCGGGAACGGGCCGCGGCGGTGCAGGGCGCATGGCAGAGGCTCTGGGCCCGGGCGGCGGGGCGGGGCGCGCGGCTGCAGGCGGCCCTGCTCGTCCAGCAGGTAGCTGGGCGGCGGGTGGGGAGTGTGGGGTCGGCCCGTGCCCAGCCTGCCCTCCTCAGTACTTCGCCGACGTGGCGGAGGCAGCCTTGTGGCTCCGGGAGCGGCGGTCAGCGCCGGAGAGCATGTCCTTTGGGAAGGACCAGGCGGCTGCTGAGGCCCTGCTGTGGCGCCACCTGCGGCTCGAGCGCGGCAGTGCGCGTCTTTGGGGCCGAGCTGCGGCGATTGGACGAGCCCGCGCCGGCCGCAGCCCGGGGGCATCGTCGCTCCTGGTACGCGGGGACCGACCGGGCAGGGACCCAGACCCACGGGCCTCCGACACCAAATGCGCGTGCTGTGCCCGCTCTCCCATGGTCACACAGAAGGTGGAAATGGGAGGGCATTTGTGGCCCCTGACCTGGCCTTCCCCTGGGCTTGGAGGTGCCCACCCCTCCTCAGATCGTCTCCCCTGCGGACCCGCCCACAGTTAGTGGAGTCCTGTCTGCTCACGGTTGGAGGCCATCGAAGTGTAGTTTGGTGTTGCTCACTTCGCCCGCCAGTTCCCAGGCACTGATCAGTTTCCTCCAGGAGCGTCCCTTTCACCGCCAGACCTAAGGTGACCCTTCAGTCCTATTTTGCTCTCTCCTGACTTGGCCTTTTTAGGTTTGGGGTGGCCTAATCACTACACCAGACTGCTTTCTGAACCCCCTCCCTCAGTTCATCGAGCCTCCAGTTTTAAAAGAAACAGATACCTACCTGGTGGGCAGTTTGGTCCACCCTATGAGAGCTTGCAATTGTCTTTCAAGAAGCCATACATGTAGCTCAGGATGCGTAAATCACAGCCCTCAAACCCTGTACTCACATTTGGTCCCTCTACCCTCATCCCAAGGAAGCTCCATTTCCCAGATGCCCTCTCTCTGCCCAGCCATGTCCCATGCACCTGCAGAGCTGCAGCTCAGGTCCTCATATCTTAGGAGGGGGCCTCGTGGAATACTCGGTAGCTGACTGGGGTTCTGGTCCTGACCACCAGGACCAGACTAATCAGGTCTGAAAAGTCTATGGTTCTAATTTAGCCAAGGTCGAGCTATCTCTTTTCCTTTGCATTTATTCCCTGGACCACATAATTAACAATTTTTGAAAATAGATCCACGGTGTGTTAGCAGTTGTCTGGTTACCTCTACAGATGAGGTAACCAAGGTTCACAGAGGCCAAATTACTGCCCTCACAGCTGCTGGAGAGGCCTCCCAACTCCGGGTGCAGGGCTGTTTCTACCCCATCCTTCCCTGTGTGGCTATGATGTTTAACTCCAGCACTTAGTTATATTAACACACACTGCTTTTGGTATTGCCTCTCTCCTGTTCTGTGTGGCCTCCTTCTCCAGTCTGAGCTAATTGTTTAAATGAATGAATGCAAGGTGCCTTATCCTTCTTTTGTGTCCTCTACTGCCCAGCCAGCCCTGGCATTGACAGAGAGGTTAGTCCTAGTCTCTGGCATTTCCAGACCCTTGCTTTGCCCAATGGGGGTGGTTGATAGAGAAATGCCCCCTCTCCTGGGGGTGGGGAACCACTTTGGCAGCTAAGCAGAGCCTTCCCTCCTCCATACAGAAGGAGCCCCCTGAAGGCTGGAGCAGAGTTGATGGAGATGCGACTGGGAGACCTCAGGATGGGACCCAAATTTTAGCACTGCCGGGCAGCCAGTACCCCTGCCCTCTGGTCCAGATGAGCTTCATCTGCAGAGGTATAAGACCAAGACCCCATGTAGGAACCTTAATAGAGCATCATAAATTTATTCTGTGTGGCTCTCAGGGGCATCTGAAGACCGAAGGGAGGGAGTTAAGAGAGGCCATTTTGGGCTCAGCAGAAAGAAAGATGTGAAGCTGCTCGAAATTCTGAGTCTTCTTTTGTTTTCTTCCCCTTTCCAGGCTTTCTCTGTGCCTATTCCTTTTCTTCAGCCTGGCTGCCACTGCTGTGTCTTACCCTTGCCCAGGGCCAGAGGGACAGAGACCAGATGCTCATCCACCCCCATCGGGAGGGCCAGCCTGTGCTTTCCCCACCCCTCTCTGCCCCATCTCCTACCACCAGAGCCACTCTGCCTCCCCCTCTGCAAAGCCTACTCCCCCAGCCAGACCCACTGAGGCCCACCTTGTCCATGAACTCTTTCCCAACAGCCCCAGACTGTTCTGGCCATTTCCCCACCGTGGACACCCATAGTATTTATTTCACGCAATGCACATTCTGCTTATCCGTGCACAGTCCCGGGAGGTGTCCCATCAGCTCTAGGTCTGTGGGCTTACAAGCCTGAGAAGATCGTAAGGCCCTGAACAGGAAGCTCTGACCTTCATCCTCTTCTCGCCCCCAGGGCTCCTGGCACAGGGCTGAGTAATAAATAATCCCCCGCCCATCCCCACTGGCCAGCTGCTGGGTCAAGAAGAGGAGCAGGACCAGGATAGCCCTCAGAACCTGTGCTCCCACAGGGACGCACTTCACCCAGCTCCCGGGAGAGACCCTGCAGCCCCTGCGCCAGACGAGCCCCGACACCTGGGAGCTGAAGGACTGGGGGTGCTGCCCGGCCAGGTGCCCATCAGCCACATCATGGAACAAGAATCCCAGGTACAACCACTGGCCCCACCCAGCCTAGCCTTCTGCTGCTTGCGGGGAGCCCCCTCCGGACATGCTGCCCTCTGTCCTGTCCGCACAGGTGGTGTCTGCCCTGAGCTCTCCGAAAAAAGGCCCAAGAAACCTAGCGGCCCCACGTGAGGTTTCCTGCTACTCTGGCCCCTGGGGCACCCAGAAGATGGCCCTCCCAGATGAGCCTGACCCTGCCTTTGACCCCAACACCATCCTCCAGACACAGGACCACTTGAGCCAGGACTGTGAGGGCCTGCGGACCCTGGCAGAGGTAACGCCCCTTGTTCAAGAAACGTTCATGGAGCACCCACTCGGGGCTAGACCCTGAGCCGTGAGCCCAGGGACAGAGCAGTGACTGGACTTGCTCCCTGACCTTGGGGAGTTTATGTCATGGCAGAGAAGATGTGAAACAAGTCATTAGACAGACGTGGGTGTGATGGGAGCGTGAGAGGGGAGCCCAGGTCAGGACGGGGAGTCAGGGAAGGCATCGCTGAGGGAAGGACATTTAGGCAGAGACTTGAACAATGAGAAGCTGAGAGCAGGTGAGCCAGGGGGAGGGCAGGGGGAGATGGCAGGGAGGAGTGTTCTAGGCAGGACCTGTGCAAAGGCAGGAACGAGGGCCAGGGTACCTGGAGCACAGCAGTGAGGCCCAGGAGCGGCTAGAGGAGAGCCCGGAGAGGAGGGGGCCGGGAGTGGGGTCAGGTCCCATGGGAGAAGCGTGGATTGTACCTAAGAGCCAAAGGACATGAGTAGGACAGGAGCAAAAGCACACATTCTGCCGGGGCCCTCTACTCTGTGCCACCTCTGACAGAGGGCACAGAGCCCAGCTGTGGGACAGGGACCGTTTGTGGCCCTGGCCCTGGGCTCTGCTGGTTGGGAGGTGATGGGGGACCTGCTCTGAGCGCCCCGTGGCGGGCACTGACCCTCACCCCAGCCTCTGGGCCGGCCTCTCCTCAGCACCGCAGGGCCCGGCTGGAGGAGGTGGTGGCCCTGTTTGGCTTCTATGGCTCCTGTGGGGAGCTGCAGTCCTGGCTGGCAAACCAGACAGTGCTGTTCCGAACACTGCAGCCCCAGGCCACAACTTGGAGGTCATGCAGCTCAAGTGTGAGGTACAGTCCCCTTGGAGCCGGTGGGGGGTTCTTAGCTGCTTGGCCCTGCCGCCCCTCTTCATTCCTGCCCTGCTCCCTCCTCACCATGCTTCTGCCTCCCCCTTATCCACTCTCAGTGCTCCTCGTTAGCTGTGGTCCTGTCTGGGAGGAGGGAGGGAGGGAGCTGGCCTTGAATGTTTTTAAATTGAGGTATAATTGGCATACAACACTGTATTAGTTCAGGTGTACAACGTAATAATTAGATGTTTGTATATTATTGCAAAATGCCCACAACAGTAAATCTAGGTAACAACCATCACCATACGTACATAGTTACAGAATTATTTTTCTAGGGATGAGGACTTTTAAGACTTATTCTCTTAGCAACTTTCAAATATGCAATATAGTATTATTAACTATAGTTGCCATGCTGTACATTACATCCCCATGACTTTTTATTTTATAACTGGAAGTTTGTACCTTTCGACTCCCTTCACCCGTTTCACCCATTCGTTACTCCTCCCCTTTGGCAACCACCAATGTGTTCTCTGAATCTCTGAGCCTGTTGTTTTTTTCTTTAGATCCCACATATAAGTAAGATCATATGGTATTTGTCTTTCTCCAGGTGACTTATTTCACTTAGCATAATGCTGTCAAGGTCCATCCATATTGTCCTGAATGGCAAGATTTCATTCTTTTTTTATGGCTTAATAGTATTCCAGTGCAAGCGCGCACACATGTGCGCACACGCATGTGTGTGTGTATCACATTTTCTTTGTTCATTCATCCACTGATGGACACTTAGATTGTTTCCATAATCTTGGCTATTATAAATAATGCTGCAATGAAGATAGGGGTGCATATTTATTTTTGAGTTAGTATTTTCATTTTCTTCAGATAAATACCCAGAAGTGGAATTGCTGGATCATACGATAGTTCTATTTTTATTTTTTTGAGGAACCTCCATACTATTTTTCATAGTGGTTGCACCAATTTACATTCACACCAACAGTGCACAAGTGTTCCCTTTTCTCCACATCCTCGCCAACACTTGTTATTTCTTGTCTTTTTGATAATAGCTATTCTCACAGGTATGAGGTGATATCTCATTGTGGGTTTCATTTGCATTTCCCTTATGATGGTGATATTGAGCATCTTTTCATGTAGCTCTTGGCCATCTGTATGTCTTCTTTGGAAAAATGTCTATTCAGAGCCTCTGCCCAGTTTTAAATTATATTATTATTATTTTTTTTTTGCAATTGAGTTGTGTGAGTTCTTTTTATATTTTGGATATTAACCCCTTACCAGATATATGATTCTCAAATATTTTCTCCCATTCCATAGGTTGCCTTTTCATTTTGTTGATGGTTCCCTTTGCTAGGCAGAAGCTTTTTAGTTTGATGTGGTACCACTTGTTTATTTTGCTTTTGTTGCTTTGCTTTTGGTGTCAAATCCAAAAAATCATCATCTGACTGATGTCATGGAGCTTATGCCACTATGTTTTCTTCTAGGAGTTTTACGATTTCAGGTCTTACATTCAAGACTTTAATCCATTTTGTGTTAATTTTTGTGTGTAGTGTAAGATAATGTTCCAGTTTCATTCTTTTGCAGGTGGCTGTCCAATTTTCCCAACACCATTTATGAAGGGACTGTCTTTTGCCATTGTATAGTCTTGGCTCCTTTGTCATAAATTAATTGACCATGTATGCATGGGTTTATTTCTGGGCTCTCTATCTGCCCCATTGAGCTATGTGTCTGTCTTTATGCCAGTACCATACTGTTTTGATTACTATGCCTTTGTAATATAGTTTGAAATCAAGGTACGTGATACCTCCAGCTTTGCTCTTTCTCAAGATTGCTTTGGCTATTTGAGAACTTTTGTAGTTCCATACAAATTTTAGTCTTCCAATCTATGAACACAAAATATCTTTCCATTTATTTGTGTCTTCTTCAATTTTTTTCATCAATGTCTTATAGTTTTCAGTGTACAAATCTTTTGCCTCCTTGGTTAAATTTATTCCTAGGTATTTTATTCCTTTTGTTGTAATTGTAAATGGGACTGTTTTGATTTTTCTTTCTGATAGTTCATTATTAGTGTATAGAAAGTCAACAAATTTCTGTACGTTGATTTTGTATACTACTTTACTGAATTCATTTATTAGTTCTAAGAGTTTTTTGGTGGAGTCTTTAGCATTTTCTATATGTAAAATCATGTCATCTGCAAATAGTGACCATTTTACTTCTTCCTGTCCAATTTGGATGCCTGGTCTTGAATTTTTAAAGGGCCCTCCCAGCCCTTTAAGGACACAGATCCCTGTCCTACCAGAGGGATGCAGCTCAAACATCTCTGTAGCAGCCCTTATCTGAGGTCATTCCTAAGGGAAGTGTGGGAAGAGAAGAGTCCCCTCAAGGCCTGGAATCTCTTTCCCCCAGAAATTCCTCACTGCCCTGGCTGTGGGAAGAGGCCTCTGGGCTGAGGTTAGCAGCTCCGCTGAACAGCTGAAGCAGAGATGTCCTGGAGATTTCCCCAAAATCCAGCGACAGCAGGAGGAACTGAGCTAGAAGTGAGCATGAGGAGGGAGTACAAGGTGACGGGGGCAGCCTGGATGCAGTGCCCAGGCCTGAGTGCCTGCTCACCTGACCCCCAAGATACCAGGAAGAAAGACTGGACATGTCAGAAGCAGAGAGGAGAGGGTGTGGGGGCAGCCAGCCTGGCAGCTTCTGTCATGAGAGCCTCTGGCCAAGACCCCAGGATGGACGGGCTGGTGTCCCTGTGACGTGACATCCCTGAGACAGCCCTGCTCCCTCTGCCCAGGTGGGAGCAGCTGGAGGCCCTGAAGAAAGAGAAGGAAACACAGCTGGCATGCACCACACATGTGTGCAGTTTTCTGCAGGAGTGTGGAACCACATGGGTCCAGCTGCAAGACATGATACTCCAGCTAGAAACCCCAGAGCCGGGGCACTTAGAGGACAGCCACCGCGTCCTGCAAGTGAGCCAGCAGAAGATGCTGGCGCGGGAGAGAGGCAAAGGGCAGCCAGCGAGTATGGCCTGGGTTCGGCACCGTGAAGGCCTGAGCAGGGTTCTGGAATGGGGAAGAGGACAGAAATTGAGGCGGGGAGGACGGGCAGGATGTGCTGTCTGAAGGGCAGGGCACAGGTTGGGGAACAGTATGAGAACATGCTCATGGTGAAATGGAGAGCCACACGTGCTTGCTGCCTCTAGGTGGTGGGTGAGGGGCCAGTTTAGAGTCGCCACCACTGGCCCTGGGGAGCACAGGCCCAGGCACTGGGCCCAGGGCAGGGCCCAGACTAGGCAGTGGGCCCTGTCTCACAGGGTCGAGGAGCTGGGCCCCACAGAGAGCCAGTCCCTGCAGGGACAGGTGGAGACGCCGTAGGGGCTGCTGGAGCGAGTGCAGGAGCAAGTGACCTGACGGGCCTGGGTCCAGGCCAAGGCGCAGCCCCACCAGGGCTTCCTGCAGGGGAGCCGGTGTCTGCTGCAGGCAGGCGGTATCCGGGCTCAGCTGCACAGCGAGGAAGAGGAGGTGGTGGACGTGGCCTCAGCCCAGCAGCTTCTGGCGGAGCACCAAGACCTGCTGGAGGAGATTCACCTGCAGCAGGAGAGGTCAGGACAGGGGGGCGGGTGGGACGCCCTTCAGGCTGGCCACGGCCAGTGGGGACGGGATACCAGAAAGGGAGAGGCAGGAAGTGGCCAGTCACCCAGGGGAGTGGTGCTTCAGGCAGGTTTAAAAAGAGGGGGTGTAACCAAGGACTGGTCAGGCATCTTGCTTACTTTTGGGAGGGACCTAGGGCAGAGTCTGAGCTTCCTGGAACATTCTATCCAGGCCTGGCCATATCCCATGCAGGTGAGCCTGGTAGATTGCTCTGTCAGGGTGGTCAAGCCTCCCCACCTATTCTGGGTAACGCAGACCCCACGGACCCCTGGAGTGAAATGGCTCAGCCCCCTACCCCCTGGGAATAAGACACCCACCTCCTTAGTATGGTGATGCCTCCTCTCCTCCTACAGGGGTGGGTACAGTCTGCAGGCTGTGCCCACGTGAAGGAGCCTGACGAGTGGCCAAGTGGGCACTGAAATGCAGCCCATCCTCTGCTCACTAGACTCCGCTACCCGCTTCTGGGCTGCATAAGCTCAGAGAAGTGGAGCCTTTTCCTAATTCACACAAAGGTGTCGCCTGTTCCCAAGCTGTGAGCCTGGGGGTGAACCTGGCAGAGAGGGGTGGGTGCCTTTTCTAATCGCTCCAAGCTCCACCCAGGCTTGCGGTGGCCCCAGTCAGGCATGTAGTCAGTCTGAGTGATTTTTCTGGGTGTGCTGCCCCAGCACATCCACTTGCCTGGGCACTGTCATCAGCATGGCCAGCTGGAGCAAAGGTGTGACATGCAGGGAGCACGGGAACTAATGAGTCCCACGAACTGGGCTGGGCTTGTTACATTCAGTGTCTCACTAGTGGCCCAGGGCACAGCTGTCCCACAGGACAAGCGAACCCCTGGGCTCACCAGCCTCAGACCCCTTCTGGTTACCCTTACATCAGAGCTCCAAGATGAATGAGCCGTGGAGGTGAAAGGGGAGGAAGGTTGCCAAGGGGAGCGGACGGGGTTTCACCCTCTGCCTGTCGTCCTGGACAGGCTGCAGCAGCTGGAGGCTCAGGGCCAGCCCATGGCAGCCTTGGACTCCCCGGACTCCCGAGGGGCGGCCAGTACCCCGAGGCTCCTGGGCCAGCAAGGCAGGAAGTTGAAGGCCTCCTGGGAGCAAAGACAGCAGCGGCTGCAGGAGGGGTTGAAGTTGCAGAGGTCTGGTCGAGAAGTGGATGTTTTCACTGCCACCTGTGCCAACCATGAGACCTTCCTACAGCTGGACAGCCTTGCGGTATGGAGCTCGGGGTGTGCAGCTGGGATGCTCCTACCCCAGGAAGTAGGAGCTTAGAAGCCAGGCTGGGCGGGAGGCCACTGGGTCAGCGGTGGGTGAGGTGGTGCTGACCCCCATCCTCCCGGCATGACCCCAGTCTCTGCATCTCCAGGACGGCAGCTGCCGGCTTCCCTCCAGCTCCAGGGGAGGGGCCGGCACAGGTACATGAGGCCTCCCTGGGAGGGATGCTTAAGAGTCCACTGCTGGACTAACAGCTGTGTGCTATTTGGAACACTCTAGTTTACAAAGCACTCTCCCACTTGTTATGTCATTGACCTCCAAGCATCCCTTGTGAGATAGGCATTATGGCTCTGATTTTTCCAGATGAGGAAAACTGAGGCTCAGGCCAACTGCTCAAAGGCAGGGCTGGGCCCAAAGCCTTGGCCTCTTGAATAACCCCCTCACCCTCCCTCAGCCGGCTGCTCTCTGTCCTGATGGCCTCTGGCCACACTCCAGGCTCTTGCACGGACCATGCGCTCCAGCTGCAGATCTTGACTCTGTCAGATATTTGTTCTGCCCACGATGGGGGCTCAGAGCCGGGCTAGTTCACAGGCCTCCCGGAGCTTAAGCCTGTTTGGAGACAGAGGACCGTCCATGATCTGATGCGGCTGGAGCAGTGGGGACCCGGCCAGATGCTTCTCCTATCTGGGCACAGGGCACCGTGAAGCCAGACCCTGATTCTCCAGGCCTCTTTCTGCTGTTTTCCCTGAGACATCTTTCTTCCCATCTTGGTTTCCCTGTCCATTCTTGGGAGCGGTAACCCCAGGTCCCACCTCTCCTGCACCCCGGGATTGGCTCTGCATCCTGCTCTTCCCCTCGGGGCACCCTAAGACCCCTTTCCCTAGAGGAAAATACTAGCCCTCACCCCCACTCTGTGATACCCACTCTCCCCTGGTTCCTGGGTAGGAATGGAAGCAGGACGTGGCAGAGGTGATGCTGTGGATGGAGGAGAAGTGGCGGATGCTGGCGGACGAGCCATCCCAAGAGCCTGGCAACATCCTGCAGAAACTCAGGTGGCACAAAACAGCTGAGCGTGAGCTGGTGGCCACCCAGGGGCACGTGGAGGGCCTGCAGCAGGTGCAGGACACTGGACAGAGGGTGCAGGGCCTGCTCAGCTTCTCGTTTCCGCTGCACAGCACTTTTGCGTGGAGCACAGTCACTGAAGGAAGAATCAACCTCAGTCTCCATGGAATTAGGATCCCCCAGTTTCCCCCCTCACTCATCAGGCACCCCCTGGTCTTGGCACCCAAACTAGCCCAGGACGCTTCTGTCACCCCTTCCCCTCGGGTCTAAGAGGCAGCCTGCCGCCGCTGCCTGAATGCAGCCCTCCCACCAGCCATCTGGTGCCTGCTTATCCCACACTGTTCGCAGGCATCAGAGGAAAGCCTTCCCACCTCTGCCTGCAGATTTAGGGCTACGCAAACAGCTCGAGCCCTTGTGGCGTGTGGCATGCAGCTCGCAGCCAGCCACCACCACTGCTGCCCCCCGGGCCCAGCCCGCCACGGCCCCTCCTGGTACCAGCAGCTCAACAAGACGCCCCAGGCCTTTGTGTCTACCGCAGGTTGGGAGAGAGCTGTTGAGCCGCAGACCCCGTGCCCAGGAGGACGTGCAGGCCGGGCTTCAGGGCCTGAGCAGCAAGTGGGAAGAGTTGAACCGCCAAATGGCAGAGCATGGGAAGCAGCTCTGGCGGGCTCGGCAGCAGGACCAGCTCCTGGGGCTGCTGCAGGTTGGCTGAAGAGAGGGGCAGGACACAGGAGGGAGACCGAAGCTGGGCTGGGCTGAGAACGGCCAGGACGGGAAGGAGAGGGGAGGAGTCGGGGTGTTCTGCTGACTCTGGAGCGGCCCTGGGAAGTCCTGCAGCCTTTGGCCTAGGCCTGGCCCGTTGACCCTGGCTTTACGCACCACTGGCCGATCCAGGATTGCCTCCTGTGTACCCATGCATGCTCAGCACAACTTGAGTCCCCCGGAGAGGAAGAAGTGTGAGGGGATGGGGCTGTTCGTGAGGCTCTGGGAGAAGGTGCGGGTTGGGAGTGGGAGAGGTCCCCAAAAGGCCGTTGGTGAATTTGGTGGGCTACTAGCACTGCAGCCTTAGAGCCCAAGAAGGGCCACTTGCCAGCCTGTATGTGGAGAACCTAATGCAGCGCCCGGCGTCCCTCCCCAGGAAGCCAAGGAGAAGGTGGAGCAGATAGAGGGGCCCCTGCAGAGTGCAGAAATGGGGCAGGACCTGGGCTCAAGCTGGGGGCTGCAGAGACAGCACAGTCAGCTGGAGGCCGAGAGCCAGGCGCTGGCCGGCAAGATGGCTGCCCTCGTTCCCCAGGCCCACCAGGTGGTCAATACCCAGACCATCGTGGAGGAGACCCAAAAGTACCTCCAGAGGTACTCGCCTGCTCGCGCCGTCTCCACTCCATTGTGTGTAATTGCCACCATGTGAACCTGAGGGTGGTTTCACCCAGGGAGCCCAGCAGGGTGGCACCTACAGGCCCTGAGGTTGTCCAAGCCTCCTTCCCTGATGAGTAGAGTCATTCCCGTCAATAGAAATTGACTAGAGGCCAGATGAGAAACTCAGGCAAGGCTTTATTGGGGCCCCTGCTGCATCAGGGGGAAGCGAGAACAAACAGCAATTCCCTTGTTTGCCTGCTCACTCGGTAGAGCTTGTTCCTTATATGGGGTGAAGGTAGGGGTGTGTCCAGGCATCGGGCTGGGGGCGTGGCTTAGGTGTTTTGCCCACCCCTCTAGTGGTGGTAAGTGCAAAGGACATGAGCAGTACCCTACTTCTGTCCCGACACCCTGTTTTTGCCCTCGTTTTGGCTCTTCAGAAGTGGCAGTTGGGCTTTTTTTGTCTTTTTATATCTTCTGTCCAGAATTTGCCCCAACTGCAAATGTACACAGTTATTTTTAGTCCCTTATAGTTTCTTTGTATTCCGTTGCGCAAGGAGACGTTTGTCCAGGTGCCAGCACTGCAGCGAAGGGTCCCAGGTCCCAGCCTGTCTCAGCTGGGGTCTGGGCCCTCTCTAGCTGCCTCCCCATCATCAGATGAGGCTTCCCCAGCCCCAGTCTCTTTCTTCATAGGTCCCTGGCTGGGCCAAGAAAAGGACTGAGCGTTACCCCTCACCTGTCCCCAGCATCCCCCATCTGCTCCCTCCACCCAGGTTCGAGTCCCTTCAGGGATGTCTGGCCGCCCGGCGACTGCAGCTGCAGGCCTCCGTTGAGCTGTACCAGTTCCACCACCTGAGCGACATGGAGCTCACTTGGGTGGCAGAACACATGCCTGCACCCAGCGCTGGCTCCGAGAAATACTTGAATGTCGCCCACAGTCTTCTCCGCAAGCACGAGGTATGGTCCTCATTTTCTCCCAGGATCCCTGATGTCCCATTCCCAGACCCTAGACGCCCTCCACCGCTACTCAGCGGTGCCTAATTGCCCCCAGCCTTTCTCTGCCAGCAAGTTTTGCCATGACTGAGCCCTGGAGCCGCATCCACGGCTCTGTTCTAGGCACCCCATGGCTAAGGGAAGCCCAGATTTGACAGCCCCTCATGCTGTTCTGTGGCAGGAGCTCCGCGCAGAGGTGAAAGCCCACCAGGGACAGGTGCGAAGGGTGCTGGGTTCCGGCTGCAGCCTTGCAGCCTCAGGGTGCCCCCAGGCCCAGCACATCGTGGAGCAGTGCCAGAAGCTGGAAGGCCGCTGGGCGGAGCTGGAGTAGGCCTGTGAGGCGTGGTAGGATGCAGAGGGCATGGGGTCAGGGGAAGTAGCCAAAGTCGGGCAGCCTCTGCGAGTGAGGTCTGTGGGCGGGACCTGGAACTCTCAGGGAGCTGGGTCAGTGGTGAGAACTCTGGGCCCGGAGCTGCTGGGTCCCCATGGGCAAAGAAGCCTCTTTTTGCTGCCTGCTGGAGAGCAGTGGCGTGATGTCCCCAAGGGGTGATGGAGGGTCGCATCTGAGATCGTCAAGATGAGTTGGCACCATTCTTGATAGTATTTCCTGGACATATCAGAGCTGGAGGACTGGGTGGAGGAGAAGTGGCCTCTGGTGAGCAGTCAGGACTGTGGCGGGGACAAGACAGCCACGGTCAGGCTCATCAAGAAGCACTAGGTAAGGTGTCCTGAGTATCCCCTACATGGTCTGGACTGGGGTGATGATGGACCACGAGGAAGGGGTCTGTCACACGCCCAAAGTGCACATCCTGCTTCTCGGAGGCACAGAGCCCTGCTCTTTCTTCCTGAAGACTGTCCAGCCCCTTCCCCAGCCCCACCCAAATCCTGCAGGGCCCCCTGCTCACCCCCAGTTCCCCACCCCTTCTTCAGGCACCACCCCTTCGAAGAGCCCATCCCCCTTCTTTCATCTCTGTAGTGGTCCACACTCCTGTGGCCTCAGGATTTCTCTGCCGTCTCTTCTTGCTTCTTCTCCTCCCCCTGGGTAGAGAATAGATGAGTGAGTCACCCAGTCTGAGCTTTGCGTGCTGACGGGCCCTGCAACAGGAACTGGCTCTTCTTGGAGCTCCATGGAGGAGCTTGACCGGAGAGCCCAAACCCTCACTGGCCCCGAGGCCCCTATGCAGCTGGGCGTGGTGCAGGAGAGGCTCCGGGAGGGGCTGCGGGCACTGCAGGAGTTGGCAGCCACACGGTGAGGGGTGCTGTACCCCTCCCCAGGTTTAGGGGGTCTAGCCATGGTTGGCTGTGTCCATACCATAACCCCGAGTTGGAAGGAGCCCGTGACCCCAGGCCCACAGAGATGGCAGATGGTTCCTTGCTGTGTGTTGCTCCCCTCTTTCTGTAAATTCCTCAGTGAGGGCCCAGTGGGCAGGAACTTGGACCCCCAGCTCCTAGCTCCCCATCTCTTCCCCACATCCACACCCTCACCTGCCCTCTCCTGGCCTTCTTATGTTTACTCCTCCCTGAATCCAGAGCCTCAGGCTTGGGCAGAGACCATGAATAACCTCCTCCTTCAGGTCACCTGCTTTGGCTGGGCCAGCTGTCCCCAGGGGGGTGGGCAGCTAACTTCTGGGGAACCACGGGCTATCCCCACGGGGACCGGGAGCTGGAGGGGACCCTGAAGATGCACGAGTTCATGAGGGAGGCCGAGGACCTGCAGGGCTGGCTGGCCAGCCAGAAGCAGGCAGTCAGGGGAGGAGAGAGCCTTGGGGAGGAGGACGTTCTGGTGAGAAGAGGCCAGGGGTAGGGAGGAAGCCCCAAGGCAGAACGCTGTGGGCAGGGGGCTGGCCGGGCTGTGTGGAGAAGGGGGCCCTGGGTCATGAGCCCTGGCTGAGGACAGGCCCTCTGGGTAGAGTGGGCAGGCCCTGCGGCCATCCAACCCCCCACGGTCCAGATGTCACTGAGGTGCCTCACTCCCCAGGCTGCTTGCTGTCTCGCCAGCTAGGGGCCACTCTGTCACCTACTCCCCTCTCCCCTCAGCGCTTCTGCACCAAGTTTGCAAAGTTTCAGCACCAAGTAGAGATGGGGGGCCAACAGGTGGCAACCCGCCAGCAGCTGGCAGAGAGCCTGCTAGAATGTGGGCACAGCGCCGCCCCTCAAGGCCCGTCAGATGCAGCAGGATCTGCAGTGAGTGCCCAGCGGACCCAGGGCATGGGTTTGGGGGAGGGTGCTGGGCAGGCAGGTCCTGGATTGTGAAAGGGCACGTGGTCCCGGGGCCACGCTGGCTCTGTCTGCACCTGAGGTGTCGGGAAAGGGGGATGCTTCCAGGGAAGCCGAGCCCGCCACGGGTGCAGGTCAGAGAGTCCTGCCCAGACCCCCAGGGACACTTTTCCAAACCTCTGGCTCCCGGGACTTGGAGGAGGGGCTGTGGGAACACTGCCTAGCTGCCCACTGGCTGGTTTGGATCCTCCCCCAACCTGTGAGCTTTGAGGCAAGGTCATCCTCGTTCATAACCCCTAGCACGGAGCCTGAGCCAGCCTTAGGAGCTCAGGGAGAGTTTACCGAGTAAATGAGGAATGGAGAGGAACGATTAGAATCTGATTGACTTATTGAGACTCGAAGGCACAAGATGTAAGGAGCATCAAAGAGCACAGGAATCAGTTAAGTGCTGAGCGTGACAACAGCAAAAGACTGAATTCAAAGCAAAGCTAGAGAGAGAGGCTCCAGGGCCAGGGCCAGACAGGAGAGGGGGTTCAGGAGGGGAGATTTGGGCCAGTCCTGGGTGCAGCCCAGAGAGCAGGAGAGCTGACCAGCCTAGCAAAGGGGGCGGAACGAGGTGCTAGGTGAATCGCTGATCTGCTGCCCATCTCCCGCATGCCTGTGCGCAGGGCTGCCTGGTTGGAGCTGTGGGCGCTGACCCAGGCCCACGGCTGCCTGCTCCGAGACGCTGAGATCACCCTCAAAGTTCACAGAGATCTGTTGGAAGCCCTCACCCAGGTCCAGGTGTGAGCCCAGGAGGAGGAAGGGGCTTCTTTCTAGAAGTGGATCAGCGCCCCACCCTCCAGTCCTGATCCCCTTGGCCATCTCCTTTCCTTGGGAGAAAGCCACAGCCTCCCCATGTGGTGTGGCCTGGGACCTGTGTGGGCTGGGGGCCCAGCTGAGGAGACACGAGGGGCTGGAGCGTGAACTCGTGGGCACTGAGCGGCAGGTGAGCCCAGGTCTGGCTGCCTCTCCCCCGCAGGCCTGCCCATCTTCTCTCTAGCTTTTCCCCGCTCTCGGGCCACCGGTCAGGCCCATTGTGTATGGAGGGCAGGACCCCAGGAGGGAGCCGTGGCATAGGCAGGTCCTTCAGCCTCTAGGAGGACGTGACCCTTTTCTCCCTATCACTACCCTGCCCCCAGCTGCAGGAGCTGCTGGAGACTGGAGGAACGGTGCAGAAGCTGGGGCCCAGGCCTCAGGCCCAAGCGGTGCAGCAGAGGCAGCGGGCCCTGGTGCAGGCTTGGGAGGCCCTGAAGCTGCACGTGGAGCAACGCCGGGCCCAGCTGGAGCGGGCATGGCTCCTGGCCCGCTTCCATGCAGCGGTGAGGGCTCTTCCCTCCCCGGGCTCTGTGTGCGTGTGTGTGTTGTACCATGAGTGTGCATGCACTAATGAGACCCTCCAACCCTGGAGGGAAGACGAGTGGGGACACGAGGAGGAAGAGCACTGGGCATGTGCAGGTGTCCGTCTGGCCAGGCAGAGGGCTGAGCGCAGGGGATGCAGCGGAGACTCCTCAGGTTTGGGTCAACACCAGCCCAGGTGAGTGACAGTGCAGTTAGGAGGCAGGGGTCCCAGCCAGAGCTCAGGAGGAGAAACAGCCCAGGAAAGCCCAGAACTGGAGATCTGCATGTCCTAGACGGTGACCTCTGGATCAGCCGGCATCTTTTCAACATCTGTGTTTAGCTCTCTGCTAGGAGCTGTGAGTGGGGAGAGAAGGTGATATAGAGCCTGTGAAAAATGGAATCACTGCCGTCAGGGAGCCTATCTAGCTGGGGGGGATGAGCCTAATACCCCAGAGAGTCAGATTGGGACAGTGGGCCCTGGCTATGGGTGTCCTAGGAGTCCCCTTATCCCAATGCCTCATAGACAGGGAGACCCAAACTATGACACAGCAAAAAGGCTTGAGTTTAGAGACCCAACTCTGCCACTTTCTAGCAGTGTGGGCTCAAGCAAGGCACTTACCCCTAGCTTGTTACCCCCTGTGTGTGAGCGTCTGGAGGTTACAAAACTACCTCACACACGATGTGCAATTTACCCTTCTTCATCTGTGCAATGAGGTGTAGGGACATGGATCCAAGGCCGCTCCAGCTTTAACATGTGTTTGTACACAAATAACAGAAGAGCGTTTGTAAGTATTAAACTGGAGATTCAGAGGACAAGGCACGCAGTGAGATGTCAGGGGGGCAGGGAAGGCTTCACAAGGCAAAGAAGGCCTTGGCCCTTGATGAACACGTGAGCTTGGAAGGGATGGAAGGAAGGAGAAGAACTTCTAAGCAAGAGGGGCAAGGGGAAGCCTAGGGTGGAGAGAAGTCACGGGCAGGGCAAGGAGGAGGCTGGTCTGGCGCCTGTGGAAGTTTAGTAGCCCTGGGGGGATGGGGTTGGACAACAGCGGAGCAGCGAGGTGACCGCAGGCCTCGTGGACCTCACCTGGGCTCTGAGCTGTGACAGCTCGGGGCCGCTTCAGTGTGTGAGTGGATCCAGGCAGGCGGCGGTTGTGCCTCCGAGGCTGGTTCTCTGCCGCCCCGCCCAGCCCTCACCCAACTCCCTCCCTCCGTCTCCTTGGGATCCAGGTGTGGGACTGCATCTCCTGGGCGCCTGTGTGTGACAGCAGCTGCAGGTGGAGGAGATCTCCCAGGATCCCGGCAGTGGCCTGCTGAAGCTCAGCGCTCACCAGTAGCTTCGGGCAGTGCTGGAGGCCCAGGAGGAGCTGCACCAGCAGGCTGCCCCAGTGGGCCAGCAGGCACTTTTGGCTGCAGGGACATCCATCACGGAGGTGGGCCCCCCTTTCCTGGTGCCCCCCCAGCCTACCCCGCCTGAGCCTGTGCCCAATCACTGTACCCCTACCCCACTGCGCCATGCCGGCCTCTCCTCAGAGGCTGCCCTTGGGACCCGCTTCCATCTGGTCCATGCGGCTCTCCGGAGTGCAGGCTCTCCACACGCTCATGCCCAGGTCCAGGAAGGGCTGCAAGTCCTGCAGGACAAGCAGCAGCAGGTGTTCCAGTCCTGGGAGCAGAAACAGGAGAGGCTGCAGGCCATGCACCGGGAGCAGCTCTTCCTCAGAAAGCGTGGCCGCCTGGACGAGACCCTCACAGCCCGGGAGGCAGGTGCCCTCACCCCATAGGCTCCTAGCACACCCTCTTCTCCCCTCTGCCCTCTCCCCGACCTGCTCTCTTGCTTCCTGGGGCTCTGGCCCTTTCCCCGATGTGGAGCCCAGAGGCTGTGCACTGCCTTGACCCAGACGGCTGCAAATGGGGGTGGGGGGCTGGCTGGACAGTCCCTGATGGCCCCTTTGACTTTTCCGTGGGCTGAGCCAGGTCTTCCGGAGAACCAGTGCCCTGGGGAGCTCCGTGGAACAGGTGGAGCAGTTGATTCGCAAGCATGAGACATTCCAGAAGGTGCCGACTGCCCAGGACGAGAAGGTAATGGGTTTGGGGGATCCTGGGCGTGGTCAAGGTGGGGTGCTCGGTGTGTACCCACAAGCAATGCTGATGTTCGGGGGTGGCCTGGGGGGCTAGGGGTGCCTGGCTGGGGCTGACTGAGCAGAGTAGGACGTGTGGCTCAGGAGGGCCTGGGATGGGGTGGGCCACACTGCAGAGACACAGGGGCCACATGGCTCCAGATCAGGTAGTCACAGGGCAGCGGAGCGGGGGCCGTGGGGGGAGAGCTGGGGGCTGGTTCTGGCTTGCTGGGAGGACCGGCCAGCCTTGGGCCATGCAGGGCTGAAGGCGGGGCTCCCCCGAATGAGGAGCCGAGAGCTGAGTTCCCCCCAGCCCCACCCCGCCCACTGGAGGCGGCTCTGTGTGAGCAGGTGAAGATGCTCGGGGGCCCCAGGGTGCAGGACCTGCTCTGCAGCTTGCTAGAGCGCCGGGCTCAGGTGGAGGAGCTGGCGGAGAGCCGGGGACACACCCTGCACGCCTCCCTGCTGATGACGGCCCTCATCAGGGCCGCCTTCCAGGTCAGAGGGCCTCTCCAGCCCAGTACCTTCCACTTGGGCCACATTTCCCAGTTTACAGATGACGTCCGCCTTCACGGGCTCATTCAGGCCTCACCACAGCCCTGTGATGAGGATACTAAAGTTTGGAGAGTTAAATGGCTTTCCCAGAGGCCATGCTGGAGCCCAGACATTTGATTTGAAGACCCTGTACGTGGAGACCCCGCTGCTTCCTAAGCTCTCACAGAGCCAGGGCAAAGAGAGGCATTGGGAGGGAGCAGAGAAGTCCAGGGCTCCGGGGCAGGTGAGCCTCACCTCCAAAATGAGGTCCCACCCAAGCTCCCTGGCCAGCCCCTTTGTGTGGCTGCGGGGCCATCTGGGCCTGGGGCTGTCTTCCTGGGCTCAGACCATTGGATCTTATTTACCAGGCACTGCCCAGCCCCACCCTTGGGCCAGAAGCCAGCTACCTGGGCACAGCTGAGCGCAGGCGTGTGGGACGTTTCTGTGGACCGAGGCAGCATCAGCATCATGAGATTCATGTCCCCCCCACCCCACCAGGCCGAGGACTGGATCCAGGAGTGACTCCAGCAGCTGAAAGAACCAATCCCTCCTGGGGACCTGAAAGATAAGTTGAGGCACGTGCCGAAACACCAGGCCTTCGAGGCTGAGGTCCAGGCCCATGAGATCATGACCTCTGTTGCCAAGGTAACAGCCAGGCCCTCAGCCCACACCCTGCCCCAAAGTGAGGACACCAGGATGGCCAAGGGGAAAGGTCTGAGGCAGGGGGAGCCTCCCTCACCTCACCAAGCCTTAGTTTCTTCATCTTTAAAATGGGGATACCGCTTACCTCATAGGTAAGAGAGCATATACGTATGGTGGTGGTTACAGGAATCTATACATGTGATAAAACTGCCTAGAGCTATACCTTCCCACACACACACAGGTGCATGCATGTAAAAGCTGCTGAACTCTGAATAAAGTCTGTAGTCTAGTTAACAGTTACACCAAAGTCAGTGTCCTGGTTCTCATATGGCACTAGAGTTATGTAAGATGTTACCATCAGGGGAAGCTGGGGGAAGGGTACACGGGCCTTCATTATACACTTGTGCAATTTCCTGTGCATCTATGATTATTTCAAAATTTAGAAGAACAAGAATGCATGTGTGCCTGGGTGTAGTAGATGATCAATAAACTGCAGTTGCTCAGAACTCTCATTCAGCATCTCCTCCCCAGCCGCTACTCATACACACACCAAAATCAGTTTCCCTTATGCGGTATAGAGGAAAGACATTGGCCAAGTGCATTCACAATCATGTATTAAGAGCCCAGACATGCTAACCTCACCCCCTGAAGTAAGTATATGACTTTTTTAAAAGGCTGCAGTGCTCCAATCTAAGATGGCCTTTACTAATGGTGGAATTTCACAGCCACTGTGCCAGATGCTGTAGGAGAAAGAGTGTTAGTTAGATAGACTTGAGGAGTTGGGTTTGAGTCCTGGCTCTGCCATAAATTCACCAGGTTAGTCTCTGAGCTCTGCTCCAGCTTCTATAAAAGAGAGAAACCCCCTTCCCTGCGCACCTGTGAGACACCTATTGGGAAGCGCTTTGGAAATGTAGACCAGTGCAAGGCACTTTTACTGGGGCAGGACGCCTGCAGTCCATCCACCGTCAAGGACCCCAGCCCCGTGTAGCCGTGAACCCCACCCAGTGTCTAAGCTGTGGCAGCCTCAGCCCAGTGACTCCCAGGGACAGGGACACCCAAACCTAAGGAGGCTGGCACTCACCGTTTCATTCAACCCCTTACTTTGCTTTTCTTATCCTGAGAAGCTGCATTTTAACTTTAAAAGCTTCTGTTCATCAGTGCGTGCCTGCCCTCCCGCTCCTGCCTGGTCCCGACCTGGGGAGCAGATTTCCTAGTCTTAGAGATGACCCTGGGCTACAGACCCCAGGTGCATCTTGCTCAGGGCACCTGGCATGGGATGGGATGGCCACGGCAGAGGAAGCAGCTGCCTGCACTCTGCAAACGTGCAGTCCCTCGAGCTCTCTCAGGCCCGAGCACACTCTCCGAGTATTGATGCAGTGCAAGGAAGGGGCTCGGAGCAGGTGCCACAGATGCCCTCCCCCTGCACCTCCACAGGACACGGTGGATGCCCACATCAGGAGCGTCAATGACTTGTCCCTGCAGTCCAAGAACCAGGACCCTGAGCAACTCAACACCACCTGCCAACGGTGACAGCAGCTCAACAACAGGCCAGTCCCAGAGCCGGAAGCAGTGGGGCTGGGAGAGGGAGCTGGAGGGTCACCTCAGACTCAGCCTTACACCCTCTCCGTCAGGTGGAACAGTTTCCATGGCAACCTGCTCTGCTACCAGCGGCAGCTTGAAGGGGCCCTGGAGATACACACGTTGTCCCAAAAGCTGGATGACCTCACTCAGCAGATCGGGGAGAAGGTAAGCAGTGGAACTGCTGATGCAGCCAGGGAGCCAGTGCGTCCCCCCCCTCACCCGCCTCTCCTCTTCAGCTGGGTACCTGTAGGCAGGTCCCATCAGGGGGCCATCCGAGGGTCTGCCAGCCGTTCTTGGGGTCAACTGCGGACCTAGAAGCCCCCATTTGCTTCTAGGAGGCTGGCCCACCTGCCGCCTTTCTCTCCCAGAAGCACTGTGAGTCTAGAGGCCAGAGCATCCCGCTCCCCACCGTTTCCTCTGTTGTCCCCGAGCAAGGCCAGAACCCGCAGTAGCTTTGCCCCGGGATCGTGTCAGCAGCCACAGAGAAACCTGGCCTAGACGCTGGCAGAGGTGGGAGTGGGGAAGTTGTGCGTGGCCTGAGAAGCCCTCTGTGAAGCACGTGCGCCCTGTTCTGAGCGTGCAGAGGGCTCTGTTCTTACTGGCCCTCTGGTTCCTGCCTCACCCAGGCCAGCCCATCTCAGTTCCCTGCAAAGGAGCGAGGGTCAAGTGAGACCATGCATGTGGAAGCAGCACACCCGTGAAGGTTCCTACCGCCAGCGAAACTCCAGCCCCAAGTCTCTCCTGGGAATCTTCCTCCCTCACAGAAGGAAGAGACCTGTGGTCAGAGCCAGCGGCCTGCTCCAGCCCGCCGAGGGCCCTGGGAAGGGAATCAGGCTGGGTGCTTGCTTCCCACACAGAAACCCTGTGGCCAGCGACCCCTCTGCAGTGAGGGAGGAGCTGGAGAAAAGGCTGATAATAACACCCCCTTCCTCCCCAGGCCACCCCGGTCCAGGCCCTGGACTATGGGAAACATCTGGAGAGCATGCAGAGGCTGAGGCGGAAACACAAGGAGTTGGAGCAGGAAATAGGCCTCGTCCAGGCCCAGGTAGAGGTGTGCAGCTGGGTGTGGAGGTGGCCCCAGGCCCAGGGCACCTCCTTCATGGGACCCTGGGCAGGCACGCGGCGGGGCGGGGACGTGCTTGGGACCGAGGGCCAGCCAGGTCCACTGAGCTGTACAACCACAGGCTGGGCTCCCCTGAGCACCACCTGCCTCCCTGCCCCAGCCGCTAACACTGGCTTCCCTCACAGCCTGTAGAGCATGAGGTAGGCCGCTTCTGCCAGAGAAGCCCTGAGGCCGCCCACACCCTTGCCGCAAGCAGCAGGCGATGATGGGCCGCTGGTGGCAGCTCCGGAGTGGGGCCCAGAAGCGGTACAAACCCCCAGGCCTCTTTCCCTCACTGCTCTCGCTGAGCCATCCCCTGCAGCGTCTCAATCCCCACCCTTCCCTAAGAGTCTTTCTCCATCCTTCTAATAACCATCTGTATCGCCACCCTGTTAATTCCCAGCCCGTGGGCCCTTCTTTGGCTGAGGGGATTCAGGGACAGAAGGCACTGGCGGGGGAAGGGGGCTCAGAGGCCCTAGGACTAGCTGATGAACCCTGTGGCAGGAAGGAGTCGCTGGATGCCTTGCTCCAAGCTCAGAAGCGGCAGGCAACGCTGCAGGAATTGCTGATCTGGGCCCAGAGGCTGCGAGCTGAGATGGACGCCCAGAGCACCCCCAGCAGCCTCGCGGATGTCCAGAGCATGTTGGAGGAACGCCGGGATGGCAAGGTGAGCGGCCCAGACCCTGAGGCCCTTCTTGGGATCTCGCCTCCTCGCTGGCCTCCCCCTTACTGTGATCCCACTTTTCTCTTGGGTTCTTTCTGCATCGGCTACCTCTGCCTTTCTCCTCTTCCCTCTAATCCCCTCAGTGGTCTTCCCCACCTCTCTGCCCTCCCACTGGGCCTCTTCCCTCCCACTCAGGAAGCCTCAGCCTCTGGGATCTGAGCCCAGTCCTCTTACAGGCCGAGCTGGATGCCTGAACAGACAGCATCAGCCTGGCCCAAAGCACTGGGCAATGACTGCTTGCCGCCAGGCACCCATCCACCCCCAACATCTGCCAGGCCCCGGTTGGTTTAGACCAGGAGCTGAACAGCCTGGAAGGGGCCTGGCAGGAGCACCAGGTCCAGCTGCATCAGGCCTTGGAGCTACAGGTAGCAGCCTCCATCCTGCCCCCACCCCTGGGACCTGTTCTAAACCCACTGCCCCTCGTCAGAGCCAAAGCCAGAGAGGCTGCCGTGCCAGGGGCTTTTCCCACCACCACCCACCGCCTGCCACTCAGCTCACCCACGGCAAGTCTTGCCTGCTGTGGACTCCTTCGTTGAGCCAGGCCCCAGGTCCCTGGTTTCCCACTGGGCCACCACCAGGGTCACTCCACCTGCAGTGACTGGACCCTCTGCTCACTTCCTCTTGCCTTTTCCTTTCTCAACAGCTGGCTCTGAGCTCTGTGGAGCAGGTGGAAAGTTGGCTCTGCAGCCTGGAAGTCTGCCCAGCCAGTGAGCGTCTCGGGGTAGGTGCCCAGCAGGAGTGAGGGAGTGTTTGCCAGGGCAGCATTAGAGATCAAACCAGCCAGTGCTGCCAGAGCTCCCCAGGCCAAGGGCATCTCCGACCCTCAAGCACGTCGGTCACTGAGCGGTGGCTTACCCGTCCATCGCTGGCAGTTCTTATGCATCTGGGGCTGGGCCCTCTGTGGGAGCTCAGAGGGTGAGCCTGTGGCCCCTGACGCATTCTTGCCTCCTTTTCCCAACACCCTTCTCTCCTCTGCCCCCCTCACTTCCTTACACCCAGAGGTTTGCTTTTCCCGCAACTGTCCCAACCCCTGTGGCAGGCAAGCCTGACTCATGGGGGTCCTCAGAGGATGATCCGGGGCCGTTTCCTGTGCTGACGTAGCCTTACTGGGAGTGCAGAGGAGAGGGTGTCCCTGTTATGTGGAGGAGCTCCACCTGCCCTGGAAATTCTAACACTTGACCCTTATCCCCCGTGCCTTTCCTGGTTGAGAATCGCTGCCCTAAAGCCAGATACAGCCTTGAGGGATTGGGGGGATGTGTCTGGTAGGAAAGTAGATAGCTTGGGACTGGGAGGGGGCATCCCTGTAGACAGTATCGCTTCCCAGGACTCCTTGCTTGACATGGAAACAGTGCTGTGGAAGCAGAAGATGCATGAGCGAGACCTGGAGGCACAGGCGGAGATCAGCGCGCTGGAAGCCTCCACCCGCAGCCTGCACCAGGGTGGACAGCCCGAGGCCCAGGGTGCCCTGGGCCGGTGCCGGGCCGTGCTCCTGAGGTACCTCTGGCTCTGGCTGCAGGAGCCGTGGGTGGGCTGGCACAGGCATCAGGCTCTTTCCTTTCCCTTGTATCCCTTAGCCTGGGCTCACCAGGCTTTTCCAGGGGCTGAGTTCAGATGCCAGGGCCCCAGCGCGCCTGACCCTGCAGTGTGTCAACCTGTTATGGAGTCAGACAGCACATCGTCACTCAGCTGAGATAAAGGGGACTTTTAAAAAGAAGCACATGCTTAAGAAACTAAAAGAGAGATGACCTCACGAAAGGGCCATACCAGAGCACAGCAGTTAGCCGGACGGCGCTGAGTTTCTGCGCTGCCCTCTCACAGCGGGACTTGGGGCAGATTCCTCAGAGTCTCATGTCTACAGTGAGGGGATAAAGATACCTGCCCCTTAGGGTTGTGGTCAGGATGAGGAAGGAATCCCTGATGTCCCGGTGTGGCGCCTGGCACTCGGGGGTTGGCATATGTCTTACGCTCATTTAACGGAAGCCGGCACAGCTATGAGACTCCAGTCTCTGCCTTTTTTCCACATAAAAGCCCATCTGGTTCAGCTGCCTCGTCCAGCCCCTCAGACGTTTAGCTCAAGGCAGATTTGGCCAAAAGCTGGATTCCAGATTGGTGGGGGTCTCCGTCCTTCCCAGAGAGCCCACCAGGGCCCACTGTGTTTGTGGCTCCTGGGCTGGTGCCCTGGCGGCCATGCCCTCCTCTTCCCTGCAGGTGGACCCCACCTGGGTACCCGAGGTCTTTGATTGACAGATGGAAAATGTTGGTTTGCTGGTCTCTGTCAACACTCCCTGCCCCCCCCTCAGTCCCCTTAGGTGGTTCCTGGCAGGCCCGGCTGTCCCCCAGGACAGTGCCATCTTGACCCCCTCCCTCTCAGGCTTCCGGCATCCTCTAGGGGGCTGTTTTCATTCCATCAAGACTCTCTGCATCTCCTCTGCCCTCCACACCCTTTGGCAGCCCCAGCAGGAGGAGACAGACTCAGGGTATATTGATACACAAGAAAGGCTGTCCTGGGCGGGAAGGGCACACCTATGCACGTGTGTGTGCATGCGTGTGCATACACACACACCCATAACAGCTCCAGGTCCCAGTGAGCAGACCTGAGGCCCCTGACACCCTCCTTCCGGCAGGAAAGAGGCACTCCTGGAGCAAGCCAGGACCTGTCGCCACCAGCTGGAGGAGCTCGGGCAGCTGCAGCCTTTCCTGCAGGGTTCCTACGAGGTTGGCCGGCGTGGGGAGTGGTTGTGGTGAGAGAAGGGGCTGCCCCCCGGGACAAGCCACTCTTCCTCGGGGCAGCCCAGAGGTTAGGGCAAAGGAGAGCCCTAGGCAGCAGGGCCTGTTCCTCCCGGTGTGCCCAGGTGGCCGCATGGCTGAGGGAGAAGAACCTGGTGGTCCTGGAAGAGGGCTGGCAGGACCCAGCCGGGCTGCAGGCACAGTTGCGGCGGCCGCAGAATCTCCAGGCGCAGGACACGAGTGTACACCACCAGCAAAGGCTGCAGACGGTGAGGTCTTGGGGACCAGGGATGGGCTTACAGGCCAGAGCAGGGGGTGACCCCACAGGGCCCTGGCAGCTGGCTCTGAATCACAGCCATGGATGGCCGACCTTCAAGTGCTTTCTGCATACAGATGCCGTGCTAAGCACCAAAGGGCCATGAGACGCAGTGGCTTCCCTGGGCACCCTCCAAAAATAGTGCCTTTTCAAGAATTTTAAAGATGGTGTTTTGGCGTGATGGTTTTAACAGCTCTCTTGGACAGACATCAGAGGACAGAGTCAGGGTATGTAGCCAGCAGTCCTGTTCGTGTAGGAGTCAAAGTATAGCACCTTTTAAATTTACCCTCTTCCACCTGCAAAGGGCAGGCCCCGACCCCAGGCTGCCTCTCTGTGATATAAAGTACCCTGCTAAGTATTTGAAATGTTTGATCTCATTTAAACAAAATACCCATTATTATCTCCATTACATGGATAAGGAAAATGAGCTCAGAGAGGTTAAGGAACTTGCCCAAGATCACACAGCTAGCACACAGACTCTGCAGCTGTGGGGCTGGTGGTTGGAGCCAACACGAGTGCCCTGACACCAGCAGTCCTGAGTCCATGAGGTGTGTGCCATGTTGTGGCTGTAGGAGGGGCAGAGGCTGCTGTGGGATGGCCTCACATCCTCAGAAACCATGCAGGAGCGGCTGCAGGAGCTGAGAGAACTCTGGGAGGACCTACAGGCCAACTGCCAGAGGAAGGCAGCCAAGCTACAGGAGGCCCGTGAGGTGAGGCTGTGCGGCCCTGGAGCAGGCTGGGTGCAGCTCTAGATTCTCCCTCTCGTGCCCACCTCACATTCTGCCCCAGGCCCTGCGTCTCCGGCACAGCGTGGAGGAACTGGCTGGAGCCCGTGGAGCTCAAACTGAGAGTCCCCATCGGGGGCCCAGAGCAGCCTGGGCTGGACGAGCTCCTGGGGGCTCAGGAAGAACTGGACAGGCAGGCCGGGCACGCACAGGCCTTTGTCCGGGAAGGCCACTGCCTGGCCCAAGATGTGGAAGAGCAGGCCCAGCGGTGCTTCAGCGGTAAAGCCGTCCCTCCTCTCTGCCCCCCAGCTCGGCTCCTCGGGGCCCTCCCTGCCCACGGTGAGGGGCACAGAGCGGGCGAGCTGGTGTGCAGGTCACAGTGTGGCCCTGATCCTGACGACCAGGGTGCCCCCTGCCCCGGGCCCGCCCTCCACTGCTGCAGGTTAGAGAGCCAGCGGGCGCCCCTGCGGGAGCGCAGGACAGCCCTGGAGGCCCGGAACCTCCTCCTGCAGTCCTTCAAGGAGGCCGACGAGGAGATGGTCTGGGTGCGCGAGAAGCTGTCCCTGACGGCCGCTCAGGACTGCGGCCAGAGCCCCAGCGCCCTGCAGCGCCTGCAGGAGAAGTGCCAGGTGTCGGCCCAGCGGGAGGGGCGGGGCCATCGTCAGTCGCCTCGGGCTGGAAGCTTCTGCCTGGATTCTTTGGCGGTCACAGGGGCAGGGTTCTCTCTGGGGGCAGCTGTGGGATCCCACCGGGCTTGAGACGTGACTCTGGGTCCCCCGAGGAGCACCCAGGAGCATCCCCCGTCTTCCTCCGACTCTGCAGAACCTGGAGACTGAGATGAGCAGCCCTGAGGCTCTGACCCAGGCGGCGGTGGGCACAGGGCGCGAGCTGGTGCAGGCTGGGCACTTTGCTGCCCGTGACGTGGCTGCCCGGGCGCGGCAGCTGGAGGATGCCGTGGGCCGCCTGCAGGCAGAGGCTACACAGAGGCGACAGCGGCTGCAGCAGGCTCAGGAGGCCCAGCAGTTCCTGATGGAGGTGAGGGTGTGTGATGGGGCACGAAAGGGTGGGGGTTGGTCATGACGACACCCAGAGGGTAGGCAGGGCTGGAAGGTAACCCCCAGGTGGGGCTCCGGGCTCTCTGTGCATCTTCTATCTTCTGTCACCTCCACTAAGTTGTCTCCTGTCCCCAAGATCTTCCTTCAGCATGTTTCCCAGGAAACAGCCCACTGGGTTTGGTTTGGTTTGGTTTTGCTGTTTTTTCTAAACCAATGATTCTCAATCAGTGCATCACATGAGTATCACCTGGAACTTTTAAGAAGTGCTGACACTCAGCTGTATTCCAGACCAAATCAGAACCTTACGGGGTGAGAGCCAGGCACAGCCAATTGTTAAAGCTCTCAGGTGATCCCCGTCAGCCAAGTTGAGAACCACTCACTGCTCTGAATCTCGAGGCCATGAACTCAAAGTTGGGAGCCCTGGAGGGCATCGCCCAGGGAAACCTGTCCTCTATGCCACCCCAGCTCCCAGAGGCAGGATCCTGGCTGGAAGGACGGGGCTGTGTTCAAGAACGGGACATTGAAGATATGGGCCAGAGTGCCGAGGCCACGCAGGCCTTTCTGCGGTGGCTGGAGGCCACCAGGAGAGACCCGGAGGGGTTCGGCACACGCATCGAGAGGCTGCAGCAGACAGCAGCCCTCCTCGAGAGCGGGCAGAACCCAGAAATGTGCGTTGGAGCCAGGCCCAAATAGGGAGGAACAGGGAGGGGCTCTCCCTACAGAGGCACGAGGCCGGTCCAGCCTGGAGAGGAAGGGCTCCAGGCGGACTGTCCTTCCTGCCGCAGCCCCAAGTTGCTCGCCCTGATGCTCGCAGTGAGGGACACCCACTCGGGGCTGTTGCGGAGAGCGGAGGGCAGGGGGCAAGGCCTTCGGGAGCAGCTGCAGCTCCACCAACTGGAGCGGGAAGCCCTGCTCCTGGACGCCTGGCTGGCCAGCAAAGGTGGCCACTGCTGAGTCCCAGGACTACAGGCAGGACCTGGAGGCCGTCAAGGTGAGTCACTCCTGAGCGAACCTGGAGGAGAGTAGATTGAGTGGCCCACAAGGGCAGAGAAGGGGGAGGGGGCCACACAGGAAGTGGGCGGCTCTGGGAGGATCCCCGTGGTCCTAGAGGCAGGGCCAAGGGACGTCAGGAGTGGCAGATTCTGCCGAGCCCTTCAGTAGCTTTGAGAGCTGCTGGACGCCACCTCCAGAGTGACCTCCCTGGCCCTGCACCCTGCAGGTGCTGGAAGAGAAGTTCGATGCTTTCAGAAAGGAAGTCCAGAGCCTGGGACAGGCCAATGTGCAGGCCCTGCGGAAGCAGGCAGGCTCCTTGGAATGGGCAGCACCCAGGTGCTCTCCCCAGATTCAAGGGCAGCGGAGTCACATGGAGGCCATTTGGGAGAGACTGGACCGGACAGTGAAAACCCGCACACAGGTAGGTGCCCTCAGTCTCAGCCAGGGGCAGCCAAGGGGCTGGGACAGCTGTGTAACCTGCCTGGGCCAGGGCCAGGCAGCCCCACCGTGTCTGTGTGTCTGTGTGTGGAGCAGGGCGGCTGCCTCCAACTCCCAGTGCCAAGCAGATCAGAAGTCGCAGTCTTCCACCTCCAGCCCTCTCCGAGTCTCTCCACTGATGTGGTTTCCCCCTGGCAGCTCACACCTCCAGGGAGAAACAGGAAGCATGTCTGGCCAGCTCCTGACCCCCCCCCCCCAAAGCCCCCTCCAAACATAGGCTTCAGGTTTATTAGACACAGGCCCCGTTGGTCTCTTGTCCTTCACCACACCCACTAACTGGGCAAGACCGCTCCAGCCATTCACTCTTCTCATCTAAATGCTCTGAGTGGATGTGTGCTGAGGGCATCCCCAGCGTTGCTCCATGACCTTCGCTCTCAGCCACAGCTGGCAGTTTCTAGAAAAGCAGTCCAGGTCCCCGAGCCCCTGACAGAGCCTGCAGCCCAGGGATACCTCCTCTGAGCGTCCTGGCCAGGCAGCCTCCTGAGGCGACCCTCTTCATCTCAGCCAGGTGCCCCCAAAAGAACGTCCTCCCTCCTGTGGACTCATTCCCACCTGCTTCCAAGCCCCCACCTCTGCCCCTCTCATGAGTTGGGCACTGAAGACCCTCTCCTCACAGAATCCCCCAGGGCCCTACCCCGTCATCAGTAACATCACACATTCACAGAGCAGCTGCCACATCTGGGACATTTCCTGTACCCGGTGGTCATGAACGAGTCACCAAGCCCCATGGACCTCCTTGTTTAAAAGGAAGTGGCCCGGAAGGTTACACCTCCAGGGAGAGAGGACCCTGGCCGGAGCAGGCCCGCCCTCCTCTCTCAGAACCTGGCCATGGCCCGTGAGGTCTGCGGCTTTGAGCAGGTAGCAGCCGAGCTCCGGGGCTGGATGCAGGAGAGGGCGGCCCCGGTGGCAAGAGATGCCTGTGGCCGCAGCCCGGCGCCAGTGCAAACCCTGCAGCAACAGCACAGATGCCTGGAGGTAAGGGTCCACGCCCCGTGGGCTGCCCGTCTGACCTCCTCCCCTGGGTAAGGGGACCCCAGAGGTGGGAAGGGAGGCCCTGCCTGCCCGGGCTGTGGAGGTGGGCTTCTCAGAGTGGATGGGTGCTCCCTGAAAAGGAGCAGAGGCATCAGGTTGCCAGGGGGTAAGGCCTGATTCTGGCTGCAGGAGAGACTGGCAGCGATGGAAAAGGAGGGGGCCCAGGTGCAGATGGAGCCCTGCCAGCTGGGCCAGCTACACCCTGTGGCTCAGGAGGGCCTGACCAAGCAACTGGCTGAGGTGCAGGAGGCCTGGCCACCCTGAATGCGAAGGTCCAGGAGCGGGGTCAGCAGCTGGAGGAGGCTGCCCAGGGCCACGCCTTCCTCGGACGCTGTCGGGAACTGCTGTAGGTGGCATCCTGCCCCGGCTGTTGGCTCAGCTCTGCCCTGCAGGGCGGGGGTCACCCCAGCTCTTTGGGGGGTATAGTCCCCATCTCCCTATGCAGCTCATGCCCTGCCCCCCACCCCAGTCTGCCCTCCTGGCCCTGACAGCAGCTTCCCCTCCCTGCCCCACAGAGCATGGGCTCAGGAGAAGCAGGGGCTGGTGTCCTCAGAGGAGCTGGCTGGGGATGTGTCTGGGACCGAGCGGCTCCTGGAGCTGCTGGAGGAGCTGGGGCAACAAATCAAGGGGCACTGCCGTCAAGCCCAGGATGTACAGCAGGAAGGGCAGCAGCCGGTGGACAATGGCCGCTTCATGTCCCTGGAGGTACGAGCACAGACATGGGTCTTGGGCTGAGCTGGGCACACAGCCAGGTTACCCAAGGCCTCGGAACCCTGAGCAGGAGCAGGGGGCGGAGAGAGGGGGGCAGAGACGGGGAGGGTCCAGGCCTCACGGTCTTCCCTCGACACCTCTGCTGGGTGCTCCAGCCCTGCCCCACCCCGTGGCTCTGCCTGAGCATCTCACCCCCAGTGCCCCGTCCCCGCAGATGACAGAGTGCCTGCAGGAGCTGGACGGTTGGCCGCGGGCACTCAGGGAGGCCTGGGCCCTGCACTGGGAGCGCTGTGAGGGGAGCTGGCGTCTGCAGAAGCTGCAGCAGTGGCTGGACCGGGCCGAGGCCTGGCTGGCATGCTGGGAGGACCTCCTGCTGGACCCCAACTGCAGGGTGAGCCGAGGCCCTGCCCCTTAGCTGGCTGCACCGTCTGGCAGCTACAGCCAAGGGCAGATCCTGCTGCTCCCCTGCACCCTGGGCCCCCAGCCAGGTTGCAGAGGGTGAGGGAATGGCTCTCTGCACCCCCGAGGGCTGGGCCGCACCCTGGCTTGCTTCTCCCCAGCGCTCGGTGTCAGATGTGGAGTGGCTGCTCCACAGACACCAGGACTTAGAAAAGCTGCTGGCTGCCCAGGAGGAGAAGTTTGCTTACTGCAGAGGAAGGCAGGGGTGAGCGGAGGTTGAAATGAGGGTGCACTGGGAGATAGGGGCCTGGGGGCCCATGGGGGTGGGCGGTCCTGGTATCAGCCCGAGAGTCAGGCTCTCTCCAGGCGCTGAGCCCACATCTGACCCTTCAGGAAAGCCCTATTCTTTCCCTTGCTGGCTGTCACGTCCTGTTGCCCACATCTCCAGGTAGGCTAGGGCGCCGTGTGCACTGGGATGAGGGAAGTCTCCTGAGCTGGAGCAGGAAAAGATGAAGAACAATGAGGACACGGGGGCTCTCTGGGTGGGAGGCACGTGGGGAGGAGAGGCTGGGGCATGGAGCCCCCCAGAGCCCTGGCCTGGCTCCCCTCCCGAAGGTGGAACAGAAGCCACAGGTGAAGGAGCTGAAAGCTGGGAGAGGTGGCAGCGGGCTGACCTCCCTCCAGCAGAGCCCTTGGGAAGCTGGTGGCCCAGAGCACAGCTGACCGAGACAGCACAGCTGCAGCCACGTGTCCCCGTCGGGCCTCGCATACCCTTTGCCACCACTGTCTCCCTGGAGAGCGCGGCAGGGACCGTCGGGGTAGGGAGCCCACACCCCGAGCCAGCACTTCAGTACCAGGGACCAGGGGGGTCACCAGGGATGAGGAGGTTGGGGAGGGTTAGATGCCTCGCCCACCTTCCAGAGGTGGGCCCCATCTTGCATTTTCAGGATGCAAAGCGTGCCCCTGCCATGGAGACTTTTGGAGCTTATGTAGGAGCTCCTGCCTGGGAGGAGCCAGGGAAGTGCCCGGAAACTGCTTCCACAGCAGCTGCCCTCCACAGAGCCACTTGAGGGCTGAGGGCAGCGGGGCCTGGCGGGCTCGAGTTGTGGTGCCCACCGCGGCAACTGGACAGTCTGGCTCCCCGGGGCCACTTCACAGCTTCTGTCCTCGCCCAAGTGGGGGTGCGCCCCTCATCTTCCTCTTCCTGGGTTCCCTGGAAGTTTACCCCCTGGCTCCCTCTTCCCCGTGGGCACCTTGGTCCAGTCCAGTCCTTTCCCTGGGAGCCTCTGGAGACACACAGGCTTTGGCGAGGCTGGTGCAGCCTCACGCCTTCTCTCCACAGCCCGGCATGAGCCCCAGGGACGGCTGCCCTGGGGCCTCGGGGGGCAGCTGCCCGAGCCTGCTCCAGGACGAGCGGATGGCAGCCAAGGTACTGGGCAGTGGGTGGGCGGGCAGAGGACAAAGAAGGACCCACAGGGAAGAGCAGAGACAGTCGTGGTAAACTCTACCGCTCGTTTCTCCTCAGAACGCGGCTTCCACAGCCACCCTTGACCTCGCAGAAGCCCAGCGTGAGAGACCAAGGGATCACCAAGATGGAAAACACACTTTCTCCTTAAGGTGAGGGCCATGTCGGGGGAGAGACACGCTGACTTGACAGGCACAGCCCCCCAAGGGCAGCTGAGGGGGCTGGAGGCAGCTGGGCTCATGACTGGGCCGCAGGCTGCCTGCGGTAGAGACCGTTTGCAGCACCATCTGAAGGGCAGGCTGAGAGCTGGCATGGAGCCCCGAGCAGCGCGGCAGGCAGGCTCCAGGGGAAGCCTGGGGAACGGGGCAGGCGCGAGGGGCATTGATTCCCTGGGCCCCAAGCTGCTGGCACTGGATGCGTCCTTGGAAGTTTCACATCTACTATCTCTGTGCCTGAGAGGTAAGTGGGAGTTTTTTCCTCAATTTAAGGCCCAGAGAGGGTAAGCAACTTGCCAGAGATCACATAGCTAATTAGTAGAAGCGGAGCCAGGCTTGATGCCCTGACAGCCTCCTGGTTCTGTTCACCCACTTTGGAGTCTGACTCCCCTGAGCCTTTCCCTCAAGGATCTTCATGGGCTTCCCCATGCTCTGCTCTGCTAGTGAGGCCTTTTCTAACCTTGTAGTCTTCAAACAGCTCTGAACGCACCTCCCTTGGGGTGTCTTATAGACAGTGGCCAAGCCCAGCTCTACTGCTAGGAGGAATACACAGAAAGCACCCCTTAGACCAGAAATCTTTCATCATTGTGGTCTGACAGGCTCCGTGTGGAGAGAGCGTTTAGGGGCCCCACCTGGGAGTCCCTCTGGGTTCCTGGCTCTGTTCCTTACACTGTGTCTGTTCCTCTGGGATCTCCCTGAGGCTGTCCTTCCAGAATCCCAAAGGGACCTGAGTTTCTCCAGGCTAAGCCTCCCTGAGCCCATCGGCATTGTCTTCCAGGAGGCCGGATGCACTGGGGGAATCTGCCCCCGAGTGCTGGGCCTGGGCTGCCTCTCAGCGTGGGTAAGGCTTGGTGTGTGCAGAGTGGCCAGAAGCAGGTGCCTCTTAGACCGTTCGGGCCGCTATAACAAAGATACCACAGACTGGGTAGGACTTGAACAACAGACACTTACTTCTCACAGTTCTGGAGACTAGGAAGTCACCTCAAGGCCCCTCCTCTTAATACCATCAGCTCGGGGGTAGGATTTCAAGCCATGGCAAGGAGGAAGGAGCAGGCATGGAGTCTGCTGCTGCAGATGGCCAACTCCCGGGCCAGGCTGACCGCTGTTCCTCCTTGGCTCTGCAGCCCCCAGTCTGAGCCCAGAGCTCCGAGCCAGACCCTTGGGCTTCCCGGCTGAGCGCTCTGCTGAGAGGGTGCTCGGCCCAGCGGTAGGGCACCTGGGTGTGTGGGCGGGAGTCCTGAGCCCCCATGACTGGCACAGACGCTGCCCTCTTAGGCCCAAGGAAGGTCCTGGAACTCAAACTACACTGCTCAGGTGTGGGGCCACCCCCACCCTGTCACGGTCTCAGCAGTGACGACAGAGTCCAGACCTGAGGCTCCCTTTCCCCCCAGGTTCCCCGGCTGCCCCCACCCTCCTCGCCGAGGGAGACACGACTGCGCCGACAGCCACCCTTGGCCCGTGGGCTCCCGTAGAGGAAACTGCACGAGGCTCCCGCCGGCTGTCTTGCTCAGGCCAGACCCACGGTGAGTGTACCCGGCTTCCCTTTGCACACACCAGGAAGCCTCCCGGGTGCCCACACACTCTCCCCCTCCTTGCTCTCCTGTCCTTCCTCTCCAAGATGCAGCACTGCTTGCAAGGTGGCCAGACCCCTCCTGCACCCTTGCTCCTGTCCCCACTCTCTGTCTCCATCCTCCCAGCTTTTCCACAGTCCAAGGACTAGGTCCCTGCTCCAGGGGGGAAGGGGAGGAGCCTTACTATCCCAGAGAGCCCGGAAGTCAGGATGTCACCCAGACACACACCCGTAGACCCCCAAGACCCACAGAGGTTCACACACAGAACAGACCTACACACAGCCTTGTGCCTGAGGACTCACATCACAGCAGGGGTGGCAGCCAGTCATGGTGTCTGGTGTAATTATCCACTCCTGCAGGACCTACAGCTTCCAATTTATGATTCAGATGATGTGCTGCTGAGTCAACAGGCCTTATCCAGGACATGGTGGCTTCATTAGAGCAGCCATTTCTTCTGCTCTGTGCCTCCAGCCACATGCCCAGGGAACAGAGGTAGTGAGGTGCATCATGGGAACCAGTCATCTCCCATGCCCCCCACACATCGTGGTCCCTCCTGCAGCTACCTCCCAGTAGCCATACCCCACATCAATGTTAGGAGGAGGTGTAGAGGCCTGGGGCACCAGTGCTTGGAGAAGATTCTCGGGAAGCTAGGCCCTAACTTCACTCCACCTCCCTGTTCTCCCAACAGGTCTGGGCCCTGAAGCGAACCTGCAGGTGGCACCAAACCTCAGGGCTACAAGCGAGGACACCCTCAAGGGGACCAGGAGACCCAGCTATCAGACCCTTGGGACCAACATCTGGAATAGACGGTTAGGAGACAGGCCCCACCAAGGTCCGAGCTTGCTGAAGTCACGCCGTTAGCACTGGTCTGTCTTTGGCGCATCTGATCCCAGGTCTGGCCCACCCCTATCAGTCATGGGACAGGAAGCAGCCCTTTGCCTGAGTCCCTGGGTGAGGAAGACAGGGGTGCTGGCTGTCACTGCCTGCAAGTCACCTGGGCAGGGCCAGGGCTGCAGCAGCAAGACCCACCCCACAGGCTAAACTGGCCACCTCTCTGCTTGGAGAGAGTGGGCCGGAGTGGAGTAGACACTGCCATGAGCTCACAGCCTGCTCTTCAGGGGAAGCCCAAGCTGACTTGCCAGCTCTATAAGGTGCCTGGGGAGAGGTTTTGTTTCCTAAACCAGTCCTTGCCCTGGGTAACCAAGAGGTGGGATGACCTGTCCCTTCTCGGAAGCAATGACAGTAATCTCCGTAATGCCTCACGTTTGTACGCGCCTCTGTAATACATAAAACGCTCTACTGTCACTCTGTACAGCTACTCAAGGTAGCAAGGAAGGGAAAGGACACGCAGGTCACGGGGTTTTGGGTGCGTACACAAATCTGGCCCAGACTGCCCCACTTACCCCCGCTGCCACGTCATGGAGATGAGGCCCCAGCCCCTGTTTAAAACCCTCAACCTACCCCAGGGTGTCCATGGCAGGGGTGCTGGTGGCTTCAGTGCCACGTCTGGGTGGTGCTGGGCACCTTCGTGAGCCCCTCAGAGGGCTGGCGACCACAACTGGGCCGTCCAAACTGCCAGAGGCTCTGAACTTGGGGATGATGGTCTCCACCCCAACTCAACCGGAGCAGCAAGGCAGCCAAGAAGGGAGCCTGAAAAAGTCAGAGGCCGTGGGGCTGGGGCGTGGCATCCTCCCGCGCATCACTCGGCCCGGCGCTGCCTGCGCCGCCGCACGGCCTCACGCAGGGCCTCCAGCAGCTGTTCCTGGTTGTTGCAGATGTTGTAATGCGTCAGGCGGAGCAGCTTGTCCATGTCCTCCCGGCTGTAAGTCACCTTCATGTAGTGGTAGGGGGAGTCGGATGAAGACAGGTTCACCTCCCCGGCCTCCTGCGCCTCGGCCGTCCGCCGGACCCCTGTGGAGAGTGCAGGCTGGCCATGGGAGGCAACCTCACTGGGGATGGAGGGCGGGTTTGGGGTCACCTGGGTGGAGGATAGAGGAGGGCTCCAGAGGATGGTGGCTCACCTGGGGCTGAGTACTCCCGGAAAGAGGCATTGACCAGCGGGAAGTGCAGCACAGCAGGGGCGTCAGGGTGGGCAGGGTCCGAGAAGAGGTGGCACTCCCGGGGCTGGCACTGCTCCTCGGGGCTGGGTGAGATGGATGGGAATGGGATGCCCTGCTCCTGGCAGAACCGATCCAGGATCTGCAGCTGCTGCAGGGTGGGCAGAAGAGGCATCAGCGGGATGGGCCCATGGACTCCCAGTGTCCTCCACGCTGGACTGACTGAACGTGGAGGTCTGCTAAGATGCGGGACTGAGCGCCCAGATGCCAAGCCAGACACTAGTGGACCCAACAGGCCAGGCTTGGTCAATGTTCTAAACCTGGCAGCCCTTCTATGGCAGCCCCTTTGGTGTCAACGGAGCCGGGCTGCTAACAACTCCCAGGTCCTGCAACTGGGAGACAAAATCCTTCCCGGGACCAGCACAGAAACTCAAAGCAAGGAGTCCCAGGGGTTCAGGACCAAACAGGGTGCAGGTACGTTTAAAATAAAATACATTTTAAAACACTGCCAGCTTCCCATCACGCCAACTTCCTGAGCAGAGTAAGTGCCCCTGGGGGAGAGTTCACAGAATCCACAGCCTTTCATTCACAGCGTCGCTATCACGGCCCCTGAGTGTTTCCTGAGCACTCCAAAGCGGATCTCTCCAGAGTCAGGAATGTCGGGCCAGCTGAGGCCAGGCCTGGCATTGCCCCCCCCCCCCAAGCCTGCCCGATGCCCACCTGAAAGGCTCCATGGAGGTTGTAATCCAGCGACAGGATGAGGTCCACGTCCCGTGTGGGCCGCAGGAGGGGTGGGCAGCTGGTGTTGACTAAATAGCCAACATCCAACAGGCAAAGGAAGGGTTCTGCAGGTGTCAGCTGGCTGGGGAGGCCATCCAGTTTGGTGGCTGGAAAGGTGGGCGGGGGGAACCGGGTGGAGAGCAGCTGTCACGGGTGCTAAAGGCACCAGCCCTCCAGCCTAATGCTAGCTCCTTGCTGCTTCAGAAGGAGGCTCTGCCATCCGGCTCCTGCCCTCTCCTGCCAAAGCAGCACCTCAACTCCCAAGGCTCCACAGATGGGCCCTGACCCCAACGTAAGGAGAGGAAAAGGGGCTCCCGCTCCAAGCCAGGCAGAGAACTGAACTCAAACGAATTGGGGCCCAGGGATTGGACAGTGCAGATGTCTGGACCAGGGACCCAAGGCTCAGGTGGCCATGGGAAGAGTTTGGGGAGCTGGGAGCCGGGGAGAAAAGCAATACCTTTCCAGGCAGAGAAGTGAGGATGCTGGAAATAGTCCTTGTGGAAAGAGAGGCCACGGAGGAAATTGTGGGTGGCCTGGGCAAGTGGACGCCGTGTCAGAAGGTCAGTGAAGAACTCAGCTATCCTGCTGGCCACTGTGGGAGGCTCTTGTATATTCAGAAGGGGGACCTGCTCCTTGTCTGCAGTCAAGGACGGGGGAAACAGGGACCCTTTATTCCAGCCTCTGTGGACTCACAATGGAGGAGAGAGCCACCCCACGCTCCCCAAGTACAGCCCCACTGGCTGCCTCTCCCATCCTTCCCGGGGAAGAGCCCGGGCGCCTACCCAGGCTGGCCTGAGCCTGTGCCCAGCGGTCCCAGAACTGGCTGGGCTCGGAGGACCAATACAAGCTGTCCTGGAGGCTGGCTGCGTACACGTTGCTCCAGATGCCTGAGGAGGAGATCCGAGTGGGAGACAGTCCCCCACCTCACCACACCCAGACCCTTCCCCACAGCCCATCTGGGACCAGGAAACGTCTCAGTGACGGAGCTGGGACAGTCGAGCCCACCACCGCGCCCAGGCCCCTAGCTTCTCCCACCTCCCAGACCCGCTCACCTTCCAGGAAGCAGATGCGGGACTCAGGAAGCCGCTTTATCAGGCGCCCCATGAAGAACTCGGAGCCGAAGAGCTCAGAGGGGATGAAGGCGCCGTACTTGGGAAAGCCGACCTCGTAGGGGGAGAACTCACACCACTCTGTGAAGAGCCACACAGCCTCACCACGGGGCCCCGCGTCGGGCAGCCTCGTGACCAGGAGGCTCAGCCTTGCTGCTGGCGCCCTGAGCGTGGGACCCACAGCCCTAGCCCCCATCCCAAAGCCTGAGTGACTCGGATAGGATGACAGGCTCTGGAAAGCACGGGACCTGGCCCAGAAAAGGGGGTGTGTTAACACCCACCTTCACACACAGGCCTGGCTACCCGTCACCCCAACAACTGTGAGAGCGCAGGTCACGGTTCTGGAGCTACTCACCCCCAAATTCAAAAGTAGTCAGGTTCCGTTCTTTGGTGTTGAGAGCACAGTAGATGGGCAGAGGGTTCTGGCCACGGCTCAGGGCCTCCCGCTGGTCTGAGAGTTTGTGGTCGTGAGGCTGAGGGAAGGTAGGGTGAGAAAGCCAGGGCTTCTTGGCGCCTTTCCCAGCCCCTGCGGCCCAGGGCCGCTCCCCATCTCTGGACCTCGCCCTGGCTTTGGCTGCCCCCCTCCCCACACCTCGTCATGCAACAGCGCCTCGTTGATGAGGGCCCACAGGGTGGTGAAGCAGGGCGGGTGGCCCAGGTGTGCACGCTCGGCCAGCTCCTGCTGGTACCGCCACAGCTGGCTGGGGGCCACCACGCCCAGCTTGCTCTTGGTCACCTGGGTCTTCAGTGACTCGATGGGCCCTGCCAGGTCCTTCTGAGACCACTCTGGGTCCTCATAGAGGTTGGCCAAAGCCCTGGGAAAAGCCAAAGCCAGGGGGATTGTCACTCAAGGACCCCCATCACATGCCTTGGGCTCTCTCTTCTGCTAGGACAATGGCCCAAAAGACACCTTCCAGCGTCCCCTTGAGCACCTTTCTCCCTGGCACGTGCATTCTCCCACCCCTTCCAGTTTGGTCAGAGAGGCCGGTGGAGTCTGAGAGAGCCTTACCACCACACCCTCCTATCACAGCCCAACTAGCCCCCCCCAGGCTCCTACACTCAAACTCACCAGGTGGAGCCCGAGGCCCCTGTGATGTAGGAGATGCAGTCCAAGAGGCCCAGCTCCTTCAGGCCCGCCAGCTGCCCATACAGGGAAGTCATGGCCCGGGTCCCACCACCAGTGGCCGCAACAGCTACCACTGGGATCTGGAAGAGAGAACAGCCAGGCTTGGAGAGGCCTTAGGGAAGGGGAAGGCCAAGCCACAGGTGGAAGAGGTAGCAAGCCAAGTGCCCACTCAGCTCACCCACAGCTAAGGCTAGTCAAGATCTGATCAGGGCTCTTGGGACCAGTTCTAGTCAGGTCTGCTGAGGAAGGTCTAGTCGGAAGTAGCCTTGCAAGGGTCAGGCTTGTCTGGTTTTTCAGAACTCCAAGAGAAATGGACAAGTTCCAAGCCTCATCTCCTCACCTCTAGCCCCTAAGGAGTCTGGGGATTGCTTTCTTGAAGCCCCAGGGCCACCTCTCTCCCTCTTTCTAGGAGAGGTGGAATCCCTAGGAGATGCCCCAGGCCTCACGCACCGCTCTGCATCTGATGTGATCAAGCTCCTGACAACAGCAAGGGAGAGGGAAGCAGAGCAGGGTCCAAGGCTGGCTCGGCACCAGTTCTAGTCTGGTTAGGGCACAACCAGTCCTAGCATCCAGCACTGAACCCGAGGACGCCCCCCAGTCCAGCCCAGTCCCCAGACCTCATCCTCCTGCAGGTCTCCATCCAGCTGCAGGGCCTGCTTCAGGGCCTTGGCCACCACCTGCTTCCTCCTGCTCAGGAAGGCCCGCTCCTCGGCACAGGGCCCGCAGTCCAGCCGCACTGCCAGCTCTCTCGGTCTGGGTGGGAAAGAAGGGACCGTGAGGCAGCTCCTGGCCTCATCGGAGAAAGAGAAGGGGGCCAGCCTGCCTGCCCCGGGAAGCCAGCCGCCACCCTTCTCTCCTCTCCTCTCCCCAACCCTCGCCCCAGCTCCTGTGTCCCCATTGGCGTGTGATGTGTGGACGTGAGGGGGAGAAGGTGAACCCAGACCCTGGCGGGGACACACCTGGGGAAGCAGCACAGCGGATTCACAGGACCAGGAAAGCGGTGACTGAAGAGGCTCCAGGGGGGACCCAACGCCATCGATCCACTTCCTCCTCTCAGCCTCCCTCCCTCACTCACCCAAAAATGACTCTAAAGGGGACAGGAATGGTGCTCCCGCCTCTTCATGGTGGGGAGCTAGCCCCCCAGGCATGTGCAGGGCCAGTGTAGGCGGCTCCTCCCATCTCCTGAGGGTTAACTGAGGCCCCGAAGGGGCGCGACTGCACTCCTCTTGGTTTCCTTGCCCCCTCTGTGCCTCTAACCACTGTTCCACCTTCCATCTGCTTTTCCAGCCAAACATTTATCAAGGGCCTCCCAAGTGCCAGGCACTGGGCTAGACACACACCCCTCTGACTGAAGCAGGAATGCATGTAAAAAGTTAACAGGAAGAGCCTTCATCTGCCAAGGCTCCAGCACCTCAGGCCCCACCCTGGGAGCAAACCCCTGAGCATCTCAGGATTCACGGTGGCCGAGCCTGCTAGGGGCCGCCCCATGCCTGCTCATTCCTCCAGGCTGAGTGCCCGCTGCTGTCCCCCGTGACCTTTCCCAGTGCCAGCCGGCCTCTCACCCTTCTTCTTTTTTCAGCTCCACCTTCATCAGGGGCTCCTGAAAACCATGAAGCCTCCAGTCACAAAGATGGGACACCCCGTTTCCTTCAATCCAGCCTAAGCCACGTCCCATGACAGCCCCATGCTCCCTTGGGCCCCAGCCACCTCCACAGGGGCCAGGCCTCAGGCCTGAAAACAGGGATGCTCAGAGGACCCCTCTCCCCAGAGCCTGGCCTGGCATTTGTCCACAGCCTGGCCCAAGGACAGAAGCCGCTAGAGAAGCAGGCCAGCCCTTCAAGGCCTGGGGCCTGGGCCCACCCCACCCGTGCACATCTGGCTTTCTTCCTCTGGGTGACCAGTACCTGGGATGTAGGGAAGACACGTCTCACCACCTGGTCAGAGGGCAGTGCCCTCAGAGGCACCTTTAGCTGCTCTTGGGGCTCATCCTGCAGGAAGGATGAAGAGGACCTAAGAATCTCCACCCTTCCATTCCAGCAAAGCCTCACCAATTGCCCCAGGAGTGACAGAGAAGTAGCCAGAAGGGGGACAGGAGGCTGAGGTCAACCCCACACTTCCCAGGATGCCTGACACTGCCAGGGAGTGATGGGGAGGGGGCTCGGGGTGAGCAGAGGAACAGGCTGGCAGGAGGTGCCAAGGGAAGCAGGGTGGAGGGCTCTGCGGGCCTCAGCGCCCGGGACGTCCCAGTACCTGCAGGTGAACACTCAGCTCCTGCTCCCAGCAGGCCGGCCAATGGAAGCGGAAGGAGCCGGCGCCCACGGAGGCCTCCTGCGGACCCTCACAGGACCCAGGAACCACGAGCTGAACTCTGCCCTCCGACCCTGGAAAGAGGAACCAGGGCAGAGAGGCTCGGAATGGGATCTCAGCCCACAGAGGCCCCTGTCTTGCCTAAGGGGCCTGGGGGATGGGGCACCTCCCCCACCACTGAGATGGAGGTCTGGCTCACACCTAGGCTGGGAGATGGGGTCCCACCACAGCCCCTCTGAGGACTAAAGGGAAAAGCCCCAGCATGGATTCATCCCCTCACTCCTGCTCCTGGCTGAGAGCTGGGGGCAGCTAGTGCAAGGTTCCCTCCAGGGTCCCCTTAGAAAGGGGAAGACAAGGGCTGAGAGACGGCAGCCATCCCAGTGGTTCGGGGACTCACCCTGCTGGCCCCCAGCCTTCTCCAGTCGAACACACAAGCAGGAGAGCTCCCGGGCCTAGGTCATTAAGAGAGCCCCTCAGACTCGAGCCCCTCCCCTGCTGGAGATGCCACCCTCCCGACACCCTGGTTCTTGCTCCTCAGCACCTTTTTACCTTGGCCCTGAGTCACCAAACATTTGCTTGGGGTTGTAGCCTCTGGAACTAAAATCCCAGCCGCTCCCACCCCCAGCAACAGCGCTACCCGACCCCCGTGGTGGGCCCAAGCTTCAGGCCCAGGGAGAAGGGTGAGCACAGGGCACGAGGGAGGGGTTCCAGACTCACCACCAGGATGCCATTACTGACGAGGCGCTCAGCACAGTCGGTCCTGGAAAGAGCCCCCAGTGACCCTTACCGAGAATCCAGGTTCCCATCCCCCAAGGAGGTCTGGGCTTTCCTCCTCCACCCCTGATGCCTCCCAGAGAAGGGTGTCAGCTCTGGGTGCGCTGGGCTCTCTCCTTCCCAGAAGGAATCACTCCCACCCGGGAAGTGCCCCATGGCCCGACTTACAGATTCTGCAGCCGAAATTCAACTTCCAGCTGCTCCTTGCCCTGTAGAGAGAAAGAAGCAAGTTAGAAACAGTGAGGAGTACATGTGTGTGTAGGCCCCAACCCAGACACCTGGGCAGCTGCGGTCCCAGTGGTGAGGAGAGCCACTGTCCACCTTCCCTGGACTGCTCCAAGAAAGCTGCCCTTGGCTCAGGGGACAAGACAGAGGGTCGGGGACAGGACCGCTCTTTGGTGGACAGTAGCTCCTCGCTGACAGAGGCCTCTGGGATGCCAGGGAAGCCTGGACCACTCACTGGAGAAGAAAGCCATGTACCTGACCACCCTCCAAAGCATCCCCTCCCCACAGCTGAAGCCCTCCGCTGCCTGCACACAGCCTTGCCTGAGGGTTCAGTGAGAAGCTCTCACGCCGGGACTCCCCAGCCCGCAAAGTCCCCACGTCAAACAGCACCAACAACAGAGGGTCATCCTTGGTCAGAAGGTCCTGGTCAAAGACTTTGAACTGCACGATGTTCTGAAAGGGGAACAGAGTAAGGGGGCTGCAGGAAGAAGGGGTGGGACAGGGGTGGGTCAGGGAGCAGGGCCAGGCTGATGCCTGCCCACCTTGAGCTGGGTGTGGATTCGGAAATGAAAGCTCTGATTCCAGATGGGGTTTCTGCTGTTCTTGACCACGCGCGTCTGGAGCTGGTGGCTGGAGGCCGAGGGCAGCCACAGAGTCACGTAGCAGTCAGAGGGGGTCACTGTGGGAAGGAAGAAGGAGCACCTGGTGCTGGCCAAGAGCCCTTCCCAGCCCAGCTGCCCAGAGCCCACGTCCTTCCATCACAGGCAGCCCCAGGAGACCTAGAGACCCAGGGAATGGGGTTGGGTCGGGAGGCAGGAGGTGCAGGCCTGACCTCGACGTTCCATCCACTACCTCCTCTCAGCACCCTCTCTGGGACCCGCCGCACGCCCAGCCCTACTTGCATCTCTTCCCACTGTCCTGCCCCACTCTGAAGCCAGCTGCAGAACCACTGCCCTCTCTGGGCCCAGCACTCACATAGGTCCTTGGAGGGCAGGTCACGGGCCTGCAGGACATGAATGGTGAGCAAGCAGGTCCCAGGCACCTTTGCCTGCAGAGAGAGAGAAACAGGCTTACTACAGGCTGATGGGCCCAAAGGGGAGGCTGGGGTGACACCTTGAGGCCTAGTCCTGAACCAAAAGGACCAGCCCTGCCCAGCCACAGGCCTGTCCTCCACCCACCAGAGTCCTGAGCCAGAAGGCGGCTGTAGTATCTCCTGATGACGCCTGCCTACACTTACACAACATGCTGCACCGGTTCTGGTCCAAGGGCTTCATGTAGATTAACTCGATTTAATCATACAACCACCCTATGCATGAGAACTACTTATTATGACCAACCCCACAAGGAAACAGAGGCACAGAAAGGCTAAGTAGTTGCTTGCCCAAGACCCAGGGCCAGGATTGGAGCAGGCTAGCTCGACTTGTGCTCTCCACTCCCACACCTACCTGCTTCCTTACTCTTTCCACCCCACAACCCTGGCTCCCCTTTACTAAGCAGTCTTGAGGCTGGTCTTGGGTGGCAGAGGGGACCCCTGGGCAGCAAAGGGGGTGTGGATAGAAGGGCCCTGATGGAACGGAGTCCAGGGGCAAAGCTGGAAAAGCTCACCCATCATGCCCTAAGCAACTGAGAACACAGGAGCGGCCACTTCCTCTGGGGCCCCAGGACGGCAGCTGGGAACCTGAGTTCTCAGGGCCCAAATCCATGGTGCCAGGGAGCTCTGCCTAGAGCCCATTTCTAGGGCAGGAAAAACACAGAATGATCCTGCTTCCCAAGACCCTGCCTTTTCCCTGGCTTCTGCTCCCTGGCCCTGTCCAAGGCCAGCAAACAGCTGGAGAAGCCCATAGCTCCCGCAAGAAACAGCATTAACCAGACCCCGCAGGGACCAGTGCCCTAGCAGGTCTTACCAGAGCCATGAGGCAGAGAGTCCTTGGGAGGAAGGAATGGCGGGCAGCACCTGCAGGACTGAGGACTGTCAGCTTTCTCACCGAGAGCCAGGGATGTCCCAGGAAGCCTCGAGCTCCTCCCTGGTTCCTGCCCACTGCTTCAGCTCCACCCAAGCCCCACACCCACTCCTGGACCAGCCGCCCGTCCAGGAGATGAGACACCTTAAGCCCACACAGAGCCAATGACACCCTCGTGATGAGGGCTCAGCACCCCCACAGACCCATCCTCTCCAGCCACCGCCCGCTGGGCCCCACAGCCCTGCTCTCCCTGCCTGGACCTCGAGGAGGGGCCCCCAGGAGAGCTTGCCGTCAGCGGCTGAGCAAGAGGCCGCGGGGGTCTGGCTGGGGTTGCGGTTGAAGGGGCTGCTGAGGTCTGGAAGTCAGGGAGCGGGCCCCAGAGTGGCAGCAAACCCGCGAGCCGCGTCCCCAGCCCCAGGGCCTTCCACAGCCTCCTGGTGCCAATGTGACAGAACCACCCGGTCTTCACTGAAGTGCTTGGCCAACCTGAGGGGAGCGCCCCGGGCCCCAGCGTGAGCCGGCAGGGCTGTGGCTTGTTCTGTGAAACAGCCCTTCAAAGCCACGTGCCGGGCTGCCTCCACCTTGGAGCTGGGTGCTGGGTGGCAGCCAGGGAAGGGGGCTCTTCCGTCCCCAGCGCCAGGTTGGGGCAAGGGGGCGGGGTGGGGACAGCGAGTGCAGAGACCCACGAGGGACAGGGGTTTCTGTCCCCTCCTATCTGTGCCTGCTGTGAGGGAAACAAGGGCAACCCTTAGGGAACAAGACCCCACCAGCTGCCGTGGAGCTGAAGGTGGAGAGCAAACAAGGCCAGAGCGAAGCTAGCGAGAGCTTTACAAGCTCTCCGTCAACGAGCTCTGTGCCACAGAGTGACAACAGGGCTGAGGTCGGCCTGCTTGCCCCAGAGAGGCTGTGACAGCGGCCGGGGACAGAGGTCTCGGCTGCAGAGATCTCCTCAGGCCCCGGCCTGGACCCAGCCCTCACCCCCAAGCAGGGTCACCCTGAAATGTTTACCTGAACCTTCCAGCCCTCACCAGACCACAGAAGGCAACCATGAGGGAGCCTTAGCACATACGTGAATCATAGCCGCCTTTTATTGAACGCTTCCTCTGCGCCAGACCAGTGCCATCCTTACAGATACCAGCCCCAACACGCCATGAAGTAGGAACGATCGTTATCTGTTTTACAGACAGCACACTGAGGCTGTGAGGCAGTAACTCGCCCAAGGTCACGGCGCTGGTGAGAGGGTGCCGCACCTGAACCCCACTCCTCTTCCAGAACAGGCTGCTGCCTCACCTGTGCACCAGCTGCCTGGGAGACCACACCCAGACCTGCCTGGCGCCTCCTGGTCCTCCCGATCCTCTGAAGCTGACCCTAAGCCCAGCTGGGCCAGCAGCCAGCACCTCTGACTCCAGATTGTCTCTCGAGGTGACTGGCTCAGGAGGGGCACGGCCTTTTCCGTAAGTCGTCCTTGGCGATGTTCACCAGGGCTCGGTCAGTTGAGGCCTGAGGCCTTAGTGAGGGAGTCAAGCAGCTGGAAGTAACTGTACTTGAGGTCATACTCCATGTCGTACCAGAAATTCACTGTGGAGAGAATGGAGACCGGAGCACGAGGGTCCCCCTTCTAATCTAAGCTTCCCCCCACACCCCCCCGGTGAGCTGGGCAGCCCCTCACCGGCCATGCAGCCATGGGACTGCTGGACGTGGTGGAACCACAGGGCGGGCAGATAGAGCATCTCGCCAGTCTGCACGGTGCAGTGAAGGGCCTGGGCCTGACTGTAACTGGGGTACTCGGCCAGATCTGGAGCCAAGGGGTCCAGTGGGATCCAAGGCACCTGGGAACACAACAGATTCCAGGGAGTAGGCCCAAAGCCCCCAGGCCCTCCAGCTCTGTCCCTGGAGGTAAACACCATGGGCCCTGCCCTGCTTGACACCGGGAGGCCCAGACGTAGGGATTCTCCAGAGCAAAGCACCACCTCCCCATCTCTTTTGTGCCTGTTCCTCAGAGCCCAGGTTCCTTGCCTCCCCGCTCCCGGGGCCCAGGAACAAAGCAGACACCTTCTCCATGGCCTCTTCATCCACCATCTTGAATGAGCCCTCTTCGGTTAGCTGGTAGGTTGCCGGTGTGTACAGCTCTGAAGCCAGAGGGAGAAAGCTATGGGAACCCTCAAAGAGCCTGGAGCTTGCCCACCACTCCCACTTGTTCCCTGGGTGCAGGGGCAAGAGGGCCAGGAGTCCTAGTGCAGCGGAGACGCTGTGTCCACACCTCAGGCCTGGGGTCCAGCCCGCCCAGGGCTACCCACTGCCCTCCCTCTACTTTGGGCCACCTGCTCCCCGGCCCCTCCAGGCTGCATCCCCTACCATAGGGGATGAAGGGCCGGTCGCTGGGTGGATGCAGCAGGAAGTGTTTCTCTCCCGAGACCACACAGTAGAGGTTCTCATAGTGGTCCTTATGCACTGCCGACACAGAGGGCCCAGTGGGCAGGGTTAGGAGGGGGCAGACACTCGCACTTGGGGCCCTGCACCCCAAGACAGCTTACAGTGTGACAGAAGAGCAGACAAGGTCAGAGGAGGCTCGGGGGATGCCAAGGAGAGGAGTCTGGCAGGCATTCAGGCATCTCAGATCTCTGCCTGCCAGGGACTTGACACCAGGAGGGGAATTCACACAAACAGGGTTCTTCTGAGTCTACCCCTGACTTAGCTGGCCTTCAGTGCTTTCTAGGGACCTACAAGAAACAGGGTCCCCCGCGTCCAGTGCCGCGGGCACCTTCGCCCACCTGAGCTGCTGGGGAAGGCCCTCTGTTATGCCTGAGCCCCAGAATCCCAGGAGAAATCGTAGAGATCAATCAGTCCGACTTCCCTGCAGGCCAGCCTTCCACTCTCCGCCTTGCCTTCGCTCCCCACAACCTCCTCCCCACCTTTGTATTCCCGACACCTACATGATGTCACTGCAGCTGCCTCCCCCAGCCAGAAGTTCACAGCATCAGGCATCTTTCCTGTGGGTCAGAGGAAAGAGGGCGAGTTAGGAGAGGCCAGGCTGGGAACTACCACCACACAGTGATGCTGGGCCAGGACCTGGGCGGGGAGCAGAGGGGCCCCAGGAAAACGGCAGGGAGAAGGGGCAGAGGTGGATGAGCATGGCGAGGGGCCTCTGTCTCCTGGAGAAGGAAGGGCAGCCATCTTCAGTAGTTCATCGAAATGAAGTCAAGGCCGAGGGAGCTGACCCCGTGGGGCCAGGAGTGTGGGCCGTCATCAGCAAGGGGAGAGGTGCAGCAAGCGGGGCTGGCTCCCACCTTCCCACTTCTTCCCTGCCCGGGCCCCACCTTCACTCACCCAGCGCCTCAGAGGCCCAGGGCACGTGGGGCTCCAGATCAGGCAACAGCTGGGGCAGCTCGGTGAGGAGGTTGGAGCACTGCTTCTGCACGTAGAGGACCCCGGGGTGTTGTGCTCGGCCCTCCAGCACGTCCAGCACACAGCTCAGGGGCAGGCGGCGCTCGGCAGGCATCACAAACCGGTCCCCTCGCACGGCATCCGCGTAACCATCTGGGGTCACCGCCACACTCACCTCCGCGGAGCCTGCCGTGGCTCTAGAGGAATGGACATTCAGTCCAAGCCCAGACGCCCCAAGGCACCGCCCACACTCTGCACCCAGGGCAGCCCCCACCTGAGGTAGGGGAGGGACCACTTCTGGAGGGCTGGCCAGTGCTGCAGGGCATTTCGGATGATGCAGGGCCTGTTGGGGCAGACCCAGTCACGGTAGAAGTGGAGTGGACCCGGGGGCTTGTCCAGGTAGGGCACAGCAGGAGGCACGCTGAGCTCTGAGAAAAAGAGCGGGGGAAGGGGGTTGAGGCCAACAGTACCCAGTTGCTGCCCCACGGCCTGCATAAGAGATGCCCTCTCTGGGCAGTTCACTGTGTCACCAGGCAATGCCTATAGGTGACCAAGGGACCCTGGACAACCAGGAATAGAAGAATGAGGAGGGAAATTAAAAGGAGAAAGTGTGAAACACCCATAAACACACCAGGATGGGCCCTAAGAGTCCACAGGGCCACGGGCTGCTGCTCAGCACACAACCCAAACCCTCCAGGGGGCCACATCCGGCCCTGCACAGTGAACCCCTGGCTTTCCTACTCTGGAGTGGCCAACCTCCTGGCATCCATTAGGAAAGGCAGCCATGGAGGCAGTGTCGGGAGCTCCAGAATGAGTAGAGCTGAGGCCCCAAGGCCAACGCTTGTAATGGGTGGGCCAAGGTTCTGAAGAGCACCTAAAATGTGCTGAGGACTTGGCTGGGCCATCGTGGAGGTATTAAGGGATGATTTGAGCATCATCTCAAGAAGCTTACAACCTAACTGGAGAGACAGGCTGCCACACAAAACCATCGGAAGAAAAGTAAGGGCTGAACTGTCTTCTGGTCTTCCCGAACAGCATCACCATCCTCAGACACCCAGGGCTGCCATGTGTATTTGGGCAGATCGTGTGGTGCGCCACCTGTGCAGAGGTCAATAGTGGCCCTGTGTCACCCTTAACAAAAATCTCTTCTTATTTACTTATTTATTCATTTATATTTGGCTGCGTTGGGTCTTTGTTGCTACGCTCGGGCTTTCTCTAGTTGCAGTGAGTGGGAACTACTCTTTGTTGCGGTGCGCAGGCTTCTCATCCTGGTGGCTTCTCTTGTTGCAGGACCCGGGCTCTAGGCGCGCGGGCTTCAGTAGTTGTGGCTTGCGGGCTCAGTAGTGCAGGCTCAGTAGTTGTGGTGCACGGGCTTAGCTGCTCTGAGGCATGTGGGATCTTCCTGGACCAGGGCTCAAAGCCGTGTCCCCTGCATTGGCAGGCGGATTCTTAACCACTGCACCACCAGGGAAGCCCCCAAAATCTCTCCTTTTCAACTCTTTCTTCTCATTCCTGGTATCCTACTGATTACCTCTAAGTCCTGTTGATTCTACCACCTATGTCTCTCAAGCCACACACACCCCTTTCCTCTGCTGGTAACCACATTCAAAGTTAGCTCATTTGGGTCCTCAAATGTCACTTTGATGAGGCTTCCCTCTCTGGCCACCCTTTTTAATATTGTAACCTGCCCCCAACAATCTTTATACCCCTTCCCTTCTTATCATTTCTCACTATCTAACACTATATATTTTACTTATTCCATTTGTTTATCGATCTCTCTTGCTAGAATGTATGCTCCATGAGGGCAGGGATGCTTCTTAGTCACTGATGTACCCCCCCCAGGACCCAGCACACAGTAGGTGCTCAGTAAATATTTGCTTAATGGTTGAATATAAGTCTCCAAAATCTCCTGGCTGGATGATTGCTGCAGTGAACTAACTGGTTTCCTTGGCTTAATTCCACTCCTTCTCAAAGCATCCCCCACCCTGGCCCAGTCATCTTCCTAAAATACAATCTCATCTTGTCACACCTCTAGTAAAAAGTCCTTTGACGGCTTACCACTGCTCCTTACAAAATACAGTCAGCCTTGGCACACACATTCAAGACACTCCCGTGATGAGGCCCAACCTACTTTTCCAGGCTGGTTTCCTCCTGTCTGGTGCCTGCCCGTCAGCACACACTCTACTCAGGTGGTGCCAAACGTTGTTCCTGCTGCTCACTCACACTGGAATGCCTTCCTCCTGGCTTTTATACAGGGCATCGGCTTTGCTGTGTTATTTTCATCCTTGCGGTCTAGCCTGAATGTCTTGGTCCCCAGTGGGTGGTTACTACATCCTATCCCAACAGCCACTGCACTCATTTCCACCTCCGAGGTCACGCTCTCTCTCATGACCGCGTCTCCACGCCGGTCATCTGGGCCTTGCCATCAGCTGGAAAGTGAAATGTCTTTAGATCAAAAATTGAAACTGAGTGGGAAGACCCTGGTGGTCCCCGGAAAACTGAAAAGGAAGTATGCTTCCTTCACTGGCTCAAGAGGCAAGATGGAATGTGCCAGGTAGATAAGGGAGCGAGGGCGAGGAACCTGCCAAAGGGCCTTCCCAGTCATGCCAGCCCATCTAAGCAGTCACCTGGTGGGGCTCAATAAATCTCCCTGTTATTCTTACTAGAAGTCTTAAAATAAGTGGACACTGCCTTTTGTTTTTTTTTTTTTAACCCTTTGTACTTTCTGTAATTACTTCAGTTTTACTTTTTCACCGTTTAATAGATTTCCTTTAGAGAATGGCCACTATTCCCTCCTGGGGCTTCCAAGTGAGAATTTCAAAAAGGATCCAAACAATTCCTCTGGTCCAACAATTCTTCTGCTAGGAATTTAACCAACAAAAACACACATGTGCACAAAGGCTCTGCTCCAGGCACACCAGCCTCCTCACTGATCCCTGAACACACCCGGCACACTGCCACCATAGGGCATCTGACCCACGTGCCCTCTCCTGGAAAGCTCTTGTCTCTCAGAGGTCTGCTCGGCTCCCCTGCTCCCCTCCTTCTTCAAGCCAGTGCTCAGATGTCGCCTTATCGAAGAGGCCTACCCTGACCTTTTCATTTCAACCTGTAACCTGCCCTCCACCCCACATCCCGAGCCTCCTCATTCTGCTTTACTTTTTTACCCCAAAGCACTTATCTTCTAACCCAATTTTTTCTACTATGTAATTTACTCATTTAGTGTGCCTATGGTTAATTGCCTCCTCACTTAAAATGTAAGCTCTACAAGGGTAGAGATTTGTTTTCTTTGCTGATGTATCCTAAACATACTGAATGGAGCCTGGCACACTGAAGAGCTTACTAAGTATTGGTTAAACATCGTTTAAAGTATTGGTTGCAGTATTGAAAACAATAGACTGGAAATGGCCTAAATGCCTACCAATAGTGGGCTGATTAAATAAATTACAGCATTAGTACACAGCAGAGGTGGAAAAGACTGAAGTAGAGTGATATGGAACGATTTTCAAGATACACAGTACAGAAGAGTGCGCTTAACAAGCTACCATTTGCATAAAAAGGGAGATATAACAGTCAGATTTGTGTGTAGATATTAACAGAGTATTTCTGGAAGGATGCATACTGGAGCCTGGAATGGTAGGGAAGCTTACTTTACATTGTGTTGAGTCTGCTGGGGTTTTATTTTTTTTATTATTATTTTTTTTTTGCGGTATGCGGGCCTCTCACTGCTGTGGCCTCTCCCGTTGCGGAGCAACAGGCTCTGGACGCGCAGGCTCAGCGGCCATGGCTCACGGGCCCAGCCGCTCCGCGGCATGTGGGATCTTCCCGGACCGGGGCACGAACCCGCGTCCCCTGCATCGGCAGGCTGACTCTAAACCACCGCGCCACCAGGGAAGCCCCGAGTCTGCTGTTTTTTAAACCATGTGCCCATGTCACTATTCAGTGATAAGATACTGCTTAAAAATAGAAAGAAAAAAAGGAAGAGAATAAGAGAAAAATAAAAACCAAGCAGGGGGGCTTCCCTAGTGGCGCAGTGGTTGAGAGTCAGCCTGCCGATGCAGGGGACACGGGTTCGCGCCCCGGTCCGGGAGGATCCCACATGCCGCGGAGCAGCTGGGCCCGTGAGCCATGGCCGGCCGCTGAGCCTGCGCTTCCGGAGCCTGTGCTCCTCAACGGGCGAGGCCACAACAGTGAGAGGCCCGCGTAGCGCAAAAAAAAAAAAAAAAAAAACCAAGCAGGGAAAGAGCCAGGGATCTCCAGTACAGCTGCCTCCAGTTCTCCCAAAGCTCTGCAGTGCTCGCAGCTTGGAGGAGTCTTTTCCTGAAGGAAGCGATCCAGCAGGGGTTCAGAGAGGGAGAAACCTTAAAGATTTCACAACAGGGAAGGGTGGGAAGGGCAACAACAGAATGCCCCAAGTATTCGGTGCCGGCTGACGGTGGGAAACACAGAACGCCACCAGAGTAAAGACTGGGCCGGGTCTTGGGAATAATGTGAAGAGTCACCCCAAGAAGCCACGAAAGTGCGGGAACACGGAAGGGGGGGAGCTGAGGGCCCACCCAGGGGGCTGGGGAACGGGGCTGCGACACGCGCGATCAGAGAGGGGCCGGCCACCAGTCACGTGCACGAGGTTCCGCACCCCTTGAGGAAAAGAAACACGGTGCACTCTGGTGCCAGTAGCCCAGGAAGAACCAGGCGCACCCGGATCCGCGACCCGGTTCTCGGCAAGCCCAGGGCCCCTCCCGCATCTTGTAATTGCTCTGCGGTCGACGAGCCACCCCACTCACCCCTTGCCGCAGCCGGGAACTCTCGTAACTCCCTTCGCACAGCGTCCAAAGCCGCGTCCGCCATGATGACGCCGCCACCGCCCCTCCCTCCCTCTCTCCTTAAGACCTCGCCCCGGGCCCGAGGCCCCGCCCTTCCCTGCGGCCTCAAGCCCGGGCTCCCAGCCCTCCCCCACGCCTCGTCCTCCCCCACACTGCAGCTGAAGTCCGCAGCTTCCAACTGCCCACCCCCATACACCCCCAGGCGACCAGATTTCGTATCCATTCGGCGAGAAGCCGCGCCTCCTCTCGCCTGCCCCACTCGCTGGCAACCCAGGGTTAGCAAATGATTGTGTTTATTGACGAGTTCATACATCAGTACAAACGGACATGTTAAAAACAGCCTCTGCCCTGTGAGACCTGGGGAGGAGGGAAGCGCCATGGCCTGGACAAAGTATAAAAGTTATAAATAAGGGGCTTTCAAAACCGGGTCAGGGCAGATCTGAACGGGGGCGGCAGTCGCCGGTGGCCTCAGACATGCAGAAGGGGGCGGGCGCCGGCCACGAGACCCCCCACCCGCACGCTGGGCTGGGGGTAGGGGAAGGGCGGCCACCTTCTCACAAACCTTGGCAGCAGTGTAGCGCCTTTTCCTCATGAGGGACAGACTGGCTGAGGGTGGCCAAGAACCCAGCTCAGAGGGCCAGGCCTGAACCCCATTTGCGGTGGACTGCGGCTGGTGTGCGGGTTAGGGGTACGGTGGGAGTGGATTTCTAACTCTGACAAGGGCAGCTGCAGCCCTCCCGGGGCCCACTCTCAGCTGTGAGAGTTCTTGGGCCAGGATTTCTTTGCACGTTGGCCAAGCAGGTGGTGGTAGTAGAGAAGAGTGAGGGTGAAATAGGTTTCACCTGTTCAGGTGACTGATGCAAACAGAGCTGCACACCCTTCAGAATCTAATTTCTTGCTAAGCCTCCACCTACAGAGCCAGCAGGGCCCATAAAGAAATGGACTTCTGTGGCCTGGAGCTGTGGTAGAGCTGCCCTGACTTACCTGAGGCAGAGGAAGCAGTAGGGCCTAGAGACACATGTTCTTCACCCCAACTCTTCAAAAACTGCTTCACTACTTGGTCCTACTCTACTTGCCCACTGTGCCCTAGCTCCTTCCCTAAAACTGCCCTTCTAATTCTAATCTATCCCCTGACCTCTGCCACTTACCTGTCCCACCTGCCACCTTTCCAGTGTGTCTCTTGGCCCCTGCTGCAGTCCCATGTGCCTCCCTCTCTTCAACCTCCAGTACCCAGTACCCCTGGGTGCCAGCACTGCCTTCGAGGCCATCTCACATCAGCTAGGCTGTGGACACTAAGAATCCAGATTTCAGGCTTAGTGTGTTCCTTCCCTTTTCATCTTCTGTGATAAGAGCCAGGTTGGTGAAGCTAGGGTGGGATGTGAGAGAAAACCAGGTACCCATCAGCCAGCCAAGTGCCCTACCAATGAACACTCAATGTGTGTGTGTGTGTGTGTGTGTATGTGTGTGTGTATGTGTATGTTTAGATTTCACCTGTGGCCAAGGTCCTTAGAAGGTGGGCCAGCGCCCTGTAAACTATGAGGGAAGTTCCAACACAGACTTCTGACTGAGCATCATTCAGGATGCAGGGAGAAGGTGGCCTCGGCTCCAGGAGCCTACTGGGGACCAGGGCTGGAGGACAGGGAAGGCCAAGGGGCTGAGGGAAGGAGGCCAGGGCTTCATGTTTGCCCAGCAGAGGGCTTTACTGTCCTGCAGCAACGTCCCACAGCTGGCTCCACAGTTCTGGCCAAGAGAGAGGGGGCACAGGAAGAGACGTGCTAGGGCTCTCTTGGAGGGGGAACGGGAGTGGAATGTGGCGGCTCGGGCCTTGATATCAACTCAAGCCTCCTGATGGCTGGGAGTGCTCCAGAGGGCCAGAGGGCTCTGCCTTTCTGAACTGCCAGCAAGTGGGGAAAACAACCCCTGCTCTGGCAGCCAGGGGAATGCAGCTGGTATTGGATTGGGCGGGGGGCGGGGGGGGGGGACGGGGGGGGGAGTGGAGGTAGAGGTGAAGCTCCGTTGTTGGCTAAAGGGCATGGATACCAGATCACCTCTCACCTCTACCCCACTGAATACCCTGTGTGTGCTCCACCCCAGGGAGCTGATCCCTGCAGTAATTTCAAATGGCTTCTCAGAAGGGAGGGCCAGCCTTTCCCGATTTCCCCCAGATGAGGAAGGCTGCCCTCCTACTCCTCACAGCACCAAGATGACAAAGGCCCAAGACCTACCCCTGCGTGAGCCACTGGAGGGGCTGTGGAGGCAGGAGTTCCAAGAAAGTGAGGCAACAGTCAGGGAAATAAATTAATAAATACAGGGACCCCATGAGGAACAGCTGGGAAAGCTGCTTCCCCTCTGAGCACTGATCCCTGCTATCCACTCCAAGCAACACCACAGGTTTTGGTGAGTGGAGGAGGGGCTGCAGTTTGGAATCGAGGGAGCATTCACTTGGGACAGGCTTCTGGAACTCAGAGTCTGCGTTCCATGCGCCGCTCCACGGCTCGAAGCAGCAGCTCTGAGTATTGCTCCAGCAGGGCCTGTGTCTGCTCGGCGCCCGCGGTCCCAGGGCTCCCGCCTGGGCTGGACAACACGGCCCCGGCCAGGGCCTCTAGCTCCTGCCGCACGGAGGAGAAGGTGTTTCTGAGGAGCTGGGTGATGCGACTTTGCTCTGCTGAGGGTGTCTTGCAGCTGGCCACCTGCAACAGGACCCCGGAAGTGAGGGGGAGGAACAGTGGAGGGGACTGTCAATGGATATAGAAAAGGGAGGGGCCCTGCCGGTGTCCAGCCTGCCCCAAAGAAGGGACTGCATGCCCTGCTAGGTGTGGCTGCGAGTTGCACACTCCAAGACCAGCAAGTATGACCCGAGGCTAGGGGACGGAGGCAGACCCTGGGGGTGACTGTCAGGTCTGGCACCATCTACATCTTGTTAGCAACTCCTCTTTCAAATCTTGGCCCCTGCTGGACTGTCCCCTATGTTTCGGGTGGCCAAGTCAGTTCTGAATATGAAAAGGGATACTATTAATAATTATACTTGGACAACAGGCACAGGCTGCATGGTCCTAAGCAAACTAAGACATGTGGGCTCTCTACACCTCACCCTCCTGTCTGAGGATGTCTCCAGCTGTTAGCCAGAAATGACCCATACGTGCTCAGTTCACGAGGCCTGGCCTGGCTTCTAACCCACTCACCTACTCAGAATGTTCCTAGTTGCTCCACCCACCCATCGGTGGAAGAGCCTTATCATTATGTTCCAGATACTCAGCTAGCACTCCTGACCTGCTCTGTCTTCCCGCCGGGGGGTACCCAACACGTACCAAGTGGTAGAGCTGCACGGCCTGGCGCACACTGCCCTGTAGCTCTGCCACAAGCTGTTCGCACTGCTCCAGGCTCACGGCTGGTTCTGGGAGGGACAGACAGCTCAGTAAGACCCAGCAAAGCTGCTCCTTCAGGCCTCCCCACCCAGGGGTCACTCAGAGGAAGAGAGGCCTACCCCCACCCCACCCAGCATCGCACGCCCTCAGTCCCTTCCTCTTGCCTCCTTCCTTCTCGACACCCTCCCAACACCACCCAGGAAACAAGGTCCAGAGGAAAGGGCCAGCTCCAGCTCCAGTCCCAGGGGCCGGAAGGCACTGAAGGGGCAAGTGGGTCACAGGGAGATCATGAAGGTCGGCAGGAGTGTCTCACCATCAGGGGTGTGACTTAATGGACCGAAACAGGAGCAGACAGGACGAAATACGCCAGAGGCTGGTTGCACAGAAATGGGATGGAGCCAGAGACTGGCCAACAGACAGGGGAGAGAGAGGACGGGGCAGGAGATGAGAGCTGGGAGCTGTGCACACCTGAGTCCCGGCTCTGGGCTGCCCCCGGCCTGGTGCATTCCACAGGGCTGGGAGCCTTCTCAGGGGGTGGGGACTGCAGGCTCTCAGGGCCTCGGAGGAGGATGCTGACCGGCAGCTGCTGGGCACGGGGACTGTTGGGCCCAGGCTGAGCCTGGCCCTCGGTCCTAGGCTTGGGAGTGGCACCCTCCCCCAAACAGGCCCGTCTCTCAGATGTACTGTGAGCCTTCGCTAGGCCCACTGGGGGGCCAGGCTGTTCTGCCTCACCAGGGGCCTGGCCCTTGGTAGCAGGTGAGAATGTGGCCAGGGTAGGGCGATCAGGCAGTGGCTTTGGGATATCCAGGACCAGGTGAGCCCGGCTGGGCAGGGCCAGCTTGCTGAGTGGCGAGACTCGGATGGGGGCAGGAGCTTGAGGTTCGGCAGCCAGGCCCAGGTTCTCCCCAACAGAGATGCTGCGGGATATCTTGGCCATGGAACTGGTGGTGGGGTTCCGGTAGGAGTGGGGCTGAGACAGACGGCTGTCAGCTTGGGGCAGGGAGCACAGGCGCTCCTGGGCCTCCATCTCCTGTAAGAGCAACGGGCCTGGTGGAGGGGCCTCATCTGCAGGGGAGACAGAGACATACACAGGTCAGGTGGTGAAGACGGCGTCCCGGGTGCTAAGGCTCAACTCTCCAGGAGCTGCTGTGCCCTGCACATACCCACTAAGGGGCTCCCACTGGCAAGCACAGTGACACATCAGGGCCACGTGAGGCCACCTTCCTCTAGCACGCCCATGGGCTCCACGCTCCCCACACCTAGAGCTGAGCCCCCCAGGCTCCTCACCCTGTGGCACCAGACTCTGCACCGACTGGGCTTTCTGGAGTCCACCTGAGGTGCTGGCTGTGGCCACTCTCTTGGGGGCCCAGCTACTGTCCCGGTTGAGACGGCGTCGTGGCAACAGCACAGGGGCTGCCTGCTGGGGGCCAGGGTTCCCGAGGGAAGGCCCCGCCTCCGGGGGTGCTCCTGGAGGATTGGCACCACTGCCTCTCAGCTGCTCGCCAGAAGCCTGCGGCACCTGGGCTGGCCTTGATGTCATTGCCAGGCTTGAGGAAGATGGGGATGGTTCCCTAGGGAGGAAATGTGGAAGAAGGCCCAGAGGAGGCTCAGGGCTCCTCCCTGCCAAGACGGGGAGAAGCTCTCACAGCACTAACGAGGCACTAGGAGAGAAGGGTGGGCACAAAGCCAGCCAGGACAGCTGTCCCAAAACTTGGAGTGCACAATGCTGCTGGGCATGGAAGACAGAGCCTTGGAGAGAAGAGGGCTGCAGGCTGCCCCAGGCGCAGGGCTGACCCTATTGGGAGCACTGCGAGGTTAGGAGAGCTAGAGCTCCTTGTAGGAAAGTGAGCTGCTGTGGGGACAGTACCTGAGTCCGGGGCTCTGCACTTGCAACAGGAATCGTGAGGAGATGCTCCGAGACTCTGTCCGCTCTGGTACCCGGACTGGGCCCCCTGCCAGGGTGACAGAAATCAGGGACTGAAGCAAGCTCTTGCCCAGACTCTGCCTCCCCTAGAAGGCAGCCCCCGGGCATGGCCTGCCCTTGGACCCTCAGCGGGGCAAGGGGAAAGAAGGGTAGATTGCGGTGACCAATGTGACCACACCTGGAGCAGCCCCATTGGCCAGAGTCTCAAAGTGCTGTTTTAGAAACTGCTCCTGGTCCGGGGTATGGGGGCTGCCTTCCTGCACCCCGTAGGGGCCAGTGCCTCCCTCCTCTTCCTCCTCTTCCTCATCACCCTCGGCTGGCTCTTCAAGGTCTGAGGAAATGCCATCCACACTCAGGGGCTCCGTGCTCTCGGAGTCTGGATGTGGGGGAGGGGGAGAGAAGCATCACGCTGCAACCCTCTGTCGCCAGAGCCTCCACGCCCACCTCAGTCCACTGACCCGCGTGGTCCCGGCCCTCCCTCAGGGCTGCAGCCTCACCTTCATTGGGATGCTCAGGGCTGGAAAGGCGACTGCTGCTGAAGTCCACGGAGCAGGCACTGTCAGGGCTGTGCTTCTCTGAGCCCCTGCTGCCGGCGTACACTCTTCCCAGGGTCCCTCGGGCTGGTGCCTGCACCTGGAACTCACTGCCAGAAAGGCCAAGAGGGGAAAGAGGAGGCAGTGAGCAATGGTGAGCAGCAGCCCCACTGGACCCCTGCCTTCCTTCTGCCCCACCCGTGAGCAGGACTGGGGATGAGGCAGTGGTGGGGAAGCCCTGAGTGCCTGGGGCCAGCCCCCCACCCAAATACAGAACCCTCGGAGGGAAGGGAAGAAGAGGCGGGTGGTGCATGGCCCCAGAAGTCTGCAGGACCCTTGCCTGGTATCCAGGGTGGGGCTGTCACTCGGCTCCGGGTAGACAATACCGTCTTCGATGGGTGCAGGCTCCAGTTCTTGGGCAAAGACCCCTTCATCTTGGGACAACAATCGGATAATGTGGGGGCAGGAACAGGGTTGGGAAGCCTGAGGCCGGGGGCGCTTTTCATTCTGGAAACACACAAAGGGAAACACACATTCTGGAAACATTACTGGGGTTGCTAACGTGAGTGAGGGTCTGGGAGAGGAGGTGGAGGTGGGCAAGGATCCAGGGGGCACCAATTCTGGGGGAAGCTCCGACTCTGAGGACAGACACCGAAAAGCCAGGCTGGGTTCCAACTAGTGTTCTGGAGCTTCTGGAAGAACTACATTAGCACTCTGGGCTGCCAACCTCCAGCCACCACTTCGTATCATGAGCCCTCCAAGGAACCCAGCCCAGGACAAAGGCTATCCTTTGCTTCTGCACCCCCAGCACCGTACCGCACAGCCTAGCCAGCCCCACCTGACTTTGCAGCTCAGGTTACCCATGTCCCACAGAGGCAGAGCAAGCACAGCTGGACCAATGCTCAGGCCCCAGCTGCTGGCACAAGGCTGGCTAAAGCTGCTTGGAGATCTCTAGTCGGCTGGGAGAAAGCGGGCTCACCTGGCCAGCATGTGAGGTCTCAGGGGCCTGCCAACCATGCTTCCCAGGACCTGAAGGGCTCACAGCCGGAGAGTCCTGGCTAGGGCCCCGAGGAGTTGGGGCCAGCGCCTCCAGCTGCCGCAGGTCCAGCATGGAGCGAACACTCAGCTCCACGCCTGGCTGAGCCCAGCGCCCCCTTCTTCTGGGTCCTTGGTTGGCTGCAGGAGCTGGATCCAGGAACTCCTCTGTCTCCTGTGCCTGGTGTGGGGAGGGGGTAGGAGAGGAATAACAGTAACAATCACACAACAGTCTTAGCAAACACTCACACGTCACCTACTGTGTGCCAGGCACTTTACACGTATTAGTTCATTTAATCGTCACAACCACCTTATGAAGGAGGTACTACCATTCGCCTCACATGTACAGATGGGAAAACTGAAGCACAGAGGCCTTAAGTAACTTGTCCAAGTCCCAGAGACAGTCTGCCTGCAGGTTACAGCTCAGGTAGTCTGGCTCCAGAGTTCAGGCTCTCAGCTTCACTCTCTGTCCTGTCCTAGAGGACCTTCTGGTCTTCGTCCTCACCGGTGTCATGGACACCTCAGAGCTGGGAGTCTCTAAGAGGCCCCCACTCTGAGGACAGCCCCAAGTCCATTCACAGCACCAAGGACAAACCAATGGCCCCAGCCTGAGACACATGGCCTGGTCAGAAGGCACCAGACACCACACCACCATCATCCCATGAAACTCCTGCTGACAATGAAAGGTGCTGGAGCTTGAAACCCTGACGCGGGACAAGGGAAGGCTGGGCAGCCTCTGCAAGCCTTCATCCTCCTCCCGGCCACCCTGAAGTTGCCCCTCAGCTACTGGTCCTCTTAAGGCCTTTTCCCTCTAACTCTTCTGGAAGTTCTGAGCTTCTCTCTTCACCTGGGTCTTCAGAAATACAGTTTCTCCAAATTTCAGTTCTTTGGCCCTTTGACTTCCTTGCAATTTCCTTGTAACCATTCGGCTTAGACCCCTTTTCTACTCCCTACCTCAAGATGTTCTTTGTTTACTCCCAGGCCCCCAGGAGGCTGAACAAGCGGAGTACTTCCCCTAGTGGTGACTAATCCTTGCAGGCCACAGGGAGGAAATACCTGGACTTCGTCACCCCTCACCTGGAACCAGCCCAGAGGCTCGAGCTCCCCTTCCTTGGACACAAGGGGTGGAGCACGTGGGCAGACCCCATGCCCAAATGCCTCCCCAGGTACAGAGAGCCCTGCTTTCACCGTCCTTCACTTCTGGTAACCGTGCAAGGACATTTTAACGACGGTGACTCACCCGACTCATCTCCCAGTGGGACAGGCTTCGGGGCAGGGCTGCGCTGGGCACCGAGGCTAGACAGAGACCGGCAGTCAGAGAGAGTTTCGCGCCCACCCACCGTGCAGCGCTGGTCCCACAGCAGCCCACGCCCTACGAGGCTACGGCAATGCTCCAGTTTCCTCAGCTCACACTGCTCTCACCCCCGCAGCCCCCAAAAGGGCACATCTAGCCACTGCACCAACTGGCGCCTGTCTGGCCCACATCAGACTTCCACAGACCTGGCTCTTTCTTGGTACCCTTGGCAAGGATGGGCAGAGCTGGAAGTTCTTCTTCTTCAGTGCCCTCGTCTTCTCCCTCCTTGTCACTGTCTGATGAGAGAGCTAGTCCAGGAGATAGCATCGATGGGGCCTCATGCCTGAGTCCAAGACAAGGAAGGTCAAGGGGAGGGGAGACTCAATAGGGGAAGAGGCCAACATCCTGGGCGTTCGTGTGAGAAACAGGTATTGGGAGATACAGAGTTTCTGAATGGCGGGTCCAGAGCAAGGAGGAGGAGCCGTACCACCACAGCGAGCAGTCTGGATGCCCACCCACCGCTTGTCCATCCCCCACACTCTGTTCTCACCGGTTGGGCCCAGCAGCCCTTTGGGGAGAGGACGGTCCTTGCTGCTTGCCCCCCCGCTGGTGCTGCCGCAGGTCGGCCAGACGCTGCCTCATGCTGATGGTCATCTCAGAGCTCAGGCGCCACACGAATATGCAGCTGGGGGAGGGCCACAGAGGTGGGTGAGGGAGGGGTAGGTAGGTAGGTCTCTGTGGGTGGTGACACCGCTAGTACCCCTTTCTCCACAGGCTGGCAAGGAGACCAGAGCCACCCTCCAGTGCCAGGTCAGGCCCAGCCAATATCCCTGTTCAGCCCTACTTCCCAAGACATCACTGAGTCGAAGACAGGGGAGGGACAGGGTGTGTTTGTGGCACAGAGGAAGAATCTGTGTCTCAGGGAAGCTGGCTTCTGCTCACCTGTCCCCTGACACAGAGATGAGATGTTTGCAGTCGTTACTAAATTTCATGCCAGTGACAATCTCTGTGAAGAACAAAGAATACGGCCTATGAGCCCCCCTGAAGTCCCAGCCAAGTGTCTGTCCCAACACACAGGGAGTTAGCTAGAGGGGAGGGACAGACAGTTCTGCTGGGACCCAGGAAACTAAAGGAAGAAAGAGGAAAGTTCCAGGGGGAGAGTATCAGGGCTACACTCACCTGAGTGGCCAAACATGGTAGCCACACACTCGCCTGAGGAGAAGTCAAAAATGGAAAGGTTCTTGTCGGAACAGCTGGTAGCAATGTAGATCCCTGAGGGGTCTGTCTGCACCTGAGGAGTGGGACATACAGCTGGGCGAGGACAGGAAGCACCAGTCCCTCTCCACCCAGCACCCCGTTCTCCCGTTCTCTAGCCCAACGCCCATCCTACTGGGCCCTTACCTTAATCAGAGTGCCATCCTCACCCTGCGACCCTTTAAACAGCTTCTTCTGCTTCCCGCTGCTGATGTTAAATATCCTGTGGAGAAACACACTCATTCACATGAGGAGGTCACGGTCACTTGGGTGGCAGCAAAGCCAGCATTCACCCGCAGCTCTGTTCTCTCTGGAAGCCACTCCCCAACACCAAAGGGGCTACCACCTCTTGGGTGAGGCAAAGTGCTCATTCTGTAGGCTCAAGGGGGCACAAAGTCCTGGACAAAAAGATAGACACAGGGCTGAGCTGCCTAGAGCTGACCCCCTCGGGCATGAAGGAATGTGGTCAGGTGGTCTGAGAAAGGGATGCCCACCGAATATTTCGATCCTGGCAGCCGATGGCTGTGTACTTCCAGCTGGGCTCCACATCCATGTCATAGAGGGTCGTCTTCCGTACCACGTGGTGTGTCCGTGTAAACTGTACTCCATCTCCAGACTGCAGGGGTGGAGCATGAGGGCAGACCCCACGCCCAAATGCCTCACCAGACCCAGAGAGCCTTGCTTTTGCCGCCCTTCACCTCTCGTAACCTCAGGTAGGGGAATCGTAGCGACCCCACCCCCCACCCACAAACCCATTGCCCCATTCAGGGACACCCAGTAACCTCACCTTCTGTGCAGTGCGGAAGTAGATGCTCTTGTCTGCTCCACAGCTTATCATGCGGACTTGCCCATCGCTGGCTATGGAGGAAGGGGGCCTAGCTATTCCCACTGCTCTCGCCACAAGCAGGCCAGCCTTCCCTCTGCTTCCCTCCCCATGTTCCCTCTATGGAGCTACTCTATAAGGCTGAGACAACCAATTAAATCAGGATGCTTCCCTCCAACCTAGGCCTTCCTTTCCCCCCATTCTCAGCCAACCTGGTTGCTCAGGGTCCCCTGGACTAAGAGTCTATATTCCACCTGTCTTCCCATCCAGCCCCGGGCCGGCCAGCTGCTGTCCCACATGCCACTGTGACGGGCATACCCTTCTTACGGAGGCAGGACGCAGGTGGCAGTGGGGGGGGGGCAAGGGAGATATCGGTAGTAGGCAGAAGAATGTATTTCAATTGCCCTGCCCCCTACCTGCAAACTTGACAGCTGTGATGGAGGATGAGTGCTCGTCCAAGGTCTGCTGTAGGCTGTACTCCCGTCCAGCATCCAACACATGGATCAGCCGGTCCCGGCTTGCTGATGCTAGGAGCTTCAGACCTGGGATTGGAAGAACTCCATCAGCCCACGAGTGCCCAGAGCAGGCCCCTATCTGGGTCCAGCAAAAAGGAACTGAGCCCCATATCCCTAAGCCAAGAGAACCACATAGAAGGGATAGAGCTGTCCTCCTCTAAACCTGCAATGACACCAAATGAGTCAAAGGATTCTCAGTCCCACATCCAACAGCCAGGATAGATGTAAGTGGCACTGGCAGGATTGGAGGAGCCCTGTGCCATTCTGGGCTGGGTACCAGGCATCCACTTTACCTGTGTCTGGCTTAGAGTACTCCAGGCATAGAATTTCTGAGTCATGGGCATCCACCTTCAGCATCTCATTTAGGGACTGTAGTTCATGCACCCTGCAAAGATGAGGAGAGGAGGGAGGGGGTCACTGCCAGGCTGCAGGAGGAGAGACTCACTCTGCTTCCTCTGCTACATCCTCTCCCCTGACCTTTTTGAAAGCTTATTTTTTATTTTTGAACTTTCAGGTTAGAGAAAAGTTGCAATGAGTACAGAGGGCTTCCATATTTCCCTTACCCAGCTTTCCCTAACGTTAACGCCTTACGTAACAACAGTCCGGTTGCCAGAACCAGGAAACTTACGTTGGTATAATACTATGAACGTAAAGGCTTTATTTGAATTTCACCAGTTTCGCCACATCCTTTTTCTGGATCCAGGATCCTACCCAGAGCCCAAACTGCACTGAGTTGTTATTTCTCTTCAGTCTCCAGTTCAAAGACTGGAGTCTTCAGTCTTTGCTTACCTTTCATAACCTCGACACTTTGGAAGAGCACTGATGCTCTGTCATACGTACCTCAATTTGAGTTGGTCTGTCGTTTTCTCATGACAAGACTGAGTTTTCTGCATTTTTGGCAAGAATACCACAGAAAAAAATGCTATGTCCTTCTTAGTGCACCATTATGGGCTTTGTGATGTTGATATGAGGATGTTAAGCCTGATTACTTGATTAGGATGGTTTCTGCTGGGCTTCTTCACTATAATTATCCTTCCCTTGTATATGAATATCTTTTCCCCAATCTTTTAGAGCCAAACTTTTCAAAAGCTCTATCCCTGGGGACTAACTCCCCCAGCCCAGACCATGAGAGGCAGGCAGTACCCATTCCAGACCTGGCATTACCTGAGTGTGCCCACACGGTCCCCTGAAGCGAGATGCTGTCCGTTGGGGCTGATACACACAGAGCGAATGCCCACTCGGGGATCCATCAGGGACCCATCAGCTTTGTCTCCCCCGGGCAGCTCAGTGTCCAGCAGGGCCTGAGTGTTCCCATCCACATAGATGATCTTAATGAGGTCCTAGTGGAGCAGGTCAGGAGAAGTGGATAAGGCAGGCCTGACCCAGTACAGAAGCAAGGGGAGAGGAATGCTGGACAAGACAAAGCCTTGGCTCGCAGGAGCCGGCCAAATAAGAGCCGGAAGATCAGGGTCAGGGGACCCAGTTCCCGAGAAGGCGGTGTGAAGGCGAAGGGACGTGGGTGCTAGGCATGGAGTGGGGGCCCCATGGCTCACATTGCTGAGGATGTTTCGGTGCAGGGTGGAGCCATGCACCCCAGAGCTCTCTGTGTTCCACAGGCGGATAGTGTTGTCAGAAGAACAGGTGATAAAGGAACTGGGGGGCAGGCAGGCCTGGTTACTGTCCTTCACTTCGGGGTAGACCTGAAGGGGCAGAGGGAACAAAGTCAGAGCTCCAATTAGGGAGCAGTCCCTCGCCTGCCCACGGAGATGGAAGGGAATGACATTAGGAGCTGATGCTGGCCAAGGCTTAGCCCACCCTCTGTCTTATGGTAAGCAAGCCGTAACTATTAGATACTCTTCAGATCACTGCGGGAAAGTACATTAACCAAGCATCTCCCATGTACCAGGAACTCTTCTATGTTTCCCACTCACATTATTTCACTTAATGCTTAAAACAATTAGATGAATCAGGTACATCATTTCACCACGGAGGAAATGAGGCTCGGTCAAGTTCAGTAACTCATCCGAGATCACCCAGCCCAGGACAAGGCAAAGCTAAGGATGGACGGGGACACATTGGAAGAAGCCTGAGACATATAAGCACGAAAATTCAAGCTCAACCCTCAGGACCCATCTGAAGGTATGTGGACACACAGGGATGTTGCTGGAGAAGTGAGGAGGCAGTGGGAACATAACGTTCTACCTGGGGATCCCCACTTTCTGTCCTCACAGTGGTGTCCCGGCAAACCGGGTCAGTCTCGAGTCAGCCCACCTACCTCCACACTCCAGACGCAGGAGGAATGATACAGAGCCGAGTACACCTTGCCCACTTTCTTGGGGTCCCTCACGTCCCAAACGTAAATGCTGTGGTCGTTGTATACACAAGACAGCCACTGATTAGTAGGATCAAAGGTCAAGGCAATGGTGTCTGGATACCTGGCATTCGCCACTCCAGAGAAGAGGCGACTGTAGGGAAGAGGACAGAGCAAACTGGTGAGTGAGGAGCTGACGAAATGAGGGATTGAGGGGAATGAAAACAGAAGCCCACCCACAAAGGAAGGAGCAGAGCACGGGAGCCCTCTCCAGACCCGCAGGTTTGGAAGCAGCTGCTTGAGAGGAAAAAGCTGCCTCTGACAGCTCTCAGCTCGGAGCCGATCCAGCACTAGCTGCTGGGCCATGGTGCTCTCCTGATGAACACAAACGAGGTCACAGAACACCAACGTGACACAAGGTCTAACTCTGTGGTCATGACGGAGTGAAACAAAAACAAGACCACTCTGTAGCGGTGTCTGAGACAGATAAAAACAAGATCACTGTACAAACCACAAAAATGACCAAACATCACCGTTTTCCATCTTTCAGGACTGACTGCAACTTCTTTACCAATTACAGCTTTAGCTCCATACCTTTCCTTCCACCTTTCAAATAAAATTAAAGGTCCAATTGTAGAACTGCCCCCACTTCCTCACAGCACCCAACCAGAGCAAAACTTCAGTCCCTGGAACCAATCCTAAAATCATCTAACACAAGCCCAAATCTGACACTAAGCCCCTCCTAACGCCTACATACTGAGACACTCCACGGTCCCCCACAGTGCGCCGTGTACCAATAAAGCCACATTTGTGTGTGTGCAGAGATGTTCCTGTAATCTTTGGGGGTATCGATACACCCTTCATCTTACACGGGCAAGGAAGGCTGGGTGCGGAGTAAGGCTCTGAAATGGAGGCAGGGGGCCCACACAGCTCACCTGGCCTCTGTGACACTGGCTATGTCTGTCCCCAGGGCATGGGGCCGGGGCAGGGTGCTGAGGAAGTGCAGGTTAGAGGGGTTGAAGAGGCGCACGGTGCCATCAGCGCAGCCACAGAAGATGTAGTCCTGGCTCACAGAGATGCAGTAGGCCACGGTGGTCTGCAGGCAGAGGGGCTCAAGTCAGCATGGCCACCCGCTCAACCCCTCCTCAACAGTCACCTGCCAAGAGGAGACACCAGCCAAGGCAGGGGGCGAGGGGAAAGCAGCCCAGCTGCTCTGGCCCGAGCCCCTCAGCTGTTATCTAGAGATGCCCCGCCCTCCAGCAGCTGGCGGCAGAGGGCTCACAGCCACGTGCAGATGGGGGATGGGAGTCCGGGAGCCTTCTAAGGCACTAGAGGTTTTGGCAAAGAGGACAAAATAGTAAAAGCCCAGCAAAGAGAAAGGAACAGCATGAGAAAGAGAGGAGAGTCTAGCACCACTTACTGTGAAGCTGTCTGTGTTCTGAGCAGAAGAGGAAAGCAGGGAAAGAAAGACAGAAAGAGCAGGGAGGAGGCAGTTACACAGATCTGCTTGGGCTGGAACTGGGCCAAGCTCCGGCTCCCTCAAGCCTCTTCCTCCTGGGGTCCCCTCTTGCATGCAGGGCCCAGCCCCTGTACGGACAGTCCTCCCCTGAGCTGAGACGCGGGCAGCCCCACCCACCCCACCCACTGGGACAGAGGTACTTACTCTCAGCTCCACCCACTTATCCAAGAGCCTCCGATCACTGAACTCGCACAGCAGCCCTGAGGACGTGATGCAGAAGGTGCTGTCCGCCTTCCTGCCTCGGCCACAGGCCACGTCGGTGAACAGGTTGTTCCGCAGCTCCCCCAGCAGCCCAGAGCGGCCCAGCAGGGGCACGGTGGCATTCACCTGTGGAGATGCGACACTGTTGCCCACCCATCGCCCTGGGGCGCCCTGGAAACCAAGCCCTGGGGAGAGGGAGGGAGGAGGCGCAGCAAGGCTCCCTTGCCCTCTGAGACTACCCCTCGGCCCAGACAGCATCTGGCTCAACCAGAACTTCTGGATGGCTGTTGAGAAAGCAGAGGGGCCCAAGGGGAGCAGTCTCCTGGGGTGGGCTGAGTAGACCCTGGCCCTGGGGGCTACTTCTAGCCTGAGCACCTCACCTTTGAGGTCTTACTGTCATCAAGGTACCAGAATTTGATGTGCCGGTTGCCAGCAGTGACAAAGTAGCTACAATCTTCAGAGAAGGACACCGCAGTGACCCGACTGGACACCTTATTGGAGGCCACCACAATGTTTTTCTGGAAGGAAAGCCAAAGGAAGAATCGAAGTTCTGCCTCTTGGAGCTAAGATGAAAGAGGCTCAGAGGATGAAGGAGGGTTAGATAGGATTTGTACTTTAAAAAATGTTTCTTTCCAGGATTTACTGGTCAGAAAAAGAGGGGTGGAAGGAGAATCCTTTTCCAGAGGAGTTGAAGAGATTCATTGCCTCTGGAGGTCCTCGGAGGCACAAAGCTAGCCTCTTTCTACCAACACGCTTGGCTACACAGTTGCTTTTTTCTGCTTCAGGTCATTTTCGAGAATAAAACTGAGATCAGCAGGGTGGAATGAAGGGGTTCAGGTCCCCAACTGGCCCTTGGACCCCCATGAGGCTGCGAGGCCGGCCCACCCGGCCCACTCACCTTCCAGGCCCAGACGTTGACGATCATGTCATGTTGGTAGCCCACAGAGACAATGTACTTGGCACTAGGGGAGAAGGCCACACAAGCCACGCCATACTTATGCTCCTGCAGCTCCGCCACCTGGCTATGCTCGGCCACGTCCCAAACCCGCACGGCAGGCATGTGCCCACTCTGCAGGGAGGCAAGAACTGGAAGTGAGGGCCAGAGGCACACAGCCTCCCCTAGCCTTTCAGGGTGGGGCCTACCTCTCCAGCTACTGGGCACAGTCTCTCTAATGAGCCCCCGGCCCAAAGCAGAGTGCTACACAGGGCAAAGGTGTAGAGGAAACATGATAAATATCTCAGGACAACAACGATTATCTGAGAGAAAACACCCCCAGATTTGGTTCAGTATCTCCGGGTGAGGGTCTGCGCCTCTGTGTTTGTTCAAAGCTCCTAGAGGGATCCTGATGGGCAGCCAGGGTTGAGAACCACCACCACCCACGCCTATGCCTCCCTGTAAGAGACTGCGAAGGGAGAGGTGTCCCTCATGCGCCCAGCAGGGGGCCCCCAGGCACAAGGAATATCTTACGGCAGTGGTTTTCAAAGTGTGCTTCCCAAACCAGCAGAATCAGCATGATCTGGGAACTTGCTAGAAATGCAAATTTTGGGGTCCCCCCCCAAAACCTATAGAACCAGAAACTCTGGGAGCAGGCCCAGCAATGTGCACTTTAACAAGCCCTCCAGCTGATTCTGATGCCCACTGAGGCTTCAGCACCACTGGTTGAAGGTGCAGCCAAAACCGGGATTTGGCATCTGTTCAGGCAGCCAGAGCGGCGGCAGCCCTAACCAGGCCCAGGACTGTAGCTCTCTGCTGAGGCCAAGCCACCCACCCTCTTCAGAGTACTGCAGCCCCCCTTCCACACTCACCTCTCCTGTGACCAAGTACTTGCCATCAGGGGAGAAGGCAAGGGCAGTGATGGTCTTCCTGCAAGAAATGAGGCAGGCTCAAAGAGGCACTGGCAGCCCTGCCTAAGCCCGGCTCCCTCACAGTCCCCTCAAAAGGCAAGACCGGCAGACACCAACGGCACGTGTGACATTTCCCTAGCTGGCCCTGGGGCCCCGTCTCAGTCCCCAGAGCCACAGAGACCTCAGACAGTGCCCTTCTCACAGACTCCAGGAGATGCCCCCTGAGGGCCCAGACCCATTTACCTGGAACTGTTGAGGATGTGGTGCTGTTTGTGTTTCCGGGGATTGAACAGCACGACCACACACCTGGGGAGATGAGTGAGACAAGTGACTTCAGCACCAAACCACAGCTCCCCCAGGAGCTCCAGGCCCCCAGGCCAGGGAGCTGGGGCGAGCCAGCTCAAGGGGGCTCCACTTGCCACTGAGGGCAACTGACCGCTTTCTTCTGGCAATTTGCTCTTCCCACTTCCTTTCCCACCCATAAGGGCCCATCTCTGCAGCCTCATGAGGGTGAAAGGGCTCTCTGCAAGTCTAGCCCCACCAGGTCCCTAGGCACCAGCGCCATCTCTGCCACAAAGGGCAGCAGGGACCCAGGCCTTCCCACGATCCTTGCACAGCCCAGGAAGGGGGGCAGGAGGGAAGAACTCACGTGATTTGGGCAAAGCAGGCCACAGGTATACATACAGCCAGTGCGACATGGAGCCACACGTGTGTCAAGTATTTGAGCTCCAAGGAGTGAGGCCTCTCACGTGTGTGCCCACCTGTGTACTTGGCAGGAGCCAACCCCCCCCCCCAGCCCCCCCACATACCCTCTACGCATCAGGTGATGGAGCGGGCAGGAGGCAGGGGACCAGAACCGCTAGGAGGCTCGGTACAACTAGCAGGAGGGGCAGAGAGAGCCTGAGAGGGCCTGGGGAAGCCCAGCCCCAAGAATCCCTGGCCCCGAGGAACCTGAGACGGACCCTCCAGACTGCCAGAAGACAATGGGAGAAGGCTGGGAGCACCCTCTGCAGCCAGAAGGTGAGTCTGGATGGGATCAGGCTCAGACTGACTTTCCAGAGGCAGCTCCAGAGGGGAGGCCAGGTGGTAGGACTTGGGGGCAAGAAGCGGGAAGCTATGGACAGCAGTGTTCTCCCTCAGGCTCCCTGGCTATCAGCATGCCCAGGGGCCCACAGCCTTTCTGCCTCATCGCTTCATCAGAACTGTAACTAGCTGCCAGGAGCAAACGTGGAGCCTGCTACACCAGGTAAGGGGATGGGGAGAGAAGGATGAGAGGGCTACGTCCTCCAGACTCAGCCTGGTTTAGTGGGAAGGCACTGTAGACCCCACATCTGAAGCCCACCGCTTGCCAGAAACTTGAAACGAAGGCAGGTACAAGCCGCTAATGAGGGCTCAGCATCTCAGGCTCAATAAACCACTTCCATATGCAAACGCCACAGGTAATCACTGGGGACACTGGGATCTCGGAGGGACACCAGTTCTGCCCAGAACTGCCAGGCTGATGGACAGCCTTGGAATCCCTGAGTCACATCATCTTTTCCTCTAGTCCCCTCCCCCAAATCACTCCTCACTGTTTTCTTTCTTCTTCTCTCTCCTTCTCCTAATCTTTGTTTCCTTTCTCCTTCTCTCTTTATACCAACTTCCAGTCTCCCACTTCCCTTCTAGAATGCCACGTCAGGAGGGTTTTTAAAAATATGACCCAAATCAGATGGCTTTGGAAACTCTGTGCCCCATCACTCTCCCTCCCCCATCCCAAAACACACACACAAGCACACTTGTCCAGCTTCTGTGAGGGGCAGTCCAGGATACAGGGGGCCTACTTCCTCCAAAACAGGTAAGATTCATAAAACCTTAGAGTCGGAAGGAAGGATGGAAGGAATTAAATGCACTACGCTAGGTGACTTTAAAGATCACCTGGTCCAACCCTCCAAAATTTTGAGGTGAGGAAACCTAGGCTCCTATAAAGAGCAGAGCCAGGACTCGTAGCTCTTCCAGCGTCCAGGCCTCTTTACATCAAACACGCGCAACTCTGATCTGTGTCACCCCTTGCTGAACATCCCTGGGGAGCTTCTAAGACCCAACCCCTTAAGTACCATGAAGGCCCTGGGTGGTGTGGCCCCTGCCCACCCTCCAGCCTCACCCTGCACCATGCTCCAACCACATCCTTTCACTCCCTTTAGCTTGCTACGCTCCTCTGACTCCAGGCCTTTGCTAGAGCACCTTCCCTTGTCTAGAGCATTCTTCTCTCCCTTTTCCAACTAGTTAACACATAGTTCTCTTTCAGATCTCAGGTCAGATGGCCTCAGTATATGCTCTCACAACACAGTTGTATCAATCTTTTGTGACATTTACCACAACTGCAATTTTACAATTTTTTAATTTTAAAATGTATTTTATTGAAGTGTACTTGATTTACAGTGTTGTGTTTAATTTCTGTTGTACAGTAAAATGACTCATTATACATATATATACATTCTCTTTCATATTCTTTTCCATTATGGTTTATCACAGGATGTTGAATATAGTTCCCTGTGCTATACAGTAGGATATTTATTGTTGATTGCCTCCTCCACCAGACTGCGTCTTCCATGAGGGTGGGAACTGTGCCTGGTTTTGCTCACTGTTTTGTCTCCTGTGCCTAGCAGAGTCTGGCCCATCACAGTTGTTCAAGAACCGTTTATTGAATGGATGAATGCCTTCCTTAGTCCACTAGCTTGGTCTACTTGGGTATCCGTAGGCCCAGCTCTCCTCCCTACTGCATGCCCCACCCGTCTTCTATGGAAGGTGGCACCGAGGATCTCCAAATCCTCAGAGGCAGTGTGGGACAGTGGGGACACTGTGAGCTTTTGAGTCAGAGACCAGGGTTTGAGTCCTTGTTCTGCCATGTACAACTTTGTGACCCTGGGTAAGTCACAAGCCTATTTCATTATCTGTTAAAAAGGAGCCACTAGGATCAAGCTCTCAGGACTCCTGTGAAGATCAAATAATTTTTTTTGGACACAGAGTGGGAGCCAAACAAACGGCAAATCTTACTATTACTCCCCCTGGAGCATGGACAGGAAGCCAAAAGGGACTCCTGGCAGTGAGGAACAAGGTGCTCAGGGACTGTGTCAGGTTTTTCCTTCAGAAAAACGGAGGTGAGTCCTGTTAGGATCTGAGTAATGGTAAAAACTCTAAAGGAGGCTTCCTTTAAAGTTCTGGGAAGGCAGCCAAGGAAGGAGAGCTGGGTTAAGCCTGGGGAAAGAAAATATCTACGTCTTCATCCACTTAGGAGATGATAAGCTTGGAAGGTAGCAAGGAAGGGATGGGGGAAATGCTGAGGGAGAAACTACCTCAAGTGACTAGGAGAGCAGCACAGAAGCACAGAAAGAGAATGGAAGTGACACCTCCTGGCTAAGTTAAAAAGCACCACGCGAGAGTTTCAACGAACTCTAAGCACGAAGGCCTTCACTTCCTTTTATAACCGGTCTACTGCTCTTCACACAGTGGGCCCAATAATAAGAGTTACCATTTATCCAGCACCTTCTGTGTAGCAGGCACTCTGCTAAGCACCTTAGAGGTCTGGTCTTAGCTAATCCTTACCACAAGCTTGTGACTGCTGGTACAATCAGCCCCACTTCAATGTGGAGAAATGAGTTCAGAGGTCTTATTCAAGGCCTCTCAGCTAAAGCAAAAGAGAGTCAGGATTCCAGAAGCTGTGCTCTCAGAAAAGCAGAGTGGAGGGAGTGGGAGAAAGGAGAGAAAACTGAAGCTGAAAAGGAGAGACAAACACAGAAAGCACACTGACCTAACACACAGAGCACCAGGGCAGGAGCCTCTGAGAAGAGGCAGAGAAGACTGGGGCGCTTGGAGGGAAAAAGGATTCTGGCTACAGAATCTTTGGAAATCATAACAGGGCACATGAAAATTATAGCAGTTATAGTTCAAAGTTCATAGATCTAGATATTTAGATTTTAATATTTTATTCAGCGTGTGAAAAATGATAACCCCCAGGCCTGCCACCATCACGCAAAGCCCACCAGGTTTTTGGGAGAGCTGACGTTTTCTTGCTATCTGTGCCGCCCGGCTAAGGCGGTCCTCTGCAGGCTCATCCTCTCTGGTGATGGCCTCCAGTCTGAATGGTGCTGGGTTACCTAGCTTTCGGATCAGCTCCAGATAAACCACAGCAGAGGGGTTCAGCTCAGAGCTGATCTGACTTGAAATGAACTGATGCAGATGCCGACAGCCACATTCCAAATCCAGAAAAAGTAGGTGATGAGGGCTCCTTTAAACCCGAAGCAGCATGGTGGCCTTTCAAGGGCGGCTGAGAACACTCCCCAAGTCACCGCACATAAATTCTGAGTCTTGCTGGGCCATAGCATCCTCTGTTTCCTGTCTCCCCTAGGTCGGACTCCATGGCGGAAGAAGGAGGGAGAGCAGCACGTGTGTGTAAAAAGACAATGCAGACAGAGGATGACTAGCTATGAGGCAACCTCTCCCTTCTCTAACACCTCCCAACCCCCACCCCCCAGTGTAGCCTGGAAATTCTCATGTGTGTCATGGGAGAGTTAAGCAGAGGAGGGAAACACACACAGGTAGGGCAAGCTGAAATTTTTACTTCTAATTATTCAAATTTGGAAACCTTCCAACACAGAGAAAGAGGAAAAAAGAGACCAACCCTCGGTCACAGCTCCACTTGTGAGGATAATAACGCAGATGGTGAAGGCAGAACTTGGCAAAGATCTCCAAGGTCCCCCTGTGCCCAGCTTGCTGAGGTCCTCCCAAGAGAAGAGACCTCAAAAACACTGATGTGGGGCTTCCCTGGTGGCGCAGTGGTTGAGAGTCCGCCTGCCAATGCAGGGGACACGGATTCGTGCCCCGGTCTGGGAAGATCCCACATGGCCGCTGAGCCTGTGCGTCCGGAGCCTGTGCTCCGCAACGGGAGAGGTCACAACAGTGAGAGGCCCGCGTACCGCAAAAAAAAAAAAAAAAAAAAAGCACTGATGTGGGAGCCTCCTCAGTCTTCTCTAACCTTTGAGCAAGTTTCTCAGTCTGCTAGGGAGGGAAGGGTGGGGTGTAGTTTGCACCAATCTTTGGCCCTTGGTCTCCACACCCCTTGACCCTGGCCAGCACAGCAGGCAGTCACTGGCACGTGCCCTTGCAGCAGTACTGGCTGCAATCCTCCATATGATAGGACTGGGCTGGCCCAACCGGCTGAGTCCCATAATTCAGAACCCCAGGGTACAGGCACAGGGAGTCTGCTCACTCTCATAGGGAAGCAGTGAGGCCTCAATCCCTCAGGGCCTCAGCCCGGGAGTCATGTGGTGGAGCAACCGTACCAGGTGCTGGGCCACTGCCCAGGAACTTCTCTGAACCAGGAAAGGCCAAGCCCTCGATAGCCCCCGTCCCTGGACAGGTCCAGGCCTGCTGCCATCACCAAGAGCCCAGCATTCCCACAGGATCCACCTCCTATGACTCTCCATCCTCCAGAAGGCAGAAACAAATGAACCCTTGGATGAGCAAAGAATGCAGAAACACACACAGGGAGCAGGACACAGAAGGTCTGAGCAGGGACCCTGCACCTTAGAATTTCCTCTTTCAGACCAAGAAAAGTCAGAAGGTGACTCACAGAGGCACACTAAAGGTCCTTCAAGCCTTGCTCATACATCACCCTGTACCCCTACTTAACATTATAACCCCACACCCCCACATTCCCTATCCCCTTTCACTGCTTCTTGCTTATACTTTTTCCAAAGCACACATCAATTTATAATATTCCATATAATTTACTTTTGGGGAGGGAAGACAATCTATATTCATCACTAAGACTGCCAGCTCTGTGACAGTAGTGTTTGTTTATTTTGTTTACTGTTACATCCCAAAGGCCTAGAAAATTGGCACTCAATAAATATTTGTGAATAAATCTTTAAGTCATTAGCTACCAGATCTCAAAGCCCTAACTCCCAAGGAAACTCCTGAGTAGCAGGCCCCACGGCAGGGCAGGTCCACAGTTCTGTCCAACCTTAGACTTCTAGGACTCACTGATGCTCAAGGGCACTGATGATAGAAAGAATAAGAAAACTGGGGTCAGGCAGACCTGTCTGCTAACATACTGTGTGATCTTGGGCATATTCCTTAACTTCTCTGAACCTCAGTTTCCTCATCTATAAAGCAGGAATAATAAATAGTATCTAAGTCTCAGAATTGTTGTGAGAACTGAAAAAAATAATATGCAAAGTAACCAGCAGGGTGCTCCTAGCCATCTTCTTGAAGGGTTCTCTGGGGCACCAATAACAAGGAAAGGGCTAACCAGGGGTTCAGCAGTTGCAACAGGAACCCCAACTACGGTATCCATATAGGACTTGCAGGATACTAGTGACTCATTAGGGTCCTCCTCCAGGTTGGAATTACAAACTGTCCCTCCCGATTCACTCCCAAAGGGGAAATCTTATAGCTTTAATTATCCTAAGAGATAATGAGTCTAGGACGTTTCCTAGGGCATCCTTGGTTGTGGTCCTCTTCAGGACCCACATGGAACCCAATGCCTTCCAAATAAGTAACCCTCTTAGGCCAGCCCATGAGACCCACTGGCATCTCTGTTTCTGGGATGCTCTATGAGACACACACACCCCTCCCCCCCATCAAAGGCATGAGAAAAGACTTGGCAGTAATAACCCAGTGAATAATGTGGTCACTGGTGTAGAGCTACGAGTACACCTCTCTCTGTCCAGAGGACTCTAAACATATTCCCTTCTGGGACAACAGGTGGATGTCTGTGAGCTGCAAGACGCACAAGCCAGGTCCAAAAGCAGTGTCTGAGCCCCCTTCCTCTCACTCACTATGGTCTAGCCACCATGGCTGCTGTTTAGCTACTCAAACAAGTGAATTGAGTCCTCCTTTCTTTGGGACCTTTGTAGTTGAGGTCTCCTCCACCTGGAAGTACAGATCTTCACACATAGATTCCTCTGTCACTCAGACACCAGCTCAAATGCTACCTCCCACTGAGCCCTGACCAGCCAGTCTCCAAGTAGCCCTACCCCACCCCACTCCCAGGTATTCACTTACTCTCCTTTTCCATCACCCTGGTTTATTTCTTCAGAACACTTATCACTCTCTGATATTACCTTGCTCATTTATTTGTTCACATGCTTACTGTCTGCCTGCCCCTCCTTAAACCCCACAGAGGCAATGACACTGTCTTAGTCACTGCTGTATATATATATTCTGCGGCTGGAACAGTGCCTGGTCCAAAGTATATTTTCAACACGTATCTGCCGAACAAATGAGTGACTATATCGATGAACAAGCTGTTTGGGGAAGAACTACAGGGCCCCAGTTTTAGGTGTGAGCTCTGTAGGGAAACCAGGAGAAAAGGCACTGAGGGGACTGGTGCCGAGTAACCCTTGCATGTGATTCACAGCCATCAGGGCACCAAGTCCAAGCATCCTCTTCCCTTAGGTCCACCCGGTCTCTCCACCACTCCACACACTCCCTGGCAACCCCCCACACAGTGTTTACCACAGAGAGGAAGAAGGGAGCTGTATGCTCCTTCAGCTCAGATGTCACTAGAACACAGTCCAGGAGGAGACTCTGTGCTTTCACGTGCAGTCCAAAGCTTTGGAGCTGGATCTCAGCATAAATTCCAATATGCGCTGAGTAAATGGAGGGCCTTCTCAGGAGAGCTGGGTTTCCCCTCCTCCTCCCTGCTTAAACCACCAAGAGGTCTCCTCTTGGCTGCTGCATAGGGCACCTCTCACGCCAGTAGCTGCTCTGCACAGGGGGTCTGCACTCAGGCCAGGCCCTGCACCCTGGCATTAGGGGTCAAGAGAAACCCATTCTCCAAACTCACTGACTCCACAGTGGCAACAGGGGCTGTGCTGGGCTCTAAAGGCCCCGAACCCTCTACCGAGCCAGCCAGGGAAGGGGCCCAAGTCAATTATGGGTGTTCAACTAAACTGAGTGCCTCAAAGCTATCTGGGGACCAGCTTGGCCTCCTAGGGCAGGGGGCTTAAAATGTGACAGGTGAGGGTGGGCTTCCTGTGGGAAAACAACAGCAAAGGGAGAGCTCTGGAGAAGAAATGCAGGAGGTGCTAAAACCGAGGGGTCTCTACCCAGAGACTTCAACCCACCTCTGCCTGACACACATCCTTCTCCACCCCACCCTCCCAGAGCTGTTTCATTTCCTTTCAGAAAACTTTGTTTTGGTTTGATATTTGCCTCTAGGCCTCTGGGAGAATTTTCTGAGCTTTGTTTCTCTTCTTGTTTCTAGGATACCTGAACTGCTCCTAGAGCAACAAGCGAAGTAGGAACTAGAGAGTGGGGGATGGGCGGTGGGGTTGGGATCACCAGATAGGAAGAGAAGGGAGACAGAGGGGAGGGAAAGAGCCTGCTTTGCTCACACTGACTTTGGTGGCCCCCAGATACCACAGAAGCACATCAGGGAGCTCTAGCACAGAGCAAAACTAAAACACCCAGAAAAGGGCCATTTGCAAAGAGAGAACTCCAAGTTCTAGGAAATCAAAAGGTCAGGAAGTAGATCAGGGCACTGCCCAGGGCTGGCCCAAGCCAAACACACTCAGGAAACCTACTAGAGGTGACAGCAGGGAAGCTTCCGTACACCACCTGGAAGGATAATGACCCCCAAGGCACAAACGCCAGGCTGGGACATGCCCATAAACAGAAGCACACACCCTTAAAGGCGCCAGGCCTGGCTGGGGTCTGGGGCGGATGGGGAAGAGAGGGACCAGGGCTCCACACTCCCCAGAGCAGGGACACAGGACTCAGCACGCACAGAGCAGCAGCCCATGCCTTTCCAGCCCGTCCCACATTCAGCCCCAGTCCCACCTCCAACAAGAAGGAACCTGGCTTTCCCGGGGCCGAGGCAGACATGAGTGGAATTCCCCGGAGGCAGACTGCACAGGGTATCCAGCAACAGAGATCATTCATCAACTTGCTTCTGGAGGGGGAGAAGGAGGCCAGCTCAGCCTCTTCAGGGTAAAGTCAGTGCAGCTCCCACAGTCCCCTACCACAGATGTCAAATGCCAAAGGGTCACTCAGAAGAGACAGACCCCAGAACCTAGGGGCAGAAGGGTCCCTGGCATAGACTGAGCTGCCCGTAAATTGGCTCTTCTCATTCGAAGAGCAGGTGAACAGCTTAAGGGAAAAGCAGCTTTTAAAAATAAGCAGCAAGACTGGTCTCCCTCCACCTCGTGCCACTTCAGAGTAAGAGCTCTGCAGTCAGACTTCTTGGGTTGGAGTCCCAATACAGACACGTGCTAGCTGTGTGACCTAGAGCAAACTGCTTACCCTCTTTGAATCTTAGTTTCCCTCCTCTAAAATATGGGATGAAAACAGTTCCAACCTCACAGGGTTGCTCTGAGTATTAAATAAAATAATTCCTGTAAAGTGCTTAACAAAGTGCCTGACACAGAAAAGGTTCTTGATAAAGGTAGGGATGATAAAACTAAAAAAAAAAATCATATATCTGATACAAAAACTACAGGAGTTGCTGTGGAAAATCACACTAGGGAACTCGGCATTCCCAAGTTGATGGTGGGGAAAGAGGCAGAGCAGTGGCCTTCCCATTTTCACTTTCCTGTGCCCAGCAGCAAGGAACAGGGAACCAGAGAGAACAGACAGAGAAAGAGAACCAGAAGCAGGAAAAGCTCCAAGCCTCCAAAAGAAACACTTCTGCAGAAGCTTCAAGCAACTATGGTTGGGGGTTTCTCATCAGTAGGAGCAGAGGAGTGAAAAGGCTGCAAGGGAAAGAAGAACACCAGCGCTGGAACCCTTCCTCTCTTCCATGGCACTGACATCTCTCAACGTGACAAGAGTAGTCAAATGTTCTGAGAAGCATTATCCATAACAGCCAAAAAGTGGAAACAACCCGAATGCCCATCAACTGATTAACAGAGAAAATGTGGTATATCCATACAATGGAATGTTACCCGGCCATAAAAAGGAATGAAGTACTGATACCCAGTACGACACGTATGAACCTTGAAAACACTATGCTAAGTGAAAAAAGCCACTCACAAAAAATATGATTCCATTTATATAAAATGTTCAGAACAGGCAAATATATAGAGACAGAAAATAGATTAGTGGCTGCCTAAAAGCTGGGAGCCTTAGGGGGAAGTAGAGAGTGACTGTTAATGGGTGTGGGGTTTCCTTTTGGGGTGATGAAAATGTTCTAAAATTGATTGTAGTGATGGCTGCACAACTCTGTGGATACACTAAAAACCACTGAATTGCACATATTACAATATTGCTTCTTTTTTTTTTTATGTTTTGGATTTTGGGCCATGAGGCACGTGGGATCCTAGCTCCCCGACCAGGGATCAAACCCATACCCCTTGCATTGGTAGGCAAAGTCTTAACCAATGGACCACCAGGGAAGTCCCTGAATTGTACATAGTAAATGGGTGAATTGCGTGGTATGTGACTTACATCTCAATAAAGCTGTTTTTAAAAACAACTAAAAGGTAGATATTAAAGATACTGAAGATGGTGTTGGGAGCTGTGTGCATATATTACACAATGGAATATTACATAGCCATTAAAAAGAATGAAGTAATGCCATTTGCAGCAACATGGATGGACCTAAAGATTATTATACTAAGTGAAGTAAGTCAGACAGAGAAAGACAAATATCATATGACATGACTTATACATGGTACCTAAAAAACGATACAAATGAACTTGTTTATAAAGCAGAAACAGACTCACAGACTTAGAAAACCAATTTACGGTTACCAAAGGGGAAAAGTGGGGGAGGGATAGATTAGGAGGTTGGGATTAACATACGCACACTACTATATATAAAATAGATAATCAACAAGGACCTACTGTATAGCACAGGGAACTCTACTCGATACACTGTAATAACTTATATGGGGAAAGAAACTGAAAAAGAATAGATATATATATAACTAAACCACTTTGCTATACACCTGAAACTAACACAACATTGTAAATCGACTATATTCCAGTATAAAATATTTTTTTAAATTTAAAAAATAAAATAAAAATAAAAATGACTAAAAGGTAGATATTAAAGATATTGAAGATGGTGTTGGGAGCTGCGTGAATACAAAGTGTGAATCTATATGCGTGGGTGGGTGTGGGTGGTCAAAAAGCAGGACGGGATGGCAACACAGACAACAGTCAACAAAGAGCCTTTATGTGGCCCCGTACGTCATTTATAAAAATGGCACCAAAACATTAACCTGGATGTATCTCCCAGAAGATACCAGAAAACCCCTGCCCACTCCAACTGGTTTAGCATAGCTATAAACTTCCATGCAATAAGACCACTTCCAAGACACTTACCCAGCTGGGTAGGCAACTAAACCCGATCGGGGATCACAGGCAAGTCCTCTGCCTCCAGACACTGTTATTCCAAGCACCTTCTCCAAGGTCACCTGTTGGAGCAAGACAGAGAAGTGTTATGTTATGGATGGAGTGGGGCTGGGAAGGAGGAGTTGAAGGTAGCCGGGACCTTCTTCCACGCTGACTGTTTCCTGATGGCCCTGTCTTCTGACTTATCCAGGTCCTGATCTGGCCATAGGCCCCCTGATCACATGGGAAAAAGCCAGTACACATCGCCAGCTTTTAACAGTGATCAAACTGCTAGGCCCATGGAAAAGAAAATGAAGTGGTTAAAACTCAGCTCATGGCCACAGAGGGACAAGAACTCTCCCAATCCAGGAAGGCTCCATTTACAAGATAAAGTCTTGGGTCCCCAGACTGGCCTCTTGGGTCTATGAGACTCAGGAGAGGTCACTGATCTTCGTACCTTGGCAGGCATGAAACAAAGGCCACTCTGATCTCCAAGAGCCAGAAGAATGTTAGGTAACAATTAGGTGACTCATAATATCCCTGATCTATGCATTCCATCACACTCTTCCCCTCCATCAGATGTCTGCCAGTTCAAACAGACTCGAAGCCTAGGAGGCAGAGACATGGCTTAATGCTGTGTTTTGCAAAGCACAGACGCTCAGAGTACTCTAATTATTATTATTAAGCCACAACTCCCACAGAGATGAAAGGGAAACATACGTAAAGTGCTCAGAGATTCTGAGAGGACATGGCCATGGGAGACATTCACCATCACTCTCTTCATCACTGTTGTTACCCCACACTGTCTGCAGGCCCTGGGACATACTGGACTAACCTCAAATTAGTTCCCTGATCTTTCTGCTAGATGATCCCATGTCAGATTCAGACTGCCCTGTAACCTCGTCACTCCCTCACCCACTGCCATAAAATGTCTTGCATGTCACTCCTGGTCCAGTCTCCTCTAGCACTGTCTGGACTCCCTGCACTGGCCCTCCTCAGGGATGTCCTTGGTCTTCGTTGGCTAAGACAGAGGGGCTTCTGAATGCAGGATGGCCAGGTAAACAGGCTGGGGTGTACTCTGCTAAGAGAGTCTTCGGGGCCTTACGAGGGAGATGTGAACCAGAAACACTTCAGGGGTGTTTGTATCAGCGGCACTGCGGTCTGCTCCCAGTCCAGGCCGGTATCTAGAGAGGGGAAGCCCATAGTCAATTACAGTAGTTTTAGGATCTCTCCTTCTCTCTTACTCTCCCAACTGGAGAATTCCAAGTGCTTCTAGAGGGCCTGTTTAAATTCCAATCTCCAAGGACCATTTTAGTTTGAATTAGGTTGGAAAGAAATGCCCTGAGGTGGCCAGAGACCAAAGTAAGTCCCCTGGGATGTTGTAGTTAAAGCTATTACCCTGGAAGGTCCCCAAGAGTCTTCTGTGCTTCTTGGGGATGTGGACCAGGAATTCCAACATGTGTCTACTCACTGACAGAGGCAGTTTAGTTCCAGGGCACCACACCTACCCACAACCACCTGGCAAGCACCAAACTTGCCAGCTACCCTTGGGCCTTTCTGAGGCACTAAACCTAGTGGGGGATAAACTAACTTTAGCCTACTCTATACATTCTTGATATTCTGCCCTAACTTATGCCTCTTTCCATACTTTTTCTCAGCTTAATGACCCCCTCCCCCTTCTCCGGCACCCACTCACCTTTCTGAAAGGGCTGAGCACTGCACCCTAACTGGAGAGCACAAAATAACCCTGGGGAAGTCCGGGAGATACTCAGTTCAGGGCACCACACCCTATCCTGGCACAGTGCCTCTGGCTATCCCCGAGGGAGGGGTACTCAGGAACATTCCTGCTGCACCAACTGCCTACTGCAGAGAAGAGAGAAAGAGGAGCCTGAGGCCAGCATTACCCACATAGATGAGAAAGGTCACCAAAGCAAGCACTGAGCTAAAAGGCCAACTCAACTCCTATTCTCTTCAAGCTAATCTGATTTCAGGCAAATCCTTTGGATTCATATTTTCATCAATCCCTCCCTTATGCTTCAGCTTTGGTCCCAAAGAATCAGACCAGTCTGTGGGTTCTCAGCTTGCCTTCTCTCTCTGACAGGAATTTGGGTAGGTGTTTTGTGGGTAGATGATCCAGTTCCACAGAGAATTAATTCTGGAACTAGCTTGGAGTTTTCAACAGCAATCTAAAGCAGGAAGGAGATGTGAGTTACTCAGACTCGAAAGACCAGTGTTTATCAAACGTTTTTGACCACGACCCATCGTAGGAGACACATTTTATATCTTGATCCAGTATAAACATACATGCTCATAAAACTGAAATAAAAGTTTCACAGAAAAATACTTACTATCATTGCATGTGATAAACTCCAATTTCTATTATATTCTATTTCATTAAAAAAATAATTCTGGTCATGGCCCACTTTATTGACTTCATGACCTACAAGTGGACTGGCAGCTGCAGTTTGAGAAACCCTGCTAAGGACCATCTCTCCCCGCTGGGCATGGGATTCATCTCTGGTCCCTGGCATCTTTGTGTCTGTCACTTTCCTCCTAGGACTCTCCACAGTGGAGCAGACATCCGGGCTAGGAAACCCCACAGACAGGAGTTTGCCTGGGCTCAAAACTTGGATGATTTTCAAAGGATTTATGGTTTTTGGCTTCCTCTGGATTTCTGAGCAGCTATCCAAGGGAAAAAAAGGCAGTTTCCTTTGACTCTGTGGAGGGGGAAGAGCAGGGGAAAAACATTCAGGGGCATCAGCTGGGTTTTATTTTATGTTCTAACTCAAACCAGCTTCCTGTTTGCAGGGAGGTTTGGGGCTGAGCTCCACTTTCAAAGGATCTGAGAGTCCAGAACTCCTGCAAGGCCTCCAATGTCTAGGCTTGTCCTGCAAGGCTCCTGCACGATGGACTTTATAAACTGACTCTCTTTCATAACCCTCTCCATATTCTTTCCAAAAATGTGGTACAGCTTCCATCTACCCTAAGAAATGGAGACAAACCTGGACACCCCCTTGCAAACCCACCCTGGGCTAAAAGTGCCCAAGTTCAAGTAGTGGTGTGCTGCAGCTGGCTCATGCTGGCTCAGGACAGCTGACTGTGCACCTCTTTTCCCAGCTCCACATTCAATGAGAGCACATTGGTAGCTTGAAACCACCATGGTGGGAGCACTTACGCCATGAAATCAGACAACGCTACAAATCAGGGCCCCTCTTGCCCCTCAGAGAGCACGTAAACATTTACCAACGCACCGCTAAGCTCAAGCAACTTTTCTCTCTCCCTCGGACTATGGCTGTAACTCCCATGTGTTCCCTCTGCTTCAGGCCTTGCTTCCTATATAGTCTTTTCTTTTTCTCAACATGGCAGGCCACAGTGATTCTTTCAAGAAATATAGGAGATCATGTCATTATGCTGCTCAAAAGTCTCCAATGGCTCCCCATCCAGATTCTTCACCCCGGTTTAGAAGGCCCTAAGTCACCTGGCCTCTGGCTGCCTCTCTGACCTCGTTTCCTCCACTTCGCCCTCACTTACTCCACCTCAACCACCCTGGCGCCTGAAGCACCTCAAGTGGATTCTAGCTTCAGGTCCTCTGCATAGGCTTTTTATTCCTCCCACTAAAACTCCCTTGCCTCAACTACTCACACAGCTAATTCACTCAGGTCTTTGCTCAAAGGTCTTCTCCACAGGGAAGGCTTTCCAGACTGGCTTTACTGCTATCACTCTATACCCAACTTATCCTGCTTTATTTTTCTTCATTGTACTTGGAGTCAGAGAGTGACCCAACATTGAGTATATCTTTGTCCACATACTTACTGTCCGTCTCCTCTACCAGAATATGAGCTTCTTGAGGGCAAGGCCTAAGTTGTTACCCCTCACTGATGCATCCCTAGCACTTTAAACAGTGCCTGGCACAAAATGGGCACTTGATAAATATTTGATGAATAAATGAATGCATGGCAGAGGCTTCAGGAACAGTGAAAGGACAGAGATGGGAAGCACAAGAAAACTGGGGTATTTCAAGCCAGTAAAGTTGCTCTCCACGAAGTATCTAAAACTGGTTGTGTGGGAATTCCCTGACGGCTCAGTGGTTAGGACTCTTAGGTCCAGAGGTTAGGCGTTTTCACTGCCGTGGCCCAGGTTCAATCCCTGGTCAGGGAACTGAGACCCCTCAAGCTATGTGGCCAAAAAAAATAATAATAAAATGAAATAAAACTGGTTGTGACAGAAAGACCATGTCCAGATGAGGACAAGCATAAAGGGAGGTTAATGGTACAGGGAACGTTTTGTTTCTTAAGCTGACAGTGGGCACACAATGGTTCACTCTATTATTCCACATGTCTTTACTATATGTCTTAAATATTGCACAGTAAATGTTTAAAAGAGAGAAAAAATATGGTCCAGGATGTGGTGTGGGGCTCAGCACCTCATAAGCAACATCCTTCTATAGTTCACATCCCTGACTTCTCTTTTTCCTAAAGCCACTTCGTTGACACTCGTTGACCCAGCAATGTGAGGGGAAGGGGTACAGAGAGCTCAAGAATCTGTGTTTTTATTTGATTTACGTTTCTCACTTAAGAGCTTATAAGGCTGCACATGTTTATGATGCTCTGACACGCTGCTTCCAGCAGAAGTTTTCAAGGACCACTGCACACATCCCTTCTCCTGACTGCTAAGTGTGGCAGCAGGTGATGAGATGGGGCTCCCTCAGCCTGGGTCCCTGAGTAACTCTGATGAACAGGGCGCCCGCGCTGACCCACACTGCAACAAAAGTATGAGCAAGAAATAAACTATCCGTTAAGTTATGGAGTTGTTGAGGTGATTTGTTACCACAGCATGACATAGCCCAGCAATTTTCACACTTTTTGGTCTCTTACACTCTTTGGTTTCTTAACACTCTTCGAATTTATCAAGGACCTCAAAGGGCTTTCATTTATACAAGTTATATCTACCAATATTTACTATATTAGAAATTACAATGGAAATACTTAAATAAATTTAATTCATTCAAAACTAATAATAAACCCATTACATGTTAACACTTTTATTAAAAGTAACTCTAGTTTCCAAAACAAAACCAAAAATATTTAGTGAGAAGAGTGGCACTGTTTAACATTTTCGTAATGGCTTAACAGAAAACGGCTGGATTCTCATAACTGCATCTGCATTCAATCTGTTGTGATATGTTATTCTAGGTGAAGATTAAAAAAAGTTGGCCTCATTTGGATACGTAATTGGAAAAGAGGGGATCGCAGAGATCACCTAAAAGGGTTTTGGGGACCCCAGGGATTTTGTGACTACACCTTGGCAACCAATAACCTAGCCCCTCCTGTATACTACAGCACCTCTCTTCATAAGGAAGCAAGCCCACTAGTATGAGAGTTCTGGCCTCAAGCATCATTTGAGGAAAATGAGGCAGGGAAGAGGCCCTATGAGAAAATAGCTGTCCTCAAAGTCAGGGATGGGACCCCAAGTTCTGACAGGAACTTCAGTTCCAAATCCTCATGGCCCAAATGCCAATGAAATATAGTCCAAAAGACACACCAGTCCAGGTAAATGATTCTGGCTGGTGAGTTGGGACACAACTGCTACAGGCAGCTGGCAGCCTGATACATCCACAGTTCTAGGAACATCATGCACAATGAAAACTCAGAATTAAGACGAGGGTACCCACTTTGTACTCTGCAGTGATCTCCTCCACATCTGCAACACAACCTAGAAGCAGGGAGAACACTCGAGTTGTGACCCAGCTTTTCCTTGGACAGGTGGAGAGTGTTGAGATGGGGGAAAGCCTACACCAACCTGAAAGAGAGTGTCATCTTTCCCCAGAAGCAAGGCTGCAGGAGGGCAGAATTACTACAGACACACTGCAAAGGAAGGCTTGAATACCCACCCCTCCCAACATGCACTAGGCAGGGCAGTACTGTATCCTCCTAAGAGAAAGAAGGAAAGCAAAATTATCCCTCACTGTAATGAGATAAAGGGATAACTTCATAATAGCCTATTCCCAAGAGAGAAGGAAAGAATAAAGCCAACTGTTTAAGAGCTCTTCTGGCTCTCATTAAAGTAGATGGAAAAAACAGGTGGCTCAGAGGCGACAGATGGGACTACTCGTTCATACTAGATAGAACAGTATTTTCCAACACGCGGATTGCAGCCTATTAATGGGATTTGAAATTGATTTAATGGGTTATGAATAACTAAAATAGAACAAAAAATAGATCTCATGGCATGTAGTAATAATGGTAAGTACTGAACGTGAAACTTTATTTCAGGGGTGTGTGTGTGTGTGTGTGTGTGTGTGTGCGCCCTGGGTCACAATGTAAAGTGTATTCCTTAATGTGAGTTGTTCTCAAAAATGTTTGAAAGTCACTGGGATGCTATGGGGGTCCTCAAAATCCATTAGGGAAGATGAATGACATACTACAAAGTAATCCAGTATGTGATGAGGGTCATAAGAAAGATATAAAGTGCTCAAAAAGGAGAAAGAGAGATGATTTCTGAACAGGATAAGGAAAGGGAAACAATGAAGCTTTCCTGGAAGACTAGATGGAATGTGGCCTGGTCAGTGAGGATAGGATTTTGACAGATGGAAATACAGAGAAATACAGAGAAAGGAATTCTCAGTAGAAGAAGTTGCATGAATGAGTTCGACAGAAGGAAACAACAGAGTAGGTGAGCAACAGTGAAAGCAAGGATCTTTTGTAGGAGACTTAGGTCAGGAGAGGTAGACTATAACCAGACCGGGAAGGGCCTTGATTGCCAAACTAAGTGGGGTCATCTGGAGGCTCTGGGAAGCTACTGAAGGGTTTCGAACCAGGGACACAATCAAAGCTATGTTTGGTGATGATGTACATAAGACCCATAGCACAGGCAGGGAGCCCAATTAGGAGGCTATTACAACAGTTCAGGTGAGAGGTAATAAGGATCTAGACCAGCATGAAGATAGTGAGAGTAGAAAAGAAATAATGACAAAGAAAAAAGTGACAAAGCAAATAGAATTGGCAAGATGGGGCACCGTACAACTCTGGAGGAAAAAGAAGACTCAAATTTTGAACTTCAGAGATAGGGAACAAGGAGGTGCTATGAAAAGAAATGCTGCCATGATCAGGAAGAGGACCTGGGTCTGGACAAAGGGGGGAAGGATGGGAACCGATGATGTCGGTTTTAGACATGTTGAATCTAAGTCGCTTCAGGAATATTTAGTAGGAACCACAGAACATTCAACTTAGCAACATACACATGGAATTGATGCTTGGGAGAGAGGTGAGGACTAGAAATAGATATTTAAGAATTATTCAGAGGGGCTCCCCTGGTGGCGCAGTGGTTGAGAGTCCGCCTGCTGATGCAGGGGACACGGGTTCGTGCCCCGGTCCGGGAAGATCCCACATGCCGCGGAGCGGCCGGGCCCATGAGCTATGGCCGCTGAGCCTGCGCGTCCGGAGACTGTGCTCCGCCACGGGAGAGGCCACAACAGTGAGAGGCCCACGTACTGCAAAAAAAAAAAACCATTAAAAAAAAAAAAAGAATTATTCACGGGGGCTTCCCTGGTGGCACAGTGGTTAAGAATCCGCCTGCCAATGCAGGGGACATGGGCTTGAGCCCTGGTCCGGGAAGATCCCACATGCCGCGGAGCAACTAAGCCAGGGTGCCACCACTACTGAGCCTGCACTCTAGAGCCCATGAGCCACAACTACTGAGCCCACGTGCCACAACTACTGAAGCCCACGCGCCTAGAGCCCGTGCTCCACAACAAGAGAAGCCGCAGCAATGAGAAGCCCGTGCACCACAACGAAGAGCAGTGCCCCCCGCTCTCCGCAACTAGAGAAAAGCCCGAGTGCAGCAAATGAATACCCAACACAGCCAAAAATAAAATAAATAATAAAATAAATAAATTTTTAAAAATCTATGGAAAGAAAAAGAATTATTCACAGAACTTCCTTGGTGGTCTAGTGGTTAAGAGTCCATCTTCCAATGCAGGGGACATGGGTTCGATCTCTGGTTGGGGAACTAAGACCCCACATGCCATGGGGCAACTAAGCCTGCGCGCCGCAGCTACTGAGCCTGCGCACCACAACCTGAGAGCCTGCGTGCCGCAACTAGGGAGCCCGCGTGCCGCAACTACTGAGCCCACGCACTCTGAAGCCCGCGCGCCACAACTAGAGAGAAGCCTGCGCGCCACAATGAAAGATCCTGCGTGCCGCAACAAGACCTGATGCAGCCAAAACAATAATAATAATAAAAATAAATAAAACATTTTTTTAAAAAAAGAATTATTCACAAGGAGGTGAAAACCACCACTGAAAGTACAATGAGGCAGGAGAAGACAGAAGGAAGAGAGAGTGAGGCTGAGGACAGAAATGGGGCTGTAGCTATTTTTAGAGTATGGAGAAGATGAGGGCTCAGGCAGTTAGAAAGGGAGAAGGAGAACCAGGAAGCCTGTGAAGAGGAGAGTTCCCAGAAGGATGGGGTAGTCAATGTAAGTGCTAAAAAGAAGTGAAGAAGCAAGAAATGGACTCTCCAGAGTCCAAAGCCATCTGCAACATAGCACAGGGTCCCCAGCAGTCCCAAACCCCTAAACACATGATCTCAGGAACTCTAAGCAAGGCCTTCTAAACTCTTCTGGTACTTCTCTCTCCAGTCCCTAGATCTGACCAGCCCACAAGCTAGAGGAGAGACACCAGCCAATGAGAGATCCAGTGTGTGGAGCCAACACACACACAAGACAACAGCACTGCTAGAGAAGGGTTTCTTGTTGAGCCCACAGCATACACGATTCGAATCTGTTCTTGCTTTCTTAGTGCGAGGGACTACTACAGGGAGTCTGCAGTGGCAAGAAAGCAGCTGCTCCCTCGAGAGAGAAAACTAAGGGGCCAGAGCCACAAAAGGCCAGGGTCATCTAGGATTTAGCTGACCTCAAACTGGTAAAGAAACCCCAGCAACTGGGAGGAAGCCGATCTCTGTTTTGGTTGCCATGTTTTGTTGCCACCAATTTCTTTCTTCCCCCTTCTCCCCTTCTCTACTTCTTAATCCCACTCAATACAAGTTATAAATACCCGAGTTATAAGTCATTCCAGCCAAACTATGGGTTTGCTATTTCTATAAACAAGCATGTCACAGACCTGTCCGAGGCAGAGCCCCCTCTGCCTTTCCCTCCCTTCCTGCAGGTTAAGAATAACTATGCCTGTCTCTTGCCCACACACTACACTCTAATCTCACAAAGCAGATCCTCCACCAGATTCTGAGAACTGCCACTTATGCAAAAGCCACAGAGGAAGCCAAGGCCAGGAGGCTTTGTGCAGAGACTTAGCCAGCTGGGCAGAGACCCAGTGACCAGCCCTGGGAGGGGGGAGGGGGAAGCGGGTATCATGCCCAAGCTCACTCACTCCTGCTCCTTCAGAGACCAAAGTGCCATCTGGTCAGAGGCAGGAAGAGACACAATGGCCACTCCAAAACTGTAGAACAGACCTTGCCTCTCTACTCTGCTCCTGGTTTCTGGGGCTGATTTGTGGTTCTACTTTCTATACCATGAAGTCTCTCAGAAACAAATAACTTCCAGTATGACAGAAAAACCAAGTTCCCTCACTAGAGATCAAGATTTGTTGGAGTTGAGCCAATTCTGCTGTGCTGAGATTAAAATAGCCTTAGCTTCTAAGGAAGGTGAGTCTGCCACTGCTTGGGAAGAGGTGACCTTAGAGATCCTTTAGCATAAGCCCCTGGAGACTAGAGAACAGAGGTTCCCAATTCCGGCTGATCAATAGAATTACTCAGAGGACTTAACAAGTTTTTTTCAGATAGCAGTCCCTACCCTATACCCATCCCCTGCCTCTGCAAGATTCTTGATCAACAGCTATGGAGCAGGCTTCAAGAATCTGCATATTAAAGCTCTCCTGGGCTTCCCTGGTGGCGCAGTGGTTGAGAGTCCGCCTGCCGATGCAGGGGACATGGGTTCGTGCCCCAGTCCGGGGCCCCGGGATCTCCCACATGCCGCGGAGCGGCTGGGCCCGTGAGCCATGGCTGCTGAGCCTGCGCGTCCGGAGTCTGTGCTCCGCGATGGGAGAGGCCACAACAGTGAGAGGCAAAAGCTCTCCAGGTGGTTCTAGTGATTAATCAGGTGGGGAACTATTCAATTAAAGCATTTTGCCTTTTTATTTCCAAATTTCAACCCCTCCTGGGACTAGGGAGAAAACAATGCTCTGAGTATTCTTACAAGAATACCCACACCCATGGGCTGCAAAAGGTCTTGGGCAGAGAGAGGATCTACAGCCATAATAGATACCATTTATTGAATGTGTACTCTGCGCCAAGAACTGTGCTAAACGCTTTGTAAGACCATCTCATTGAATACTCTTGACAACTTTATAAAGGACTAGTATTATTTCCATTTTAGTTATGAAGGAGTCAAGTAAGTAGTCAGTGGAAGAACCAGGATTCAAACCTAAGTCTGTCTGGTTCCAGAAACCATGGTGACCAAGGAGGGAGTTCAGGTTCTCCAAAACCACCAGAATGTTGCAGTTTCTGAAAGAGCACACAGGGAAGTCACCAAGCCATCATGGAGGCATCAGGGACAGGTCTGAGAACCAAGGTAGAAGGCAAAGGGCACAGGATGAAGTAGAGGGGCAACAGGGTTCTCTCCTCCTAGCGTTAATGTTTTTTAAAAAGTAGCAGGTCTTATCAGTAGCTTAAATGGGTCTAAAAATGCGTTCTGACCTCTCCTCACAGAGATGGTTGCAGAGAAAGAGTAACAGAGGGTCTTCCAATGTCAGAGTACCCCACCTGGTCAGAGCATGCTCACATCCAGCTGGCATTAGAACCTACAGTCAACACAGACAGCTGACACCCATTTCCAAGGCAACTAAAACTACAGTGTTAGAAGCAGGGGATTATGATTTCATGTGCAGATGGAGGAAGAGGTAAGGATGGCATCAGACCTCAAACCAGAAGGGAGCCAATGAGAGGCCTCTAGCCAAAGGACTCAATTATAATACAGCCAACAGCGGGCACCCAAGTCCAAACAGCAGCTTGAATAACACAGTGCCTGGTATAAAGCAGGTACTCCTACCCTCCCTTTCTCTTCCAGTTATCAGAAAGGCAAGGATAGGAGACACCTCAATTTAAGCAACCAGAATAAAGGAAAAAAAATTTTTTTCCTCTCTAAGGTCAGTCCTTGCTATACCAAGACCAGAACCACAAACAAAGCTTTATGACCTAAAAATCTGATCATCAAGAAAGGTCTGATTCTTCCTCATTCACCACCTCTACATGCCTGAGTTTTCTTAATCTCTTGGTTTCCAAACTTTGTAACCAGGGAGAATACTAACTGTTCCTTATCTGGACTAAGTGTGCAAAGTGAATGTGTGTTCTGGGAAAAGGGGAGTGGAGCAGACTCTCAGTGTTCCTGCAATCATGCCAACTTGTTCCATGAGACTCTCCTAGAAGAAGGAAGTTCTCTTCAATGTGTTATTCTCTATAAAATTCTCATTTCCTTTCCATTCCTAACGCCAACACCCTGGTTGAGGCCTTTGGCACCATATTCCTGGATACAGCAATGGCTTTCTAATCAAGCTCCTTACTGTAGACCCTGCCCTCCCCTCCCCAACCCATTAGAATAATCTTTCCATAGTACAGCTATGATCATGTCCCTCACCTGCTCAAAAACTTTCAATGGCTCCTTAATGCCAACTAAATAAATTATAAATGTCTTAGCCTAGCATCCATCTGTCAATGGGCCCTATCATTCTTCTAATTCTATTTCCTTCTACTCACCATATGAATGATGTGCTTTTGTCAATCTGGATTATTCATTATTCTGGAAAGGAGCTCTGGGGCTTTTGTTTATATTCTTCTGCCTGGAATGCCCTTCCCTTCCACCATCCCATACTGAAACCCTACCCCTTCCTTCAAGAACCAGCTCAAATATCACATCCCCTATGATTCTTTCTGTGATCAACCTGGCCAGAAGTGACTCCTCCCTCCTTGGAATTCTTACAGCAGCACTTAATTTTCATCATTCACACGGCATGTGTTACTTAGTACCTTGTACAGAAGTTCTTTAAGGATCTGTCTTATCTCTCCTGCTACTCTATAATCTCCTGTAAGGCAGAGGCTGTATCTCATACAACTCTATGCTTATAGCACAGCGCACAATGTTTAATACAGTATATTTGTTGAATCCATTTTTAATACTTTAAAAATATTTGTGACTATTCTTTGGTGCATCTTACTTAGTAAATTCTTTAACCTCCTAGAGAATTCTCCATCTATCATAGCCAAACCTAGAAGCTGGAGCAGGAAGCAGGATTCTGATGCCTTTCCAGAAAGATTGGTGAAGGTCTGAATGGAATAATCCATGTACCTTGCATGATTACAAACCAAACAGTTTTACCCCTGACTTTAGTAAATACATGCATGGCATGGCTCTTCATAAATCTGACTTAAATTATAATTAACGAGTAAGTCCAAAAAGATTGAGATAATTTTTGTTTAATAAAAGTAACAATACTATTACTTAAAAAGAGCTTTTTTACCTGTCCTTTTTAATCAGAAATGAATGGAGCTATAAGTAGTTATTCTGGATGTTAGAATTATGAATGACCTGTTTTCTTCTTTATGTTTCTCTATATGGTGTAAAAAACTCTTTTCAGAAAGCACATGTACTTCAGAAAGTATAAAAAGACATTTTATTTACCAAAGCTAACCAAGGAAATATTTTTGAGTATCAGAAATGAATTATCTCGGGACTTCCCTGGTGGTCCAGTGGCTAAGACTCCACGCTCCCAATGCAGGGGGCCCAGGTTCGATCCCTGGTCGGGGAACTAGAATCCCACATGCATGCCGCAACTAAAGATTCCTCATGCCACAACTAAAGAGCCCGCATGCAGCAACGAAGATCTCACGTGCCGCAACTAAGACCCAGCACAGCCTAAATAAATAAATATTTTTTTTAAAAAAGAAATGAATTATTTCAAATTCAAGAAGTTAATGATGAATTTGTGAGAAAATATTTTTATGTCCTATTATTACTAAAAAAACAAAGTTTATTATACCAGATATATTTTCCAACATTTGTACACAACTTCTTTAATAAAATGAGTATACAGATTTTTAAATTTAAACATTTTAGATTTAAATATGAAATACACATGTTTAAATTGGAGAGACTTTTATCTTTACTATTTTTTTTCTACTTACAAAAATAACACACACTCATCGTAAAAAATTCCAACATTACAGAAATATAGAAATGTAGATAGTGAATGTCCACCATAATCTACTATCCCTCCCTGAGGTAACCAATTTTAACAACAGTTTGGTATTTATAGCCTCACAATTTTTTCTATGCATATACTAACATACATGTTTTAACAAAATATAAATAATCATTAACATAAAAACTGTTATACAGTTTGCTTTTTGTCACTTAATAGATCTTGTATACCCTCTCATATCAGTATATATAGATTGAACTCATTCTTTTCAACCAGTACAAGGTATTTCATTTATGGATGTACACCAATCTCCCATTGATGGTTACTTGGATTACTTCAAAGATTTCACTTCTGTGAATAACGCTCCCCAACAACAGAAAAATTCACTTATATACACTTTTGTGTGGTGTAAGTGTTTGCATAGAATAAACTCCCAGAATTATAACTGTTAAATCAAAAGATATGAATATGTAAATTTTTCTTCTAATGGATATTACCAAGTTGTCCTCTAAAAAGGTTAGATCAATGTCTGCTTTCACTAACAGCAGAAGGGTATGAGTGCACTTGTTTCCCCACATCTTCATATATTTTCTTTAAGGAAAAATTATTTAAATAGAATATTTCACTCTCATCCAAACATTAGAAACATAAAACAATGGGTCATAAAATTAATGCGTTTCACTCTGCCTTTAAATTCTTAGTCTGAAAAGAAGCTCTAAGACTAATTCACTTCCCAAATTATTTCCCAGTATAAATGAATTAGCCCCAAAAGAAGAAAAAAGTTATATTTATTTCTACAGAAGCTACTGCTGTTAAGAAGCATGCTTACTGGGCTTCCCTGGTGGCGCAGTGATTGAGAGTCCGCCTGCCGATGCAGGGGACACGGGTTCGTGCCCCGGTCCGGGAAGATCCCACATGCCACGGAGCAGCTGGGCCCATGAGCCATGGTCGCTGAGCCTGTGCTCCGCAACAGGAGAGGCCACAACAGTGAGAGGCCCACGTACCGCAAACAAAACAAAACAAAACAAAAAAGCATGCTTACTACTCCAGTGATTTCCAATCAGACACAGTAAATTAGGACTCCCCCCACTCCTGGTTCACTAGCTTGCCTTTTTTAATTCCCCAAAATCATATCCATAGCCCTGAAATAAATTACACAGTAGTTAGTATCAAAAAGAATATTTGCTAAATCTTTCTTTTGGTCAGTAGTTAAAGTATAGTTGATACAAGTTAATATTGGCAAGAAAAAGGGGCTGAAGATAGGTCACAATAAAAAGCTGCACAGGGAGGATGATATAGTGTTGGAACAGAAGAGGTTGAACCTGCAAAAAAAGGACTTCTCACAAATGGAAACTTGAAGGAATAAAATCTTGCCAGCAAATTAGAAGAAAATTCCTGGATATTCTAGAAATCTGTGGACCCTGATAATATTAGAAACCCCTTAATAGCTGTAAACTTATTTAGATCTTACAATGTGCTTTCACATTCATTAAATCTCATTGAATCCTCACAACAGCCTTGGGAGAAAGCCATCAGTATTCCAATTTTACAAATGAGAGAGAATCCAGTTCCCTCAGAAGTGAGGAAGCTGTCCCACCAGCCCCCACTACACACACACACACACACACACACACACACACACACACACACACACACACACACACACACACACACACACACACACACACACAATCAGCATGGCTACTTAAAGTATGGCCCAAGGAAGAGCAGCATGGGCGTCACTTGGGAGCCTGGTAGTAATGCAGAGTCTCAGGGTGGGTCTGAATCTCAGTCTGCATTTTAACAGGACCACTGGCCTCTTGCCCCCACCCACTAATCTGTCTACACCTCAACTCAGAGAAGCCCTGTTCACCAGCCAACTATGAGGGAAAGTCTCTACCACAGCTGCTGTGGAGGCCTCCAAAGGGAGACCAAAGCAGCCTGGGGAAGGAAGGACAGCATAAGGAGAAAGGGCATGTTCAGAAAAGTCAGCAGCAGGTCATTAGGTCATACGAAAACCATCATGGTGTACAAAGATACTGTGCTTTCCCAAATAGAAGCTGACCAATAGTGTCAGGGTACCAGAGGCAAGCCTGCAGCCTGCCCATTGCATGTTTAGTCCTGAAAAGCAGCTGCTTGCTTTTCTCTAGGCAGTAGCTGAGTGATGGCAAGAGTCAAGAGTTCTGAGCATGCTCCGAGCTCCTCCCCCATGATCACAAACTAGCTTGGGGCTTCCTCTCCTCAGGACTAACTGGGGCAGCTGCAGGAAAGCATGCATTAAGATCCCACGCTTTTGCTACCATAATGTTATCACTGTTGCCTATTTCAGGAAATAAATCAAAATAATACAAGTTTGAGATCAGGTGAGGCCAGGCACTTGCTCAAGGAACTTAGCAACCCCGGAGCCCACCCAGCCAAACAGAGTCAGGTGGGCAAATGACCTCATTTTCATGTTCCCTGAGCCCCAACTGTCATCATCCAGGTCAGCCCTGGCACAGGGTGTTTTAGATCCAGCTTCTTTCACAGAAAACAGGCATTTCAACTCAGCGACTCTCCACAGCTTCAAAGATAAGGTCAGTTGTGCGTAGGGACAGCCACAGAGGTAACGAAGAGGTGGAGAATGGGGATGAAGAAGGAGAGATTTGGGGTAGGTGGCACTAACAAGCAGTCAGGAGTGTGAGCTACACAATCAACCGCCAACTAAGAGCAGAACAGTTTAAAGCCTCATGATACCCACACACAAAAACAACCGAGGCATCTGTTGGTCTCCACTTCACTCCCCCACCTCACTCCAACTCCAAGAGAGAAGCAGTAACTGCTTGTGGCTTATGGTCATCTGGAACCACACAGCTGTGCCCTGTCAACTTGACATTCACGTACCCACAGAACCACGAGCTGTACAGTTCCTAACGGTACCATAGAATGAGAAGTTGGGATACAGTTCATGAAATCTGGAGTTGGGAGTGGGAAGAGGAGCAAGGATGCAAGGGACAAGGGTTACTGAATGATGGTTCTAAAATAACGTTCTAAGAAGTTCACTAAATTAACTTTTATGGGGAATATTGGGGGGAAAGTGTATTTTTTAAGGTACTGCCCTTTTCCAAGCTGATCGCAGATGTGACTCTTGGCTATAGCAATACTGGGCATACTTCTGTGCTCAGTGTCATGTTTTGCACATGAAGACTCCCTGGGAGGAGTACAGGATAAAGATTAAGAGCAGGCTTTGGAGTTAAGATAGCCAAGATTTGAATCCCAGCTCAGTCATCTACTGGCTATATAACCACCTCTCTGAGCATCAGTTTCCTTATTTATGAAATGGGGATAGTAATAGTATTTATAGTAGGGTGGTGTGAAACTTAAATGAGATAATATACGTACATGCTTAAGCACAGTACACAGCAAAAAACTCAATAAATGTTAGTCATTATTACCACTACAAATATTATTTCTAGTATTATTATTGTAAGATAAAGACAGGAAGCACTGACAACAAAGGCTGGAAAGGGGTGGTTCCAATAAGCATACTACCTGGAAATGTTGAATAGCACAAATCTATAATGGATAGAGAAGAAGAAACTTGAAAAGGACAAATAGTCAAGATCAAGTCCTTGAGTATTTTAATTTTTAACAATAAAATCATCTTAATTACATAAGACAAAAATCTCATCTCACCTTAATGACACCATTAGCATCACATCCTTCAGAAACTTGGCAGTGTTCTATTTCTTGACTTGGGTGGTGGTTATGTGAGCAATCATTTTATAATTATTCACAATACAAGGTTATATTATTATATTTCATAAACTTTTCAATGTCCGTTATATTTCACAATTTTTTTAAGTTTCGTTTTTAAGTGCAAGCACCTTTAATGGGTCAGCTGAACTCACAGGGAAATGACCAGAAGCACCACTAAAGGAACAAAGAAAGCAAAGACAGAGGAGAGGTATGACAGGAAGTCAGAAACTTAATGAGCTCAGCACAAGTGAGAAGCAATGTTCAAACCCAGAAGAACCTGAGGAATTTCTTCTCAGGATTCCTCCAAAAGAGAATGTGACAAAGTGGGGAAAAAAACAAAATAAAACGGCCACGTGGTCTCACAAAGTGTTGTTCCAAGATCTCCCACTACATTTAAATCTCAACTATGAATGAAGGGGCAGGGAAGGGAAAGTATCTTTAGCTCCATTCCAGGTTTAGGGGGGGAGATAAAGTGTATAAATTTAAAAATCTAACCTAAAAAGAGACTGTTTTATTAGACTAGGGAAACAACACATAGAGCATTACAAACATTCTCTGTGATAAAATGAGAGAGGGTGGAATTCACTCCCTAGAAGTCTAAGAGGAGACATCCATAATTTGAACTCATTCTTCACTAAGCATCCTTCAAAACCAGAGGAAAATGCTGTGGCCAATTAAGAAGCACTGTGAACTTGCTGATACAACAGTTAGGAGGAAGGAAACCAAGATTTGGAAAATCTGAACAACCAAAAATACCAACCCTAAAGATCTACACTGCCCAATCTGTCTGCCACACTCACTTTATTTCTTGACGTCCTCCCACCCCCCATTTTTTAAAAAGAGGTAACAGAAGTTAAAGTAAAATCCACAATGTGGATTTGATTCTGTAAACTTCCAAACAGATGGGCAGCTCTCACTCCACACCTCTACTGAGAACTGATGTGAAAGAAAGCTGACAGAAACCTGGCCCTGTCCTGCATTAAACAACAGAGCCCAGAGGAGAGGCTTAGCTTGTAGCAGTGGGAATGTGATTCATAATATAACAAATCCTACTGGAAACACTGTAGCTTTTTTTCCTACCAACAGGGCAGTCTGGACATGAAGTAAAAACCAACAGATACTCTGAGAACAACAGTGGGACAGACCATGTTCCCAGAGAAGCTTAGTTTGAATAAACATAGTCCCAAATTTCAAGCCCTAGACTGTTTTCCAAACAAAGAGGCAGTGATAACAGCCACAAGTCCAACTTGAGACTCAGGGGGTTGACAGAGAGGTTATAGAGGTCAGACTGAAGCCTCATTTCTATGAATGTTTTTTCATTAGTCAAGAAATGAAAACATACAGATAACAAACAGAAGAGAGAAGTGAAGTCAGAGAAATACCAATGGCCCCAAAGACAGTCAAAATACTAGCAAGAAAGAAGACAGTGACTCAAACAGATCCAAAAGGGGAAACTTGCCCTAAATTACAAGCTGAGAGAGGGAAAAGAAACTTGGAAAGCAGCAGTACTGTTAGATTCTGAAATAAGTGAGGCCAAATGGATGAGGGCAGGCTTTGCAAGACAACTTAAAGCCTGAAGAGGCTGGGCTATTTTAGACAGCAAAGCAAGAGGTGTTGGGCTGCAGAGAGAAGAATCCTCTCTCTCCAGTGAGACTTACTTTGAAGGCTGAGGGCAGCTGCAGGCACCGGAAGGAAAAGGAAATGGAGATCAAAGGAACAAGACCAGAACACCTCACACTTTTCCCTGTACACCATCTGTTCTGAGGAGCTCAAGACACTTCACAAGCCTTAACTGAAGACTATATCATAGACAGAAAACTCAACAAGAACTTGCCCAAGTTCACTCACAAAGACAGGTGAGGGGCAGGGCTGCTGGCCACAGAGGCCTCTACTCTCAGTCATCCATTCTAAGTGGGGAGCCCAGAGAGTATGTATTACACACTAAAAACTCTTGGTTGCTATGAGTCCCAAGGGCAGTGGGTAGTGGAATGGTGACAAAAAAACTGGCTAGGACTCAGGGATATTATCATAAAGTTTTCCTATTTCTGCCCCCAAGGGAAATTCCTGCTGATCTAAGTAAGGCAATGACCATCTCCTTACATCTTACCCTACAACAGGGCACTTCTCTCAGATCTATCCCTGATACAGCAGTTTAACAGAGCAATCAGTCCAGAAGATACAATGGAGATTAAACAAACTACTCAAGGAGAAGAGTATACTTACTGGGCTAGCTTTATATATTCTCAAGAAGCCTCAATGAGGACTTGGGTATGAAGCCAACAGATTTCAGGGTGGGCTGAAACCAGCAGTGGGCTTCTGGTGGAACTTAATATATACACAACGAACAAACTCTACCCCCAGAGGTTCCGATTCCATATAGATAGGATGGGGCCCAGGAATGCATATTTTTTAAAAAGTTGCACAGGTATTCTGATGTCTTACTGCCCTCCTGACCTCTCCCCCAAGTTGAGCGCCATCAAGCTAGAGCCAGCCAGTGATCCATAAATGCTTTGATTTCCCTGGTGGCACAGTGGTTAAGAATCCGCCTGCCAATGCAGGGGACACAGGTTCGAGAAGATCCCACATGCGGCAGAGCAAATAAGCCCACGCGCCACGACTACTGAGCCTGCGCTCTAGAGCCCGTGAGCCACAACTACTGAAGCCTGCACGCCTAGAGCCTGTGCTCCACAACACGAGAAGCCACCGCGATGAGAAGCCCATGCACCGAAGAGTAGCCCCGGCTCGCCACAGCTAGAGAAAGGCCGCGTGCAGCAACGAAGACCCAACGCAGCCAAAAATAAATAAGTAAATAAATAAATTTATATTTTAAAAAACTGAATATGACTCCTCACTGCCAAATAGGCATAATAAAGAGTCTCAATACTAATACCTGGGCTCAAACACTAATCCAAAGCTGAAATTAGATTACTGCCACTTTTTTCTTCTCTATGAAACTCACCTACACAAATTCTTCTTACAGCCACATACTAAAAGGCTCAAAGCACTACCATACAATCAGGCCGGAGAAACACTGGGGGAAGAAATGGTGGGGGGGGAGGATATGAATTAGACTTATATTCATAAAAACTGAGAACTAGAAGAAAGTTGCAGTCACCTTGTCCATCGTTTCCAAAGGGATAATATATAACTCGGATTGTATTAATGGCTATTAATAAGGAAGAAGATTTCAAAACCTCCCTCACTCATTTTTTCAAAACCTAACAACCCTCCAGCACAGGCAATCCTTTTGTATCCCTAATTTAAATCTTGCCTGCTTGGCTTCAGTCCATTTCTGTCCTTTGTTAAAATGAAAAACAACCCAGCTCCTTCCACATAAAAATCTTTCAGAAACTTAAGAAAAGAGGGGGAGGGTTAGCTATCAAGAGCACACACATTTGCTTCTTAAAGAAAACACAGTTCAACTGAGATGAGAGAAAGAACTGACAATTGCATAGGATTTGAAGTTGAAGAGTGTTTACAACTGATAACTTTGAGTTACACTTCATCAAGACTCAGCAGATCTGGCATAAAACCTCAAATTACTCTTTTCCAATTCTATTACACTGCAGAGACTTCCTTCCCTCCCTTAGAGAAAGTTTAATACAAACCTCAGCTCTCATCTACTCTCTCTAATAACTTAAATCCCCATCTCTACTGACTCTCACTTTGGCTTTTAACCATATTTTAACCATATTTTTAACTAGGTCTCTCCTGAATTAAAAAGCCTTTAATGAGCACTACTTTCCTTTCTCGCTAATGCCCTTCACACCTAAATAGGCTACATCTCTATTTCTTTTTTTCACATTTTATTCTTCCTAATTTTGATTTCTCTTCTAAAGAGGTCACAAACTCCTCCTGATCATTTTTGCTATTCTTATGGAATTTCAAGTTTATCCTCACTATATTTGACATCTTTAAATTGTTCTCATTCATTCATTCATTTAGTATTTAGTGCATTCCTTACACTGTACTACACAGTGTGATGTAAAGGAAATAAAGAACATGGATCTGACCTTAGCAAATGAAGACATACATAAAAGAACAATTAGAGATTGGTTCCAAGGTAGTAGGGCTAGTCAGAGAAGGCCCTGTGGCTCCAGTAAATATAGAGTTGGATCTAAAAATAAGTGGAGAATTTGGTGAAAAGCCTACTTTAGACAGCAGGAACAGTTATGATTCAAAGCAGTAGGTCATATGAGGTTAAGAGCTGCAGAAAGGCCCTCTGTCGCTTCCTTCTTTGTCCCCATCCCACACAAAAGGCATATGTCTTTTGGTCTTCAAATTTTGTTTCAGAGTTATTTATCCATGAAGCACAAACTCTCTGACTGTTACCACAGCTACCACATATTAGAGCAACTCACAAAGCCTTGTACACCAGGTCTTAATGTTGGTTACCACAAGGCAGGCTTTTAGAATCATCTCAGGTAGAGTCTTCAGTAAGGAGTGTGGGGAGTCAGGCATCTGCAAGGTCCGAGGCACACAAAGGCAGCTACTACTTTGGGTGCTAAAGATATGCACCAGCACTCTTGCTCTGTCAGACTGTTCAAGAGTCATTCAACTTTAGCTAAGTATTTCCTTCATTCACAGCTCTAGGACAAACAAAGCCATTTAAAGCAGTCTGAAGCACAGAATTCCTATTTGAAGCAGGGATGTTTCATGGTGATGCCAAGGATTCCTTTTTTCACTGTTTTCCTTGAGAGTTTCTCCTCTTCTCTTGCCTCAGGACTCATAGTTCGAGCATCCCTTCCTCTGTGAAGTTTTTTCTAATCCCCCTAAGCTGATTTAGTTTCCCTCCCCTGTGCTGCCATTAACACCTTTATACATACTTCTAGGACAGCATTTACCACACCATGTTGTAATTATTTGTTTACATGTCTGACAGCCACAAGCTCTTTGATGGCAAGGATATGGTGTTTTATTCATTGCTGATTCTACACATAATAGGCACACAATAAACGTTTGTAGAATGCATTAATGATGAACGACATGGTAAATTTTAAAGAATGGTAACCGTACCATCCGGTTACAATAAGCATTAATACTGAAGACTAAACTCCCATCATACATTTCTATTACCTATACCATTCTTGTTCAGAAAAAGAGACCAAAGAGACACGAAGATGGCTCTAATGGTGCTGGTCATTGCCAAGTTACCAGCCAAGAATATGAGAGCTTACAATACTAAGAATGATCCAACACAACAAATGAGTGAATGGAGCCAAATCTAAGACAGTGTCTATGTTTCAGGCTCATTCTCCTGCCTCTGGAGACTATGAACAATGATTAATAAGAGCACTCGGAAAAGTCACTATCTCCACAGCCATGGAACCTTGAGCCCAATTTTGATTCCTGTTGAATGAAATATACAGCAAAGGTGTTCACCTTCTGACCAAATCCAAGTAAGGTTTTGCTAAGGGACAGGGATCTGAGTTAAGTCCTCCCAGAACTCCGCCATGCTGTACATTAGCATTCTAAATCATTCCTCATTGGGTTTACTCATCTCTGAAGAGATACAGGCAAGGCAACAAAATGCTGCTGTCTCAAATGTCTCTCCCTGTAGCAATCCTGCACTACACAAGGCTACTGTGTTTACAGGCTGCTTATAAGACACAAAGGCCTAATCTGATCCTGTGGCAACAAGGCCCCAGGTTCCCTCAGGAATTAAATAAATTAGTCTACTTTTGTATTCCCAAACTTGTGGGGCTCTACAAAGTTCAAGAAAGCATAAACATCTACACCCAGACATGGGAGGGGACGGAAAGGGACTTGGTCTCTGAGGAACTTCTGCAGCAGGGTGAGATATAGTGAATGAGATAAGCAATGTTCAAGGGCAAACCAGAATTGCTTGGCTGGCAGATACTTGGCCCCTTGCATGTTACCATTCCTAAAAAGCCAAGAAACTCCAGTTAAATTAATTCAGGTCTCTTGAATAGATAAGTAAATTTGTTTTGACACCAGGGAAGAGCATTTACCTAGCCGATTCCTCCGACTAGGTGTTTTAGCATATTTCTTTCTGCTACCACTGTCTTACATAACCCCAGCTGTGACACTAACACTTGCGGCTACATTAGTGGCAGCTTAGCCCTTCACAGGATATGTGGTCCCACTACCCTCTTCCAAGAAGGAAAACTGAGTCACAGCATATCAACTGGCTTCCCCAAGCACAGACTTAGTTTGTAGTGAGGCCACAACTGAACCCGGGTTGCCTTCCTCATGTTCTTCCCTTTTCATAGATGAATCTCAGCATGCTCATCCCTGCTTGCTCATTGCTTTCTTGAGGGGCAGAGATGGGCACACTTGGTCCTTCAGAGCCAAAGTGAGCTTCTAGTTCTCCTCCTTCCCAAGAAAGAGTAAGGTAAAAGATGTACATGGCGCAGAGAAGGGTAGGGGAGGAAAGGGGTGCCTCCCAATACTAGGACTCACCTTGGAGCTGAGGTCCTCTCGCCGGTTTCCTGCCTTACTCCTGCGTAATTTGATGGATGGGGATCGCAGAAGGTTCTTGATCCGGCTGGTAATGGTTGACCCTTCCACAGCCATCATGATGAGGAGCCCCCCGGGACACTTCCTGGCGCAATCTTAGGACTTGTCTCAACAGCGGCACTGCTTTCCCACTCCACAGGGCCTTCCAGTATGCCCTCTCACTGACCTGAGATGGCAGAAGACACCTTACCTTCCGCCTAGCCGTGTCTGCAGCTCTTATCTTTAGGTACTGCCCTCTCCCTTCGCCTGATCCCCACCTTCAAGCCCAGTGCTGTTTCTTACAACGCCTGAAGGACAGACTCTTGTAAACGGGGGCTAAAAAGCCTGAGCTGCGAAGAAACGCCTGGGCCACACCTGCCAGAGGCGTTCAACTGAAAGGATGGGATGGGCCCTAGAAGGGCTAGTGGCCGGTCTGATTCCCGTTAATTCCCAACTGTTCTCATGGCATCTGCAGTGTCCAAAGAAGGAGGCCGCCGAGGCCACCGAGGAGTCCCACGGGATCCTTCAGCACCTGCGCTGGCGGCCGCAGGGACACTCAGCGTGGCGGGGCTCGCTGTGGCCCTGCAACCCGTTCTGCCACGGGAGCCTCCCTCCCCCACCCACGACCCTCCCGAGCTCGCTCTCGGCCAGCCGCAGGAGCCCTAAACCTTTCACTTTCCGCTCCCTCAGAAGCCCCTGCTACTCGCCAGCGCCCCCACTCGGGGCCAGCCTCACCAGCCCCGGGCCGCGCGGGCCGCCCGGCTCGCAGCTCCCTCAGGCATCGCGCTCAGCGATTTCAGCTCCGCGGCGGCAGCGGCAGCAACAGCTATGGTGGCACGAGCGGCTCAAAACGCGAACTACCGCCTGGGCTCCGCTACGAGCTGGGTAGGAGGAGCAGAGGCTAGGGGGAGCGGTCTCTACGCGGGGGGGCGTTCCCAGAGTGGACGAGTACTGCTTATAGGGGCGGAGCCAATGAAAGGGTCTAGGAAGTAGAGGGCAAGGGACTTGAGAACCACGGATTCCGCACAATGCAGTCGCGAGTATGGTTGCTAGAGGAAGGTCGGCAGAACACGGCTTCAGAACTGAGAAAACCAAGCCTTTTATGGTATTATCAGGCCCGGTCCCCCAGATAAGTGCACTTTCCAGAGCCCCAACAAAACGTTAACCACGCCCCCAGGGTGCTACGGTTGGCATTTGATAGACCCGAGGGACCAGAGCTGAAGCTAACTCCAAGCTCAGAATTACAAGACTTGGGTACAGCCATAAGGTCTGTTCCCAAGCGCTGGGATTTAAAACGGGTATAATAGATTCTGCTCGCCGCCTGTCCGGCGCGTTGACCTACGTGGAAATGACTCTCCTGAGTAACTCTTTCGATCGCCGAGAAGTATATTGAACTAGGCAACCTGATTGGCCGTGATGGAAGAAAGGGGAGGGAGCTTAGGCAGGAAGGGAGGCGGGGTGTCAGGTCAATGTGCCTGTGGATCTGTTTCATGGATTCCTTAGCCTCCAATGTTCCATTGTGTTCTCATCCAGAGTTAACCAGGACTTTGTTGCTCCAGATATTTTCCATGTTCCTGTCAAAATTTACTCATGAAACCTTTTCCGTACTACAGTTACTTTGGCGAGATCAATGCCAAGCTTGCTGTCACTGGATTCCGTGGTATAGTTTTTCTAGCTCATGGGCGGGGTGTGGGGGATGGCAGAGCGTGCACAGAAATACCTTTACATATTATTTCATACGTGTTTCAGTCTAAGATTATTTTCTAGGAGCCTTTCTGCCTCATTGCTATTTAGAGAAATTACCTTACAAAAAGGTTAACCTATGCCAAAACACTTGGGCTCCAGAGAAATAGTACACTGATACATCTCTCATCTGACCCACACAGATCCTTGGAACCCCTGGGGGAGATGACCTGTTAGCAACAGGGAAGGACTCGTAAACCCATTGCTGTGAGTGGGTCTTGTACAGCCAAGTGGCAAAACAGGTATATTCTTGTGTGTATTGTAGCAGGTATTAAAAATGAGAACTGTAAAGCTAACAAGTCGACACAAAGATCAGCGAAGTCACCTCCTGGGAAGACCAACTGGTAATAGCTACAGTAAGAAATAGGGGGTTGGTTCCTTCAACTCCTTGCTAGTCTGTGATTTTACCTCCATTGGGTGTGAGGTGGGGGGGGGGGGAGAAGGAACCAATATAACACTGTTAATAAAGGGTGCCACCTGGTGTCCTTACTTGTGTGCTGCATTCCCTAGCAACTGCCATCTCCACCCACTAGAGTTGTCCCTAATTCTCTCCAGATAATTTTTGTGTCCACTAGTAGCTTTCTCACTTACATAACCACTCATGGCCAGGAAATGGGTTTACAGAATGTCATTGGTCATATCCTGTACAAAGCTACCTTGGTTTATCCTCTTAGAGAAAATGTTCCCCAAATTACTCCCATCTGAAGCTGAAATTGCAGAGACAATACAAGCTCCTGTTTTCATTGTCAAAGATGATCTAGGTGATAAGCAACTGAGAACAGTGTCATTAAGAGATTTCTTAAGTCTAGAATCTGGATACTTCCAGTATAGGATCAAAATCACGTATTTTTAATTCTTCACAATTTAGTCCAACCTTCACCATCTAGGATACATAGCATGTAGCCTTTTAAGTGCCAATATGGGAATACACTGTAAGATGAGAAAATAATAATCCCAGGTCCAATGTGAACAGGATTATTCCCTTTTATCCAAATTAAATAATTGCTACCCCACCCTCCAAAATGCAGCTGACCCTTACATACATATTTCACTGTTCGTGTGCTATTTCACTTTTTATTCTGCTTGTCTATGTCCTCAATATGTATACATGGTTGTCAGATTCTAAAATTCTAGATGTCTAGGAAAGGTGTATACCATTGTCTGTTTTCATGATGCTCATTAGATAAGATTTTTAAATTCACCCTAGACTTAACAAATAAGTGCAATTATAAGATCCTAGAAAACTAACAGGCTAGAGTAAACATTTGCTCATCAATTCAAATATTTATTGAGCACCTTTACATGCAAGGCACTGTGGGACAGCTGAGACCAGTGTTCGCAGTTGGAAACAGGATGGATCTCAAAACAATGCTTCCAATACTGCTTTCCTATTTAACAAAATCTAACAGCAGAGTTTACAATAATAGAATTTAGTAGAGTTTAGATTTGTCTCAAAATTTCCAACTCCTCCCATGGTTTAGCCTTCTCACCCTCCATACATACCTCCATCACTATCACTCAACACTTAACATATCTTTGTAGAGCAGTTCAGTCATATTTAATATACTACAATTATGCCTCAGTTCAAAAGTTGTATATATCAAATTATTTCCCTCTAACTTAATTTCAAAAACACATTTTTGGCTGTTTTTTTTTCTCCAAATGGCAGTAAGTCTATTTTCTCTGCATCCAGCAATTCATGTTCATGTAAAGTTTCATTAGAGATAATACAATAACATGAAGTACTGATGCCCTTACATTTTCTTAAAAAATCAACAATTCTGTGCAAGAAATCTATTCTGATTCTTGGTTATAAAAGTATCCGAAAATGTTCCTACTCTGTGCCTCTGTGCATTTTTTTTTTTTATCTCCTGGGAGTGAGGAATAAGGGTCATCATTTTTCAGACCCATCTTCAAAGTGCATTTACCTCTCAATTCACCTGATATCATTCCATTTCAATATCTTAACTAGTATAATTAGGGGGAAAAAACTACACTACTAAACCCTGCTCCAAATAATATATGGATTGTCTGCCTTACTTCCATGTTCAAACATTTTTCAACTTGTTACAGAAAGGCCTGTTAAGTATTTCACCATAATTCTGGGGGAAAAAATTACACACAGTAATTTGTATGAAGTTTATATAACTGGACTTGATCCGTTAGTGACTCTAGAGTAGTTCAATGTCTAAAAGGACTCCTTTAATAAAAAGTTTTTGTAAACTGTAATACTAGTTAACATATAGCTTGCTTTAAGAATATCTATTGTCCTTAGCCACTAAGACTATGTTTATGTCCTGTTATTCACCAGGGGAACAGGTATGTTACACCCTGAACACACTGGTACTATGAGGCTAGCCATTCTTCACTGTAGAATGACTCCTTAAGCCAAATACTTGTCATCAAGTTGTACAAAATTTCGAAGTCTCCATGTAAAACACGCTGCAAAGATTAGAACACCAAAAACCTCCTCCAAATGGCATGTCCAAAACTTTGAAAACAGTAAGGAATACCTATTATTATCTCCTTCAGCGGCACTTCTCCCAAATATGTCTCAGGGCATTAGAATTCTCTACTCCAACTCAGCACAAACCTCCCAACACCACGTCCTGCTTTAATTATTGTAACTAATTTATTTCAAGTTTATACATTCTTCCTTCCACTTGCCAAATTTCTTCTGTTCTTAGGTTTCTAAAAAAATAGTCATTTTTCAAAAGCAGAAAAAGAAAGATATATATATTTAATATATAAAAGAAAAAGCTAAATCTGACATAATTATATTCTTAAAAACATTCCATTTATTTACAGATGTATAAAAAGGCAAATTATTGGCCTACTGAGATCATGCTTCTTATAGAGTTAGGGTGAGAGCTCACTATCCTCCCAATTCCTCAACTCCTCACTCAACTACATCTTTCATAACCACATATGTAATTTTCATAGATCAGTTTCTCCTGGGGTAAGGTTAAAAGGTAGGAGTTTTTGGAGATTTTAGATTTCTATCAAGACTGCAGGATTGTTCTGAAGATTGAGCCCTCCTAAAATTAGCCCTAACAACTTTCTAGTTCCAAGAAGGTCTTGAAAACACCATTATCTTGGGGGTTTTGTAATGATATCTGCAGCCTTCCTTGAACAGCTGGGATCATCTCTCATTTCTATCTTTGTACATCTCTCATAAACAGAGTTAAATATCTTCCCATCAAGTAATGAATATTACTTGTCTATTTTCTTCTAAAAAAAAAAGAACAGTGTTCAGAAGCAGAATGGTCCTTCTTTTCCTGAGGATTACTCGCTCACTTGCCTGCTCCTTGGCTGACCCTCAGAAGCTACAAGAGCCTTGGGAAGTCAGGAGGAAATGCAAGGACAAGACAAGCAAAGAAATAATGGGAAACTGCTATACCTGGATTAAACTACTAGCATCTCCAAGGACAATTATTAGCAGGGAAGACAGGTGCTGGACTCCTTGGCTAAGGCATTGAATGAAATCTCCTGGGTAAAGAGAAGTGGGAGGGATAATGAGAAGCTGAGGGGTGCTCATTACCTACTTCAAGCTTCTTCAGTAACCTTTAGAGGTGGGAAGGTTGAATGCTGATGAGGAGGTCTAGAAAGGCAAGTAACACAAAACGAACAAAGAATTTGTTCCCACTGCAATTTGCAGAAGAAAATTTCCCACCTCTTTCAATCTGTTTATTACCAGAGTTACTAGAAAGGGAACCAACCACGGAGGTAATAATTCACTGGCTAGGACCATTCCAAAGTTGGTTTCACAACCTAGTTTTGAAGATATGCTGAGTGGGATTTGGGATAAAGAAGGCAGGGGATGTAGAAGAAACAGCATCACCTAGGCACAGCCCAGGCACTGGAAGCTCTTGTGTTAGTGTTTCACAACACAAGCAAATCCTGTCAATGAAGACAGACAGGGGTTACATTCCAAAATATAATTATTTAAGAAAGGCAAAATGCAGCAGCTAAATCCCAGTCTATACATTTTCAGAATAGTGATTCTTGCCCCCAGGAGTTTCCAAGAGACCCCTCAAGTGCACCATGATTATTTACAAACTAGATAGGAAACATCATTTCTATACTCAATACAAATCTCATCTCCTAGGTTGAAAACTTCAGCCTTTGAGAAATCTATGAAAACAACTATACAAAAATATAAATATCTTTATCTTTACAGGCTGTCAGTCCTTCATACCCTGACAGCTAATGAGTGAAAAAGCTCTACAGATCACTGAATCCATGGTAGCAGATAATAAAAAATATATCTTGTGATTCAAATACTGCCTTATTTCCCTGGTAAAGAATGCCTACTGTGACTTTTCTTTTCTTTACATCCTGTGCAGGTAATAGTGAATGAAACCTTCAAGCACCAGGAGGCTGGCTTGATTTGGGGAACATCCAGCCTCACAGATTTTTATTTTGGCCACTGTCTCTGGTATGGAGAGGGAATGCTTTTCATTTTAGCTGTCTCTTGAGTGATGTGATTTGTGAAAGGGGGTGGACTCCCTCTATGCCTACCTCCAAAATATGTAATCCAGGTAGAAATCCTTGGTACTATGAAATGGTCTTCTCAACACCCAAAGACAATAAGGGAGAACTAGTAATTTTAACATCTCAAAATGATTACCTTAGTAATAAAGAGTTTTTGTTTTTGTTTTAAAGCATTCCTACTTTACCAGAAGGCTTGGATTTATAATTCTGATTGAAAAGGTGAGGGAATGGAAGCTACTTGGGATATAAAAGAAGAGAAAATTTTGTTGAATGACACTAAGTCCTTCACTTTGGTATTCCATGGTACCCATCCTCTCTCCCCCTACTCTTGAAACACCAACTAAAAACTATCTCTTCTGGATCCCTCTGCACAAGTGCATCACATTCCTTGGACTTCAGATTTAAACAACTTAAACAACAGCTATCAACTAAGGTTCAGTTCATAGCAACTCCAAAGTCTCAAGCAGCTTTTACTCTGGGAGGGAAGAACTAGGAACCACTATGGACCTACAGTCTTGTTATGAATTCCTTGGGTAAGAGGGGCACCTCGTGTTCAGTAATGGATCGCATCTTCTTAGAGAGGATGAGGAGACCCAGCACCACAAGTGAGGTAACACATTTTAACATGATCAGAATTTCATAGTAGTAACTTCTTATACCGAGGTCAGCACCCTACCCCCTTTCTCTCCATTATCCACTGCATCAAAGTCAAGGATCACAGTTCCATGACACAAACAGGTGCCTGCAGAGAAAGGAGGTTTCCCCTCACAGCCTGGCTTCTGCCTGAGGACAAATAAGTTCATTTCCCTGCAGAACTTGGTGAGGCCCCAGAGTTGCCCAGTTTGGCCACAACAGGTGCCAATGTAGGCATCATCTTGCTGTCCCGGCATTCCTGGTCATTCCCTGTTAAGTTCATTTTGTGTCCAACTGACCCAGCTTTGGCAGCTACAGGTGCCAAACAAGGCATCACCTTGAGACTCTGACCATCTGCATCACTGGAAGGATTAGCTACTTTTAAACCTAGAGGTGCCAATTTTGGCATCGGCCTCCACAAAGTATCTGTGCTGCTGTTTTCTAGGCCAGCCTTCATGTGTAGGATGGGGGGTGAAGACACACTTTCAGGCTCTGCAGGGATGCCAGAAGTACTCTTCCCTTCATCACCAGCTTTCCTGTGGGAAACAATGGAATCCTTTATCTCAGAGTCAATAACAATCTTAAGGACATCTGGCTCAGAGGCTGGTTCTGCAAGTTGTTTTTCATTCTCAGAAAAGTCATCATCTTCCAAGTGCAAGAGGAGCGGGCTGACAGAGTCACTTTCCCCTTGAACATCAGGCAATTCTTTCAAACCAGTTCCCAAGTGGCCAACCTGGAAAGCTGCTCTGTTCCCAGGAGGAAGCTTACTGATAAAAGCCTGTCGAGCATCCCCTGGGAACTCTGTATCCATAGAGCTGGGCAGTTCAGCCAGGTTAACAGAGTCATCATTTAACTGCTGATTAAGAAAGGCAATCTCATTGAGCAGAGATGTCAGTGTCTCATCAGTATCATCCTCATCTTCCATATTAGTTAGCAGTTCGCTGGGATCCAGTGCTGCTTCCTCTATAGCTGATGCTACCTTTCTCAATTCCATCTCTATGCTTGAGTCTTTGAGATCTTTCATCTTTAATTTATGAAATGGAGACTCCTTTGTCTTCAGTCTCTCCCGTCTTGATTCACTCTCTTTCCATTTATGCTGAATTCCTCTCATATCACTGGAAATCTTTTTGGGTAAGAACTCCTGTGCTTCTTGCATACTGGAAACATCAACTATTTGTGGAAAACCAGAATCTTTATTTGACAGATAAACCTGTGTTGTACCCAGTGCCATTCTGACATCTCTGTGGTTGCCTCTGGAAGAGATTCTACCCAAATCTTCACAGGAGTTATCTTCATTCCTGACAGTGTTTTTCAGGTGGTCAGGCGGCTTGCCATCAGGAACTTCATGAGGGTATTTGCTGCCACCCATATCTACCAAACCTCCCTCCGTGGCCAATGATGTCACATTAACAATTCTTGGCATCATAAATAAGTCGTCGTTTTCTGGGGGGAAAAAAAAAAACTCATTTATATCTACAGTGGTAAGTACTCTCATTCATACCCAATGACCATCTCATGGGAGTTGTAGTTAAAATTTCACCAGTCTACTTTTATCAAGAAGATGAAAGGAAATACCAGTTTTTCAAATTACGGACTTAGCCTAACAAGAAAATAGGTAAAATCTAACCAAAAGACACTTTGATATTCCATCATTAATAAAAGTTCTATTTAATTATTTTATAGAAATGCTCCCCAAGTTTATTTTTTTATCCTGAGGCAGGCATGCACCTTGATTCTGTTCGTCCAATTAACTGCTACTCTGAGGGAAAGATGAAGCCCTCGAGGCAGCACTGTAAGAAAGGATGACTCCTCCAGACTGGGTTTAGCAGTATTAGTACTGGTAAGGATACTCTTTTACCTTAATAGAAATTCAGGTTCCTAAAACCTAAAATTTCGTCAAAGTGAACTTTCCTTTTCACCTCAACTCCTTATCCCCAAAAGGGAGGGTGCTGAAACTGTATCAGGCTGGTAATGTAGGAGTGTACCATCTCTGAGTACAGCACAAAATTGATAAATATTTATTAACACCAAAAACTAAAACAATGACTCCTCAACCTCCTTTTACTTTCACATCTTTTCAATTCTTTTCCTACTCAGAAATTAGAAGAGATCGCAAAATAGTTCCCATTCCCAGGTAAAAAAGACCATTCAATACCACAGATAGGGCAAAACATGTTCTAAAAAGACAATCTTCTCTTACAAAGGCAAACTCGAATACAATAGCTCTTTATCATTACAGAACACATTCAAAGGCTTTCTCTGTCACTTTGAGATACCAGGGATAACTCTTTTTCACTACCCATGAAAGACAACACTTATGACATACCTGACTGAGCCACAGCACTGCTGGCAACTTGAGGTTTCAGATCTGCTTCTAGGAGAGCAGGAGAAACAGTAACCACTGGTCCTGAGAATAAGGGACCTTTTAAAGTGAGCAACTGCCCTTGTGGAGTCATCACAATGTTGGCAGAGGTGTGTGGAGTGTTAGAGGGTGAGGTATTTTCTGTAAGGAAGAGCAGAAATTAGTTAAGGATAAAAGATCTTCAATTAATGCTAGTGAATACCCTAAGAGTGTAGGAGACATCTCTAAAAACCATACCTTGTCTTAAAAAGCAAGAAATAAAATTCAAATTTAGTTAGGGAACCTCAACTTGCAATTTACTTTTTGAACCATTTTTCAGTACCTGTCCAGTGATTCTCTTAAGGGACAGAATTTCTTATTGTTGAGGAACAGAGCCATGAAACCACTTTTTCAATGGAATGCTTCTGATGGTCTTGATGGTGAATCAGGATGAAGGCACACACAATTTTATCCCTAGGTTTGCTTTCCTATATACCGCTAAAAAATTACTTCAAGTTTTTAGACCTTAGTTTTTCCACCTGTAAAATGAGGTGACTGGACTAAATGATCATTAAAATTCTTTCTTAGCAATAACATCATTTAAATGTGCAATGTTAAAACTAACTCATATTTTCGTATATATCACTACTTTCTTAGTTGATATAATAAACCAGATTTCCTTGGTTCATACACTGTGCTATCCAAAGAGAAAAAAGGATATACCATTCTCAAAGGATATAAACAAGTAATATAAAATCAATATAGCCTCACTTCCAAAATCAAGATAGGAGAGAATAAAAAAATCAAAACCAATTTACTTTGTTCCTTAATAGCAATTCATTGACAGACTGCAATCTGATGAAAAGTAGAGCCTGATTAACAAAAATAAACTTTAAAAAAAATTTCCAATTTATTTGTCTCATCTAGATCCAAACTTCCTCAACTCATGAGCAGAACTGCAGGGAAATCAAAGAGTTCATTTATAAAGTCTGAAAAGATGGCAGCTTAAAAAAAATACTGAAACATTAGAAGAAAAATACTTGTCTGAAGACTGCTATCGGAAGTAGCTCTTCTATGTTACCATGACTGATAACTTACTAGGATTTGCTTGAGTGTGTAAAGCTAGAAACTGAAATCTAATGTAGTTAATATTCTACTTTTAATACAACCCATCTTTCATTTAATTAAAACTAAAATTATGGCCAAGAGAAGACATTCAGTTCTCTAAACTAAACTAAACTAATGTTCATCTACATTAAAGAAAGCAAAGAATGTCTCTCCTACCTGTGGCCTGGTCTTTTTTTCTGGAAAGAATCAAAGGTTTCCCCTTCCTGTTATTTATAAACATCTGTCCGAGATCTACAGATGATGCAGAAGATCCTTCCTGCTGTTTGCTAGTTCTGGGAGACACATCAAACTCATCTGATCCCATCTTCTTTTTTCTTTTTTGTGCCTCTAATGCTTGTTGTTTTGCATAAATATACTCTAGCTTCTTCAGGACCACTTCTTCTGTCTTACCTATAGGTTGATAGGGAATAAACTGTTACTCTCTATAAGACCCCACGTAATAATGAGAAATAGAGTCAACTGAAATCCAGTTGATTTAACTATATTCCCCTAAACTATGGAAGGCAAGAGTAATTATAATCCAGAAGAAATGTCCCACCCAGTCAAACGATAATTCTGATGTTAACTCTGGGAACCAAGCCTGAAACTAAGTAGTATCTGAAAGATCTACTAAGGATTTTCCTCACTAAAGCTATATTTATACTCTGTATCAGAGATCATTCACTTATCTCACCTGAAAGAGATGATACTTTCCGTATCAAAATATTCCGTTTGCGAGTCAGAAGATTTTTCTGTCCTATCAACTTGTCTGCCTGATCTGTTAGTCCTTGAATTTCGCTGAATGCCTACGACAAGAAATAGTAATATCACGTCCATCAGTTTGCTTTTTCCGAAAAACAGGTGGGGGCTACACAATTTCTTAAATAAAAAAATTTTTATCTAATATTTTAGAGAACTTTATAATGCCATTTAAAACAATTGTTAATGTTTTACAAACTTATGATTACCGGGGAGAAACAGAAGGAGGGATAAACTGCGAGACTGGGATTGACATAAACATACTACTATATATAAAATAGATAACTAATAAGGACATACTATATATAGCACAGGGAACTCTACTCAATACTCTGTAATGGCCTCTATGGGAAAAGAATCTAAAAAAGAGTGGATATATGTATCTGTGTAACAGATCCACTTTGCTGTACACCTGAAACTAACACAACATTGTAAATCAACTAAACTCCAATAAAAATTTTAAAAATAATAAAGTATAGAAGTAAATTAAAAAAAACCCAAAAAACAATTTTTAATGTTTCAGAATTTATTTTTTGTCAAACTTTAGGCGATTTTTCTGTCTTATACTTCTAGGGAAAGTGATTATTTACAAAGAGCACCACTGAGTGGTTAACAGGTATTTCTACTACTGCAAGGAGAAACAAAACATTTTACTCTGCTTAGATCTTAATAATCAACTTTAAAATCAACTCCTAGGGGCTTCCCTGGTGGCGCAGTGGTTGACAGTCTGCCTGCCGATGCAGGGGACACGGGTTTGTGCCCAGTCCAGGAAGATCCCACATGCCACAGAGCGGCTGGGCCTGTGAGCCATGGCCGCTGAGCCTGCACGTCCGGAGCCTTTGCTCCACAACGGGAGAGGCCATAACAGTGAGAGGTCCGCGCGTACGGCAAAAAAAAAAAAAAAAAAAAATCAACTCCTAATCTAAGCAAAATCTGGTTGAAATAACCTTGTTCTAGAGGGATATGACTGCTTGCCTTTTATTCTTCCAACTTCTACTTATAAGCAATTTAAACAAAATTACCTCAGATATTCTACATGCAAAATTAAAACTTCTGCTAGCTTGAATACTGGAGTTTCCTTTAAAGTGACTATCAACTGTTAAGAAGTATGTCAAAATAGCAGTCGTGTTGTGCCTTTCACCGTGATAAACTTTTCTAAGTACTACGGAAAACACCAGTGTAAAGAAGTCATAGTAAACAGAGTTTACCAGAGTTTCTAACTTTTTTTGAAGGAAGGATAATGACTCTGCTGGTTAAGAATCTGACTTTCAATGAAAAGCTACTCTGACTCAACATAAGGACTTTTCTTCCTAAGGGATTTATTGGGCATTCATTAGTCCACCTTCAAATGTTAAACACAAGCTCTATTTCAATCTTCTTCATTCTCTTTCTCATAAATATCTCTAGAAGATTCTTTCAGTCAAGCTCTTACTTGTCTTGTCATTTACACATAACACTTACCCTAGTAAGAATGAGACTTTTGGAAACCTTGGAAGAATGAAGTAACCCCAACGTGATCTTCAATTTCTCAAAGAGATCCCTCATTTCACCACGGCGGCGCCGCTCATTGGCAGTGTGTGTCCGGCGATAATAAGCAAAAGCCTCTGCTTCTTTCTGTAGTTTTTCACTCCAGTAATCAGGTTTTAGTTTTAGAGGAACTGGTGTAGCCTGTCCAAACAAAAGATCGCCACCTAAGTATCTTTCACATGTACCTGCCCTCTTCCTGCACCCCAAATGGCACTGCTCTATATCAGACACCCACCATCTTCTGCCTGGAGTATCATAACAGCCTCTCAATTGGTCAACTTACTACCAGTCTATCCTTACTCCAAATCAACAGTGTAAATTCTAATACATGCGAATGTGATATCACTTCTCAGCTCAAATTACAGTAGTTCTCAAATGAGGGAGAATTTGAGAGAGGGGATCTATAAAAAAGCTCATCTGTATAATTTATTATTAAAACTTGTTTTCATGACACAAATTATATGGAAAACTTTAACAAAATCTCGATTAGTGAAAAACAAGTTGAAAATTTTTTTTCGTAAATACTGTAAGACCCTTTAAAATTTATGGGAAAGGGTCAACTGCCTCTCTTCCTAAATCACTGTTCTCTCCAACCATTCCAAAGTGCTAGAAGTTTCCTAAACACACTACAATCCCACATCTCCATGCCATTACACAGGCTGTTGCCTGCACCTAACCCCTCCCACCCCCCCTTCATAACTTAACATTTAAAACTCAGACTTTGCATTTTTTAGGAATGTCTTTCTTGACCTCAGGATGCCTTAGGATTCCTTTCTCTCTTATTTATTCTACTTCCATTTTTAAAGTTATTTACTATAAAGAAGTAAAAGATGCATACAGGATTTAAAATATAAATATGTAAAGATCTTATAATGAAAAGCAACTGTATCTTGCACCTACAACTGGATCCTCAGAAACAACCACTTTTTGATTATTTTAGTGGCCTTTTCTGGTTCTTAAGTCTATATATATCCTAAGTTAAAAATAGTAACATACGCTTATTCTTTTCATTTTTCAATACAACCTATTTACTTCCTGCTATGCAGAAAAGGATTTAGCTCACCACTCTCTTGCATCTCACCATCCATCTTCCTAATACAGATATATCATTAATTTTAGTTCTCTATTGATCCCTTTGCAACTTGAAGATAATTCTATCTCCGTTTCTCATTTCATCAATAGTGTCTCTTTGTAAAATGAGGATATCAGTACTCATATCCTTCCCTTCATTTCTTCTTCCCTCTTTTACCTCCCAACTTGTCATTTGTACTTACTCATTTTTCAAGACTGAAAATTAAGTCTTACATACTTTATTCATGGATTATAAAAGTTTTAAAAAATCATCAACAGTGACCAACCTATTATGACAATATGAATATTAATCATACCAAGTGAGTAATAATTACATTTCCTGTCTTTTACAGTTTCTTGGTTTTGTGTATGTGTGTCCCCCCAACCTTGATGTTTCTAACTGCCTTTATTTTCTTGACACTGTTTACCTTTATCATAGTAACAGTGGTACCATATCATGGGGTATGAAAGTACCCCCAAACTCTTCTACAAAATCAGTGTCTTTCTAAAGTTAAAAACATGTACATTAGTACAGTGTGGGAAAATCAAAGATACAACCAGATAGAAATAAAATTAATACTAAGTTTAAATACACCAATACACTAAAAATAATTTGCATGTAACAATAATGGTACAAAACAATGGACTGTGTAAATAGCTATTGTGAAAATTCTTACATCTCAAAAATGTTTTAGGATGTCCAATGAAAAAATAAAAATTGTGATATATTCAAAATAATTATGGCCCTGCAAACATGTATCATATGCTCCCCCAAATCAAACCAAACTCAAACTAATCACCCAGTAGTTTTTCAAAGGACCTGAATACCACCCTCCATCTCAACCCAATCTCATCATTTTTATCTCTTAAATTAAGAAGACAGAATAACAAGTGGAAAATGGTTAAACAATTGCACTCTCTTCCATTCTTAGTGTTAGTTAGGATAAAGAGAAAACCTTCCTTAATTATGGTACTATGATATCCTACACTGAGTACATTAAGAAAATCAAATAAGGTTTATAATTTCATGGCTCCCTGAACTGCTAGCCATTACTTCAGATAATAACTAATTTTTTAGATCACCAGAAAAATCAGGAGCCTAAATAAGAAAGAATGCTAGCCTGTTTCACATCATATCATTACATTATAGGATTAGTTTTCAAATAAGCACATCAGTTTTCATAAACTCCATACCCATTTTAATTCCTCTAAATTATTCTATCAACTGGGGGTGGGGGGCAGTAGACAACTGAGAAGGGGAAAAAAAAGCATTAATAGTATAATTTCATTAAGGGGAAAAAAGCTGATTATATTAACTCACTGGTAAAAATGGCCCTGAAAAAAGTCATAGCTAATACAGCTAATGTTGTTTTAACCCTAAGGACAAATGTTATCAATTTTATTAAATGAGTAATTATCATTAAACATACTGTAAATACCTTTCGACTCTTTTCAGCAGCTTTCTCATCTGTAGTGATATGCGTACGGCACCTAGATGAAGACAATATTTTCCAATTCTTATTGAAATTCAGTAATCTAATACCTATTTCATAGCTATATTAAACCAAACCATCCCAAATTGTCTAAATTGTAAGCAGCTTCTTTTCCCCATGGTCCGATATGTGGCAATATGATTTATTCAACAATATGCTTTTTTCTCAAATAAAAGTGTCCAAATAGACCCTAAAACTGCAAATTACTTTTCTCAATTGTGAAATATTTCAAACATATAAAACTGTACAAACAAAATACATAATCAACATCCAGGTATCTGTCACTAAGCTTGAGAAATAAAACATCACCAAAATATAGGCACATTCATCACCTTCCTTCCTTCTCATAAGTAAATGCTCGCAAACTGAGTTTACCATGCACATCTTTACAGTTTCTCCTAGGAGTGTACTGATTCATCCCTAAACAGAAGATATTATGTAGCATTTTAAACTTACATGTAGTGTATCTTTCTTCAACTGATTTGTCTCATTCAGCACTGCATGTGAGATATGTTGATATATCTAGTTCAATCATTTTAACTGCTATATAGTATTCCAAACTGTTGAATTTTCCAAAATTTGTTTTAGAATGTTAGTAGTTATTTAGGTTGTATCCAAATTTCACAATGGCAAATTTTCACAATGGCTGCAATGGACAATCCCAGACATGACCCCTTGTACATGTGTGTGAGCCTTTCTAGGATGTATACCTAGGAGTGGAACTGCTGGATGGAAGAAATGCATGCACATCTTCAACTGTGGTCATGTCATACTGCTCTCCAAAGTGGTTTTAACTTACACTCCCACCTGCAGAATGTTCCCATTGCTCCACATCTAGACAACAGTACTATCAGAAATCTCGATTTATACCAATCTTATGGGTATAAATTGGTAAAGTCACTGTGGTTTAATTTGCATTTCCCACTTCGCCTTCCAATGCCAGGGGTGGAGGTTCGATCCCTGGTCGGGGAGATAAGATCCCACATGCCTCGGGGCCAAAAAATCAAAACATAAAACAGAAGCAATGTTGTAACAAACTCAATGAAGACTTTAAAAATGGTCCACATCAAAAAAAAAAAAAATCTTAAAACTTTTTTTTGCATTTCTCTAATTACTTGTGAGGTAGAACAAATTTGCATGTTTACTGGCAGTCTTTTGTGAATTGCCCATGATATCCATTACTTACTTTTCTACTGGATCTTTTTCTTAATGACTTGTAAGAATTATTTTATATGCTTGATACTAATCTTCTGTCAAACACATATTGCAAATATTTTCCTTACAGTGTGAAACTGCCTTTTCACTGACAGAAATTTTTTAAATTTTAACAATCTGCTCCTTTACAGTTATGTGTTGGTTATTCTTGGCCCTTTATTATTCCAGTCCATTAAGATGGTATCTCTCTGTTTACTTAATTCTTCTTTTTAAAAATAAATTTTATTTCTTTATTGGTTGATTGATTGATTGATTGACTGCTGTGTTGGGTCCCCGTTGCTGTGCGCAGGCTTTCTCTAGTTGCGGTGAGTAGGGGCTACTCTTCGTTGCGGTGGCTTCTTATTGTGGAGCACGGGCTCTAGGTGCACGGGCTTCAGTAGTTGCGGCGCAGGGGCTTAGCTGCCCCGCAGCATGTGGGATCTTCCCGGAAGAGGGACTGAACCTGTGTCCCCTGCATTGGCAGGTGGATTCTTAACCACTGTGCCACCAGGGAAGTCCCTACTGAATTCTTCTTCAATGTCTTTCAATAACATTTTATAAAAGTCTTGCACAACTTGTGTTAATAATCCCAAACAGATTTTTCATATTTTTAATTACCTTTTTTTGCTTGTTGCTATTGTTTAGGAACTCGATTTTAGTATACTGAACTTACATCCTGCAATACTGCTGAACTTAAGTCTAATTAAGTTTTTAAGAGATTTAAATTCTTTCAGTCTTAACCAGTAGGCAACTGAAGTACCTTCCAAATAGCCCGGAGTGAAGAAAAATACTACCTACAGCCCTCCCTAGACTTTCTCACTAGGAATGAAGAATTACTCTTTCTTAACTCATTGCTGCTTCAGGTAGCTGATGACATAACAGGTTGAAAAGCTCAATGTCTGGCACAAAATAACAACTCTTACCTTCTTTCCCTTCTTTCTCTCACACCCCAGTTCCTAATCAATACAAGGCTTACTCAGAACATTTTTTTCTAAGGCATCATGCTCTCTGTATTTTCATCTCATCAGCTGAACAGCTATGAAAATTTTTCTAACTGTAATGACCTATTCAACTAGCAAAGTAACCAAATTTAGAATTTAATGCCATATTCTTAAAAGAACTAACCTTTGTTGAATAGTCCACTTGCATCAGTTATGTTAGTTATCTCATACATTATCTCATTTAATACTTGAAATGGGGGCATTTTCTTCCTTTCATAGGTAAAGAATCTAAGATTCAGAGAGATTACAGACTTGCCCAAGATTAAACAGCCACAAACTAGCAAAAGCAGTATTTTAATACCAATGTATCAGGCTCCAAAAGCATATGTTATTCACACTTATATACTGCCTCCTAGCAATAAGGCAAGTTAATTACCTCTGGATTACAGCTCCTCTCCTCATCTACTACTAAGAAAAAAGCTAGAGAAATAAAGGAACCATGTCAGTTACCCAGAACTCCTGAATAGAACATTTAGTTTTGCTTATGGTCATAAAATTACAACAACAAAAAACAACAATCCAAAGAGAAGTAAGACTTACAGCTGTTTGAAAGTCTGTGTATGGGCAGCTGCGGTCTTCAAGTGGACAACATTAACTTCCTCCGGGAGCTCTTCTACAGTCTCAATGTCCACCTGCTCTTCATCATCCTCAATGTATTCTACACAGTTATTCTGAAATACAGCATTTCAACAGTAAATAAAGTATTGGGAAGCAAGCACACCTAAACTTTTCAACTGAATGCTCCCCTTATAAAGCCAACCAGTGCCAAACACTGATCTTAAACCATGAGTACTGATAATCCTAAACTTGTTAATCATAAAATGGAATTAAGTCATAAAGACAACATATGGTTAGAGCTAACTACCAAGAACTACATTATAAATCACAGATATATATTAAAAAGACATCATTAGACTGAAGAGACAGAGTCCCCAAAGGGCTGTATGGATGCTTCAGTGTTATTTCTAGTGGACAAAATTCAGGTACAGATATATTAAAGCTGCATAAATCTTAATATTAAATAGCAGTAAAATAGAATTTGGTGAGGAAGAAGGTAGAAAGAAGAAAAATTCAGATTCTAGTTTGAGTGCTTCATGGTTAATCCCATATTAAACACCCACAGAAACATATTCAAGGCAGATATGGAAACAGATTATAGCCCAGACAGTCTTCTAAGTCTCTCAACCCTACAGAATGAGAGCTTTTGAAGAATTTCAGATACCAAAGAAGCCCAGGCTTGCTGTACTTATTATACCAAAATATGAGTCAATCAGTAAGCATTTATTGAGCACCCACCACAGAAACTCACTGTATATTTATAACAGTAGACTATATGGATTATGGGATATGCAGATACTTTTAAGTCCACCTTTAAAAGTAGTGTTTTACTATGCCAGAAACCAAACAGAGAATACATTATCTGTAATTGTACTGTACCAGAGAGGCACAACTCAAAATGAAGCATCCCCATCACCTTATTAATTCTATGTTTAAACTTGCTGGAAAAACTACTTACCCCCAAATTACAGGCTCCCTAAGGCTAAAGGACATAAATGATGCAAGTCATCGTTCATGATCCCCAATTTAAGCATCATCTAAATAATGTGTATTAAATATAAACAATGGATATTAAAATTAACGTTAGGAAGCTAAATCAACAGAACCCCAAGGGTTTGAATAGTAATGTAGGTAGATGCTTTACCATATTTAAACTGAAGAATGTGTACTGCGTGGCTTTAATTGCAGGCTTTATAAATAATATCCAATAAACTTCATCAGAGAAGACTTAAAAAGGCTACTCACAACTTTCCTTACACTATTCCAATATAATGCTAATCACAGGTATAAAGTTATCATAGGTGTCACACATAAACATAAATACAATGTAGAATTTAGATGTGACTGTCCTTAGTTTTAAAAGGCCAGTGTACCTGTCAGATTCCCTATTAGGAAATTCAAGCAATGCCACGCTGTATGACTAAGAAACACTAAAGGTTCCATTAAGTCAGTTCTACTGATAGCAATAGTTTTCACTGATTTTAAAGCTGGACTGTTTTTGACCTGTGGTTGCCAAGGGGAAGGAGGTGTGGGGAAAGGGATGGATTGGGAGTTTGGGATTAGCAGATGCAAACTATATACAGAATGGATAAACAACAAGGTCCTACTGTATAGCACAGGGAACTATATTCAATACCCTGTAATAAACCATAATGGAAAAATTTTTTTAATTAAAATTAAAATAAAGTTGGACTGTTTTTGGTCTGATGCTTACCTAGGCTGACTTACAACGAAAGACCCTGCAAAAAGTGCAAGAAGATCTGCAATCTAACTCCTAAACTACCTATAGACATAAGTCCTCAAAAAAGATTAGGTTATAGACAGAATATGAGGCAAATGCGTGTAGAATCATCCAACTGTAGAGCTAGAGCCTCATTTTATAAATGAGACAGGTGAGGTACAGAGATAACCAACATAGGAACGTTAGAATATTTAAACATTTTAGAGGTTTAAAATATGAATCTTTTTGCTATATTTTATCTCCGTAAGGCAGTTAGTTAGGCATTAACAGAGAAGGACCAGGTAACACAGGGAATGAATGAATCTCAAGGAAGTGAGATTCTAAAACTGCCAGGCATGACAATCATTGTATTATCTGCTCCTGAAGAGAGGGACACAATTTAGATTTCAAGGCACCCCACAGGCAGCTGGCTATCACCTCCTTATGTTTTACATCAGACCCCACGTCAGGGGTCAGCAAACCACAGCCTGCCATCTGTTTTTGTAAATAAAGTTTTATTGGAACACAGCCACACTCATTCAGTTACTATTGCTTATGGCTGCTTTCACTCTACAACAGCAGTTGAGTAGTTGCAAGAGCAAGTCATCTAGCCTGCAAAGTCTAAAATATTTACAATCTGGCCCTTTACAAAAAAAGTTTGCCCAACTCCTGCCCTATATCATATCTGACTCTCAAGTTACTTAGTTCAGCAAATACAACCCTAAATAAAAGTCTAAAAAATGGCTTCAGAAAAATATAAATTAGAAAGGTCAAATTACAAAGGAAGATGACCAAAGTTCAGAATACAAATTCTAGACACTAATTTTAGGAGATGATTAAAAACAACTTTAGGCAGGGTTGTATTAAAATATTAAATAGTATTTTTCGTTTCTCTCCAAAAAGAAAAACATCTCTATAAATGCAGGTAGATAAATTATCTTCCAGTTCTAAGGCTGCCTATTCCCTGTTTCTTATATATATCTACCAGATAAGCTACAATCACTTCACATACAAAATGTCAAAGAAACTGAGACTGAATGGGAGTAGTGGTTTCAGACTTTTTCTTAAAAACCTAATTTGATAGGGACTCTCAAGCATCTATCCCCCTAAGGCTTAAGTCAGCCTTCCTATAATATCAGACAAGTCTCAAAGCTCAATATAAGCTCAATAAATGTTACCTGACTGACACAGCCCAAAAACTACAAAGTCATTTAATCATGATCTAAACCTAGGCATCCAAATCAATGTATCACGTCTTAGTGATCTTCTGGAAAAACTACTGTCTCTAATGAATCATTTAAATTCTTGAGGTTTCAGTCACAACAAAAATGGGCTCACCACCTTTTCTACATCATCAACCTCCTCACTCTGGTAGTCAGAAACAACATCCACAATCTCATCAATAGAATCATCGGTTTTCTCATTCTCATCTTCCTCATCATCCTCTTCCAAATCCAAAACAGTGAAGTCAGCACTGCTTCTCCCACCCTTCTTCTCTTGCTTTGGTTTTATCTGTTCTCCTGATAGCAGTAAGTGACCTTGAAAATGTCCTTCCCCTCTGCTCCCTTTGGTAGCTCTCCTAGGAAATATGGAGAAGGCTGCAGGACTAGAAATCCTACTCCAAGAATCACATTCAGTTTTTAAAATTCTGGCATTCTCAGTAGTTCCACTTTTTCCAAGTAAATCAGAGATGCCGTGTTCTTGTTGAAACACATCTGAATTTTCCTGACAAGTTTCTGTTTCTTTAATTAACTGCTCATCTGTCTCTTTCTTGCATTCTTGTGAAGTTCTAACACATTTCTGGGTCAAAGGGCCCTTTAGGTGTTTTCTCCACCTCTCCCTAATGCTGTCCTTCTCCAGAGAATCTCCACATCCCTTCTCCTTGGCCTCTGGCTTTGGATTAGATTGCTGCTCCACAACTCTGCTCCCTGAAAATTCAAGTTTACTTTCTTCTTTAGAGATAATTAGAAATTCATTTGATTTTTCCCCTGGATTGTCTAAGCCTTTCTGCTGTTCCACTTTCACATCAAGTTTTTTAAGCTGCACATTACTCACACTTTGGACTGTCATATTACTGGCTCTTCCAGAAATGGTCTTAACTTCCAGAACAGTCAGTTTTTCTTTGGAACTGTTATGATTCCTAATCCCATACTCTTCATCAACATTTTTATAGTCTTCACCTGTGTGTGAGCCAGTGCTATAGGCATGCTGAGAAGGTTTAACAGTTGCAGGACCTTCTTCTGTAAGGGATTCTTCATCTAAACGATCACCCCCATCTTCCAAGGAATCATTCAGAGTTTCTTCTGAGACAGTAGCTCCTGAGTTTTGCTTTATTATATTAGCCTCAGGGTCTATAGCTTCTCCTCCTGACTGCAGGGCCTTCTTAGTTTCCTGTTCTCTTTTTAAAAAGCTTGTTTCATCTTTTTGGTCTGCATTCTGAGATTCTCTTTTCATCTGAAGTGAAGCAACATGCTGAAGAATGGAGCTGGGAACAGGCTTTTGTCCTGGGAGCTGCAACAAGGCAAAACTACCAGACTGGAGAGGAATAAGACTGGCTGTACCAACAGGCTGCCCTCCTGAACTATAGGTTATTTTGGTTTCAGAGCCTGTTTTGCTTGCAAAGCTTTGTGGTTCAGGAGGGGAAATCCTCAGAGTCAATGTACCAGACTGAGACACAAAACTAGGTCCAGAAGAAAGCAATGATGGTGCCTGAGTGATAACATTCATTGCTGGAGAAGACCCAACAGTCTGAATTACAGGATTCATAACAGAGAAAGAGGAGGATGAAGCAGAAGATGGTGGAGTCTCTGAAGGTTTGGAAGGAGTGGGTAACCGGATTCCCATCACAGACCCTGGTAAGAAAAAGAACATTTTAAATCACCACTGCCCAAATCAAGACTTCCAAAGTATGCATTTCTTTTCTAACAGGTGATTCCAAGACACTAAGAAGACCAATCCTGGTGTATTAACATACCATATGACCAAATGATTCAAGAAAAGAGAAACTTATCAGAAATATCTCTAATTTTATACCTGGGTTCCGAAACATGACAGGCTGTAAGTTGGGCTGGGTATTAGAGCCTCGAAGCTGATGCAAAGGGAGGAGCTGGACAATCTGCCCATTAGGGTGCCTGAACAGGTTCATTCCACTTGGGCTCCTAACAGGCTGCAAGACCATCCGATGTCCCTGAAGTTGTGTGTTTGGGACAGGTCTAAGAGTAGGAGAACCCTGCTGCACTGGAATCAACAACAATCGAGGTCCAGCACGTTTCACTGTGTTAGGAGAGACCTGTGGAGTAGCCACTGGAATCTGAGGAGCATTTTCTGAAAAACAGGAAATGGGAAACATAGTATCAGAATTTCCCTTTAATACTTGGGAAAAAATAATTATGACATAGGATCTAACCATGCTACATATAACTTCTACTTTAAACTACAGAGTTGCTAAAATCCTGTCCGTCCATGATACACTACTTACTAGTCTTATGGCTGAGACAATTTACTTTAAACCTAAGTATTAGCCAGACATTGCAGGGCCTTACATTTAGATTGGTAAAAAAGAAAGTATCAATTGTCAAGAGGTGCATTTAAAGAGATAACACTTCTGCCTAATGAAAAACATGGCCTCTTAACCTGGTTCTCATTAAAGTTCAAGATAAAATTCTCTTGTTCAACTTAAAAATTCAGGCTGTTAACACTTAATAGACTTATGACTTAGTTTCACAGGTCTTACTCAAGTAAGAAAAAGTCAAGGACTAAAAATCACAAAGTACTAAAAACTTCTTGGCTTGTAAAATTCACTGATAAATAAGCAAAGCATAAAGATTTGTGGAAATTATTTTTCAGAAGGAAAAAAATACATACCCCCCAAAAATGGAATGAAATTAAGAGACATCAAAGAAGCAGGGAAATAAAGCCTGGTTAGGAAGAGGCAAAAGATAGTTTTAAAACAAACAGAAAAAGCAGAAATTTAATGCAGAAGATGTGAATTAAAAGAGATTTCAAAATATTAATAGTACCTAAAGATTCACTTTAATGTCTGGAAGAAAATACTAAGGACATGAAAAAAAATAATATGCGTAATCTACAGCTAGGTTTTGGGTCACAGGAATAAAGAGGAAGGAATAACGTAATAGTAAGCATAAATGAAAGTGGTCTAACATTACCATTCAAATTACTGAACTTCTTTAACATTATTATTTCCAATTACCCCTTTTTTTTAAACATTATTAAATAAAATTTTTCATCAGTTTGTCACTAAATATAAAAATCAACAAGCCAAACAAAACAAAGATTTTAATATGTGATATTCTATCAGATAGGTACTCTGCCCAAAAAACATATCAAATTTCTAAAACAAAGTGAAGCTCCTAAGATTTACATGACAAATTATATATAGAAGATCCATGACTACTTTTGAAAATGAAATAAAACACAAAGACCAAACTGTTTATGAAAAATAGTGTGCAACTTAAAACAAATTCATCTATCTTATGTGAATTAAGAAACATGTTAAAGCATTCTTAATTTCCTGAACATTTCTATTCACATTAAATTTTAGAGAGTGATTCAAAACCAAATAACTCCAAAAGCAGCCTTTAATACACACACTAAATATGTGATTACTTATTAATATGCATGAGAGGGGAAGAAGGGAAAGACAAAAAGAAGGAAAGTCAAATGAAAAAGTCAGAGTTGTCTAAATCCCAAAGTTGAGATCTACTTTATGAACCTATAACAAAATTATACACTTCCTTAGAAGTTGGCAGTGATTTGAGTCAGCTCCATTTATAAAAGAGCAGGTAAGAAAATCTGTTAACATTAGTATTTCCTCAAGTAGTATTACAGAAGACACTTTTAGGTGGTAGGTGGATATAGAATAACACCATATCACATTGTCAGCATTTTAATCTTTTGATTAAAATACAGAAGAAATTACCAGTCTTTGATATTATGTCTTTAATATTATGCCAACGTTTTCTAACTTTCTTCATTAACAGAAATAGCAAGCCACATGTTAAGAACTTACAGTAGCTGGCTAGTATTTGATACTTTTTATTATTGTTTCAGTGTATTTATTTATGAGGCTACCCTCTATTTTGGCAAGTAATGTTGGTTTCCAATAACAGTAATACTGCTCCTTTTAAAAGTACATTTAAGTGAACAAATGACTGGATTTAAATAAAAATATTATGTCAATTGTATGATAGTACAAATGGGAATCAGAGCAAAATACCTGAATGTATGTTCCAAGTGACTGAAATCTGAGAGACAATGAACTACAAAAGGTAAACTGTTTTACAGTTTCATGACAATTAAAAATATAAAGAAAGGTTAGAATCCATGATTTAGAAGACATGACCAGTTAAAATATGACAAGATATGAACCTTGAGATACACAGGAAATCAAAACAGCTTCATCAACAACTATCTTACTTTTGAAATTATATATTAGCCATTTTTGGTATGTTTATTTACAGGAAGTAGCAAAAGACAACAAATTTGATACTGTCATCCATTTTTCCTTTCAACAGCACTTCAATTTATAAATCACTTCTTTCCTAAAATATCAAGAGGGATTTGGACCATGCCCCTAAAGACAAAAATATTTAGTAGGAAAACTATCAGTTACCAAGACAGAACTGCTGTTGGCTATTTTATTCCCCCTTAAATCCTGCAAAGTCTTTCATACTCTTTTCCACAGTAATTCCTCTTAGAGTCTACTAAGAGAACAACTTGCTTTAGCTGGTTGAATTAAGATAGAAAAATTACCAAAGTGTTGAACTATTCCTATTTCAAATTCACTTAAACTAAGCCAACAAGAGAAAAAATTTCATTTTAACTATAAACTTAACATATAAAATATCAGAGTCCAGAACAAAGAAATATGCCTCCTTACTTCTATTTCAATCAGTTTACATATAGTAATTAAGCAGGAGAATAATGTCAGTAGTATATAGGAGTTGGGCTGATTCATAAATGATTTTTACCAAGAAAGAGGACCTAGAATTTTAATCTTAAGCAAGGAGGAGAGAAAGGGCCCTCAGCTTGGCTGCAGCAGAAGCAGAAGCCCTCCAATCTTTTTTAAATATAAAGCAGCAGCCCTCCCACCCCCAAAACAGGGAACAACTACATATGGTTCCCTCCTCAGAGATATGCGCCACCAGCTCTCAGCACACAACAGGCTGCACTTCCTCCTGTGCCCACCTTAACGCTGCTCTACTGGCTCAGAGTTCCACTCCCATATGCAGTATTCTTCAGCCAGCATTTCCATTCTAATGTTTTTGAATATCGTTAATCTCCTGAAGAAATCTCTAGCCCCATTAAACCATCTGTCAACGCTGTTTATCTCTAAAGTACCAGTTACAGGTTTTATTAGCGCTCTGGTTACAAAATTGCATGAATTTTCAGTGATTGTCCTAACCCTATCTTTACCACAAGCTCTATTATTTTCAGTGTTCAGTTTTGCAGAATGTAATGATTTTTAGGAATATATGTATCATGTTATAGCAGAAACACCTGATATATCTATAATCCTATCAAAACCACAAAGTTATATAAACAGCTGAGTAAACCAGCTTGTAACATCTAGGCCTTACCTGGTCTCTGGCTCACTGGTGGACTCCCATCAATTCCCGAGAGTATAATGGGAACAGAGCTCAGAGATGAAGTTGGTGTGGTCACCATGGAGGAAGATGCAGCTGTGGTCACCACGACTATGGAGGTGGAGGCAGTGGAAGCAACAGGAAGAGTTATGGTTGGAGGAGATGCTACCAAAGACTTAGGAAAAGCAACTGAAGCCACAGGGGTAGTTATCCCAGTCGTTTTGATAAGGTTCACAGTGGCTGTAGACTGGGTAGGTGTTACAAGGGTGCTGGTATTAGTTTCAGAGACCTCAACAACCCCTGCAGTGGGGGCACCAGAAGAATAAGTAGTTTCCTTAGTTCCCACGTCAGAAATAGCAGTCACAGGTGTCACAGCAGTAACATTCTCTAAAAACACTTGAGGGGTGGTAGTAGTGACAGCAGCAGTCACAGGACTGCACACCTGAACTGGCTCAGAAGAAACCACAGGTGTGACGACCATTACTGGAGAAGGTCTGATACTGAACTTCTGTGGCCCTGTTAGGGGTTGGGGTGTGCTAACTCCAGGTATCTTCTGTTGCAGGGCTCCAACTTTACTCATCACAAACTGTGTGAACACACCACCAGGAGAGGGTCGAGCCGCTGCAAATAAAAATTTGCTGGTCAAAAATCTTCAGTTCTCATATTTTATCCTTGTAGTGATTGTGTTTATCAACATATTGTGCACCACTGGGTCAATTTCTTACAGGTATTAAGAAATTTCTTACCTGCATTACACATGCCAATTTCCACCCACAGAAATCAAACACACCTCTCCACCCAAACCAAACCTTTAAAATTCTAACTTTAACAAAGGGATTGAAATTGGGTGTTCCTTCTGAAATTCTTTTGGTTATGCAATATAATCAAATTGCCAGGACACTAAAAAGACAGTACAGCAGCACACAACTTCATCATCTAAAACAGATGAAGAGACTGCACTCCTCCTCATTAGAAAGGACGCCCATACCCTTTCTCTCTGGGTGTGGATTTCTGCCTAGCTTCCAACTTAATACAACTGTTTCTCTGTGTGCTCTCTGAATGAATGAATAAAAACAGATGAAGAAAATAAGAAGTTGAAACTGTATTCCTAATTCTAATTTTAAAACTTTTTTCCATCACTTCCTCCTGTCCCAGCACCTCCACCTCTTTATTGCTGTCCTTTTACAAGACAGTAAAGTTTTGCATTTTTCTAAAATGTATAAAGACATTTTTTAAAAGAGGGCAGGGGGCTTCCCTGGTGGCGCAATGGTTGAGAGTCCGCCTGCCGATGCAGGGGACGCGGGTTCATGCCCCGGTCCGGGAAGATCCCACATGCCGCGGAGTGGCTGGGCCCGTGAGCCATGGCCGCTGAGCCTGTGAGCCATGGCCGCTGAGCCTGCGCGTCCGGAGCATGTACTCCGCAACGGGAGAGGCCACAAGAGTGAGAGGCCCACGTACCACCAAAAAAAAAAAAAAAGAGGGCAGGATAAGACTATCTTTTTTAAAAATCACCAACTGAAGCTACTTTTTAAGAAAGAGGTAAAATGGGTTCTTTTTAAGGCAAGGCCTATCCTCCATCTTCACACAAGTCCAGCATTTAGCCAGAGATTTCAATTTCCTATTAGAGGAATAAAAATAGAGCAAATGACATTTTTACTTAACATTCCTAAATAGATCTGAAACAACAAAAAGAGGAATCCAGTAAACCAACTGTATATACTCTCAATGCTAAAACACAAATGATTTCAAGAAGGTAATTTTTTACAGACTCTAGCACTGCAATGTTAAACAAATGAGGTTTTTACTCACAGAACAGGGATGAATATAATAAAGCACTGTTTCCAAAATTCTATTTTACAAGAGCCTTCTACTCTAAGACTAATACTAACTCAACCCACTTTGATTTTGCTAGCTCCTTGGTTTCATTAGGTTCAAGAAACATACATATGACTGGTACCAAAAACACCAGTCCTCATAGGAAAAATAGTAAATTAGGGAAAGTATTTAAGAATACATCTTCCCTTTTGAAAAACAAAATTAAAAACCTAAGTCTTTTTCTACATTAATAAAACCAGTCTAAAAGTCTGGAAATAACTGTAAAACTAACTCAAATTCAGTTCATCTAGTATTGTAGGTCATCAGAAGAGTTACTAAAAAATTAAAAAATTCAGGCAAGATAGACATCAAGAAAAAAAATAATGCCAACTTCTATATTTCTCTAAGTTTTACAACCCCCGTATCTGTATCCACTGGCCCAGCACCAGGTTACAACCCTTTGGAAAACGTATATACAGTCCAACTTACCAATTGGTCTTTTCGCCGGGACAAATGCCTTCAGATTCTTCCCAGGGCGATTTGTTGTAGCGCTGGAGGAGGATGCCGTTTTGGAATTGGATGTTGAAGGCAACAGGGTACGTGGTTTCCTGGATGCAGCCACCTTGGCATTGGATGCTACCTTGGAGATGACAGTACTGAGGGTTGAGAGGTCCAGGACTGAGGGTCGCAACCTGCCTGTGATATAAGCAGCTAGCCTATTGGCTGGATGCAATGCCCCCATCTGTCCCAATAGCAACTTAGCCTGCGGGTAACTCTTACCATTAACCTGAAACAAGTGGCAAAGAGAAATTCTGTAAAGATAAAATTCTCTTGCTAACTCATCTCCCTTGACAAGGGTTTCATTTTTACCAGGTTTTAAAAGTCTGTTTTTCAGATTTAAAGGGAAAAAGAAATGGACTTTTTCCATTTGGTATAATCTGAGTATTTAGGAGATGGAAAAAAATGTTGTCATCTGATACTCTAAACTAATCTCATCTCCTTCATTTTGGTAGTTTGGAAACAGAGAATCTTAGAAACTCATCATACCTGCATCCTAGATATGTGTAAGATACAGTCAAATCTAAGGAAAACCATCCAATTGTTTTACTTGTCAACATGCAACTCTGGTTAAGCTATTAACAATCATCAGCAAAAAATATGAGTAACTGTGTTCCATGAAATCTGACAAGACCAGTGGCATGATGAACCCTTCTCATAAGCATCCTTCATACTTGAAAAATATATGGTGAGTCTACTTTAACTTATGAGAAAGCCACTGTTACAAATACCTAAGCCACAAAGTCACCTTAGTTTTCAATTTTCAAAAAACTCAACTTTGAAGATAATTGTCTTCATCTTTTGGACAAAACTTGGACTCAAGATAAATGCTAGTTGAAACTCATAGTAATTTTTTAAATTGTCAGAAGAAAATGAATCAATGAATGAGGTAAAGATTTTTCTCTACTGCCTGAGTTGACAGACCACCCCATCTTAGGCATGAGAATCATTTTTAAAAAAAGAAAACAAAAACCTCCCAAGTTTCTTACCCAAGTTCTCTATGTCATATTGCTAAGTGACTAGAGGAGATACCCTTTCCTGTCTCTCTTTTCCATCATTTAAAGGGGTGAGGAAGTGGAGTGAGGTGGGGAAAATCCTACTCTCTAAATTAATAGGGAACTGGTGAGGAGAATAGCTACACCAAGCTCCTCTCTCTTCTAAGACACAAAATTACTCTTTGCTACTTAAGTAAAATTGTTATTATTTCCAGAAAGATCAGGAATATCTTTGCCCCATGTTTGATACAAAGAATACGATCTTTCCATCCTAAAGTAAACTTTACTATATAGTCTTCCAGGTTCTGTGGAGTCTGGATCAGATACCCCTATCTGCTCCTTTGGGACTTGCTCTGAACACTACTCAGTAGCTCCCCCAAAGCATACCTTATAACAGTGGCCTGACTGCTTATGCAGGTTCATATTTTACAGTGGCTTTCTGAGTCCTACAGAGGAGAACACAAAATTTCTATGACTGTATCTGAGGGGTGTTTAATCTCACTAGAAATGATCTCAGGTAAGTCTCTGTTCTCAAAGTATCAATCAATAAATGAAACAAGGAGAAAACACTCTTCTCATCATTAAGAGTTTAAGAAATATCAACAGAAGCAGTTACATAGCAACTGCAACAGAAAGTTTTTAATTAAGTAGATCAGTCATAACAATGGAACAGACCTTAGCCCAGAGAAGCAGTTGAGCTAGTGAAGTCAAGTAACCTTAGCAATAAAGTCAGACACTAACCCACATTTGGTACTATGATATAAAAGTGCATTTGATATGTCACTGAACAAAAAGAGAAAAGCTTTTTGACTGTGACATTTTACCTCAGAACTTTTCTTTCCAAAGGATTTTCTAATGCCAGTATAATTTTACTAATATACCTGCCTGAATTACTTAACAGCAAGGATATAGATATTTGCCCTACAACAATGATTAGACTGCAAAAACTCTATGAATCAAATAAAGAAAAAATAAGTAAATTGTGGCTCATTTTTACATTTATGTATTTGAATTAACACCATTTTAAATTTAAATTTTCTCCCAAGTTTCCAAACATACTGCCTATCTTAAAAGTCAGTTTCACCTTGTTTATTTTAAAAGCTGTCTGCTAATAATAATCCCAAGAACTAGACTGAATCCCTTACTCTCCTTGCTTGACTGTCAAAATATCACTGCAGCCCAGGTAATACAGTTTAAGAGCAACTTTCTAGGAAGACTAGAAAGAAAACTATACGCCAATATAGTACTCTACCTTTCTGTTTGTAAATGTGCCAAAAATTCACCCTAGGTATGCATCTAACCTAGGCCTATTACAAAAAGAGGTAATGATTTTGTCACCCAGTTCCCAGGAAATGTGAAGATAAGTAATATAAGGCCCACAAAGGGTTCTGAAAAATCAAGGTGTTTCCTAAGTATAAAAAGGTGCTACATCCAGATTAAAGATAATTCTCACCTGGATAAGCCCAGATGTGCTTGAACTGGGTTTACGTTTATAGGCCACAAGCTTCCCTGCAGGAGAAAGCCCTGCATAAAAGGGCAGACCTTTGCCTCCATGTAATCTCTCCCTCACTGAATCCAGGGCATCTGTCTGCACGGGAGAGATATCATCCATTTTCCCAGGGGATAATGGACCGTCAGGAGTCTCTGATCCAGATTTCTCAGCCATATCATCTTGGTCTTGACATGATGGCATAGAGATTTTCACACGAGAAGAATAAACAGGAGGATTCTTTTCACCCCGGCTCTTTCGCTGAGAAGCCAACTCAATGATGAAGCTGCCCACCTTAAGTGACTGTGGCATGTTGCTATTGATGTGCTGCGATAAGATGCTCAAAATCTTGTTCCGATCCTCCTCCCAGTTGCAGTCTGAGATGATTTCTATCAGTTTGGTGGGACCGCCAGGTGACCTCTGATGCACATAGGAGGTAGAAGAGGATTCCCCTTCATTGCAGGAAGACTTCCAGCTCTTTTCTGATAAAGAATTGAAAGATATTTCTGTATCACAGAATTTTGTACTGAACTTTGAAAAATTTTTATTTTTCCTGAGTTCTCAGAAACTGCCAGGGGCATAGAAATTCAACAGTTGCCCAGTGTCCCATTCCCAGGTACTTTCAGTGGTAATTTGACACTCATAATTTGGGAATTTTCCATGAAAAAAAAGATTCCAGATAATCAGACTATAAAATCTTCACTATTCTGCTCACTGGGCTCTCAATAAAAGGGAGTCCCTCTTAAGACTGCCCTAAAAAGCCATTAACTATTACCTAAGAAAGTATCACCTTGCAAACAAAGTATATAACCAAGGTTAGGCTTATTTGGGATAGTGTACTTGCTATCCATATGGGCAAAGCAAAGATACTTGCAAGATGCTTTGTAATATGTGATGGGTAAAGTCAACCCTAAAGAACAGCAGCAAGAGAGATGGTGTTTGGTTTTTAAAAAAAAAAAAGTGAGCTCTATCTCTAGTTTCCACTGTAAATACTTCTGAATTACTTCTGTATCTCTAGATATGATTGCTCCACTTCTACATTTTATGCAAAACCACTCAAGTGTGCTTATATTCATGGCAACATATTAACTAAATGTATATTCACTAGCTAGATTTCTATAGCAGAATCTCCCAACCAATGTGCTATAGTTACAGATGTCAGGATACAGATCCCCTCAGCCTTCAGGGTGGTCATGTTAATAGGTAGCTTCCTCCACTTGCCCCGGTGTGCTAACAACATTACCATTTTTTGTGTTTATCATGCCATTAAAAAAAAGTTAGGAGGCACTGCTGCTTAAATGTCTGAAGTTTTAAAGAGCAAAACCAAAAACAAATAGTTAACTCCCTAGACACTACCTTTCACCATAGTAATTCTGGCAGTAGCCTTTACTAGATAAATCAGCAATACTCCCTCCTTTCTCCCTCTGTATTTCTCCAACTGTGGCAACTATTGAGAACACCAGGGAAAATTTCAGTAGCTAATGATGCCAATATTGCTGAGGTTTTTATATAAAGAAGTTTAAAAACAAAAATCACTGACTTCATCCTAAATGTTTCTTGCAACAACATACCATATCAACACCAACAAACTGTACTTCTTAGAACAGGAGTGAGAAACACAGCAAATAATTGGAAAAAAACTTATCTATCATCTCTATTTTTAGCAAAAACTAGAAACAGGGTAGGTAGACATGCTCTGGATTGGTAGCTTTGATTTCCCCCCATTATTAGTATAATCCACACCTATATAATATAAATACTATCAAATGATAAGACCTAGTTTTCATTCTGACCTTGTGATTTATCAGAATCGTCCTCCAGGTCACAGGTGATTGGTTTCAAGGGCTGCTGTTCAGAATCTGGCTCCTGACAAAGAGAGTAACACAGAAAATACTTCAATTCAACACATATTTAATATCAATAGAGACTAGGACATGAGAATTAAATTTCTCAAGGAAGCCTAAAACGGTAGAAAGATTAAAGTGCTCAAAGAACATCTTCACATCCACATGCACAGGTGCATTACTATCATATTATACAACCGTAAAAACAAGTAGTCTTGCTGTTTAATGTCCTTGACAGTGACTGAGTTACCAAGAAAGAATTAACAGTGCACTTCATAGTGTAATTCTAGTAAAGAAGGAAAAATATTTGATGTTTAATGAAACAAGTTTCAGTTATTTAGAAAATTCACCAATGTGGAAAGATGCAAATACTAATAATCACATTAATTAAAACCAAAAATGTTTAAACTTTTAAAAGTTACTCCAACATCAGAAAGAATACTTTTAATGACCTTAAGGGAATATTCTCTAGAATAGGCATGCAGAGAAACATATAAATTGATAGACACATTATGTAAACCTTCTCTGCCGTTCAGAATTATTTCAAATTATTCCAATAGTAATGCAAATTCTAATACCAGCAACAGGGAATCGGAAGTTAAAAAGAAAAATCTACGCAATAAGTAATTCACCTTTACACTACAGTTCTCAGGACTAGAATGACATGAGCCCTGCTGCTGAAACGATGGTGATGGTGATGGTGATGGTTGTCTCTGTTCCTCTTGTTTTCGTTCATACACTCGAACTCGGGCACAAGTCATCATACTTTCAAAGTACAAGTAGACTGGATCCTTGTCTTCTTCCCGAATCTGTAAGTTTCATACAACAAAACATTCCAAACACTGGGGAAAAGTCTCTGGGACTCCCAAAGGAAAAGGATGTTTAATCTTTGCTTCTATTACAACACTTAAAAAATTTAATGCAAACTTTAAAGTTAAATAGTACAATTACAGTTTGTATGTGCTGAATCTTGGGGCAGTTAGAAAGGATCTGGTTCTCTTTCAAGAAAATTCAGCACACCAGAGCAGTGCTTCTCAAATTATCTGCAGTGAAGGATAAATTTCTTAATTACCTGTCACACACAGACTGAAACTTTTGTAAAATAAATTACCAGAAAAATAAAGGCCAGGTCTTTCAGTATTAGATTTAATAGATAAAAATTTCTCTATCAACTTGTAGCAAAAGTTTCTCAACATCTACTCTCATTTTCTATACTTATTTCATCACAGACTAATAACAAACAGTTATAGATCAGCACTGTACGAGACCACACTGAATAGCACTGCACTAAAAGATCTTCTTCAATTTAATGGACTGTAAAGACTGAAATGGATTTATTAATAATCAGATATGCTTAAGCTATTAACACAAGAGAAGCATCAGCTCTTTTACCTATCATCTTCATCTGGTCATGCAAACGTTATTTTAAATCTTGAACTTTACTGTATATAAAAAAATTTGCTTTAAAAAGATCACAGTAATTTTTTAAACCTTCTCCCTAATGCTTTTCTAATAACGTGTACTACATACATCTTAATCACTCAATATTCTATACTACAGGAATAAGAGTACCTTTTGCAAGTCACGTTTAAAAAAAAAAAGGCCCATCTTTATATGATCCTTCTAAAGAGAGATTTGGCTATCTTTAAGAATTACAGTAATCCTGCACAGGTCCACTTACACACCTTTTCGTCAACAGTAAATACTACAGTACTACATGATCCTCGGCTGGCTGAATCCACACATGCAGAATTATGGACACAGAGGGTTAAATGTAACGTTATATGCAGACTTTTGACTGCACAGAGGGTCCACACTCTTAACCCCTGTATTGCTCAAGGGTCAACCATACTACTATTCACTCTACTTTTAATGACATTTTTTAAAGTGCCATCAATTAAACTGACTAAATCAGAAAGGGAAATGGCTTGCAGACATATTACCTGAAAGCACCATGATTCACAGAATACAAACCAAAAATCTGGTTGAAACCCATCAACTTTACAAATGATTTTTGTAACTTTCAATAAAAGATGTTAACACCAAGCTTACCACAGGATTGGGTTTGGGAGTATATGCCCTTGCAGGTTTAATTCCAGTGAGCAGTTTGCCCTTTACAGTAGTAGATAAAACTTCTGGCTGAGGCAACAACAATGGTTTCATAGGCTCAATGACAGAAGGCGTTGGGATATAAACTGGCTCTGGATCTACTTCACCTTCTACTTTCACCCATAATGGGTAATGTCGAACAGGCTGTTCAGGCTCTGTTTCACATATAGCTTAACAAAAAGAAGGGTAAGATTGTTAGATGCCTTTGGCAACAAAAGTTCACTGCGGCATTGCCAAAACAAAATATGCTCCTCATAAAAAGCACCAACTCATTAAAATAATCAAACAGATGCCCCCTAAGAAAACCTTTAGTTGCCCTCATGCACCTTAATTCATTCATCTATTAACCAAATATTTGTTGAATACCTATTATAAATCAGATACTGTTTTAGACACTAGAGTGAAAACAGCTATGACTAAAACAAAGTTCTTGCCTTCACAGAGTTTATAACCCATAGGAGAAAACAAACTAATAAACATATAGTAGTATCAAGTAAGAAGAGCACCGTTGAACAATATAGCTGGGTAAATAAAGGATGAAGAGTTAACAGGAGATGCTATTATATTTAACACGGTCAGAAGAGACTTCCTCTAGTATCTTGGAAAGGTAATCATTCTATACTACAGTTTTTAATTTTACAAATAACAAATATTTATTGAACCTTACTATGTACAGACTCTAAGCACTTCATATGTTTTAAATCATGTAACTGTAACAATAGTCCTTGAGGTATTATTATTCCCATTTTGCAGAAGCTGAGGTTCAGGCAAGTCCATCAGTAAGAGGCAAAAGCAGGATCAAACCCAGTCAATCTGGCTCCAGAGCTGTTACTGTTGCCTTCTGATGACAAATTGTATTCAAAAGTTAGCCTGAACTCAGCACAGGAGCAAAAATACATTTAATACAAAAGCAATGAAACCTGACTGAGATGAAATCATACTATCAACAAGTTCTACAGAAAGGAAAATATGCATTGATTATTTAACCAAATTAAATGGAGGATCTAGGTTAATAGGCTGCTGGCTTTATTCTTAAAGCAAACTGCCCAATCCCATCAAGAAGACAGAGAAGCAAACCTTGTTTTTTGAATTTCAATAGTCAGTGCTCTGAGAGGATATAGCTGATTCTGAACCAAAGACCCAAAATCTATGCCTAAAGTCACATAAAATGTGACTATGCAGCAACTGACACTTAATCAGACACTTAATCTTTTATAACAAAGCAGTATCCAAACCGCTACCTGATTTCATAAGAAGTACACCTGCTCTGAACATTAAGACCCAACTAGTAAAGAACAATTTTGCCCCGAAGTCTCCTAAGGCTAACATCATTCAGAGCATAACCACAAAATACTGAATAAAGGCTTAAAATAGGGAGGAAAAAACCTTCAGAGCTAGAATGTGATTGGGCCAATTAATTAGCTACTTAGCAGTCTCTGTTAACCAACTTTTATAACTTAGCTTATTTATCACGTAATTCACAAAGGCTGGTTAAACCCTAGTATTCATTCATGTATTCAAATATTCAAATGTTCACTATGTATCAGACTTTGTAGATACAGTAATGAACAAAACTGACAAAAACCCCTGCCTTTATGGAGCTTACATTTAAATTGGAGGGAAGAGGGTAAGGCAGGCAATAAACAAGACAAATAATGAAAATATGTTGGATTTTGATAAGTGCTTACGAGAAAAAAACAAAGCAGAGAGAAGTAAACAGTATGTTTAGGGAGTATGTATTTTGAGGGGGAGTGTTGCAATTTTGAAAAGGGTAACCAGGGAGACTTCCCTGGCAGTCCAGTGATTAAGACTTTGCCTTCCAATGCAGGGGGTGCAGGTTCAATCCCTGGTCAGGGAACTATGATCCCACATGCCTCATGGCCAAAAAAAAACCCAAAACATAAAACAGAAGCAATACTGTAACAAATAAAGACTTAAAAAAAAAAAGGTCCACATCAAAAAAAAAAAACTCTTAAAAGTAGTAATAACAATAATAAAAGGGTAACCAGGGATGACCTTACAATGAAGGTGGTGTATATAGAGCCTCTACCACTCATTTGGTTAAAGCTTTATTGTCTAGTTTTACAAATTATTTCACACACATATTAATTCTACTACAAAAATAAAAGCCTTCAGACAGGTCAAGTACTATTGTCTTACCTCCCTTAATCATGTTTCAACGATTTTCTAAGCCTCCATAAACTAATGATTATAATAAGTAAAGAACCTTTCTCATCTTTTTTTCTTTTGAAAATAATAACTCCTAAATATACAATACTTCAGAAGAAACCCTCTTAAAATGTCTGAAAACGTCCTAATTCCTCATAGAGAATCAAAGACAACTCTAAAGTTTCAATTGTGGATAAGAGGGAAAATGGTGGTTCCAATAAATAGGAGAGTTCACAAAACCTACTGAATTGAGTTCTGTTTAGGACATGTAAGATGGGAGTGACAGCAACATAGCCAAGTAGGGTAAGCAATAAAAATTAGGACTGTCATTGGCAGAGACTACACCTGAAGCCATGAAAATGGACAGCTCCACACAAGGGCCAAAACAACAGTCCACTTCCTCACACTACATTAGCCCGCTGTCCACTTGATTCCTCTACACAGCCTGGAATACAAGATAGAGCACTTCTCTGCTCCCCTCACAATACACTAGAGATACTCGTACCCCTTCATCTGAAACCCAGATAAAGGGAGCTACTAGCAAAGGCAGGATAAGGGGAGAACCAGAGTAGCATATATTCACAGAAACATGTTTCAAGAAAGAATCAATATCCCCTCATTTCTATTCAAATGCCTTCTAAAATACACTATCTTCCCGAGGTTCCCTAGCGTTATCACTCTGTCTTCTGAGTTCTCGATAAGACTTTTGTTCATGACACTTAAAACACATGGCACTTTTGTTACTGTGGCACTTAAAATTACCATAAATATATATCTACATGATTACCATATACCTGTTTCATCAAACTGACAGTAACCTTTTACAGATGGACTTAGAAACTAATTATCTATATCTTAACTCCTCTCACTCCTAGCAGTGCCCAACATACTTGCTCCATAAATGAAGTGTTAGACATGCAAGTCCGAGAAAACTGCTGTGCTAATAATCAGCATACTATATTCATCTCCCTCTTATTTTGAAGACATTTTCAACCTTTTTTTTTTTTTTTTTTTTTCCCTGTACGTGGGCCTCTCATTGTTGTGGCCTCTCCCGTTGCGGAGCACAGGCTCCAGACGTGCAGGCTCAGCAGCCATGGCTCATGGGCCTAGCCGCTCCAAGGCATGTGGGATCTTCCCGGACCGGGGCACGAACCCGTGTCCCCTGCATTGGCAGGCAGACTCTCAACCACTGCGCCACCAGGGAAGCCCCATTTTCAACCTTTTTATTGTGAAATATAATACCCATAAAGTGCAGAAACAATGTATATACACCTTAATACATATTAACAAATATATTGTACAACCATGTAAACACTCTACAGATTAAGAAATGAAATACTGCCATAAACCCCAGAAGCCTTTGCATGCTTTTCTCAGTCATAATCCTTCCCACAAGGGACTCACTTAAATGACAGCCACCTCCCTGCTTTCCTTTTTTAACACCAAACATCACACCTAAACATCATAGCTTAATTTTGCCTGCTTTTGGACTATACTACAAAGCTATAGTAATCAAGACAGTATGGTACTGGCACAAAAACAGAAATATAGATCAATGGAACATGATAGAAAGCCCAGATATAAATTCGCACACATATGGTCACCTTATTTTGAAAAAGGAGGCAAAAATATACAATGGAGAAAAGCCTCTTCAATAAGTGGTGCTGGGAAAACTGGACAGCTACATGTAAAAGAATGAAATTAGAACACTCCCTAACACCATACACAAAAATAAACTCAAAATGGATTAAAGACCTAAATGTAAGGCCAGACACTATAAAACTCTCAGAGGAAAACACAGGTAGAACACTCTTATGACATAAATCACAGCAAGATCCTTTTTGACTCGCCTCCTAGAGAAATGGAAATAAAAACAAAAATAAACAGATGGGACCTAATGAAACTTAAAAGCTTTTTCACAGCAAAGGAAAACATAAACAAGATGAAAAGACAACCCTCAGAATGGGAGAAAATGTTTGCAAATAAAGCAACTGACTAAGGATTAATCTCCAAAATTTACAAGCAGCTCATGCAGCTCAATATCAAAAAAACAAACAACCCAATCCAAAAATGGGCAGAAGACCTAAATAGACATTTCTCCAAAGAAGACATACAGATTGCCAACAAACACATGAAAAGGATGCTCAACATCACTAATCATTAGAGAAATACAAATCAAAACTACAATGAGGTATCACCTCATACCAGTCAGACCGGCCATCATCAAAAAATCTACAAACAATAAATGCTGGAGAGGGCGTGGAGAAAAGGGAACCCTCTTGCACTGTTGGTGGGAATGTAAATTGATACAGCCACTATGGAAAACAGTATGGAGGTTCCTTAAAAAACTAAAAATAGAACTACCATATGACCCAGCAATCCCACTACTGGGCATATACCCTGAGAAAACCATAATTCAAAAAGAGTCATGTACCAAAATGTTCACTGCAGCTCTATTTACAATAGCCAGGACATGGAAGCAACCTAAGTGTCCATCAACAGGTGAATGGATAAAGAAGATGTGGCACATATATACAATGGAATATTACTCAGCCATAAAAAGAAACGAAACTGAGTAATTTGTAGTGAGGTGGATGGACCTAAAGTCTGCCACACAGAGTGAAGTAAGTCAGAAAGAGAAAAATACTGTATGCTAACACATATATATGGAATCTAAAGAAAAAAGGTTCTGAAGAACCTAGGAGCAGGACAGGAATAAAGACGCAGACGTAGAGAATGGACTTGAGGACACGGGGAGGGGGAAGGGTAAGCTGGGACGAAGTGAGAGAGTAGCATGGACATAAATACACTACCAAATGTAAAACAGATAGCTAGTGGGAAGCAGCCGCGTAGTACAGGGAGATCAGCTCAGTGCTTTGTGACCACCTAGAGGGATGGGATAGGGAGGGTGGGAGGGAGACGCAAGAGGGAGGAGATATGGGGATATATGTATATGTATAGCTGATTCACTTTGTTATAAAGCAGAAACTAATGCACCATTGTAAAGCAATTATACTCCAATAAAGATGTTAAAAAATATAATAATGATAATAATTTTGCCTACTTTTGAAACCTTTAAAGCATGATTACAGAGATGTGTTCTTTGCGTAGCTTTTTTTCTTCTCACACACATATCTGTAAAATGCATCTACATGCTGTTGAACATAATTCATTTATATTTACTGTGGTATACTACTCCACTGATTATTCATACTATTATTTATTCATTCTACTGCTATTAGGTATCTGGGTTTGTTTTCAGATTTTAGTTACTCTGCGTCATGGTGCCATAAACATTGTTGTAGACCACAGTTCTGCTGGTTACTTAGGAGTCAAACTGCTAGATCAAGGGCATGTGAATCACCAATTTCAGTAGGTACTGTCAAACTACTTTCCAAAGTGGTTATACCAATTTACATTCCCATTAGCAGTGCATGAGAGTTCCCATTTATCAAGAGTTGATATTATCAGAGGATTTTTGTTATAACCATTCTGGCAGGCATGTAGTGGAATCTTGCTGTGGATGTAGTTTGCATTTCCAATTATAAATGAGATGTTCAACATCCCTCCTGGCTATTTCTAGGTCCTTGCATTTTCATATAAATTTTGGAATCAGCTTTTCAAGCTTCACATAAAAAGCTGTCAAGATTTTGATTAGGATTGCAATGAAATTACAGATGAAAAAGAGAAGGAGCACCATTACAATATTCAATTTTGCTTGCTAACAGCTTTTTGGTTTTTTTGGTTTTTTGCTTTTTAATTTAAGAATGGATATTGAGAGGTTTCTGGGAAGATGGTGGAATAGGCAGCACTGCATATATAACTCCAAATCTGAACAACAACTGTACTGACAGAATCTGTCTGATGTATTTTGAAACTCTGGAATCTGCTGAAGGCTTACAACTTCCAGGGGAAGACCTGGACAGTAAATTTTGTGTTCAATTTCAGCTCTTGGCACAATAGCAGCTACCCATTCTTCTTCCCTCCTGTCACCTGGCAGGCAGCTGGGCATGTGTTCCTGGAGCAGCTTACACACAGTGGGAGCCAGGGTGAGCAGAAAGGACCTTGTCTTCCAAATATCAGGGATCTCGGTTCTGACTGCTGCTTCTGGCAACAGAGGTGCAGACAAAGAGGCAGGAAGCCACTGCTGCTGAAGCTCCTCACACTATTGCAAGGCGTTACCCCTTTGTCTTAAGTAACTTCCAGGGGATTTAAATGGACAGCACCCTTTTCTCCTCTTCATTTTTCACTTTTTCCCCTTTTTGGGAGCCAGACACTAAAGACTAGAACACTAAAAAAAGAAAAAAACAAAACAGAACAAAAAACCCAAAACCCTGCATGTATGAGGAAAATCAGAAAGTGACTATGCATGCCCAATGAAAGGCTCAGAAAAGACCTGAGAATACCTTAAGTTTACACCTCAGGCGGATCCTTGGCAAAAAGACAGCCTACAACAATCAAAAAAACAAATAACAAAACAAACAAACACAAAACTCTGAGGAAGGAGAATCTGATTTCCAGAGTTACCACATTATTAGACTCAAATGTCCAGTGTTCCACAAAACATCACAAGGCATACAAAGAAACAAGAAAGTATGGCCAATTCAAAGGAAAAAAATAAATCAACAAACTGTCCCTGAAAAGGACCTAATGACAGATATACCAAAGACTTTAAAAACAACTGTCTTAAAGATACTCAAAAAAATAAAGGAAGATGTGGAGAACGTCAAGAAAACAATGTGTAAGTAAAATGGAAATACTGATAAAGAGACATAAAACCTGAAGGAAACCAAAAAGCAATCCTGGAGCTGGAAAGTACAGTAACTAAAATGAAAAATTAGCTAGAGGGATTCAAAGACAGATTTGAACAGGCAAAAGAAAGAATAAGTGAACTTGAAGATCAGACAATGCAAATCATGGAGTCTGAGGAACAGGAATAAAAGAGATTAAAGACAAGTGAACAGAGCCTAAGGACCTGTGTGATACCATCAAGTGGACCAATATAGGCATCACAGGCATTCCAGAGAGAGAAGAGAAAAAGAAATGGGCAGAGAGAACATCTGAAGAAATAACAGTTGAAAACTTTCAAACTTCAAGGAAAGACATGAATATAAACATCCAGAAAGCCCAACAAATTCCAAGATGAACTCACAGAGACCCACACTGAGACACATTATAATCAAACTTTCAAAAGAGAAAGACAAGCAGCAAGAGAGAAACGAATCATCACAAGGGATCCTCAATAGAAATATGAGCAGATTACTCATCTGAAACTTTGGAAGCCACCAGACAGTGAGCTGATCTATTCAAATTGCTAAAATCCTGTATGTGGCAAAACTGTTGTTCAATAGTGAGGGAGAAATTAAGAAATTCTCAGATAAACAAAAGCTGAGGTAGTTCATGACCATTAAACCTGCCTGCAAAAAATATTCAAGGGAGTTCTGCAAGGTGAAATGAAAGGACACTAGACAATAATTCAAACATATGGAAAAATAAAGATCTCACTACAGGTAAATACATGGGCAATTATAAAAGCCAGTATTATTGTAACAATGGTTTGTAACTGCACTTTCCATTTTCTACAGGATTTGAGAGAGTAATACATTTAAAGGGAAAAAATCATTACTATGAAAGTTAGTATTACTGTATTTTTAGTTTATAACTCCAAATCTTGTTTTCTACATAATTTAAGAATTAAGGCACTGGGCTTCCCTGGTGGCGCAGTGGTTGAGAGTCCGCCTGCCGATGCAGGGGACACGGGTTCGTGCCCTGGTCCAGGAAGATCCCACATGCCGCTGAGCCTGCGCGTCCGGAGCCTGTTGCTCCGCAACGGGATAGGCCACAACAGTGAGAGGCCCGCGTATCGCAAAAAAAAAAAAAAAAAAAAAAAAAAAGAATTAAGGCACTTTAAGAAATTATTTATGTTTTTGAGCACACAATGTATAAATATGTAATACTGTGACATCAACAACCAAAAGGTATGGAAACATAGCTATAAAGGAGAAGAGTTTTTCTATGTTATTCAAGTTAAGTTGGTATAAATTCAAATTAGAATGTTATAACTTCAGGATGGTAAATGTAACCCCTATGGTAACCACAAAAAAATAGCTATAGAATACCCATAAAGGAAATAAGGAAAAAATTTAAACATTTCACAACAAAATATCAACTAAACACAAAATAATACAGTAATGCAGGAAATGAGGAACTAAAGAGTTTTAAGGCATATAGAAAACAAACAGCACAATGACAGAAGTCCCTCCTTATTATCAATAATTATTTTAAATGTAAATAGATTAAATTCTCCCATCAAAAGAAAGATTGGCAGAATTGATTAAAAAAACGCATGATCCAACTATACCCTCAAGTGTACAAGAGACTCACTTGAGAGCCAAAGATACAAACAGGTTGAAAGTGAAAGGATGGAAAATGATATTCCATCTAAGTAATAACTAAAAGAGAACAGTGATGGCTACACCAAGATCAGACAAAGTAAACATTAAATCAAAAAGGTTGCAAGAGACAAAGGACATTATATATTAATAAAAGGTTGAATCCATCCAGAAGAAACTATCACAAACATTTACACACCTAATGACAGACCAACAAAATATGTGATGCAAAAACTAACAGAATTGTATCAGATGGCATCTTCTTCCTTCATAACGCTGTTTCGCCTACATTGAAAATCTGTAGTTTAGTGTAGCAACCTTCATTAATTATGTGAGATAGATCTGGATAACTTGCTGCAGTTTCTATATCAGCACTTGCTGCTTCTTCTTGCACTTTTATGTTATTGAGACAGCTTCTTTCCATAAACCTCAAGAACCAAGCACAGCACAGCTAGCTTCAAACTTTTCTTCTGCAGCTTCTTCACCTCTCTCAGCAGCCTTCATAGAATTGAAGAGAGTTAGGGCCTTGCTCTGGATTAGGCTTTGGCTTAAGGGAATGTTGTGACTGGTTTGATATTCTATTCAAACCACTTAAACTTTCTGAATGTCAGCAATAAGACTGTTTCGATTTCTTATTATTCATGTGTTCACTGGAGTAGCATTTTTAATTTCCTTCAAGAACTTTTCCTTTGCATTCACAACTTGGCTAACTGGTGCAAGAGGCCTAGCTTTCAGCCCATCTCAGCTTTTGACATGCCCTCATCACTAAGCTTAATCATTTCCAACTTTGATTTAAAATGAGAAATGTAAGACTCTTCCTTTCACCTGAAAACTTAGGATGCCATTGTAGGGTTATTAATCGGCCTAATTTCAATATTGTTGTGTCTCAGAGAATAGGGAGGTCAAGGACAGGGAGAGAGATGGGAAATAGCCAGTAGCTAGAGTAGTCAGAACACACACAACATTTATTAAATTTGCCATCTTATATCGGTGCAATTCCTAGAGCCTCAAAACAATTACATTAGTAACATCAGAGGTCACTGATCAAGGATCACCAAAACAAGTGTAATTATAATGAAAAAGTTTGAAATATTGTGAGAATTACCGAACTACAACACAAAGACATGAAGGGAGCATATGTTGCTGGAAAAAATGGTGCCAACAGACTTGCTGGACGCCAGATTGCCACAAACCTTCAATCTATAAAAACTGCAGTATCTGCAAAGCACAATAAAGCCAAGTGCAATAGAATGAGGTATGTGAATGCCTTTTTCTTTATCCCAATTACATCAGCTTTATAGTAAGTCTTAAAATCAGGTAGTGTAAGTCTATCAACTATGTTCTTTATCAAAGTTGTTTATTAAAGGACTATTCTAAGTCCTTTGTTTTCCATATAAATTTTAGAAACAACTCGCCAATTTCTACCAGAAGAAGCCTGTTGAGGTTTTGATTGGAACAGCATCAAATTTATAAATCAATCTGAGGACAACTGTATCTTACCAACAGAGTCCTCTGATGCATGAAAACTGTGTACCTCTCCATTTACTTAGATCTTTTAAAGTGCTCTAAGCACTTTTTAGTATAAAGTGGGTTTTTTTGGCAACTTATCCTTAAGCATTTCATTTCTTTGTATGTTCTTTAAATGGTATTTTTAACTCCAATGTCCAGTTGTTCATTGGTATATATACAAATACACTGTATACTGATATTGTTGTATGCTGTAACCTCACTAAACTTACATTCCTAGTAGCTTTTTTGTAGATTCCCTAGAATTTCCCTATCTATGAAAAAGCCAATTTTATTGCTTCCTTTCCAACCTGGATGCATTTTCTTTTTCATGCCTTACTGCACTGGCTAGAATGTATGATGTTAAACAGACATGATGAAAGAGGACAATATTCCTCACTCCTAATCTCTGGGGAAAAGCACTCAGCACCATTAGTACGTTGGCTGTAGAGGTGTTTTTTGTTTTTTGTTTGTGTTATAATATTTATTTATTTATTTGGTTGTGACTGGTCTTAGTTGCGGCTCACGGGTTCCTTAGTTGCGGCACTTGGGTTCCTTAGTTGTGGCATGCGAACTCTTACTTGCGGCATGCATGTGGGATCTAGTTCCCTGACCAGGGATCAAAACCAGGCCCCCTACATTGGGAGTGCAAAATCTTATCCACTGCGCCACCAGGGATGTCCCTGTAGAGTTTTTTATAGATGTTCCTTATCAGGTTGAGGAAGTCTCCTTCTATTCCTAGGGCACTTAAGAACTTTTACCAGAAATGGATTTTGTCAATTTTTCAAAATATCTATTGAAATTATCATATGGCATTTTTAAAAAAGTCTGTTACGGTAACGGTGAACTACAGTGATTATTTTCAGGTGTTAAATTAACCCTGCAGACCTGGAATAAACCCCACTAGGCCATGATGTACTTATCCTTCAAATATACTCTTGGATTTGATTTGCTAAATTTTCATTTATAATTTATATATATATATATATATATATATATATATATATATATTCATTCCTCAGGGATATTACTCTACAGTTCTATTGTAATGTCTTTTTCTGGTTTGAGTATCAGGGTAATGCTGGCCTCATAGAATAAAACCATTTTACGGAAGTGTTTGTGTAGACTCGATATTATTTCTTCCTTAAACAGTTTTGTAGAATTAACCGTGAAGACATCTGGAACTGGTGTCATTATCGTGGGAGTTTTCACTACAAGTTCACAGGTACAGGGCTAAGCAATTATTTATTTCTTCTTAAGTGAGTCTGGTAGCTTTGTATCTTTCAAAAAATTGTTCATTTCATCTAAATTGTCCAACTTATTGGCATAAAATTGTTCCTAATATTTCCTTATTATCCTTTTAAAGTCTGCAGTAATATTACTTCTCATTCCTGATACTGGTAATTTTTGTGTTCTTTTTTCCTAATCAGTTTCCTACAGATATCAATTTTATTCATCTCTTTACATAAAGTTAACTCGTAGGTATACATCTCAAACAAAATTCTAAGTGGGCTGAGAAAGGAGGAACACCAGATTTGTAATCCTTTGTCATGGTACAACCCGCAGCAGCTAAGCACAGTGCTTTTATATCAATACCACCTGCAGTATTTTTAGGCAAATGCAAGAGTAAACAGGTGATAAGAGTGAAGGCCAAATTTCAGAAATTGTATCTTACACAGTAGAAAAAACACAAAGGCTTGGAAAACTTGGGTTCAAATCCCTACCGCTCACTTAACAGCAATGTGACCTTGAGGAAGAAGTCACTTAAACGCTCTAAGCACTCGGTTAGTGTATTTGTAAAATGGAGAAACCTCCTTATCACAAAAGGTTGCAAGATTTAAATGACATACCCTTATACAGTGCTCTTCACAAAGACTGTCTAATAACGTTAATATCCCTCTGTTCACATCAATGGATTAATGGGCCACTAATGGCAGAACAATTTTTAAGTCTATTACAATGACAAAAAAAGCTATCATCAAATGCCTAGATTTCATGCATCAAAAACAGTAATTTTTAATTTATACATTAACTACAGAATACACAAACACGAAAAAATTCAAGCTGTACAAAATGACACAAAAATGAAAGGCAAGTCTTCCACCATACCCAGTGTCACAGTCCCCACAACTGACTACTTGCAACCATTTGTGTTTAGTTTTGGTGGTTACCTCAATAAGCCTAAATCAAACACTTTCCCCTCAACTCCATGATTTAGCAGTGGCTAAGGACTCAAGTGTGATGCAAGGTAAGGAAATTAGCATCCTAAACTTACTCCACTTTTCATCTTCTGCCAGCTATAGAGCTACTTTCACATTGTCATGGTTTATAGCACTGACTTCTGTTCTAAAATTCTATTTGGAACTTTAGCAATTTGTATATGCCAATTCTAAAAATCAAAATACCAATACATTTGCTTACAAAATTATGCTTATGTGATCAATCCTTGTAGAATCAACTAATGTGACTGACCCCTTAGAGGAAGAAAATGTAATTCTATACCACTAAATTTGTTGAAACTGTCCAACAGATTCTCTTTTCTTATACTCTTAATTGCTCAAAATTTTACCAAAAATTGTATTGGTTCATAGTTGGACCATAATTTTCCTGTACAAATTTTTTCCTTCCAGTGTTCTTGTTTTTTTTTTAATTGATGAAGGTGGCATGAATCTTCACCTAAACGTTAATCATTCAGGTTCTTAACCATGTCATTTCTTAAAATAAACCTAATATTCTCTTAAAGATAGTCTTCTAAGCATCTTTTGATTTTCTACTTTAGCTTTTTTTTTTTTTTTGCGGTACGCGGGTCTCTCTCGTTGCGGAGCACAGGCTCTGGACGCGCAGGCTCAACGGCCATGGCTCACGGGCCCAGCCACTCCGCGGCATGTGGGATCTTCCCGGACCGGGGCACGAACCCGTGTCCCCTGCATTGGCAGGCGGACTTCCAACCACTGCGCCACCAGGGAAGCCCTGATTTTCTACTTTAAATTAGACTACTTGCTTTCTAGTCTTGCTTTGTAGTTGTCATCCTAAGATTGTTTTCTCCCCCTCTTGAGCTGGGTCCACAATTCACTAGATGTTATCTCATGCTTCTTGAATTTTTTGTTTTCCATTTTCTGGAGCACAACCTCAAGAAATTCACCAGGAGACTGCAAGAGATCAACTTCCTACATCTTGATTGTATGTTTTAATATATCTCTATCTCATGCATAATTATAAATTATGATTTATAATTTGGCCAAGAATGCTAGGTTAAAAATTCATCCAATCCCCACTTGACTCTCATTTTTTTTTGGGGGGGGGTGCTTAGTCGGGTCCTAGTTGCATCACACAGGATCTTTCATTGCAGTGCGCAGGCTCCTCGCTGTGGCACGTGGGCTTCTCTCTAGTTGTGGTGCGTGAGCTCCAGAGCGAGTGGGCTCTGTAGTTGTGGCGCACGGGCTTCCAGTTGCCCCAAGGCATACAGGATTCTCCCCGACGAGGGACTGAACCTGCATCCCCTGCATTGGAAGGCAAATGCTCAACCACTGGACCATTAGGGAAGTCCCTAGACTCTGATTTTAGAAACAATGATGCAAACGTCCAGTGTTACTTTGATATCAAACTGATTCTAAATCCTTCCTAGGAAAAGTGCCTTCTCTTTAAAAGAGTTCAGGATATCTTCTTCACCCTCAATGCTCTGAAACGTCAGAAGATTGTGTCTAGATAGAGTCACCTTAAAATTATTTCTGCCTGGTATTCAGTGGGCCCTTTAAATCAGAAGTGTCATGTCCTTCAGCTCCGAGACATTTTCTACCATCATTTCTTTTTTTTGGGGGGGGGGGCCATGCTGCACAGCACGCAGGATCTTAGTTCCCTGACCAGGGATCAAACCCTCGCCCCCCGCAGTGGAAGCACGGAGTCTTAACCACTGGACCGCCAGGGAAGTGCCTCCACCATCATTTCTTTGAGTAATTTCTCTCTTCCATTTCTCTCCTCACTTTCCCCAACTCCTTTAAATCCCAGCAATTTTTTTTCTCGTTTTCCTCCTATCTTTTTGCAAAACATATTGATAAATTTCTTCAACTTCTTCCAGTTTTTGTATTTATTTTTGTTTGTTTGTTTTCGGTCTCAGCAACATTTCTGTCTCCAAGAACTCTTCGCTATTTCTACTCCTTTTACAGAGCAATCATAACACAAATATCTTCCCTCCTTTCCTCACTGTCCCCTAACAGTACAAGAAAATTAACAGCTCCTAGAGTAGAGTAGACCATGTCTTTCAGTAAGGACTATACCAGTGAGAAAACCCAAATATACTATGTTAATTGGCTGCCTTCTGGAGTTTAACTCTGATTAAGACACAGGTAAAGACTCTACCAAGAAAGCAAAGTAATAAACCTAACAGATACACAGTATTCCTACTGCTGTGGCTTTTGTAACTTATTTCTGTTGCTTTGAAATGGAAAAGTGTTGCTGAAAGTGCAGGATGGGAATAAACTCAATAAGGAGATATGGATAAAACTAATAATTTTGTATTATATTTCATTTTAAACCTTTTAAATCATATTTACAGAAAGATCATTTACGTATATGAAGGTAGTACCTTATTTAAACACTGAAATACCAATTAAAACAGCCTGGCGCTGGTCACAAAATGGACAGCAGAAACCAAAAACAGACCCAAACATTGGTATATTTTAATTTCCTGTATCACAGGTGATATTTTAAACCAGTAGGGAAAGTATTTATTCTCAACAAGTGATGGTACAACTAGCTAGCCATTTGGGGGAAAAATGAAGCTCTACGACAAATCTCACATCAAATAAATTCCAGATATATTAACAATTTAATTTTTTAAGCCCATTTATTAATCTAAATATTTTTAAATCTTGAGGATAGAGAAAGACTTTCTAAAGAACCAAAACCTTAAAAAGAAGAGACCGCCAGATTTAACCATCTCTGATTTCCCTTTGTCAGGGGAGATGGGAAGACCTTTGAACAAAATTAAAATATAAATTACAAAATTACAACCTGGAAAAAAATAAAACTCTTGGAAATATATGGGGAAAAAAACAAAGCCACTCCAATAAAAGTTAGCAAGGAATTTTAAAAAGCAATTTATAGAACAAAGTTTATGACAAATGGTCAATAAACCTATCACTGAAGAAATATAAATTTAAGACAAGACATCAATTTCTGCCTATTAATTTGAATATCCAATGTTAAGAATATAAAAGTGGGCTTCCCTGGTGGCACAGTGGTTAAGAATCTGCCTGCCAATGCAGGGGACACGGGTTTGAGCCCTGGTCTGGGAAGATCCCACATGCCACGGAGCAACTAAGCCCGTGCACCGCAACTACTGAGCCTGTGCTCTAGAGCCCACGAGCCACAATTACTGAGCCCAGGCACATCTACTAAAGCCCACATGCTCTAGAGCCCGTTCTCTGCAACAAGAGAAGCCACCGCAATGAGAAGCCCGCGCACTGCAACAAAGAGGAGCCCCCGCTCGCTGCAACTAGAAGAAAGCCCACGCGTAGCAAAGATGACCCAACACAGCCAGGAAAAAAAAGAAAAAAAAAAAAAAAGAATATAGAAGTGGCACTATCCAACTACTGGTAAATGTGTAGTTGGTATAATTCTAGCAACATTTATAAATGTTTAGAAAGCACTCACTGTCACAACAATTCCACTTTTAATAGCCTATAATGAACATGGATGTTCATCACCGTACTGTTTGAAAACCCATAAAGGTTAAATGTCCAGCCAAAAGGACTGTAATAATATGAAGGTATTAAAACTAAAATTGTAATATAGAGCTGCACTTGTTAATATGGAAAGCACAACATGACTTTATGATATGAAATTTCTATAAGTTACCACATACACAGTAGTTCCATTTCTATAAAAATATATACATAGGCACACAAGTGGATTAATAGAAAATCTTGGAAGAATATACATAAAAATATTAATTATCTAATCTAACTGAAGTAAGTACATGGCAAGCAATTAACAAATGTAAATATAAACTGCCAAAAATGGAATATTAATCCTCTAATAAACTAAGAAGGAACTCTTCAATTACATGGTAAAATTATAGTCAATCTATTTAAACAAAATAAAAAGATATAATAGGAAAGAAAAAAAGTCAAAAATGAAATATGTAACTTGAATCTATATAACATTATACCAAAAAGGAAAAATAAGCTTTTCAAAAGAGTACGTAATGCTCAACTCAGTTATGCCCTTATTCTGTCCCCAAATCTCCAAGCAACTGATGAGTGGCTCAAACCATGACCAGAAGGTCTTTCTGCAAACTTCTTCCTTTAGAAAATAAAATGACGTGTGCTGGCTGACTTGATTGTGGTAATTATTTCACAAAGTATACATATGTCAAATTACAATGTTGTACACTTTAAGTATGTGCAATTTGTCAATTATACCTAAATTCAGCTTGGGGGAAAAAAAGAAAATGATGGATTACCATGATCATCTGTATATTCAAAGAACATGGGGATGTGAAGTGAGGGAGTGGGGGCAAGACACGGAAAAAAAGATGAAGCCTCAAAGGCATTCTGAAAATCCAAATAAGAGAATGATTCAAATTTAGCACAAAAAAGCTATCTTCAAGAGAAAATTTCAATTTAAAAGAAGGCATGCGTGCACAGTTTTGTGTATGTCGCACGTGCCATATAGAAAGAGCATTTTAAGGATAATAAGAAATTCTTATGAGATCACTGATTAGGATTAAAGTAAGTAATATTTGAAATACGTTTTCAAATAACCATACTTTTCCTCTTTTCTCTTTTTTTTTTTTGGCCACACCGTGTGGCATGAGGGATCTTAGTTCCCCAACCAGGGATTGAACCTGTGCCCCCTGCCTTGGGAGCAAAGAGTCTTAACCACTGAACCACCGGGTAAGTCCTGAAATAACCATACTTTTCTTAAAAAAAAAAAAAACTATACTATTTTAACTCTCAATCAATACTCACTGTATTCTAGCTTCTTTCTCTTCTTTTTCTCTTTCAATTGTTCTTCCTCCTCCCTGACTCCCTCTTCTTCTTCTCTTTGCTCCTCGCCCAAATTATCGTAAAATACTGGATCACGATGAGCAGTCTTCCTCTGGAAATGCTTAGTTTTGGATCCCCCTTTAACAAGTACAACTTTTCTTTTCAAACAAGTGCAGCCAAACATGCAGTCTGGTCGGCGGCAGTGAGCAGGCTGGCGCTTCTCCAAAGCTAGACTTGAACATACACAACCCAATCGACAGAAGTCATTGTTGCATGGAGGGGCTCGTTTCCTTATGATCGTGTGGATGGGTTTAGTTTTGAGAGATGCCTAAAGTTAAAGTAGAATATTATAAATCTACTAAATCATCCCCTAACAACTTACAGTCATATACTGGTCTGCCTTTTCCAACTCTGAGCACTCAGTACTAACAGTACAAGATTAGTGCAGATTCAAAGGACAAATCATGAATATAAACAGAACTCTAAGCAATCTCCCATTCTAATGCATAGCACTGACAAGAAAGAGAATATTTTAATTCATTATGAGCCAAAATATCAACAAGGATAAATGTATTCTCAATAGAAATCATGCATAATGTTCTCTATAGCAAGGGTTGACAAACTTAAGGCCCATGGGCCAAATCCTAACTAAAGTTTCATTGGAACACAGCCAGGTTCACTCATTTACATAACATCTATGGCATTAGAGTAGCAGAGCTGAGTAACCAACAGAGACTGTATGGTCTGCAAAGCCTAAAATATTTACTATCTGCCCCTTTACATAAATAGTTTACTGACCCCTGCTCTATGATAATTAATAAAAAGAGAACATTATAATACATGCATAAAAGTCTTTAGGAATGATCGATTATAAAGGACACAATCTGTATTTTGTCCCAACATCTGATCATCTTCAGCTCTAGAATTTAGTCACAGAATTTAAAAAATGGAAAATACAGAAATTTCATGACAAAAAAATTACCCACGTGCTGCTGTATCATTTCACATGCACTGAGGCTGCTAACACAGGTGAATCAACAATTAATGAAACTTTCTTAATATAAAATTTTATGAAAGACAAAAACTTTTTCTCTGTAGGTTTATAATTTGGGGGATTTTTCTGGGATTTAATACCATCTAAGCAGAGTTTTTAAAGCTGTTTTAACAAAATCAGTAAATGTACTTGACCACATGCTGGAGAATGAAATTAGGAAAGTTCAGAATGGCCAGCTGCCTTTACACAGGAGAGGGACAATTCAAAAGCACAATTGTACAGTCTCCCTCTGCTGGCAGGAGGAATCTACACATGGTGTCTAGTTGATAAAGAAGAACAAACGTGGAAGACATTTCCTTAGTTGTCACTAAGGTAACTAAAAGCCCCATCCTCCTGCCAAAAAGCCCCATTCCCATTTCTCCTGACTACCTAATTCTCTCTAGCCAAGACTAATATGCTTCTGGAAAACAACAGATACTTACTTGAGCCGTAAGCAGAGTTGTTAAGGATACATCTGCTCGCTCTTCAGTGATATAGGTCCTTGGTTTTCCTTCCCAAAGTGCACAGTCTTCCAGATCCATTAGCTTCACTTGAGATTTAGACAATCCTGGAGGGCGAGTTCCCTGTTGCTGCTGCTGCTGCTGTTGGTGTGCCTGCCGCAAACTAATCTGCTTTGGAAATGTATTTTCATCTAAAGTTGGCACAACCAAGTTATTCACCCGATTTTCTGAGATGGTGGTTGAAGAATTCTTGGTAACCTTATCTCCTGGAATAGTATGACTATGTTTCTGCTTTGGTGAAACAGGGTATGGTAAAATGGATTTATAAGATGATTTAGTTCGGCCACTGAAAGGTGCCTGTTTGTTTTGAGACTTTGCCTTTCGAGAGACAGAGGGTACAGAATGAGGCTTCAAAGAGTAAGAGGTAGAAGGGGAAATGGTAGATTGCTTCTTCAGTACACTATCAAGTGTTCGAACATAGCTGGTACTCTTGGTGGGAAGCTGGTATACCACAGGAGATGTGGGAGCATTAGAAGAGAAACCCATGCTTGTTTCCATCAGCTTGCCTTCATTTTCCAAGTACTCATCCAGCTTATCACTGCAGAAAGCAGAACGGTTTTTCAACGAACCTTCTGAATTTCCACCTAGAAATAAAGAGACACAGATACTTAAATCCAGGACAGATCTTTATAAATATAGAAAAATATACTTTAAAAGGCCAGGAGCAGGGGCTTCCCTGGTGGCGCAGTGGTTAAGAATCCGCCTGCCAATGCAGGGGACATGGGTTTGATCCCTGTTCCGGGAAGATCCCACATGTCACGGGGCAACTAAGCCCATGTGCCACAACTACTGAGCCTGTGCTCTAGAGCCCACGAGCCACAACTACTGAGCCCACGTGCCACAGCTACTGAAGCCCGCGCGTCTAGACCCCATGCTCTGCAACAAGAGAAGCCACCACAATGAGAAGCCCGCGCACCAGAACGAAGAGCAGCCCCCGCTCCCTGCAACTACAGAAAGCCTGCGTGCAGCAACGAAGACCCAACGCAGCCAAAAATTAATTAATTAATTAAATTTAAAAAAGAAAAGGCCAGGAGCATTAATTTATAAGCTACTAAATCTTCCAAACTATCCCTCCTCGGAAGTAAGGAAAAATATAAAATATAAAGCCAAATAAAGACACTGAATGTCATATACTAATTATATTAAAGTCCATTATCTAAAATTATCTTATTATATATATTTAACATTAATTTTGCAAAGTGCTAACAATAGTAATAATTAACACTAAGAGTCGACAACCTCTTAGGACCTTAGTATAGAGATGAGACATAAGTAAAAACATAAACGCAAAAAATATACTTAAATTTGACCTCAACAGAACACCAAGAGGTTATTTAAGGGATTGCAATACCTGAATTCTGACACAAAACACAAGGGAAGAGGATAAGGCACCAAAAAAGGAGTATAAAATTTAGTTTTTATGGAACAAGAAAAAGCAAGTTTAGTAGAAAGACAAGCATTACACTATGATAACACTACAAAGATTCAAAGATGAGAAGATTCAAAGATGAGAAAAACTATATTGGACAAATGGTAAATTTATCTGGCTAGAGTGTAACTGCAAACAAGTGTAATGGGAAAGGAAAAGCACTAAGAAAGGAGACCAATAAGCATACAGTCAAAATTTAGATTTTAGATTAGATTTAGAAGTTTATTTTGAAGTACTACAATGCTATTGGGAATCACCATACAGCTCTGAAGTACACAGTTCTGAAATAATGCTTGAGAATGATGCTTTTTATAACTGTAGGAACCAAAAGGAAGTGCACTTTGAAAAGGCTGCAAGGATTATTTAAGCCTGATATGGTTAGTGACTGAACCCCAGGATGGGGACTATGGGACACAGAAAATGAACAAAAACAGCCAAGACAATTATTTTCAGTATATTTTAAAGCATGGAAAGGAGATAAAGAAAAACAACCAAGGCTTACTTTTAATAAAAGTCTTTGGCCACATGTTTCAGAATGTATTTATAAATTTTTAAAAAGCTGATTACCTTCATTCCTAGATGCAGAAGCACTATGAAACTTTCCCCTCCATCCCTTGATCTTGGTGAAGTCATTAGTCTTCCCTGTCCTAGAAACAAAGGGAAATCCAGCATCTATAAAAGAAAAAGTAAAAAAGATGATCAAAATTCTAGCAAGCCAATATTTAATATCTAATTAGCCACTAAAATTTCATCTAAAATGTATAAATCATCATTAAGACTCATCACTAGATAAAAGATCTACATTAGAGTACCCTATATGTCTGTAACAATGGTAGCATTTTATTTTTATCACAAATTTGTTTGACTTTACAAACGCTACGCACTCACCAGGTGAGGCAGGGTTGGTTCCTGTAAGGTTCCAGAAAGGAAAGCTAGTGGCTGGAGCCAAAGGTAGCTGTACTCCCAAGTATTTAAGATCAATACTCATTGCTGGATCCACTGAATTCAATTTTAAGCCAACTACAAGAAAAAAGGACCACAAATCATTTTGGTTTTTTTTAATCTTTGGTTGGGGGGTGGGGTGGGGTGAGGTAGGGGGATAATAGAGATCAAGAAAAAGTGGAGAACAGAAATGATGAAATAAAAATTGGAAGTGACAGATTTTAAGGTGGTCTCATGATCCTCACCTCCTGGGTATTACATATTTGCATATTCCTCCCCTTCCCTTCTTGAGTGTGGGTGAGATCTGTGATTTGCTTCTGATGGAATGTAGCAAAAGGGGCAGGATGTACATACATGATTATGTGTATGTGATAATATAGGAGTAAGTATATCACCCATCCTGCTAGAGCTACAAGGATATAAATTCTGCCAACAATCTGAGGGAAACTGGAAGCAGATCCCTCGCCAGTCAAGCCATTGATGAGGAACCAGGTCTGACATCTTGATTGCAGCCTTGTGAGACCCTAAGAAGAGGACCCAGTTAAGCCATGCCCAAACACCTGACCCATAGAACTTTGAGACAGTAAATGTGTTGTTTTAAGGTACTAAGTTTGTGGTAATTTGTTAAGCAACAATAGATAACTAATACATAAACATAGCAGAATTCAGATCTTTTGTACTTTAACGCTTTGTAGCCGAGAGATTTCCTAGGACCTCTAATACAAACTTGCCATAGTCTGTGCTTCTGGCCTAATTAAGGCTACTAATTCTTTAGTTATTATTACTGATATTTATGGTTAATGGAGCCTATAAATACTGTGGCTTATTTGTAGGTTAAGAGGCAATCTTTTGCGAAAACATTTATTTTACGTATCTTTTTTTTTTTTTGGTTAACATTTTATATCTAAGATTTGTCTATGTTGACACATTTATCTCTGCATGATTTATTTTCACTGTTGTACACTATTCCAGATTATGAATTACTCCAATTTATTAACCATTCTCCTCTTAGTGAGAATTGTTTCCTATTTTAAACTATTACAAACAATGCTGCAGTATAACTGTACATCTTGTACAAGAATGTACATCACACACATGAACATGTATGAAAGCTTCTCTAGTGCATTGAGCTTTTCCTTATGGCATTTACCCAAGAGCGGAATTGCTATGTAATGGGATATGTTCATCTTCAATTTACTGGATACTGTGTTTGACATATATGTGGCTGCCCAAAATATTCTGAGAACCTTTCCTATAGCTATTACTTTTCCACATTATAACCCCCACCTCTTCAAGGAAGAGGTGTTAAAACACAGATGCAGCCATAAAAGGCTTCAATTTAGAAGAGAGCACCATGAGGAAAGGAATACTGTGCAGAATTGTATTAATGAGAGTGACAGTGTTTGGCCAAGTTAAGAACTTTTAGAGGTAAGAGTAACCAACATCCTAGCTGTAGTATACTGTGTTCAGTGTCCATATTGAAAATGGTGGTAATTGCCCAATGTTGTGAGATTGCTGGTATGAGCTCTTGGGGAATGTAATTTGGGCATTTTTGCTTTTCTCTGCCTCTCTGTAAGTCATCTGATATTCTTTAATAAATTCGTATTCTATTTCACCTATAGAGTGTATTCTCATGTTTGTGATTAAGAATTCTAACTGACACACCTAGTTATTCTGAATCCTTATGTAATGGCATATAAGAAAACAATGATTACATAACAAACTGGGATAAACATGAGGCTGCTTATGGCTGGAGGCAACCAGTTCTACGGTTATTAATTTCCCTTGGTCTTGCCTGGCCACTCTGAGGAGATCAGTGTCTCAAGAGCATACCTGTCACACAATCATGGATAACCACATGCAACACTGCTCTAGTTGGGAAGCTGTTCACTAGATTGCCAAATTACTTTCCATTTATACTCCCTTCAATAGTGTAAGAGTTCTTGTTGATCCACATCCTCTCCAACATTTTATATCACTGGACTTTTAAAACTGTCCCAATCTTACTGGTATAAATTTATATCCTATTGTTCTTAAATTTGCATTTTTTCTGTTACCAGTGACAATCTTCTAATTTGGATTTCCTTGTTTGTGAATTACTGGCTTCATATTATTGAGCAAGAAAGTATTTAACTTAAATTTTAACAAAACTGAAACCAAAAGGAATTCAAAGCATCAACTACCGTAGTAATAACTACTAAAAGTCATAGGTACAGGTTTCCAGTAAAAAGCTTACATAGTACTGGTTTCCTAAAAGATGAAGACACTAGGCAGGTTACAAGCCACAAGTTCTTAAGGCTAATTTGTATATCCTCCACATAAATTAGTTTGTAATTCTAGTTCTTTAAAATAAATATCATTTTATCATGTTTATTTTAATCACATGTGATTAAAATTAACATCAATAAAATATTATTTCCTCATGTTTCAATCAACTGGGGAGAAAATAATATGAGTCAAAACAAGTGGTTTCTAATCTTGTCTTTGGGCTAAACTTCTCTTAGCTTCTGCTTCCTCATCAGTGAAATAATACCAATCCAAAAAATAATAATATCAATCCACCACACTGAGTTTCATGTTTTAAGAAGTAACCGTGCCTTCTCTTTGAAATGCTCTGTCATATAGATGATGATAGAGATAAAAGACATTTCCCAGACCTCAAGGAGCTTTTGTGTTATGTTTTCCCAACTGATTCATTAGTAGTTACAATAGGATAAAATACTGTAAGAGGTAAAACAAATGATACTTGAAAAGCCCAAGGCAATCTGGTAAAACTTTACAGAGAGTGTAATTCTTAAATTAGAATAAGTAGGAATTAACTAGGAAAGGCAGAGAGGGAGAGTAGAGTGAAACCAGAAAGCAAAATATTGCAGAAATGCAAGTGAAACAGAATCCTAAACAAAGGATAAACTGAGATACTGTAGTGCCTTGAAAAGAGAAAAGTACTCTATTATTATTATAGACAAAAACTGCCAGAACAGCTGCCTACAGAGAAAGAAGGAATTAAGTCATTAAAAGTGTACCCATACAGCCAAATAGGTAGACAATCAAATTTAGAGACTGTTTCCCCTACATATCTTCTTGTCTGCATTTACTTATACTTTGAACTGCCACCTTCCCCCAAAAGTGATACCAAGTGATCCTAAAAACATCAACAAAAAGACCAAATTTATTTTAAATATACTTACAATTTTTTAAAGCCCTAAAAGTTGAGAGGTCAATGGCACATGGACACTGCTCAAAGTAATTCCCAATTTAGCTTACCTGCACATCTTGAAATGTTTGCCCTTCAAGAAAATCCTTCCCTGAATAATAGATATTTGAGACTCAGACTCAGTCGGTTTCATATGAATGATAATAACTTTATCTTGCAAAAATAAGATAGTTATATAATTCTTAGCACATCCCCCAAAAAGCATAAAACCCTTTCCACATGGTAGTTTAAACTAATTCATACTTCTGAATGCTTTTGCCTTTTCACCATATTAGGAGCAACTTCTTAAAGAAATATTATCACACCATTAAAAAAAAGACCCATAAAAATAGAAACGAAAACAGATAACCCTCTAGGTTCAGAGCAGAGTCACCTAAGACAATAAACTGTAGCCAAAAATGCCTGCCTCTAGCTAAACCCACTTAAATAGGAGGTATCCACAAAAAAACACTCAGAGGAATGAACACCTATATAACTAGCCAACAATGAACAGAAAAGTAGACATTTATATAAGAAAAACTCCAGCTAACCATTGATTTAACAGTACAGAGTATTTTTTAAGTAACTAAAGAGGCAGAGTGCTCTGGAAATATTATCATAAGGGAATTTAACATTAAAACTGACAGGAGTCCACACTGATATAAATAAATGATTGGATAAAAATGAGGGAGAGAAAAAAAAAAAATGAGGGAGAAAAGAGAATCTCTGGTTGCAGAAGAATGCCAAGTAATTTATGCAGATACTCCATCCTCAAGAAAGTGGAGCATAACTTCCCACTCATTAAGTGTGGACTACACAGTGACTTCCAAAGAGTGCAACATAAAAAGTCAGTGACAAATCATGTTGATAATATGTACCCTTGATAAGGTGAGGTGAGAATGGCACTTTACCTCTGTTGTCTTCCTCCTATAAACATATAATCCCAGTCTAACCATTAGAAAAACATCAAACAAATCCCAACTGAGGGACATTCTACACAATACCTGACCAGTACTCCTCAAAATTGTCAAGGTAATTAAAAACAAAACAGTCTGAGAAACTGTCCCAGCCAACAAGATCCTAAGGAGACACAACTACTAAATGTAATGTGATTTCCTAGATGAGATCCTGGAACAAAAAAAATTAACTAAGGGAATTTGAATAAACTAAGGACTATAGTTAATAATAATATATCAGTATTAGTTCACTAATTGTAACAAATGTACTGCCCTAATGTTAGATGTTAGTAACAGGAGAAACTGTATGCTGAGTATATGGGAACTCTCTGTACTATGGTCCCAATTTTTCTGCAAATCTAAAACTTATCTAAAACAAAAAATTCACTTAACAATTAACATAGAATTGACTTGGTAGCAATGAAACAGAAAAGCTTTTACAAAAATACCTTTAAAGATCAAAAACATGATAATTTCAGGTTGATGGACTTAGAAAAGAAATGAATTTTGATGTAGCAAAGTATAGGAGAAAAAATATACTGTGGAAAACAAAATTAAGAATCTTATTTTATTTTAGCAACAAAACTATCAACAACAACAATAAGAACATTTTCTCAGGCTTAATCAACATTTCTTCCACAATTTCAAAGCAAGCTGAAAAAGCTTTTCAAGTTTTTCAAGGTTTTTTCATCTCAAAAACGTTTTGGATTTGTAGGTGCTTATTTTATAAAGAATAATGAAATTCTACAGTTGATGGAAAAGCAAAGAAATACGACATTACTGAATTGAAATTTAATAAATTACTTCAAGCATCAGTTTTTAGAAAGGGACCTGGAAGAATATTTTCATTATCTTCAGATACTTGGAGTTGGCACCATCAACTGATGTAGTAACCATCAGTTACTACAAATATTTAGCCAAACTAACTTAATTCTTTTAATATTTTAAGTCTTAAGAAGCAAAGGTTGGGGGATGGGGGAGACACCTGCCAAAGTAAAATAAAGAAAAAAATCCAAACTAGAACTCTACGTCATATATTATGAACAGTGACACATGGATTACAGATTTAACTGTTTAAAAAAGTAAAACTATATAAGAACGTAGTTGGGGCTTCGCTGGTGGCGCAGTGGTTGGGAATCCGCCTTCCAATGCAGGGGACGCGGGTTCGTGCCCCGGTCCGGGAAGATCCCACATACCGCGGAGCAGCTGGGCCCGTGGGCCACGGCTGCTGAGCCTGCGCGTCTGGAGCTTGTGCTCCACAGCGTGAGAGGCCACGACGGTGAGAGGCCCGCACAAAAAAAAAAAAGAATGTAGTTGAATTAACTTTAACAATGTGAGGATTAATACAAACTTGAACACCAAATGCATAATCTGTATGGCAGGTGAAAACTGATGCCTCACACTTTTTTGCCCAAAAAACTGTATCAGCTGACACCATTTAAAACTGAAACACGTTACAAAAAAATACTAACTTTTACCTTTTACAGAACAATAGGAATTTCTGAAAATACTGAGCCTACATTCCCATTTGACAATCCACTGATATGACTGCCCCTTTAGAACAGGAACCTATGCTCCAGCCCACCAGAGTCCAACACCATCCCCAAATTCAGGCTAATTTCACTTTACGTTACCTGCTTAGTTTCCATAAGCATTTGACTTTGAACACCCAATACACAAAAAGTTACAGATTTGACTAAAATGTCTATAAGGGAAGGAAAAAACTCAAACCTTACCCAAACAGGAAAAAATAAGAAAACAAACCAGAGCAAAAAGACCAGCAGGGAGCACTGAATATATTTAACTCTAGAACTAAGACTATAAAACAAATGGGGGATTAGGTTGAAAGAATGCAATACAAATGTTATAATACTTATATATTATCAGAGTACCTAAGGAAAAAAAGGAGAAGTGGGGGGAGAAAGGACAACTTAACTGATAGAGAAAAGAGAATATTATTTAAATAAAATAGCAGAAGTGAAAGCTTACGATAAATGACAGCAAACATTATTACCAGCAAGACTACTATGATGTGACTGTGATTTTCCATTACAATCCACAGTATCCAGTCCTTATCACTTGGATTGAAATTTGCATACTTTAAGATCACACTGTCACACAGTCCCTCATTAAAGCAAAAGTTCAAGTATTACCATTTAATTTAGAAACTGAATGGTTGTTTTATAAATCAATGTTTTGTTTGTTGGCATACAATGCTTAGACTCTCATGAAAATTGACTAACAGTCAAAAAATAAACTACTCCAAGAAGCACACCTAAAATCAAAGGTATAAGGAAAATAAAAATTGGGGCATGGCTTACAGTCATTCATTTACAGTGCAAATCCGGAAGTCAGTAATTAACTATGATGGCAATAAGGATACTAAATTTTGCTATTTTAAAAAAAGGATTAAATGATATGATCAAGGCCAAGATAAACTATGGCAACAAAATAGGTAATCATGAAAATTTTAAATTAAATCGCCAGCAAAATATGAAATATATAAAATTTTTACAGCCACACAATGAGACAGATAAGTATTCTTCTCTTTACAGTTAAATACATTACTAAGTATACCAGAAAAAGTAGGCTCTTCCCCTCCAAAAGCAAAACAAAAAACCTTCAAAAACCCCACAGAAACAAAAGCAACCAAAATTTAAAGTAAATAAAACGGGGTTATAAGAAAGAAAAGAGAAAACACACTTTCTTATCATGATACGTTTTTTAATGCATAATACATTAGCTTCACAACGATAAGACAGTATCTTCAGAGTTTGAAAGGTTTCTCTTAGGATAAAAAAGACCTAGATGTGTTTTTAAGTTAAGGGAAAGAATCATGGACAGAGAAAAGAGAAAAATGCAAGCTGAGAGAGGGGCTGAAAGAAATCAAATCAAGGATGGGGGAAAGGAGGAAAAACAGAAAAAAGAGGGAAGGAGCAAAGGGAAGAGGGGAGAAGAGAAAGACAGGGGAAGGAGAGAACAGAACAAAATTAAAAATTGGCTTGTATATTTTTTAGAGAATTATACCTTCCTGAAGACCAGGATGTATGACCTGCTTGTGCCGCAAGGCCTTCAAATCTTCTATCAATTCCTTTTCCAACTGGGAAATTCTTGCTCTGCAACCTATTCAGAAAGCAATGATAAAATAAGCTACTATATACTACAGAAGAATACACATTGCATCTTTCACTTCTAGAGCCAAACTCCCAATATATTCCTCTTTTTTACCATTATATAATACCTGGGTCATTTGTGGCTGATGCCTGAAGACTAGAGGATTCTTCTGTTGTTCCATCAACTGCATGAATATCTAGAGCTTCCTATATTAAAAAAAAGAAAAGGAAAGAAAAAAAGTAGTTCATATCACTTCTAAAGGTTTAAAAGTAAACTAGGAAGCTTTTTTTTCATTTTGATACTTTTTGCTATTTTCTAAATGTTTTTTCATTTTGATACTTTTCACTTTAATAATGGGGGGGCAAAAAATTTAAAGATAATATACTCAGCTAACTGACTTAAAACTGTATTTATCATAACTTGTATATTTATCCAATTTATCATAACTTGTATACTGATTTCTCAGAGCCTGTGTAAAGACAGCTTACTCAGCAATTAACAAGGAGGAAGGAAAAGAACAGGCAGAGAATTCAACCTCTGTGTAGCTAATTTAGAAAGATTAGGCTTCTACAACAATCTAAAAGAAAAACAGTCTAGTTGAAGAACTGGAGTAAAATAAACAAGGAAACTATCATTGTGACAGCAGAATTAATAAGACTATTAATTTTTTGTTCTCCAATGGTATTCTGCTATTGCTGATGAAAATCAGTGGATGGAGTATCTCAAAAGAGTTAGTAAACTTTTCATGTGTTTATGCCTTTTCAAAGTCCATAATATAATAATGAAAATTCCACTAAGAGCCAAAGATTTTAAAAATTCCAACTAAACACAATGCAAAAATCGTGATCAAGGGCTTCCCAGGTGGCGCAATGGTTGAGAGTCTGCCTGCCGATGCAGAGGACGCAGGTTCGTGCCCTGGTCTGGGGGGATCCCACATGCCGCGGAGCGGCTGGGCCCATGAGCCATGGCCGCCAAGCCTGCGCGTCCGGAGCCTGTGCTCCGCAACGGGAGAGGCCACACACAAAAAAAAAACCAAAAATCGTAATCGAAACAGACATAATTTTTTAAGTCCATTCAAACAAAATACCTTAAGTGATGCCTGTTAACCCAATATTTTGGAGATACTCCCCTCCCGGTGCACACAACCTCGCATAATGGATGCATTCACAGTAACTGTATTCTTAGTTATCAGCCAGTATACAATTCAATGATGATTATTTGACCTTGGAAAGAATGCTGAAAATGACAATCTTACCTTCGATTCAAAGGAAACAAAGAGAACACCATCTACATCTTCCAGATCAGGTTTCACATCTGGAAAGGTACTCCCAGGGCCCATAGGAGTGTTCTTTGTAGAAGTTAAAGATTTTCCTGTGTTTTTAGGTGGCCGCCCTGCCTTAGAGAGTTTCAGTTTTCGTGGCCTTCCTCTTTTTCCAGGGACATTTGGAGGGGCATTCTGATTAGCATTCACAGTCTTGGAGGCCGTTGAAATCTTAAGCATACTTTTCTTTCTGCCCAAGTCTTCTTTTCCTAAAAATGAGTCCCCAACTGAACTCTTTGAACCATCAAGTATTTTTTCTGTGTTAATGCTGTCAGATATATCAGGATATTTCCACTGAGGATCTTTAAGTGAGGGATATTTTTGTACCACTCTGAGGTCTGGTGAATGTCTTCTAAGACCATTTTCTGATTCCTTGCCTAAGCAGAAGCCAGTCTCATTAGAATTTTCAATGTACGTAGGCAAATAGTCTAATTCTGTCAACGCAGAAGTTCTATCCTTCCGAGATGTGGAAAGCATGTTATCAGGGAGCTCAGAAATCTTCACTGTGCTTTTGGTGACAGCACAGGGCTCCAGATAGACTACTGGCATCTTTCCAGCGTCTAATTTGAACATTTTAGCTTTAGCAACACCTGATGGGCTATTTGGTAGTAGCCATTTAGAAGAAGGATGGTCAGCTTCTAGTTTATCAGCTTTATTGTGCCTCTTCAACTGTTTCTCTAGTATAGGATCATCATCACTGTTTGAGTACACATCTGTTTCCTCATCTGTCTCTTCCTGTTTCACAGTGACCCCTTCTGGGCACTCACCAAGTTCATATTCATAATCGTCTAGAGGCTCTTCTTTAATGACAACATTGAAGTTTTCATTTGGGTTTAATGGTGATGTTACATGGGCGTCATCTTCAAAATTGTTGCCAACAAGACTGGAGAGACAGGGGAGGGAGAGTTAAAAAGGACAGAACTATCCATAAATAACACTCAGGAGGGGAAAGAAAAAAAAAAAAGACTGTTGGAAACCAAGTAAAATCACATCAGATTTCAAGAGCCATTCATAAAAAAAAAAAAAAACACTGTATAACAAGGTTCTCAAAAACAGTTTATCAACATCACACTTTTACATATTCTGTCAATTTCTCTTGAAAAATATATAAACTAAAGGGTAAAGTTTTAACAAGTAACTCTCATCACTAAATCAAAAAGCAAGATATGTTATAACATGTTTTCTGCTAATGGTATTCTTCAAATGAACTCAATTTTCAAAGTCAGCTTGCACTGATCCAAAATCAAGACTCTAGTAATGTACACACTGATCAACAACTGCCAATAAAAACAAACAAATGTCCATTACAATTAAAAATTAAAATAAACATCAGGAAGGGCCTTTCAAACAGCTCACTGATTTTTTTAATTGAGATAAAATTCATGTAACATAAAACATAACGTTTTAACCATTTTAAAATGTACAAGCCAGTAGTTTTTTCATTGTAGTCCCAATGTTGGTGCCAGGTGATTTTTCAAATTTAAAATTGCAAAACCCACTTTCAATGTAAAGAATCCAGCATTAGTTCTTCCAAAATAAAAGGATAGGGTGGATGAAGGCAAGGACATATAACCTGTCTCGACTTAAGTGTTTATAATTCATCAAAAAACAAAACAAACTTTTTAGTTTCTCATTTCTCCCAATTCATAACTGAAAGCACATAAACTATACCAATGTATCTTGAGGACAGGTTAGAACTACTCACTAACCCAGTTAAAGTCACTTTATCTGTAAAACTTTCATTTACCTCAAATATGCAAAAGTAACCATTAAATGATCTGTATCTACTTGTTCCTTGCAAAACTGACTTAAGATCTTGACCTTACTCAAAAATTCTTCAATGGAGGACTTCCACTTCCAGTTAGAATACAGTAGTTCACAAAGACCATAACTTCTGCCATAACAATGACAAAACACTAGATAAACTTAAAATCCTATTCTTTCTTTAAAGTCACTGAAGACCTCTGGGTACAAGTAAGTTTAAATGAACTGAATTCCAGAGAGGGACCAGCCTTCTCCAAGTGACCACAGATTGCTATTGCTTTCAACCCTCAGTGGCATTTACATTGCTTGAAGCACAAGTGAAGAGAGAAAAAAGCTGTTATAGGCAAAGAATCTTTGCGGAAACACAGAGAAACCAAACTATTAATGCCTGAGTATGGGCAGACTAGATCTGGAGGACCTCAAAGAGAAGACAAGTCCTTGCTCCCACCAATTATCCTCCAGGGGACTTTTGCAGAATTTCTAGTGATGCAGAAACTTGGCCTGAAATCAGAAACTTACATTCTCACAGCACTTAGATCCCAAGGCCCTGTCTGAAAGGAGGTCAATCCTACCCTTAAAACTGAGGTGAGCTGAAATTTACAAATCATCTAGACTGGAAGGATAGAGAAAAAGGAAAAGCAAAAGAAGTGTCAGAGACCTATGGCACACATCAGATTATTTAACACACTAGCAGTTGCACCTCCCAAAAGGTAAGAGAAAGAAAGGAGAAACATTTGAACAGAAACTGAACAAAAATATTCCAAAAATGAAAGATTTTAATCCACAGATCCAAGAAGCTCAGCAAACACCAAGCAGAAAATCATACCTAGGTACATGAAGACCAGACAGCTGAAAAAAAGATCAAGAGAAAAACCTTATAAGCAAGGAAGAAAAAAAGACACATGAGACTACAGAGAAAACTATGAGAACAGACTAATTACTCATTGGAAACACTGTAAAACAGAAGACAATGAATGACATCCATCATAAAGCATTTAAAGAGTCAACATAATGTTCTAGATCTACCAAAAGAAGCCTTCAAAGCTAAAGACATTTTCAGACATCTGAAAGAATTCATACGTCATAAAAAATACTACCTCCTTAGACTGAAACAAGACAAGGATATTAGTTCTCACCACTTTTACTTACAGTAATTATACTAGAGGATCTGCCAAGGACATCAGGCAATAAAAAGAAATAAAAGACATCCAGATTGAAAAGAAGTAAAAAAAAAAAATCTCCATTTGTAGATGACATGATCTTGTATACAGTTGGCCCCCAGTTCTGAGGGAGACTGGTTCCAGAACTCCCCAGAGATACTAAACTCTGTGGATACAGAACTGAAAATCCTAAGAAATCCACTAAAAAAACTATTGGAATAAATGAGTTTGGCAAGATTGCAGGATCCAAGATCAACACACAGCAAAATAACTGTAATTCTGCACACTAGGAACAAACGTCAAAAATGAAATTCAGAAGACAACTCTATTTACAACAGCATCAACAAGAATAAAACACTTAACATACGGTAGACAGCTAGTGGGAAGCAGCCGCATAGCACAGGGAGATCAGCTCAGTGCTTTGTGACCGCCTGGAGGGGTGGGATAGGGAGGGTGGGAGGGAGGGAGATGCAAGAGGGAAGAGATATGGGAACATATTTATATGTATAACTGATTCACTTTGTTATAAAGCAGAAACTAACACACCATTGTAAAGCAATTATACTCAAATAAAGATGTAAAAAAAAAAAACTTAACTGAACCAAAAAACTGTAAGGCTTTTACACAGAAAATTATACAACTGTTGGAAAAAAATTAAAGCCAACCTAAAAAAAAAAAAGAAAAAAAAAGGGTAAATATTCCGCAGTTTCATACTAGAAGACTTAATATAGGTGAGACAGCAATACTCCCCAAAAGTGATCTGCAGAGTCAACACAATCCCTAACAACGCCCCACCTGGGATTTTTGTAAAAATTGAGAAGCTGATCGTACAATTCATATAGAAATGCAAGGGACCCTAAAATAACTCAAAGTATCTTGAAAAATAGAAACAAATGGGGACTCATACTTCCCAATTTCAAAACTTACTACAAAGCTACAGTAATCAGCATAAAGCTAAACATACCAATCAACTGAACAGAATTCAAGGTTCAGTAATACCTGCCCACTTTTATATCAATTGGTTTTTTTTTCTTTTCTTTTTTTAAGGCAGTGCCATGCAGCATTTGGGATCCTAGTTCCCTGACCAGAGATCAAACCTGTGCCCCCTGCATTGGGAGCAAGGAGTCTTAACCAATGGACCACCAGGGAAGTCCCTCAATTGACTTTCAATTGAATTCAATTCAAGGGTGCCAAGACAATAAATTCAGTGGGGAAAGAATGGGCTTATGAACACCCACAACTTATTCAATACAAACACTTGCACACAAATGTTCATAGCAACATTATTTCTAATAGTCAAAAAGCAGAAACAACCTTAATGTTTACCAATAAATGGATAAATAAAATGTAGTATAGCTAAACAACAAAATATTATTCAGTAATAAAAGAAATTATGTACAGATACATGCTACAATATGAACCTTGAAAACATTATGCTAAGTAAAGCACAAAAGACCACATACTGTATGATCCCATTTAATGTCCAAAAAAGACAAATCCAGAGACAAACGAGAGACTGGTGGTTGCATATCGGTGGGTGGGGTTGAATACTGGCTGGAGGAAAATGGGGAGTGACTAGTAGAGGACACAGGGTTTCTTTCTGGAGTGCTGAAACGTCCTTAAAATGACTGTGGTCATGACTATACAATTTGGTGAATATATTAAAAATCACTAAACTGAACACTTTTCAAGGGTGAATTATATAGCAGTGAATTACATCTTATTTTTTTAAAGTTCTAAAAAAATACTTAAGGAAGTTCTTCAGACTAATAGGAAATGAACTAGTACGAAAATGGATCCAGGGGACTTCCCTAGTAGTCCAGTGGTAAAGAATCTGTCTTCTAACGCAGGAGATGCAGGTTTGATCCCTGGTCTGAGAACTAATATCCCACATGCCTTAGGGCAACTAAGCGTGCATGCCACAACTACTAAGCTCACACACCTCAACTAGAGAACCCACATGCCACAACTAGAAGAGAGAAAACCCACACACCACAACTAGAGAGAAGCCCGTGCGCCACAACGAAGAGCCCCTGCAGCACAACGAAAGATCCCACATGCTACAACTAAGACCCAACACAGCCAGAAAAAAATAAATTAATTAAATAAATAAATATATATTTTTTAAAGTAGCAAGCTAAGTTAAAAAAAAAAGAAAGAAAATGGATCCAGGAATGAATGAGAAGACCCATGAAAAATAAACATGAGTAAATATAAAAGGCTTTTTCTTACGTTTATTTAAATGACTCCTGACTGATTAAAGCAAATAAAAACATTTGGGGGGGTTTATAACATATATAAGGACATGAACAACAAGGACATTAGCTGATCATGAACTGCTATAATATTAATTTAATTTTACTTGATAAATTAAGAATGTACATAATTATCTCTACAACCACTGCTAAAGAATGAATTGTGTCCCCTCCCAAATTCATACACTGAAGCCCTAACCCCCTTGTGACTGTACATGGAGATAGGGTCTTGAAGAAGTAATTAAGGTTAAATGAGGTCATAAAGGTGGGCACTCTCTCTCTTCTCTATGTGAGGACACAGCTAGAAGGCAGCTGTCTACAACCCAGGGTACTACAACCCTGGGTAAGACCTCCCAACAAAACTGAACCCTACCAAAAACATTACTTGGACTTTCCAGCCTCCAGAAACGTGAGAAAATAAATTTTTATTAAGTCACCCAGTCTATGATATTTTGCTATGTCGACCTGAGCAGACTAGTAAAAACACTTAAAAAAAAAAAATTTACAGAGGCACAGCTAAAAAACCAATAGGCCACAGGATGGAATTTTAAAAACGTAATCTAGGACCTCCCTGGTGGTGCAGTAGTTAAGAATCCGCCTGCCAACGCAGGGGATACATGTTCAATCCCTGGTCCGGGAAGATCCCACATGCCGGGGAGCAACTAGACCCACGCGCCACAACTACTGAAGCCCACGCACCTAGAGTCCATGCTCCGCAACAAGAGAAGCCAACGCAATGAGAAGCCCACGCACTGCAACAAAGAGTAGCCCCCGCTCACCGCAACTAGAGAAAGCCCATGTGCAGCAACAAAGACCCAACGCAGCCAAAAATAAATAAATAAAATAATTTTTTAAGAAAAGAAAACATAAACCAAATGAAAACAGGGAAGGATAATGAAAGAATAGATGACAGAAACAGAAAACACCAAGATGAAATGCTTTAAGCACAGCCACATCAGTAATAATATTAAATGCACGTGAGCAAAACAGTCCAATTAAAAGTCTAGGGTGGACAAAGAAAAAGGTCCCGACTATAAGCTATTTAAAAGAACCACAATTTCAATCTAAAGACATAGACAGACTGAAAATAAAAGGAGGGAAAAAGATAAAACCATGCAAATAGAAAATAAGATGAATGCCAATGTGGCTTAATAATATGACTAAAAGTAGACTTTAAGTACCATCAGAGAGAATGAGGGTCATTATAAAAATTTTATGAGCTCAATTCACCAAAAGGACATAACAATCCTAAATGTATATGTACCTTATCATATAGCTTGAAAATATGTGAAGCAAAAATTTATAATACTAAAAAGAAAGACAGAAAAATCCACAACTATAGAGGGAGATTTTAAAACACGTTCCAGTAACTGATAGGAGAGACACCGCCCCCCCAAAAAAAAAATCAGTAAGGAGATAGAAGAATTGAACAATGAATTAAACTTACCTGATAAGATCTTATAGCACACTACAACCAACAAGTGCATAAGTATACTTGAAGTATTAATCAAAACAGACCATATGCTAGACAATACAGCACAGTCATGATATATTTCTATTTGAAAGGTTTTAAGTCACATGTTCTCTGACAAAAAATAGGACCAAACCACAAATTAATAACAATTTCAACACAACAAATCATAATTTGTAGAATGCACCTAAAACAGTGCTAAGTGGGATTTTATAGCTTGAAATAAAAGGTCTAAAATAAATTATCTTAGGGATTGATAAACTTTTTGTAAAGGGCTAAGTAGTAAAACTTTTAGGCTTTGAAGTCTGAACAATCTTTACTCAACTCTACCACTGTAGCATAAAAGAAGCCACAAGACAATACATAAACAAGTGAGCATAGCTGTGTTCTAACAATTGGACACTGAAATTTGAATTTTATATGATTTTCACATATGAAAAAATATTACTTTTATTTGTTTCCCCCACGCACACAAACACTTAAAAATATAAAAACCATACTTAGTCTGCAGGCCATAACAACAACAAAAAAGGCAGGCTAGGTATGGTCCACAGGTCTTAATCTGCCAATCCCTGAACTGAAACAGGCAAATTAAAACAAAAGCAAGTGCCAAAGCAATCCTGAGGGGAAAAAAAAAGAGCTGGAGGAATCAGACTTCCTGACTTCAGACTATACTACAAAGCTACAGTAATCAAGACAATACAGTACTGGCACAAAAACAGAAATATAGATCAATGGAACAGAATAGAAAGCCCAGATATAAACCCACTCACCTATGGTCAACTAATCTATGACAAAGGAGGCAAGAATATACAATGGAGAAAAAATAGTCTCTTCAATAAGCAGTGCTGGGAAAACTGGACAGCTACATGTAAAAGAATGAAATTAGAACACTCCTTAACACCATACACAATAATAAACTCAAAATGGATTAAAGACCTAAATGTAAAACCAGACACTATAAAACTCTTAGAGGAAAACATAGGCAGAACCCTGTATGACATAAATTATAGCAAGATCCTTTTTGACCCACCTCCTAGAAAAAGGGAAATAAAAACAAAAATAAACAAATGGGACCTAATGAAACTTAAAAGCTTTTGCACAGCAAAGGAAACCATAAACAAGATGAAAAGACAATCTCAGAATGGGAGAAAATATTTGCAAACAAAGCAACTGACAAAGGATTAATCTCCAAAATATACAAGCAGCTCATGCAGCTCAGTATCAAAAAAACAAACAACCCAATCCAAAAATGGGCAGAAGACCTAAATAGACATTTCTCCAGAGAAGATATACAGATTGCCGACAAACACATGAAAGGATGCTCAACATCACGAATCATTAGAGAAATGCAAATCAAAACTACAATGAGCTATCACCTCACACCAGTCAGAATGGGCATCATCAGAAAATCTACAAACAACAAATGCTGGAGAGGGTGTGGAGAAAAGGAACCCTCTTGCACTGTTGGTGGGAATCTAAATTGATACAGCCACTATGGAGAACAGTATGGAGGTTCCTTAAAAAACTAAAAATAGAATTACCATGTGACCCAGCAATCCCACTACGGGGTACCCAGAGAAAACCATAATTCAAAAAGACACATGCACCCCAATGTTCACTGCAGCACTATTTACAATACCCAGGTCACAGAAGCAACCTAAATGTCCACTGACAGACCAATGGATAAAGAAAATGTGGTACATATATACAATTGAATATTACTCAGCCGTAAAAAGGAATGAACGTGGGTCATTTGTAGAGATGTGGATGGACCTAAAGACTATCATACAGAGTAAAGTAAGTCAGGAAGAGAAAAACAAATATTGTATATTAATGCATATATGTGGAATCTAGAAAAATGGTTCAGATGAACTAGTTTGCAAGGCAGAAATAGAGATACGGATGCAGAGAACAAACGTATGGACACCAAGGGGGGAAAGCAGGGGAGGGGGTATGAATTGGGAGATTGGGATTGACATATACACACTAATATGTATAAAACAGATAATTATTAAGAATCTGCTGTATAAAAAAATAAAATAAAATTCAAAAAAAGGAAATCAGATCAGTGGTTACCAGTGTCAGGGAGACAGGGGATGAAGGGCAGGGGAAGTGAATGAAGGGGATCAAAAGGTACAAACTTTCAGTTATAAGATAAATAAGTGCTGGGGATACACAAGATGATGACTCTAGCTAACACTACAGCATGGTATATCTGAAAGTTGCTAAGGTAGTAATTCCTAAAAGTTCTCAAGAAAAGGAAAAAAAATGGGATTATCTATACGAAAAGATGAATGTTAACTAAATTTATTGTGGCAATCATTTCACAGTATATGTCTGTCAAGTCATCATGTCGTGTAACAAACTTATACAGAGCTGTATATCAATTACATCTCAATAAAAATGAGAAATAAAAGAAAAAAGAGCAAGCAAAAAGAAGGAAACAATGCTAAGAGGAAAAAATTTAATGAAATAGAGAACAACAGAGAAACTGGATTTATGATTTGAAACCTGCCAGCAAAGAAAACTACATGGCTTCCCTCAAGTCTAGCAAAGACATAATGAAAAAAAAAACCTATCTTGCACAAACTCAGAATATACAGGATAATCCAACACTTTTTGTTTTATGAAGAAAGCAAAACCCTGGAACTAAAGTATCAGAAATAAAAATATCCTTCATGAATTCAGATGTAAAAAAACTCAATGAAGTATCAGTAAACTGAATCCAATATTAAAAATGTTATGACAACCAAGTAGTATTTCCCAGGAATGCAAAACTGTTACAGCATTTCCAGCTCTCACTCCCATATAGCCGCCACTCACGGTAAAAAAAAAAAGAAAAAGAAAAAAATCAAATTAACAAAATGAAGGGAGAAAAACAACATCTCAGCAGATAGAAAAACAACATTTGATACAATTCAATACTCATTCTTAACCACACTTAGAAAATTAGGACTGGAAGGAAAGTTCTCAGTGTGACCTAAAGCCAACAGCATAACACCCATTAAGAAATACTGAACGATCTTCTCTAAGGTCAGGAGACATGAATGACCATTCTCAAAATTTAGTTTCAACACAGAACTGCAAGTCCAAACAGCACAGTAAGGTAAGAAAGAGAGAGAATAATAATAAAGACTTACGGGAGAAGTAAAACTAACTTTGTTCACAGACACCATAATTGTGTATGTAGAAAATCCTAAACACTACAAACTAGTAAGTGGATTAAATAAGCAAGGTCATCAAATACAAGATCAAGGTACAAAAATCAACTGTATTTCTACGTACTATGGGAAGTTGGAAGCTTACACTACCAAAGATTATAGTGTCATCAAGACTGTATGGTGGGCTTCCCTGGTGGCGCAGTGGTTAAGAATCCACCTACCAATGCAGGGAACACGGGTTCAAGCCCTGGTCCAGGATGATCCCACATGCTGCAGAGCACCTAAGCCCATGGGCCACAAATACTGAGCCTGCGCTCTAGAGCCCACAAGCTACAACTACTAAGCCTACATGCCTAGAGCCCGCACTCTGCAACAAGAGAAGCCACTGTAATGAAAAGCCCACGCACCGCAAGGAAGAGTAGCCCGCGCTCGCCACAACTAGAGAAAGCCCGCTCACAGCAACGAAGACCCAAGGCAGCAATAAATTAAATAAATAAATAAATGGCTGCATGGTATTGGCAAAAGAATAGACAAAAAAATGGAACAAAAATAGACCCACCCATATATATATATATAATCACCTCATTTTCCAAGACACCAGTGCATTTTAATGGGGAAAATAAAGCCTTTTGAATATGATGTTAGACCACGTAAATATGTGCCTGGAAAACTATGAGCCTTGACCCCCAACTTCATGCCATACACAAAAAGTAAGCCAAGATGGGCTAGATTTCAATTTGAAAGCTAAAACAGCTTCCCCCTTTCAAAAATATCACTTAATTGGAGAAAATACCTATTTCCTTATCTTTCTTTTTAACGGCTTTATTGTGTAAGTTACGTAACATAAATCCCACCAGTTTTAAGTAACAACTCAATTATTTTTACTAAATTTATAATTTTGCCATCACCACAATCCAGTTTTCCTTTACCTCGTTTTTTTGTTTGTTTGGCCGCAACGCATGGCTTGCAGAATCTTAGTTCCCTGATCAGGCATTGAACCCAGGTCCTCAGCAATGAAAGCGCATAGTCCTAACCACTGGACCGCCAGGGAATTCCCTCCTTTACCTGTTTTTAAAGGTTAGGCAAACCAAGCCCTCTCATTTCCCTTTCCCTATTATCTCACTTTTTATGTATATTTATGTATAAATGTCATTCTCCATCAAGTAATTTAGGATTCACATTTAATGATAGTTCTTTCCATTATCTTCGTATTTCACAGTGTGAACTTCTAAAATGCAGAAAATAATCTCTACCTTTTTCTCATTTAGCCATATGACTTGAATTATGCTTGCAATATAGCTGAGAACCTTGTGAAGCTAAATCTTGGCTGCTACCAAAATAACTGCTTTCACATCTTCCTGAAATATTAAACTTGCTAAATTACAAAAGTTATTTCCAAAGAGTCTCTCTCTTCTTATCGTCCAATAAAAACTTTACACACAAAGCATGAATTTTTTTTCCTTGGCAGGAAGATTTTGCAAACAATCCTGAAATTTTATACTTTTAAGAAGTCGCTATACAAAAAAATTAGGTGCAAGGTTATCTAACCAAAAATATGGGCAAAACCACTGATTTGTACACATCAATTAATTTAAAGGATTACATTTTTGTTGGTATACACAACCTATGCAACAAGTAAGTATGACATGACAGTCACTGTGAAACACACTAAAAAAGCTTTAAGTGCTATGGATAAACAAACTCATTCAGGCAACATTTACTGAGTTCTGACAATGTGCCAGACACATTTTTTGGGGGCACAGGGATTTACCAAAATAAATAAAGCACAGTCCCTACATTCAAGGAATGCACAGATCAATGCAGGAGACAGACAAATAGACAATATAATGTTACTTAGTTTAATAGATACTAAGATATGTATAGGGACTTCCCTGGTGGCGCAGTGGTTAAGAATCCACCTGACAATGCAGGGGACACGGGTTTGATCCCTGGTCCGGGAAGATCCCACATGCTGCGGAGTAACTAAGCCCGTGTGCCACAACTACCGAGCCTGCACTCTAGAGCCCATCGCCCACAACTGCCAAAGCCCGCGCGCCTAGGGCCTGTGCTCTGCAACAGAAGAAGCCACCACAATGAGAAGCCTGCACACCACAACGAAGAGTACGCCCCCTCGCCGCAACTAGAGAAAGCCCACGTACAACAACGAAGATGCAATGCAGCCAAAAAAATTAATAAAATTAAAATAAATAAACTATTAAAAAAAGAGATACATACAGACGCACATTAGGAAAAGCCATAACGTAATGCCTTCCATGAAACTGGTAATTAGAGTAACAGAAAGAAGAAATCCACTGGAAAAGATAATGTAGAGTGGAAAACAAAAGAGCTCTTGGAAACTGAAATCGGACACCTGCAATAAATACATCAGTAAGTTAGAAGCTAAATCAAGGAAATCTCACATAATGTACAGCAAAAAGATAATGACAAGAAATAAAAGACTGATTATATAAGATAACCAATCCAGTAGATGGAACACCCAACTATCAAGAGTTTTTTTAGAAAAGAGAAAACAGGACTTCCCTGGTGGCGCAGTGGTTAAGAATATGCCTGCCAGTGCAGGGGACACAGGCTCAAGTCCTGGTCCAGGCAGATCCCACAAGCTGTGGAGCAGGTAAACCCGTGCACCACAACTACTGAGCCTGCGCTCTCGAGCCCACAGGCCTTAAAAAAAAAAAAGAAAGAAAAAAAAATTTTTAATAAAAAGAGAAAAAGAAAGTGAAAAAATTAACAGAGAAATAATACTTAAATGTTCCTAGGGCCAAAGAATATGAACTTCTTGTTTTGAAAAAACGTATTTTCGCACAATGATGAGAACAACCATACCGCGGCTCATCATTGTGAAATTTCATAAGAGAGATCAACAAAAAAATCTTAAGAGCCTTCAAACCACCAGGAATCAAATTTCTCAACAGCAAACTGGAACCCGACAACACATTTTCAGCATGGAACTCTACACTCAACCAAAAAAATTATGGAAGTATGAGGGTATAATAAAGCTATTTTTCAACATGCAAGAAGAAAACTGTTAAGAGGGGTGAAGAAGGGGATTACTACCTTCCTCAGAAGTGATTTTATTTAAACATTCTAAAATTCTATGTCCCATACATCCTTTCTGAAGAAATTACTGAAAATGTACTTGAAAAATGCAAATTAAAACCAGAATGATCCCACTTTCACCACTTCTATTTAACACAGTACTGAAAATTGTAACTAAAGCAATTAGGTAGGAAAAAAATAGTATCAATTCAAATTGGAAAGGAAAAAATAAAGGTATCTCTGTCACAGATGACATGATCTTATATGTAGGAAACTCTGAATAATACACACACACACACACGCACACACACACACACACGCGCACACACACACACACAGAGTTAGTTAATAAATTCAGCAAAGCTGCACGATACAAAATCAATATAAAGGATCAGCTTTATTTCCATACACTGTGCAATACACAATATGAAATAGCAATTTCCTTTTCAAAACCAAAATAAGGATGAAACTAACAACCGGTTCTTTGAAAAGATAAAATTGACAACCCTTTACCCAAACTCATCAATAAAAAAAAAAAGAGGACCCAAAAATATCAAAAATAAAAAAAAGAGAAGTAACAACCGACACCACAGAAACATTTATGTTATCTGATTATGTTATATAATCATTTAGGATTATAAAGAGATTACACCACAGAATTATATGCCAATAAAATGGGCAACCTAGAGGAACTGGATAAATTCCTAGAAATAATCACCTAGTACAATCTCCCAAGACTGAATCAGGAAGAAATACAAAATATAAACAGGCCGATTACAGTAAGTTCCCTACATACGAACCTTCAAGTTACGAACTTTCAAAGATGCGAACATGCATTCCATCACCGTCAGGCATGAGTGAAATTGTAGCTTGCCCTCCACCTCCTATTGCTGAAGATCCTTCAGCTCTACTATATCCCACACCTCCCCTCCCACCTCTAGTCAGTAACTTTTCTTGCCAGTTCACTTGATGCCAGCCCCTGTACACCAGCTGTTGTACTATATATACTGTACTTTTCAAGGTACTGAACAGTAAGACTATAAATATTATCTTTATTTTTTGTGTTTGCTTGTTCTTTATGTATTATTTGTGTGAAAAGTATTATAAAACTACTACAGAACAGTACTATATAGCCAATTGTGTTAGTCGGGTACCTAGACTAACTTCGTTGGACTGACAAACAAACTGAATGTACGAACACACTCTCAAAACAGAACTCATTCATATGTAGGGGACATACTGTAGAAATAATAAAATTGAAACAGTAATTTATAAGACTCCCGAGAAACAAAAGTCCAGGACCAGATGGCTTCAAAGGTGAATTCTACCAAACATTTAGACAATTAACACCTATTCTTCTCAAAATATTCCAAAACATCGAAGAGAAAAGAATGCTTCCGAACTTCTATTAGGCCAGCATCACTCTGATACCAAAATCAAAGACATCACCCCCTCGCAAAAACAATTACAGGCCAATGTCACAGATGAACATAAATGTAAAAATCCTCAACAAAATACAAGCAAAACATATTCAACAATGCATTAGAAGGATCATAAGGACTTCCCTGGAAGCCCAGTGGTTAAGACTCAGTGCTCCCAATGCAGGAGGCCCAGGTTTGATCCCTGGTCAGGGAACTGGATCCCGCATGCTGCAACTAAGAGCCCACATGCCGCAACTAAAAGATCCTGCATGCTGCAACTAAAGATCCCTCCTGCCAAAACTAAGACCCAGCTCACCCAAATAAATAAGTAAATACAAAAGGATCACAAACCTTGATAAAGTGGGGTTTAACCCAGCAATGCAAAGATGGTTCAATATCTGCAAATCAATCTGGTAATGGTAATACCACATTAACAAGTTGAAGAATAAAAACCATGTCATCTCAATAAATGCAGAAAAAGCTTTTTGACAAAATTCAGAATCCATTTATGATTAAAAAAACTATCAACAAAGTAGGTACAGAGAGAACATACCTCAACATAATAAAGGTCATACAACAAAAATATAGCCAACACCATACTCAATAGCGAAAAGCTGAAAGCATTGCCTCGAAGATCAGGAACCAGACAAGATGACCACTCTCACCCCTTTTATTCAACATAATATTGGAAATCCTAACCAAAACAATAAGACAAGAAAAATAAATAAAAAGAATCCAAATTGGAAAGGAAGAAGTAAAACTGTCACTGTTTTCAGGTGACATACTATTGCCATATATAGAAAATTCTAAAGACGCCACCAAAAAACTATTAGAACAAATAAATGACTCCGTAAAGTTTCAGGATACAAAATTAAAACACAGAAATCTGTTGTGTTTCTACACACTAACAACAAGCTATCAGGAAGAGAAACTAAGGAATCAATCTCATTTACAACTGCATCAAAAAGAAATAAAATACCTAGAAATATAGCTAACTAAGGAGATAAAAGACTTGTACTCAGAAAACTATAAGACAGTGATGAAAAGAATTGAGACAACACCGACAGATGAAAAGATATACCATGCTCATAGACTGGAAGAATTAACATTGTTAAACTGACTGTACCACCCAAGACAATCTACAGATTGAATGCAATCCCTATCAAAATACCAATAGCATTTTTCATAGAACCAGAAAAAATTACTCTAAATTTGTATGAAAACCTGAAAGACCCCACAGAGTCAAAACAATATTGAGAAACAAGAACAAACTGGAGGTACCATGATCACTGATTTCAAACTATACTACAAAACTACAGTCATCAAAACAGTAAGGTACGTGCACAAAAGTAGACACAGATCAATGGAACAGAACAGAGCGCCCAGAAGTGAACCCATACTTACATGGACATTTAATCTACAACACAGGAGCAAGAATATACAATGGGGAAAAGACAGCCTTTTCAATAAATGGTGTTGAAAAAACCGGACAACTACATGCAAAAGAATCAAACTGGACTATTTTCTCACACAATATACAAAAATAAACTCAAAGTGGATTAAAGACTTAAAGGTAAGACCTGAAATCATAAAACTCCTAGAAGAAAACATAGGCAGTGTTAGCAATATTTTTTACCTTAGTATTAACAATATTTTTTTGGATATGTCTCCTGGGGCAAGGCAAACAAAAGCAGAAACAGAAACAAATCGGACTACATCAAACTAAAACGCTTTTTGCACAGCTTTTGCACCATCAACAAATGAAAAGGCTGCCTACTGAATGAGAGAAGATATTCACAAACAATTTAACAAACGGCTAATATCCAAAATATACAAAAATTCATTTAACTCAACATCAAAAAAAACAAGCAGGGCTTCCCTGGTGGCGCAGTGGTTGAGAGTCCACCTGCCGATGCAGGGGACACGGGTTCGTGCCCCGGTCCGGGAAGATCCCACATGCCGCGGAGCGGCTAGGCCTGTGAGCCATGGCTGATGAGCCTGCGCGTCCGGAGCCTGTGCTCCGCAACAGGAGAGGCCACAACAGTGAGAGGCCTATGTACCACAAAAAAAAAAAAAAAAAAAAAATTTAAAAAAAAAGTGAACAAATGTAACAAAACAAAAACAGAGTCACAGATCTAGAGAAGAAACAGATGGTTACCAGAGGAGGGGAGGGTGAGGGGGAATGAATGAAATAAGTGAGGGAAATTGAAAGAGGTACAAACTTCCAGTTACAAAATAAATGAGTTACAGGGATGAAATGTACAGTGCAGGAAATACAGCCAATAAGAATGTAATATCTTTGCATACTGACAGATGGTAACTAGATTTATAATGATAATCACTTTGTAATGTATAGAAAAATCAAATCACCCTATGCCATGCGCCAGAACGAACATATTGTTGACGTCTATTATACTTCAAAACAAACTCAGAAAGAAATCAGATTTGTGGTTACTGGAGGCAGGGGAATGGGAAATTGGATGATGGTGGTGAAAAGGTATAAACTTACAGTTAGAAAATAAATAAGCACTAGACTTACAATGTACAACATGATTAATAATAAACACTGCTGTATGTTATACATTAAAGTTACTCTGAGAGTAAATCCTAAGAGTTCTCATCACAACGCCTGCCTCAAAATAATCTCAGCTTCCAAATCAAGCTTGCATATAGAAGACAAAGTTTGCATATAGCTAAATACCACTTTCAGATATGATGATAATGCTGTTTCTTGGAGCATGCATATCAAGTTGTTTTTTTCCCTTCAGTAACAAAGATACTGATGCACTCATAAATCTGAACCATTTTCTTGACTCATTAAGATCAGAAGTTTATAATACCACATGTAACACCAAAAGCCACTGTCTATAACAAAGAAATACACATGACTCTTTCAGCTAACAAACTCCTCACCCTGGCCTCCAAAGTAATTTTAAAAGTAAATCCTCCATCATCCAAGGATAGATTAAACTGCTTTTGGATAATGAGGGTAAAAATACTGGTGTTGCCAAAAAATTCCTAGAAGAGAACACAGGCAAAACATTCTCTGACATAAATCATACCAATGTTTTCTTAGGTCAGTCTCCCAAGGCAATAGAAATGAAAGCAAAAATAAACAAATGGGACATAATCAAACTTAAAAGCTTTTGTACAGCAAAGGAAACTATAAACAAAACAAAGAGACAACCTATGGACTGGGAGAAAATATTTGCAAATGACGTGACCAACAAGGACTTAATTTCCAAAATATACAAACAGCTCACACAACTCAATAACAAAAACAAACAACCCAACTGAAAAAAGGACAAAAGACCAAAATAGAACTTTCTCCGAAGAAAATATACAGATGGCCAACAGGGCCATGAAAAGATGCTCAACACCACTAATTATTAGAGAAATGAAAATCAAAACCACAATGAGGTATCACCTCACACCAGTCAGAAAGGCCATCATTAAAAAGTCTACAGAGTTTCCCTGGTGGCGCAGTGGTTGAGAGTCCGCCTGCTGATGCAGGGGACACGGGTTCGTGCCCCGGTCCGGGAAGATCCCACATGCCGCGGAGCAGCTGGGCCCGTGAGCCATGGCCGCTGAGCCTGCGCATCCGGAGCCTGTGCTCCGCAACAGGAGAGGCCACAGCAGTGAGAGGCCCACGTACCGCCAAAAAAAAAAAAAAAAAGTCTACAAATGACAAATGCTGGAGAGGGTGTGGAGAAAAGGGAATCCTCCTACACTGTTAGTGGGAACGTAAATTAGTGCAGCCACTATGGAAAACAGTATGGAGGTTCCTCAATAAACTAAAAATAGAATTGTCATAGGATCCAGCAATCCCACTCCTGGGCATCTATCTGGACAAAACTATAATTCAAAAAGATACATGCACCCCATGCTCACAGCAGCACTATTCACAACAGCCAAGACATGGAAACAACCTAAATGTCCATCAACAGATGACTGGATAAAGAAAATGTGGTACATGTAATATATAATGGAATACTACTCAGCCATAAGAAAAGGAATGAAATAATGCCATTTGCAGCAACATGGATGCAACCAGAGATTATCATACTAAGTGAAGTAAGTCAGAAAGAGAAAGACAAACACCATATGATATCACATATGTGGAATCTAAAATATAACACAAATGAACTTACCCACAAAACAGAAACAGATTCACATAGAAAACAGACTTGTGGTTGCCAAGGGGAAAAGAAGAAGGGGAGGGATGCATTGGGAGTCTGGGAGTAGCACATGCAACTATTATGTACAGAATGGATAAACAACAAGGTCCCACAGGATAGCAGTGTATATTCAATGTCCTGTGATAAACCATAATGGAAAAGAATATGAAAAAGAATGTACATATATGTCTAACTGAATTGCTTTGCTGTACAATAAAAATTAAACACTAAATCAACTATCCTTCAATAAAATCAATTCAAAAAAATACTGGTGTTGAAGTGTTTCAATTTTTTTAAATTGTACTGGGTAATCAAGATGATTACACACTGGGTGGCATCCTCTAGTTGCAAATGCCAAAAAAAAAAAAAAAAAAGCCACACTGAAAAGCATAAACTGAAAACCACTTTCCCCCTTGACAGAATAAAAGAAAAACCTGTTCACTGCTTGAGTAACATATACTCCACCTGTCAACTACCCTTAGAAAATAGCAAAGCACTAACTTGCCCATAAACAAGTCAGGGAACTCATCAATGTGGGGATTCCAAACTCAATAGTAGCTGTTAATGGGATATGAATTAAGTGAGAAAAGGAAGGTAAACGAAAAGTACTGGGCTGGGATATACTTCTGCCGAACTTGGGTTTTAACACTCAAATAAGGCAAGTTTCCAGCTGCACATGTACGGAGTTTAGAAATAGCCACTATGTTCTAACAAGTGAAAAGTTAAAGGGACTGAAAAATCAACAACTCTTTTGAATCCATAAGAGACGGTGAGGGGACTCCCTCGTGGTCCAGTGGTTAAAAATCCACCTTCCAATGCAGGGGACGCGGGTTCCATCCCTGGTCAGGGAACTATAAGATCCCACATGCTGCAGGGAAACTAAGCCTGTGCACCGCAACAAAGAGCCCACATGTCGCAACTAAGAACCGACGCAGCCAAATAAATATTTTTTGAAAAGAAACAAGCCAGGTTTCACACAGGCTTCTCTATTTAAAAAAAAAAGAGAGAGAAAGAGACAGTGAGAGTACAGTGCAAACTGCTGAAAACAGTCAGGTGGATACAGGGGATCATGGTTGGAGCAGTAACTGACAATGGAAACCACCTTGGGAACCAGTGCCAGGGTAGAAAAACCTGAACTGTAACTGGAGTTGCTGGAGGCTCAATGTAGACAAGCCTGAGTTTAAAACTCCAGGGGTACCCAGTTATAGGGGTGCTCCCACATTTCTGTAAGTTTTCCACCAGGAGCTAGACTAGGTTCTCACAGTAAATATTTCCTCGTGAGAAAAATCCTGGGCCGGGGGGGTCAGTCTCTGTTACTTGTAACAAAAAAGCCTAACCTCTGGAAAAATTAGTTAACCAGTCTAACTTGGTGGGTTTTATCAGAGCCTAACTGACCTGGGGAAAGGAAATATCTAACTCCAGCCTACTCTAGCCAATCCTGTCCAACTTAAGGGGGCAAGAAAGAATATGAGAAGTACTTGTGAAGTTCACAGTCCAGAGGCACAGACTCATTAAAAACTGAGACCTAACCATAGGACTAAAGTAAAGAACACTTCCCTTTCCCTCACATCCATTCCTTACCACAACATTACTAAAGGCCTATTTACAGCACTTCCTTTTACCTAACACATCATGTCCAACTATCAAGAAAACATTACAAAGCATACTAAAAGGCAAAAAACCACAATTTGAAGACAGAGCAATCATCACAATTATCATACTGGGATGCTGAAATTACCAGACTGGGAATTTATAACTATGATTAACATACTAAGGATTCTAATAAATAAAGAAATAACATGCAAGAACAGATGTGCAATGTAAGCAGAGAAATGAAAATCCTAAGAAAAACAAAAAGATGCTAAAGATCAAAAATATGGTAAAAGAAATGAAGAATGCCTTTGATAGGCTTATTAGTAGACTAGACACGGCTGAGGAAACAATCTCTGAGCTTGAAGATATAGCAACAGAAATCTCCAAAACTGAAAAGGAAAGAAAACAAAGGCTGAAAAGAACAGAATATCCAAGGACTGTGGGACAACTACAAAAGATGCAAGGGCTTCCCTGGTGGTGCAGTGGTTGAGAGTCCGCCTGCCGATGCAGGGGACAGGGGTTCGTGCCCTGGTCCGGGAAGATCCCACATGCCGCGGAGCGGCTGGGCCCATGAGCCATGGCCGCTGAGCCTGCGCGTCCAGAGCCTACGTTCCGCAACGGGAGAGGCCACAACAGTGAGAGGCCCGCGTACCGCAAAAACAAACAAACAAAAAAAAAGATGCAACATACGCATAATGTGAGTATCAGAAGAAGAGAGAAACAGAAGAAATATTTAAAACAATGATGACTGAGATTTCTCCAAATTAACGTCAGACATCAAACCACAGAACCAGAAGCTCACAGAACACCAAGAAGGATAACTACCGAAAGACTATATGTAGTGATGCCATTTTTAAACTACAGAAAATCAAAGATAAAGAAAATATACTAAAAGAAGCCAGAGGAAAAAGACACCTTACCTACAGAGGAACAAAGATAAGAATTCTATCCAACTTCTCAGAAACCACAGAATCAAAAAGAGTGAAATATTATAAGTATTCAGAGAGTAAAACACCAACCTAGAATTCTGTACCCTGCAAAATTAAAGGAGAAATAAAGACTTTCACAAACAAAAATTAACAGAATTTGTTGCCAGTTGATCTGACTTGCAAGAAATATTAAAAGAAGTCCTTCAGACAAATGTAAAATATCACAGGTCAAACTCAGATCTCCATAAAGAATAAGGAAGAAATAAGTGAATGTAAAATAAAAACTTTCTTTTGTTGTTGTTCTTAGTTGATCTAACAGGTAAAAATTTGTTCAAAATAGGGCTTCCCTGGTGGTGCAGAGGTTGAGAGTCCGCCTGCCGATGCAGGGGACACGGGTTCATGCCCTGGTCAGGGAAGATCCCACATGCCGCGGAGCGGATGGGCCCGTGCTCCATGGCCGCTGAGCCTGCGCATCCAGAGCCTGTGCTCTGCAGTGGGAGAGGCCATGGCAGTGAGAGGCCCGCGTACCACACACACACACACAAAAAAAGAATGTAAAAATTTGTTCAAACTAATAATAGCAACAATGCATTTGATTACTTACGTATATATCACATATATATACTTATACATAAGTGAAATGAATGATGGCAGTGATACAAAGAACAGGAGAGAGGATTTACAAACTACCTGTGAAGCAATATAGTGTTATCTGAAAATGGACTTGGGTTAAGTTGTAAATGTATATTCAAACCATAGAGTAACCACTAAAAAGAGTTAAAGTATAACTGATATGCTAAGAAGAGAAAGAAAACCAAATCATATAAAATGCTCAACTAAAACCACAAAAGGCAAATAAAGAGTGGAAAACAAAAATAGAAACAAAGAAAAAGGACAAAAGAAAAGCTGTAACAATTATGGTAGATATTAATCCAACTGTTTCAATAATCATTTTGAATGTCAACAGTCTAAATGCACCAGTCAGAATGGATCAAAAAACAGGACCCGGGGCTTCCCTGGTGGCGCAGTGGTTGAGCGTCCGCCTGCCGATGCAGGGGACACAGGTTCGTGCCCCAGTCCAGGAAGATCCCACATGCCGCGGAGCGGCTGGGCCCGTGAGCCATGGCCACTGAGCCTGCGCATCCGGAGCCTGTGCTCCACAACGGGGGAGGCCACAGCAGTGAGAGGCCTGCGTACTGCAAAAAAAAAAAAAAAAAAAAAAAAAAAAAAAACAAGACCCAGGGCTTCCCTGGTGGCACAGTGGTTAAGAATCCACCTGCCAATGCAGGGGACGTGGGTTCGACCCCTGGTCCGGAAAGATCCCACATGCTGCGGAGCAACTAGGCCCGTGCGCCACAACTACTGAGCCTGCGCTCTAGAGCCCACAAGCCACAACTACTGAAGCCCAAGCACCTAGAGCCCGTGCTCTGCAAAGAGAAGCCACTGCAATGAGAAGCCCGCACACTGCAACAAGAGCAGCCCCCGGTTGCTGTAACTAGAGAAAGCCTGCGCACAGCAACGAAGACCCAACACAGCCAAAAATAAATAAAATAAATTAATTTTTTAAAAAAAGACCCAATTACATATTGGGTCTGTAAAATCCACTTTAAATATAAAGACACATAAAAATTAAAAGTAAATGGATAGAGAAAAATATATCATGCTAACACTAATCAAAAGAAAGCAGGAGTAGCTATTTTAATTTCAGACAGAATAGACTTAAAAGTAATGAAAGTTATCAGGGATAATGAAGGATGTTACATAATTATAAAGGGTGAATCCTCCAAGAAGACGTAACAATCCTTAATGTATATGTGCCCCAAAACAGAGTATCAACCTACATGAAGCAAAAACTAAAAGAAATGGCAAGGAGAAACAGATGAATCTACTATTAGAGACTGAAACACATCAGAAATGGACAGATCCAGCAGGCAGAAAGGCAGTAAGGACATAATGGAATTCAGTTAAGCCATCAATTAACTAGATCTAATTGACATGTATAGATTACTTCAACAACAGCAGAATACACATTCTTCTCAAGTTAACATGGAACATTCACCAAGCTAAACCACATTCTGGACCATAAAACACATCTTAAATAACTTAAAAGACTATAATGGAATTAAACTAGAAATCACTGACAGAAAGATAACAAAAATCCCAAAGTAACTGATTAAACAATACACTTCTAAATAACACATGGGTCAAAGAAAAAATCTCGAGAGAAATTTTTAAATATTCTGAACTAAGTGAAAATATAAATACAACTTATCAAAATTTGTGGTACACAGAGAAAGCAGCGCTTACAAAGAAACATAGCACTGAATGCATATATTAGAAAAGAAAGAAGATCTAAAATCAATAATCTAAGTTTCCACCTTAGGAAATTAGAAAAAAAGGAGCAAATTAAATCCAAAGTGAGCAGCAGAAAAGAAATAAGAATCAGGGCAGAAATCAATGAAATTAAAAACAGAAAAATCAGTAGATAAAAATCAATAAAACCGAAAGCTGATTTTTTTAACTTTTGATTTTTTTTATTGATCTTTTCAGAGATCAATTAAAAAAAGTCAATAAGCCTCTAGCCAGGCTAAGGAAGAAAGAGAGAAGACACAAATTACTATTATCAGAAATAAAAAGAAGGGGGACTTCCCTGGTGACACAGCAGTTAAAAATCCACCTTCCAATGCAGGGGATGTGGGTTCGATCCCTAGTCAGGGAACTGGATCCCACATGCATAGCACAACTAAGAGTTTGCATGCCACAACTAAGGAGACCACCAGCCGCAACTAAGACCTAGTGCAACCAAAATAAATAATAAATTAAATTTAAAAAAAGAAAAAGAGGGACACCACTACAGATCCCATGGACATCAAAAGGATAATAAACGAATATATGAACAATTTTATGCCAACAAATGATACCCTAGATGAAATGAGCCAATTCCTTGAAAAACACAATCTTCCAAAGCTCACACAAGAGACAATCAAAATAGGCCTATATTTATTTAAGAAATTGAATCAATAAGGTTCCAAAACAGAAAGCACCAGGCCCAGATGGGTTCACTGGTAAAATTTCCCAAACATATGAGAAAGAAATGATACCAATTCTCTACAATCTCTTTCAGAAGATGGAGTAGTGGCAATACTTCCTGACTCCTATGAAGCCAGCATAACACCAATCCCAAAACCAGACAAAGACATTACAAGACAACTACAGACCATTATTCCTCAAGAACATAAATGCAAAAATCCTCAAAATAAGAGCAAATCAAATAAAACATATAAAAAGCATTATACACCATGACCATGCGGGATTCATCCCAGGTATACGAGGCTGGTTCATTCAAAAATCAATTAACATAATCCATCACATCAATAAACCAGAAAAGAAAAAAGTCACATGATATCAACAGATTCAGAAAAAAAGCATTTGGCAATATGCAACACCCATCCATGATAAAAACTCTCAGTAAATTAGCAATAGAAGGGAACTTCCTAAACTTAATCAAGAATATCTACAAAGGGAACTAAGATCCCGCATATGGCAAGGCACAGCCAAAAAAAAGAATATTTACAAAAAACCTAAAACAAACATCATACTTAATGGTGAGAAACTAGAAACTTTCCCACTAAGATCAGAAACAAGGCAAGGATGTCATCTCTCATCACTCCTTTTCAGCATCATACTGGAAGTCCTAGTGAATGCAATAGGACAAGAAAAGCAAATAAAGGAATACAGATTTGAGAGAAAGAAAGCTGTCTTGTTTATGAATGACATGATCATCTAGGTAGAAAATCCAAAAGAATCTCCAAAAAACTTCTGGAACTAATAAGTGATTATAGCAAGGTTGCAGAATACAAAGATAAAGTACCAAAGTCAGTTGCTTCCCTATATATCAACAGAGAACAAGTGGAATTTGAAGTTAAAAAAACAATACCATTTACATTGTCACCCCCAAATAGTGAAATACTGATATATAAATCTAATATGTACAAGATCAATATGGGGAAAATGACAATACTCTGATGAAAAAAATTAAAGAACTAAATAAATGGAGAGATAGTCAGTGTTCATGAATAGGAAGAGTCAATATAGTTAAGATGTCAGTTCCTCCCAACTTGATCTATAGATTCAATGCAACCAAAATCAAAATCCCAGCAAGTCATTTTATGGAACTTATTCTCAAGTCTACGTAGAGAAGAAAAAGACCCAGAATAGCCAATACAATATTGAAGGAGAACAAAGTTGGAGGGCTAACACTTACTTAAAAAGCTAGGTTCAAAACTTACTTAAAAAGCTACAGTAATCAAATCAGTGTAGTACTGGTGAAAGAACAAATAGGTCAATGGAACAGACTAGAGAGCCCACAAATAGACTCACATAAATAGAGTCAACTGATCTTTGACAAAGGAGCAAGGACAGTACAATGGAGCAAAGAGAGTCTTCTCAACAAATGGTGCTGGAACAGCAGGACATCCACATGCAAAGAAATCAATCTAGACGCAGACCTTCCAACTTTCACATAAATTAATACAAAATGGATCATAAACCAAAATGTAAAACACAGAACTATAAGGATCCTAAAAGATAACCTAAAAGAAAACCTACATGACCTTAAATATGGCAATGACTTTTTAGATATGAAATCAAAGGCATGATCCATGAAGGAAATCATTGATAGGCTGAACTTCATTAAAATAATAAACTGCTTTGTGAAAGCCAACAAGAGAATGAGAAGACAGACCACAGACTAGGAGAAAATATTTGCAAAAGACATGTTATCCAAAATATACAAGGAACTGGGACTTCCCTGGTGGTCCTTAAGAATCCACCTTCCAATGCAGGGGACGCAGGTTCGATCCCTGGTCAGGGAATTAAGATGCCACATGCCACGGGGCAACTAAGCCTGCACACTGCAACTACTGAGCCCACGCACTCTGCAGCCCGTGTGCCACAAGTAGAGAGAAGCCCGCGTGCCACAACGATCCCGCGTGCCACAACTAAGACCCAAGGCAGCCCCCCAAAAAAACACACCAAAATATATAAGGAACTCTTAAGAAAACAGTAAAACAATCTGATTAGAAAATGGGCCAAAGACCTTAAAAGACACCAAAGATGACATACAGATGGCAAATAAGCATATGAAAAAATGCACCACATCGTGTCATCAGGGAAAGGCAAATTTAAACAAGATACTACTACTACACACCTATTAGAAAGGCCAAAATCCAGAAAACTGACAACACCAAGTGCTGACAAGGATGCAGAGCAACAAGAACTCTCATTTCTGCAAAATGGTACAGCCACTTTGGAAGAGTTTGGCAGTTTCTTATAAACCTAAGACTACTGTTACCGTACAATCTAGTGACCACAATCTTTGGTATATACCCAAGTGAACTGAAGGCTTGGACATGGATGTTTGTGGCAGCTTTATTCATAATTGCCAAAACTGGGAAGCACCCAAGATGTCCTTCAGGAGGTGAATGAATAAATGAACTGGTACAACCAAACAAGGAAATACTATTCAGCACTGAAAAAAAATGTGGTATCAAGCCATGAATAGACATGAAGGAACCTTATATACATATTACTAAGTGAAAGAAGCCAATATGAGAAGGCTACATACTGTATAATTCCAACTATATGAAATTCTGGACAAGGCAAAGCAGTGAGATAATAAAAAGGTAAAAGATTGCCAGATGGGAAGGGGAATTAACAGGTGGAGAATAGAGGATTTCTAGGGCAATGAAAATACTCTGTATGATACAGTGAGGGTGGATACATGTCATTACATATTTGTCCAAACCCACAGAATGTATATCACCAACAATGAACCCTTATGTAATCTACGGACTTTGGGTGATTATGATGCATCAATATAGGTTCATCAATTGACACAAATGTACCACTCTGGTAGGGAATGTTGCTAATGGGAATGGCTATGCATGTGTGGAGGCAGGGGCTGTATGGGAAATCTCTGTACTTTCCTTTCAATTTTGCTGCAAACCTAAAATTGCTCTAAAAACATAAAGACTTTGATAAAAATAAATAAATAACACAAGTTCAAATTTAAAAAGCACAAGAGTATATCATGCTATTTTAACATGTAATAATCTTCAGGTTATTTCTTACTCAGGCAATTTATGGATTAGGAAGTCCACAGGGCACAAAATTCTTATGTACTACATATAAACAACTTTACTTTAAATCTCTTCTGTGCCTCACTGGGTAAATTCTGTTTCAGTTATGATTTGGGGGTCATTCTTTTCCCTTCCCCAATCAATCAAGAGTTGTCTATACATACTGTACATCAACTATATTTCAATATTTTAAAAAATTCATCTATATATATTAACAAGGAACAGCCACACATGATTAACGAAAGTCTAAACCTACAATCTAAATCTAAGGTCCCCATTCTGATGAGTCATCTAATTTGCCTACAATTCTGGATTGTGAACCCAATCCATATTCATTACAGAAAAATGAACTGTCACTTCACAGAATGTAAAAGCAACTGTGGTACATTTTATAGCAGCTTGCATTTATCAATGTCTAAAGTCAGCAATCCACACAATCAGTATTTTAAATTCAAACCTTCCTTTTATCTCTAAGAACAGAAAATCTGTTACCTACCTTTCAGAAACCTCTTGCTTCAACTGAGGAACTTCACCAAGTGCTGAATCAATATCCATGAAACCTAGAAAGTCTCGTTTTACATTAAGGGAAGGCTTCTCCAAACCCTTGCATGATGCTTCATGACCCCTCAATAAAGGATCCGAATCAGTTAGCTGTATCTCTGACCCCTCACCTTCTGTAAGACGGACCCGTTGACCAGGAGAACTGGGAACACTATTCCCTTCCTGGTCAGAGCTGTTCTTTTGCTTTCCATCTCTCTGGGGCTTACTATTCAGCCCATCATCCCGGAAGCCTTTAGCAAATGGATTGTAATCTATTTTCAACTGGGTAATCTGAATGTTTTGATAAGCTGTTACTGCAAAGAATTCAGTCTGTGGGAAGGTAAAAGTGTGGACACCAGGGCCATTTAACTGTATCACTTCGGTAGCCTTCTCTGCAGGCACCAAATGAAGCCTCGGCAGGTAGCGATGCATAGAGTGTAAGATAATATGCCCTTCTTGGTCCAGTGTATTGTTGGTAAGTTTGAGTTTATAGAAAGATACTGGTTGATGCATCCAATAATGACCTGTGGAAGGAGATTCTGGATGAATAAAAACCCTCCCCAAAACATGGGGTTCAGCCTTCCCACTGGGTTCCCACCAGCGACCATTCCATTTATAACGATGGTTATCCACAGGAGATATATCCATGACGAGGATATATTTCATATTTGAATCTAAACCTGTTATCCAATAACGACAGTAAGGAAACATGCGTCTTCCCTGCTTGGTCAGGATCATCTCTGTGCTTCGATGATAGAATTCGTTCCACATACTATTGTTATCCAAGGTGACAGTGATTCCTCCTACAGTACAATCAGCTGGAAGGCAAATCTTTCCCTTAGATTTTCCTGGTGATGAAACACTGCTAGCCAAAGCGCAGGCATCCCGATTAGTAACCAAAATTCCTTGATCAGTTTTGCCATTTCCTGGCTGTTTTAGGATGACAAAGAAGGTAGGTGCTGCTCCTGCCACTGTCCCACCATCTTGATTAGCCAATATAATCTGCTGTTTCTCCTCCATGATTCCAGTGGGAAAATCAGTAGTAAGATAACTATAGTTACCACATAATCACAATGGCCTTCCCAGCCTAAAAAACAAGCAAAAAAACACTTTAATCAAGTGAACATTTATTTTGTTAACAAAAATACAAGAATGATTACATTACCCCCAAAATATATTCCTAAATTCTTCTAAGACTTTGCTTCTACCTTTCTCTCAATCACTGTGAAGATACTGATTCTGGAATATTTGATTATCTCTTTAAAGTTCGTTTTAATCTAATTAGTTAAATTATTCATATCCCAATCTCCAATAATTCACTATACATACTACAATCTCAAATAAAAACAAAAAGTGTACATTCATTTTAGAAAAACTACATGAAAGTATAAAAGTATACAGACTTGGAACTTCCCTGGTGGCACAATGGTTAAGAATCTGCCTGCCAATGCAAGGGAGGATCCCTGGTCGGGGAAGATCCCACTTCCACGGAGCAACTAAGCCCATGTGCCACAACTACTGAGCCCAAGCACCACAACTACTGAGCCCAAGCGCCACAACTACTGAGCCCAAGCACCACAACTACTGAAGCCCGTGTACTCTAAGGGCCTGCATGCTGCAACTACAGGGCCTGCATGCCACAACTACTGAGCCTGCATGCTGCAACTACTGAAGCCCGCACACCTAGAGCCCATGCTCTGCAACGAGAGAAGCCACCGCAATGAGAAGTCCGCGCACCGAAACGAAGAGTAGCCCCTGCTCACCACAACTAGAGAAAGCCTGCGTGCAGCAACGAAGACCCAACGCAGCCAAAAAAATTAATTAAAAATAAAATAAATGCCTTAGTTTTTAGAAAAGAAAAATATACAGACTTAAAGAGATCAAATTGGAAAGTTATTTTCATTTTAAAAGGATCCTGATACTTAATGAATTAGTTTACCAGAGGATTCCATTACACAGCAAGTTCTCCTGAGATGAGCAAAAATTAACAAATTTACATGTTATCTTTGTATATGATCAACACTTTTTATGGTAATGGCATGAGTTCATACATAAGTAAAATACTATTTACCTTGTTAGTACATACATTTAAAGAAACCAAGACAAATCACTGGAACTTACTAGGAAAGAAACAGTTGGCTCCACACCTCAGACCTTACACTGAAAAAAATTCCAGACAGACCAAACATTTAAATCCCACCCCACCCCGCCTCAGTGTAATTTTTTTTTAATTCTTAAAGAAATCTTTGAGAAAACCTTTTTGATAATAAGTAGGACATAAAATCTAGAAGTCAATAAGATGACAGAATTTTTGATAAATTCAAAATCATGTAAATTTGTTTTTAACATGACAAAAACCACCCACGCAAAATAAAAAACAAATGCCTGACTGGAAAACTATATTTGCAACTTATATCATAAAGAACTCATTTCCCGGGGCTTCCCTGGTGGCGCAGTGGTTGAGAGTCCGCCTGCCGACGCAGGGGACACAGGTTCGTGCCCTGGTCCGGGAAGATCCCACATGCCGCAGAGCGGCTGGGCGCGTGAGCCATGGCCTCTGAGCCTGCGCGTCCGGAGTCTGTACTCCGCAACGGGAGAGGCCACAACAGTGAGAGGCCTGCGTACCGCAAAAAAAAAAAAAAAAAAAAAAAAAACTCATTTCCCTAATATCAAAAGGGATCTTTTTATACAAATCAACAAGACAAAAAATCTAACAGAAAAATGGGCAAAGAATAGAAAAAGCAAATGGTTATGAAAACGTACATAGTCTCGGAATAGAGGAAATTAAAGTCGTCCTAAAATACTGTTTTTTACCCTATCAGAACAGCAAAAATCAAAAGTTTGGCAGAGGTGTTGTAAAGGGTGTACGTCAACCAGCATTCTCATCTAACCAGCTGCTGAGAGTGTAAGATGACAGAATCTAAGAGGATAACATGAAAATATCAAAAGTACAAATGCATACATCCCATGAAACAGCAGTTCTTCTAGGGCTTTATCTTATATACATGTGTGCAAATACACGCATACACACCAGTGATAAATGGTGGTACAACGACGGAGTGGAATATTCTGCAGCTAGAAAAGAATTATAAACTTTATGGACTCATACAAAATTATCTACAAGATGTATTAAGCGCATAAAGTTCAAAACAACTGTAGATTATGCTACATACTTCTATAAAGTTTAAACAAAAAAAAAGCCAAAGAAAAAAACCAGTATGTATGTATTTGCTTGACACAGACTATCTGTAAAGACAAAAAAGGAACTGGTAGTATTGGCTTTATCAAGGGAAATCAGGGTGGCTGGAAGAATACATATTCTGACACTTTCTAAATTTTGTATCTTGTAGACATACAACCAATTTCAAAAAAAAAACTGAATTAGTTAATTCATAAATGTTACAAGAAAAACGCCACATATATTGTATGATTCCATTTACATGAAATGTCCAGAATAGGCAAATCTACAGAAAGTAGATCCATAGTTGACAGTAAAAAGGGAGAGGAATAATTGGCACAATTGCTAATTGGTATGGGGTTTCTTTTGGGGGTGATCGAAATGTTCAGGAACTAAAAACCACTTAAATGTATCCTTTAAAATGGTGAATTTTATGTTATGTGAATTATATCTCAATAAAATGTTTTAAAGAAATCTCAGATTGTTACATTCAACTAAAGTGATGTGCTAAATTACCTAAATATTCTACAAGATATAAAGTTATCACCAATTAGCTTTTATACAAAAAAGGAAAATGTTACATCACTACTTCTGTTTAAAGTGGGTCAGTAATTTTGACTAATCAGATTGAGCCACTTATTGGTGCTCCTCATTATAATTAAAAGTCTAATTTTACTCTTCATCAGAACTACTAACAAGCAGCAAAAGCATCTGATCTGAATTTCACATCTTCTTACAGGGCTGGCCACATGACCACCCCCCCAAAAAGTTGGGGGGACTCCAAAACTTAAAATATTCATTAGCCTGAGGATAATATTTAAAAAATCAAGGCTTTAAAAAAGGTTGGCTATTGTTTTGTATTATGGCTAAATGTGAAAACAGAAACACACTTTCTGACACCACTGTACTAATACCCAGGAAAGGTGAAAAAAGAATCTCTCCTCCGATTTGGCATTTAAGAGATAGATAAAATTTAGAGTGATTCTTTTCAAAAGCTTTCTCAGGCTTAAGGCAATTAAGTTTATTGGTTTCCTAAAACTACCAAGTTTAAGTAACACCTATCAGAGACCGATAAAACAAAATTTAAACACACTGAGAAGTCACAAATAAAGTGACTTTATAAAAATAGTAAAGTTCAGAAAATTCACAAAAACCAATTCCTCTAAAATGGTGTATATATCAAATAACACAAATTCCTAATCCTGTATTTAGTCCATAAAGCTCAAAATTTTGTTACAAATCAAGTATTTTTGTAAGCAATTATGCAAAAACACTCTCATGAAGTGCATTTAAATATGGCACACAGCAAAGAAGTATCTGAAAAATTTTTTTCGCTATCCCAAACCTATGAAGACATTATAGGGTTCAGAATATCCTAAACATTATCTTCTATAATATTAAATTCTTGATTTTCAGATCATTTTTACAGGTAAAACTGGGGCAAAGAAGTTTTAACCAATCACTATCCTTTAAAAATTAATCTATGAAATATCAAAGATTCTACTGACAGAAATCCAGTTTAGTGTTAGAGACTGAACTGAAGTAAACTTCATACTTACGTTACATATACACATTTCAAAATTTTCCTTTCATCTAAACAGAAAAATTAAGTGCAGAAGAGTCAGACTGCCATATCTGCACTCTGTACACAGGTAACTAATAAATGTAAAAATGTGTATTAAGAGGAAAAAAAAGTTAGAACTTTCTGACTTTTGATTTGTATAAGGTCTTTTTTTTAATCCTCCAGTCAAGTTATTCCAGGAGTTGATCAAAATGTATAAAACCAAAAACCTAATTTACAAACAAAACAATCTCTATCTTGAGCCATACGTTGCTATTTGGCTTACAAACAAGTAATAAAATTTTATTCCACAACAATCTTTAAGCACAGATTTCACTTCACTATAAGCAATATGCCTATGCTTTTGGAATACTATATATACTGGATTTTCTAAAGAAAGGATAGTCAGTTCAGCAAATTTAGCTGTTTCAGACACAGAAATACCACTCTAAAGTCTAAGATAACTTTAACCAATTGCAAAAATCAAATTACTTTAGGAAGAGCTAGGCTACTCATGAAGCAGTAAATCTCCTTCCAGCAAGATTCTAAAAATACTCTGTGTTTGGCTCTCTGAAAGCATTAAGGAAGACCACAGTTTTGGTACATAGATATAACTTAACATTCAAAAAAACAATCTCAGTTCAGCTTTTCAAGATCAAGCAGTTATCTACATAAAATAACTATAAAAATGACCCGAGGAGTTAAGTTTAATTGTGGATGTGAAATACTAACATTCTGAAAATGTCAACGTTTTGAAGGTACAGGCACTCACACACCAACACACAAATGCCATTTCGCAGAGAATGTTTTCGGGTAACATGGCAAGTTCCATAAGTAAATTGCTACAATTTCGGAGTCCCTATTCTGAGTATCTTTTCACCAGTGACATCTCTGGGAAATGTTTAACTACTAAAGCCATAACCCTCATACAACTTACCAAATACACTAACCGGTTTACTAGGTAGGTACCTAATTCAATGATTCAGGTACTAGTACGCCAATTTAAAATTGGCCCCAAAGTACGCCAATTTAAAATTCCAAATCAATACCATTACTTTAAAAACACAAACTATTCAAATGATGGTGAACCTAAACCGAATGTTTCCGAAGTTGCTAAAAATAACCATAACTTTTCATACAACAAATGCATTACTGTATGGTAGGTACAAAGATGTTAGTTTGTTCCTTAACATAATCATTCACTGTAAGAGTGTGGTTACGTTTCTGAAACTCAAATTTGTAAGAGAATAGGTTCACTCGAATTTCAGTATTCACCAATATACAATGAGCCCAGAAATTTGAAAAATCTTTTTAAAACTATAATTTGCACACAAAAATAATCAGAAAATATGATAGCAAGTGATGCAAAGAGTAAAAGAGCCAACTATCCGTTCTTAATCGTCATTAAGTTAACTTTAATAATTAAATAAATGGTACTCGCGATCTATTAATAAGCGCTTACTTTGTACCAGACTATACCCTGGGCATTTTATCATCACCACAACCCTAAATTTGAAAGGTAAATTTCAAAATATTATCTGAAATGCTTTAGATTTTAAGGCACAAAGTTGCATTTACCTAAGATAGTAGTCCCCCCCCTTCTCTCCTCAAAAACCATTTGTTAATGCTGGCTTCATGAGCATTTTCTATTCCTAGGAATGATCCCTTAACTACAACTCGGTGTTAGAAAGCTCTCAGGTCCCTAATATTTGCATAAGTAGAATTTGAAGAACTAACGTATATGGCAGAAACGGACAGCAATCAAATGGCCACCTTGCCTTGGATTAACTATGGCAAGGTACCTGGGGCACTAAGTTTTCTCAAATTCTAAGCATGTGTTCTCTGGAAAATGCACCCAACCCACTCAACTCACACAACAGCTGGAAACATAGCCCTACAGCAGCAAGAAGCACTAGCGCCCACTCCATACCCTTGGAAGTGAAAAGGCCGCCTGCCAGTCTCGGAGGACTACAGTCGCCGTCGACTATCGGGGCCCACATCACCGCTTTCCAACTGCAAAGGCCAGCTAGCCAAGAACCACGTGAAAAAATGCCGCAAGGAAAGCTCTTCCGGGGAAGGGGAGTCCGACTGATCACGTGCCGCCGGCCGGAACCCGCGGATCGCTCGGCAGGATCCAGTCGCATCCTGTTACCGTGGAAACTACAGAACCACCCGCCCAGCCCTCCCAGGCCAGCCCCCTTCCCAGCAGCCGTCACGCCATCTCCAGGCACTTTCCCTGCAGCCTAGCCGCGGCGTCGTGCCCAGAAAGAGGCAGAGCAGGCGGTATTTGCCAGGGACTCTGCCGCAGAAGCCCGGAAAGCTTCACAACACACGCTGGCAGCGCGCGGGTGGGCTCGAGAGTTCTCTTGATCCACGTGTCTGCCCCAGCGACGCGAACCCTGGGAGAGTGGTCTTCCCTCAGAAGGAAGAGTACTTTCGTTACTCACGTTGTTCTCCCATTGGTAACCCTTCCTTTCAGACCTCCTACACTCTCCCTGCTTCCAACCTCGCCAGAGGAGGCATCTCCAGAGTTCCGAAGGCAAAGCAAAACTCTTCAAATCATGACACTACCACTTCCTACTCTCAACCCAGTGTGAAATAATCCCTAACTTCTCCATACTCTTCGCACGCAGATTCGTCAACTTTGGTTACTGGTGCTCGGAGCGGTTTATTTCTGTCCCAGACCCACCTACCGCTAAGGGCAGAGACCAACTTGACAAATTAATAGAAGCGGGAAGGCACACAGAGAACTAGCCAAAGGCTGCCCCACAGAGGGAAAAAGAAAATAACACCTGCTCTTCCCACCTGTTTTCCCCGCCCTCATCTCTGCACTTACGAACCACCGGTCCTTTGTTTACCAAGTTCCCACTCCTATACGGCTCACTTCCTCGCCCTCCTTCTTTATTAAACTCGCGGTCTTGCTTCAAACAACCTGCCAGGAAATTACATGCTGGGCGACAGCTTTATACAGGTGTCAAAACGCTGCACGCAGCTCCTTAGAAAAGCGAGGTCAGCACAGTTTTGGAACCCCGAGACCTGAGCTCTAAAAGGCAAAGCGCACAAGCACGGCTCTCGACCTAAAGCTCCACGCCTGGCTGGAAGGCGTCACGCGTATCGTACCATGCGGTGCGGCACCCCACGCACGCGAGGGCAGGCCCGCGCCATGGGCGCTTCTCACCCCGCCCGCCTCGTGGCCTCTTGCTGGCGTCGATGTTCCCAGTTAGTTCGCGGCGCGACGCGGAAGTGAGGCCGGGGACGCGCGCGAGGTGACATGCGCAGCCTCGCTCAGAAGACCACAGGCGCGCGCCAAAGGCGGCTCCGCGCAAGGCCTGGCCTGGCCGGAGCGTGCGAAGATCGCTCAGCGGAACGCTTCTGACACCATAAAAAATACACAAGAGCTTCAAACTCTCGGAAAACTCCAATCGGGCCAGTACTAAAGAGACGTCCTCCACCCAGGCCCGAGAGTTACCGTGCGGGGCGTGGCCGGCCTCACCCGGAGTCCTTCACATCCCGCTGGGGGCGGGTTATTCTGTTCGGTTCGCACACCGTGTGTCCGCTCCAGCTGAAGAGCCTGCGCGCGCATCAAACGTCCACGTCATCGCGCACGCGCTCCTACCGTCTCGGAGGCCGTCGCGCAAGCGCAAAAGAAGGCGCGAGCAGCACCTCCCTCGCCCCTCCCCCAACACCAGGAGGCCAAACGGCCCCGGAGCTGCGACAAGACCCTTGGGACCCGCCCCTGGAGCTGAAGCCGCTGCCTTTCCGGGTACCAGCAACCGAGAAAAGCCTACTGAAGCTTCCAGAATCAAGAGTGACGAGGCAGGAGGGAGGTACCCCAATTCCCCCAGCCTCGCACACGAAGCCTTCGCGAAAACTGTGAAACCTTTGCCCGCGGGCTTTCTCAACTGAGCCTGCCACCTTTTCCCTTGGGCTCCTCGCCGGCCCCGCCCCTGCTGAGCCCAGCCCCACCCACGTGGGATTCCGCAGCCCGCAAGGCTTCATTGGCCCGTCAAATGAATCCACGATCTTCCTCCCCAATGTGCTGTGGGCTTACAGAGCGCCAGAACGTCGGGAAACCTTGAGGAAAAGTCCCTGAGAGACGGGTGATGGAGTTTACAACATCCAGAACCGAAGAACACTAGTAAAGTAGGGAGGAGTCCGAAAGCCTCAATGCCGAGTGGGAAGGGAAGAAGAGTTGCTACTAGCTTGCCCGATACAAAGATGAAAGCTGTCCTGATAAAACAGTAAAACGTGGAAATGAGAATTTTGCACGATAGAGTGTTATCTGAGCATTAATGCCCTGATCCTGCGTTTTCAATTTTTGTTTGTTCAAGATATTTAAGCTATGAGGTGCAAACAAAAAGTTATCTATGATGTGTCAGGCGGTTGTCAAACATCAAAAATTATCTTTCTTCTTACCCACCCCTTACCAGCCATTCTTCCTTCTCTGCGAACACGCCAGTAAAAAGGGAGAGTTGTTTAAAGTTGTAGAAAAGAGGCAAAACAGAAATTGGTAGTAAGAGAGCAGAAATTTTGGTCCATGTTTCCAAACTTTCCTTTCACTCTCTTAGAAGAACTGGCAAGTACTGAGAACCTACTACCTGCTAGGTGACTTGACATAAAACACTGTGAAGGACAATGTTCATTGCAGCTCTATGTACAATAGCCAGGACATGGAAGCAACCTAAGTGTCCATCTACAGATGAATGGATAAAGAAGATGTAGCACATATATACAATGGAATATTACTCAGCCATAAAACGAAACGAAACTGAGTTATTTGTAGTGAGGTGGATGGACCTAGAGACTGTCATACAGAGTGAAGTCAGAAAGAGAAAAACAAATACCGTATGCTAGCTCATATATATGGAATTTTTTAAAAAAAGGTACTGAAGAACCTAGGGGCAGGACAGGAATAAAGACGCAAATGTAGAGAATGGACTTGAGGACACGGGGAGGGGGAAGGGTAAGCTGGGACGAAGTGAGAGAGTGGCATGGACATATATACACTACCAAATGTAAAATAGATAGCTAGTGGGAAGCAGCCGCATAGCACAGGGAGATCAGCTCTGTGTTTTGTGACCACCTAGAGGGGTGGAATAGGGAGGGTGGGAAGGAGACGCAAGAGGGAGGAGATATGGGGATATATGTATATGTATAGCTGATTCACTTTGTTATACAGCAGAAACTAATACACCATTGTAAAGCAATTATACTCCAATAAAGACGTTAAAAAAAAAAACTGCGAAGGAGAATGAGGAGGTTACAAGAAAGCCAAAAAGAAGAGGTTTATCCAACAAGACTTATCTGAGCTGGACTCCAGGCATATTAGGAAGGGTCTTCTTTCTCTGCCTTCTGCTCTTCCTGAGAGAATATGCCACACCATGGGGAGAAATTGTGCTGGAATTAATATGGAATGGAAAATATGCAGGCTAAAGTTGATGGACTTCTGAACTTGCTCTGAAACCCCCATTCAGGCACTGTCAACCACAGCATTACCAGTGCAACAAACGAATAATATCCAAGATACTAGGCAAAAGTAAAAAGTAACCGTTTCTTTCACACCTTCCTCTTCTTCCCTGATCCCAAGCACCTCTTTCCTGGAAGCTGCCTTTTCAGAATCTCCCACCTCATCCAAGAATGCCTTCCTGTCAAAGGTCTAAGGTTTCCTCATATAAAATTTCCATTTTCTGAAGCAGAAATAAAATTTGTGTTGACTTGTTATTAATGCATCTGATCCTAAGGTGTAAATGAATGATGACTGGTTAACAACCATGGCTAGTCAGAGTTGCAACCCAAGAAGAACACGTTAACACAAATGATATCCCTAATTGGAGAATTGGGGGTGTGGGAGAATGGAGTTTTTCTTTTGCTACTCTCTCCCAACACCAGGCAAACATTATGAAATGCCAGACACTTAAAAATATTTTTTTCAAGATTTAGCACTGGATCTCCTCCTGGTGGGAGAGGTAAACTACCTGTATTTTTTCAAAGTGGGATTTATTTACCTTACCTATACAGATCTAGAGATGTACTATCAAGAACCTGAGAACTTATAAATGTTGTTTTTATATATATAATCTAAAAATAATAATATTGCCACACCATTTCAGTGGCCTATTTTTGATTTAACATTATGCTAGTACCAAAGTAACCACTTTTTTTGTTTGCTTTTCCAAGCAAGCTCTGTGTTTGCATTCAGGGTTTAATGCAGTGTTTCTCAGACTGGGATCCTTGGGTGTTCTCTTTGGATATGTAAGAACTTCTTCCTTTATATTTTTTTTTAAGATTTTTTTGATGTGGACCATTTCAAAAGTCTTTTATTGAATCTGTTACTATATTGCTTCTGTTTTATGTTTTGATTTTTTGGCTGCGAGGCATGTGGGATCTTAGCTCCCTGACCAGGGATCAAACCTGCACCCCCTGCATTGGAAGGCAAAGTCTTAACCACGGGACTGCCAGGGAAGTCCCTAGAACTTCTTCCTTTAAAAGGCATCTGTATATAACCCAAGTTTTTAAAATTCCAAGCTAACTACAAGAATTGACGCTCATGAGTTTCACAGGTAAACCTCAGCGGTCTAGTTGAAGAGCCCTAGGTGACTGTGTCACCACCCAGTCCTGGAATGTTCTAGGAGTTTCCAGGCAACTTCGGCTGCCTGTGGTTGAATCGTATGGACCAAGCTTCAGGTGCCAGGAGAGCCTGCTCCTTTCAATTGGAATTCTCTCATTTCAGTTATCAAAGCTCACCTTGTTCATCCAGCCTGATACAAAAATCTTTCCCTGGGACATCCCCTAGTGGTCCAGTGGGTAAGACTCCGTGCTCCCAATGCAGGGGGCCCGGGTTCAATCCCAGGTGGGGGAACTAGATCCCGCATGAATGCCACAACTTAAGAGTCCGCATGCTGCAACTAAAAGTTCCTGCGTGCCACAACTAAGACCCAGCGCAGCCAAAACAAATAAATTAAAAAAAAATTTTTTTAATCTTTCCCAGGACTTTCCTGGTGGCACAGTGGTTAAGAACCCACCTGCCAATGCAGGGGACATGGGTTCAAGCCCTGGTCCGGGAAGATCCCACATGTCACGGAGCAACTAAGCCTATGCGCCACAACTACTGAGCCTGCACTCTACAGCCTGCGAGCCACAACTACTGAGCCCGTGTGCCACAACTACTGAAGCCCACGTGCCTAAAGCCTGTGCTCCACAAGAGAGGCCACCGCAACGAGAAGCCCGCGCACCACAACAAAGAGGAGACCCCGCTCGTCGTAACTAGAGAAAGCCCACGCACAGCAACAAAGACCCAATGCAGCTAAAAATAAATAAATTAATTTTTTAAAATCTTTCCCTTGGATTTCTTTGGTTGGACCTTCAAAGAGATTTCACTAAATATTAGGGGGGTGGGGATAGAGAATGCATGCAATATAAACAATATGGCTAGAAAGAACACAGTTTTGAATCAAGATTGCTCTATAAACACATAAGCCCTATCCATTTACATGCACATTTTTCCTATTCGACAAATATCTGAGTGCCTTGTATATGCTGAAGAAAGACAGGCACCTCATGCACTGTTCAGAGGTCTACACTAGAACCCCAAAGAGTTGGCACAACTTAACAGAATCCACCAGCAAGACAGACGATATTCCTTATCCAATCTATCCAGATCCCACCTTCCCAATTCCAATTTCTACTGACGACATACCTTCCTCAAATGACTAAAAGAGAAAATGATCCCACTCTTCAGATGAGACCATCACCACCCCTCATATAACTCCTGGGTTGTTGTCTTGTTTACAATATCTTAATTCAATACAATAAAGACCATTCTTAGAATAAGAGCTACATACAGACTAGGTTATAAAAGAGGCTTGTTTTTTGTAACAAAAAAAAACCTGTCACTAGCCAGGTTTCACTAAAAACTTGTATGCTAGGCAGAGGGAAAAGAGGGAATCATAACAGCTTATATATAACTCCTTCTTTGCCTACTATTTATTACTGCAACTAAAACCAACTCATGCAGAGGGACAAGGTATAACTGGCTCTGATATCTGAAACTTGGACTAAGGTATTAAAAGTGGCAAGAGTCCTGCCCTGAAGGAGCAATTAATCTATCCAATGAATAGCTTTAAAAGTTTCTTAATCAGTATAGTAATGTGATTAAAAGCATGTTTTAGAAAATATCTGTTAACAAAAGGATGGAAAAGAGAATAGAAATGTGATGGAATGTTATCAGTGTTCATGAAGAAACACCATTCCCTCTTGCTGCCCCATATCTTAAACCTGCACAATCATATTCTTTTCCCTTTGACTAAGATCTTCCCAGATGCCTCAAACCTAACTTATTTACTCTTCATGCTTAAGCTTAAATGTCAATTCTTCAAGAAACTTTCCTTAACCCCCAATGACAGATGTCTCCCTGTTATATGCTCTCATAGTACCCTGTACTTCTTATAGCACCTACCACAACTATAATTATTTTTAAAACTATGCATTAATGAATGTCTTGCCCACTGGACTGTTTGCTCTACTCTATTCTAGTGCCTAGCACAATGCGTGGAACAGAGCAGACACATAGTATCTGTTGAATTAACGAATATGAAATCACAGGTCCCAGTTTTCCAGGCAAGTCCGAATATCAAATATTGACTTAATGTCCAACAATTTGGGATTTGGAAAACAGGGTCATAATACATTTAACCATACTCACATTAATATTAGCAAACAAGCATCCTGCTGTGGCCAACATTTTCCAAAGGTGTACAGTTGTAGTTAGAAAAAACTTGTACCATTGACTCTTACCTCAAATTATTTCTCCTTAGAGGAATGGATAAATATTATTGACAGGGCAGATGCTTCAAGAGATAAGAATATTTTTCTAGGAAACTCTAACTACTTATTGACTGCCTTTTGCATGAGTGACTTTTGACAATATTACCCAGGAAATCAAAAAAGACAAGCAGATTCTTTGCACTGGGAGAAATTCTATGATCCCATAATTTACCATCTGCTAACAAAAGCAACAAGTTGTAACAGAGATTGCCATCTGCATATACTCGATCTACAAAAAAAAAAAGTAAATATCTTCAAGGTGAAAAGGTACTTTAGTAACAGTGAATTTGTTTTAGTAAGATCTAAAGGGGAAAATGTCAGAAATCAGTTAAAATGAAGTTCAGAAAGCTAGTTTCAGAAGGATTACAAAACAAAAAAGAATAGATCTAAAAGAAAAGTAAACTTATACATTTTCAATGTAATATTGAGCCCGTAGAAGAAACATCTTATCTAGGAAAGCATAAAAGGAAGAACAGGAAGAAGTTTATCTAACTAAGCCTAGAGCTGTGCAGGGATTTAAAACACACATGAAAACATATAAAAACAGAAACTAGAACTACTGGCCAAAGAAGAGGACTGGGAGACAGCAAGTAAACTGCAAGGCTGGAATCAGGCAAAAATCAAGAAGCCTATGGCAGAAAAATACACTGAAAAACTGTCTGCAAATGTGTATGAAAGAAGGCATGCTTACTTTACATGAAGGACACCACTGCCTCATGGAAATGAGCTATGGTGATCAACGTAGTGGTTCCTAGACTACTGGGACATCATAAACCAGTAAAATTTCCCCCCAAAAGATTTAAATGACCATCACAAGGTGACCAAATTTTTAACTTACAAAGTATACCACCTACTATTACCAGTCATTCTTAAAATAATGGGGTTTTTAAAAATTATTTTTTGGGGGGCTGCTCCACACGGCTTGCGGGATATCTTAGTTCCCCAACCAGGGATCGAACCCAGGCCCCCTACAGTGGAAGCACGGAGACCTAACCACTGCACCACCAGGGAATTCCCAAAATAATGGGTATTTTAAGACCAAAAATCAAGGAGAACATATCTCATAACGAATAATAGTCATTTATTTTTAATACATTTAGATAGATGAAAAATGTACTCCACTGTCCTTATTTCGTGATATACCACTGAAAATTTGCAGCAGATGTTTAGAAATGACTGCTAGCCACATAGTAGGCTCCCTGGATAGCTAAGATTTGGTCTTCTGAGAAAAAATGACATACAAGAGGCCTGGGATGGGGTAATAAATCACTTTGCCAAGGAGTCAAGAGTCAGCCTCTCTTCGTCAGTAACAATAGAAGAGAAGAGGATGTTAGCCAGGAGATACCCCAATCCAGACTAAAGGACAGCCACATGATTAGCAAGCTACTCTGAGTGTGTGTGTTGGTGGGGGGCAAGGAGTGTCACTGAAAACAAGATGATAGCTTTAGCACTATGGCAAGATCCTAGACCCTCAATAGAACTATATGAGAACAATGCAGTAAAACCAAGAAACAAGGTCAGATTGGGTGAACCACCCATTCGATCAATACATACTTAAAAACTGTGGGACACATGGTGGCTCATGGTGGCAAAGGAAGAGGCAGGTCAAGTTGGGCTTCAGGCATATCAGACAAAGGAAAAACAGGGGTGTAAAAAAACTTGTTTTATCTGAGAAGTAAACCTAAGAGGATTTTAAATGACTTAAAAATAAATGCTGAAAAAGGATTTTATAACCTTTACCTTTACTAAAAATGTTAGCTATGATCTAACCACTGGAGGGCAGGCAATACCTGTTAAAGGAAAGGAAAAAGGTGTATTGAAATATAGAATATAAAGATTATTCAAGCAAGTTGAATATAGTACATTATCCAAATTATCTATATATAGATTATAAGTTGCAGTGATTACACAGAGCCGATATTTTTCATCCCAGGATTAGTTCCACCCAACATTCTCTAAATAAGGATACAATCAGTTAAGTAAATATGTGTTAAGCACCAACTATGTGTAAGGCACTGAACCAAGGATAAAGAAATGAATAAAAATAAGTCCCCTTGAGTTCTAGATGAAGAGACAGGATAATAACATTGCAAAACTATTGTTGGCAGTTTGGAAAAAGCCTTCTAGGAACATCATAGGAATGCGCACAGCCTAGGGAATCTAAAAGATTACAAAGAAGAGGGGACTTTTGAGCTGGGTCCTGAAGGAGAAATAAAATTAATGAGAGAGAAAAGAAGGACACTGCAGGCAGTAGCTATATAATCAGTAAACAGATAACTACAATAAATTATCCACAATTTGGAGATAGGGCTGCCTTTACAAAATACTGAAGTAAAGATCAATGCAATAGGTAAAATTAGTACCATGTAGAAGTAACCTACCCTACGAAATGGGATTGGACACTTGGGAGATATTTACCCAATCTATAACTCCATGATGCTCATGATATATATACATTCACTCTTTCAAACATTTAGATCCCTACTCTATACTGTCAAACATTTATCAGAGGTGTACAAAAGAAAAACTACAGAAGCACACTGTAAAGAGGAACTGTCACTGAAGTATCAATAAAGGCTTAATGTTAAATAAAGGATGTCTAGAAGTTGACAAAGCAAAGGTGGGAAAGGTTTTCTAATCAGAAAACAGCTGTGCAAAGGCACATGATATAAAAGAACAGAGTATTCATTAATTTCTTCAAACATTTGTTGTGCATTTACCACATACAGATTATGGAACACAAAAATAAGATACGATTTCTGCTCTCAAGAGCTTGCAATCAATTATCAGACAACCAATTATCACATAACCAATAAGCAATGATGACAGCAAAAAATAAAGAACGCTATTTTTATGGTTCTCTGTCCAGGGTGCAATGGAAGCACAAACAAAGGGCAGCTAAATCAGACTGAGGAAGTCAGAGAAGAATTCCCAGAGAAAGTGAAGAATGAGTAGAAATTAGCAAGGTATGAAAGAGCAGGAGCAGAGTGGGTGCAGAAGAATAGCATTTCAGACAGAAAGCAGCCTATGTGAAGACAGAGAAACAAGAGAGGGAACACATTCAGGGAGCACAAGTACTGTAATATGGCTACTATTAAAAATGTCCATATCTGTGGAGAAGCATAACTACAGGACTAGAAAAGACAAAGGGAGCCATATTTTATAGTACTTAGCAAGCAACAGGTGGAAATTCATCTTATAAGAAGAAGAGATCATTCAAGGGATTATAAGAAGATACATGAGGGACTTCCCTGGCAGTCCAGTGGTTAGGACTCCGCGTTTCCAATGCAGGGGGCGTGGGTTCGATCCCTGGTCGGGGAACTAAAATTCCACATGCCGTTCAGCTCGGCCAAAAAAAAAAAAAAGATGATGATATATAAAATACTCAAACTCACATGTTTTAAGAAAATTATTTCTGGCACTGGTTAAGACCATGTGGAAGATGCAAGACTAGAAGCCAATCAGACTTCTCTCCATATCCACCTACATACTTGCTCACATCAGAAACCCAAGTAATTCTTGACACTTTCCGCTTCCTTACCTGCCCAAATGTCTAGCCAATCACCAAATTTTCCTGTTGTTCCAACATCCCTGACTTTCTGACCATGATGTGATCTCAAAGCACCACATATTTGTCCTTACTAGAAATTATCACAGTTCTAATATTTATACTTACTTGTGTAATTCTTTCATTGCCTTATTTCTCCCCCTTATCCCACCACCCCCACAAACTAGACTATAAATTCGGAATTGTTTCTTTTTTAACCTCTATGTTGTACCCTCAGCTTCTATTATAGTACCCGGCACTTAGAAGCACTCAATTTAAAACACTTTAAACCCATACGTTTCATTCCACCTCCACTACTGACACCCTAGTCCTAAATACCAACAGCTCTTACCTGAGCTACTACAATAGACTTTTTTTTTTCTTTTTTTCAATAGACTCTATCTCTAGGCACTCATTCTAGCTCTTCTCTCGTCCATTTTCCACACAGCAGCAAGTGACACCTTCTAAACATAAATCAGTTCATGCCAGCTCTGCCATTTATAACCTTCCATTAGCTTCTCATTTCATTCAGAACAAAATCCAAACTCCTTAATATGGCCTACAGATCTCTGCATTCATGTCATTCTCCCCACAACATACCATACTCCAGACACAATGACCTTCTGTTTGTCAAATGCTCCAAACCCTTTCCTACTTCAGGGTCTTTGTACTACCTTTTCTTTTTGCCTGAAATGCTTCCAGTCCCCACAAATCTTCACTTAGTTAACATCTATTCCTCCTTCAAGTCTGTGTAATTGCCACTACCTCAATGCTATCCCTACTCCCTACTCTAAATTCTCTCAAAATACCCTGTTCTGTTACTTCATGACACTTATCAAAATGTATAATTACTTATTTGTGATCATATAATGTCTACCTCCTGCACAAATAATAAAAGCTAACATTTACTGAGCATTTTACATATATTAACTCATTTAATCCGAATAACCAATGAAGCAGGAACTACTTATCAACCTCATTTCAAAGATGAAACTGAGGTATAGAGAGGTTAAAAAAATTGCTCTAGGTCATATTGTAAGGAGTCAAAATTTGAACCCAAAGTTCATACTTTTAATCACTATGCTACTGAGTAAGCTTTGAGAGGACAGAGTAACTTCACTTATATGTGGAATCTAAAAACCAAGTGAACAGGGATTCCCTGGTGGCGCAGTGGTTGAGAGTCCACCTGCCGATGCAGAGGACACGGGTTCGTGCCCCAGTCTGGGAAGATCCCACATGCTGCGGAGCGGCTGGGCCCGTGAGCCATGGCCGCTGAGCCTGTGCGTCTGGAGCCTGTGCGCCACAACGGGAGGGGCCACAACAGTGATAGGCCCGCGTACCGCAAAAAAAAAAAAAAAAAAAAATGTTAGTCCCTATACTGTACACCCATAACTTATATAATATTGTACATGAGCTATACTTCGATTTAAAAAATTATTTTGGGCTTCCCTGGTGGTGCAGTGGTTGAGAGTCCACCTGCCGATTCAGGGGACACGGGTTCATGCCCCTGTCCGGGAGTCTTATCCACTGCGCCACCAAGGAAGTCCCCTAGGTCATAATTCTTAATAAACACACTTTTCTTAAGGGGAAAGAAAGTTCATATTCATATATATTTTTCACATAAAAGATCTAGGTTAGAAACTCCAAAGTCTAAGAGCTCTTCAGGTAGTACACACACACACACAAAATTGTACAAATCTTTCCTTAAATAAATAAAAACCAAACTACATAAACTCCCGATCTCTTTTTTTACTTTTTCTCTTTTTCTACGATGGTATTAATCCTGACGTTAACCAGTAGTATGATTTAAAGGTTGTCAAAACACCATCCAGAATGATTTCCCTCACAGACCTGCCTCCATCAAGCACGATTTTCCTCCCAGTAGACTTACTCTTTCGGGTTAAGGGAGAAGTTGGCAAACTATTATAGCCCACAGGCCAACTAGGGCCCTCTGCCTGTTTTTGTACAGCCCATGAGCTAAGAATGGTTTTTACACTTTTAAATGGTTGGAAAAAAAATCAAAAAGAGGAATGTTTCATGATGTGAAGGTTATATACAATTCAATTTTAAGTGTCCATAAATAAAACTTTATTAAAACTTATTTATTTACACATTGTCTATGGCTGCTTTTAAAATGACAGATTTCAGTATTTATAAAAGACCACATATGGCACTCTAATGGTTTTGCAATGCTGCTCAGAGCACTACAAATTACAGTAATGCAATTGTAATGACAGCTTTTCAAGCACTAAGTTATCCCTATACATTGTATTTTATATTACTAGTGCATATCCTTTAAGTCAAAACAAGAAAATAAAAGTGAGCTTCAAGTATCATATTCTTAAGATATAATGGAGTGTAGATAATCTTGTTATCAAATTAGATTGACAAAGCATTAGGTTTATTATGCAATGACACTACAGCTGTGCTGAAAGAATACAATATACATCAACATTACCAGACTAAGCACTCATCACAGTATTTCCAACTCATGGACAAACACAATCAGAAAAATTAGAAAACTTAAAGAGAAGATCCCTTCACAGCTGAATTTCTTCATAAATAAAAAATGAAGGGGAGACGCAAGAGGGAAGAGATATGGGAACATATGTATATGTATAACTGATTCACTATGTTATAAAGCAAAAATTAACACACCATTGTAAAGCAATTATACCCCAATAAAGATGTTAAAAAAAAAAAAATGAGGATGCAACCAAAGTAAGCTGCCGAGTGGCTCATTTGTTAGCCAAGCAAGGAAAGCCTTTTATCAACGGTGAGTTAATTAAATCAAGCTTAACTATAGCAGCCAAAGAAATGTGTCTAGAGAAAATAAATTTATTTGAGAATATAAGCCTTTTGGCAAGGAGCTGAAGACACTGGTAGCAATATCAATAAAAAGCTATTTTATTCATCAACTTAAAAACACATACAACAACAGCAAAAAAAACACATACAATATCAAAGCAAATGATTTTGAGTGTTTTCCTTGGCTCTTGATGAATCATAATAATTAGCGTGTATGAATAATCTGCATGAAACAATAGGCAAGAGTATTTTCAAAGAAACTGGGAAAACACTAACTCAGTGCAGCCTGAAGTGGTATCTGCTAGGATCCATTACAAGTGATGGTGGTAAAAATACATGTGGGCAGGAAAGGGCTTAATTGGACAAATTTACAAAGTTTATGAAAATTTAGGAAGTTTAAAGCCTACAGTTATTCACTGCATTATTCATCGGAAGATACTTTGCAGAAAATAACTGAATCTATCATATTTTATTTAACTAGTAGTGTCAGTGGCTAACTTCCCTCTCATGTACTTAACCATCCTTGATTTCATGAATTTTTGTCAGAAATAGAAGTGAATATCCTGATTTGCCCTACCACTAAGAAGTTACCAGGCTTAACAGTGGTAAAGTTTTATTGCAATTTTTTTGAGCTGAAATTTTTCTGTATAAGAAGAACTGCCCTAAACAACTATTATTGAAAAACGAATACCTTTGTAAATTAGCTTTTCCTACAGACCTGATAATGTTTCTCAATGAATTCAACCTAAAATCAAGAGGCAAACAGTGATTACATGCAAAACTTATACTGCAACGAAGTCGTCTCAATAAAAACTAACACAGTTTAGGGCTTCCCTGGTGGCACAGTGGTTGGGAGTCCGCCTGCCGATGCAGGGGACGCGGGTTCGTGCCCCGGTCCGGGAGGATCCCACGTGCTGCGGAGCGGCTGGGCCCGTGAGCCGTGGCCGCTGGGCCTGCGCGTCCGGAGCCTGTGCTCCGCGGAGGGTGAGGCCACGGCAGTGAGAGGCCTGCGTAACGCAAAAAAACAAAACAAACAAAAAAAAAAACTAACACAGTTTGAATCACAAATAATGTCATGCTGCATACATATCCCATGCCATCGAGAGTTAAAAGAATATGCAACGTGTCCACTCCCAGAGATATCACCTCATACCTGTTAGAACGGCTATCATCTAACATCAAAAAGACAAGAGATGGACTTCCCTGGTGGCACAGTGGTTAAGAATCCGCCTGCCAACACAGGGGACACGGGTTTGAGCCCTGGTCTGGGAAGATCCCACATGCCACAGAGCAACTAAGCCCGTGCGCCACAACTACTGAGCCTGCGCTCTAGAGCCCGCGAGCCACAACTACTGAAGCCAGTGCACCTAGAGCCCGTGCTCCTCAACAAGAGAAGCCACCGCAATGAGAAACCCACACACCACAATAAAGAGCAGCCCCCGCTCACCGCAACTAGAGAAAGCCCGTGCACAGCAACAAAGACCCAACACAGCCAAAAATAAAAAATATAATTAAGTAAATAAATTTATTTTTAAAAAAGACAAGAGATAATAAATGCTGGCAAAGATGTGGAGAAAAAGGGAAACTTGTGCACCAATAGGTGGGATTGTAAATTGGCACAGCCACTATGGAATCAGTATGCAGGTTCTTCAAATAATTAAAAACAGAACTACCATATGATCCAGCAATTCCACTTCTGGGTATATATCTGAAGAAAATGAAATCATTATGTTGAAAAGATATCTGCACCACCACCATCACCACCACCACCACCACCCGCCATGTCATTACTTATAATAGCCAAGACATCATGGAAACAATCTAACTGTCCCTCAACAGATGAATGGATAAAGAAAATGTGAGATACATATACATACACACACAGTGGAATACTATTCAGCCTTAAAAAAGAAGGAAATCCTGCCATGGATGGATCTTGAGGACATTATGGTACATGAACTAAGTCATACAGAAAGACAAATTCTGTATGATCTCACTTATATGTGGAATCTTGAAGGGAAAAAACCCTCATAGAAAAAGATCAGATATGTGGTTACCAGAGGCAGGGGGCCAGGGGGTAGGATGGGAGGGAGGATTGGAGGAAGATGGTCAAAAGGTACAAACTTCCAGTTATAAAATAAATAAATACTGGGAATGTAATGCACAACATGATGACTATAGTTAACACTGTTGTATGGTGTATATATATATTTTTTTTAATATTTATTTATTTGGCTGCATCGGGTCTTAGTTGCAGCACACGGGATCTTTGTTGCAGCATGCGGGATCTTTCACTGCAATGTGCGGGCTCTTTGTTGCAGTGTGCAGGGTTCTCTCTAGTTGTGGTGTATGGTATATTTAAAGTTGCTAAGGGAGTAAATCCTAAAAGTTCTTACCACAAGAGAAAAAAAACTAATTTTTTTGGTATCTATATGAGATGATGAATGTTAACTAAACTTGTGATAATCACTTCGCATATATGTAAGTCAAGTCATTATACTCTCATCTTAAAACTCATACAGTGCCGTATGCCAATTATATCTCAATAACACTGAAAGAAAGAAAGTGGAAAAGAGAAGATGTCTGTTCTTATACAAATTTGTAGTACATATATTTTCTGAGTTCAAACTACTGTTCCAGTAGAGTTTTTCAGACTTTGATACAAATGAAAGGATATTTCCCTATTACGAAATCCATTTACCTGTGCAGTTGAGGAGCTTCCATGTAGCTTTAAATCAGAAGTAATTAATCTGTAATTAATATTAAATGGCAAGTATCGGGAGAAAAATCTAACAGAATTCTGTAAGTGCCTTCCAAGTAATGAACAAGCTCAATTAGAAACATACACTTGTGGAATGATATCAGTATTTGGCAGTAACTTTCTATGTATTTTCAAATATGAAACACACAAAACCTCAAACATATTATCAATAACAGATGAACATTTGCAATCAATTTTGATGCTAAGGAATACTAACTTTGAATACTAATCTCAACTAAACAAAATGTTGTCCTCCAAAAAAAGAAATCCATTCTTCTCCTCAGTAGATAGGTATTACCAAAAAATAGATACTCAATTATTATTGGGTTTTTTTCCTGTTATTTAAGTACCTACATAATATCTTATTTTACCCCTTGGCCCACAAAGCCTAAAATATTTACTATCTGGTCCTTACAGAAAAAGTTTGCCAACCTCTATGTTAAAGCATTAGCTCTAACTGATTAGCTATACAAACTTGGACATCAATTAGCTTCCCCAGGTCTTTGCTTCCACATTTATAAAAAGAGGGGGATTGAAGAAAATCCCTATGGGACCTTTCAACTCTAATATTCCAATAATGATAAGTTTTATATTCACTTTATATGATAATATTTTAAATGGGAGCTTTGACCAACTTATAAATTATGAAGAAATGTCCAATTACACAAAGAATGAAGAAACACTTTATTAATACTACAGAAGACCAACAAATGGCACTGGTACAACTAGATCTACACATGCAAAAGAATGAAGTTGGACCCCTTACCTCACACCATATGCAAAAGTAACTCAAAATAGATCAATGATCTAAATGTAAGCACTAGGGGCTTCCCTGGTGGCGCAGTGGTTGAGAGTCAGCCTGCCGATGCAGGGGACATGGGTTCGTGCCCTGGTCTGGGAAGATCCCACATGCTGTGGAGCGGCTAGGCTCCGTGAGCCATGGCCGCTGAGCCTGCGCGTCCAGAGCCTGTGCTCCACAACGGGAGAGGCCACAACAGTGAGAGGCCCGCGTACCGCAAAAAATAAAAAAATTAAAAATAAATGTAAGCACTAAAATCATAAAACTTTTAGAAGAAAACATGTGGGAAAATCTTCACAACCTTGGATTTTGGCAATGACACCCAAAAGCACAGGCAACAAAAGAAAAACAGATAAACTGGACTCCATTAAAATGTGAAACTTTTGTACATCAACAGAGCCTATTAATAAGACAGTGAAAAGACAACCCACAGAATGGGAGAAGATATCTGCAAGTCATATATCTGATACAAGTCATGATAGATAGACAGATAGATCCAGAATATATAAAGAACTCTTACAGCTCAACAACAAAAAAACAAACATGCCAACTCAAAAAATGGACAAAGGACTTGACAAGACATTTCAGCAAAGATATATAAATGGCCAATAAAAGGACATGGAAAGATGCTCAGTCATTAGTGATTCGAAAAATGCAAATCAAAACCACAATGAGAAAAAAAAAAAAAAACCACAATGAGATGCCACTTCATTCACACTAAGTTGAATATAATCAAAAAAGACAGATAATAACAAATGTTGGCAAGGATGTGAACAAACAAACTCTCATACTCTGCTGGTGGGAATGTAAAATGGTACAGGTGCTTTGGAAAACAGTCTGGCAGTTTCTCAAAAGATTAAACAGAGTTAACCTATGACCCAGTAATTCCACTACTATGTACATATACTTAAGAAAAATGAAAAAAATATTTTCACCAAAAATAAAAAAAAAAGTACATGAATGTTCATACCAGCATTATTCACAGTAGCCAAAAAGGGGAAACAATCCAAACATCCATCAACCACAAAAAGGAATGAAGTATCAATACATGCTACATCATGCATGAACCCTGAAAACATGATAAGCGGAAGAAGTCAGTCATAAAGGACCTCATATTGCATGAATCCACAGATATACAAAGTAGATTGGTTGCCTACGCTGAGGAAGCTGGGGGGAAATGGGGAGTGGCTGCTAATAGGTACAAGGTTTCTTGTTAGGGTGATGAAAATGTTCTAAGATTGACTGTGGTGATCGGTGCACAACTGTGACTACACAAAAAAAACAGTGAACTGTATGTATACTTTAATTGGGTGAATTTTATGGTACGTGAACTATATCTAAAAACTTTTTTTAAAATCACAGAGTAAAGTCTTACAAATAAATGCTGAACAACAGCACTAATGTCACAAAATTAAGATGCAAATGATGTGTAATCCTTTCTCAACTACAAGAAAAAAATAATTTCACTTCTCTGCACTAAACTTCACTCATCTGTAAATTACCATAGTGATTTTAAGATCAGTGAGAACTTCAAGACAATTAAACAATGAGCACCAAGTTGTATCTATATTCTTTAACTTAGAATAAAAAGACCTCAATATTCTGAATTTGGCTTTTTCACTTCTGCTGTGTGCTGGACTAAATATGCCCCACGCTTTTTTTTTTTTTTAAACCTGAACCTTTTGCATTTACAACTGCCACTGCCTTAGCATCTCCTTCCTGCTGTTGCAGTCCATAAATTCATCAACATCATTCTCCCTAATTCCCTCCTGAAAACCTCTTCTTTCTTAAAAGTCTAGTGCTTTCATGGAGCCTGTCTTGATGCCCTTGCTGTGTAAACATTGGCCTTCTTCTTCTAAATGCCAAAGAATTTGGTTTGCCATTCTCTTTTGGTGCATAGAAATCTAGTTCTCACCATGCTGGACAAATTCAACAGAATTCCCCCTTAAGGTAAAAGCTCTACCAACAGCCCCTTGCATATTAAGGAGCTGTGAGGTGGCCTCTAACCACTTCACAGCTCCTTAATCTCCACGTAAGTAACACATGACCCTAATCTCCATGTAAGTAACACATGACCCTGGCCCTTGGGCCTAGCTACTTAGATAGGGTGGATGCACCTGACCCAAAGGTCACCAGTCCTACTGTCTTGTCATCAGCCTACAAGGAAGAGCTTGCTAAAGAGCTAAGCTCAACAGAAATAACAAGACAGATTCTCTCTCTCAGATGTACAAATGCATCCTCACTCTCAACTAAATGGAAAGTGGTAGGAGATATTTATGTAGTTGGGAAGCCAGAACAGAAACTAAAACATTGCTGGAGAAGCTGTAAGATAGCAGAGACCATACATGAGATGAAACCGTAAGGTAAGGAAAAACATATACAAAGAGGAGGGTGAAATCAGCAATTGTATGATAGGAATGGTATGCCCAGAGACCAAAAAAAGGCATTAAGAAACCCCAGTGCAGAGGGAGAAAACTGGACAGTTACATGTAAAAGAATGAAATTAGAACATTTTCTTTCTTTATTTTTTTTGGCTGCATTGAGTCTTCGTTGCTGCTCGTGGGCTTTCTCTAGTTGCAGCAAGCAGGGGCTACTCTTCGTTGCAGTGCACAGGCTTCTCACTGCGGTGGCTTCTCTTGTTGTGGAGCACAGGCTCTAGGCATACGGCCTTCAGTAGTTGTGGCTTGTGGGCTTTAGAGTGCAGGCTCAGTAGTTGTAGCGCATAGGCTTATTTGCTCTGCAGCACGTGGGATCTTCCCAGACCAGGGATCAAACCCGTGTCCCGTGCATTGGCAGGCGGATTCATAACCACTGTGCCACCAGGGAAGTCCTGAGGCAGATTCTTAACCACTGTGCCACCAGGGAAGTTCCAGAACATTTTCTAACACCATACAGAAAAATAAAATCAAAATGGACTAAAGACCTAAATATAAGATCAGAAACCATAAAACTCCTAGAAGAAAACATAGGTGGAACACTCTTTGACATAAATCACTGCAATATTTTTTTGGATCTGTCTCCTAAAGCAAAGGAAACAAGAGAAAAAATAAACAAATGGGACCTAATGAAACTTAAAAGTGTTTGCACAGCAAAGGAAACGATTAACAAAACAAAAGACAACCTACTGAATGGGAGGAAATATTCACAAATGATATGACCCATAAAGGGAAACAGTATGGCAGTTTGTCAAAAAACTAAAAAATAACTACCATATGAACAAGCAATTCCACTCCCAGGTATATATCCAAAAAAAACCAAAAACACTAATTCAAAAAGATACATGCACCCCCATGTTCACAGCAGCATTATTTTACAACTGCCAAAATATGGAATGAGTGGATAAAGAAGATGTGGTGTGTGCATGTGTGTGTGTATATATACATACACACACACACACACACACACACGCTGAAAAGGCTATATATATATATATACACACACACACACATATATGTGTGTGTATATATGTATGTGTGTATATATACACATATATATATATAAAATACTACTCAGCCACAGGGACTTCCCTGATGGCACAGTGTTATAAGACTCCATGCTCCCAATGCAGGGGGCCCAGGTTCGATCCCTGGTCAGGGAACTAGATCCCACATGCATGCCACAACTAAGGAGCCTGGTGCCACAACTAAGGAGTCTGCCTGCTAAGACCCGGAGCAACCAAATAAATAATTTTTTAAAAAAAAATACTACTCAGCCATAAAAAAGAATGAAACTTTACCATCTGCAACAATATTGATGGACTTGGAGGGGATTATGCTAAGTGAAGTAAGTCAGACAAAGAAAGCCAAATACTGTATGATCTCACTTATATGTGGAATCTAAAAAATAAAACTAGTGAATATAACAAAAAAGAAACAGACTCATAGATATAGTGCACAAACTAGTGCTTACCAGTGTGGAGAGGGAAACAGGAAGGGGTAAAATAGGGGTAGAGGATTAGGAGGTACAAAATACTATGTATAAAATAACTAAGCTACAAGGATATATTGTACAGCACAAGGAATATAGCCAACATTTTATAATAACTATAAATGGGATATAACCTTTAAACATTATGAATCACTATTTTGTACACCTAAAACTTACATAATATTGTACATCAACTATACCTCAATTTAAAAAGTATTTTTTAATCGAAAAAAAAAAAGAAAACCTAATGCAGGGCGAGAATGATGACAGATTCTCATGCTGAAAAGGCTATAAGAAAACCTACTCTACAGCTTCAGTGGATCCTTCCAGTTCCCTAGCTATATCCCAGTCTCCCTGAGACCTGGATCGACACTGCCCTTCCTGGATTACTGTGGGATTCCAGGCTCCCTTTTACCACGTGGACCTGTGCAATGAACATCCAGTTCTTAAAGAAACCCAAATATCTCTTCATTACTTGTGATAGAAAGAAGCCTAACATACACTAATAACCCTTCTATAAGCAGTCACCTCCTTGAAAGCAAAGACTAGGTTTATTCAACTTAGAATTGACAAAAATACCTGGAACTGTGCCTTTTACAAAACTCAGTACTCATGGAATTTATTGTAGAAATACTAAATGAACAAAGCCTCAGATATCCAGATTGTTCTAAGACAGAAGCAATCTAGACACAAAGGAAAATTCAGAGATATAAGATTATTCCACTGTACATAAAGAGGTCCAAAGCAGTGAGAGAGATACTGATCCTAACCCATAACTACTACTGACCTAGACACAAGTAAATCAAGACATTACATTCCCCTGGCTATAACTGAATCAAAGATGGACACATGGCTCTTCTGGTCAATGACAGTCAAGCTCAGGACTTTAGATGAAGAGAAGTTCTTCCTACTGTACTTGAACTGGAAGGGCAGCAAATGGAGTTATTTAAGCCACCCTGCTGCCCTATGAAACCTAAATGTCAAATCAACACACAGTGGAGAGCAGATTTGAGTTCAGAGAAGGAAGCAGAATAGGTTCCAGTGACATCATATAAACTACAAAAGCCATGCCTGAAGCCAGTGCTTTCCCTGGACTTTTCAATAACATAAGACAAATTATTCTCTTTTTAAGCCAATTTGGGTTGGGTTTTCTATCACTTGCAACCAAGTCTTTTAATTCGTATAGAAGCTCCCCAAAAATCTGCAGTTCACATTTCTTTTTTTACAAAAATTCTAGCACATTTTATAACAGAAAAATTAACGCATCCTTCTACTTGCTTACCCTGACTTAAATCTGGCTTTCCCCTAAAGATTTTCTACAGTTCCCTTTTTACTGTAATCCATACCCCCCACAGAGCCAGAAGTGGTTGCCATTCACTTGCCTTTCTACAGTAGCTTCCAGATCATGATCATCTTCCTTTATGGCCCCACCTTCAAGATATATCTTCTCCTCATCACTATCATCTTCTGATCCCTTAGTCATACCTTCCTCCTTCACTGAAGACCAGGGGAGCCCAGTTCAGAGTATTCTTCTCTACTAAATCTTCTATTACAATCTTGGGAGATTTCAATGTCCATGAAGATTACCTCTCCAATTACTGTACATTAGAATTCATAGGCCTCTTTAGTTCCAAAGATTCTTAGCTCAACTCCATTTTAGGCATCTATTCTCTTTACTCTGAATCTTGCCATCATTTAAAACTGTTCTCCCTTGATTACTCCAGTAGCTCACCAAAATCTTAGTCTGACTTTACTTACTCTGTGACTTTACAGAAACCTCTTGTCCCTCAAATCTTGAATCCTCCCAACAGATCCTATGGTTGGACATCTAAATCTCTTAGCAGCAACTTCAGATTTGTACCCCTTTCTCTGAACCTGACCACAATACCACAGCTCCAGGTCAACACTGTTTCTGGAAAACTGAGCTACTCTAAAGAAAAACCACACTAGATATACTGATACCACTATAAAGTCTCCAACCTTACTCCTTTAAAATAAATTTCATACACTCCCTCTTCCATGGCCCTCAACAACTCTTTCATTTTCTCAACTCAAGCCCGCCAGTCACTCCCTGCCCAGACCCTTCACTCTCAACTAGAGAGATTGAAATCTGATCTTATAGAGATACGTAAGTTATCAGGCATGCCCTCCCTCCACCCCATATCCCTACCTGTAACCTTATTTATATATTCATACTTCTCCTTACCTATCTTTATTTCAGTCATAGGAAATGAGGTGTCCCTCCTGTTCAAAGCCAGCCCATCTACCTGTACCCTTGATCCACATTGTGACTCCCATGCCCTTCATACTTCCTTCAACACCCTGCCCTACCAGCCATACTATATTTTAAATCTTCAACCTCTCCTTCCCCAATGGCACCTTTCCCCTCACCACAGACACAAGGTCAGGTCTTATCCTAAAAAGAAAGCCCTTCCTGGCTCCCATCCAGTCTCTTCCTCTTCTCAGCACACCTTCTCAAAAAGAAGTTATTGTCTTTTTCTCTCTCTCTCCTTCCCTCTCCCCCTTGCCTCTCCCATTCCTCTTTTCCCCCAACTCTCCCTCTCTTCCTTCTCCCTCTTTCCCCCCTCACTTCTCCTCTCTCTATTTCTCCTCTCATCCCCTTGCTCCTTCCCCTTCTCCTCTCTCTATCGTCTTCTTCCCCTCCTCCTTTATCACCTGCCATTTACTCTTCCATCTACTGTGAGGGGGATTCTACCCTTAACCTCCTACTGAAACTGCTTTTAAGGTCACCATGACTTCTTAATCGCCAAATCAAATGAACACTTTTCCTGTCTTTATTTTTTTATACCAATGTACTGTATTTGACACTGTTACTGTCTCCCTCTTGAATTTTTCTACTCATTTACACATTGGGCTGCACACAGTAGACACTCAAATATATTTGAATAAATGAATAAGGGTACAAAATGAAACAACATCATGCATTTTTCTATCTGGAGAATGAGTATGAGTCAACAGCCCATGAAACATTCATAGTAATTAACTATAACATCACAAACCAAATTAGACTAAGCAGCACATATCAATAATGGAACAATCAGTTCAATTACATGATTTTCTCCAGTCATCCTCAGCACCAAAAATCATTAACAGAAAACCAGGACTAATGATAAGCAAGGGCACAGTAATGAAAATTCTAAAGGAATCTAGAGTGCAAAGAAAAGCACAATACAAACCTTTTTTGTATTTTTTACTAAGTACCATATGTGATAAAAACTATACCTGTGTGTCATGAGAACACATATAAAGGAAAAGAGCTAAGCATAAATCAGTCTGCGGCACCAAATGATTAAGAGTTCACAAACAATCCTGAAGTTTAGTTTATCAAAAGTTATGAGAAGTGAACTAGCAGAAGACACACATGAGAATGTAGAATTAGTGCCACCTCATGACAAATTTAAACCACAGAAGATTCACTTTACTTTGTTTCTAAGCAGATTTCTTCCCACACATTTTCCCTTAATTATTCCCACCATCAACGTTTTAAATGATTTCAGGTGCTAATGTCAGCAGCCGTACTTACCTAAAACGCATTCCTGACTTGTAAAGAAACCTTTCCAGATAAATGATGAAGACTCAGAGACCAAACATTATGGTCCAAACACACCAGAATCCTCTGCTCCTTCTTGCTATCTGGAGCATTTTAACATAGTAAACTATACAAAGCAAATGGCTTTCTCCAACACGACTACTAATAGGCTACAGATTTCATAGCATTTTAAGTTTCTAAAGCATTTTAACATATACTTGTTTCATTTATAACTCACACCAAGTCTATGAAAACAGGCAAGCATTAATGTTCTTTTACCGTGACACAACTAAAGCCTACGTAGTTCACTGATCATAAATCCCCAAGCTAAAACGTAGCAATCAGGCCCCATCACCTCCAAATTTTCTCCTCTCTCCTATTCCTTTGTCCTCAACCATTCTTACCTCCTTCCTATCCATCTTAAAGGAAAAGGTATCTCTCCTTTCTAAAACTAATCCACTGAAACTCTTAAGCCTAGAACCCCCAACAGAACCTTCAATTAACTCCTTTTTCTCACCCACAATATCTGCCTTTCCTCTAACTACCTCTTCTCATTCTATAAATATGTTCAAGTCTTTCCTTCCTAAAAAAAAGAAAAAAAAATTCCTCAACCCTACCTGTCCCAGAAGCTGTGACCCACTCTCCCTCCCTCCTCTCGCTGATAAACTCTGAAGGTCTACAACTGTAGGCACTTGTACCGCACTTTCATCTCTCCACTAAAACGTTCCTTGTTAAAGGTCACCAATGAATTCCTAGTGGCCAAACTCAATTACCACTCTTCAGTTCTTATCCTTAAGTTTTTGGCCTTTGTCCTAAGGTATTTGACACCGCTGACCATTTTACCCTTCCTAAAACCTGGCTTCACCCCTGGGCTCTACTATGTCCCTCTCTCATTCTCCTACCACTGACTTCCTCCTTAGTCTCCTTTATTTACTTAACTCTCATCTTTTGCAAATTACCTACGTGTTGATCCTCTGCAGAGCTCCCCCTCTCCTTTTCTCTATTCAGCTAAACACACTTTCTGAACAATCTCTTCCACTCCCATGCCCTAAGTTACCAACCATATGCCTATGATTTCCTAAACTCTATGGTCTCTACACAACCTTTCATTCTTTTAGGAAGAAGCCAGAACAAAACAAAAGTGATATTTATCAAATCTCTGGGCAGGAAGGAGGAGGAGAAGAAGATGGGATAATTTTCTAAGCTTAGAAACAAACACAATGAAAACACAGGTTTGACTGCATAAAAATTTTAAAGTTCTGTAAACTAAGACAAACAACATAGAAAATAAAATAACATGTACATATATTAACTACACATATACCTATAAATATATAACTTGATAAATAAATGGAAAAATCAAGAAATTTACTAAAGAAAAAAGTGAGCTATTACTTAAAACCACTGAAAATGTTCAACATTACTAGCAATTTAGGAAGTTCAATTCAGACCTATTAATTTTTTTTATAATGAGGCAATCCATATAACTTTTATTAAATTTTTAAAGCTGTCCTTGGGCCCCCCAAATTAAGAATTACCATTCTAGATATATTTCTATTCATGTTCTAAGATTGCCATTAACTTTTTGTTGTTGTTTTGTAACATTATTTGACAACCAGCAGTTAGTTCTCATCCACATTGACTGTAGATTTTTTAAAGTAGTGACAGGTACACAGGTAACCAATGTATAGAGCTTGTATGATGAATCTTCACTCTCATTACATTTTCTGGACAAACACACATGGATATAGTATGCAACATTCCTTATTCCTTTGGCCCACATAGTGTGGTGAGCCTGGTGTCAATGCACACATCTAGAGTTCCCATCTCTTTCATGGAAAATTTCTGGATCTCTCTGAGTGCCGGCAGGGCACTCTTCTTTTTTTTTTTTTGGTGTGCTGGGTGGCATGTGGGATCGAACCCATGCCCCCTGCAGTAGAAGCAGAGTCTTAACCACTCCAGGTAATTCCCAGGGCACTCTTTTTGAAGCTCAGTCCACGGATGCGCTTGTGAATGGCGATGACATATTTTATTCTCTGGACACCACCTCACTGATGGCAGAATGGTCCTTCTTCTTCTTACCACCCTTCTTTGCAGGAGCCATTCCGCCAGATCCAGGTTAGAAAGGAAGAACGCAAGGTATTGCTGCATTTGCTTTTTAAATAACATTATAATATGTTCTTAACACTCAAAATCACCCCTACCACATTTCAGGCACTCTTCTAGATGCTAGAGAATACAGCAGTGAACAAAACAGATAAAAATCAATGTCTCCCTGAAGCTTATATAGGATTCTAGTCTGGGGGTAGGGAGAAGAGAAAAATTAAATAAGTAAAACATATAACATGTTATATGATGACTAAGTGCTATGGAAATAATGCAGGAAAGAGACTAGTAGGGAAGGGTTACAAGTTTTGATAGTGTGGTTAAGGCCTCACTGAAAAGGTGGCATTTACGTAAGACTTAAAAGAGTTGAGGGAATAAGTCGTATCTGGGAGAAGAATATTACAGGAAAAGGCCCTCAGATGGGAGCTTTCCCAGGGTGTTTGAGGGATAGAGGGATAGCAAGAAGATATTAGGACTAAAGAGAAGTGATAGAGAGGAACAATAATAGAAAATGAAATCACTAAGCTAATGGGGGAGGAGGAAGAAGATCACTTAATATCCACCATGGGCCCTAAGTATCTCCACACACCTCTACTGAGTATGTCAAAACACAAGGCCTTAACTGTACTGATTCTGAGCCACTTCTGTAGCTACTCACACAGACAATTAAGTAAGGCAAAGCAAGGCAACCACAACATGACCACTATACCACTGCTCACTCCCAGGGGCTGGGTGAGAAGTTGGAGGTTTAGGGGCAGTAGGAGATCACAGCTCAGTTTTGGACAGGTCAAATTTGAAATCCTATTAGATATCCAACTGGAGATATTGTGTAGATAACCAAATATGAATACAGATTTCAGAGAAAAGGCCAAAGCTAGAGGTATAAATTTGGAAGTCAACAGTGTACGAGACTAAATGAGCCAAGGAAATAAAAGTTTTTTTGTTGTTTTGGCCACACCGCACAGCTTGCAGGATCTTGGTTCCCCAACCAGGGATTGAACCCGGGCCACGACAGTAAAAGCCCTGAAAGCCCAGAATCCTAACTACTCTGCCACCAGGGAACTCCCACAAAGATTTCTTTTTAAAAGGTAATGACCAAGGTGTGAGCCTGGAACATTCTACCATTGAGAGGAAGGGAGATTAGGAGACCATGATATAGGAGAACTAGGAGAATGTGATGTCCTGGAAGCAAACGGAAAAATGGTTTCAAGAACAAGGAGATAATCAACTGTGGCAAAGTTGCTGACAGATTATGTGAAATGAGGGATGACCAATAGATTTAGCAATGTGGAGACAGATGGTCACAAGGTATAATTCTAGAGGACTAGTGGGTTCGATATCGTAACTGAATTCAAGAAAAAATGGAAGGAGGTTAATTGTAGGTATGGAGACCAGAGTTTCACTCTAAATTAATATTTATTTATTGAATGAATGATGAATGAATGCATCCCTAATCCTATCAAGTGTGCAATGAATTCACATACTTTGCCCATGGAAATATAAAACAGTACAATCTCTTTGGAAAGAGACCTAGTACACATCCCAACTAGTTTTTAAAATGCATAAGATACACGGATAGATAGATAGATATTATACCTCTAGAAAGGAATTCACCAAGATGTTTAAGGACTGGTTATCACAGATTGTAAGATTATAGCTAACTTTAATTATCTTCTATATAATATTTCTATATTCTTCAAATGTTCTACAATGAACATGTATAACTTTTATAATCAATAGCTTTTAAATGTTCATAGCCTATATCAGAAGATATATCTAAGTATTGCTTCTAAGGAAATAACCTGAAATTTAGAAAAAGTTTAATGCACCAAAATTTTTATCATGGTTTATTTAAACAGTAATAGCAACATCCAAGTTTCCAACAACAGGGGTTAGAAAAAGTTTAAGGTATGTTCTCTCAATGACATATCAAGCAGTCATTTAGAAGGATGTTGGTTAACTGGGGAAATGCTTATATTAAAATTAACTAAATAGAGACTTCCCTGGTGGCCCAGCGGTTAAGACTCTGTGCTCCCAATGCAGGGGGCCTGGGTTCAATCCCCAGTCAGGGAACTAGATCCCACATGCCGCAACTAAAGATCCTGCATGCAGCAGTGAAGATCCTGCATGCTGGAACTAAGACCTGGCTCAGCCAAATTAATAAATATTTTTTTTTTTAAAAATTTTAATAAAATTAACTGAATAGGGACTTCCCTGGTGGCGCAGTGGTTAAGAATCGCCTGCCAATGCAGGGGACATGGGTTCGAGCCCTGGTCTGGGAAGATACCACATGCTGCAGAGCAACTAGGCCCGTGAGCCACAACTACTGAGCCTGCACTCTAGAGCCCAAGAGCTGCAACTACTGAAGACCACGCACCTAGACCTCGTGCTCCACAACAAGAGAAGCCACCGCAACGAGAAGCCCGCACACCGCAATGAAGAGTAGCCCCGGCTCGCCACAACTAAAGAAAGCCCGCACGCAGCAACGAAGACCCAACACAGCCTAAATAAAAAAATAAATAAAATAAGATTAACTGAATAAATGTGAATAGGTGGGTAGTGGACTAGTCATGTGTGATTCTCTCCCTAACCAACTCTAAAACAACAGTAAAATCATTTTTTAAAAGAAAAAGATGACAATGAAGACTAAAGGAAGAACAGTGGCCGAGAGAGGAGAAAAAAAAAAAAAAGACTAAAGGAATAAAAAAAAGGACAAATAACAAAAGATGTCAACAAATTTTTGGAATTTAGAAAAATGTTTAAGTGATTTAGGAGAACAGAGTAAGTGACAAATTAAATGCCTAGCAAAGGGGTTACAAAAATGAACAAGTCATTTCACTTTATTCAGTAAATGTTTGAAAGCAATTGTCCACTCACGTGTTTTCATTCCACAAATGCTTCCTAAGTGCCTACTAGAGCATACAAAAGTAAAAAAGACAAAGTCCTTTAAGGAGCTTACCTCCTTGTCATCTAGATTTCCATTTTGAAGTGTGTAAGCTAAGCTAACATAGATTCTACCTGTCACTTAAACCAATACTTTCAGGAAGCCAGCAGGAATGATACATTGAACATACAAACTCTTTCTAGCTAATTCCGAAGAGTGATACCAAATGTCACTGCATACTTCCTCAGGAGGCATATAATTACTCAGAGTAACAGACCTCTTTGGCAACGCTTAAGAAAACTCTGTCCTTAGGGGGTTTTTTGTGGGTTTTTTTGCGGTACGCGGGCCTTTCACTGTTGTGGCCTCTCCCGTTGCGGAGCACAGGCTCCGGACGTGCAGGCTCAGCGGCCATGGCTCATGGGCCCAGCTGCTCCGCGGCATGTGGAATCCTCCCGGACTGGGGCACGAACCTGTGTCCCCTGCATCGGCAGGCGGACTCTCAACCACTGCGCCGCCAGGGAACCCCTGTCCTTAGGTTTTAAAATTACCTCTTAACACAGTATTTAGTGCTTTCCTTGTAGTGTTCACTGCTTTGAGTTTTCACGTATCTAAAGATACCTGTGGTAGATTTCTTTTAGAGAAAAATTAACACTTCAATATTCTATCTATGCAAAAGCATTACTGACTCTACTCATCTTTTTATTTTTTTGGCCGTGACACACAGCTTGCATGATCTTAGTTCCTTGACCAGGGATTAAACCCAAGACCTGGCAGGGACAGCCCCAAGTAGTAACCACTGGACCACCAAGGAACTCCCATCTACTCATCTTTTTATCAGGTGAACAACAATGGAAAATATTTGTTTGGCGTGACCATGAGGTTACAGGACTGCTGAAGCGAGCATAACATTAACATTAAAAAATTCATAGCATAACATTAAAATTCATTTGCAGCAATGAGCTAGAGAAACTGGATAGAGGCCAAAGATTAAATGCAAGGTGACCATTATTAACAATACCCCTAGTCAAAACTAGAAATCAAAATAGGAATAGTTCCTAGCTGCAGAAAAACCAAGAAACAGAAGTACAATGATGACTTCCACCTTCCTAATGGAGATTATGCAACATGTGGATAATTTATATTGGTGGTCGTATCATAGGAAAAATATATCTACGTGAACAATCTGAGCCAGTCATCCCCAACTAAGTGGTTTTTCACATTATAACTTAATAGTTAATATCAATCTCCTAATAACAAGACCCTTCCTATCACAATTTGCATCAAAATGTTATAAATTAAATAAGTGGTAGCTATGGATTATCAAGAGCCTTTGGTTCAAGCCAAAAGACAACTGAGAGACTTAACTAGATTTAAAAAGTGGTGGTACAGGGCTTCCCTGGTGGCGCAGTGGTTGAGAGTCCGCCTGCTGATGCAGGGGACATGGGTTTGTGCCCCAGTCTGGGAAGATCCCACATGCCGTGGAGCAGCTGGACCCATGAGCCATGGCCGCTGAGCCTGCGCATCCGGAGCCTGTGCTCCGCAACGGGAGAGGCCACAGCAGTGAGAGGCCCGCGTACTGCTAAAAAAAAAAAAAAAAAAGTGGTAGTACAAACAATCCAATTCAAAAAATAGAGGAAGGACTTGAAGAGACATTTCTCCAAAGAACATATACAGATTGCCAACAAGCACATGAAAACGTTCTCCACGTCACTAGCCATTAGGATAATGCAAACTAAAACCACAATGAGATACCACGTCATGTCCATTAGGATGGGTATAATTAAAAAAAAAGAAAAGAATAAGTGTTGGGAAGAAAGTGGAGAAATTAGAACCCTTGGGCATTGCTGGTAGGAATATAAATTGGTGCACTGTGGAAAACAGTTAGGTGAATTCTCAAAAAGTTAAACACAGAATTATCAAATGATCGAGCAATTCCAATTCTAGGTATATACCTAAAAGAATTAAAAGCAGGGGCTCAAATAGAACTTCTACTCCAATGTTCATAACAGCCTTATTCACAACAGTCAAAAGGTGGAAACAACCCAAATGTCCATTGACAAACAGATAAACAAAATGTGGTATATACAAACAATGGAATGCTACTCAGCCCTAAAAAAGGAAATTCAAACACGTTACAATATGAATAAAACATAAAAACATCATGCTAAGTGAAACAACCCAGACACAAAAGAACAAATATTTTGTATGATTCCAGTTATATGAGGTACCTTGAGAAGTCAAATTCATAAATACAGAAAGCAGAATGGTGATTGCCAGGGACTAGAGGAGGAGGGAATGGGTGCTTAGAGTTTAATGGGTACAAGTTTCAATTTGGGCAGAAAAAGTTCTGGGGCTTCCCTGGTGGCACAGTGGTTAAGAATCCTGCCAATGCAGGAGACACAGGTTCAATCCCTGGTCTGGGAAGATCCCACATGCCACGGAGCAACTAAGCCCATGCGTCACGACTACTGAGCTTGCGCTCTAGAGCCCGTGAGTCACAACAACTGAGCCTGTGTGTCACAACTACTTAAGCCCGCGCACCTAGAACCCGTGCTCCGCAACAAGAGAAGCCACCGCAATGAGAAGCACGCGCACCACAACGAAGAATAGCCCCCGCCTGCCGCAATTAGAGAAGAACCATGCACAGCAACAAAGACCCAACGCAGCCAAAAATAAATAAATTTTAAAATGAAAGAAAGAAAAAGTTCTAGGGCTTCCCTGGTGGCGCAGTAGTTAAGAATCCACCTGCCAATGCAGGGGACACAGGTTCGATCCCTGGTCCAGGAAGATCCCACATGCCGTGGAGCAACTAAGCCCGTGCGCCACAACTACTGAGCCTGCACTCTAGAGCCCATGAGCCACAACTACTGAAGCCCATGTGCGTAGAGCCTGTGCTCCGCAACAAGAGAAGCCACCGCAATGAGAAGCCGGCACACCGCAACAGAGCAGCCCCCGCTCGCTGCAACTTGAGAAAGCCCAAATGCAGCAACAAAGACCCAATGCAGCCAAAAATAAATAAATAAAATAATTTATTTTTTAAAAAAAAGAAAAAGTTCTGGAAACAGATTGTAGTGATGCACAACAAAGTAAATGTACTTAATGCCACTGAGCTATACAATTAAAAATGGTTAAATTGGTAAATTTTATGTTATGTATATTTACCACAATAAAAAGTGATGGTAACATTTTCAAGGAAGCATCCCAGGTAAAATTTGAGTAGAATTGCTAAGATACAACTTTATTCCCTCCTTTGAAAAGAATCTGGTATAACGATCAGCTGATGCGAAATAACCTTTGTAAAGGATGGATAAATCACAGTGCTACCAGTTCACTCCTTCTTATCTCAAAGAATGATCCTTTCTGTATCTGAAATTCTGTTTTAATACAATGTTTGTAAGATGAATGAATCCTTTCCATCCATCCTTGGGCCAATTAATTGCCCTGATTTTCAAAATAATCCACATTGTGGTCCCAAAGAATCCCTTAATCTTTTAGCTCCCATCATTGCCTGCCAAATATCCTGCCCTTCAATCACAATGGTTTACTACTACACCTGAACATAATTTATACTGATCTTCCTCTGTAAACTCTGCTTCTCCCTTTGGAATTCCTATCTCCCCATTTTTAGTAGCAAGATAGCTGAGATCTAGAACTTCGAAGCCAGATTATCTGGGTTCAAATTCCGCCTGCACCACTTGTTAGCCACGTGACTTTGAACAAAGCACTGAGAAAGCAAAACTGACACTGCCTTGCCACCATTATGAATAAATGTCACATCTCATAGATAGGGAGAAAGAAAATACTTTGTATCTTGAGATAAATTTAAAAATAAGGGCTTCCCTGGAGGCACAGTGGTTAAGAATCCGCCTGCCAATGCAGGGGACACGGGTTCGAGGCTTGGTCCGGGAAGATCCCACATGTCACGGAGCAACTGAGCCCGTGCACCACAATTACTGAGCCCGCGTGCCACAACTACTGAAGCCCACGTGCCCAGAGCCCATTCTCCACAACAAGACAAGCCACCGCAATGAGAAGCCCGCGCACTGCAAGGAAGAGTAGCCCCCACTCGCCGCAACTAGAGAATGCCTGCACACAGCAATGAATACCCAACATAGCCAAACATAAATAAATAAATAAATAAATAAAAATTTTTAAAAAAATGAGTCACTCTCTGTAATTCTGATCCCCAAAATAAATGAAATCTTGAGCACTTTCTGTAAGCTTGGACTCCCTAACTAAACTTTTTCCCTAACTTTTAAAATACTGGTATCCAAAAAAATGTTATGCAACAAAAAAACAACCCAATCAAAAAATGGACAGAAGGTAATAGACATTTCTCCAAAGAAGACATACAAATGGCCAGTAAGCACATGAAAAGCTGCTCAACATCATTAATTATTAGAGAAATGCAAATCACAACTACAATGAGGTACCACCTCACACCGGTCAGAGGGGCCATCATTAAAATGTCTACAAATAACAAATGCTGGAGAGGGTGTGGAGAAAAGGGAACCCTCCTATACTGTGGGTGGGAGTGTAAGTTGGTACAGCCACTATGGAAAACAGTATGGAGGTTCCTCAGAAAACTAAAAATAGAATTACTATATGATCCAGCAATCCCACTCCTGGGAATATACCCAGACAAAACTATAATTCAAAAAGATAGGGACTTCCCTGGTGGCACAGTGGTTAAGAATCAGCCTGCCAATGCAGGGGACATGGGTTCGATCCCTGGTCTGGGAAGATCCCACATGCCAAGGAGCAACTAAGCCTGTGTACCACAACTACTGAGCCTGCGCTCTAGAGTCTGTGAGCCACAACTACTGAAGCCCGTGCACCTAGAGTCCGTGTTCTGCAACAAGAGAAGCCACCACAATGAGAAGTCCATGCACCGCAATGAAGAGTAGCTCCCGCTGGCTGCAACTAGAGAAAGCCTGCGTACAGCAACAAAGACCCAATGCAGCCAAAATTAAAATAAATAAATAAATAATTTTATTTTAAAAAAAGATACATGTAGCCTGATGTTCATAGCAGTACTGTTCACAATAGCCAAGACATGGAAACAACCTAAATATCCATTGACTGCATAAAGAAGACGTGGTAAATATATATACATTGGAATACTACTCAGCCATAAAAAAGAACAAAATAATGCCATTTGCAGCAACATGGATGCAACTAGAGATTATCATAGTAAGTGAAGTCAGTCAGAAAGAGAAAGACAAATACTATATGATATCAATTATATGTGGAATCTAAAATATGGCACAAATGAACCTATCTACAAAACAGAAACAGACTCATAGACACAGAGAACAGACCTGTGGTTGCCGAGGTTGGGGGGAGGGGTGGACTGGGAGTTTGGGGTTGGTAGATGCAAACTACTACATTTAGAATAAACAAGGTCCTAATGTATAACACAGGGAACTATATTCAATATCCTGTGATAAACCATAATGGAAAATAATATTAAAAAGTATGTCTCTATGTGTATAACTGAGTCACTTTGCTGTACAGCAGGGATTGGCACAGTGCTGTAAATCAACTATGCTTCAGTAAAAAAAATTTTTTTTAAAAGGCACCAAAAAGTGTTATGACCTTTGTGGATATAACAATCATGTTAAAAAACTGCTGTTTTCCACCATGACAAACTAATGTAAACTCAATAACTTTGGTGATCAAATGTTTTGTCCCAATAAATGCCTGTATTTTTTGATTCAGTGAGCCAGTCAAAATCTGACTCCCACTATTTTGCAAGTAGATCTCTATTCTTTTCTAAAAGCTTTAGTTCCTGAGATTTCCTTTCCTGTTACTTTAATTCCAAAATGTTTCTTATTTTTCCTTTTAATACTTATTTCTTTTGCAATACATCTCCTTTAAATGACAACCCAAAATTCTAAAGCCTCCTTTTGACCTCCACCTCCAAAATCTCAGTGCCCCTCCCCAGAGGTAACCAATATTTAAATTGGGTGTGTATCCTTCCAGACTTTTCTTTTTTAATGATTTTCATACATATATATGGAATCATTGAAAACATACACTCTAATCTACAGTTTCTTCATTTCTGTAACTGGAATGGAAACTACACCTGTTTCATAGGGTTGCTGGAAAGACTAAATGGAAAAAAAAAAAAAATCACATAAAGTGCTATGTGCACTGTGCTTAGCACAAAGAAAAATCCCATTCATCTTTCAAGGTCCAGCTCAGATCACAGCTTCTCCATCAAGTTTACCCAGACTATTCAACTGCTGGTAATTTCATTTTTTCTCCAGTGAAGTTTCCTCAATACTCACTGGACATATCATACAGTGCCTTGGGTCATGGCCCATCCTATAGCTAGTAAACACCTGGGGGGCAGAAATTCAGTCTCAGTATCCTTCAGAACAACTGACACAGGGTTCTATACAAAGTAGGTACTCAATAAATTAAAATACTGAAAATTTCTAAGAAGCAGAAGCCCATGTAAAGTTTCTTCCTGACACACCTAGTAAAATTCAAGTGTTTTCAGACTTTTAACTGTGTAAAAGGAGCTGCCTTAGGTTATCAAGTATATAATGAAAGCCAATTTCTATTAAGTAGAGACCCAAAATCCCACTGATAAAGCATTCTATGTTTGTCTATTTTTTTTCTCCATTTAGAGTTTAAGGGCTTGGGAGGCAGGCAAATCTAGTAACTTTATTAATAAAATATATGTAATAATGCTATTATATAAACTCAACTAGGTTTATATAATGAATATATTCCTTAAAAGTCACATCTAAGTTATTTCACTTTAAATGCACTGGAGAGAGCCAAAAAGGAAAAGAATTAACAGATATACAAATATAACTACACAATATTGAACAAGAACAAGGACAGCACTGGGAAGTATGTAGAATTATGTAATATAATGTTCATATTTCCTAAATCAACCCTTTAGGATGAAGACTTTTCTTTCTTTTTCTTTTTTTTTTTTTTTTTTTTTTGCGGTACGCGGGCCTCTCACTGTTGTGGCCTCTCCCGTTGCAGAGCACAGGCTCCGGACGCGCAGGCTCAGCGGCCATGGCTCACAGGCCCAGCTGCTCCGCGGCATGTGGGATCCTCCCGGACCAGGGCACGAACCCGTGTCCCCTGCAGCGGCAGACGGACTCTCAACTACTGCGCCACCAGGGAAGCCCGAGACTTTTCTTTTTTTGGCCATGCCACACAGCTTGCAGGATCTCAGTTCCCTAACCAGGGATTCACTGCCAGGCCATGGCAGTGAAAGCGTGGAATCCTAACCACTAGGCCACCAGGGAACTCCCTGATGAAGACTTCTCAAAAAAAAAGTGAATGTGAAAAATTTCATAAAAGTATAAAGGTTAAATTGCATTTAATTATACATTTGACAAATCACTTTTACTGTAAAGAACAACAGTCCTGAAATAAGACACCTAGCACATTTGCTGCTCCCTGGTTACAATACTTATACGTGGTGACCCTATAGGAGTAGGCTCTCCATGACCCCCAGGAGCAGATGGTCAAGTCCATGCTGCTCCTGGCCCCAAAGCTAAATGAGGCCAACCTCACCGTGGAGCTGATGAAGCTCTTCACGCAGCTGCAGGCCAAGGACGAACAGGGCCCCATTCGGTGCAATACCACCATTTGCCTGGGCAAAATCAGCTTCTACTTCAGTACCAGCACCAGAAACAGGGTCCTCACCTCCGCCTTTAGCTGGGCCACTAAGGACCGTTTTGCACCATCCCAGGTCACGGGTGTTTTGGGCTTCACTGCCACCCACAACCTCTCCTCGATGAACGATTAAGCCCACAAGATCCTGCCTGACTCTTACAGCCTCACTGTGGATTCTGAGACATCTGTGCAGGATGAGGCCTTCAAGGCCATTCGAAGCTGCCTGTCCAAACTGGAGTCTGTGTCAGAGGGCCCTACACAGCTGGCCAAAGTGGACTTCTCATGCAGCCAGCTGCACAGGCTGGGCCATGACAGGGGTCTCCTTCCTCAACTCTATGCTAATCCATGCACACCCCACAGCTGCTCCAGCCGAGACCAACATCCCCCAGAGATCCATGCCCGAGGGACTTCCTTCCCCAGCCCTCACCCCTGTCCCTGCCATACCCATGACCTAAGGCCACTGGGAGACACAAGAGGGCAAGGACACAGAAGAGGACAGCAGTGCTGCCAACAGATGGGAGGACGAAGACTGGGGCTGCTTGGAGCAGGAGGCCAAATCTGTGTCAGCCCACCAGGACTTCTGGGGGCCAAGACAGCTGGGCTGGGCAGAGCAGCAACCCCGGCCACAAAGCCCCGGAGTCAGACTGGAGCAGCTGGGAAGCTGAGGGGCTCGTGGGAGCAGGGATGGCAGGAGCCAAATCTCCCAGAGCTGCCCCCTGAGGACACACAGCTGGCCAGCAAGTATAACTGGGATGGACCGGAGCTTAATGACAAAGGCGACCCCTTCGCTGCCTTATCAGCACATCAGAGGAGGCTGGTGCCCAGCCGAGACTGAGAGCCAACAGGCGAAGACCGAGCTAAGCTGGAAGAAGTGAGAGGAGCATCAGCAGGAGATGGAGGCCAACTGCGCTGAGAAAAAGGTGGCCAAGGACCCCATGAAGCTGAGAACTTGGAAGGTGGGCTGAACTGCCAGTGTGGGCGTTTCCCAACCACAGAGAGCAGGCCCCGCAGATGTATGTATTATACAAGCCATGTGAGCCCGGCCCACCTGGCAAGAACATCTCACGTGTACATAATCAGAGCCACAATAAATTCTATTTCAAGGAACGAAGGGAGGGAGGGAGGGAGGAAGGAGTATATGACAAGGTTCCCAACCTCAAGGAACTTTCTAATAGAGATATGAACTGAACACATGGAAAAAACTAAAAAACCACAGATAACATAGATGAAGTATTAAATCAAGTGTAGTAGACTGATTCTATAGGAGTTCAGAGACAAGGAAAACAGCAAAGACTGGAATCAACAGAAAGTCCTGCAGAGTACAGTTCCTCACCCTGGGTTGACTATTAATGAAAGTAAGACTCCTCTGAGCAATCATCAACAAAAATCACCTTACTAGACTATTTTGATAAGTGAAATAGGTATGGTCCTTGTCTCAAAGTGTTTATAATCAAAGAGGATACAGAATAAATACCAATTAAGACATTATAGGGCTTCTCAGCTCGCCGCTGAGCCTGCGCGTCCGGAGCCTGTGCTCCGCAACGGGAGAGGCCACAACAGTGAGAGGCCTGCGTACCGCAAAAACAAAACAAACAAACAAAAAATTATAGCTCATCACCAGGGAGCCTCAAGAGTGCTGCTAATAATTTTTTCTTGATTTAGGCACTACATCAAGGGTATACTCGCTTTGTAAAAGTTCAACAAGTTGAACATTTATGATATCTGCACTTTTCTATATGTATGTTACACTGTAGTTTAAAAAAAAAAAGGATTATAGCTCCAGTCCTAACCATTTTCGTAGGGTGCAGTTATACATCTCCCACTGCCTACTGGACAATACCATCTGGATGTCGTGCCCCCACCTCAGACTCCATCTTGCCTTCAAAAACCAAAATCCCTCCAGATTTTTCTGTTTTGATCAATGGTAGATATTCAAGCTGAAAACCCTGGGTTTACAGGACTCCTCCAACCCAGGTGATTTATTAAGTCCTATTTCAAATCTAGTAAGGGCCAGGTACATTTCCAGGTACAAGAATATAGCAGTGAAAATGAGAAAGTCCCTTCTCTCATGAAATTGACATTCTAAGGGGCAGTGACAAATACATTCTTAAAGTCAGATAATGATTACATACTCTGATGATAGCAACAAAGAATGAAGCAATAAGGGACGGTGCTTTAAAACTGGTGGTCAGGGGCTTCCCTGGTGGCTCAGTGGTTGAGAGTCCACCTGCCGATGCAGGGGACACAGGTTCGTGCCCTGGTCTGGGAAGATCCCACATGCCACGGAGCGGCTGGGCCCGTGAGCCATGGCCACTGAGCCTGCGCGTCCGGAGCCTGTGCTCCACAGCAGGAGAGGCCACAGCAGTGAGAGGCCCGCGCGCTACAAAAAAAAAAAAAAAACAAAAAAAACTGGTGGTCAGGAAAGACCTGAGAGGTGATTTTAACTGAGAAATGAATGAACCAGACTTGGAGAAAAACATTCCAGGGAAAGAGAAGGTAAGTGCAAAGACATTAGAGCCAAGACAAACAGTCCATTCAAAGCAAAGAACTGCCAGTGTTGCTACAGCAGAGAATGAGAAGAAAGGTGGCAGGGGATAAGGCTGCAGAGGTAGGCAAAGGTCAGATCATGCAGCATGTTGTAGGCCACTGTAAGGAGTTTGGATTTTAAAAGTTATACTTTAAGTATCTCATCTCTGTGCTTTATTTCCACTATCACTTCTCAACTTCAGCCTTTATCGTCTCATGTAAGGCCTATGTCATTTTAATAATCTCCTAAACATTGTCCCTAATTTTAGTCTCTTCCCACTCCAAAGCATTCTCATCACCATAGCAAAATTAAGTATTTTTTAAAGTGGTGTTATACATTATCAATCTTCTGCTCAAAAACCTTCAAAGGGCAACAAGATAAAAACATTAGCTCCTTAACGTGAAGCTCAAAGCTCCCAGTAATAGGGGCATAACTCTCTCCCTCTCTATCCTATCATACTCCTAAACAAAACCTCATTCTAGCTAAACTGCTCCCTGAACATATGTGCATGTCCCACCATGTGATCTTAGCTCACAATATTTATCCTTCCACCTCCCCAAACAACCTTCATACCCTTGACTCTTCTCTTTGACTCTTCTATTTGTACCATTTCTTCTGCAAATAAAGTTCTACCTCAGTACGAGGCAGGAAAGGAGAATACTCCCACTGAGGAAACAACATGAGCACAAAAGCCTGAATATGTATGTGATATTCACACACACAAAAATAGTGTCCTATGACTTAGCACAGAATGCATGAGATATAACAGGAAATAAAGCCATTCAAGGGGATGGTTAAGAGCTATGTGACCCTATGCAAATTATTTAACCTCTCTGAGCTTCAGTTTCTTCACCTGTTGAATGAAGGTAATAACAGTGGCCATGCCACAGTACTGTGGCAATTTAGTCATTCACTAAGCAAATGTTTCCTGAGCACTTATTCTGCGCACCAGCAACTGTCCTAAGTGATGCAGAGACAACAGTGAACAAGATAGACAAAATCTCTGCCCGGTGGTAAGGGAAATATCAAACAAGCAAAATAAATAAATATATGATTTGATATGTTATCTAGTGATAGGTGCTACAGGAAAAACATAAATAAATAAAGCAGAGAAGGACGATAGGGCAAAAAGCAAAATTCAAGTCAAGACATGAAACAACTGAGGAAACAGCCATGCAGTGTTCCAGACAGAGGAAATCAGAAATGAAAAAGGCATGATTAAGGAAAAGCAAGGAAGCTAAGGAGCTGGAGCAGAGAGTGGGGGGGTAAGTGGTGAAAGATGAGGTCAGAGCACTAAGAGGGAATCAGATCATATAGAACCTTATAGGCCACTGTAAAGATTTTAGCTTTTATTTTGCCAGAAATAGGAAGCCATTGGAGGGTTCTAGCATGACATGACCTGACTTTAACCGCATCTCTGATTTAACAGCATCTCTCTGGCTGCTATATTAAGAATATACTATTGGAGAACAAAGTCTAGAGGAAGAGACCACTTAGGAGATTAAATTAGATAATAGTGCTTAACACAATGTCTGGCATATAAATATCCCTTAAAGGAGGCTATTTTTCCCAGAGTAAGAATGATTTCCTATCTTGCTGGACCAAACACTAGTAAAATAACCAGCTGAATTAAGGCTGAACTTTGAGGGCAAAGCAAGTGTATCTCATGTAATTTTAGGCTCATCAAAAATTAAAATGTTGGGCTTCCCTGGTGGCGCAGTGGTTGAGAGTCTGTCTGCCGATGCAGGGGGACATGGGTTCGTGCCCGGGTCCGGGAAGATCCCACATGCCGCGGAGCGGCAGGGCCCGTGAGCCATGGCCGCTGAGCCTGCACGTCTAGAGCCTGTGCCCCGCAACGGGAGAGGCTACAACAGTGAGAGGCCCGCGTACCGAAAAATAAATAAATAAATAAATAAAAATGTTTAAACAAATAGTAATTAATTTTTATAATGATTCCCTATTTTCCATAAAGATGACACAAGAATGTCTGTTCCTATCCACATCTTTACTAGCATGCCACTCAGAAGGCAGAGTATACTCAAGAAACAGAATTAAGGAGAACTTGAGAAAATAAAGTATGCTTCTGCATGAAAATATTTCAATCTGAAAAATCTGCTTTTTTCAAATCTACTATTTCAAAATGGCACTGTGGTTACCTCTATTGATCTAATTATCTTAAATTCTTACTGGCAATATAAAATGCTGGTTGCAAGAACTAGAACTATTTAAAATAAAAGCGCAGTTACAACACTTTAAAAAGAACTGGGAAGTAACCTGCAGTGCTGAAAAGCTTTCATTTTGAAAATATAAATACAGTTAACAGCGTGGAAAACAGTCTGATTGACACTAACATGCATAATCCTGGGAGGAGGAGGAGAAACGTACATGTGTACTCTGACCTCTCTTTCCAAATTTAGTGAGTGCAACTTGCGACAAAATTCTTATGATTTTCCAACCTCTATATTAGGCTCAGGGCTATGGACTATCCCATTCCCACTCCTTAATCCTAAAGCCCTAGAGTATCACTTCAAGCTATCCCACACTTTGTCTATGAAATCAAGACTCCACAGTTCCAGGAAAAGTTCCAGGAGGTAGTTATGGGCTGTCAAAACACTGCAAAAGGCATTTCAGTTTGTAAAATATTGATGATGTTGATGATAATAGCAACAAATATTTACTAAGTGCTTACTATATGCCAAGCATTGTTTTCAGCACTTTACATTCTTATCAATTCTCACAGCAAGCCTAAAGTAGACATTATTATCTCCACTGTACTGAGGAGGAAAGAGATGAGAAAGTGGTGGGAACGAGACGCCTTCACAAAGGGAGGGGGGAAAAAATGACTGGTTTAAAAAAAGGAACACGAGGGCTTCCCTGGTGGTGCAGTGGTTGAGAGTCCGCCTGCCGAAGCAGGGGACGCGGGTTCGTGCCCCGGCCTGGGAAGATCCCACATGCCGCGGAGCGGCTGGGCCCGTGAGCCATGGCCGCTGAGCCTGCGCGTCCGGAGCCCGTGCTCCGCAAGGGGAGAGGCCACAACAGTGGGAGGCCCGCGTACCGCAAAAAAAAAAAAAAAAAAAGGAACATGAAGTAAGTAAATAAATAAATAAAATGTTAAAAGGATCACGAAATTAGAAGAGCAAGGGACTTTTCAAAAGGAACACTAGAAGCAGGTCCTTCAAAAATTCTAAAAGAAAATGAGTTCCACCATAGAGTCCTCCTATTCTATTTTCTTAGATGGTAAAGGTGGTGGGTATATGATAGGGATCATCAAACTACTAGGTCTGATGCCTACTTTTGTAAATAGTTTTACTGGAACACGGTCACATCCATTCATTTATGTATTGTCTGTGGCTGGTTTTGAGATACAATAGCACAGATGAGTTGTTAAGGCAGAGACCCTCTGGCCCACAAAGCCTAAAATATTTATTATCTGGACCTTTACAGAAAAAATTTGCCAGCACCTGGTCTATGAATATAAGAAACAATGATGGCCATGAAAAATGGAGGGCTGGGATTCCCTGGTGGCACAGTGGTTGAGAGTCCGCCTACCGATGCGGGGGACGTGGGTTCGTGCCCCGGTCCAGGAGGATCCCACGTGCCGCGAAGCGGCTGGGGCCATGAGCCATGGCCGCTGAGCCTGCGCGTCCGGAGCCTGCGCTCCGCGGCAAGAGAGGCCACAGCAGTGAGAGGCCCGCGTACCGCCAAAAAACAAAAAAAAAAAGAGGAGAGCTGATGGCAGTTGATAAGCATTTGGAAAATAAAGGTAAGACTGCAATGGCTCACTTTCCTGGAAAAAACAGGTTTTCAACACTATTTGAAGACAGAACCAAAAGATGAGTTCCTGATTTTTATCTAAGTACTTAACTTCCTACCATTTCAGGAATTCTGAAGAAAGCACCTAGAAAATGTATAGTCATCATTAAAGTATTTGGAGATAATTATAAAATGTGTAGACTTTCCAGAGGTTTTGCTTCTTTTATCCTCTGGCTGCCCAACTTTTGAATGTTCTGCTACTTAGCACTTCCAATGAAGGTGGACAGTGAAAACAAAAAAACATGAAAGGCAAGATGGCCAGTTCTGTTATATCAGCAGGTAAATACTTATTGGGAAAGACCTGGAAATTGTTATAATGTATTAGCAAAACTAAAGTTTTAAATACCAACAAACTAAGTTCAGTATAAGCCAACAGTGGGTCACATCTGGAAAAAACTCTAAAATGGAGGTGTGGCTCTTTTCCGCTTATCTCAGCACGAGGCACCATGAGCAGCAAAGTCTCCCACGACACCCTCTACAAGGCAGTGCAGGAAGTCCTGCATGGGAACCAGTGAAAGTGCCAGAAGTTTTTGGAGACGGTGCAGCTTCAGATCAGCCTGAAGAACTATAACCCTCAGAAGGACAAACGCTTCTCAGGCGCCGTCAGGCTTAAGTCCACTCCCTGCCCCAAGTTCTCTATATGTGTTCTGGGGCACCAGCAGCACTGTGTGATGAGGCCAAGGCTGTGGATATCCCCCATATGGACATGAAGGCACTAAAGAAACTCAACAAGAATAAGAAACTGGTCAGGAAGCTGCCCAAGAAGTATGATGCTTTTTTGGCTTCAGAGCCTCTGATCAAGCAGATCCCACAAATTCTGGGCCCTGGCCTGAATAAGGCTGGCAAATTCCCTTCCTTGCTGACCCATAATGAGAACATGGTGGCCAAAGTTGATTAAGTGAAGTCCACGATCAAGTTCCAGATGAAGAAGGTGTTGTGTCTGGCAGTGGCTGTTGGCCACGTGAAGATGACAAGTGATGAGCCTGTGTACAACATCCACTTAGCTGTCAACTTCCTGGTGTCATTGCTCAAGAAAAATTGGCAGAACGTCCAGACTCTGTACATTAAGAGCACCATGGGCAAGCCCCAGCGCCTATACTAAGGCACAGCTTAATAAACCATACTCCTACCACTAAAAAAAAAAATAAATAAAGTAAAATAGAGATGTGGTATCCAGATCCTGAGAAGAAAATATTCCTCTATATGCTGGACTGGCTTGCCAAAATCTGGACTAGTATATCCTGTCTGAGGCATCACCTTTTAAGAGGACCAGAAAAGGCCAACAAGGGTGTTGAGAATATGCAGAAACTATAATGTATTTTCAAAAGGTTGAAATCATTGGGAATTTCCTTTTTAATTTTTGTTTTTGTTTTAATTTAAACAAGCATTACTATAGCATTAAACATGAAAACCATCAAAAAGAAATCTCCACATTCAATTCATTAAATAATCAACAAAGATTTGTTGAAAAACTACTACAGGCCAGGCACTGTTCTAGGACAGACCAAAATCCCTGACTTCTTAGAGCTTGCATGCTAACGAAGAACACAGAAAATCAATACATAATTTCAGATACCTATAATCTTACCACTGACCATGACTTTTTATTCCTCTGAATTTCTACACACATGTGTATCTATTTTTATAGGCTTTGGGGTTTTTTGCATAATTTAAAGCAGGTCTTTGCAATTTGGGTTCTACTCTTCATTTAACATTATTTTGAAAACATATTTTGCAAGTTGCTACACAGTATTTAATACGTGTTTTTCACTTTTAATGCCACAATTTACTTAATATTTCTCTACTCTTCAACACATGTTATGTCCAGCCTTTGCTATAAGTGCAACAAAGGACTAGGGTGGGAGTGATTTCCCTCTCAAGAGGAATTTGGGCAGGGTAGGCAGTGAGCTGTTAGGTTTGCAGAAGGACTTTTTTTTTTTTTTTGCGGGGGTGGTGGTGCTACACCACACAGCTTGCAGGATCTTAGTTCCCTGACCAGGGACTGAATCCGTGCCCTTGGCAGTGAGAGCATGGAGTCCTAACCACTGGACCACCAGGAAATTCCCTGCAGGAGGACTTTAAAACTGACAGTAGGAGCCCAGAACATTAGAACTAACATGCTTAAATAATAAGGAAACAGGCCATATCCAATCACTCCAGGCAAAATCTCAAGTAGAAAAGAGAATTCTTATTGACGTGAGAGAGAGTAGAAGTACATGGGCTCTATTCAGGAACGCTGGCTGACTACTGGCAAGGAAGGAATCCTCTGGCACTATGTGATAGTGCACTACCAAGCCCGGAGAAACTTTTCTCAAATTCCTTGTAAGTCTTCTGTAAGAAATTAAAAGCATGAGGCTAACCTTTCGGAAACTTAATAGGAACTTCAGTGGTATCAGGAGAAGCAAACAGGACAATAAGTGCAGTTATAAGGTCAACACTGATAATCCCAAAGGCACCACTGAGGTCAGCTCTTGAGAAGATCACACAGGAACACCGGCTGCACATTAAGGCCACCAGGCAGTAAAGGTTTGTGCAGCACAGCCAATTGCAGCAGAACCAAAAACTCAACATCTACAGGACAGTCACGAGCCAGTGAACCAGAATTTGGAAGGATTTGGTGATAATCAGTCTCAAAATCAAAGACGATTTTCATTATCATTGCCTAGAAAATTTAAGATGTAGGGGTAGGAACTTCCCTGCTGGCGCAGTGGTTAAGAATCCGCCTGCCACAGGAATAAAGACGCAGACCCAGAGAATGGACTTGAGGACCCAGGGAGGGGGAAGGGTAAGCTGGGACGAAGTGAAAGAGTGGCATGGACATATATACACTACCAAATGTAAAACAGATAGCTAGTGGGAAGCAGCCGCATAGCATATGGAGATCAGCTTTGTGTCCACCTAGAGAGGCAGGACAGGGAGGGTGGGAGGGAGATGCAAGAGGGAGAAGATATGGGGATGTATGTATATGTATAACTGATTCACTTTGTTATACAGCAGAAACTAACACACCATTGTAAAGCAATTATACTCCAATAAAGATGTTAAAAAGAAAAAAAAAAAGAATTCACCTGCCAATGCAGGGGACATGGGTTGAATTCCTGGTCCGGGAAGATCCCACATGCCGCAGAGCAAATAAGCCTGTGAGCCGCAACTACTGATGAGCCTGTGTTCTGGAGCCCGCGAGCCACAACTACTGAGCCCAAAGGCCGCCGCTACTGAAGCCTACGCACCCTAGAGCCTGTGCTCTGCAACAAGAGAAGCCACCACAATAAGAAGCACGCGCACCACAACAGAGAATAGCCCCCCCTCGCCGCAACTAGATAAGGCCCGCGCGCAGCAACGAAGACCCAACACAGCCAAAAATAAATAAATAAATAAATTTATTTTTTAAAAAATGATATGGGGTAGATTATGAAGATAATTTAAAGAATCACTTGAAGGTTGTCATGAAAGCAGATATAGACTATTCCATATATTCTAGAGGGTCCTGGAATGGAAGTTTCTATAGAAGGTTTCACATCAGCATAAGGAATAACCTTCTGACCTCTAAAACTACCCAACAATGAAACAAGTTTCCTCATGAAGTGGTAAAGCTCCCTGTTACCAGATTTATTTAGCAAAAACTGATCAACTTTGTGGCTTCTATAAAGGAGAATCTGAATTTGACTGGGGTTTTTTGTGGTTGTTCTTTACCAAGTATCTTTAATTGAATTTTTGTTTTTATCAAAGTTATCCATGAACATAAAGAGTTGAATAAGTACAAAGGCTTATTACAAAAAACAATGGTCCTTGGGCTTCCCTGGTGGTGCAGTGGTTAAGAATCCGCCTGCCAATGCAGGGGACACGGGTTCGAGCCCTGGCCCAGGAAGATCCCACATGCCGCGGAGCAACAAGGCCCATGCACCACAACTACTGAGCCTGCACTCTAGAGTCCGGGAGCCACAACTACTGAGGCCATGTGCCACAACTACTGAAGCTCACGCACCTAGAGCCCATGCTCCACAACAAGAGAAGCCACCGCAATGAGACGCCCGCACACCACAACGAAGAATAGCCCCCGCTCGCTGCAACTAGAGAAAGCCCGTGTGCGGCAACGAAGATCAACGCAGCCAAAAATAAAATAAATAAAATAAATAAATAATAAAATAAAATAAATAAATTTATTTTTTTAAAAAAATGGTCCTCTACCCCAACAATTTCCCAACGCCAAGGGGCAAAAATTTTCAACTTTTGTGAATGAATCTTCTGCCATATACCTCCATATCACAATATGCTTTTTCCATTTCTTTTCTCCAGTTTTAGGCACTATTAACTTCCCATTATAGATCAGATTTACCTCTCCTTCCACTTCATATTTCCATACATGTGCACACTTCCCATCCCCCAGGCTTTCCAATATAATTATATAATTCTAATTAGATAAATACTCAACGTTCATATAGATCCTATTCAGAGCTGACCACATAACACACTTATTAGAAAGGGTAGGGCAGGCTAACAAACTGATCTCAAAATATTACCCTGGTGAGTGAATATTCAGGTCATTAGTTAAGCCAATTCTCTTCCAGAGTCATTCTAGGACTCAGGTTGACAGCAGTTCCGCCATCTTGAGTACAAGGCTTCCAAGGTTGTCCCTGATGTTGGATCCCAGATAGCCAGGAGAGGCGGACAAAGAGGAACACATGAAGGACGTCAGGCCCATTTCCAGTCACATTCCACTAGAGAAAATTTAAGTCATTGTGGTCTCATCAAACTGCAAAGGAGACTGGGGGATTCTGACTAGCAATGCACACCAAGGAGAGAGCAGATGTGAATAGACAGTTAGCGGTCTTTGCCACATATACCATGATTACTTTTCCTCAAAAAAAATTAGTGAAAAAAAAATTGCAACAGACCTTAGAAACAGTCAAGGAATGAAAAGATATAAGGGTAAATAAATCAGTTAAGTAAATCTAAAGGAAAGTTAATGAACATTCCCCAAGAGAGAAAAATTAAAAGATGATTAATTCATTCAAGAAACACTGTGCTCTATTATGTACCATGCTCTGTGCTAAGTACTAGGGAAACAATAAAAAACATATAGACTAAAAATAAATAAATAAAACAAAACATCAACTAAATGCAATGTAGTATCCTCAAGTGCATCCAGAAACATAATAAGGACATTAATGGAAAAACTAATAAAATCCAAATAAAGTCTGCAGTTTACTTAATAGTACCAATGTTGGTTTCTCAGTTTTGACAAACGTACCCTGGTAATGTAAGATGTTAACATTAGAGAAAACTGGGTGAGGAGTAGCAAGAAACTCTATATAATCCTTGCAACTTCTCTATAAATCTAAAATTATTCCCCAAAACAGTTTATTTTAAAAAACTCAGTCATAATGATGAAGGCATTGAACTTCCTCTAAAAACTAAATATAGAATTACCATATTCAATGTGAATTATATCATTTAGAGAAGAGCTAACACCTATCCTTCTTAAACTCTTCCAAAAAATTGCAGAGAGAGGAATACCCGCAAACCCGTTCTACAAGGCCACTATCACCCTGATACCAAAACTGGACAAAGATATCACAAAAAAAGAAAATTAGAGACCAATGTCACTCATGAACATAAACACAAAAATCCTCAACAAAATACTAGCAAACAGAATCCACAACACATTAAAAGGATCATACACCATAATCAAGTGGGATTTATCCCAGGAATGCAAGGATTCTTCAATATACACACATCAATCAATGTGATACACCATACTAACAAATTAACAAATAAAAACCACATGATCATCTCAACAGATGCAGAAAAACCCTTGACAAAATTCAACACCCATTTATGGTGTTTAAGATAAAAACTTTCCAGAAAATGGGCATAGAGGGAACCTACCTCAACATAATAAAGGTCATATATGACAAACCCACAGCAAACATCATTCTCCATGGTGAAAATCTAAAAGCATTTCCACTAAAATCAGGAACAAGACAAGGATGTCCACTCTCACCACTCTTATTAATCAACATAGTTTTGGAAGTCCTAGCCATGGCAATCAGAGAAGAAAAACAAATAAAAGGAATACAAATTGGAAAAGAAGTAAAACTGTCACTGTTTGCAGATGACATGATACTATACAGAGAAAATTCTAAAGACGGCACCAGAAAACTACTAGAACTAATCGATTAATTTGGTAAGGTTTCAGGATACAAAACTGATGCACAGAAATCTCTTGCATTCCTATACACTAACAACGAAAAGATCAGAAAGAGAAATTAAGGAAACAATCCCATTTACCATTGCAACAAAAAGAATAAAATATCTAGGATTAAACCCACCTAAGGAGGCAAAAGACCTATACTCAGAAAACTATCAAACACTGATGAAAGAAATCAAAGATGACACAAACAGATGGAGAAATATACCATGTTCTTGGATTGTAAGAATCAATATTGTGAAAATGACTGTACTACCCAAAGCAATCTACAGATACAATGCAATCTCTACCAAATTACCAGTGGCATTCTCCACAGAATTAGAACAAAAAATTTTACAATTTGTATGGAAACACAAAAGACCCTGAATAGCCAAAGCAATCTTGAGAAAGAAAAACAGAGCTGGAGGAATCAGGCTCCCCAACTTCAAACTATACTACAAAGCTACAGTAATCAAGACAGTACGGTACTGGCACCAAAACAGAAATATAGATCAATGGTATGAGATAGAAAGCCCAGAGATAAACCACGCACACATGGGCACCTAATTTATGACAAAGGAGGCAAGAACATACAATGAAGAAAAGACAGCCTCTTCAATAAGTGGTGCTGGGTGCTTCCCTGGTGGCGCAGTGGTTGAGAGTCCGCTTGCCAATGCAGGGGACGCGGGTTCGTGCCCCGGTCCGGGGGGATCCCACATGCCGCGGGGTGGCTGGACCCATGAGCCATGGCCGCTCGGCCTGCACGTTCGGAGCCTGTGCTCCACAGCGGGAGGGGCCACAACAGTGAGAGGCCCGCATACCGCAAAAAAAAAAAAAAAAAAAAAAAGTGGTGCTGGGAAAACTGGACAGCTACATGTAAAAGAATGAAATTAGAACACTCCCTAACACCATACATAAAAATAAATTCAAAATGGATTAAAGACCTAAATATAAGACCGGACACTACAAAACTCTTAGAGGAAAACATAGGAAGAACACTCTTTGACATAAATCACAGCAAGAGCTTTTTTGACCCACCTCCTAATGAAAATAAAAACAAAAATAAACAAATGGGACCTAATTAAACTTAAAAGCTCTTGCACAGCAAAGGAAACCATAAACAAGACAAAAAGACAACTCTCAGAATAGGAGAAAATATTTGCAAATGAAGCAACAGACAAAGGATTAGTCTCCAAAATATACAAACGGCTCATGGAGCTCAACATCAAAAAAAAACAACCCAATTAAAAAATGAGCAGAAGACCTAAATAGACATTTCACCAAAGAAGACATACACATGGCCAACAGGCACATGAAAAGATGCTCAACATCACTTATTATTAGGGAAATGCAAATCAAAACTACAATGAGGTATCACCTCACACTGGTCAGAATGGCCATCATCAAAAAAATATACAGGGCTTCCCTGGTGGCGCAGTGGTTGAGAGTCCGCCTGCCAATGCAGGGGACACGGATTCATGCCCCGGTCCAGGAAGATCCCACATGCCGCAGAGCAGCTAGGCCCGTGAGCCATGGCTGCTGACCCTGCGCGTCTAGAGCCTGTGCTCCACCACGGGAGAGGCCACAACAGTGAGAGGCCCACGTACCGCAAAAAAAAAAAAAAAAAAAAAGAAAATACAAACAGGGCTTCCCTGATGGCGTAGTGGTTAAGAATCCACCTGTCAATGCAGGAGACACGTGTTTGGGCCCTAGTCCGGGAAGATCCCACATGCCGTGGAGCAACTAAGCCCGTGCACCACAACTACTGAGCCTGTGCTCTAGAGCCCACAAGCCATGACTACTGATCCCACGTGCCACAACTATTGAAGCCCGCGTGCCTAGAGCCCGTGCTCCGCAATAAGAGAAGCCACTGCGATGAGAAGCCAGCACATCACAGAGAGTAGCCCCCACTCGCCGCAACTAGGGAAAGCCCACACGCAGCAACCAAGACCCAATGCAGCCAATAAATAAATAAATAAACTGAAAAAATATATATATATACACAAACAATAAATGCTGGAGAGGATGTGGAAAAAAGGGAACCCTCTTGCACTGTTGGCTGGAATGTAAATTGATACAGCCACTGTGGAAAACGGTATGGAGGTTCCTTAAAAACCTAAAAACAGAACTACCATATGACCCAGCAATCCCACTACTGGTTATATACCCTGAAAAAAACATAATTCAAAAGGACACATGTACCCCAATGTTCACTGCAGCACTGTTTACAATAGCCAGGACATGGAAACAACCTAAATGTCCAACGACAGATGAATGGATAAAGAAGATGTGGTACATATATACAATGGAATATTACTCAGCCATAAAAATGAATGAAATTGGGTCATTTGTAGAGATATGGATGCACCTAGAGTGTGTCATACAGAGTGAAGTAAGCCAGAAAGAAAAAAACATATATCAAATTAATGCATATATGTGGAATCTAGAAAAATGGTACAGATGAACCTATTTGCAGGGCAGGAATAGAGACAAAGAAGTAGAGAACGGACATGTGGACACAGCGTGGGAAGGCAAGGGTGGGACGAATTGGGAGATTAGAATTGACATATATACACTACCATACGTAAAATATATAGCTAGTGGGAATATGCTATAAAGCACAGGAAGCTCAGCTCGTGCTCTGTGACGACCCAGATGGGTGGGATGGGGGTGGAGGGAGGTCCAAGAGGGAAGGGATATAGGTATACATATGGCTGATTCACTTCGTTGTATAGCATAAACTAACACAACATTGTAAAGCAATTATACTCCAATTAAAAAAAGAAACTACAACAGAAAAAAATTAAAAACTTAGTCATAATGATGCAGCCATTGCAGTTCCTCAAAAAATTGAATACAAAATTACCATATGATCCAGCAATTCTACTTCTAGATATATACTCAAAAGAACTGAAAGCAGAGACTCGAAGAGATGTTTGTACATCCATGTTGATAGCAGCATTATTCACAATAGCCAAAAGCTAGAGCCAACCCAAATGTCCATCAACAGATGAATGGATACACAAAAAATGTGGTATATACATATAATGGAATATTATTCAGCCTTAAAAAGAAAGGAAATTCTAAAACATGGTACAACAGAGATGAACCTTGAAGACATTAGGCTAAGTGAAATAAGCCAGTTCCACAAACACAAATATTTTGTATGATTTCACTTATGTGGGGTATCTGCAGTAGTCAAGTTAACAGAGACAGAAACAGAATGGTGTGCCAGGGACTAGGGCAAGAGGAGAATGATAAATTAGCATTTTATAGGTACAGAGTTTCAGCTTGGAGAGATGAAAACTCTGGAGATGGATGGTGGTGATGACTGCACAACAATGTGAAAATACTTAGTGCAAAGAACTGTACACTTAAAAATGGTTAAAACAGTACATTTTATATTATACGTATTTTACTATAATTTTTTTAAATAGTCAAATAAATACAGTAATAGAGGTTTGAATAGCACTTCTATCACCAGAAAAAGATGTAAAAAATTCTAACTTCCCTGAGACTATGACATCTAAAATGAGTTCTAAACAAGACAGTCATACTAGGGAAAGAAATGGAGGTGAGGGACAAGTGAATAAAGGCAGAGGTACAGAAATCGTGGCAGTCTAGAACAGGGGTCAGCAAACTACAACCCCATAGGCCATGTCCTGCCATCTTTTTTTATATAGCCCACAAACTAAGAATGCTTTTTACGTTCTTTAACGGTTGAAATAAAATTTTATGACATGCAAAAATTACATGAAATTCAAATTTTAGTGTCCATAAAGTTTCCCTGCACACAGCCATGATCATTCATTTACATACTGTCGATAGCTGCCTTCATGCTACCACAGCACAGGTGAGTAGTTGTTGACAAAAACAGTAAGGCCCACAAAGTTTAAAATATTTATTATCTGGCCCTTTACAGAAAAAGTCTACCAACCCCTGGTCTAGAGGCCTGCAAGTAGTACATGTAGTATGGATAGAACAAAGATGTGTACAAGGGAGACACATGGTAAATGAGATAACCTGTAAGGTAGAGGGCTGTATGTACTAGGCTAAAGAATCTGAACTTGCCTCAACGTGATTGCATTTATTATGAGAAGCTACCAAAGAATTTTATTGAGAGTAATCTGATTAGATCCACCTTACGTAAAGACAATTATCTACTCATTTCTAAAGGTAGCTGAACTATTCATTTTATTTATTAAAAAACAAAACTTGCTAATAAAAAAAAAAAGCCTAGAAGCATACCAATAAGGTTAACAGTGGGAGTTAGCATATTTTTATTTCTTCTTTGTGCTTATCTATGTTTTTCATATCTTCTCAAATGAAAAGAAAACTGCTTTTATAATCCAAATCCCAAAATAAGTGCTTTTAAACTCATATTCATACACACACACAATTTCTTCTCTAGGTTCTATACTCTTCTACCCTCCCCCCACCGCCCAACCCCCATAGCCTCAGTTAGGAGAAAATATGTCTAAGAAAACCTACACACAGCAAAACTATATCTATCACACTTGTAAAGACTAAATGGCATTCCACCTTTTCAAATTACCTATTTGCTTTACAGACGTGAAGGAATAAAATGTTGGAAAGCAATGTACTGGCAGGGCACTCTTTTCCTATACAGGGCTTTCAACACATCAAAGAGTCAAATCAGGGATTCCCTGGTGGTCCAGTGGCTAAGATTCCATGTTCCCAATGCAGGGGGCCCAGGTTCCATCCCTGGTCGGGGAACACATGCCACAATTAAAGATCCCACGTGCCGCAACTAAGACACAGCAAAGCCCAATAAATAAATAAATTTTTTAAAAAAAAAGATTTACTAACTTAAAAAAAAATGTTTTTTAAGAGTCAAATCAATAGTATCTTTTTGAAACTAAAAATATTAAAGGACAAGTGAAAATGCAGAGCTTGCAAGTCAGGTCAAAATGTTGAAAACTGATGCAAGATAAGACTGCATATAGCTCTGAGAATATAATTATGGGCTTAAGAAATGCAAAGTCTTTGATTTATACCACAGTACTTTGCACTTACTGATATACTGTTTGTTAAGATTAAATTCCTTTTTAATGTTATGTTTCAGTTCCTTGACTAAATTGTCAGGGATTCGTGTGCAGGGAACCATGACTTTTACTTCTTTTGTGTGTCCCCCACAGCACCTCATACAGTGCCCATATATGGTGGGTGCTCAATACATGCTTACAATTGAATGACAAATTAATTAACCCTACTTGAGTTCACAGACTGAAACCCTCACACCTACAATACACACCATTAAGCCTCTCTCTGTGCAACAATTAAAAGGACATTTCTGGGCTGAGTACTGCTAATTCTACTGGATTTATTACATTAGGTTTCTCCTCTAGCAAAGAGCTCAAAGAACATGTGTAATGTTAAAATAAAATTCCTGACTCCTGAGAAGGTGGGTGGGAAAGTGGGCAAGTGGAGGAAAAATTTATTATATAATAGCTTGCCTCCAAAGAATAAGCATTATTCAACTCTAGAGATTAAACCATTCCTAAAATGTCTCTGAACTAAGACTTCTAACTGACATCATTTCATTAAACTTTGTACTGGCTAAATTCCATCACAATAAATATCATTAAAACCAACAACTCATAAAACCATTAAAAAAATCTAAATATCTCAGCTAATGATCCATATGATTGTATATTATAACATCTAGTATTATAAGATCTAGTTTTAGTTATTTACTCTCTTTCGCCAAAACAAAACTTCTCAACTTTTTCAAAGCATTAGATTGGGCATACCAAGCACTGGGGAAACAAATGAATCAAAATCAACCGACTTGGGGCTTCCCTGGTGGCGCAGTGGTTAAGAATCCGCGTGCCAATGCAGGGGACACGGGTTCAAGCTCTGGTCTGGGAAGATCCCACATACCATAGAGCAACTAAGCCTGTGCGCCACAACTACTGAGAGTGAGCTCTAAAGCCCGCGAGCCACAACTACTGAGCCCACGAGCCACAACTACTGAAGCCCATGCACCTAGAGCCCATGCTCCACAACCAGAGAAGCCACCTCAATGAGAAGCCCGCGCACCGCAACGAAGAATAACCCCCGCTCGCCGCAACTAAAAAAAGCCCACGCACAGCAATGAAGACCCAACGCAGCCAAAAATAAATAAATTAATTTTAAAAATAAATAAATAAATGTCTTTCAAAGTTTAAAAAAAAAAATCAACCAACTTTATTCTGCTATAAATTAAAGTACCAACAACAGAGCTGAGGAAGTACTGTGCATGGAAGAGCCAACTTCTATCTGTGGAAATCTGGGGAAATTATATAGCAAATTTAAGCTACACATTGAAGACTGAGTAGGAGTTTGAGGCAATAAGCAGGAAGAGGGGTAGAAAAGAGGATTCTAGGCAAATAAAGGGCTATACACATGCAGAACATGTTGGGCATGACAGGAATGATAAAGAGGAAAGAGGATAAAGAGAGAAAGGTAGGGTAGAGTTCAACAATGATAGGTCTGGTATGCTAAACTATGAAATTTGGAGTTTATGCCCCCAGGTAACGTAGAGAAGGTAGAAATCTTCAAGTAGGACAGACACAAAAACCTGAAGAATCAGTTTATGTAGCAGGAAGAGCCTAAGGTACATTACAACCATCTCAAAGGCTTTATTTAATATAACATCATATAGACACAGTAAATACTGTGCTGATGCAGACACAAAAGAAATCTAAGTGTGACTTATTCCTCTGTCCATGCTTTCAGCTTAGTCTCAGGGCTCAGTCACTGGCCCTCTTCTCACCAGAGCCAGGTTTTTAAACACCATCTATGTATTGATGACATCCCAAATGTATATTCACAGCCATGACTTTGACTCCGGGCTCTAGACTGAACAATCAACTATCTATTCCTGGATAACCAGTGAGCATCTCAAATTCAACGTATCCAACTAAACTGTTCATTTTAAACCCCAAACTAGCTCCTTCCAGTTTTCCATCTCTCTACCTGGCACTAGTTGCTCTAGCTAAAAACCTTGCAATAATCTTTGATCCCTCTTTTTCTTTCACCTCTCACAACTAATCTATCAGCAAATTCTATTGGTTCTACCTTCCACATATACCCTGAATTCAACCCCTTCTCACTGTCCCCATCACTGCCTCCCTGACCCAAAGCCACCATACTTCATCATACCATTCCAATGGCTTCCTGAATGGTCTCCTGCTGCCCCTCTTTCCTCTACAGTAGTCAAAGTAATCTTTTTAAAACATAAATTATATTGTATAATTTTTCTTCCTAAAACTGTCCAATGGATCCCACCACACTTAGAATAAAATACAAAGCCCTTCTGGTCTACAAGGCTCTATACCATCTGAGACCCACCAGCTTCCCAGTGTCATTTCCTGCCACCCTACCCTACCACTGCCACCACCACCAATTAACACTGCAGCAGTCTCCAAACTCTAGCACACTAGCCTTCCTGCACTTCCTTGAAAAATCCCAAACTGATTCTTGCCCCAGAATCTTTGCATTAGTATTCCCGCTGCTTGAAATGCTCCACATGTTAGCATGGCTTGCTCCTTATCATTCAGGTCTCTTTATCCTCAAATGTTACCTCAGAAAATCCTTACCTCGTGACCTATGTAAAAGAACCACCAAGCCTACCACCACCACTCTCTATCCAATAGTACTATTTTATTCACAGCACTTTGACAATATCTGAAATCATATTATTTATTACTTTATTGTCTATCTACTAAACTATAAATTCCCACTATAAATAAGACATTGCCTTATTCACTGCTCAATCCCTACACCTGGTATAATATACAGTAGGGCTCATTAATTATTTGTTGTTGAATGAATGAATTTACCTAATAGGCCTCACCTCTCTTATTTATATTTTCATCCTGTTATGCATAATTCATGGTTACCAGGCTGTTCTTCCTAAAACAGTTTAAAGACTGTTAAAACAAGCTATACTGTACTAATGCCTTTAATTCCTTTCTATAATTAGCCCTTCCAGCAATTTGGCCAGTTATTTTTTCTTTAACTGTAACTTCTATTATTGTCTTTCTATATTATTAGCTTATCAATGTACTGTTTACTATAAATGCTATTGATAAAGATGGACAGACATGCCCAGAGTATTATAACAAATACTTTTTGTTATACCAAAAACAAGTAACAGATTATTTTTAAAAATAGAAATTACAGAAAAGCAAACATTTAAAAACCAAATTCACAGGCAGGTGATCAAGTTCAACATCAAGAGTGACAAGTCATGTTGATAGTATGTACTCTAACCCCAGTCTAATAATAAAAAAAAACATCAAATCCCAACTCAGGGACATCTGACCAGTACTCCTCAAAATTATCAAGGTCATCAAAAACAAAAGTCTAAGAAACTATCATAGCCAAGAGGATCCTAAGAGAGCTAAAAGTATTGTGGTTGTGTAACGGAAGGTTCTGAGAGGCAAGAGCTTCATATGAACTCTCTGGAGATGCCTTGGAAGATCAGGCAGCCAGCTTTGTTTGCGAAGCTATGGCCATCTGGGTCACACATGCCTTATATTTGTTTTTACTTTTTCCCTACCTCACTTCCTTTTTCCCCTGACACCTTCTTCCCTGTAATATCACCCACCAACAAAGCATTAGTACATTTTAAAAAAAGTATTGTGGTATCCTAGATGGGATTCTGGAATAGCAAAAGGGTATTAGATAAAAACTAAAGAAATCTGATTAAATTATTACTTTAGTTCATAATCATGTATCTTGCTTCATTAATTACAACGCATATACCATACTAACATGTTAATAATAGGGAAAACTAGGTGCTGGGTATTTGGAAACTCTCTATACTGTCTCTGCAATTTTTCTATAAACCTAAAACTGTTCCAAAAAATAACAAGTTTTTTTTATTAAATTCATCCAAAAATCCTACCATTCAAGTAAAATCACCGTTAGTTTGTTTGATATATACCATTTTAGATTTCTATATAAACAGACACATAGAGGTATATTGCTACAAAAATGTGATCACACTGCACATCATTTTATAACCTGCTTTTTACACTTAACAATATATATAATGTGCTTTCCAAGTCATTACTAGAAATCGCTATCATGTCTACTAGCTACAGAGTATGACCCTCTATGAAGGCATCTTATTTATTTAACCAATCCCCCATTATTTAACACTTAAGTTTTTCCAGTTTTTTGCTACTATAAAAAAATACTACAGGGACTTCCCTGGTGGTCCAGTGGTTAAGACTCCACGCTCCCAATGCAGGGGGCATTGATCCATCCCTGGTCAGGGAACTAAGATCCCGTATGCCACACGGCACAGCCAAAAAAAAAGAAGACAACTCTTAATGAACATTTTTGCAAACTTACCAATTAGTGCCTTAATAAAGAAGAGGAGCAGCTGAGTGAAAGGACATATAGGTTATTAATGCTTTCAATAAATATAGTCAAAATGTGCTCCAGAAAGGATGTTCAAATGTAAATACCCACCAACAGCAGTGTATGAATGTGCCAATTTCCCCACTCCTATGCCAATACTAGATATTAATATTTTAACACATGTATGCTAATCTGCTGGGGGGGGGTGTTGTTTTGTGTTATTTGCTTATAAGTGGAAAAGAATGTATTTTTATCTTTATTAGTTATTTTTATTTCTCTATGCGTGTGATCTACCTATTCAGGTCTTTTGACAATCTATTAGATACTCATGTCATTAATCTTCTGGGTCCAACACGCGGTGCAAATTTTTTTCCCACATTTTGCCTGGCTTTACTTATCATCGGATCCCCTACACCTGAAAAACTGCATGTCACATCGTACACACTCAATAAATATGTCAAATGAATACTAAATGAGTAAATCTGTCTTTTAACTTGATGGTGGTGTTGCCAACTACGGGTTGTTTTACGTAATAATTCTATCAATCTGCCTTTGCAATCATGCTTAGAACAGCTCATCCTATGCCAAGATTAGAAAACTGTTCACCCATTTTTGTTTTGAAAGCATAATTTTGACTTCATATTTTATATTTAATTCACCCAGATTTTAGTTTATTTACATTTTAAGGTAGGATTCCATTTTATTTTTTTCAAATGATTAGCCAATTATTCCAACACAATTTCAAAATTCTTTCTCAACATGAAATGCCACCTGTATAATACTAAATAGTCTTATATATTTCTAGATTTATTATTCTCTCCCACTGCTCTGTCTATTCCAGAGTTACCACTTATTGTATCATAGCTTTATTTGTATATTCACTAGTACAAGTCCCCCCCTTTAACTTTCATCTTTCAAAAATTTTTGTACTTTATAAGTTCATTCTTCCAAATGAAATTTAGAATCATTATGTCAAGTTTTCAAAAGGAATACTGGTTGGAATTATGTAAATTATCAGTCATATGACCTTGTACAAGTTACTTAATCTCTCTGTTGCTGTTTCCTTCATTGGTAAAATGGAAATAGTAATTAACACAGGTTTGTTACAAGAAGTAAATCAATTAAGACATATAAAGTACTACACTAGAAAGATGTTAACTATTATTATAATAGTTCAAAAGTGACAACTATTATTATGATTGCTCAATAAATGTTTTCCAGATTGTACTCCCACAAAATTCAAAGGCTCTTTAAGATATGTCAAAGGGTACTATAAAGCATAAGCAATGATATGAAAAATACATAATTTATGCCTGCTTCATTTCACTAAGGCCTTGACCCTTGGTAAAATGAAGAGGTGAAACTGGAAGCTGAGAACTATAAAAAACACCAAAGGCTGGTAGCAGGAAGCCTCAAAAAATTGGCCCGCCAAGTTCATAAGACTTCTTTCTAGTTAGCGTTATGGAGCATAGGCATGTGCCCTCTAACTCCTTTTATTTCCCCATCTCCAGTTATGACAATACTACTTATCTCTTGATTTCTTTCCAGGAAAACACACAGGGACTAGACGTCTAAAAGACAGAATACCTTTCAAATGAGATAGTGGGCAGGTACAGAGTATAAATCCTACTGCTAAATATGGACAGACATGCCCAGAATATTATAACAAGTTACCTAAATCAAGTTTCCTGTAATGATGGAGGAAGGGGGATTGTTGTGGGTTTTCTCCTGTGGGAAGACCGCCTTGTCTCATGATTATTAATCACCTGTTCGTTTTTAATTATTTTGCTATCAGCATGACACTGGGATGAGGTACAGGTCATACACCTTTTAAGGGCCTTAAAAAAAAAAAAACTCCTATACAGAGCTAAAATACGAGAAAATAGAGGCCAAGAGTGGCAACACGACTTGCTAACTGCAAAGGTAGCCAAAGGCCTACACCCGAGGTCTCCGCGTTCCCAGAACCCTACTCATTCCACCACACCACACAGCTTCTCACCAACGCTTGCCACGCTTCGAGGTGGGAGGAGTAAAAGCAGCCAGTCCGGCCAAAGCAAAGGCGCTGGAAAACCAAGGAACGGCGCAGCCGAGAGCACATGACTGGCCACGCCTCTCCCCTCCCACCCTCCACCCTCCACCCTCCCCCCTTCCACCCTCCCCCCTTCCCCGCGCCAGCAGCACGCGCTGCCAACCTCGTCATGTGACCTTCACGCGGCCCCAGCGCTCCCCCTGCTAGGCGACTCTGTCCAGCAGCCATTTTGCCGAGAACTTGTCGTCCGTGCTCACAGTGGAGCAGGACGCCACGAAAACCCGCGGCCTGACTTTACAGGCCGCACACGCGCTTCGAAAGAGTACTGGGACCTGCAGGGCAGAGCCGAACCTCACTGAACACGTCGCACCCCGGGGCGCCGGGGAAAGCTGTGGGTGCGCCTCGGAGTGCGATTGGCTGTGGCGTCCACGTGACGCCATCGCCCCCCCAACCCTCTCCTTCCCCCCCACCCACAAAAACAACCAGACAGACTCTTAACACCTCGCGCCAAGTACGCGCCGCTGGGCGCGTGGGGACAGACGGGGCGCGTGGCAACCAGGGCGCCTGCGCGTACCTGCCAAAGCCGACCGGAGCGAGCCCACGCGCCGCTCCGCTCACGGGTCCGGGAATCCTCGCGCTGCTGGACCACCCGGCTAGTCATTGGCGGCCAGGTTTGGTCATGTGATCGGCTCAGGCCCGCCCCTAACCACTAATCACCTGGCACCGTGCTCGAAGCGGCGCCGAAAGTCGTTCGCACGCGGAAAGGGAGGGTAGTTAAGAGGACCTCCTTTTCAGCCGTTATGGGATTACGTTCCTAAAGGGGAAAGGAGGAAGCGGGGTCTCAAAACTAAGTAAGCTCACACCTACCGCTTTAACTTCGCGTGCCCCTCTAGGAGCCGGGAACCATCGCCCTTGGGCGCTCCCCGATGCACGCCGGGATATTTCTGGCGCCCCTCAGTGTGTTGCAGAGCATGCCGGGAGAGGCACCTCTCCCGATTTCCTGGCTCTCACCTCCCTGGTGTTCCTTTCTTGTCCTGTTGAAAGCCCTGTCCTACGGCTGGGATGGAGGCGGTTCCGGTAATTATGGGAGTGTGACTGGGTGTAACAGGCACTTTTGAGTCCCCCCTTCCCCCACTCCTTTGATCTGTGTGGTTTTAGGGAAACCGCTTAACTTTTCTTCAAGGAGCATGCATTTAGTAAGTGCCTGCTGAGTGCCTTTTTGAATATTGCAAAAAAAAAAGGGTGGGGGTCTTTGCCTACAAGCAAACTATCAGAAGTTCGTGGTGGGAAGGGGAAGAATGCTAATTTAAATACAACGTACTACAAACCCTACTTGCAAGTAGAAATAATGCTTTAGAATTTGTTTGGGGATAGAAGACCAGACCTTTCTTGGTAAACATACTGCTATTGTTGGGGAAAGTGGAGGTGAGAAGAGGAGGAGGCGTTTTAAAGGGACAGGAGTTGTAGCCCTACTACATTTCTGGTTCAACATAATCTAGCTATGATGTGTTGGAACCAAGAAAAACATCATCTACTAACGCTGTGAAAAGGTGGTCTTGCATTAGAATGAGTTAATTTTGTAACGTATTCACAAAACCGACCTCCAGGACAAAAACCTGATATTCTACTCCCAATTAAAACTATGTGTTCTGCTCTAACTCCATTCGTCAGCTTTGCTGATTTCAAAACTTTGTTTTTTCTGTTAACAAAGGGATGATTAAACTGGGGGAATTTGACTAGCGCTGGTCAGACTCACAAGAATGCTGATTTATAAGCTAGAAATTAAATGTGTTAATTTATAATGTGGTTATCAAGCCAAAATACATCGTTCTGGGCACCCTTTTCTGGTTTCAAGGCACTTGGTAAGCCTAATTACTTATCAGAAAATTATTTTCTGACCATAAAATCAAAAGAAAGGGAATTAGACAATCACGTATAATAAAATCATTAAATTAGAAGACTATGTTAAACTTGAAGTTTATCAAACAGTGCAATATACTTTATTACATTTAATCCTAACAACAACCCTGAGAAAAAAGTACTATACTAATATAACTATCTTCTGAGACAATCTTTAGTGGGAAACCAGAAAACGTGTTTTGATGTTCTCCAGGCAATTGTGATGCACAACTAGGTTGGGGTCTATTGGCTATAGTGGAAAGAGCCTTGGCCTTGAAATAAGACCCGTACGAGTGAACTTGCAATTCTCCACTTTCTGTACTTTGACCTTGAACAAGTTTTTTAACATTTTAATCCTCAGTTCCTTTAACTTCAGTTTGGGGCCAACAAACCTAGCTTTTGGATTTTCATAATGATTCCAAGATAAAAATACTTAGAACACCTGTCACAGTCCCTGGTGAATAGGAGGCACTATATAGATGTGAGTACTAGTTAGTGGTAAAGGTTGTATTTTAACCAGCGTCCTGTATTCTGTCCAATACAACATATTCTTGAATCCTTTTTTCTCCACTAGTCTGTTTCTCCCCTAGACAGTGCTAGAGGCACACTAACAGATTGTTACACTGCAGATCTTTTTTAGATTCCTTCGTTTCTGTTGCCCATCTCTTGGTACATATTGTTACATTATCTCTCACCTTCATTTCAAGGGTTTTTTTTCATCTTAACATGTCATGTTAAAATGCTGAACTGTAGACATTATTGAAGTAAAATAATGATAATACAGAGATGCTTAGAGGGTGGAGGGGGCATGGGTGCCTGCACTTGAAGAAGGTTAAAAATTGTTTACATTTAAATACCTCAGAGTTGGACTTCCCTGGTGGTGCAGTGGTTAAGAATCTGCCTGCCAATGCAGGGGACGTGGGTTCGATCCCTGTTCCAGGAAGATCCCACATGTCGCGGGGCAACTAAGCCCGTGCGCCACAAGTACTGAGCCTGTGCTCTAGAGCCCGCGAGCCACAACTACTGAGCCCACACGCTGCAACTACTGAAGCCTGCGCACCTAGACCTCTGCTCCATAGCAAGAGAACCCACTGCAATGAGAAGCCGGTACCACAACAAAGAGTAGCCCCTGCTCGCCACAACTAGAGAAAGCCTATGCACAGCAATGAAGACCCGACACAGCCAAAAATAAATAAATAAATTTGAAAAAGAAGAAAAAAAAGATTTGGAAAAAAAAAAAACCTCACCCTCCCTTCACTTACGTAACACAATGTTTTAGACTCTCCCTTCCCAGTCTCCTCTCCTGCCCTTATCCATTCCTAGCAAAGGGAGGTTTACCTAGAGCAGAGCTTCCCGTAGACATCTGAAATTCAGTATTTCAAAAGTCAAACTAATTGTCTCTTCACACCAGCTACTACTGTATTCCCTTAAATAGGCAATGACACCACCATTCCAATAAGCCTCCCAGTGTAGGAAACCTCCCTATCCTCCTTGGTCCTTCTCATCTATTTTCCACTTTTTAGTCATTAAAATTACATTGCTTGAAACACCTTAACATTTTTTTGAGGTCACCCCTACTTTCCATTTCTTCAACCACTGCATTAGTTCGACCCTTATCTCTAAGAGATCCTACAAATACAAGCATATGAATATTTCATTATGATGATAATAGCCTGTTAAATTTGATTTCAGAATACAAAACTTGTCATCTATATTGTTTTACAATAGACTAGTTTATAATGCCCTACACAGGGCTTCCCTGGTGGCGCGGTGGTTAAGAATCCACCTGCCAGTGCAGGGGACACGGGTTCGAGCCCTGGTCCGCGAAGATCCCAAATGCTGTGGAGCAACTAAGCCCATGCGCCACAACTACTGAGCCTGTGCTCTAGAGCCCGCAAGCCACAACTACTGAAGCCCACACTCTAGAGCCCGCCAGCCACAACTACTGAGCCTGCGCTCTAGAGCCCGCCAGCCACAACTACTGAGCCTGCGCTCTAGAGCCTGCCAGCCACAACTACTGAAGCCCACGCGCCTAGAGCCCGTGCTCCACAACAAGAGAAGCCACCACAATGAGAAGCCCGCACACCACAACGAAGAGCAGCCCCCGCTCACCGCAACTAGAGAAAGCCCACACACAGCAGTGAAGACCCAAAGCAGCCAAAAAAATAAATAAATAATAAAATAAATCTATAATGTCCTACACAGTGAATGCTCTTAGTAAGGATGAGTGAAATAATTTTTTAATGTATCTATTTACTAGAAGTTTTGAAGAGATATTTTACTGAGTGCCAAAAAGTATTAGTAGTGATCTTGGAAGTAGTTGTTCACACTTAACACGCTATTCTCAAATATTTCTGGTTCTCCCAACTTCCAGGAACATGATATCAATATAATTGCTCTTCCTTGCTCCTATAAAGTTAGGAATGACTACATGACTTTCTTTGGCAATGAAATGTGAGTGGAAGTGACATGTATCACTTCTCAGAAGAAGCTTTAAATGCCAGCATGCAATTCAGCCATTTCCTCTTTCCTTCTGCCACAGCTACTAGCAGTGTTCCAACTGGTGGTCACTCTGTCAGCCTTGATCCCATAATAGGGATGACAAGAGCAGAGACCCCTAACCAAGTAGCAGTGAATATGTAGCATGAGCAAAACATAACTTATGTAGTTTTCAGACACTGAGATTTGGGATCATCAGTTACCACACATAATATAGCCACACTGGATCATACAGAAATGGAGGAAATTACTACAGGTGACCAAATTCCATTTCGTTAAGGAAGACTTCAATTGCCAATGTCCACCATGTGATAACAAATTTAGAAACAGAGTAGAAGACTCTAGCAGCATGAGGGGACAACTGCCTGAGGGTGATGTAAAAGAAGAGCCTGAAGAAAGAACATTCATTAGAACCTTGCTTTTCATCTCCCCTCACTATATGATCCATTCTTCATAGACCAGCCAAAGCGATCTTTTAAAAATATTAGTGAGATATTATGATCCTCTGCTTGGAACCGACCAATGTTTCATATTGCACTTAAGGTAAAATCCACATTCTTTGCATCGGCCTATGAACCCTAACAGATCTGGCCGTTGCCTACTTATGATTTTGTAGTTTTATGCTAATAATGATCTCTTGATCACACCCACTTTCTGTCCTTCAAGATGATTGTGCCTTCAGCCTGGGATGAAATCCATGTGGATGGATCCTTCTGAATGGTTCTCATCAGCTCTAATGTCACGCTCTAAAAGAAAGGTCTTAACTGACTACCTTATCTAAAGTAGACTCCCTCCATCTACCAGTCACATGTATTTTATCACTCTGTTTTATTTTCTTTATGGGGCTTCTCATTACCTTACTTATTTGATTTATTGTTTCCCTCCTGCCTCTACCCAAGAGAATGTAAACTTCATAAGAGTAGAGCCCTTCTCTCTATTCTCAATGTCTGGAACAGTATCTGGCACATAAAAGACACGGAGAATGTATTTGCAAACTGTATATCTTTTAGTATCCAGAATATATAAAGAACTCCTACAACTCAACAACAACAAAACAAAACAAAACAAAAAAAACCTCAATTTAAAAATAGGTAAAAGATTTGAATAAATACTTCTCCAAAGATGTACAGATGACCAATTAGCACATGAAAATATGCTCACCATCACTAATCTTTAGAGAACTGCAAGTTAAAACCACAATGAGAGGGACTTCCCTGGTGGTGCAGTGGTTGAGACTCTGCTCTCCCAATGCAGGGGGCCTGGGTTCAATCCCTGGCTGGGGAACTAGATCCCACATACATGCCGCAAATAAGGAGCCTGCGAGCTGTAACTATAAGAAGGCTGCCTGATGCAACTGAGACCCAGTGCAACCAAATAAATTAAATAAATAAATAAATAAAAACCCACAATGAGATACCACTTCACACCTCTTACAACAGCTACTACTTAAAAAAAAAAAGAAAATAACAAGTGTTGGCAAGGATGTGGAAAAATTGGAACTTTTGTGTTGTTGGTGGTTTTAAATGGTGCAGCCACTATAGAAATTAGTATGGCAGTCCCTAAAATAACTAAAAATATATTACCCTGTAATCCAGCAATTCAAAAGAATTGAAAGTAGGGTCTTGAAGAGATATTTGTACACCCATGTTCATAGCAGCACTATTTAGAATAGCCAAGAGGTCGAAACAACCCAAGTGCCCAAGGACAGATGAATGGATAAGCAAAATGTGATATATACATACAGTGGAATATTATTCAGCCTTAAAAAATGATGGAAAATCTGACACATGCTACAACATAGATGAATGTTGAGGATATTATGCTACATGAAAAAAAGCCAGTCACAAAAAGCCAGATACTTTATGTTTCCACTTATATGAGGTATCTAGAGTAGTCAAATTCATAGAGACAGAAGGTAGAATGGCAGTTTGCAGGGGTTGGAGGGAAGGGGAGATGGGAAATTGTTTAAAGGGTATAGTGTTACAGTTTTGCAAGATGAAAAGAATTCTGGAGCTTGCACAATAATATGAATGTGCTTAACACTACTGAACTGTACACTTAAAAATGGTTAAGATTGGGACTTCCCTGGTGGTGCAGTGGTTAAGAATCAAACTGGCAATGCAGGGGACACGGGTTCGAGCCCTGGTCCGGGAAGATCTCACGTGCCACGGAGCAACTAAGCCCATGCGCCACAACTACTGAGCCTGCACTCTAGAACCCACAAGCCACAACTACTGAGCCCGCGTGAAGCCCTTGCGCCTCGAGCCCGTGCTCCGCAACAAGAGAAGCCACCACAATGAGAAGCCCACGCACCGCAACGAAGAGTAGCCCCCACTCGCTGCAACTAGAGAAAGCCTACACGCAGCAGCCAAGACCCAAAAATTAAAAAAAAAAAGGTTAAGATTGTAAATTTTATGTTATATATATATTACTACAATTTTTTTTTAAAAGACAGCAGATAACTGTTGACTGAATGAAATAATGAATGAATACATAAGTTAAGACTAACATTTCTGATACTTATTTACCATTTCAACTTTATTGGACTTGGCTACTTCTAACAGTTACTAGTATAGAGTATTTTTGTGAGAGGAGAGAAACAGATAGAGAGACAGTTCTCCACACCGCTCTCACATTTATCTTTTCGGAAGCACAAATCTCATCATACAATGCTTCCACTTAAAAACTATTGATAAAGTCCAACTTATCAAACTTTTTTTTATGGTTAACACTATTGTATCTTGTCCAAATGCCCTTGCCCACCCCAATTTATTAAGATTGTCTTCTGTGTTTTGGGAAGAAGTTTTACAGTTTTAGCTTTTACATTTTAGTCTAATATCTACCTCAAATTAATACCAGTGTATGGGGACTTCCCTAGTGGTCCAGTGGCTAAGACGCCACGCTCCCAATGGATTCAGTCCAGGCTTAGGACTTAGAATAGTCCTAAGGACTTACAATAGAACAATTTTGAAAAAGATATAGTTGAAGGACTTATGCTTATCAGGGACTAGATCCCACATGCTGCAACTAAAAGTTCGCATGCCACAACTAAAGAATCCACGTGTGGCAACAAAGATCCCGCACGCAGCAATGAAGATCCTGCATGCCACAACTAAGACCCGGTGCAGCCAAATAAATAAATATATAAAAGTTAAAAAAAACACAACAGTGTATGGTGTGAGGTAGGGGTTGAGGTTCACTTTTATCCATAAGGATATTAAATTTATCCAACACTATTTGTTAAAGACTATTTTTTCTCCTTCAAATTACCTTGGCACCTACATTAGTTATCCATCACTGTATAACAAATTACCCCCAAACTTCGCAACTTAGCTGCTTTTGTGGGGGTTTTTTTGGCTGTGCAGCTTTATTATTTTTTTAACATCTTTATTGGAGTATAATTGCTTTACAATGATGTGTTAGTTTCTGCTTTATAACAAAATGAATCAGCTACAAATATACATATATCCCCATACCTCCTCCCTCTTGCATCTTCCTCCCATCCTCCCTATCCCACCCCTCTAGGAGGTCACAAAGCACCAAGCTGATCTCCCTGTGCTATGCGGCTGCTTCCCACTAGCTATCTATTTTACGTTTGGTAGTGTATGTATGTCCATGCCACTTTCTCACTGCATCCCAGCTTCCCCTTCCCCTTCCCCATGTCCTCAAGTCCATTCTCTATGTCTGCGTATTTATTCCTGTCCTGCCCCTAGGTTCTTCAGAAACTTTTTTTTTTTTTAGATTCCATACATATGTGTTAGCATATGGTATTTGTTTTTCTCCTTCTGACTTACTTCACTCTGTATGACAGTCTCTAGGTCCAACCACCTCACTACAAATAACTCAATTTCATTTCTTTTTATGGCTGCGTAATATTCCATTGTATATATGTGCCACATCTTCTTTATCCATTCATCTGGACACACCTAAGTGTTGATGGACACTTAGGCGGCTTCCATGTCCTGGCTATTGTACATAGAGCTGCAATGAACATTGTGGTACATGACTATTTTTGAATTATGGTTTTCTTAGGGTATATGCCCAGTAGTGGGATTGCTGGGTCGCATGGTAGTTCTATTTTTAGTTTCTTAAGGAACCTCCATGCTGTTCTCCATAGTGGTTGTATCAGTTTACATTCCCACCAACAGTGCAAGAGGGTTCCCTTTTCTCCACACCCTCTCCAGCATGCTGCAGCTTTAAACTGCAATATTTATTACCTCATAGTTTCTGTGGTTAGGGAACTTGGGCACATTTTATATGGATGCCCTGGAATAAGGTTTCTCATGAGTTTGCAGTCATGCTGTTGGCCAGGGCTTCAGTCTCATCCAAAGGCTTCATTTGAGGGGAGGGGAGTCTGCTTCCAAGCTCGCTCGTGTGGTTCTTGGCTGACCTTGGTCCCTTGACACATGGGCCTCTCCACAGGGCTGCCTTACAACATGACAACTAGCTCTTTACCAATAGTAAGCCATCCAAGAATGAGTGCCCCCAAGATGTAAGCCATAGTATTTTTTTTTTTTTTTTTTTTTGCGGTACGCGGGCCTCTCACTGTTGTGGCCTCTCCCGTTGCGGAGCACAGGCTCCGGACACGCAGGCTCAGCGGCCATGTCTCACGGGCCTAGCCTCTCCGTGGCATGTGGGATCTTCCCAGAACAGGGCACGAACCCGTGTCCCCTGCATCGGCAGGCGGACTCTCAACCACTGCGCCACCAAGGAAGCCCAAGCCATAGTATTTTTTAAGCCTCACCCCAGAAGTAACATACTATCATTTCTGTCAGTTCACATTCGAGAGGAGGAGAATACATAAGGGTGTGAATACCAGGAGAGAGGAATCATTGTGGGACATCTTAGAGGCTGCCTACTACAACATCCTTTTTCAAAAACCAATTTGCTGTATATGTTTGGGTCTATTTCTAGGCTCTATTCTGTTCAACTGACCTATTTATTTGTCCGTATACTAATGCCATGTTGCCTGGATTTCTGTAGCTCTATAGCAAGTCTTGAGGTCAGGTGGTATAAGTCCTTCAACTATATCTTTTTCAAAATTGTTTTGACTATTCTAAGCCCTTTGTATTTTCATATAAATTTTAGAATCAGCTTGTCAGTTTCTATGAAAAACCTGCTGGTATTTTAATTGGAATTACACTAACTCTATAACTTAGTTTGTGAATAATTAATATCTTAATAATATTGTCTTCCAATCTATTAACATGTAGTAATAATGTGTGTATCTGACAAAGGACAAATATCTGGAATATAAAAAGAACTCCTATAATTCAATAATAACGAGAGAGCAGCCCAAAAATTCTTAAATGGGCAAAAGACTTGAACTGACACTTAACAAAGAACAGCTACAAATGGCTAATAAGCATATGAAAAGATGCACAATACTTAATTATTAGGGAAATACAAATTAAAACCACAATGAGATAACACTTCATGCCTTCCAGAATATCTAAAATTAAAAACACTGACAATAAAAAATGTTGGCTAGATGTAGGGCAAGTAGAACTCTCATACATTTCTGCTGGAAGTGAAAAATGGTACAATCCTTCGGAAGTAGTTTGACAATTTCTTATAAATTGTAACATATATCTATCCTATGACCCAGAAATTCAAATTTCTAGGCATTTACTCAAGAGAAATGCAAACATATAGCTACAAAAAAGTGCTGTATCAGAATTTTTATAACAGCTTTATTCATAATCATCAAAAACTGGAAACAACACAAATGTCCATCAACAGATAAATGGATTAAAAAATTGATTATCATTGGACTATTACTCAACAATAAAAAGGAATGAACCACTGATATATGTAAAACATAGATGAATCTCAAAACACACGTTGTGAAAAAGAAGCCAGACATATAATTATACACACTATGATTCCATTTATATGACATTCTAGAACTAACAAAACTAATGTACAACGTGGTACGATAAAGATGGCCCAAATTCTTTGTCACTATCCACACTGAATGGTGAGCTTTATTTCTCCTTTGAATTTGGGCTGGCCTTGTGATTGCTTTGACATATAGAATAGAGCAGAAGTGATGCTGTGCCAGTTTAGAGTTTAGTCTTTAAAAGGACTGGCAGCTTTCACTTCCTCCTTCTTGGAACCCATGCTGTGAGGAAGCCCAAACAGCCATGTGGAAGAAAAACGAGATCCATAACTGGCAGTCCTAGCTGAGATCCCAGCCAAAAGCCAATCCCAAATTGCCAGCCATGCAAATGAGTCATCTTGGAAGTGGATTCTCCAGTTTCAGTCAAGCTGTCTCAGCTGGCTGATGCCACAGAGAACAGAGACAAAATGATTCCACTAAACCCTGACCAATTGCAATATCATGATCAAATAAATGATTTTTGTTGTTTTAAGTCACTAGGTTTGGGCGTGGTTATTTATTGAAATAACCAAAACATGTGGTAATAAAAATCATATCAGTAGTTGCCTCAGGGAAGAGAGATCAATTGCAAAGGGCACAAGAGGGATTTCAGGGGTGGTGGAAATGTTCTGTATCTTAAAAAATGGGACCTAATTAAACTTAAATGCTTTTGCACAGCACAGGATACCAACAACACAATCAAAAATGGGCAGAAGAGGGACTTCCCTGGTGATGCAGTGGTTAAGAATCCACCTACCAATGCAGGGGACACAGGTTTGATCCCTGGCCTGGGAAGATCCCATATGCCACGGAGCAACTAAGCCACAACTATTGAGCCAGTGCTCTAGAGCCCTCGAGCCACAACTACTGAGCCCATGTGCCACAGCTACTGAAGCCCACATGCCACAACTACTGAAGCCCATGCTCTGCAACAAAGAGAAGCCACTGCAATGAAAAGCCCATGCACCTCAACGAAGAGCAGCGCCTGCTTGCTGCAACTAGAGAAAGCCCATGCGCAGCAACAAAGACCCAATGCAGCCATAAATAAATAAATTTATTAAAAAAAAAAAAAAAGAATCGGCTAGCCAGTGCATGTGGCATGGTTTCAATCCCTGGTCCGGGAAGATCCCACATGCTGGGGAGCAACTAAGCCCATGCGCCACAACTACTGAAGCCCACGTGCCCTAGAGCCTGCAAGCCGCAACTACTGAGCCCATGCACTGCAACTACTGAAGCCCGTGGGCTCTAGGACCCACGTGCCGCAACTACTGAGCCCATGCACCTAGAGCCCGTGCTCCGCAACAAGAGAAGCCACCACGATGAGAAGCCTGCACGCCTCAACAAAGAGTAGCCCCCGCTCGACACAACTAGAGAAAGCCTGCGCACAGCAACAAAGACCCAACGCAGCCAAAAATAAAAAATAAAAATAAATAAAACTCTTTGAACCATAGACTTAAAATCTATATATTAGAATGTAAGTAAACTACACGAAATGAAGTTACTTTAAAAAAAAAAAAAGAAAGAAAGAAAGAAAGGGACTTCCCTGGTGGCACAGTGGTTAAGAATCTGCCTGCCAATGCAGGGGATGCAGGTTCGATCCTGGTTCAGGAAGATCCCACATGCCATGGAGCAACTAAGCCTGTGCACCACAACTACTGAGCCTGTGCTCTAGAGCCTGTGAGCCACAACTACTGAGGTTGCTTGCTGCAACTACTGAAGCCCGCAAGCCTAGGGCTCATGCTCCGCAACGAAGAGTAGCCCCCTCTCACCACAACTAGAGAAAGCCTGCGTGCAACAATGAAGACCCAACGCAGCCAAAAATAAAAATAAATAAATAAATGTATTAAAAAGAATAAAAACTTCGGGGAATTCCCTGGAGGTCTGCACTTTCACTGCTGAGGGCACGGGTTCAATCCCTGGTCAGAGCACTAAGATCCCGTAAGTCTCACGTAGTGCAGCCAAAAAAGAAAAGGGGAAAAAAAAACTTTGAAGACTCTCTATTAACTAGAAAATAAAATTCTCGGCTTCCTGGGAGACTCCTCACAAAGTAGCCCCAGGCTGAATTCCCAGGATATTCCCTTCCCACCCTTTACATTAAGCTAAACAACATGATTCGCAGTTCCACATGAGCCCAGGCCTCTTGAAGTCGTTCTGTTTTCCTGGCATGTCACTCTTTCTGATTTCAGGCTGCTGAAGTCCCAGTCATCCTGTGACGCCCACCCACCTTTACCCACCCTGTGCTGAGACAGTCTTAGTCACCACCTCCTCTTGCTTGCAGAACACTTTGTGAATAGTCTTATTATAAAACTTATCACATTATATTGTAAATTTTTGTTTACATAAATGCTTCTTTCCTGTACCAGAACCTGACTTCCTTCAGGAAAGAGACAACTTCTGATTCATCTTTGTATCACCATAATCTAAGTGCCAGGCAGGTAACAGATACTCAGAAATGGTGAATGGATTATGGTCCATTAGCCAGGGTCTCCTTTTGCTTCTCTTATTACCTTACTGCTTTTCACCAGCCCTGTGTGTTATAGGAGAGTCTCCATCCACTGCTTCCTCCACCATCTGCTTTCATCTCCCTCTCTCCTCCTTCTCCTCTCTCTCTCTCCTCTTTGGCAGTCTCTAAAGGCTCACCCAACATCATGACTGCAACCATTTCCTTCACTACAGATAGCTCCAAATGTTCTTCATTATCAGGAAATGTTTACTGAGCGTTAAGGACACTGTACTAAAGGCTGGACTGCAAGGACTTTCAAAGGAATTCGCTGGACCTGAGGATCTGAAGAGCACTGAATGTTGAAGACAAGAGACAGAAAGGAATCAAATATCTTCAAGAAACTGAGCTTGTGTACCCAAGAGAATGAGGAAGCATCATCAAATGGGGAAGTATGAAGGAGGATTTGGTTTGGGGAGAAAAATACGCATTTTGTCTTAGTTGGGTGTCATACTATTACATTCAAGTGAAACTGCTATAAATGGAGATGTAGAATTTTGTGCATTTATAAATGTTTCCCCACAAAAATATATATATAATTTATATATATAGTATATATATACTATACATGTAAATATATATATGTGTGTATGTGTATATATATATGTGTGTGTAAAAATATATATATATATATTTTGCCCTCATGAGACTTATTGAGGTGACAACATAAATCAAAGAATTCCATAAATAAATATAAAATTGCAATTTATCATAAATGCTGCCGAAGAGGTACACATTCTTATGAAAGCATGTAGTAGGAGGAATTGACCAGCTCAAGGATATTTGCACTGATAGCTGAGGAAGAATAGAAGCTGACTAGAGGATGAGGTGGGGGAAAGGTTCTAGGCAAAAGGACCAGCATGTGCAAAAGCCTACAACATAGAGACAGAAAGTAGATTAGTGGTTGCCAGGGGCCAATGGGGTTAAGGGGGGAAAGGGGGTGCCTGCTAATGGGTATAGAGTTTCTTTTTGAGGTGATGAAAATGTTCTGGAATGAGATAGTGGTAATTGTTGCACAACTTTGTGAATATACTAAAGCCCATTGAATTCTATACTTTAAAAGGATGAATTTTGTGGTATCTGAGTTATACCTCAATTTTTTTTTTTTTTTTTGGCTGCATTGGGTCTTTGTTGCTGTGCGCAGGGTTTCTCTAGTTGCGGCGAGCGGGGGCTACTCTTCATTGTGGTGCTCTGGCTTCTCATTGCGGTGGCTTCTTTTGTTGCGGAGCTCAGGCTCTAGGCATGCGGGCTTCAGTAGTTGTGGCACACGGGCTCAGTAGTTGTGGCTCGCGGGCTCTAGAGCGCAGGCTCAGTAGTTGTGGCGCACAGGCTTAGTCGCTCCGCGGCATGTGGGATCTTCCCCGACCAGGGCTTGAACCCGTGACCCCTGCACTGGTAGGCGGATTCTTAGCCATTGTGCCACCAGGGAAGCCCTCTCAATTTTTTTTTAATAAATTTATTTATTTACTTTTGGCTGCTTTAGTTCTTTGTTGTTGCGTGTGGCTTTCTGTAGTTGCGGTGAGCGGGGGTCACTCTTCATTGCGCTGCGCGGGCTTCTCATTGTGGTGGCTCCTCTTGTTGTGGAGCACAGGCTCCAGGCGCATGGGCTTCCGTAGTTGCGGCACGTGGGCTCAGTAGTTGTGGTGCACAGGCTTAGTTGCTCCGCGGCATGTGGGATCTTCCTGGACCAGGGCTCGAACCCATGTCCCCTGCATTGGCAGGCGGACTTGTAATCACTGTGCCACCAGGGAAGTCCCCTCTCAATTTTTAAAATAGAAAAAATTACAATAATGAGGAGGATTTTAAAAAAGGATGAAGATGAATGCAAGTTAAACAACACCAGTAACAAAAAGCCTATGTCAGACAGGCCATCGCACCTTCAAGAAACTAAAAGAAGGCCAGCCAAAACACAGAATGAGAGCAAGCATGATGCATGAGTGAGGATGAAGAGGTGAGTACAAAGAACGATGCAGGAGCCATACTTAGAGAAATAATGGTAAGGTCCGAGACCCAAAGGAGATCAAAGAGTAAGAGTAGAGAGACAGATCAAGAGCTTGCACAGTGAACCTCCCTCCATGCCCACAACCGAGGAGTAGAAAGAAAGACATGGAACGTGTACAGGTGTTGGGCAAAGAAGCCACAGGGAAGGAGAAGCAGCAGCACAACAGACTTGCACTCAGGCCAAGACAAGAGAAGATTCCACAGAGCAGATGACAGTCAGCAATACTGACCATTGCAAAGAGGCTAAAAAGGACAGAAATCAAGAAAAGTCCTTTGGATTTGGAGCTGGATGACCACAGACACAGCCATGTGAGAGTGGGAGTGGGGGAGAGAGCCAGATGGCAGAGCAATAATGCGAGAGTGAGTCACAAAGACATGGAAGTACACAGTATTTGGCTGTGAAAGGAGGAGGAAAATGGGACAGTAGCTTAAAGAGACGGGGGTCATATGGAGGCCTTTTTCAAAATAGGAGAGACATGAGTGTGTTTGAGAATGAGAAACGGGATTCCGGAAAAAGGAATCAATTTAAACTATGAGGGAGAAAAGAATTCATTCAACAAGTTCCCTTGAGGAGATGGGAGAGGATGGAATCAAGACACAGGTGGAGAGCACAGACATAGAAAATAAAACAGGGGCTTCCCTGGTGGCGCAGTGGTTGAGAATCCTCCTGCCAATGCAGGGGACACGGGTTCGAACCCTGGTCTGGGAAGATCCCGCACGCCATGGAGCAGCTAATCCCATGCACCACAACTACTGAGCCTGCGCTCTAGAGCCCGTGAGCCACAACCACTAAAGCCCGTGCACCTAGAGCCCGTGCTCTGCAATGAGAGAAGCCACTGCAATGAGAAGCCCTCACACCACAACGAAGAGTAGCCCCTGCTCGCCACAGTTAGAGAAAAGCCCGTGCGCAGCAAGGAAGACCCAACGCAGCCAAAAATTAATTAATTAATTAATTGGGAAAAAAAAGAAAATAAGACAGTCTTTTACTCTGAGGAAGGCAGTGATGGATAGTGACAGAGATTTTTTTTTCAGTGAAGAGGAGTTTGGATAATGGAGTTCATGTCACTGCCCTCTGTGTTCTCAGTAATATTAAGAGCTAATATTTACTAAGCATTCACCATGGTAGTGGCCTAAACAACTCTTATATATTAATTCATTTAATCCTCACAACCACTTCATACGATAGGTACTGTGGTTATTCCCATTTTGCAGTGAAGGAAGCAGAGTCACTGAGGAGTGAAATAACTTCAATAAGTTCCCGCAGGTAATACATGATAGAACTTATATTTCTACCTGTGACATAGGAAGGGAGTGAGGTGATTTGCCAAGATTAAAGGAAGAAGTGGTAGAAAAGGAAGGAAAAAGGGAAACTGGGGACTTGAAGTACATTAGGAAAGTTTAAAAGAGTCAAAGTGAAAAGTATGCTACTGAGAATGCGATTCAAGTTAGACTTCTTTGGGGACTTCCCTGGTGGCACAGTGGTTAAGAATCCGCCTGTCAATGCAGGGGACACGGGTTCCATCCCTGGTCCGGGAAGATCCCACATGCCACGGAGCAACTAAGCCCGTGCACCACAACTACTGAGCCTGTGCTCTAGCGCCTGAGAACCACAACTACTGAGCCCATGTGCCACAACTACTGAAGCCTGTGCACCTACAGCCTGTGCTCTGCAACAAGAGAAACCACCGCAGTGAGAAGCCCATGCACCACAACAAAGAGTAGCCCCCGCTCACCACAACTAGAGAAAGCCCATGCACAGCAACGAAGACCCAATGCAGCCAAAAATAAATTAATTAAATAAAATTTAAAAAGAAAAATAATCTTCAAAAAAAAAAGACCTCTTCCAGAGCAGCAGTCCCATCTCTCGCCCACAGAGACAACCTCTCCACTTGAAGACTCCACAACTGAGATATGATTAATTCTTCACTCAGTTTTAGGTGATTCAGCCCCTCCTTTCAAGTTCCTGGGCTCTGGGTCTGCCCATTGCACGGGATTTTCCTGGTAAAGCCAAAGATGGCAGAGAATTATTCTGACTGTCAGAGACCTGGCCCGAAGCCACCCACACACCTGGGCAGCTTTACTGAACCTATAAAGTGCATACTTTATATTGGCATTAAGTTGGCATCTCAGTAGGCCCTGTGATTCAAGGAAGATTTTCTAACTTAAAGTGAGTTAAAAAGGAACAGAAAATTTCTTGCTGAGATTGTTCCTGTAGCCCTTACCACAGGTAACAAATCTGCTTTTTCAAAACCACATTTGAACTTGATAAAGACTTTTTATATGTTGCATAATTATTTATGTCACCAAGGAAACAGAAGAATTCACAAGAAGCCAAATTGTCTCTATTCTCTTCCTCAAATGTCAGTGGTATGTTGGCAAAGATTCTTAGAGGAGTGAGAACAGAAAAGCAGCAGCACTAAAAAGCCAAAAACCTCCTCGGTATAGAGACATCAGTCAAAAATGTCACAGAAAGGCAAATTGGATTTAGAATAGTTTCCAGGCAAATTTGCATCACTGATATTATTTCCTCCAGCAATACGTGTTAGTATTTTTTCACATTGTGAAGAACACCCAACTTCCTAACTATAATTCTCTTGAAGTATCGACATTCATACAATTCAATATTCCAGCTCCCATGCGCAAGTAGAGCTGGACTGATGAGGTTTCATGACTCAAAAGGATAAATACTGGCACAAATGCATATAAGCAAGGCAGCCTGGATATTTAGCTAGACAACCAATTGGGAATCAAACTCAGATACAAAGATGGAGAGATCCATTGTTCCTGAGATGTGAACAAGAAGCAAACACAGCACAAAATGGAACTGGGTTTAAGAATGTGTCATGTGAATCCGCCTACAGACAACTCTGGGAACTGTTCCTGAAATGGGAGGAGGCTGTCATCACCTCTCCCTCGGTAGCACCATGTGCCACAGAAATGATTTTTGTTTTGGAAGTGCATTTTGATATGCTGTCTCCCTTCCCTCATTTCCCTCCTCCCCACTCTGGGAAACAAACTTGATGCTCACTAACCTCTGCCTTTGCTGTCTGAGGAAGGAAGTGGGGGGAGTTTTACAATTTCCAAGGCTGCCCCTGCCATCACCCAGGCGGGTATGCTCTCTGCTTCCTCCTGGTGGATGTGGAGGGAAGACTGATTCCTTGTAGTGAGGTGTAATGAGAGCTAAATTGTGGCAACTGAGAGACCTCCACTGGAGGTCAGTTCAGAAGGACTGATGGCTATAAGCTCTGACCTGCTTCTTCATTCTTTGTGGACAGACATAAGCGGAGTGATGAATGGCAACATCTAGTCCTTTCCTGGAAGAGAAGGCTACAGGTTTTCTAACTGCACTGTTTAAAGGCTCAGGAAAGATCAGCTGCACCTGTACTACAGCGGACTTGAGTTTAGGCTGTCAAAGCCATTGCATTAATAGCTAACAATTGTTATCCAGCCACAGTCCCTGGGGCTCCTCACACATAAGCAAGTAGTGTCTTATAACAGAAGATTGTCTTCTAATTACCCTTTTGAATCAGAGCTAGATGTTATGCATCCACACGTGCAAGTAAGTCACAGATTGAGGATAATTTGTGATCATGCCACCTGACCTTAAGCTATCTGCAAATCTTTTCGAGAAGATTTTATATAGTCCTGAAGCCCCACCAAGATCCTGCCTCTCCTAGCAGAACAAGAAGATACCCGCAGATTCTAAGTCTGTCTTTCCCCCATTCCTTTTGCTCCTTGGACAGGCTAAAACCCCCTCCTGAGTTTTATGTTGTATTTCATACCCTCTTAGTCACTGCTTAGCCACATAGATTCTGATCCTTATGTCTCTACCAGAGATCGGCTCTTATTTTCTCTTAGTCATCTCTCCCGTTCCCCTCTCCTATTGGTTTAGAGTTATCTCACCATAATCACACAGAAGGCCCTCCTTGCTACTCCATTATTTTTTGTAAAAAAAGATTTTTTTGATGTGGACCATTTTTAAAGTCTTTATTGAATTTGTTACAATATTGCTTCGGTTTTATGTTTGGGTTTTTTGGCTGTGAGGCATATGGGATCTTAGCTCCCTGACCAGGATAGAACCTGCACCTGCTACACTGGAAGGTGAAGTCTTAACCACTGGACAGCTAGGGAAGTCCCATCCATTATTTATTCCTACAGCATTTTCAAGTTCATTCCCCTACCAGTGCGTGCACGCGCGCGCACACACACACACACACTCAGTATTTACATGGGGTCCAGGTGTTCTGGGCCCAAGTAGACTTATTCTAAATGGACATGCAGAGCCTGCATCCATAGCTCTTAGGGAACTTGGTCCTAAAATACTGGCATAACTGAATGAAGGGAGAGCAAAACTGTGAGTTGTGAATACTGGAGATGGATCACTGTCCATAGAGCAGAAAACAAGACCCACTGAAAAGACAGACTTCATGTTGATGCCAGTGACCCAGCAGCTGTTTTCCAAGTTCTCATTAACATTTCCTGTTGGCCTAAGGTATAGGGAAATTCTGAAATCGTACTAACAGCACCCTTTCTAACAGTCATACTGAGGGATGGAAAGCTTGTGTGTTGGGGAAAGCAATTTCATCCTAGGTTACAGCCATCACAATTAACACTTGTGTTGTCATTTGCAATATACAAAGCCCTTTTATAAATGAGAGCTGATCTCCACAGCATTCTAGTGAAAAGGCCAGAGAAAGTGTTCTTATCTCCATTTTATAGATGCAGAAGATTCCGAAGGGTTTAGTGACTCATCCAGGGTCAAGCAGGACAAAAGAGAAAACAAAGCAGAATAAGAGGAGGGAAAACTCAAGAATGAAAGAAAGAGGTAAAGTGAACTGCCTTCAAATATCTTCTGTCATCTCAGCCCCTACGATGTAGGGGACCCTCTGACAGTTTGGGGGCAGGGGAGTGCAGCAAAGCCACTCAGCTCTACTAGTCCCCAAACTGTGAACTCCCATACAATGCTGCAGAGGAAACCTGGGAAGTTAGCCCACAGCTCTTCCCCGGGATGGGGCCTGTGGAAACACTGGCTTTATCTTTAATTAAAACTGCAAGCTTCCTTCTTTACTTTCTTATGCATATTTAATGAGTCACTAAAAACTGTTAACCAGGAGTTCGGGTTAATATTATCTTGCACAGAGCCCTGCCTTTCTTTTCCCTCCCACCCTCACACTCCCAATTTTTTCTGCTCCTGCTGCTGCTGCTGTTGCTGTTTGCCTTTTTCTCCTTCCTCAGAATCACTCACTTCCTCTCCCTATTTCGCATGAGTCTTTCCCTCCCCACTCCTCCTCCTCACTGTTTCCCTCCTGTGCTCCTGGAGAAACCAAACAGCTCCACTGTAAGGACTCTGTGAAACACAAGGAACAGGCTACAGTTGACTGACCTGGTGAGTGGAAGACATCACAGGAAACCAAGCTGATATCCTAGGGCCAGTCAGCCAGGGCTGGTCTGGAGTTTCCCTGCTGTCCTATTGGCAGCAACTCCAGGGAGTCCAGATGGTCCTAGAAAAATCTCTGGCCCAACGATAAAATGGCAGAATTGATTTTAAGCCCCTAGAAATGTTGAATTGCTGTTTATGGACTCTGGAATCAGGTTGAATCTGGGACCTCTGATAGCTGGAATGTGACCTAAATCTACAGGGAGTCCCATGTGGTCTCACCCAAGGGTCCTGAAACCCTGGGCATAGTCAGGAGCTGCCTCAGATGGTGCTGATGGAAGAAACATCAGGGCAGGCCTGAAGACTGGGAGAGACATAAGCCACTCCTTGGAGTGGGGAAGGGGAAAGACCAGAAGCTTCCTGCCAGAAAGACATAAGTTTCAGGAGAAGCTCCTCTACACCCCAGGACCTCAGGGAGGGATAGCATTGGGCTGAACACGTCACCCACACATTTGTAATCCTGCATGGCGCCAAAATGCTGTTCTGAATCTAGCACAAGGGACATGAGCACATGCAGACATCCTCTCCTTGTGGAGAAAGGTGCTCCTTCTGGTGCTGGGAGCCAGTTATATTCTGCTTTAACTTTTGTTTTAAAATAGTATTATAGGGGCTTCCCTGGTGGTCCAGTGGCTAAGACTCTGCACTCTCAATGCAGGGGGCTGGGGTTTGATCCCTGGTCAGGGAACTAGATCCCGCATGCTGCAACTAAAGATCCTGTGTGCCACAACTAAGACCCGACGCAGCCAAATAAATAAATAAATAGCATTATAAAAGGAAACAATGTGTCCTTTATGGAGCCCATTTCCCCCTTCCTCACTGCAATCTGAGTGGACATTTGCAGCTAAGAAAAGGGGTTGCAGCAGTGAACGAGCAGGAGTCATAAGCCAGCCGAGTCTCCAGCCTTAGGGTTGGAGCAGAAGTGCCAGAGCAGCTGAGAGAAAGAGAATCTAAAAGACAAACGGGGAGAAGAGTTTTCTTACCCAACTGATACTGAGATTAGAAGAATCTGGGATCCCTAAAGGCAGATGACATAGGGCATGGGCAAAACGGCAGCCATCCTGACAGCAGGACTTTCTGGAGAAAATAAGCTGCAGACTGGGTTAGAACAATCCAGTAGAGACATGACTTCTTCATCCACGAAATTACTCTAGGAATTTGGCTAGAGAACATGGTGGAGGCAGCACAAACCCAAAATCACAGAGCTGAGAAGAAACCTAAAGATCATCTAGAGGTTTGGGGGTTGTTTGGTTTCTGTTTTTGTTTTTGTTTTAACAGAACTAGGATCTACTGGAGGGGCTGTAGACAGAATATTTCAAGCCAGAGGAGTTACATACAGGGTCCAGGAAAGGAAGGCCTGATCCTGGCAACCTCAGTAGTAGAACCTGGCCTTTCCAGAACTGGAGGTGACACAGAAAAAACAGAAGGGAAGAAACTCAGTCTTTCTGGGACTTCTGCATGCTCTGGGAAAGTTCTATCCATGGAAAAAGGTCAACAGCTTGAACATAGTCAAAGGATAAGAGTTAAAACAAGCTCTAAGTGGGAACGAGATCTCTTTTAATTCAGAAGAATCCCCTTTGTGTATCCCCCATGTGTATATTTCTCCCTTCTGCTCACATAGCATTTGCTTTAAGACAATGATTCTCAAGGGGCTGGAGGGTGGGAAAAAGCATACTAGATTCCCCTGGGTAGGCAAGAAAGGAAGGTGTTGTGGGCGTTTATAGTTTGTAAAGTTTCCCAACTGACTCTGGTATGTTCCTCTCTCTGCCTCGCTGAGAACCGCTGCTCTAGAAGTCACCTGGAGGGAAAAGAAAGAAAGGCTGATGATTTGTGGGGGTCAGCGTGCCTTCTGCTGGTCCACCTAGAGTGGTAGCAAAAGGAATATAGTTTTTAAAATTACCATATCAATGGTGCATCCAATCTGGTATGACCTCAAGCTCTTTGTCTTAATCCACTCGGGCTGCTCTAACTGAGTATCATAGACTGGGTGGCTTATACGCAACAGAAATTTAATTCTTGCAATTCTGGAGGCTGGGAGACCAAGATCAAAGCACCAGTAGATTTGGTATCTGGTGAGGGCTCACTTCTTGGTTCACAGACAGCTGTCTTCTTGCTGCATCCTCACATGGAAGAAGGATCAAGGGAGCTCTCTAGGGTCTCTTTTATAAGGGCACTAATCTCATTCACAAGGGTTCCACTCTCATGACCAAATCACTTCCCAAAGGACACACCTTCCAGTACCTCACACTGGGGATTTCAATGTATGAATTTTGGGGGGATACGAACCTTCAGTCTATGGCACTCTTCAATCAACCTCAAAATCACTTTAGCGCCACCCAGGGAATTTCATGTTAAGATGTAAGAACCTTACAGGGAGATAACATGATCCAAACTAAATCTTCTCTCTTCCAAAATTAGAAGGATTATTATATGAAAAGGTAATAGACTTGTTCTTGATTTATTAGTTCAGTTAGTCAACAAGTATTTATTCAAGACTGTATTAGTTCTCTATTTCTGCTGTAACAAATTAGAGCAAATTTAGTGGTTTAAAAAAACATACATTCATTATCTTATGGTTCTGGATGTCAGAAGTTCAAAGTAGGTCTCACTGGGCTAAAATCAAGGTGTTGGCCGGGCTGTTTACCTGGAGGCTCCAGGAGGGAATCCAATTTCTGTTTTTTCCAGTTTCTAGAGGCTGCCCAAATTCTTTGGCTCATGGCCCCTTTCATCTTCAAAGCCATGTCCAGCAATGGACAAGGAGTCCTTCTCACACCATCTCTCATTTTCCCCCTTCTGCCTCCCTCTTCCACTCATAAGGACTCTCTTGATCCCACTGAGCCCGACAGATAATCCAGGATAATAACCCCATCTCCAGGTCAGTTGATTAGCAACCTTAATCCCATCTGCAACCTGAATTCCCCTTTGCCATGCAAGCTAGCATATTCACAGGTTCTTGGGATTAAGAAATAGACATTTTTGAGGAGCCACTACTCTGCCTACCACAGAGGCTAGCGCAGTCTGAGTAATATTCCAGAGGCTGCTCCAGAGAGCAGAAGCAGGACCAGTGAGTGGCAGTCAAAATGCTCAGTTTGTGGGCTTCCCTGGTGGTGCAGTGGTTGAGAGTCCGCCTGCCAATGCAGGGGATACGGGTTCGTGCCCCGTTCTGGGAAGATCCCACATGCCGCGTAGCAGCTAGGCCTGTGAGCCATGGCCGCTGAGCCTGCACGTCTGGAGCCTGTGCTCCGCAATGGGAGAGGCCACAACAGTGAGAGGCCTGTGTACCGCTAAAAAAAAAAAAAAAAAAAAAAACCTCAGTTTGTTATTGTAAATCTTACCTCAACAAAGCTTTTAAAAAGTTAAAGCTTGACATTCAAGGCCCCCCATAACCTAATAGTTATGGCTACCGCTTTTTGAGAGTTTACTATGACTTTATATATTACCACCAATTATCCTCACAACAGCCCTGTGAGGCAGGGGACACTCTATTCCCTTTCTATAGCTAGAGAGATAAAGTGAATGGCCCAGGCTCATGCCTCTAGGCAACGGCAAAACCGTGATTGGAGCTGAGTCCGTGTGAACTCCATGGCCTGTGCACTAACCTCTAGGATCTTCTTTCAGCACATCCGCCACACTCCACCAAGGCACCCTGTGCCCCAGTTCTAAGGATGAGGTCACCGAACCAACATGTACACTCCCATTACAACATCCCTAAAGGATCCATTTCAAAGCTACTTCCTCTGAGAAGCCTTCCTTGTCCCCTTCACTCACAAGTCCTTGCCTCTTCTTGTGGGTGACATAGCTCTACTGACCACTTCCAACAGAGTGGTTTTCAGTCTTTCTTACGGTGGTATGTTACAGATCACCTTCTTTCACTAGATTCTAATCTCTCTGAGAGTGGGAGCCCTTCTTACTCATTTTTGTAACCTCGTAGTGCCTTGTCAATTCATTGTGCATTGCGCATTCAAAACTGTTTTTTGAGATACTTTGAGTCAAGATGGCTCTGTGAGTTCACTCTTTAGGCACTCCCTCTGCTCAAAATACACAGCAGGGATAGATAAAACATTAAAAGAAAACACCAAAATGATAGTGCTGAGCTCAAAAATAAGATTATCATCTCTGTGGCTCTGAACTAAATAGAAACACAAAGTCATGCGCAGGACTGAAGCCTCAAGGCTACAAGAATCCTAGTAGAAATCAGGGGTGGCAGCCAGGCACTTGGGGGAAAAAATGATCCAGTCTGGGTCAGGGGCTGGAGTCAGGCTTAGTGCTTGAAGCCAGGGCTTGGGACAGTTTCTCCACTAGAGGAATGAGACTGACAAACATAGTCCCCGACAGCTGCCAGAGAGATAGCTTACTTGGATTATAAAGGACATTTTATATAAATAATAAAAGATTTAGGGTTGGATGATAATGAAAACAATATATGGCAAAATTAGTGGAGTGGAGGAAGACTACAAAAGCAGCAAAGTGCCACTGGGGTAGTAAAGCAAAGACCCATGGATAACATCTCCACAAACCTAGGTGGCAAAGCATTCCTCTGAACCCACAAATTCAGGCAGGCAAGAATAAATCCTATCAGCTATAAGACTTGTGTGGGATCAGGCAAAAAAAGACCAAGAGAAAAAAATTGTATTGTTATATCGTTTTGCTTTATCCAGAAAGCAATGGAGTAACATTTAAGACAGTCAAAGACAGAAAATATGAACACAGATTCTGTATCCAGCCAAACTGATCTTCAAGTATAAAGGCTGTAGAGAAACTGTTAGGAATATTGCAAACACTCAGAGACTACTGTTCATCCTGAGAGTTCTATGAGTTATTTCTGAGAAATCAACCAAAAGAAAGAGTTTCGGATAACTAAAAAAAAGAAAGAGAGACACAGACATAAAGATTGGCAGCTAGAATGTAGTGTGTGAGTAACTCAGCTTTGACTCTACGTAAGAGGACAACCCCTTAGGAAAATGTGGGACAACAAGATGGAAGGAACCAGGATCACTAAATATGCTTCTGGAAAAGAGCTACCTACTAGCCTTAGACTTTTCACCTCTGGACAGTTGGATGAGAGCAAAAGAAACTATTTTGTTTGAGCCATTGTATTTTGTATTCTCTTTGTTATATCAATTTACCCTGTATTCTAATACTATAAAAATTGCTACATGGAAGTGGAGTTGCTACCATAAAAAGAACCTAAAATACAGGGTTTTGGCTTACTGGTAAGGCAGCCTATGACAAAGAAACAGATTTTGTGGGCTGGATATTTGGTGACATGTCAGAATTTTTGGAAAAACTCTTCCCTGTGAAAACCTGGAAGACAGTCCTATGGAGCTATCAGCTCTAGGGAAAATGGTCGGAAAAAGCCATAATGTTAGTATTGCTCTTAGACATGCCAAGGCAGCTCCCTGCCCCAGGCCCTGCACCTGCCAGGGAGTCCCATGCTGTGATGTGCCCTCCTCCAGAGGCTGGGATTGGCAAGGGCCAGAAATGCCATAGTGGTGGGAAACTCCAGTCTGATTCTTCTAAATGTCCCTCTGATGCCTGGGATTGGTCACAGCCAGCAGCACCATCTAGGCAGAGTACCTGAGCCCAGACTGGACCTGAATGGGCCCTGGGAACCACTTCTCCTCTTCTGGGCTCTCTCCAACTCTCTTTACCGACCCATCCCCAGGCTATAGTTATGGTTTGTCCTTTTTTTTTTTTTAATTGAACTGTCCTTGTCTGGTCAATAAATGGTGCCTAGATAATTAGATATGCATAGGAGGAAAAAATAAATTACCTTATACCATATACAAATATAATTCCAGATAAAGACCTTGATTTAAAAAGAAAGTCTTTAAAACTTTACAAAGAATATGTAGGAGAATATCTACACAACTTTGGGGGTAGAAAATAATTTCTTAAACAAGTCACAAACAGATGTAAAGTTGGGACTTCCCTGGTGGTCCAGTGGTTAAGAATCCTCCTTCCGGGGCTTCCCTGGTGGCGCAGTGGTTGAGAAGCTGCCTGCCAATGCAGGGGACACGGGTTTGATCCCTGGTCTGGGAAGATCCCACATGCCCCAGAGCAACTGGGCCCGAGAGCCACAACTACTGAGCCTGCGTGTCTGGAGCCTGTGCTCCGCAACAAGAGAGGCCACGACAGTGAGAGGCTCACGCACAGCAATGAAGAGTGGCCCCCGCTCGCCGCAACTAGAGAAAGCCCTTGCACAGAAACGAAGACCCAACAGACCCAAAAATAAAAATTAATTAATTAATTAATTAAAAAAATAAAAAAGAATTCTCCTTCCAAAGCAGGGGATGCAGGTTTGATCCCTGGTCGGGGAACTAAAGATCCCACATACTGCAGGGCAACTAAGCCAGCACACCGTAACTACTGAGCCCACGTGCCCGAAACTAGGGAGCCCACACACCACAACTACTGAGCCCACGCACTCTGGAGCCCGTGTGCCACAACTATAGAGAAGCCCACACGCAGCAACTAGAGAAGCCCACGTGCCACAATGAAGAGCCCACACGGTGCAACAAAAGATCTCGCATGCCACAACGAAGATCCCACGTGCCACAACTGAGACCCGACGCAGCCAAATAATAAAATAAAAAAAATTTTTAAATCCTCTTAGAAAAAAGCTATAAAGTAAAATATTAATACATTTAACTAGATTAAAAATTTAAACTTCTGTGCAAAAACAGACAAACTTCTGTACAAAAGACAAGTTGCAACCAGGAAAAGACAGTTTGCTGTAGACAATTAAAGAAAAACACAGTGTCCCGTAAATATTTGAAATTATGCTCACTAGTAATTGATGAAATATAAATAAAAACAAAAATGAGATATTGGGCTTCCCTGGTGGCACGGTGATTAAGAATCCACCTGCCATTGCAGGGGACACCGGTTCGAGCCCTGGTCTGGGAAGATCCCTGGTCTGGGAAGATGCCGTGGAGCAACTAAGCCTGTGTACCACAACTACTGAGCCTGCGCTCTAGAGCCCGTGAGCCACAACTACTGAGCCCGTGTCCCCCAACTACTGAAGTCCGCGTGCCTAGAGCCTGTGCCCTGCAACAAGAGAAGCCACCGCAATGAGAAGCCCACACACTGCAACAAAGAGTAGCTCCCGCTCACCACAACTAGAGAAAGCCCATGCACAGCAACAAAGACCCAACACAGCCAAAAATAAAATAAATAAATAAATAAAATAAATAAATTTATTTTTAAAAAATGAGATATCATATTACAGCCATCAGATTTTTTTAAAAAAGTTTTTTAAGTACTACTGGGAATGTGGAGCAATGGGAACTCTCAGTCAGTGCTGGGGAAAATGTTAGTTTTACAGCCACTTTGAGAGAGAGCTTGGCAATATCTAGCAGAGTTGGAGATTCCTAAGACCCAGCTTGAAATTTTGCTGTGCATGTAAGAGACAGACCTAAGCAAGAATGTTCATTGCAGAGAAAACCATAATTCAGAAAGATACTGGACTTCCCTGGTAGTCATGTGGGTAAGACTCCACACTCCCAATGCAGGGTGCCCAGGTTCAATCCCTGTCAGGGAACTAGAGCCCGCATGCCACAACTAAAGATTCCACATGCCGCAACAAAGATTCTGCATGCTGCAACGAAGACCTAGCGCAGCCAAAATAAATAAATAAATAAAATAAATAAATATTTTTAAAATGATACATACACCCCGATGTTCATCACAGCACTATTTACAATAGCCAGGACATGGAAGCAACCTAAATGTCCATCAACAGAGAAATGGATAAAGAAGATGTGGTACATATATACAATGGAATATTACTCAGCCATAAAAGGAACGAAATAGTGCCATTTGAAGAGACGTGGATAGACCTAGAGACTGTCATACAGAGTGAAGTAATTCAGAAAGAGGAAAACAAATATCATATAACATCGCTTATATGTGGAATCTAGAAAAATGGTACAGATGAACTTATTCGCAAAGCAGAAATACAGACACAGATGTAGAGAACAAACCTATGGATACCAAGGGGGGAAGGTGGGGGATGAATTGGGACATTAGGATTGACACATATACACTACTATGTATAAAACAGATAACTAATGAGGACCTACTGTATAGTACAGGGAACTCTACTCAATGCTCTGTGGTGACCTAAATGGAAAGGAAGTCTAAAAAAGAGGGGAAATACATATATATGTATAACTGACTCACTTTGCTGTACAGCAGAAACTAACACACCGCTGTAAAGCAAGCATACTCCAATAAAAATTAATTTAAAAAAATTAAAAATTAAAAAAAATTTTTTTGAAAAGAATGTTCATTGCAATGTTGTTCAAATTATTGATACAAAAAAGTAGAAACTAATTGTCCATCAATAGAGAACAGAAAAAGTGTTGTGTTCATACAATGGAAAAACGTACAGCAGCTTACATGAATGAACTAGACATACACATCAAAATGGATGTCTTAAAAAAATAAATCATATGTACTTATATTTTGTTAATGGATATGTAAATGTAATGAAAGTACAAAACATGCAGGGGGGAGGATAAATACAGTATCAATTTCAAATGACGGATATCTGGGGAGAGGAAGGAGAAAGGGGAATGGGATCAGGAAGTAGTACATGGGGGTGGGGATAGGGCTTCAACTGTATCTGTAATGTTTTATTTCTTTAAAAAAAAAGTCAAATATGGAAAAAGTTTGAGGTTTTTTTTTTTTTTTTAGAGCTGGGTGATGGACACACACCCAGCTTTATATTTGTCTCAATACCTTTCTGAGTGTTAGAAATATTTTCTAATTTTAAAAATATTGAGGGATTATTTTCGCCCTCGTTTTCTTCATAGATAGTATGGGGATAATTCTCACAGCATAGATTTGTGGTTAAGGACATGTGAAAGTTACTTAACTTTTCTGTGCCTCATTGGGGAAAATGGGGATGAGTCTCCAGCCCAAACCATTGTTAAGAATATTAAATACATTGATAATGTAAAGCTCTTTAAAAAACAAAGTAAACTGTTGTGTTTATTAAATAAGCTAGGACATATTATAGTTTGAGGATTAAAAATAATAAAGTTTACAAAGGTATAAGAAGAATGCCTAGTCTGGAGTAAATGTCTGAACAGAGTGTTAGAAACAATAATTATAGTTTGAAATAGTTTCCAGCTATCAAAAAAGGACCCATGATCTGATTAAAAGAAATAATGGAATTAGAAGAAGGCAGCACAGTTCCAAAAATATTCAATGTATTTCTAGAAGACACTACTGATGCATTGAAAACCTCAATTTCCATAAGGTTTAACACTTTGCTCATCCCAAGTTTTCAACTGAGAGTAATGAGAGATAGTGCTGGTAGAAATACATGCTGTAATTTACCATAAAAGTCTGAGCAAGTAACAAATGATTCTGGCTCTCCTTTTTTTCTCATTTGTAAATTTCAGTAGTTGGACCAAGGTACCTCTAGGTCACAAACAAGAAAGTATTTCCTAACAAATGAAGATTTAAATGTTTTGAGGACCACATTTATTATTTTCATCCATTTTACATGTTACGTTTATGTTTTACATAACATTTCATTTCAATAAAAGACTGCTACTAATCTTTAAAAATATATTGAAAAATTGTTTGTTGAATTGGGTTATGGTTTGGGGCTTGTCGAAAGAAAAAAAAACACACAACCTAAGAGTTGCGAGTTATGTTGTATTCGGGGATTTTACTGTGGACTATAGCCTGGGAGACGGCCTCTCCTCTCATACAGCTCTGAGGAACTTACCAAAGACGTAAGGGAGCAGCCACGATATATAGGAGTCTTTGCTGAAAAACTACAAGTAGCCGAACATCGAAATCACTGCTAATCACAAAAAAACAGACCTCTAAAGTTAATGATTTTACCACTTTTCTGGGTCCAGGAAGATGCAAGCATCTGGGCTCATTGAAATTATTCCTTTGATATGCACCTTAACTATCTAGGGCCAGCATCCTGTTTTTCTCCCTCCCGAATTCCCCTCCAGGTGCACCCTGGGGATTAGGAGCAGAGGCCCAGTGGCTAATGGCTTGATAGTGGGCAACCTTTGTAGTTTACTGAAGTGGCAGCCAGTATTTCTTGTCCACAGGCTCTAGCAATCTCCTGGGAGTCTCTAGTTACATTCTGCCCAGTAAGCATTTGCAGACCTTGTTTCCGTGTGGCATCCCCACACCTCCAGCCACCCGGTTAGGACACCCTGGGCCTCCACTCGGCTGGAATGGCTCCGCCCACCTAGCGCTCTCCTCCTCTGCCCTGCCTTAGCGTCCCCCCACTCCTTAGCTCGTCCTCGACCGACTTAGTAGTACTTTCATTGTCTCCCAAAGCACAAGCTCCTTGGGCGGAAATAATTGTGCTCACAGTTCTCTTATATTCTTTGCGGCCAAGTCAATCCTTGTTGAGTTAAATTTTACCGCCGGGGAGGACAAACTTAAGACAGCTTTAACAAAAAATGTTATTCCCAGACGCAGGCCTTCAGAGACGGTGGAAATGGGAGAACCCAACCGTTGACCTCCGGGCGGGGGAGCGCTCACTCCGGCCACCGCAGCCGCGCTCGGCTCCCGGGCCTGCAGCTGGGGCCCCTCCACGCCGACCGGAACAAAGGGGCTTGTGTCCCGCCGCCCTGCGGGAGCCTTTCTCTGCCGGCCGCCGAGAGGCCTCTGCCGAAGCATGGGCGGAGCGAATTGCGTGCGACTCCGCGCGTGGCCCGGCTCCCTGGTGGGCCAGCCGAGCTCGCCGGTTAGGCCGCTCTAGCCCCGGCCCCGCGTGCTGGAGCCTCTTCGGGCACAGCCGCCCGGTCCCGGCCCCTACTCCTCCCGACGCTCCCCTTGTCGGAGCCGGTGCGCAGAAAGGCGCCTGTGGCAATAGCGTGAACTTTGCCCAAAGTTCAGGCACAGCCCTCCGACTGGGGGCCTTTATGGGTTCTCAAGGGTAGAAATGTAAAATTCCTACTTCCCTTTTAATGATCCGGGAGCCTCCTCCGCCTCTGTGTCTTAGGCAGAGCCCAAACAGCTTCTCTCCTTTGCTTTATCCCAGGGAAAAACTGAAGGATTGTGGGGGAAAAGAGAGAAGTCGTGCCTAACAGTAACTGAACTTCAGCCAATTGCCAGGTACTTTTCTAGGCACTTAGATACTGTTTTAGTTAATCCTCAAAAGGGCTTGTGAAATAAATATTGTTTTCACATTATGTCTTTACATTCTTAGAAAACTGAGGTTAGGACTTAACTGGTGGTCCAGTGATTAAGGCTCCACGTTTCCTGGGACTTCCCTAGTGGCGCAGTGGTTAAGAATCCGCCTGCCAATGCAGGGGTCACAGGTTTGAGCCCTGGCCCAGGAAGATCCCACATGCTGCAGAGCAACGAAGCCCGAGCGCCACAACTACTGAAGCCTGCGTTCTAAAGCCCGTGCTCCACCACAAGAGAAGCCACAGCAAAGAGTAGCCCTGCTCGCCACAACTAGAGAAAGCCCGCGCTCGGCAACAAAGACCCAACGCAGCTAAAAATAAATAAATAATTAAAAGAAAAAAAAGTCTCCACGCTTCCAATGCAGGGGGCGCAGGTTTGGTCCCTGGCAGGGGAACTAAGATCCCACAAGCAGTTTGGCGTGGCCCCCCAAAAAAAAGAAAAAGAAAACCTGAGGTTAGAATTTTCCCCTGTGTCTGCCCTAGGCAGGCACTGGTTAATAACCTTAACATCCACCAAATCCTCCTCCAGTTACATATACATTTCCCTTTCCCCTTATTCCCACATCATTTAATGAATATTTATTGAGTGCCTACTGTGTACAAATGTGTGTGTGGTGTTGGGGGGGAGGTTCTGTAATGAATAAAGCAGACAAGGTCCCTGTGGTCACAAAACTGGGGGTGGGTGGGGGGAATCACAACTAATTATTATAATACAAAAGGGGAATGAGAGTCCTGAAGACGAATTCCCCAGGTGCTGGAGGAGGAGGCTTTATAATCTGGTTGGGGTTGGGAGAGGTCAGGGAGCTTTCAGAGCTGTTGTATTAGTCTGGGGGACAGAGGAGGTCTGAGGATGCTGCTGGCAGGAAGGACCCATTATAAAGAAACTAGGAGGGGATTTCCCTGGCGGTCCACTGGTTAGGACTCCGCGTTTCCACTGCAGGGGGCACGGGTTTGATCCCTAGTTGGGGAACTAAGATCCCACGTGCCTCCCAGCCTGGCAATCAATCAATCAATCAATCAATAAAACTAGGAGGGCTTCCCTGGTGGCACAGTGGTTGAGAGTCTGCCTGCCGATGCAGGGGACATGGGCTCGTGCCCCGGTCCGGGAAGATCCCACATGCCGCGGAGCAGCTGGGCCCGTGAGCCATGGCCACTGAGCCTGCGCGTCCGGAGCCTGTGCTCCGCAAGGGGAGAGGCCACAACAGTGAGAGGCCCGCGTACCGCAAAAAAAAAAAAGAAAAAAGAAAAGAAAAGAAACTAGGAAACTAGGAGATTGAAATCAACAGGACTTAAAGACTTGTTAGTTGTGGAAGGTGACTGAAAAGTTGACCCAGCCTCTCTGCCACCTCTCCCTCCCACAGTGGGGCACTGGAGAGAAGGAAAAACTAGGTAGATCCCTGGGTTCTGATCCTGATTGAGTTCTTCCTTGCTTGGTGACATCATGGACAAATCACTGTTCTGTAAAGCCTTGGGAGACCTGCATTCCTTCCTTAGACTGCAGGCATGCCATGCCCTATGATGGTGTTCCTTAAACGGTGGGGGGACATTGCAAAAAATATAAGAAGAAGGTGTAGGAAAACTACATTCCTCACTTACAGTAATTCAAATACTGTAGTGGTGGTACTGGAAAATGGGATAAAAAGTCTAGAAATAAACCCAAATACATTTGTGAATGTAGTATATGACCAAGGAAGTAATACATAGAAATACAGAGAAGATTATTCAAGAAATGTTCAGAAAACATAGATTGTTCAATATGTGATTTTGGGACAATGAATAGCCATCTGGAAGAAAATTAATTTGGATCTATATCTCACTTCCTATTCCAAAATATATTTTAGATGACTCAAAATGAAACAATGAAAAATAAACTTTAGAAGCACTAGAAGAAAACATACGTTTTTAAAAATAATCTTGGAGTAGGAAAGTCCTTTCTAAGTAGTATAACACAAAAGCCAGAAGCCACACACATACACATGCATACACAGACACATTCAAACGACAACAATAAAAAACACCAGATACACTACGTATCACAGACAAAAGAATAATTTTCTCTTAAGATTTATTTATTTTATTTATTTATATTTGGCTGTGTTGGGTCTTCGTTGCTGTGCGCGGGCTTTCTCTAGTTGCGGCGAGTGGGGCTACTCTTCATTGCAGTGCGCGGGCTTCTCATTGCAGTGGCTTCTCATTGCGGAGCACGGGCTCTAGACGCGCGGGCTTCAGTAGTTGCGGCACGCAGGCTCAGTAGTTGTGGCACACAGGCTTAGTTGCTCCACGGCATGTGGGATCTTCCCGGACCAGGGATCGAACCCGTGTCCCTTGCATTGGCAGGAGGATTCTCAACCATTGCGCCACCAGGGAAGCCCCAAAAGAATAATATATATTTTAATATAAAATGAGCAGGGACTTCCCTGATGGCACAGTGGTTAAGAATCCTCCTGCCAATGCAGGGGACACGGGTTCGATCCCTGGTCCGGGAAGATCCCACATGCCGTGGAGCAACTAAGCCTGTGTGCCACAACTACTGAGCCTGCGTGCCGCAACTACTGAAGCCCGCGCACCGCAATGGAGAGTAGTGCCCGCTCACCACAACTAGAGAAAGCCCGCGTGCAGCAACGAAGACCCAACACAGCCAAATATAAATAAATAAAATATAAATAAATTTACAATTTAAAAAAAAAAAGAGCAATTATGGGGAATTCCCTGGCAGTCCAGTGGTTAGGACTCCATGCTCTCATTGCGGAGGGCCCGGGTTCAATCCCTGGTCAGGGAACTAAGAAACCACAAGCTGCACGGTGCAGCCAAAAAAAAGAAGAAAAAAGAGCACTTACCAATTAGTAACAAGAGACCAACAACTTGGTAAAAAAGTACATGACGGGGGAGGGATAAATTGGGAGATTTGTATTGACGTATACACACTACTATATATAAAATAGATAACTAATAAGAACCTAATGTATAGCACAGGGAACTCAATTCAATACTTTGTAATGACCTATATGGGAACAGAATCTAAAAAAGAGTGGATATATGTATATGTATAACTGACTCACTTTGCTGTACAGCAGAAACTAACACAACATTGTAAATAAACTATACTCCAGTTTAAAAAAATTAATTAAAAAAAATTATATGACAAACAGTTCACAGTAAAGAAAATCAAAATGGCTCTTAAAGCTATGAAAAGATACCTCACTCATAATAAGAGAAATACAAACCAAAGTTACAATGAAATACCTTTCTCACTTATCAGATATGCAAAACTCGCCTATGGAAGGTAATTTGGCAATATTGACCAAAATTTTAAACGCACATTCCTTTGACTCAGCAATTTCTCTTTTAGGAATTTTCCTATAGCTATATTCATAAGTATGAAGCGATATGCCCCCAAAATTCATTGCAGCACTCTTTGTAATAGCAAAGTACGGGAAACAGATGCATATGTACAGCTCGGGAAAAACCTTCAAATGTAGAGGCTTGTAGGGTATATTAGATTTGAATTACATCTATAAAATTGAAACAATAATTGTACCTACTGCACAGGGTTGTTGTGACGTTTAAATGAATTAAAATACCAAAAGAACTTAGAAAAATATCCAGAATATATACCATTAGCTGTTTACTTACACACATACTGTTAATAAAAAGAACAAGAGGCATAATGGCATGTACGTTACCTACTATTTGTGTAAAAGAAAAATAAGTATTTGGGCAAAATATCCCTTGAAAATTTCACAATTAATCAGTAACTCTGGTTACCTCTGGAGAGAGGAACTGAGGGGCCAGCAGCAAGGCAACTTATTTTCACTGTCTACCTTTGTATACCTGTTAAATTTTTTAACCATGTATATTTGATATCTATTTGAAAAGATAAATTTTTTAAAGTAGAAAAGTATCAATCAGAAACACATAAAGAAAAAGAAATCAAATTTTATAAGACAAATTATGTTCCAATCTTTTCCATTAATGTTATTATGCTGAAATTATATATTGCAGTCATTGAATGATTTTTCAAGCACTGCTGCACACTTTCAAATTATTGATGCAGTGTAGTGCTTGCACCTCAAAGTGTGGTCCTCAGGCCAGCAACATCAGCATCACCTTGGAATTTGTTAGAAATGCAGAATCTCAGGTCCCACCCCACACCTACCGAATCAGAATCTTTATTTTCAACAAGATTCTCAGGTAATTTGACTGTGGCATCTTGTTTGAGGAACGAGGAGCACTGAGCCAGAGGACATAATAAAAAACAAAGATATACAAAACAAAATAAAAACACTGTTCTACTCGTCTCTTCTCTTTGACCCCCACCTCTCCAAATTGTTGTGGCTCTGAAACCGAGCAGGACCCTGTGGGGGCACTCCTGTGTACAAAAGCCTTTTTGTGTCCCCCCATTTCTGGTTTGCAGGAAAAAGGCTTCAGCTTCCTAGGCCTTCCCTGAACTCCAAAGGGCAGATTCAAGCAGTTACTAATTAGGGGAATGAGGGAATGCAGAAACAAAGAAAGGCAGTCAAGAAACAATGGGGCAGGTACCTGGTTCCTTCTCAAGGGATATACATAACTGATACAAATCTCCAAGCCCTTCTACAGGAACTAAGGCCTCCACCCATGTGGAGGATGGTAACTTCAGGCAGAGCACGTGGACCCAGACTGGTTAGAATCAGAACACCACCCTGTTACCTCACCACCAACCAAAGGAAGGTCACACACCCTGCAGCCCTCCCCCACAAATTCTGTCTATAAAAACTCTTCCCTTGGGAATTCCCTGGCAATCCAGTGGTTAGGACTCCACGCTTCCACTGCAGGGGGCACGGGTTTGATCCCTGGTTGGGGAACTAAGATCCCACAAGCCTTGCGGGCACAGCCAAACAAACAGAAACAAACAAACAAAATTCTTCCCCCAAAACTATTGGGGAGTTCGGCCTTTTTGGGCAAGAGCTGCCTGTTCTCCTTGGTGGGTCCTTGCAGTAAACCTTTCTTTGCTCCGAACTTCACCATTTTGGTTTGCTTGGCCTCACTGTGCATCAGGCACATGAACTTGGGTCCGACAACAGCTTGATGATTCTGGAAAACACTGCTGAGTGAAAGAAGGCAAACACAAAATAATCCAACCTACATGATTCTATTTATATGAACTTCAAAACAAACTACACCAATCCATGGTGTTTGAAGTCAGGATAGAGGTTACCTCTGGAGAGGAGAGAGGGGACAGACATGGGGCAGGGCCCATGACTTGCTTCTGGAGTGCTGGTAATATTCTGTTTCTTGACCTGGTTACTGGTTATTTGGATCTGTTTGTGAAAATTCTTAAGAACTGTACACTTCTGATGGGTATACTTTTTTGTATGTGTTTTATACTTCCATAAGAAAGTTTTTAAAAATTCCACTATTATCACCTACCTCAAGCCCCTTGACTGTTGGAGGTGCCAAAGTCCAATGTGCTTGGGGAAAAGAGACTGAGCTGAAAAATTACTTAAACCGATTTAATTACTGATAGGTATCTCCGATTTAAATACATTACTTTGTCACACACACACACACTTATTGGAATTCCTGTGCATTTTTAAAGGTGTCTACTATCGACAAGCATTCACCCAAAAGATGACATGTTCGCAATGAAACTTCAAGGTGCTCTCTGGAGTGGTAGGAGAGTTGCACAGGCTCTGCTCTCTTACTTAGTGGGTTTCAAGCCTGGATCAACAATTCATTAGTTACATAACCTTAGACAAGTTACTTACTCTGCATTTCTGTCCTTTTGGAGGATAATTATATTCCCACTTTATAGGAATATTCCCTGTATTAAATGAGATAACATACTTGAAGCACTAGGCACCGTGCCTGGCACATAATACCAGGAGCCCATTAAGAGCAGACAATTAGGGACTTCCCTGGTGGTCCAATGGTTAAGACTCTGCGTTCCCAAAGCAGGCGGCATGGGTTCAATCCCTGGTCAGGGGACTAGATCCCACATGCTGCGACTAAAAGATCCCACGTGCCTCAACAAAGATCCTGAAGATCCTGCAGATCCCGCAAGTGGCAACGAAGATCCCGCATGCCACAACCAAGCCAAATAAATAAATAAATATTTTAAAAAAGAAAAAAATAGCAGACAATTATTTAAGAGTACAGGACTTCCAAGTCAATAATTCCCAAACATTACCTCACAGATAATGATTACCTGCAGTTAAAGCTAATCACAAGAAGGAAAGATTCTGAAAGCCACTTCCCTGGAAGTTACTTCAGGTCTCACGATCCACATGGGAGCAAGAATCTGGAATGCCAGCAACAGGTTTCTCAGGATATTTGCTTTCAGAAGAACCCGCCCCATTCCACTGCCCTCAGCCAGCAGGGCAATACCTGTGTCCCTCACAGTCTTCCCACACTCCTCGACACAGAGAGTGGCTGTTTCTCATGCCTCCTGCGTCTTGTTCCCATAAGCTTGCTCTGAAAGCTTCTAAAGTTTTCAAATGGAAATACTTGAAAGCAAACTTCATGCTCTTATTTCAAATCCTCAAGAGGCTCAACATTCTCCTTGCCCACTTATTCCCAGTTTCCTGGCTCCAGGTAACATTGTGAAGGTGAGAGCTGTCTCCACACCCAACAGACAGTCTGATAGAGGGTTAGGAGGCAGCCAAAGTAGTCTCTTTGTCTTTGTTCCAAGATAAAGAACTTTTTCAAAACACGTGCATTTTCAAAAGGTCAATGGTGATAGGATTACAGGTATTTGGCATTTAATGACTTTCTGCATTTTCCTAATCATCTATGACTATGTATTATTTTTACTATAAGATTCTTTGGGACCTTGTGTAATTACAAAAGCACTTTGTGCTCAATGAAGAAAACTTAGAAAACACAAAGGAAAAAAATTCCCTTAATCACATCAGGTAAAGATAACAGCTGTGGGGCTTCCCTGGTGGCGCAGTGGTTGAGAGTCGGCCTGCCGATGCAGGGGATGAAGGTTCGTGCCCCGGTCCGGGAGGATCCCGCATGCCACGGAGCGGCTGGGCCCGTGAGCCATGGCCGCTGAGCCTGCGCGTCTGGAGCCTGTGTTCCACGACGGGAGAGGCCACAGCAGTGAGAGGCCCGCGTAAGGCAAAAAATAAAAATAAAAAAATAACAGCTGTGAACATTCTGGCATATGTCTTTCCAAACTTTTCTCTATGCAGAGATGCTTCATTTTTGTGATCTGGGAAAAAAATAAACATTTAAGAGACAAAGTCTTGGGTCTTTAGTCTTCAATTTATTTCTGTTTTTAAACAGCATCTAATGGCTTGGAAAAGTCCCTAACAGCAAGGGCCTGCCCCATGCACTCCCAGAGGCTCCCCCAACCAGGGCTGGGGTCCAGGCTCCAGTAACTCCCCCTCAGCCACACCAGCCATCAAGCCTACTTTCTCTCCATCTCTGGAGACTTGGGACAGAAGAGGGTCTCCAGTTAGAGGGAAAGATGGCACTAAAGGACACTGTGTGGAAGGATTGGGCTCAGACACAGCTGCCTTGGTTAGTCTTAGGATATTTGGGGATTTGGTAGCATGCTCAGACAGACTGCGGGAGGGCTCAAAGAGGGGCTCCTGGGCTCCTCTCTGGCCTCACTCATTCCTGGGCAAGCCTTACAGCAGCCCTTGCTCTTGCCGGGCTCAGTGCATTGCCTTTAGAAGCTGGGCAAATGGTAGCCTGTGTAATTCAGCATGCCTTGCTGTGACCTGGTCAGCTGCACTTTACTCCTGGCCTAGACAGGGTGGGTAACCAGGAAGGTGACGAAGATTCAGCCCTGAGGGTCCCACTGCCTCCCGCTACAGGGTTTGGGACCTGACTGTACCAATCCCTTACCAATTCTCACCTAAAGGGGAATAATACAAGGGCATCTCTTTGGGAGGAGGGGCAAACCTGGGCATTTAAACCCCAAGCACAGGCACAGATGGGCCCCCAGGCCAGAGACGCCTCAATGCATGCACTAAAGCAGCAGGGGCAGCTCAGCTAGGAGGCTAGGGGCCCACAAGGTTGGATCTACCCTCGCCCAACTCCTCTCCGCACCCATGGTAACCATGGAAACATAACCACCCCCTCTGCCAGCTGCCTGGGTTTAGACAACCAGGCCTGGCCCACCTCCACCCAGCCAAGGCCTGAACTGATGCCAGGCCAGCCACAGAGTGGTTGCAGGAAGCACTGGGATTGGGTGATTTGGTCAGTCCAGCCTTCCAGCACAGCTTGGGAGGACTACCACAGGAGCCTCCACACCTTGCTGCCTGGGCTGGGGTCAGGCAGGGCTTAGTCAGCCAGCACAGTGGCCAGCAGAGCCAGCCGCATGGCCCCAGATGCCCTCTGCCTGTGGGCTAACAGCTACTGTGGGGTAGTAGCCCTTGCTGCAGCAGCAGCAGCCTCTGGGACTCATTGACGGGGCTGTCTGGCTGCTGCTCCTCCTGCCCAGGCCGCTCAGCCAGCCCCCCGGGGCTGAGGATGTACCGACAGTCACTGGGGGTGCCCCCCACGGCCCCCAGGCCACTGCCATCCCCAGCCCCGCTGCTGGCCGGGTCCCCGCCAGGCAGCTCCAGGTTGCCTCCCTCGGCAGACTCCTGGGCTCCCTCAAGGTTGATATACAAGGGGTCCTGGCTGGCGGATAGCACAGACAGGCGGCCCAGGACATTCTCCAGCTCCATTCGCAGACATGTGAAGCTCGGGCGCTGCTTGGGGTCGGCGCTCCAGCACTGGTACATGAGCTCATACCTGGGGCAGAGAGAAGGGTGAGGGGACGTAGTGAGGAGCCAGAGAAAGGAGAAGGAGGGTCCTTCTCTCAAAAGCAGAGGCCCTTTAATCATATGAAGCCAGGATTTAGAAAAATGTGATTGAGGGAGTTCTCTGGTGGCCTCGTGGTTAAGATTCTGGGCTTTCACTGCTGTGGCCCCGGTTCAATCCCTGGTCAGGGAATTGAGATCCCACAATCCGAGCAGTGCAGCCAAAAATTAAAAAAAAATTAAAAAAGAAAGAAAAAGAAAATAAAATGTAATTGAACACTGTAATGTATAGGGCTTACTATGTATCTGGCACTCTTCTAAGCATTTTACATTTATTATTAATTCTCCCAATACTGTGAAATAAGTGACCCCTATTTTACCAACGTTCAAACTGAGGCACAGAGAGGTTAAGAACCTTGACTAAGGTCACACAGGTAGAAAGTGATGAAGCTAGGTGGGTCGGGTCCAGAGTCCCTCTTACGCTATTTTGGGAAGGGGTAGTAGGAGTGTTTTTGTCTTGTGGAACACAGCCTGGAGTCAGGGTTATTTTACGGGGGTGATTTGGGAATCCACCCTTTGTCCCAAATCCTCACCTGTTCAGGGGGTCTTAAATCCTCATTGTTCATGAGGATTCTCACCTTCGAGAATCTGAGAAAAGCTTCCAGCCCTTTTCCCCTGGCAGGGACACTTTTTACAATTTCAGGAGCTTTGCAGATTCCCTGAGGTCTTATCCCTGTTCCCAGGGAACGCCTCATGCTGAGAAAAAATAAGTAAGTAAATAAATAACAGGAAAGGATTGAGACCAGATCTAGTAATAGCAAATGCCTGACTTTCTTGCCTGTGCCCACGATAAAAGCCCCAAACACTCCTCCGACTCCAGCCCTCCTAACAGGGGCCTCCAACGATGGGGGGAATCATGCCAGACACTGAATAGGTCGTGGGAATGGTCCAGGCCATGGGTATGTGGCCAGGCTGGAATACGCTGTCAAGGCCATGCCAGGAGCCAACTGGCGCCTGTCCACCAGGCTGCCTGGTGGGAGGCCAGCGCCTGCCCACCCTCTATTGACAACACTAACTCCAGCCCCAGATGACACTGAGCCAGGGCCTGGTCCCCACTGCCCAGCAGAACCTCTGTGGCTCCAGAGGCAGGCTACAGCCACCGGGAGACCTGACCTTTCTGCCCCTGACATGCCTGAGCTCTGCTGAGACGTAGGGCCTGGTTCATGTACTCAAATTGCCCTCTGTCCCACAGTCCAACCTCAGGGCACTTCAAACCCACTGTCCTAGAGAAAGAGGACCCTACCATTCAGGCTGAGCCTTCCTCTGCCTGTCTCCATTCTTGGACCTCTTGAGGTCCAACCCCAGAGCAGGAAATAGGTTTGTGGACTCCTTCCCTCACTAAGACTTGTACTAGTGAAAAGGTTCTCTGGAGGCCCAGGGAAACTCTGGCTTGCACGGGGTGGTAGAATAATACTAGAATAGACAAATCATAGTTGGGTTCATGGTTAACAGGCACATTCTAAAATCACACAGATCTAGATTCAAGTCCCAACTCATTCACTTAATCGCTGTGTGACCTGGGTCATGTTACTTACCCTCTTTAATCCTAGTTCCTCATCTACAAAATGGGAATAATAATAGTCTTTTCCTCATAGGGTTAGAGGAGGATTACCTGAAAGAATGCCTGTAAAGAACCCAGCTAATGTTAGTGATACTGTCTTCTAGTCACAAGGGGCTCATGACTCTCCCCCGTGCAGTGAGTGTATCACCACCCTGCCCCACTCCCAAGGGCTCCGGGCTTCCAGAAAGGAGAGGAGGCAGTACCCTTCTCCCAGGATCTCAGTTTGTTATCTTAGGTCTCTCCACTCCCTCAGAGAGGAGGCCAAGACAAGAAAGGAACACAACCTCCCGCCCCCAGCGCCCCCTCCCTGTCAAGCAAGGAATGTGAGGGAGCAGTAGTTTTTTTCCTGCCCCTGTGCAGCACTCCCTGAGGGGGAGGGAGAGCTCAGCCTTAGGGAAGGAGTGGGGGTGGGGAAGAGGTGACAGGGAAACCTGCACTGTTGCTCAACCCTGCACCTTCTGCCCTTAGGTGGGATTCCTGGTTCTCCCTGGAAACTGGAGAAAACAGAGTGATAGGAAAAGGCTGGAGCAAGAAACATGGGATGGTAAAGGGGGAGAGAAAGAAAACAGGAGCAGTAGATGAAGAGGGAGTTTGGCGTAGAGGTCAGACTTCCCTCTAATGACGAGGACATGTCCACAAAAAAAAAAGAAAAAAAATTAAAGTTTAGTTGCGGATCGGAGCTCCCAGTGGGCCAGCAGCTGTTGCGGCGGCCATGAGCTGAAACCCCAAATACCTGTTTCCTCCCAGAATCCCCTTCCTGGGGCACTCACACGTCCTCCATACACTCCGGAGGCTGTTTCAGGCGGTTCCCGCCGATGAGGTAGTTGTAAATCTCAGCGTTCTCAATGCCAGCATACGGCGTCTGCCCACGAGTCATGATCTCCCACATGGTCACCCCGAAGGCCCACTGGGACAGAATCGAGGTTGGAGGGGAGATGTCACTAGGCTTCCTGAGCCAGGCAGAGTCCCGAGGCAAGCATATCTTGGGTCTCCGGGGCCTCATAATGGGGCAGCCAAAGCCCAGAGAGCAGTGCTAAAGGTCCACCCACGCACTAGTCCGCACTACTGTGTTACCGTCAAGTCTCACTCTGCCGCCCTGCTCACCACGTCACTGTGCACAGTATACAAGTTGTCAGCCAGGCTCTCCAGGGCCAGCCACTTGACGGGCAGTTTGGAGGCACAGCCCTGACGATAGTAGTCCCCACTATAGATCTTCCGGGAGAGTCCAAAGTCGGCCACGCACACTGTCATGTCTTCCGCCAGCCTGTGAGGAGTGTCGGAGGATGGGGTCAGCCTTCTGCCAGGCTGGCAGCCTAAATCCAGAGCATCTTTGTTCTCAAGCCGTCCCCTCACGTAGCAGATACTGTCCCAGGTGGGAGCTGACCATTAGCTAGCTCTTCCTGGCACTGCTTCCTGCCTCCCAACCCCGAGCCCTCCAGAATTCACATACATGCAGTTCCGAGCAGCCAGGTCTCGGTGGATAAAGTTCCGGGAGCTCAGGTACTCCATGCCACAGGCAATGTCCACCATGAACCGAACCAGGGTCTGCAGGGGCAGGTTCTGGTGGGCAGACAGGGCGAGCTCAGGCTAGACCCAGTCAGGGCAGGATGAATGGGATTCCCTGGCCAGAAAGCCTAAAGACTGTCCTCAGATTCACTGAAAGGAAGGGGATGAAGGGGCTTCCCAGTGCAAGGAAGCCTTGGCAAATCTGAGGGAGAGCACCCAAAAGTCAAGACTCCCCCAGTCTGGGGCTCCACGGGACTCTTCTCTCAGGAAGGGGCCTTGCCCAGCCTAAATTCCCAGCAGGGATTTGTGAAGGAGAAGGAAGCCTGTTAGCAAAAAAAGTCAAACTTGGAGCCCACCTTCTCCCAACCAACTCAGTTGGCCCTATCCACCAAGCCAACCTCTCTCCCAGGGTCTTTGTCCCTTTCCAACTCCTGGCTGCTCCCACCCCAGGCACTCACAAAGGGGTTCTCCCCAATCCGGGAGGCGAGCAGGAAGGCGTGCAGGTCCCCGTGCTTCATGAAAGGCAGGATGACCATGGGGGTGGGGAGACGGCCTTTGGCCCTGCTCCGGAGGCTCACCCCTGGGGACAAGGGAGAGTCAGTGGGGCACATAAAGGTCAAGGCAAGGTTCAGGTTCAAGGTCAGGTTCAAGGTCAAGGTCAAGGTTCAGGCATCTGTATGAGACCCTACCTGCTGGGTTCTACCTCTAGCCCTGGTTCTGCTACCTCTTTCCTCATTAAGTTCCACACTGGCCTCGTGACTACCCAGGAGGGACTCTGGCTGCCCCCCCAGTCTCTGGAGCATCTTCTCTGTCCCCTCTTCCTCTGTTTATATGAGCAGCCTTCATGGAACAGGGTCTGCAAACTGAACTCCTTACCTAGAGCCTGATCAGATTTCAGCCAGGCCGCTCCTTGCTCTTTTGGTGTCTGCTTACTCACCAGGCGAAGTCCGAACTTCTCTCCCACAGAACTGCCCTCGCAGTTGGGGGAGCGTAGTTTTAGCCCTATTTTACATTTACCTCCCCCAAGAAGGGGCTCACCAACAAGCTTGGCCACGTGTGGGTGGTCAAACTCCTTCATGCAAGCCGCTTCCCTGAGGAACTCTTCAATGTCGCTTGAGGCAATTATGTCAGCTGGGAGGAAAGGAGGGAGGGAGTGAGGGAAATGTGCCCCCAGTGGGCCCAGGAAACAGTCCGGCCATGAGCAGGAGAAACTCCCACGGGCTGGTGCTATCCAACAATTTCTCCACTCGCTCATGCCTTCCCTTTGGTTTGGAGAGTCAAACGGCTCAACCAACCACAGCTTTAATCACCCCGAGTGAAACCAGAGGACAGTCACTGCTGACAGCAGGGGACAAAGGCTGGGGCACCAATGAGTGTGGGTTTATGCCTGTGAATTATTGACATGGTACAGACAGCATCCCACTTAGTGCTAACTCGTCTTGCAAAGTCTAGGGGCCTAGCAGAGCCTGCTTCAGGATCAGCCACCCCTTTCACCCTCCCAAGTGACGTCCTCACTCCACTCCAGTACTATTCTCCACTCACCTTTCAGCATCTTTACAGCCACTTTCACAAAGGAGCCATCCTCCTGCTTCAACTGGGCCTCCCTCACTGAACCAAACTCTCCTAGGAACCGATCCAAATGATGGTAAGTCCCCTTGGCCTCCTGTCCCCAACCCAGAGCCCTCCCAGGGGACCCCTCATAGGGACACAAAATCATTAGACTCTGGGGCCACTGAAAGAGGCTCCCTCCTTCATAGCAAAGCAAAGTATGCTGGGCTGGGTGTGATGACACCTCATCCCTCCTCGTTCACAGCCTCCATTCCCCCAAACATCCCAAACCCAGGAGTCTACAAGCATATGCCGTTCATAGGAGCTGACCTAAATCCACACCCTCAGAGTGACGGAAGCAACCAAACACACCGGGACATGGCAACTCATGCCAATCCCTGCACAGCCTCACACACCTTTGCCCAACATCCGGCCCAGGGTGAACTGCTGCTCTGGGATGAGTACATCCTCCAGTTTGTCCTTCAGCTCATCACTGATGCCCAAGCTGTCCACTGTGGGGAGGCAGGTGGTGAGAAAGGGGAGGGACCTCTCTGGTTCCAGATCCAAAACCCAGCCTGCCTCCTGCACCCCAGACTCCACCCTCAAAGCAGAGATGAGCTTAGGTGAGCTCTCCCACAGCTGGGCCGGCGATTTCCATGAGGATGGGTCTGTGTCTTTTCCACGGTGTGCTTAGGACTCATCAAGGTTCAGACCTATTGGTCAAATTAATAAGAGGAATGCAGATAGGGGTCCAAGATAACCCACTTTTTCCTCCTATGGCTCCCCACCACTCACTCACGTGTGGCCTCGATGCGCTCGGGCCTTTCCCGATTGAAGGATCGTGCTGCCCGGAAATGAACTGCCGGCTCCCCCCGGGCCATGACACTGTCAAAGGCTTGCCTAAAGGGAAACCCAGGACTTGGAGTCAGCTCCAAGGTCTTCAGTTACCACCTGCCTCTCCCTCTGTGCCCCCGCCTTACCCAAACCGTGTCTCCTTCCGTGTCTTTCGAAGCAGGATGAGGGCCAGGGCAGCAGCCGTCACCAGGGCTGTCAGCACACCCAGGACCACAGGCACCCAGGATGTGCGGCTGTGGGGAGCACCCCGCCGGCCTGTGGGAGACAGGGGCAGGAAGCAGCACGAGCTAGCCTGATTCCAAGGAGGTCCTTTAGAATTTTCCAGTGATGGCCATCTGGCCTGGTCAAGAGGCTCCTCTCACTCAGTAAGGGTCCAGAGTGGAAAGAGGTTCCAAAGGAAGAGCCAAGGGTTCCTACTCTGTCAGTGACAGGCGCTGACTGTTGGAACCTACAGCACGACCAGGGATTTCTATGCTAGCTGGAGGGCAGGGGGAGGAGAAGGAGATACAACCCTGGCCTCAAGTGCTTGACTCTGAGTCTTTGGGCCTCTTCAGAGGGGAGGCACTGCCAGCCTCCTCCCATCAGTGTAGGTTGCCCTTGAAAGCCTCCATCCCCTGCCCCCTTCCCCTTACAGGTCTTGCAGGTCTTACCTGCATGGTCATGAGAAGAGACCACCAGCGGCTGACTCCAGGGCCCACAGCCAACTGCACTGGAGACACACACACGCACAATCAGGTCCTTCTGGGGATCCCAGCCCGTCAGGTTGGCCCTGGTCCCCTCCACTGTCAGCTCACCCTGCAGCCAGGAAAAACCCCCATCGCACACCGAGCCTGAGTAAAAGGCCTCCAGCTGGGGCCTGAAGTCAGAAAAAGGTCTCGCTAGGAACGTGGGAGGTTAGGGACACTGTGGGTTCAGGGGCTGCAGGAACACAACCTGCTGGGAGTCATCACATTCCTGCCGCAGGCTGCAGAGGCCTCTCCTGAACACAAACAAGGCTCAGTCCGAGAATGCAGACGTGGGGGATGGGCGGGAACTGGGGGGTGGGGGAGGATAAGAAGGCTTTATCTGTGTCCTTCCCCAGTTTGTGCAGGAATGCGCTTCCTGCTTTCTTTTCAAAGTGGACACTGGAGGCAATCTTAACAGGAGACATAATCCAATGAAGAGTGCAGCTTGCAGGGGAGGGCGGGAGGGGTAGACTCCCCGGGATGGTAACAGGCCCACCAAGGCCCCCAGGCTCACCAAGGACAGCCCTTCTGAAGCTCAGAAGGCCTCAGAGCCCTGAGGGCCGACTCTAGTAGTCAGCAGAAGCTTTCCTTACCTGGGTTCCGTTGTCTTGAACCCAGGACAGTTTATAGGGTCCCAGAGGGCCTTCTAAAGGACCTTCAGGGATCACTTCTTCCCACTCCAGGATGAGGCCTGAGTCTGTGTGGATGGCATGGAGGTTCTGGGGAGCAGTGGCTGGGGCTGTTCCCAAAAAAAGAAGGTTGCTAAGAGCCCTGCCCTACCCACCACCGCTATCCCATGCAGGTCTTTGGAACCAACTCCAAAGAACCAAATAGCTCAGAGAACGACACATGGGGGAAAAGTCTGCTTCCCAGGTCTGACTGCTCTCACCCATCGCTCTGGGGAGTACGGGTGGGTAATGGCAGGACCCATACCATCCCAGTTAGGCAGGGTATTGCTCTTCATCACCTTGGTTACTGCCTCAGCAACATCCTTCACTCTCCTCTCACAACCCTGCCAGCCTCCTTGCAATTGCTAGGAACTCCAAGCAAGTTTGTGCCATAGGGTCATTGTACTTTGTGCCCTCTTCCTGCAGTGATTTCCCCCAAATATGGCTCTTTCCTTATCATTCAGACCTCAGATCTCTGTATGGGGGTACTCCTGGAGCACCCTGGGGCACTCTTCACCACCATATTACCTGATTTTTCCCACTTTGCTTGTCTGCCCCACCCACTAGAACTAGAGCTGAATGGGAGGGGGACTGGATTTATCTCCAGGTAGCAACAGGCCCTCAGTAAAGTGTTTGCTGACTGATGCATGATCCTCCCTCTCAGGTAGCCCTCTCTCAATCAACGCCATTCAGAACTGGAGCCAACACTACCCCTACTACCCCAGCCCCCGGCCCCATTCATCCATGCCCAGGTACTCTGCTCTGCAAGTCCCTTACCTAGACCCTTTGTCCGAAAGGGCACCCAGTCAGCATATGGAGAAGGCCCCAAGGCATTGGCACAGCGAACCCTGAGGCTATAGTTGGTGGCAGGTGCCAGGTCCCGGAGCAGACAGGTAAAAGGTGGCACAGGGACCACAACAGCCAGGACCTCCCAGCCTCCTGGGGCCTGAGTCACCTACAGAAAAACAGAAAATTAATTATGTGGGACTTCTCTGGTGGCACAGTGGTTAAGAATCTGCCTGCCAATGCAGGGGACGTGGGTTCAATCCCTGGTCCCGGAAGATCTCACATGCCGCAGAACAACTAAGCCCGTGAGCCACAACTACTGAGCCCATGTGCCACAACTACTGAGCCCACATGCCCTAGAGCCCATGCTCCACAAGAGAAGCCACCACAATAAGAAGCCTGCGCACCGCAACGAACAGTAGCCCCCGCTCACCACAACTGGAGAAAGCCCACGTGCAGCAACGAAGACCCAACGCCGCCAAAAATAAATAAATAAAATTTATTTTAAAAAAAGAAAATTAGGGCTTCCCTGGTGGCACAGTGGTTAAGAATCCGCCTGCCAATGCAGGGGACATGGGTTCAAGCCCTGCTCCAGGAAGATCCCACGTGCCACGGAGCAGCTAAGCCCATGAGCCACAACTACTGAGCCTGTGCTCTAGGGCCCGCGTGCCACACTACTGAGCCCGCGTGCCACAACTACTGAAGCCCATGCACCTAGAGCCTGTGCTCCGCAACAAGACAAGCCACCGCAATGAGAAGCCCGCGCACCACAACAAAGAGTAGCCCCCGCTCGCCACAACTAGAGAAAACCCCCGTGCAGCAAAGACCCAATGCAGCCAAAAATAAATAAATAATTTTTTAAAAAAATAAAGGAAATTAATGATGTAAGGCAGGGAGGTTTCTTAGGCATGTGAGATGAGATGGAAGATGGGACAGGTAGGGGGATGGTTGGGGGACTTGAGTTAATGCCTCTTCAAGTCTATCAGCAGAATAGCCAAGACTTGGAAACAACCTAAATGTCCACTGACAGATGAATGGATAAAAAAGATGTGGTACATATATACACAATGGAGTATTACTCAGCCATAAAAAAGAATGAGATAATGCCATTTGCAGCAACATGGATGGACCTAGAGATTATCATACTAAACGAAGTAAGTCAGGAAGAGAAAGACAAATACCATATGATATCATTTATATATGGAATCTAAAATACGACACAAATGAACGTACCTATGAAACAGAAACAGATTCACAGACAGAGAACAGACTTGTGGTTGCCAAGGGGGAGAGTGGAGGAGGAGGGAACGATTGGGAGTTTGGGATTAGCAGATGCAAACTTGTATTATATAGGATGGATAAACAACAAAATCCTACTGTATAGCACAGAGAACTATATTCAGCATCCTGTGATAAATCATAATGGAATATGAAAATATATATATAACTGAGTCACTTTGCTATACAGCAGAAATTAACACAACATTGTAAATCAACTATACTTCAATTAAAAAAGTCTATCAGTAGACACTTGCAACCCACCCCTTCCCACCCGCCACCACACCAGGTTCCATGCCTCCATGTCTTTGCAAACGCTGTTCCCTTTGCTGAGAATAACCTTCCTAGCAAAGTCCAACTCATCCTTTAAGATTCAATGCAAATACCACTCTCTCTGTGAAAGTCTTTCTCAAATACTCGAGAAAATCCATGCCCCTTTCTGTTTGATGCATAATTATGTTAGAGTGGATACCACTCTTTGTAACTGTTTACATGCCAATGCAAACTCTCAGAGCAAAGTAACTGGGAGCCTATGGGCACCATGAACCAGGCCTGCTCCTTACATTTTGGGGACCCAGGGCAAGAGTACAAATGGAGATCCAGTGTACCATATGACTAAATATTTAAACGTTAAAAATCAGCGAAAAGACTATTAAGTAAAACATTTTCTATCTTAATGTATTGACAAACAAAGCTACAAAACAACCTGGAAGATCGGGTTTACATTTATAATTCTCCAAATCCTTGGAGTCCCAAGCCAGAATGTGGTGGCACAAGAAGAGCCAGCCTCCAGCCAAAGGTCTGCAACATGAGGGACATCACGTGCATGGCTGTGGACAGTGCTGCCTGCATACCTACTCCCCCTCAAATGGCTGCCCTTTGAGCTTAGAGGTGCACATACCTTAGCATGATCCATCCTTGGGAGGATGGACCAGGGAGAGGCCCATATAGGCCCCAGAAGCAGACTCAAATTAAGGGGAGAGGGGTGTGTCCTGGTGAGCTGGATGGGAGTGTTCCCTTGGCCCTACGGATTCCCTGCCCAGGGGCAAGGGGTGCAACCAAAGGAGGGCCAGAGTGGGATACTCGAAAGGGTGGAGCCGAGAGCAGGGGCCTTTGTTGCCCAAGAGAACTGCCTAGAACCATGTCAAAGGTGCTCATTAAATACCTTTTGAGTGAACAGACAAGAATGAACAAGCCTGAATTGCCTCATTTTTAGTATCATCTTACCCAGCTTTCCCACTGTCTGGGGCCTAGGACCTCTTCTGGTCCCCCCGTTCTCTTTGGCATGGGTCAGAGGTTGGGGCACAAGAATGCAGGTATCAGATAAGTCAAAGGTTTGGGTTTTCACCCACATAAGAAAAACTCTTCCAGGTATCCCCAATCTGCTCTAGTCATCTGTTTTCCAGCCTGAAGAATGCACAGGTTGAGCCGATCTGCCGTCACTTGATTGCTAGAGCACCCTATGATAAGGGGCAGTGGCCAGGGCTCTTCCTGGTAAGGGAATGTCACCTGAATAGAGCTGGAGACCAAGCCCCATGGGCAAGACTAGGTAAACGTGATACCACTGTCAACAAAGTGCCACCGAGGCAGCCAGAAGGGGCACAGCCAGGAGAGCCTGTCCGCCCTCTCAGCCTACCTGGACCGTACAGGATTGGAGCAGGGCTTGGCCATCGGCACCTGGCGTCCAGGCCACACTAGCATTGCTGCTGGAGAGCTTCGTCACTGTGATGTTGAAGGGGGCTGCAGGCAGTGCTGTGGATGGGGACTTAGAGTCAGTGCCCAGGGAGGATAGAAAAAGAGGGAGAAAGCATGGGAGTCGAGCCTTGAGTTCCTCCCTAGGGTTCCCCCCCAAAAAAACTTAAGATGGCTACTCAGCATGCCCAGGACCACAGTAATACACAAGTCAAGCCACTGGCAGCGAACAGCTGCTTATAACCCGAGAGAGCGCCTAGGCTGTGGAGAGAGGTTACTGCTCCCTGAATCGGGGGCCCTGTCTGACCAAGAAATAGGGTAAGATAATGTGTGTCTGGCGGCAGGGGGCGGGGGGGAGCATGGCACCACGGCCTTGGAAGATACCAGTGAGAGGCAGCTGACCCTGCGGCCACAGCCCATTCCTGCACACACCGGCTCTCTTCCCCTTTCCACCCTGCCCACTGTGCACAGCAGCCCTTTGGGTCTCCTCTATCATCCTGCTAGGCTGTTATCCCCACCCCCATTCCCTCGACAGGGGCTGGCAGAAGCAAGATTGGGCCGGAGCCTTGACCATCTCCTGCTGGCTCCCTCCCTCCTTCCCTCCCAAGGACTCTGCTTCGTGATGGGAAATCTACTGTGACGTCAGGTTTCTATTCTCATCTCAGCCATGGCAGGGTCTCAGGTGCTCCCACTAGGAATGGAGCCATGCCAATTAACCCCTCATCCGTCAGATCCCAGCAGGACCCAGGCGAGCTGGAACAGCAAACAATTCTAACTTCACCCACAGCCTGCTGAGAACGCCCCTGCCTTACCGCCCCTCACCTCCCAGGGTCCTCCTACCTTGAAGACGAACAGTGGCTGGGCGAGAAGAGGCCAGGCCTTTTACGTTGTGAGCTTCACAGGAGAACACAGTGCTCTGGGTCACCCCTGGGGCCAGAAAACCTCAGTCAGCACCGCCCCCCAGCATCAAGTCCCACTCAGTCTGGGATTGGGGATAGTCAGGCTCTGGGTCTGAATATCCTACAATATCCAGCCAAAGGAAAGGTTCCACAGTGTGGGCCTGGATATAAATCCCAGGGCTGGGGCTCTGTTTTCTCATCTCCCAAATGGGAGAATTGTGAGAACCAACTGATGCAACATATGTAAAGTGCACGGCACACAGTAAAGCACTTGAGAAATGTTATACTGCCCCTCCCACCACAATCCCATCTCCCGCGGACAGTACAAAGCTGCCTCCCTTTTCTGGTCACTACTTTATTGCACATTCCAGGGCCCTTCTCTGTTTGCTCTGTGCCATATCATTGTTCTATTTGCAGAGTCGCTGCCTTTCAATAGTTCTCTGCTCCTTATGCATGTGTCTTATCTCCCCAGTTATACTAATTCCTGGGGGGCTGGACCGATGGCTTCTATTTCCTTTGTACTCCCTTGATCTCCCATGGTGCCTAGCACAGTGTGCTGTGCGGAGTGGGAGTTCAGTGAGTGCTTATTCTCAAGCTGGCTACCTGACGGTCCCAACCACGCACATCTGGAGAGACCTGAATCCAACCTCCCTTCTCATCTGCTCCAACCCAGCGCCTCCTGAACAGGATCAGATCCTGCAGTCCACCTCCTTTGAAGATGCATATTCCTAAGGGACTTGGCAGATCAGAGTCCGTCCCTCCCACCTTACAGTACATGAGACTAAGCTCAGACTCCCATCTTTTTCGGCCAGTTCAAGCCTTGACCAGAAACATTAACTTTGTTTCACAGGTTAGCAAGTCTCACAAGTGTGTAAGGTATGTGCCTGAGGATCCTGGGGTCAAGGTGGGTGGGCAGGCGAGGCTGCTTCTGGTCTAACTGTGTGGAGGTGTGGACAGATACAGTTGTTTGGGAAAGGTTTGGAGATTTCTGGAAAAGGCCATTAGAAGAGGAGGCCCCTGTATCTTTGTGCTGGTTTCCCCCTCCCCCTTTTCCTTCCCCCTGCCATTCCCCACTCTGCAGCCTGAGACTCTTCACTTCTGGGCAAGTCTGCCAGACACTCCTCTTAGCTCTGCATGGGCTGGTTCCTGGCTTCTTCCCTTGGGAGGGGTGGGGGGGGATGGGTGCCCCTGGTCCCACACATTAATCTTCCAGGGCCAGCTGTGCACGGCCTAGACTGCTGTGAACGAAGGAAAGAGGCTCCAGCATCTCCTTAGGCACACGCAGCAGGATCACCACTAATCAGCCCACCAGGCCAGCCTAGCACACCTGACTAATGAGCTTAGTAATGGTGGGTGCAGCTCACGTACCCAGGCACTCTGGACACTCACAACCGCAGGCTCAGTGATTTAAGCAGATTTGAACTCTGCCAGCCTCACCACCCCTGCTCAAAGCCCCTCCTGAGGCTGCTCACCTGTTACATTTAAAACGGAAGGAGAGGGAGCAGGTCCCCCAACCTTCGTGCCTCCTCTCCACCAGACAATGGTAACAGGTTCTGGGGGACCCACGGCCTCACAAAACAGTTGGAAAGGGGCATTGGGTGGCACTGCCAGATCTTTTGGCTCCACAGTGAAAAATGGCACACCTAGGGGGAAAAAGGCGGGTGGGGAGTGAGCCTTGCCACCTCTCAGCTTCCGACTGCCCAAGCCACAAGTCTGCTACCATCTGAAGCCCTCTATGCGGAAGGTCCCACGGGCCCTTATGATTGGGTCAACTGCAGAACAGGCATCTGGCTTGAGGGGGGAAGCTTCTCTTCTTTGGCCCCATCAGGGATATTCTTTATGCTGTACCCTTGGGCCTGACAGATTCTCCCTTTTCAGACCTGCTCTAACAGCCCTTCTCAAAGCAAGGGAAGAGGCAGAGGGTGGGGAGTTGGGGGAGGGGCAGTAAGGGAGGGGGAGGGGGCGGGAGCTTTAGCAGAGTTCTGCTGGCAGGCCCCAGATCCCGTTCAGAGCCCTTTGTTACTTTCTTAGTCACTTTGTTTTCCGGGGTTGCACAGCTTTGAGCTCCTGCAGCTGCGGATCCTTCCTCCCCTCCCCCATCCCTCCCCCTCCTGGCCTGGCCACTTGGCAGAACAGGGTCCAGCCCCAGATGGGTGCTTGAGGCTTGTTTGTCAGACAACTGAAACTTGACTGCACCCCATAGATGATGGGTCTTAGTTGCCCCTCTGGCTCTCAAATACCCAGACTCCAGTGGGTATGGTCTTCCATGGCTGCTCCAGGCCTGGAGTCTGGCGCAATCAGGTCCCAGAGGGCAGTGGGGCAGCCCAGCTTCCACTCAGATTTCTTGGGCATAGGGTGGTCACTAGCAGACAGCATCTGCTCCAGGCCAACACGCCCAAGTGGCTCTGCCTCCTCACCTTCTACCGTGAGCCACACTGGCTGGGAGGTCTCGGTTTCACCCCCATCCTCCACCTGGCACCAGTACCGGCCCGCATCAGAGCGCTCCACTGACTTCAGGCTGTGGAAACAGGACACCAGGTCTCCCAGGGTCAAGGAGGGCAGCTCTGCTGGGCAGATTCAATGGGTTCAGCCTGCCCCCACTTCTAGAAGTCTCCGCAGGTTGCCGAATAAAAAAACCACAGACTTCTGGGCATCAGCATTGCCCCCAGCTCCCAAACCCCATGGAAAGAGCACAACGTGTCCCCAGGCTGGCATCCCACACCTTCCCCCACGGTCCTGCACCTGAGGAAGCCAATCCAGTGCTGCTCACTGACTGGGATGTACACCTGATCCACGCTCTGGACCACAGCCCCGTCCTTCACCCACTGTATCTCAGGCTCCTCCATCCCCTCCACGCTGCAGTTGAGCTTCACCGGCTGCCCCTGAGACACTGTCAGCTTCACTGGGGCTCCCATGAGCTTCAGGCCTGAGAGGTGGGAAGGAGAATGTGTCATTCTGCTTGAGAGGGATCCTGTCTCGAGAAATATCCCCCATCCTACTCCAAAACCTAGGTTCTGTGTCAGGGGGCTCATTATCAGCCAATGGCCAAGGAAGCAGAGGCAGGACAGTGTGGGAGGGAAGGTAGCCTGGACCCGGGCTGGGGGAAGGAGCATGACAAGCTCTCCAGGCACCATTTCTGCCACTGCCAAGTTCCTGCCAGCTGTAAGGAAGTGACTTCTTCCCCGTACCTCCCTGCTGGGCAATGTTAAGTCAGGCCCAACCACCAAAAGGAAAGCAAGCCAGGCTGCAACAGTGGGGCGCTTTCATACACCTGGGGTAGGTACTGCCCTGGGAACCACTGCTGCACCCAGTCAGTGCAACAGGCAGCCAGCTCTCCACCCAAGGTGTCAGCCTAGGCCCTGCACTGCTGCTGGCATCCCCCTGCACCCTACCCTAGCAAATGTAAGGAGGCTGAGGAAGGGAAGGAGGGGGTGCTCCCCTGAAGTGGAGAACATATGGCTGCAAAACCACGTCAGAAAACACATGGCAGCCTTCCTGGCAGCCAGCCGCTCTATTAATACCTGAATGGGTGCAGGGGCAGGCGCTGGGAAGGTAGGAGGTAGAAGGGAGGGGAGGGGCCCTGAACAGGGAGCCCGAAACCCCTGAGCTACTCTCACACCAACAGGGGCACTACCCTCTGAACACATACACACACACACACACACACACACACACACACACACACACACACCCTCAGAGAGCGGCAGGTGAACTATCAACATAGCTGAAATCCAGTTCTGCTTCTTCCTGCCCTTTGCTGTGTGACGCAAGGCAAATCCTGAGCGCTCTGATCCTAAGATACATACACCCTTCCACTTGTAAATACTTGTCACTCTTTCCCTTCCCTTCCCTGAGACGCTGATAAGGCAGGGAGTGCTGTCTGAAAAGAAGGTGCCTGCTGGGTGGCTGCTGCTCTGCCCTGTGTCTCTTCCTACTCCCTTCACCCTCTCAGGACCAGCCACAGCGCAAGGAGGGGTAGCCTTACACCCCATACATGCCCAGCAGTCCCAGGGGTGTGTAGTGTGAACTTGGGGATCCCGGTGCTGCAAGAAGCACTCCTGCCATTGGCAAATGCCTCATGGCTATGTGGGAACACAAGGCTGAGCAAAGATCAGCAACCCTGCCCCAGACCATCCTCTCCAACACGCCCAGTTTCAGGAAGCTCGGAAAAGGCACCGCGACTAGAGTACGCCCAGGTGTTTTCTGTGACTGGGCGCTCTCGAAGCCCCTGTACCTACATGATGTAGGGGTGCCGGTGGGTGCTCAGTCCCAGCCCCTGTGGCTTCAGAGTGGGACCTTCGTTTGTGTGGGGCGGGTAGATGTGGTCCCCAGGACTGGGAGGGGAGAGCAAACAGCTAGGAGCGTCGAGGCGGGAAACGCCAATCCCAAACACCCCCCGCTGACCACTCGGCCCGCAGCCCCGCTCCTTTCCTTACAACCCCGCCAGATGAGCCCGGACGCGAGAAAGTTGGGGGTGGGGGCCGCGACCCGAGATCCCGCGGCGAACGCACCGCTGAGCCCCCTCCCCCCTCCCGAGCCTCGGCCTTCCAGCTTGGAGCCCCCCACCCAATTCTCCGGCCCGCCCAGGCCCGGGGCTCGCTCGGCTGCCGTCCCCGGGCTCCGACCCCGACCGCGCCCTTCCGCAGCCCCCCGCTTTCCGCCGCCCCCCGGGCCAGCCCCTACCTGCGGCCGCGGGCTCGGGGAGCAGCAGAGCGGTTAGACCCGCCAGCAGCAGCAGCAGCGGCGACGGCGACGGCGGCGGCGGCGGCGGCGGCAGCGGCGGGAGCCCCGACCGCCCCATGCTCCGCCTCAGCGCCATCGGCGGCGACCCCGCACCATGCCGGGCCCGGCCCGCGAGCGACCAGGGAGGAGGGACTGGAGGAGGAGGAGGGAGTGGAGGAGGAGGAGGGAGTGGAGGAGGAGGGAGTGGAGGAGGAGGGAGAAGAAGGAGGAGGAGGAGGAGGGAGGAGGGCCGAGGGAGGGGCGGGGGCCGGCCCGAGGGGCGGCGCTGCGGCCCGCACTCCGAGACCCGCACCCGCTGCGAGTCGCCGCGGCGGCCGTCAGCCGCGCGGGGTCCCGAGGCCGCTTTTGGGCCACCGCGCTCCTTCCACAGCCGTCGCCGCCGTCGCCGCCGCCGCTGATTCATGTTCTTCTCGGAGCCGCCGCCTCCTCCCCGGCCGGCCCGCCCGCCGGCAGCCGGAGCTCGTACCGCCCCCCCGCGGAGCCCCGGGCGGCTCGCTCCGAGCTCCAACCCGGCCGCTGACTGCCCGGCCTCCGGCCGACCTCCCCCCGCAGACCTCCGCAGCCCCGGCCGGCACGCCCTGCCCCAGCTGCCCCAAGGCCGGATCCACGGATCTGGCTCGGTCCCCTACACGGGCACCCCAGCCGCGCCCCTCCTTTCCCTAAGGACTCCAGCATCTTTTCAAACCCAACACTCCAGATCCTTCCCTCCAAACCTTGCTAGAAGCCTCTACCACACCCCAACTTTTGTCCAGACTGATCACAGAACCCAGCACCCTCCTCTCAACACAGAAAGTATCCTCTAGATACTCCCAACCATGAGGCCCCCTGAAATTGTCGTGACTCAGTGCTCCCGCCACAGGATATACTAGCTCACCTTCCTGCCTCTTTCATGAGCCTTTCGCCCAAATTCCCCATCTTCGTACTCCATTTCCCACCCCTTTATCTCCAAGACCTTGGGCCTTGGGTCTTGAGTTTTCTGAGATCTTGGTAATACTCAGGTTTTATCTGCTATCCCCACTGCTACACTACATAGGTCAAAGCCCAATGGCCCATATCTTTTGGGGCTGTCATTCTCCCTAGTTGCTTCCTCTGCTTTTTGCCTCCATGCCCCAGGATGTGGTGTGAAAGTTGGCTGTCTTCACAATATCCAATAAAACATTAGCTATTATTAGTAGACCACCTTGCACACAGTAGGCACGCCATAAGTAAGTAGACAGATGCCTGTTAAATGACTGAATAATTGCCTCAGAACTTGGCCTGCCCCACAACCAGTAATCAAGGGGATGGCCGTGCCCACAGACATCCTGTCAGGCAGAGAAAGAGCTAGTTCCAAATCCAGTCTACCAAATGTTCCCCTCCTCTTTCCCTTGCCTTTACTGTCCCCAGGAGCCTACACTCCAAAGGGCCCTTCCCAGAAGTCCTGGTTGGGGAGGAGGGACAAGCCACTCAGTGCCCCCTCCAACCCACCTTCCACTTCCCTGCAGCCTCATTGGATCTTTTCAGGGATTCTCCTGAGCAGCAGAGGCCTGCCTCTTCTTCCTCTTGGCCCCATCAGTGCTTGTTTATTAATTATACTAATGATAACAACAGTAGCAGTGCAGGGCGGCAGTCTCAGACCCAGCTGGGGGTGCCCCCAGGCGGCATCACAGGGAGAAGCGCTGTTAGAGTTGGATGGCAGGGGCCTGAGCCTCCATTTCACTGAGAGCTCAGGCAATTTTCTGGGGCGCTGTGGGTCAGCTTCAGGACTCTTTCCTAAAGGAAAAGCCTTGCTCCATTCCAGAATCCACAGTGTCTGAGCTCAGGCTGAGTCGGATCAGGGCAGGCAGACAACAGTCTGGGGCTGAAGCCAGATTCACCGGGGCCATGGCTACTGCAGCAGTGCGGTTGCTGCAGCCCTGAACTTGAGCACTTATCATTTCTCAAGGTCCTCTCTCCCACCTCTCCTCTCTGGAGGGGACTTCAAGTTTCCAGTGAAAGGAAATTGTTGACTCTGGCTGACACTGGGAAGACCCCTCCTAGAAGGTGTTGAACCCAGAGTCCAAACCCAGCCTTTCACTTCCTTTTCACCCCTTACCCCAACCCTCCCCCTGAAACCCATTTCCTGAACTCTGATGAGAATCCCAGCCCAAGGACCATCCTTTGCTACCAGGCAAAATGGGCTTCTGGAACATATCATGAATACCTCTGCATTCTCCACTCACAGCCTTGACAAACTTCCTACCTCAGCTGCAGGGCTGAGGCACATCACTCTCACCCTGGGGCAGCATATTGTCCATGTGGGGCCTGGCACCCTGAGTGCCTGCCTCCTCTACCCCTGCTTCTGAACCCCTCTCGATTCCTAGTATTTCTACTTTCAGGGTAAAGAGGACTGTGGGGTCCTGGTCTTCTGACTTTCCAGCTCCTACACAGCATGCTTGCCTTCCTGAGCCCTCACAACCCACTCTTCCTACCCATCTCCCCCATCTTTCTCTCTCTCTGGGCACAGTAAAGGAACATACTTTAAGGGTATGAGAGCAGGTGTGATTTTGTGGAAGAGGTGTGTAGGTGGGTGAGAGGGTGTGCATTGTGATGTATGAGGGAGGGTGTGCATTTGTGCAAACTCTAAATGTGACTGACGCTTTGTGGGTGGATGGGGAGAAGATGTGTGTGTGTGACTGGAGGAGGTTGGCTGCCTTTGCAAATACATGCCTGCAAAGATCTCCCTTCCTTTTGTAAATGCATTGCTTGGAAGGAAACTAATCGAATCAACAGGAAATGTATTTGACCTAATGTATGAGCAGATGTCCTAGGAGTTCCTGTCCTCAGAACAGAAGCAGAGCCAGTTATGATCTATCCCAGGAGAGAGGAAGGGCCAGCAGCAGCCCCTTATTATGGGTGGAGCTAGGTTGGGCCTTGGCATCACCCTACTCGTGTGAAGTAAGTATTTGCCCACTCTCTGCCTTTTATAATCCACGACTGTCCAAGGAGGCCAAGGAGCCAGAGAAGACAAAGACAAAACTGGAAATGAGAACCACCTGCCCAGAGCAGCAGAACACCTTGATGGCAACTTCCAGCAGTCTCAGGAAGTAGCTGCTTCAGCTTTCTCAGAGTTAGGACTCCACCTCCTGTCCCCACCTCAGGGAGTGGCGGGGAACCAACGTGAGTTATGGGGTCATGGCAGTCTCACTGGCCCTGTGACCAAGGCTATATTCTTTCCCAACTACTGGTTAAAGAGGTAAGAGTTGGGAAGTTCCCTTTAAGGAATGGGGCAGACCACAGACTGTCTGTGTTCCTCATCACCTTAGAGAATGCAGGGAATCTATGACTTTGGGGCTTGGAGCAAAACTACGTTACAGGTGTGATGTCAGGGGTGCTGGGGACTATTGCTGTACCTGCCAAACATCCCTTGCCCGAAATCCCTAAGCCAGAAACAATGTCACTCCTTGCCCAGTTGATGATGAAGCAGAAAGTAAGTTCCTAGGAAAGACCACACTCTGAAAGGGGTATTTTCAAATGATCAGGTTTTTCCCCAAAAGCAGGTTTAGGAAGTAGAAAGAGAGCAATAAGCTTGGGGTTTCTGAAACAGCAGATGGGTCCAAACGTGTGGAAGAAAAACAGTTGTCCTCTTCAAAATTTCACCTAGGGATGGCCCTGAGAGAAAAAATGTATCTGTGTGTGAATGCCACATATCTGGCTGTCTGTAGTGCTCTTTTTGACCCACTTTAATAGCAACATGGCAATTTAGGCTATTTTCTAAAACCTTTTTTATTATGGAATATTTTAAACATACACACAAGTAGACAGAAGAGTATAATGACTCCCAAATGTACCCATCATTCTGCTTCAATGATTATCTTAGCCAGTTGTGTTGTATTATCCCCAATTTTTTTTTTGTTCTTTTGCTGGAGTTTTTAAAAGCAAATCTTAGTCATATAATTAATTTCAGCTGTAAATATTACACTGTGTATCTGTAACAGACTTAAAAAAACTCATCCATATATAGATTCAGATGGTTACATACAGAAATAATTATGGATATGTGTATATATAACAGTATACACATATATTTTCTTTGTCAGCTGAGGAGGGCCAAAAAGCAAGACACCCCAGTAGCAATGAGTATACCTAGCACCCAAATCTTGGTTTCTAATACCATTTTCCAATAAAAAGAACCAAGGATCCTTGGAGAAATGGCTGATTCTAGGACCAGAGGTCTAGTGGTTAGGACTCCTCGCTCTCACTGTCAAGGCCCTGGGTTCAGTCTCTGGTGGGGGAACCAAAATCCCACAAGCCATGTGGTGTGGCCAAAAAAACCACACACACACACAGAAAATGATGGGGTTTATCAAAGGGTCAAATATATATAAGTGAATAAGTTATAATTTATTAATAATTTAAAAGTATATTATAAATTAATAAGTTAATTCATGGAGAGCATATACAAATCTCCCATGCAGAATTACAAATAATTTATGTAGATACTCCAGCCTCAAGGAGGGGGAGGACCTGGAACTTCCCTGGTGGTCCAGTGGTTAAGACTCCACACTCCCAATGCAGGGGGCCCGGGTTCAATCCCTGGTCAGGGAACTAGATCCCACATGCTGCAACAAAGATCCCACGTGCTGCAACTAAGACTCGGTGCAGCCAAATAAATAAATATTTAAAAAAAAAGGAGGGGGAGGACCTAAAACCCATAACCCCAGTCTAATCATGAGAAACTCATCAGACAAATCCCAATGGAGGGACATTCTACAAAATATCCTACCAGTATTACTCTAAACTGTCCAAGCCATCAAAATAAAAAAAGTCTACGAAGCTATCACAGCCAAAGGAGCCTAGGGAGTCATGATAACTAAATGTAATGTGGTATGCTGGATGGAACAGGAAAAGGACCTTAGGGAAAATTTGAGGAAATCTGAATAAAGTATGGAGTTTAGTAGTAACAGTATGTCAATATTGGTTTTTCAATTCCAACAAATGTACCATATTAATGTTAGATGCTAATAACAGGGGAAACTGTGTTTGGGGTAAATGGAAGCTTTCTTTCTTTGCAATTCTTCTGTAAATCTAAAGCTATTCTAAGATAAAGTTTATTTGGCACTTCCCTGGTGATGCAGTGGTTAAGAATCCTCCTGCCAATGCAGGGGACATGGGTTCAAGCCCTGGTCCGGGAAGATCCCACATGCTGCAGAGCAAGTAAGCCCATGCACCACAACTACTGAGCCTGCACTTTAGAGCCCATGAGCCACGACTACTGAAACCTGCACGCCTAGAGCCTGTGCTCTGCAACAAGAGAAGCCACCGCAGTGAGAAGCCCGAGCACCCCAATGAAGAGTAGCCCCACTTGCCGCAACTAGAGAAAGCCCACACGCAGCAACGAAGACCCAATGCAGCCAAAAATAAATAAATTTTAAAAATAAAATAAAGTTTATTTTTCAAAAAGAACCACATCCATACCCAATACATTTTTTTTTTTTTGGCTGCGTTGGGTCTTCGTTGCTGCGCCTGGGCTTTTCTCTAGTTGGGGCGAGAGGGGGCTACTCTTCCTTGTTGCGGTGCATGGGCTTCTCATTGCGGTGGCTTCTCGTTGCGGAGCATGGGCTCTAGGCACGTGGGCTTCAGTAGTCGCGGCTCATGGGCTCCAGAGCGCAGGCTCAGTAGTTGTGGCGCACAGGCTTTGTTGCTCCGCGGCATGTGGGATCTTCCCAGACCAGGGCTCGAACCCATGTCCCCTGCATTGGCAGGCGGATTCTTAACCACTGTGCCACCAGGGAAGCCCCATTTTTTAAAAAAAACACATTTTATTTATTTATTTGGCCGTACCACTTGGCTTGCGGGATCTCAGTTCCCCAACCAGGGATTGAACCTGGGCCGTGACAGTAAAAGCACCGAATTCTAACCACTAGACCACCAGGGAACTCCCCATACACAATAAAATCTTTTAAAAATACTTAATATCATATAAAACTCAGTTTGTGTTCAGTTTTCCCAAACAGTCTCAAAAAACGTCATTTTATAAGTTTGTTTGAATCAGGATACAAACAAGGATGACGTGTTTAATTGATAGTCTCTTAATGTAGTTAGAGATGATAGTTAGATCTAGATGCCTGACTAGATTCAGCTTCAATTTTTTGGCATGAAGGCTTCCTAGAACATGTTTTGTACTTTCAGTGGCATCATATCAGGGGGCACATTATGTCCAGTGGCCCCACTTTTAGTGATGTTAAGATTCATCAGTAGGTTAAAAAGTTGACCACCTGATCCATACTAAGTTCTCATCAACCTTTTACCTAATAGCTTTATCAGTTATTGATGATTACTGTCTGGAGCGATTGTTTGACTAGTGGTTGCAAACAGTGATTTTCTACATTCATTCTTCCTGCATCTTTGGATCCAATTTCCCTCCCTCATTCACCATAACTTCTGAACAGTCAGTACAATTTGGACCCCCAAGGTTGGCTAAATCCTAGTGGCTGAAATTTACTGCTGCACTTGAAACCAAGCGAACTAAAGAAGGATTCTGTAGAATACTTAGAAAGTTGTTAGAAATGCAAATTCTTGGGTCCTATTGGAGACCTACTTTATCAGAAACTCAGGTGAGGCCCAGAAATCTGGTTTAACAAGCCCTCCAGGTGTTTCTGATGCCTGCTAAAGCATGAGAACTCCTGGACTAACACTGGCTGCCCTAAGACAGCCTTCAATCAAGCAATGATTTGCTGAGGTCCTATGTTCATGGCAATATGTTGGGTGCTGAGCATTACGGATGCAAAAAAGAAGGTCTGATGCCCCCAAGGAACTCACAGTCTATACAACGGAACAGGGTACGTACTTATGAAAAGGTAACTGGAGACAGTTGATCGTGGGCAGTATGTTCCCAACATGGCACACAAGTGGTGCAGATGGAAGATTCCAAGGAAAGTTCAGTGAGTAGGCCCAGTTGGCAAAAGTTTAGAGCTGATTCCAACCAGGCCTTAAAGGAAGAAAAAGACTGGGGTGGGATGGAAGGAAAAAGAGACATTGGCACGAACAAAGGCAGGATGCTCAAGAAGTGAATCACCTTGCAGGCAATGAGGCTGTTTTCTCCTCTCCTCATTATCACCATTCCTGCAGTGTTTCTTTCCTTGGGCTCACCTTTCCTTTTTCCTGGTTATCTTCTTGCTCGCCCATAATCACATAGTCGAGTCTATGCAGGTTTCTAAGTGCTGTCCCTGAGCTTGGGAGTGTAGGATGTGGTAATCCGGGCTGGTGAGTGCGGAAGGGCGTCTGAGGAACCCTTTGCCTCTGTCACGGGTGTTGTATGTGTACAGAGTGTCCGCCCAGAGCTTCCGCGCTGCGGTGGGACGCGGCAAGCATAATACCTTCAGGCTCACGACTCCTGAACACCAAAAGGGCAAACCCCTCCCAGGAGTGGGCGGAGCCAGGACCTGAAGAGGCGGGGCCGGGCTGCGGGGCGGAAGCTCAGAACTGGTGGCGGCGGAAGCCCGGCCCCAGCTGGGCAAGATGGCGGCGTCCAGGTGGTACAAGGCCAAGTAGGTGGCTGGGCTAGCGGGACGGACTACAGGAGATCCCGGCGGAGGGCTCTGGTACAGGGTATCCAGTTCTTTGTCGGAGTCTGCCCCAGTGTCTTTGATCTGGCCAGGAGCGGCCGCGGCCTCGTCGGTGCGGAGATCCTGGGAACGGCCCTCCATCCGCGGGCAGCATAGGCTAAGACTCCGTGATTTTTCTTTGTTGACGCGGGTGGCCCAGGAGCGCCCGCGACCGTAGAGCCCTAGGGGCCGTTGTGGGGCCCGACAGAATATGTCTTGAACTGCTTTGGTGAAATTTATTCCTAAGTATTTTATTCTTTTCGATGCTATTGTAAATAGAATTGTTTTCTTAATTTCGTTTTCTGATCTGTAATACTGTATAGAAATACAAATGATTTTTATATATTGATCTTTTATAGCCCAAGGTTTTTAATAATTTGAATACTTTTCGGCCAGGCATGTTCCCACCAGTATGATACCGAATCACCACTCCCCGGTATGACACATTTATCCGCCTGGCTCCTAATGACATTTTCCTTAGGTCCCCTATGGTTGTTCTTGAAAGTTTTTATCATCCACAGATTGTAAACAATCTAAGATGGCAGTAAATATTGTTGCTGGGCTATTGACATCAGGGAGAGCTAAGTAAGGAGGGAATGGCAATAAGGTATGAATGGGGAGGAATGAGTCCACCGAACCCAGGGAAAAGGAGCCTTTTCTGATGCACAAAAAAGAGAATCAGAGGGCTTCCCTGGTGGCGCAGTGGTTGAGAGTCCGCCTGCCGATGCAGGGGACACGGGTTCGTGCCCCGGTCCGGGAGGATCCCACATGCCGCGGAGCGGCTGGGCCCGTGAGCCATGGCCACTGAGCCTGTGCGTCCGGAGCCTGTGCTCCGCAACGGGAGACGCCACAACAGTGAGAGGCCCGCGTACTTCAAAAAAAAAATAAATAAATAAAGAGAATCAGGGTTCAGTTGCAGAGGGCCCAACATCTTTACTGCTTCTAGGAGTGAATGAGAGTGAATTCCCTACACTGAAGCAGTGCTGGAAAGAGTCCCACAAGGGAGGCAGCTGGAGTGTCAAGATGCTGTCGAGACCAAGGCCAGGGGAGTCCGAGGTGGACCTGCTGCGCTTCCAGAGTCAGTTTCTTGCAGCTGGTGCAGCCCCAGCAGTACAACTGGTGAAGAAAGGAAGTAGGAGTGGTGGTGATGCTAACCCGGACAGGCCTCCACTGCAGGATCATCGGGATGTGGTGATGCTGGACAGTGAGTGGCTGTGGGTATGAGGTTGAAAAGGAGAGCGGTACAACTTCAGGGTCTCTCCCTCTTCCTGATGTGGCTGGATTCCCCATCATTATTTCAGAACTGTGTAACCTCTGTTGCTGCAGCCCCATTTTACATATGAAGAAACGGAGGCTCAAAGAGGTTAAATACCTTGCCCAAGGTGACACAGCTTGAGCCAGCGCTGCACAGCAGCTGCCTTTCTTTCTTTGGCTTTCCCCTAGCCCTCAGTCTCTTCCTGGGAAGATTTGAGTAACCTCACATCTGGGTTTTTTTCTTTCTCAGATCTCCCAGATTTGCCCCCAGCTTTGGTTCCTGCTCCCCCAAAGAGAGCCAGGCCCAGCCCCGGCCATCCCCTGCCTGAACATGAGGACCCTGAAGAGAGGCTGAACAGGCATGATAAGCACATCACTGCTGTCTTGACTAAGATTATTGTGCGTCTCACCCTGGTTGAGTGGGGCAAGGCATCCAAGGGCAGAAAGGATGTTGCGTGTGGGTGGTGAGCCTTATTGAGCAGAGAGTGATTCAGAAAGATGGGACTTTATCCCCGTGCAGTCAGGTTGGGGGCTGGTTTAGAATCACTATGACTTAAGAAGCAAGATGGGTTCATGACTCCTTAGGGTGAGGTTCTAGTCATATAGAACTGAGGCTAGTAGGATAGGGTCCAGCCTGGGGAAATCTCTGTATCTTCACTGCTTTGTACTTTGTTGCTGCAGGAACGAGATACAAGTTCAGTGGCTGTGAATCTGCCTGTGCCCTGTGGCGTTGCTTTCCCTCCTGTATTCCATCGCTCACAGGGGAGACAGGTAGGCAGCCGTGACCTCACATGGTGTTTAGGGGAGGACAGTCTTGTGAGCATCATAGTACATATTCCCCAGGTAGATAATCTTAATAATGATAAGCAATTCCATTGTTAAAACAGCACCACACTAAGCACTTTATATGCATTACTTCATTTGATCCTTATAACAGCCATGTAATATAGGTATCATTATCTCTATTTTTCAGATAAGGAAACTGGTAACTTTTGCAACACCACACATCTAATAGATAGAAGAGCCAGAAATCCAACCCAAGTCTGTCAGACTTCAAAACCTATGCTTCTGTAGAGCCCTGCTTTCTCTGAGGACTAGGGTTGTGACCCTTTGAGATTAAGCAAGTCTCTTGTATCTCTCTTTGTTCCAGCGATCTTGGTATAAAGAGGTTGAGAAGAGAATGGGGTAATGAGCATCAGTCACCTGGGTTTTCTTTTTGCCCCATAGGGGAAGCCAGCAACATCTGGTAAGAGAAGTATCTTTGCCCAGGAAATTGCAGCAAGGAGAGCATCTGAAGCCAAGGTCCCACCAGTTGGAGAAGTTGCATCTACCTTGCACCCACCAGAGGGTGAGCAGGGTTTGAAGAGGTTTGGGCTCAGCCTTTTTGTAATACACATTTGTAGAGTCATCTTTGGATATACATCTTCCCTGCCTCAAATCTGAAGTGCATTTGGGCCATCTAAAGAGGAGCCATCCGATATCTCCACTTAGACTATTGAGTTTGGGCAGCTTGGGTCCACATCTGGGTCTTAGGTGCAGGGAGAAGGCAGGGCATTACTTGACTGTAGGAGAAAGGAAGGGGATAGAAGTGTCTGGTAGAGACTGTAAAATAAAGACGTAGGCCAAGATTCTTTTAATGGTGCAAATTACTAGCAGAAGAGCTGGGGGCAGGCCCCTGGAGGCAGACGGCTGCCTAGACATCCAAGAGAAGAGTCAGAAAGTGGGATGTTTCTGAGGGAAACTTCTAAGTCCAAGGGGAAAAATGAGTAGAGAGGTCATCACCCCAACCCAGCCCCAGGATGCCCTGGAGTCTTGTGCCAAACCCAGGGGGGTCTCCACTCTTTGCCTGGGAAAACTCTGGGGCTTCCATCTGTCTCCAGAGCTAATGGGATTAGAGAAGAGGGACAGAAGGCCCAGTTGGGGTGAGGCAATGAAACTGATCGTATCCTTCTTCCAGGTGCTGCAACCTGTGAGGCACTCACACCTAGGGAGCAGGGCAGCCAGCTTCCATGGAACAGCTACAGCTTCCAGGGACCCCATCTGGTTACAGGGAAGGGGCTCAAAAGCCAGGAGGCTGAGCAGGAAGCCCAGACCATCCATGAAGAGAACGTAGCGAGACTGCAAGCCATGGCTCCGGAGGAGATCCTGCAGGAACAGCAGCGGTTACTGGCTCAGCTTGGTACGGGTACCAGCCTTTCCTGCCAAGACCGGGCTAGGAAGGGACTGTCATTTATTGAGGAAGGCTCACTGTGAGTGCCAGGCAGAGTACTTTAACACATTTCATTTTGTCCTCAAACTGTTCCTGTGAGGTCGGAGGTACTAACCTCATTTATTTATGAAAAGATAAAAACAAAAAAAACTGAGGCTCAAAACTAAGAAATTCTCCCTCAGGTCACACAGCCTGGTACCACATCCTGTTAATGAACACCAATGAGATATAAACCCAGTTCTACCTGGTCTTATGGGCTGTGTTCTTAACCATTATACCATGTATACTGTACTACTGTAGTGTAGTATACACTATTTTGGCTGTACTCTAATACAACTACAGGGTACTCTATTATGTGATGCTGTGCTATACTACACCTCCCTCCTAGTTTCTGTTCACCAAAACAATAGTGCCAAGTCAATCTGTTCCAAACTATGTATCTAGCACTTATATAGAGCATACCATATATTAGTTTTGTTTTCTTTTTTTTTTTTGCTGCTCTGGGTCTTCATTGTTGCACACGGGCTTTCTCTAGTTGCAGCAAGTCAGGGCACCACTCTTTGTTGTGGTGCGCGGGCTTCTTATTGCAGCGGCTTCTCTTGTTGCAGAGCATAGGCTCTAGGCACGCAGGTTTCAGTAGTTGTGGCACACGGGCTCAGTAGTTGTGGCTTGTGGGCTCTAGAGCGCAGGCTCAGTAGTTGTGGCACACGGGCTTAGTTGCTCCGCAGCATGTGGGATCTTCCCAGACCAGGGCTTGAAACTGTGTCCCCTGCATTGGCAGGTAGAGTTTTAACCACTGCACCACCAGGGAAGTCCCCATATATTAGGTTTTTAGTGAATATTTGTGCATAAATAAATAAATAAAATAGTTGAAAGTGAGAAACTATTCCCCTAAATGCCTTCTTTTTGGCCCTCGTCAACATTGATTCATTTATTCCACAGTCACTTACTTTGGGCCTCTGACCTGAAGCCAAGCACAGGGATGGGCAGACTGGCCTGGACCAGGGGACTGTGAAGGGTGGAGGGATAGGCGGGCAGGCAGGTCCCAGTGACAGATATGGGTCATCGAGGCTACAAGAGAGCCCCAGGGCTTAGGCCAGGGCTGGGAAGTGGCTTGTCTTGGCCTTGGCGCCCACAGACAGGCAGTATTAAGCAGACTTCAGGTGTATGGAGGCTGGGGAGGATCTGCCCCCACCCATTCTCCCCTCTATGCTCTCTTCTAGATCCCAGCTTGGTTGCCTTCTTGAGATCTCACAGCCGCACCTGTGAGCAGGCAGAAGAGAAGGCCACGGGGGAGCAGAGGCCAGGAGGTCGCTCTGCTGAGGTCACTGGAGAGGAGCCCATCATGCCAACTTCTGCCAGTGAGCCCAGGCAGGAAGATAAGCTGGAGCCAGGAGCCCCAGGTTTGGAGGAGGAGGGGACTTCTGGGGAATAAAAGTAGAGGGAAGTATTCCTTCTCCTAGGCCTGGCAGATGGGAAGAGAGAGAATCTTCTCTGTCCTTGAACATCTAACGTTAATCTTCATTATTGGCTTGAAGTCAATCTTCATTTGCTGATGCATATATTCTTTCTGCATGTGCTTCCTGTTTTCCTGTCCTGTTACTGCTCCTTCTCTCCCTTCCCTGGTAAGAAACAGCACAATGTGATGGCTGAATGGCCCCCTCCCCCTCCAGACCATCTGCCCCCTGCCTTTGCAGTAGCTGCCCCAGCTCTGGCTCCATCCATCCCACAGTTCTTTCTGCCTCTGCTCTCAGTGTTGGGAGGATAATGGCAGGGTGGTGGGAGAGGAAGGGTCTGACGCAGGTCTTGTGAACATGCCAGACCTGAAGCAGAGAGGCCAGTGGGAGCACTCATCTTCCAGGAACTGGATGATTTTATTAGTGATTAACAAAAGAAGAATTGAATTAGGAGAGCCAGGAACCTCCTGCCCCTGGATGAACTCTAGGCCAGTTGAGCAGGTTGGATGGGGGTGGTGGGGGTGAGGAAGGAGGAGGATATTGCAGGTGTGTGTTTCTGTATCTTGCTCTGCTGAAGTATAGCTGCCCCCTCCTCATTGTCTCCACTCCCCTGCTCCTTTAGAAGGTCGGTACTAGAGAGTGGAGAACTGTGGTTTCCCTGCTGTATGTGGTCCTGCCTTCCTCCTCTGCTTCCTCTCTCTTCTCTTCCTTATCTCCTCCGCTTCCTCTTTCCTCTCCCAACAAATCTTTGGGGTCAGAAAGGGGCTAGAGCCCAGGACGGGATGTGTTCTGCCATATCAGGCATTCCAGCCCCTGGGCTGTGCCGTTAGTCAGAGCTCTAGGCAGAGGCTGCCAGACCCGTGGGCAGAGGTGGATGTGGCAGCTGCTGGATGATGGCTGGGACCCCAGTGGATCAGTGAGCTGAGCCCCTTAGGGAATACTACTCTGCTTCCATCTCCCCAGCTCTGGCACTGCCCGTGACTCCCCAGAAAGAATGGCTGCACATGGACACCGTTGAGCTGGAGAAGCTCCACTGGACCCGAGACCTGCCTCCACTCCGACGGCAGCAGACTCAGGAGGTGAGGAGAGCCAGCTGGCCTACAAGGGCAAGGTGGGGTGGCAGTGAGTGGGGCTGCTGTCTTGCACCCAGAACTTAGGCTTTTCTCTTCCCCCAAGCTGGAGAAACATCTCTCCTAGTGCTCACCCCCCTCTTCCTGCCTGGTCTCTAAGGCCAGAGGAGCCCCACTTCTGGTCAGAGGTAGTCAGGCCCTACGTCCTGAGAGGCCTGGGATTACAGGTGAGGAATGGCTGTGGGGAAGTTGCTGGTGCCCCCAGCCCATAGTTCTCTTTCTGTACCCATTAGAGGATGCAGGCCCGATTCAGTCTTCAGGGAGAGCTGCTGGCCCCCAGCGTGGACCTTCCCACCCATCTGGGCCTACACCACCATGGAGAGGAGGCGGAGGTGAGGCGTGGGGTCCAGGGAGTACTGGGCAGCTCTCAGCAAGTGCTTTTAACAACCATGTGGAGAAGGACTGCTGCTCAGCTGCCTTGGCCCTTCTGTGCACCCTATTCCAGTTCACGGCCTTACTGTCTTTTCAGGTTTTTTAAAAAATATTTATTTATTAGTTTATTTGTTTGGCTACACCGGTCTTCCTTGTGGCATGTGGGATCTTCATTGCCACATGGGGGATCTAGTTCCCTGACCAGGGATCGAACCCGGGCCCCCTGCATTGGGAGCGCAGAGTCTTAACCATTGGACCACCAGGGAAGTCCCTGTCCTTTCAGTTCTTAGGCTTGAAATCTTTCTCCTTGTTCCCTCACATTCCAGTCAGTCGCCAGAACTTGCCAATTCTGTTTGTCACCTCCCTACAGTGCTTCCTCGATCAGAGCCTTGATCCCTCTGGTCTGTTCAGTCACCATGTTCCACTCATTCCGTCTTGCCGTTCGCTTGCTCCCCAACGGGTCTGCCGTAGTGATTTCCCCTGGCCCAGCTCAGGCTGTCCCTTGCCTCAGAAAGTTTCCTCGCTCAGGGAATTCTCCCAGAATAAGGTCTTGGCTCCTCAGCACGACAGAACAGCCTTCCACCATCTGTCCCTGCTGACCCCACAGCTCTGCGTCCCTCACTTCTGCTGCACGTTCTGTTGCCTCCTCCCCACGTACCCGCTGTGCTCAAGGACCTCCAGGGCTCAGTTCCTGAAGCCCACTCCAGGGAACGCCTTTCCCCTCTGCTCCATGCCAGGCCATCAGAGCTCTACCCACCCACTGAGACCACAGCACTTTTCCAGGTGCCCCTTCTCTCTGTCTCCTGTTCTCTGGTTGCAAATTAAACACCGATTACTACATTCCTCCCAAACTGCCTTATGCTATGGTTACTTGTACGCCAGTCTTATTTTCTTTACCAGTTTGAGGGTCCACGGAGAGCAGAGGCAAGAGACATCACTTACTTTTCTTTGTCTTCACCTTGGCACCTGACTCAGTGCATGGCAGATAGGGGTTGCCATGTATTTGTTGGTGGGTGCTGTCCTGTGTCTTGGCTCCTTCTGACTTCTTGTCCCTGTTCCAGAGAGCAGGGTACTCCCTTCAGGAGCTGTTCCACCTGACACGCAGCCAGGTGTCCCAGCAGAGAGCACTAGCGCTGCATGTGTTGGCCCAGGTCATCGGCAGGGTGAGTGGACTGTTGGCCTCATCCTGCCCGCCCCCCTCCCCTTAGAGTTTCCCACCTCCTGCGTGTTTCACTCTGACTCACTGGCCCATACACCAGCTGTGGGTGGGTCACACTGAGAACAGGATAAACCCAGGGTCCTAGCTGGACAAGTAAAGGGTTTAGGACAGAGACTGTAACTTCAGCGTATTCAGCAATGTTTTATCCTCCTGCCCTCAAGGCCCAGGCTGGCGAGTTTGGGGACCGGCTAGTGGGCAGTGTCTTGCGCCTCCTTTTGGATGCTGGTTTCCTCTTCCTGCTGCGCTTCTCTCTGGATGACAGAGTGGATGGGGTCATCGCAGCTGCTATCCGGGCTCTTCGGGCTCTGCTGGTGGCTCCTGGAGATGAGGTACAACAGGCATAGGAATGAGGCTTCAAGGCATTAGGGTCCCTACGCCTCCTGCTGGGGCTGCCCTCGTTGATGATGCTTTGCCAGGCAGAGCACAGAATGGGGTGGCTGTGTCACTACCTTCTAAAGGCCCCAAAGCCTAGGAGCCTTGCCTCTCTGTCCTTTGTGCGTGGCTTTTGCCCTCTACTTCTGGACCCGCTTTCTGGCCTGATGCCTTCTTCCTCTTCCCACCTTCACACTCTTTCCTCTGGCAGGAGCTCCTCGATAGCACCTTCTCTTGGTACCATGGAGCTTTGGTGTTCCCTCTGATGCCCAGCCAGGAGGACAAGGAGGACGAGGATGAGGATGAAGAGCCCCCAGCAGAAAAGGCAAAAAGGAAGAGCCCGGAGGAAGGAAACCGGCCTCCATCTGACCTGGCCCGACATGATGTCATCAAGGTAAAAGTGCTGGGGCAGCTGCACTTGTCCCATGACCTCCGGGGCTGGCACATGTTGGGCAGGAGGGGTCATCAAGGCCTAGGGTCCAGTTGCATTTGGTAGTGGGTTTGTGTCTCTGATCCTCAGGGGCTCCTGGCTACCAACCTGCTGCCTCGGCTACGCTACTTGCTGGAGGTGACCTGCCCAGGACCTTCTGCGGTCCTTGACATCCTGGCTGTGCTCATCCGCCTGGCCCGGCATTCCCTGGAGTCAGCCACAAGGGTGAGAAAGAGAAGGAGGCAGGGACTGGGCAAAGAGCCTAGCCAGGCCTGGTCTTGACCCTCAGCCTCCTTACCTCCCTTTTCATCCTGGCCTGCACAGGTCCTGGAGTGCCCTCGGCTGATAGAGACTGTGATTCAAGAGTTCCTGCCCACCAGCTGGTCCCCTATGGGGGTGAAGCCTACCCTCAGTCTACACAGAGTGCCCTGTGCTCCTGCCATGAAACTTCTTCGTGTCCTGGCCTCGGCTGGTAGGAATATTGCTGCCCGGCTGGTAAGCAGAACACAGGGCAAGGGATGGCGGCTTGAGACAGGGCTGGGCTGGGGGCTAAGCATAGCCCCTGCACTCTGGGTGGCCCAGTCATGCCATCTTTCTCTTCGTATCTGTTCCAGTTGCCTAGAAATAGAACAGAAACCCCCAGGCAGGAACCTAGTCACCTGGAGCCAAGCGTATCCTGTAGGCCTGCTCTGCTCTCATTATGGGAAGGGAAGGTTCCCTGTTCCCTGGACCCAGGCCAGAAGGGCCACATACAAATAGGCATAGCCAAGGTGCCCAGCAAGTGCTTGCTAAAAAGAAGGATGGAAGGAGAGAAGAAGGGAGGGATGGATGGGATAGTTTCACCCTAGCCCAGAACCATGACCCTCTGGCACCAGAGGGGCCGCAACAGGGATGAGTTGAGCCAGTCTCTGTAGTGAGAGAACCTGAGGCCTGGAACTTCAGGCTCCCAGCTGATCCTGATCCCCAGACTCTCTGCCCAACCCCAGCTGAGTGGCTTTGATCTCCGGAGTCGCCTGTGCCGCTTCATAGCTGAGGCTCCCCAGGATCTGGCCTTGCCCCCAGAGGAAGCCGAGACACTGAGCACTGAGGCCTTCCGTCTGTGGGCCGTGGCAGCCTCCTACGGCCAGGGAGGTGACCTTTACAGGTGAGGAGAGACAAGGGTAGGCTCCCTCACAGACCCCTCCAGCTCTGCACTCTGGCCTTGATCAAGGTTCAAGCTCGGAGGGAGGCTGGGTATGAGAAAGAGGTGATTCTGGGAAAAAGGAAGAAAATTTGGGAGTCAGGACTAGCCGGGGGAGAGTGGAACAAAGCTGGGTTAACCACATTCTGTGCACCCCAGCTTGGTATCTTGGTGAAATCAGATTTAAATTCCCTCTTGTGGTGGAAGCCTTGAGGGGCTACCTCCTTCCCTTCAGCCCCCAGCCTTCCTTCTTGAAACCTTCCCAGAGTCCACAGCCCTGGCCTCCCTCCTGCTCCTCCTCAGCCAGACTGCAGATGCCCGGGGCCGGGCCTTGCTTTGTGTCTTCTGTTTCCATCTCCCTTCTCACACTGAAGGGCGGTCCTTCTCCCCACTCACCAGGGAGCTGTACCCTGTGCTGATTCGAGCCCTGCAGGCTGTGCCGAAGGAGCTCAGCAGCCCCTCCCCACAGCCCCTGGCTCTGCAGAGGGCAGCCTCACTGCTCACCGTCCTCACCCAGCTGACCCTAGCCGCCGGTAGCACCACCCCTGAGCCCAGAAGGTAGGCTGTAGCCCTGAGCCGCTGGCGGTGACATCCTGTCGGGAGCTCTGGGACCGGTGGGAGTGCTCCTCCACAGGGAGAGGGCGGCCAGAGCTTCGAGGGGAGTCCAGGCAGCCAGATCCTCACGGTGGCCCCTTGTGGCTCTCCTGTAGTGACTCTGCTGAGGCCAGTGTGTCGTCCACTCCTTCCTCAATCACTTGGACGCAGGTGTCTGGGCTCCAGCCTCTCGTGGAGCCTTGTCTAAGACAGACCTTGAAGTTGCTGCCCACACCTGAGACGTGGAGTGCCCTTGGCCCAGTGCCCACTGCCTGCCTGCTCTTCCTGGACGCTTACTACCAGGCCTGGAGCCAGCAGGTGAGTGTTGCCTGCCTGCCTTCCACGCTGCCCTGGGTGCCCTGCCTTCATCTTAGCATTCCACCCTCGTTCTCCCTCTGTCTCCACCTCTCCGTCCCTGCCTCCCCATTTCCACCTTTTCCCTCCTACCTTTCTTCTTCTTTCCACCTCCATGTCCAGTGGAGCTTCCAAGGAGTCGTGTTGGTAGGGACCGTAGAACCCCAAACAGCAGCTTGGCCTCCCTGGAGCCTTTATGCTCTCTCAAGACCCTAGACAGTGGGTGCCAGGGCAACCTCAGGGTCTCCTCTGCCTCTAGAAGGGGCAGAAGGCAGAAGCTTCTAAACACTGACTCTTGGCCACTCGGAATCATGGGCTTGGCCTGGGTACACGGGGTCCAGGAGAATGGGGCTCCTGGGCCATCAGCTCAGTGAGTGTCTTGGTCTTCCAGCCAGGCCTGTGCCCAGGGGATTGGCTTCAGGACATGGAGCGCCTGTCGGAGGAGCTGCTGCTGCCCCTGCTGAGCCAGCCCGCTCTGGGCAGACTGTGGGATTCGCTGGGGTGTGTACTGTGTGCGGTTGTGAAGCCGGGGGTGGGGCAGGGAGGCGGCAGTTTCGCTCCTTGTGGGGCTCCTATGCCTGGCTCCCTGGTCCATCCCAGGTGGAACCCCCCAGCCTGAGGGAAACCTGAATCCCTAGCAGGCAGCGACTGGGGGCTCCAGGGAACGTGGGCACTGTCTGCACGGCCACGTTTCCGCTAGCCTTGGTTGCAGACCAAGCAGCTGTTTCCAGCCCGGCACATATCAGGCCAGAGCCCCCCTCAGTGTCTCCATTCTGCTTCCAGGTGCTGCTCCCCTCTCTGCAACCCACAGTCCTGTGCTCCGGCCCCTGAAGCTCTCCCCAGCCTCGTGTCACTGGGCTGTGCAGGAGGCCACCCTCCTCTTAGTCTGGCTGGCTCAGCCTCCCCCTTCCCGTTCCTCACGGCCCTCCTCTCTCTTTTCAACACCCTGGGCTGGATTCACAAGGGGCTGTGTGGCCAGGTGAGCGCTGGGCGCCTGGTTAGGGGGGCAGGGGACCAAGATGGCAGGAGTCAGAAAGGGGAAGGGCGCCCCTTGGGGAAGAGAGGCATCTTCTGCCAGCACCCATTTCTCTGAGTTTAGCTGGGGAAGGGGCAGCTGGGGAGCCCTAGAGGGCATCAAAGTCACCTTGTGAATCTGAAGCTTGCTTTCTTCAGCTGGCTGCCGTATTGGCTGCCCCAGGACTGCAGAACTACTTCCTCCAGTGTGTGGCTCCTGTGGCTGCTCCACACCTCACACCCTTCTCCGCGTGGGCCCTGCGCCATGAGTACCACCTGCAGCACCTGGCACTCACCCTGGCCCAGAGAGCGGTGGGTGCCCCCAACCCCCATCCCTCTGTCCCCGCCCCCTCATTATCCCCATCCTGCTTCTCTGGAGCTTGTGCTGCTTTTGGCAAGCCGTGCAGTTCTACTTGCCTGCAGACATGCCCAGGCCCTGTGCCCATCAACATATATTCTCTTCCTCACTTCTCTTTGCTTTGTCCCCCCTCACCGCCTCTGCCTACTCCTCCCCCTTCCCCCCTTTTCTGTCCACAGGCAACACTCCAGCCAGTGTCAGCCACCAGTGCTGCCCTCTATCACGGCATGGCCTTGGCCCTGCTGAGCCGGCTGCTGCCCGGAAGCGAGCACCTCGCCCATGAGCTACTGCTGAGCTGTGTGTTCCGGCTGGAGTTCCTCCCGTAAGTCCAGGGTTGGTGGCATCAACTGAGCGCTTTGAGAGGCTGCTGTGGTGGTTGACAGAGCAGCCCTGAATTTGGGGCCAGGAGACCTGGGTTTCTTTCTCTTTCTTCCATGGATTACGCTTAACCTGTCTGAGTTTCCATTTCCTCATTAGTAAAGTGAGGATGAGGATAATATGCTAGAGTAGTATTATGAGACTTCTGTGACTGTATGGCTGAAAAATGGTTCTAAACTAGCTGTACGCTTATAATAGCTAAGTGTTACCCAGTGCTTACTCCTTGTCCGGTACTCCCTTAACCGTTTTTCTCTATTTTAATTGTTTTACCTGTACCATGAGAGTGTGTATTATTATCATTATTATCCCCACTTTACTCTGAGGAAACTGAGGCACAGAGAAGTTCTGTAAACTTGCACCTAGGTAACTGGCTCTAGTGCGCATCCTCTTAACTGCTATACACACTACATGGAAGGTTATTAGGGGAACAGGGAGGAGCGGGATTGGACCTAGGAGCCTCTGGGAAACCCTGGAGAGCTGGCATGGCCTTGTGGGTTCTAGCCCTCATTTTTGGCTTTTGGGTTCTGTTACAGGGAAAGAGCATCAGGGGGTCCGGAGGCAGCCGACTTCTCTGACCGGCTGTCCTTAGGGAGCGGCGGGGACCTTGGGTGTGGGCGAGGGACTCTACTAGCTCAGGCCTGCCAGGACCTCCCCAGCATCCGCAGCTGCTACCTGACCCACTGCTCACTGGCCCGAGCCAGCCTGCTAGCCTCTCAAGCCTTGCACCGAGGGGAGCTCCAGCGAGTCCCAGCCCTGCTGCTCCCTGTGGCTAAGGAGCCTCTGCTGCCCACTGACTGGCCTTTCCTGCCATTGATTCAACTCTACCACCGGGCCTCAGACAGCCCCTCGGGGCTTCCTCCTGCTGACATTGTGGGCACAGCCGTGCGGGCCCTGCAGTGGGTGCTAGTCCTGGAGAGCTGGCGCCCCCAGGCCCTCCGGGCTGTGCCTCCTGCTGCCCGCCTGGCACGGCTCATGTGTGTGTTCTTGGTGGACAGTGAATTGTTCCGGGAGACCCCAATACAACGTCTGGTGGCAGCCCTCCTGGCCCGGCTCTGCCAGCCTGAAGTCCTACCAAACCTCAACCTGGATTGCCCACTTCCTGGCCTGACGTCTTTCCCGGATCTCTATGCCAACTTCCTGGAGCATTTTGAGGCTGTGTCTTTTGGGGACCACCTCTTTGGGGCCCTGGTTCTCCTCCCCCTGCAGCGTCGGTTCAGCGTCACCTTGCGCCTTGCCCTCTTTGGGGAGCACGTGGGAGCCTTGCGAGCTCTGGGCCTGCCTCTGACCCAGGTACTTTCTCAGCCCAGCAGGGCCCACCATGGACATCCTGTCCTGGGCCTTGGAGGCAGTCCTGAGCCGCAGGGAGCCTTGGTAGACCTCAGGTTCCTTATCTTACCTCTTGGAGGCTTTGAGGAGATTAAGAGAATACATGAAAAGGGTTTACTGTGGTGTCTGGCATACAGTAGGTACAGTAGGTACTTATTATTAAAAAGGCACGGCTGCTTGCTCATGAGGTGCTACAGTCTAGGTAAGAGATATACTAAAACCAACATAGTTCTCAGGTATTCAGATTCTAGGTGTTAAGTCAGGATTCAGAGAAGGGAAAGATCAAAGTGGGCTTCCCACAAGGAGAAGCCTTTGTGGAAGAAGTGGGGATTGATCTGGGCATGGAAAATTGGGTAGAATTTGGACTGTTAAGGAGAAAGATAGAATGTGCCTAGTGGAACAGCATAAGCAAAAGCTCAGAGGCAGGAAGGAATTGACAAGATGGGAAGAGGAAGGAGTCTATGACAGATACCAGCTTGGGAACTTGTTGGAAACAAAGCTAATAAAGTCTTAGAGGGCCTCAGATAACAGGTTAAGGAGTTAAACTTGTAAGCTGTAAAGAGTTACTAATTTTTTTAAGATTTGTTTTTTTATTTTCATTATAACTTATTTTGGTAAGCTTGAAATACAAACATTTTAATATATGTATGTAAGATATAAATGTATATTTTGTATAAAAAAATAAAAAGAAAATATAAAATAGTTTTAAGAATTAAAAAGAACATTACAGGGAATTCCCTGGGGTTCCAGAGGTTAGGACTCCATGCTCTCACTGCCAAGGGCCCAGGTTCAATCCCTGGTCAGGGAACTAAGATCCCACATGCCACGTGGTGTGGCCAGAAAAAGAATAGATTAAGGGAAAAAAAGAACTTTACAGTTATCCATAATCCCACTGCCCAGTAGTAATTATTTTGATTTACCTTTTTTCAGTCTTTTTTTTTTGGCTGCACCTCGCAGCATGTGGGATCTTAGTTCCCTGACCAGAGATCAAACCCGTGCCCACTGCATTGGGAGTGCAAGTCTTAACCACTGGATCACCAGGGAAGTCCCTGTGCATATATATTTTTATAAAATTGGGATCATTGCATAATGTTTTCTTCATTGAATGTTAGGTAGTAAGCATTTCTCACATCATTAAATAATCTAAGAAATCAATGTTTTTATTATTATATCACAATCCATCGTGCAAGTGTGTCCCAGTTTATTTTATCAGAACCCCTTAGTGGGCATGAAAGTTGTTTCTGATTTTTTGCTATTTTAAGTAACACTGTGATAAACACCATTGGACATAAACTCATAATCATTTCTGCGTAGAATTAAGAATAATTTTTTTAGAAACAATTACTATTCCAAAGAACATTAACTTTTGAAAGGTTTGCTAATAGAATTGAGCAGCTGAACATGACATTTTGAAAGTTTTAAGTAGATTAAGCAAGTAGTAGTAGCAGTAGAAATTCATAGCTGCTTCTCAGTTTCCCAGTTTCCGCTGCTTTTGAGCTCTTTAGTCTTTAACCTTGATCCTTGTGATGGATGTCTGTTTAGGACCGGATCTCTGCCCTCGTGGTTTGTTTCATGTGACCATCAACCATCCACCCTGTTGTCCAGTGATACACATTCCACCCTGACCCTCAGCTTGTCTCATTTCCCCTGTCACAGTTGCCTGTGTCCCTGGAGAGCTACACAGCGCCTCCTGAAGACAACCTGGCCCTCCTTCAGCTCTACTTCCGGGCTCTGGTTACTGGTGCGCTCCAATCACACTGGTGCCCTGTGCTCTATGCTGTGGCCGTGGCTCATGTCAACAGCTTCATCTTCTGCCAGGACCCAAAGAGCTTGGTAAGTTACGTCCCCATCTCCAGAGGGAGGGAAGGAACCTGCAGTTGAACTGAGCCAGCTGGGGAGGAGGTGAGGTCCAGGCCAGGTGAGTGATAGGCCTGTGGCCTGGTGCCACCTCTCCCTCTTCTGCCTCTAGGATGAGGTAAAGGCTGCCCGCAGGAGCATGTTGCAGAAAACTTGGCTGCTGGCAGATGAGGTAGGGCGGGGCACATCTTGGAGGGTGGGAGAATGGAGGGTCTTGGGGAACAGAGATCTCAACAGGATCTCACTACCCACTTCATAAAGTTTCTTCCTTCTTTGCAGGGTCTTCGGCAGCACCTTCTCCACTATAAACTTCCTAATTCTGCCCTTCCAGAGGGTTTTGAGCTGTATCCCCAGTTGCCCCCTCTGCGTCAGCAGTACCTCCAGAAACTGATCTCAGGGGTGCTCCAAAATGGGGTTTCAGAGACCTAGTATAGCCGCTGCAGAGGAAGAGATGGATACATTCTCCTGGGGTTCACCAACAGATGCCTGGCCAGAGAGAAGGGCTTTGTGTCCTAAGAGTGTGCAGGAAACAATAGAGCAGAAGGCTTGCCTTCCTAGGAGCAAGCTCTTTGAGCTTTTTTGGAGATTGGTGAGCCTACCCTTATGTCCTGATATCTGGAGCTCAGGATCTGGGGCTTCTGAGGGTCTGTGCTGGGAGTGAGGGGTGACTTAGCTATATACCCCTTCTTGGGGACAAGACATACTAACTACACCTCTTCCTCTCCCCACTTCAGGCCAGGGTATATGAATACTGGAGCTGAGCATTGAAATAAAGAATTTTTTTATCTTCTGGGAATTTGATTTGGACTGATTTCAGATGTACTAGTTCAGGATTGGTATCGAGGAATGGGTTATCTCTGGGGGAATCAGGACCACTGTGAGAGACATGGGGGAGGAATCATGAATGGGAGGTGAAAACTGAGTCCACATCTGGGACAACAAAAATGTGGGTCCCAGTTCTGGAGTGAAGCCAGGCCAGGGTGGTGCTCTTGGGAATGGGGGGCGCTTCTAGAAGGACTCTCATCAGTCCACTTGGAGTGTAGGTGTGCTAAATGAGGTTAGCATCTTGTCTCCTTATGGTCCCCTGTTTCCATCAACGGCAATCATGAGACAAGAAGAAGCCGGAAATCAGACTGGTGCAGTAGCTGTCTATCTTAAATCTGTTTGGGCTGCTATCACAGAATACCACAGGCTGGGTGGCTTTTGAACAACACACATTTATTTCTCACAGTTCTAGAGACTGGGAAGTCCAAGATCAAGGTGCTGGCAGATTTGGTATCTGGTTAAGGCCTGCTTCCTGGTTCATAGGCAGCTCTCCCATGGCAGAAGAGGCAAGGGAGTTCTCTGGGGCCTCTTTTTATACGGGCACTAATCCCATTTTACCCATGAAGGTGAACCGTCATGACTTACTTCCCAAAGGTCCCACCTCCAAATACCCTCAATTTGGGGATTCCATTTCAATGTATGAATTTGGTGGTGGGACTGTGGCGGGGGCCGGGAGGGGAGGTGGAGTGAAAACATTGTCTATAGTGCTGTTCTACAACACCCCTTCCACTGTGGACTTTATTGGTGATAGGCAAAGGCTGGGGAGGAGTGGATCAAAGCGTAAACTCTTGATTCATTGGTTTCTTTCTTTCTTTTGGTAGTTTCTAGGTTCTTTTGCCTGAATTCCAACACTAAGCTTTCTTACAGTGTCATTTGCTGTGAGGAATTACTTACCATCATTGTGTTTATAGGTCAGGGTGAGTGCCGTGTGCTGTCAGTAGGTAGAGAAACCACTCGCCATAAACAGAGCTGCCGAACACAGAATCATACAATACGCTTCACTCAGCAACTCCGGTTTCTGCAAAAATAGCTCTCAAACTTATGTGAAAAAAATCCCCTGGACAGTAAATTAAAACAGATCACCGGGCCCTACCACCAGTGTTTCTGATTCAGTAGGTCTAGGGTGAAACCCAAGAATTTGCATTTAACAAGTCCCCAGGTACTGCTGCTGTCCAGAACCAACCGCGCTTGGGGAACTGTTGATTTACAGGGACCTTGCAAAGTAAATTCTGTGACCTCATAGTGAGAGTTAAATAAGGCATGGGTACCAAACTTAAAAAAATCACTGTTGTGTCTACACCTGGCACTCTACACTCAGAGACTTTACCAAGTAGCTAACTACTATAACTTCTTTTTTTCAGTGTTTTATATTAAGCAGGCCTCAGCCACTAAGATTGGTATTTTGAGCAAAAGAATGAGGAAGACACAAAACCACCTGACGGCTGTGTGGCCCCTCAGTTGTCGGGTGCTTTGTGGTTTACAGAGAAACTTCCCTTCCTATGGTTTTGCAGGTGGTAGAGAAACTGTCTCAGAGCTGTTGTGATTTCTTCACCAAAACCAATTGACTAGGGATGCTAATACTAGCACTCTGGTCTTCTAACATCAGATCACCAAAATCACAGTAAGAAGTTGTGCACAGAGTTGACGCAGGCAACGGAATTGTACGAGGTGAACCCTGAGATCCTTCGCATCCTGGGGTCTGAGGTGGGAGTGGCCAGGCCGGCTTTAGGACCCAGCGGTCTCCAGTGAGCGACTGGACACTCCTATAAGCGGCAGTCTGGGCTGAAGTCGCAAGGTCTGACTCTGCAAGTCTGGCTGCAGTGGGCCAGTCCGCTCAGCCAGCTGCTGCTGTGGCTCAGAGCCGTGGGTAAGTGCCTTTTGGCAGTCAGGGAACCATCATGTTAGAGGCAGCTTCCTAGGCTTGGGGACCACAGTCGAGACAGAAGGGGTCCCAAGTGGTTCCTGCAGAGGCCTCGAACTCTTGCAGCCAAAGCTCCTGGGTCAGTGTGTGGGGAGTGCAGGCAGAGAATTGCAGGGGTGCCTGAATCTGAGGATCCAGATATCGGCTGGGGAAGGAGGGACAGGCCCTAGAGTCTCAGCACCACCTGGGGGCAGAACCACCAAGGTAAGTCGAGAAAAGACGGGGGACCTGAAGGACCGAGTTCAGCTTGGTGCTCTAGGCATCCACTGGGAAGGGCTCTCCAGGGGAAAAACTTGCAGAGACAAAAGCAGGCACCACGACCCTTTCCACCCCCCTCCCCCAGCCCTGCCTTTGGCGGCTTCCAGGTGCTGGTGTGCCCTGACTGGGTGGGGGTAGGGGTGTGGCTGTGAGAGGCTAGGGCAGCCTTCTCTTCATCTCCCATCCCGTTAACCTCTGTGCCCTCTCCCAACCCTGCTGTTGCCCTGTCACCTTTCAGGTGCCATTCTCTGCTCCAGCTTGGGGTCCCAGGCCCCTTTTCCCCCCTCCTCACCCTTGCCCCGGCCGGTTCCAAGCCCCTGGGTCCTGGACATCGCCACACACCGCCTAGCCGCTTTGAGCCAGCCTCTCCCCTAATTCCCCCAGGTGAGCTCCTAGCTCCTTCCTCCCTTCTCCACTCACCACGGCAGACCCTCAGGCTGGGGCAGGTGCTCTTGACCCTTTCCTCCCTCCCTGCTCCCAGGCCCAGAGGGGCGTTGGCTGTTCTCCACCTGCAGGGCCAACAGCTGACGTGGGCCCACACAGTGTGGCCGGGACTACACCGGCAGCAGTGTGGTGGTGACAGTGGGGCCGCTGGGCCTCTGAAAGGCGTGCAGTTGTGGTGGGCACTGGGCGCCGGCCAGCCTCTGTAAGTGCGGAGCAGGAATAGACGAGGTTGGTGACCTGCGAATCTGAGGTTCTGTGGTCAGGGGAACCAAGGCTATGTACGCACCACTTTGTGTCTTGGAGTATTCCGCAGTGACAAGCGGCCAGGGCGGCTTTGTCCCTTCTTCCAGCGGAACCCGGGTAAAAGTGGCAATAGTCGCCACCAAAGTAGCCGTACCCAGGAGCCTGTTTCTGCCAAGTGGAGTGTCCCTAACCAGCCACCAAGGGTGGCTTGAGCTTCCCTCCGTCTCCATTAAGCCTCGTGAAATAAGTGTAAAATCTAGGGAATTTCCTGCCGGTCCAGTGGTTAGGACTCTGTGCTTCCATTGCTGGGGGCCCGGGTTCAATCCCAGATCGAGGAACTAAGATCCTGCAAGCCACGCGACGCGGCAAAAAAAAAAAAAGTAACATCTAATTTTATGGTGTGCATACCTAAGTCTCCCCATTCTTTCAAAATCGACTACGTCCTCCAAGTCTTTCAGATAAGAACTTCTGAAGCTGCCTCTGTCAGCAATCTTTGCCCTAGGCGGGCGGCCCGAGGGCCGATGGTCAAGGGCCGGGGACTCAGCGCCTGCTTTCCGCAGGATCTCAGCCTATGGAGCCGCGGGCGGCAAAGGTGCCAAGGACCACCTGTCACCGGCGCATGGAGTCTTCCTCTCCGCCGTTTTCCCGCTTGGTCACGGGGAGCTGCCTTACATCCTCGTAGGGCAGCAGGAAGAGGACGCCTGTCCGAAAGTAAGCGGAGCCAGTGAGAGGGAGACGGCTCAAGCGCCCCAGGGCGAGGGCTGGGTGGAAGGAAAGGGCGCTCCTGGGGTTAAGACCTCAGCACTGAGAGCGGAGGGTCCCGGACCCCCGCTGATTCCGGTCCCGGACGCCCGCCGGGGAGCCAGGAGAGCCAGCTCGTTCTGTCTCGGAGAGTCTCCGGCCGCTGAGGAGCACGCGGCGACGGAGGGGATCGGAGGGGTTCCGGGGTCGCGGAGCTGGGCAGGAGTCGGAGCGGATGGGGGTTGCAACCGCCGTCTTTCGGGTACTTGCTTGACTCGGCGCGGGCTGCTCCCGCCTCCAGCGCTCAGCGTTGAGGTCGCAAACCTTCCCGCGGGCGCGCACGCACACGAGCTCCTTGGCGTCCCCAGAGCCCTGGGCCTGGCTGGGAGCCCCTTCGCTTACTCCAGTACCCGGGGTGGGGCCCTCACCCAGCGCTCGGGTCGTCGCTGGACGGCTAGAGGGCGCGCCCCTGAACGCCGCTGCCGCGTAGCTGCGCGCACGCGAGCTGGAGCCGCTGCTGGTGGCGGCCGGAGGAGGCGGTCGGGCGTACCTGAGGCGGGAGGACGAGGCCGGACTCAGGCCACCCCCGAAAAACTGCAGAACCGCTCGGCGGCTCCGGGAAGCGCGCGAGAGGCGGGGCGGCGGGTGAGGGCGCGGGCTGCGGCGGGGAGGAGGCCGTGCTCCCCCTCCCCGCGGCCGGCCATCCCGCGGTCTCTCTGCAGGTGGAGGGGAAGGCTGGACGTCGCGGGTCCCCTCTCCGCCGGCCGGCCGCTCACCGCGGAAGGGAGCGGAGGGTGGCCAGGGCTGCAGGGAGGCCTGGGCTACGCTTGGCTGGGCCTCAGCCGGCGGCTTCACTGGAGACGGCGGCGGCCACCCGGGTAGGTGAACTTTTGGGGAGGGCACCTGGGCAGCCCCGAGAGTGAAGTGAGGTTAGAGCCTTAGAACAGACCTAGTCCCTCTGGAGATAGTTGAGTTAGGAAAGGTGTTGAGCTAGCTCCAAGTCAGAGTAGGTAGAGTAACAGCTGTTAGAAAAGGAGGTCAGATAAGTTGCAAGTCACACGTGCAGGTAGGACTCCCTCGATTTTCTTTTGCATCCAGGACCTTTGTCATCACAAGTCCCATCCTCGATCTGCAGCAGTCCCAGGAACTTACAGCTGGCTGAGTTAGCAGGCTGAGCAGGGAGGCAGAAAGGCAGGGCTAGTTTAAGTCAGCAGTTCTCAAAATGTGGTCCCTGAGCCAGTAGCATCAGCACCACCTAAGAAGTTGTTAGAAATGCAAATACTCAGCCCCCTTCCACCTACTGAATCAGAGACTTTAGGGGAGGGTCCCACTATCTATGTTTTAGTCAGTCCTCTAGGTGATTCTAATACACTCCAGAGTTTGGAAACCACTGCTATAAAGAAACAGAGCCTTTGTGTCTGTCTGGGCTGTACTGTTCATAAGTACTTTATACGCATCGTCTCCATTATCACAGAAGTGGAATATGTGGGTTGGGCCTCTTCCATTTGATAGCTGAGGACGTGAGATTAGAGAGGTTCAGACAGACAAGGAGCCATCCCAGCCGACGTGAACCAGGCCTTCAGATTCCAGCTGATTACTCCTTTCCCACTTCTCTGGCCCCTCAGCTCCCACATGCAAGCTGGCAGCACCTGTACTGTAATGTGAGTGTGTAGAGAAGGCCACGCTGGGGTTTCCACTGGGAGACTCCAGCTTCCCCACTGTTAATAAGCCAGCTTCCCAGCTGTGAGGCAGCTGTGTGCCCCTTAATCCCCCATTTTGTAGCCAAACCCTCTCTTTCAATTTCCAGGGGGCGATGCCTCAGAGGCTGACATCCTCTGGGCTGATGGGGAAGATGGGGTATCCTTCATACACCCCAACAGAGAGCTCTACCTGCAGCCTCTGCCAGGTGTTGGCCCCTATCCCCCACCTTTCAGCTAGCCTAGCCCTTTTCCTCAATCGCTCCCATCTGAGCCACCAACTCTGCACTGTGAACTACCTGTTCTTGCACAGCACAGGAATACTTGGGAACTAGGCTGTCAGTTGTAATGCCAGTATGGGGCATTCTGGTCTGCTTGTCAAATATCTCTTGCTATGAATTCTCTTCAACTACCTGCAAGCTCAAGGATCCCAGAAGAGGAAGCATACAGGCTTGACAGAAGTCCCCCAAGCTCTCCCACCCACCCTAGACGCCTGGCACTGCTCCTTGTTCCAAAGTCCAGGGCTAAAATTAACCATGAGGCTGGAAAAAGTAGGTATGCCCCCCATGCTCACCCCGCAATATGAGTTCTTTTACTCGTAGTCATGGAGAGCCATGGAGAGGTGGAGATTCGATTATACCTCAATCGTGGTCATTGCCTTTTGAAAATCTGCCAATGGCAGGCAGAGCTCCAGTTGGCCAGATGCATGTGCCCAGAGGGCATGGAGCTGGCTGCAGATAACATCACCTGCATGGGTATGTCCTGCCTGTGTCCAAGGTCTGGACTCCTGGGGCCATGGGCTGGGGTGGGGGCAGTAGGGCACGGGAAGGATGCCTGCTGTGTGCCAGGTACCATGTTGGGTGTTGGGCAGGGGATTGGAGGTGCATCTCTGCCTTCAAGGAGCACATAGTCTAATGGTCTAGTGTGTGAGGGGAGCTATCTATCACTATCTCTAGATATACATCTACATTTATATCTAGATATATATCATAGTGACAATTGGCATGGGAGGTGTAAAGTATTTTAGGGGTTCTCAGGAGGGAGAGGCTGCATTCATTTAGGATAAGTGGGGAAAGCATCATGGAAAAGTTAACAATTGAGCTGAGTCTTGAGGCATGGGTAAAACTTGGGGTAGAGGGACAGAGAGGCGTTTCCCACTGGAGATGTGTCTTTCTCTCTAGACCTGCCCACCTCTCAGACCCTTTGATTCTGATGGTGGCTGTGATGTTGATCTTGACACTGAGACTCCCTATGGTGTGTGGGGTCCAGATTCTGGGTACGGAGCATCCAGCAAGCATGGCTGATTTCTCCACTGAACTGATGGGCTTCTGTGGGGTCCCAGGGGCAGACATGGCTGATTTCAAGACCTCTACTCCCAGCAGAGCTGTGGTGGACTCCTCTGGGGTTCTAAGAGTAGAAGGACAACATTTATCTTAATGGGCATCTGGAGAGGTGTCCTGGGAAGGGGGCAAGTCAGGGTGGGCCTGATGGCCAGGTAGAGAGTGTGCCGTTTTTCCTCCCACCCTCAGTGAACCATAAGAAGTGGCAGGGCCTGTGGTGGATGAGGCTGCCAGGCCCTGAGCTCCAGCTGAACAAGCTTACCTCCACCATCAGGACAACCCCCAACCCCTACTACTTCCAGGTGGGGCTTGGCCCAGCCCAGTCCTGGCCTCTGCCCCCAGGGCTTACGGAGGTTTCCCAGTAAATATCACTCTGCTCAGCTGCGTCCTCCCCCTCCTTCTGAGAACCTGTGCACTCTGAATCCCCACCCTCCATCCCGCTCCCTGTTGTGGTAAATTATGGATCCCAGAGAACGTCTCGTCCAAACCCCTTGTGTAGAGAAGATGAAGGTCAGAGAAGCTCCTAAAGGGAAAGTAACCTGTCCAAAGTCAGCTGTCATCCCCAGTTCTGGGATGGTAGGGACCTTAGGATATGATTCCTTTGGAGCAGGGGTTGCCTCCACCCCAGGATGTCTGCAAGGACCTAAGGGAAGCCTTAGCACAGACTCCCACCCCATCCCCTTACCCCACACCTGCCCCCTCTTCTGCCCTGGCTCTGGCCTAGTCACCGTCACCCTTGCAGAGTTTGTACTTGGGGACATGCCGTGATGCGGAGAGCTCAGACCCTCAGAGAGGGCCAGCAGGGCATATGGAGGGCAATCAGGGGGACAAGGGGGACCCTCGAGGACCCTCCCCAGACCCAGTCACCCACTCACTTCCAACCTGTCTTCCTGCAGAGCCCTGGGCCGTGGTGCCTTTGGAGAGGTCTATGCGGGACTGGTGATTGGCCTTCCTGGGGACCCCAGCCCCCTGCAGGTGGCTATCAAGGTGAGAGGGGGTGGGGCTTCCAGCTGACAGTAGGAAAGATGGGTCCAGGGAGGAAAGAACAGTGGCTGGAGCTAGGGTCAACCTGCCTTCCTGAAGTGTCCAGGGCGCTCAGGAGCTCTGCCCTCTTCCTCCCAAGACTCTGCCCGAACTCTGCTCTCAACAGGACCAGCTGGATTTCCTCATGGAGACACTATCATCAGGCACACCTGGGGCCAGGGGCAGGCGTGGAAGGTGGGAGGAAGGCACCCAGAACTGCCTGCACAAACAGCCTGTCTTCACCCTGGGGCTGAGAGGTAGCAATTCTAGAGACACAGAGGTTCACTCCAGTCTGTGGAGCCTAGAGCATGGTTTCTCTCCCTGCTGGTGATGGGATATGTGCACCACTGGCTCAACAAGGTCAGCCATCAGGACACTGCGCTGCGTGGGGCTCAGCATGCAGGCTGCCCCTGGCCCAGTTCTGCTGGAGTTGATGTCTGGAGGGGACATGAAGAGTTTCCTGAGGCATAGGTGGCCACAGCTGACGAGACCCTTCTCCCAGCCCGCCAGGCCCCTCTGAAGACCCTGTTCATGTGTCCCCAAACCTGCATGGTCTGATGCGCCTTCTGCCTGACCCAGGGCCAGCCATCACCTTTGGCCATGCAAGACCTTCTCCAGCTGGCTTGGGACATAGCCCAGGGTTGCCACTACCTGGAGGAAAATCACTTCATCCACAGGTTGGAAGTGATCCTGGTTCTGGGGACCCCGAGCCCAACTCCTTCCCCAGGGAATAGCCCTTCCACATAACTTTTAAAGAAAAGATCAAGGCTGGAGTTTCTCAGTTCTGGCAGTGAATTTTTTACCTGACTCTGCAGGGACATTGCTGCCAGGAACTGCCTGCCGAGCTGCACCAGACCCAGCCAAGTGGCCAAGACTGGGGACTTGGGGATGGCAAGCACTATCTACAGGTGTAGGACCTGGGGATGTGGAGAAGGCTGACGCTCCAAGGGAGTTTACCAGCACCTTTGGGCCATTTAAACAATTCATCACTCCTCTCCTCCCTCCTGTAGGGCCAGTTATTAACGCAAGGGGAGCCAGGCTCTGCTGCCTGTCAAGTAGATGCCCCCAGAGGCCTTCCTGGAGGGCATCTTCACATCCAAGACAGACTCCTGGTGATAACACGCCCTCCCCTGCCTTGGGCCACCTCTTGTGAGGGAAAGGGAAGCTGTGCCTGATGGGCCTCACTTAGTTCCTCCCACTTGGGATGCAGGTCTTTTGGAGTGCTGCTCTGGGAGATCTCACTGGACTACGTGCCCTACTCCTGGCACCCCGATCAGGAGGTGCTGGGCTTCGTCATCTGAGGGGGCTCGATGGACCCTCTCAGGGGCTCTCCAAGGCCTGTGTGAGTACGGAGTGTTGCCTCAGGAGGGAGGTCTTTCACAGCCATGGGTTGGCATGAACTCCTGCCTCTCCCCAGGTACCATTTCATGACCCAGTGCTGGCAGCATGAGCTTGAACTTCACCCTAGTTTTGCCAGCATCTTGGAGGTCTTCAGTACCGCACTCAGGTGTGCCCCCTGACCTGTCCCGACCACCCTGGACTTGGGGGTCAGGAGGGAAGCCATAAAACAACACTGTGGCCCCCTGCTCCCCTACCCTCCCATTACAGAACCCTGATGTGCTGAATTCACCCCTTCCAGTGGAACTGGGACCCATCCTGGAGGAGGAAGGGGCTGGGGAGCCTATCTTTGGGGGACCTAAGATGTCCACAGACCCAAGAACCAAGTTTGAGGAGCTTGAAGAGCTGGGGAGGGAACCTCCTTGGCCCCTGGCCTCAAGCCCTCCAAATCCAGGGGTCTCCAACCTCAGAACCTTTGGAATCCCACCTATGGTTCCTGGGTCCCAAAGGGCCCTGAGGGTGAGGACTCTGGCACTGAGGGTAGCAGTTCCTCCCTGTACTCCTCCCCAGGCTTCTAGGTGGCTTATGTTCCAAGTAGCCTCTGTCCCCCACAGTCTGTGCTGTATGTCTGCTGGCCTGGCACCATGGACCCTCCATCCTGGAAACCAGTCTCAGGCCTCCTGGGCAAGAGTCTGGCCACTCCCAGCCTTTGATATTTGGGACCAGAGGATACTCCCCCAACTCCCAGGTGTAGGTGGGGAATTGAAATTGCCTCCTGCAGGAAGTCTTCTCTAGATTGCCTTTACCCCACTAGCGTCCTCCATCTGGGCAGCCCCCAACACTACAGATACCTCTAATAAAGAGCTCTTCTCATATCCTCCAGTGATCTGAGTGGATGTGAGGGATGCCAGGGAACTGAGAAAGAAGGGACCAGAGGAGGGAGGGGATGAGGCCTGAGTCAAAGCTGGTGTCTTTGAGTTTTATTGGGAAGGGGAGTCCATTGTAGTGTGGGAGGCCAGACCAATAGATCTAGTACCTGTGAAATAAAGTTCATTATCTGGCTTCTCTGGAGAGGTATGGAGCCCCCTCAGAAGAGCTGGGCTGAGGAAGAAGCCACTCATCCCACTTCTACTCCTCCCTTGCCCGGTAAATTAGTGTCATCAGCTCTGGGAACACTGGGGCTTTTATGGGGGCGAGGCCCTGCGCGTGCAGTGTGTCCTGTAGTGGTCGGCACCTGGCCCTATAGGACCGTATGAACCGCCCCGCACCGCGGGGTTTCAGTCTCTCGCCTGCATGCATGGCGGGGATGCAGGCGCATGTCCTTCTGTCAGACCCTCCGGTCCGTGGGGACAGGGACCCAGCCTCATCTCTCAGCCAGGCTGGCCAGGATGCCAATGAGATTGTCCAGCCCCAGCAAGTAGCCGTCCTCTCGGTTGCCCTCCTCCCAGGGCCGCCGATGGTCCAGGGTCTGGCCGTCGGGGAGGGGCGTGGTCTTGCCGAAGTCGATGAGCCATACGCCGGCGCGGTGGCAGTGATCATGCACGAAGAGGAGCGAGCTGCCGATCACCTGCCGAGTCCCACACCGTCAGGCTACGGCTCTAATCCGGAGAAGCCCTCCACCCTATTCCCTCACAGACCCCAGACCCGGTACCTGAGCCTACCCCTCTTACCTCGTGCTTCCTAAAGAACTCAGAGACCTCCAGTGTGTCCCGGATCTGCTGCAGGCGGTTCAGATACCTCCTCTGGAGAGGGGAGAGTAGGAGAGGAGAACAAATTAACTGAATACCAGCTGAACCTCTGCGGATATGAGGAGCGCCATGATGCATGTTTGGCTTGGCAAATACCGTGGTGAGGAAGGCACAGGCCCCCACGTGGCGCGCAGCCCAAAAGGGAAGGAATGTAAAGCAATTACAACACAATGCGATAAATGCTATGATGGGGGTCACGTAGGGTAGGGTGCTACAAAAATTGACCTGACCTGGGGACACCCCTAGGTATCAGGCTCCCCAGCACCTCAGGGTTCTGGGATCCCGCGCTCACCAGCACTTCGGCATCCCCTTGCACAAACTCCTGGAAGACGCGAATCACCTGCTCCCGGCTTCGCGTGGTCTTGAAGTCTGTGCTGCAGGAGCCGTCGGCTTTCTGTAGGAGGTGGGCAGAAATTGTCAGGGGCCCCGTGCCCGCCCGAGGGGAGAGGATCAGGCCAGAGCAGCGGTACCTCCCGGGACGTTGAATGCCAGGGACAGCGAGGCTGCCGCCAGAGGCTTGCCTCTTCCGGGGACTGTCAGGGTGGGAGGTCAACATGGAGGACAGACACCGCACAGTGGGGCTGGGGCGGGGGAAGGGCCCGGGAGGTGCAAGGCGAAGCGGGCCTGGCTCACCTTAATGCCCTCGATGCGGAAGCCGAGCGTGGTACTAGAGCTGATGCCTTCTCGCCACTGCATGTAGCGCGGCTTAGTGACCGCGCGCTGCGCGTGCTCCTCCTCGGTGGGTGCCCCAGGGTCTATGGCCAGCATCTTCTTGTACATGTCCTTCCGCAGCTTGGGCCGCTCGCGGGCTTTGGTCAGCTCCTCTTCCAGGTAAGTCCTACGGAGGCGCAGAGAGCGGCGGGGCTTGAGCAGGCGCACACCCGGACCCTGTAAAGCACGGCCTTGGGCACGCGTAGAGCGCTCGTTCCCACCCCGGGCCCTTTACAGGTTCCCACCTGCCCGGTAGGGCACGCGTACCTGACGCCCATCTTGCAGTCAAGTACGCAGGGCCCATCGAAGCCGTCGAGCAGGTCCTGCAACTGCAGGTAGCTCTCGCCGTCGCGCTCCACCACACCGTGGAAGGCGGGCACGCAGCCGCGCAGCGCGTCCGCCATGAGCCGTGCCAGGCAGTAGCGCTCGGGCTCTGAGCTACGCTTCAGAATCATCCCGCTGCTGCCCGCCTTGAAACTCCCTGCGGGCAGGCGCTAGTTAGTGCTGCCTAGTCCCTTCCTCCCCGCCTCCACCCACCTCCCCCGTGCCTGCTCCGTGCTCACCCGTGTGCCCTGCCAGCTGCACCCAGGAGTAGCGCTTCTTGAAAGGGCTCATGACGGGCAGATTCACCATGGTCCGGATCTTCTGCCAGTGGCTTTTCTGAAAGCGACACGGTCCCGGTCTGTAAGTTAGCGTCTGCATAAGCCCTCCTTCCTCTGGAACATGGTCTCGCCCAGCCCAACCTTACAATAAGCAACTAGGGCCTGATGAGTCAATCATTCATTCGCTCAGGGAAAGTTTATTGTGAGCCTGTGTGGCGGACCCTGAGACAAGCACATGCAGTTGACAGACATCCAGCTCTTCAGTGTGCTGAAAAGAGCCCTGGGCTCAGTGTCAGAAAGCTCACGTTTGCACCCCAGTTCTGCTGCTCCGAAGCTGCATGGACAGGTTACTAAACTGCTCTGTCAAGGTTTTAGGACTTTTGTGAGCATGAGAATCACATGATGGTCACTCTTGTTTAAAAAAATGCAGATTTTCAGGTCCACCACAGGGAAATTCTGAGCAGTCTGGGGTGGGACCAAAAATTTGCATTTCTACCAATGCCTCCGGATATTCTGCGGCCTGAGAAGCCTCTGAGCTCAGTTTCTTCATCTGTAAAATAGGGAAATAACCGCTCTCGCTGGGTTGTTGTGAGTAGTAAATGAGGCTTGAGTGTGACAGATGCCCCCACCCCCAACCCATTCCTTGGCATGAAGCAGTAGCTGGACAAATCTGGATTATTGTTTCATTTACTTGGGACCATTGGTCCCTCTCATTTAAGGAGAAAGACAAACATGGAAACAAACCATTACATAGGCTCAGGGCAGGGAGGCCAGCCTGGTAGGGCCTGGAGAAAGAGTGGCTTGGGGCTCCCCAAGGCCCTCTTGCTATCCCTGGATGCCATCTCACTCCTAGCCAGTTGACAAGGCCCAGGGCACCCTTAGTCCTGATCTGGACCCAGAAACCTGGGCTTTGAAAATGGGATACAGAGCTGCGGGTCTGTCATCTTAGATGAAATTGGGAGGGAAATGTAGATTTTGGTGTACCTTTTGCCTCTTGACCATTGTGTCTAGCCTTCAGCCAGTCCTGAGAGTATCTCATACTCTGGACCTTTCCTCTTCCCACCCCAAACTCATCAGTCCTGTGTCTACCCACTGAAGTGCAGAGGTTTGTTCATGCAAACATTGTGTCTGCTGCCTCCTCCCAGGGTGCCTGCCTTTTAGAGGAGTTACACATGCGTGCCTCCACAAGCGTGGAACCCAGGAATCCAGCTTCCCTGACCAGAGGGTGTTCTAACAGGGAGAGGGAGAACTGGCATGCTGGCCTACGCAGGGGAGGCTGATGACCATAAAACCCCTTTCCGTGGGGAGGAGATGGAAGTTAGTGACAGAGCACTGGATGGGGAGTCTGGAGTTGGTTCCAGTCCTGGCTCTGTCACTTTCTATCTGAGTGAACCCAAGGGAGAATTTCAGCTGTGTGAGCCTGTTTCCTCTGGACCTAGCTGTTGCCATAACACGAGCCACCATTTACTGACTGCCTACTGCATGCCAGGCACTTCTCATCTCCATCAGACAGCCTTGCTCCTGTTTTCCTACTGAAGTCCCTACATGGCACACTAGGGTGTGATCACTTGTCCAATCCCTAGGGATCTGGGGGTGTAGCCAGAAGCAGCCCACTAGAAGCATGACATCTCTTTCAAAACTCCCTTTTTCACGCTTTAAATACATACAAGGTTTGCATTATGCTGCATAATAAATCCAAGTTTTATTATAAAACTCTCCCACCTCCGAATCCTCAAATAAAATTCCCGGAAGATGTATGTGCTGTGTGTATTGAGTGGCACCATCCTATACCCTCTTCCCCCACACTCAGTTTGAGATTCGTTATGCTGCTGCACATGCACAGCAAGTGCATGAGGTGGTAATTATTGCCATTTTACAGAAGGCAATCAAAGTTCAGAGAGTTAACATCCCCTCCATCCCTGCTCCCAGCCCCCAGTCTCTGCCTTAAGCTCCAGTTCAACCCCCTCCTCATGCTTCAATTGCCCCAGCAGGTTCCAAAATCCATGCTACCACCCAGACTCCCTTTAGGGGTCAAAGGGGACCCTGCAGGAGAAAGAGTTTTGTACAAGATGAAGCAATTTGCAGCCACAAGGTGGTATGTTCTAATCACTGAGGAAACACTGAGATCTGTCTGGGGACCCCTCTCTGTTGGCTGGACACTTCTGCTTCATCCAAAGGGATAGGTTTAATGGTGGGGCTTCGGGCAGCTTTAGGGACTTACTGGCAGAATTTGGGGGACAGTGGGACCAGAATGGACTTCATCAGAGGGTACATCTAGTTCTGTAGCTACCCTAGTAGAAGAAGGAACCAGCCTTGGGTTAGATGAGATGGGAGAACGGCATCATCCTTTCTTCTGGGATCATGTGGGAGCAGTGAGTGAGGCTGGAAGGTGGAAGCTGTGCCTGGTAGAAGAGGATTTAGTCCTGCAGTCCTGGGCTACTGACACTTGATTGATGTGTGATAACACAGCACTGACTTGCTCCCAAGCTGAGGTAACGTGGGGTCATCTCTCCACTCTCCCCACCACAGTTTTGTGAGGATCGTATCAGCCAAGAGCATCAAAGACTAAGGCTGGTTCCAGCCATGTGGGTTACAAAGGGCTTTCACACCCATAATGCCATCTCAGCCCTCTCAGCCACCTCTTGAGGTTGGTTGGTAGTGACAGGATTTAGTTCTTCTGCCAGTAATGCATATGGTCAAACATGGAAGGAGCTGACGCAAGTATCATGGAACTCTGTCGTCTTCCATCTTAGGGAGCTACCTCCCCCAGGGAACATAATGCATATAGAGATGCATGTATCCAAAAAGGTTCTGGGAGAATCATTCTTTGGTGGGTGGGTGGGGATTTGGGCACACGAACAACAGCAGGGAATATATTTTTGAGCAGGTAAGGCTTTTATTGTATGAATATCAGAAAGCAGATTTATTATGTTACAGAGTGAAATCTAGCTGAAAAGAGGGCTAAAACTCCATCCTCTGGCACAGTCTATTCCGCCACAGAAGTCTGGGAAAGCCGCTCACAGCCAAGAGGCTACCCAGACATCTTGGGACAAAAAGCTCGGGAGAGCTGACCATGTGAAAGAGTCTTTGATGAAATCACAGGAGGACCCTCCGATACTTCCTCACTCATGGAGCTGGACAGGGAGCATCTCTGGGCAGGGCTTAGCTGGATACTAGCCTCAGACCCTCCTTTGTCTGAGCTCTATTTGGAAGCCCTGAGGACTCTCCTCCTTCTCATATCACACCAGATATTCAGTGTATCTTCTGCCAGAACGGATCCTTTGCTTGTCTTTGGCATTCATCCCCATCCTTCCTGACTTCTACTGCCTACCTCCAGCCGTCCAGACTCTGGCTAAAGCTCTCTACCACCCAACCCCCTCACCATGTTCCCAATACTCTATCAAATAAGCACTCCTGGTGGCAGGGGTGATGAGAACAATCCGTTTAAATTTATAAGATGATTTGCACTAAGGTATAAGTGACCCATGACTTCACCCTCCCAGGGGCATCTGCTTTTTAAAAAGGAAGGCTGTTAACCTAAATTCTGCTCTATAATTAGTGAGAAGTGAAGTGTGGGAATTCTGGGTCCAGGACAGGATCGAATCCAGGTCTCCTTACCCATCCTGGAGCACTGAGAGAAGAGAACCAAACAAACAAGAGTCAAACACCCTCTCTTCTGCTAGAGCAACATCCCAAAATTGTTTTAATAGGCAGACAAGGCCTAAGAATACAGTCATGCCAGCCACCCTTGGGGATAGAGCCCCAACTCCTCTCCTGGCCTGTATGGTTTTCCCTGCCCATGACTCTTCCCTCTACCGTAGGAAAGGACCCAGCAGGGAGGCAGGCTGCCCAGTCCCAACTACCTTGCGGGGAGCCCAGCTCCAGGCTCTGGGAAGACTGTGCGTAGCTCCTAGGAAGAGAAGTGAAGGATGTACAAGCTGGGCAGAGCCTCCCCTCTCTTCCCATTGTCCACCCAGGCCTGAGTTGTAAGGGGCTGGCGAGCTGGGAGCTGCCGAGCACTGCCTCAGCACCCTTCTCCCAGGTGCATCCTTCACGGTCAGCCAGCCGATGGGCTCTGCTTCCTACCTGGGGAAGCCCTAAAGGCAGCCTGGGCGGGCGCACTGTGGCGCTCCCGGCCTGGCCGCAAGGCAAAGTCCGAGCTGGGCCCTCCACGCAGACGCAGGCGGCCTCTGTCAACAGCCCCCGGCTTATCTGCCGCTGCCCCGGCTGTTTGCCTTCGGGGAGGCCCCGGCGTGCTGGGGGTTGGGAAGGCCTGGGACTCGCCGCCTCGGAGCTGGAAGGGCTCTCAACGGCCATCTGCTCCAGCTCCTGCCGCCCTGGGTGACAGCGAGGCCCAGAGTGGGAGAAGCCAGCCGAAGACGCCCAGGCAGAGCTGCGACTGGTCCCCGGAGTCTTGACCCAGGCTGGCCTGTCTACGTTGTACACAGTCCTGGGCCGCGGGACCTACTCCGCCTTTGGGAGGAAGAGCGAAGCTGGGGGCTTCCCTCCTGGCTCCCTTCCTCCAGCGCCCGCCTCTCAGCTGTCAGAGATTTGAGCGGGGGAGCGGTGGGCCCACAGCTACTGCTCCGGGTTTTTGGAGGTGGGGAGGGAGGAGTCCTCTCACTGCCCCACATCACCGCCTTAGAAACCACTGGGCGGCACCCGCCTCCTTTCAGGCGCCAAGGTTGCACCAAGAATGATCGGGGATCAGGCGTACCCTTACGCCGGGGGAGGAGAGAGGGACTCCCCGCACCCTACACCTGGTGGCGGAGTGTGTTCCTGCTCTATGAGACTTTTCCCTTCTTCCTCTTGTGTCACTTACAAACCACGCCGCCCTCTGGGTAATGTAAGTCTCAGGGGTAACTGAGTCACGGAGCCACAGCAAGTCATTACAGTGACTCCCGCGCCTCGTCCAATCCGAGCACGGGGGGAGCCCAGGTTCAGCAGGCCCCGGCAACCCCGGCGCGCGTCCGCCCTTCTGGGCAGGCCCCGAGCCACCAGAGCCTGCGGGGAGCCCTTCGCCTCTCCCTCCACTACAGGGACACTTGCATAACGTGGATCTAGAGCAACTCCTTCGCGTTGACCGCGGATAGTTATGTGAAGTATTTGGCCTTGGTTAAAACCAGGGGGACAAGACGGTTATCCTGGGCGCGGCACATGCGGGAGGGGCAGGCACCGGGAATGACTTCACCGCACCCTAGCCTGGGTTATCCGAGGGTCAAACCTGGCCCCGGAACATCCAGGCTACCAGAGGCGGAGGTCAGCAGGCTGGTCCCACCCTTTCCGCCTCAGTTTACCTTCTCCCGGGCCAGAATTAGGAGGAGTAAAGCGGAGGAGGGCTGCGTTCCGCCCCCTGCCAGAGCTCCCAGTCCCGCGCCCCTCCCTTCCCTGCGTCCACGCCTGGTGCGGGCGCCGGGAGCAGACGGCGGCGGCTGGCGAGCAGAGCCTGGAGCGCGGCTCCACTCCCACTCAGGAGAGGGAAACCGTGGCAACGGCGGGGGTGGGGCCGCGGCGCGGGAGAGGGGGAGGCAGAGAGGGAGACTCGTTGACCCCACTCTCCGAGAGTTCGTGGGGCAACGCTAAGCCCCTCCGATCCCTCCAACCATCTCTCAGCCAGCAAGTCACGCTCCCCCCCCCCGCCCCCTCCCCGCTCCCCGTGGCGGGTCGCAGACTCCTCCTTACTCTCTTAGACGCCCCAGGGCCCGGGCCGCGACTCGCCTGTGGAACCGGGGTGACCACTGTAAAGGTGAGGGGTCGGCCCGGCGCCTCTCTTTGGCCCCAATGCCCTCCTAAAGAGTGAGACTCGGACCCGCCGGGGAGGGAGCTTAGGGCAGGAGTCGGTCCGCAGAGAGCTCAACGCAGGTCCCCGCACGCAGCCCCCGCGCCCCGCGCTGGCCCCGCCCCCGCGGCCAGTACCTGAACCACGTCCTCGCTCGTTTCCAGCTGCACGTTGCCGCGGCTCCGGCTCTCGCTGTCGCTCAGAAGATCGTCCTCCGAGTCCTCGGGCAGCGACGAGGAGCCAGTGGAGGAGAGCGACGAGGTGGAGAGGCGGCGCGGCTGCTGCAGGTGCGACGAGCCCACGGCCGGGAGCCAGCCACCCTCCGGCTTGGGCGGCCCGGGGCTGGCCGGGGTCACGTCCGGCTCCTCGGCCGTCACAGTCAGCTGCGGGATCACCGGGGCAGGGGGAGCCCGCGGAAGCCCGTTGGGGATCTGTCCCCCCCGCCGCTTGGCCCCGCGGGCCCGGGGCTCCCCTGCGGCGGCGGCGGCGGCGACCGCGGCGCAGCGCGCCTCGAAAAGCAGGCGCAGCTCCCCGACACTCCGGCGCGGGGCCCGCTCCAGCCCGGGGCTGCAGGGCCCCGCGCCTCCCGGTCGCGCCATGCCCGTCGGGCCCCCGGGCAGGGTCATTTCCCAGCAAGAGAGCCGCCGGGGAGCCCACCAGCCCGCGGCGCGGCGGGTACTGGAGCCGCTCGGCGCCCCAGGCTTGAGACTGCCCCGAGGCGGAGCCTGCGCGGCCGCTCGCCGGGGCCCCGCCTCGGCCGCGCCCCCCGCCCACTCCTTTCACTTTCAGAGAAAGCGCGGGCCTCCTTGGGCTCCTGCCCAGAATGGAAGGCTCCCTGTTGCTCCTCCGGGTGGCCGGGAAGCCCAGACCTCCTGGAAACACACAAAACCCGGGCCTGGCCCTCGCGGCCTCTCAGTGCCCACTCTCGAGAAGACCGGAGGGGCTGCTCCGCCCCACGCCGTGCCGCGTCCCCGGGAGATTCCTCCTGGCAACTCCAAGTGTCCCGACCCCGCAGGAGAGGAGCTGGTCCAGCTCTTGCTCTCGCACCCAGTCCCTGGGGCTCCTTTCCGCGTTCCACTCATCCTGGGCTAAGGCTTCCAGGTCTCCGGGGCTTTTCTCCGCCCGGGACCCCTTCGACACAGAGTTCAAGGCCTTCGGCTTCCCAAAGAAGCCTCACCCCAGGGCATGTGCCCAAGTGGGGACTCTGTCCTGGGAACGAGCTGAGGCTTCTCCCCCTCCATACCCCTCCAGCTCCCCACTTCCCGGCTGGCAGAGTAAAAGGTCAGGGGGCAGGACCCGGATCTCTCCAGGTTTTCCTGGCAGAGACCTGGGCAGCATCCCTGGCTGCTGGCTGGCGAGGGCTGAGCCCTTCTTCTTCCTTTCCTTTTGGAGTTCGGGGCTTGGAGTCTGCTGTGGGGCTGTAAGCAAGTCATTTCACTTCCTTTGAACTGCTGATTCTCCTTGGCAGGGTTGTTGTCCACCTCACAGGATTGATGTGAGAATGAAATGAAAGATGTGCTATCTCTGAAACGTTGGAATCATTTTAGTGTGAGTGGTAGAAAGAGCCAGCCTCAGGTTCACCACACCCCAGATGTGATTTTAGGCAGTCTCTTCACCTTTCTAAGTTCCATTTTCTTACTTGTAAACGTAGGAAAACCTCACCTGACCCACAGAGTTGTGGCTGTGAAACTGGGAAGAGGGTGCTAATGGCGGTGAAGGATCTCATACACTGCAACGTTCTCAGCGGCGGCATCATAGTGGCGGATCTTCGGTCACTTCGCATGTTAGCGGTCAGCTGAGCTGCAAAGGCTGCTTTGTGTAGAAGTCAGCATTTCACAGCATTTCCTGTTTTCCCCCAAATGCCATGAGTGAGAATCCCTCATCAGGTGCCCGGTGCCTAGGGGTTATTGGGGGACCTCTGGGGAGACTGCCCTCAGAAGGACAGCCTCTGAGCTGATGAAGGCCAAAAGGAGGAGCTTTCCTTTCGTTATCTCCCTTCAGCCAGAATTCAAGGATGGCCCAGGAGGAGAGAAAAGGAGGGTTCAGAGAGACAGTGGGAGCCTTCAGCAAAGAAGAAAGGAGAAGATCCCTGAGGGGGAATTGATGAAGAAGGTAAAAGTGTGGAAGAAAGAGTGGGAGGGGGAGGAAGGAGGAGAAACTGAAGGAATGAAGGAGTGAGAGAAAGAAGGAAATACAGGAGTCTGAATACTTAAGTCTTCTGTGGAGAACCTGGGAAGACACATGGCTATTTCTCTGGGACACAGAGGTCTGCAGGAACCTGGGTGTTTGGGTGACAGGTGTGTACTCAAGGGCTTGAAGGCCCAGAAACACCCATGTCTCTTGCTCTCACTTCTCTCCCTCCTTCAGAGCTACCCTGCTTAATGGTGGGAGCTGGGAAGGTACTGCCCTCAGAGAGGAGACTGGGGGCAAATCCAGGGTGGAGAGAGTCAGCAAGGACCTGTCAGAACTGGAAAGGTGGGAAGAGAAGCGAGAGGAGGGAACATGTACTCCACACCTGTGTGCCAGTCAATGGATGGGCAATATTGGAGGCATGAGCAGGCTGGGAGCTGGTGTCAATTTGGCCGCCACAAGAAAACTCAGGGCAATTCCTTTTTCTTCTTGTATTAGGCACTTGTCCAAGGCCAGCGACCAAAGAAGAGGTCTTTGCCGCACCTGCCCAGGTGTTCCTCACTGGGAAGGTAAGGGCAAACCTGGGAATTGCATATTGAAACGAGAGTTAATTTCATAGATTTTAGAGTGGAAGTACTTTTAGATGCCTCTATCATCCTCACAGTACAGCAGAAGTAACAAAGGGGTTAAGTGACTCAACCAAGGAGGTTAAGGCACTTGTGCAAGGCCACACAGCTAGTTGGTGGAAAAGCCAGAGTGTATCCTAACTTCTATTCCTGTGCTATGCTCAGTTTCTTAAATTAACAACTTGTAGTTCAGTCCCTAGTTCCTTATCCAGTGAAGGCAGAGTCTGCCTCCACCTACCACAGGTAGAAAGCATAAGGGGGCAGGGTTTACCCCTAAACCCAATATAGCTGTGGGACAAAGTCAAGGGGTTCTCACGTCCTCTTAGGTGAGCCAGGAATGACCTTTCAAATCCTGGAATCCCGTTTTTGTGCCTCAGTTTTCCCAGTCCTTGAAGCTGAGTAGATGGATGTGAGTAGAGGGGGGTGGAAAAATCAGACTGACTACTACCTAGGTGGAGGAATGGCCTCTTGTGTGCTGCAAAAAAATGGAGGTATGAGAGCAAAGAATGTTTCACAGTTGGCTGATCTAGGATGGGCCATGGGAGTCCCTTATCCACAAGGTCAGCTATGTGTCTGAGAAGAGAACTGATCTTTCTTCTTCTTGTGGCCTCTCAGTTCAGGGATCCTCCTGAACCCTAGAGGCCTGCATCCTGGGGTGTCTGAGTTTTCACCTCTCTCCATGTCCTTCAGGACTTATCAGGCATGAGGGCTACATCCCTCCTGGAGGTAACAACCCTGGGGCACAAAAGCTGGAGAAAGGGGCACCTAAAGAATGGGGTGTGTGAGGTGAGGTGCTTCTGATTTTATTCCCTAGCCTGCCTCATTTAGCTTTGTTCCTCCTCTACGCAACCCACAGGGCAGCACCAGTGGCCTCAGGGGCAGGAGCAAGGTCACCACTCACCATCTCTATGCCAGTTTCTGCTTCCCAAGACCCAGAGGCAGGGCCTCTCACCTGTGGGAGAGAGGATGAATGGGCCACCTGTTTTTTGTTGGGTTTTTTTTTTTTTAATATTTATTTATTTATTTATTTAGCCTGTGCCGGGTCTTAGTTGCGGCATGCGAACTCTTAGTTGCGGCATGCAGTATCTAGTTCCCTGACCAGGGATTGAGCCCAGGGATTGAGCATTGGGAACGTGGAGTCTTACCCGCTGGACCACCAGGGAAGTTCCCCACCTGCTGTTTTGAGGAGATTTGAAAGCCTCTCCAGAGAGAGCCTAGCTTCTATGTTTTTGTGTGTGTGTGTGTGTGTGTGTGTGTGTTTGTGTGTGTTGGGGAGGCAGAGGGGCGGCATATGCTCCTTTAGACCAGGTGGTACAGGGTCTCATTCTAGTCAACAACTCCCAGACATGCTCTGTGGTGCTTAGTTTAGTGTCCTCCAAGGGACTTTCTGACCCCAGGATTCCAATATTCTGTGACAATACCTATGACTCATTCATCATTTACAGAGCAAACAAACTTCCACTGAGCAGCTGCTATAAACCAGGCATTGTGCTAAGGTGAAAGGGTTACAGGAATGAGTAGCTCCTTACCAGGAGTGGTGGTACATCATTTTACATTGTCTTCTGATGGAGGGAAGCGAGAAAGGACCCAACAGAAAACAGCTCCCAGGATGATAAATGGCTGTATTTACTGTTTCCAAGGGACTTTCAGTGAGACCTTGGTCTTTCAGCTGCTTCATGCAAACAATTCCCCAACCCTGGTCAGTCTGTTGCCCTTCTCTGCCCAGGGCACAGTAGAGAGAGTGCTGGAGGGCTTCCCAGAGCCAGGGCCCAATGAAAACTTGCAGACGGGGAAGAACTGGAGGTCTCTTTCCTCCTGGAAAGAAAAGTGAACAGGGCTTCCCTGGTGGCGCAGTGGTTGAGAGTGTGCCTGCCGATGCAGGGGATACGGGTTCGTGCCCCGGTCCGGGAAGATCCCACATGCCGTGGAGCAGCTGGGTCCGTGAGCCATGGCCTCTGAACCTGCGTGTCCGGAGCCTGTGCCTCGCAACGTGGGAGGCCGCAGCAGTGAGAGGCCCGCGTACCGCAAAAAAAAAAAAAAAAAAAAAAAAGTGAACAGCTGTCTTCATTTGACAACCCAAGACCCTTTTCCTTGCCTCCGGGTTTCTGCTCCTCCCCACGCAGTCTCTGACCCCATAATTGATAGAATTTGTGGGAATATCTTCTGACAGTTTAGCAGGACTTGGGATCTAATAGTGTTCACTGACCTGCCACCATCTGAATCACTCTCCTCTAAAACGAACAAAATGTGTCACCACGCCTGTGTATGTTCAATAAGAACATTTTCTCTCCTGACACACTTCAGAAACAAGGTTTCCCATCCCTCCCAGGAGCCTGTGTTCCTGTGGTTCTCCCTCCTCCCTCTCTCCAAAACTCAGAACCCGCAGAATCTCTCCCAGTGGCCAAGCGGAGGCAGAGGGGATTGGTAGCGTCTGAGGTCAGGGACGCGGGACGCGGCCCCCAGTGTCGAGGCGATTGCTCTAAGAACGTTCGGGGTGCAGTCGTCCTCCGTCCCCCACGTCCCTACCAGGGCACCTCTGGAATCTTGTAACCGCGGGAGGTGGGCGCATCCCCTAATTCCATTTGTGATCTCCGCCTGCCAGAGTGACCTCCACCCCAGGTGCGCGGAGACCGAGCCCACAAAGCCTCCGGTGGCTGGGTGGAACCAGGAGGCACCGGGAAGCTACGCGCACGCCCCGGGTCCGTGGAGCAGATGCCCACTCCACCTCGGCGTTGGCTGCAGGGGCGCCCCACGCCCCACGCCAGGAGCGCGCCTGCGAGCTGAGGGCCCTACTCCCAACTGTGGGAAGCCGCTAGGACGCGCGCCCGGCAGGGGTCCCCACACCTAGAGCCGCGAGCGCGCGCACGTGCAGGCTGCGGGGTCGGCCCCGCGTGGCACTCGGGCCCGGACTCCAAGGTCGCTGGGACTCCAGTGGGCGAACGGAGGCCGAGGCTGTTGGGTGGTCGGGGCCGGTCGGGTGAGGGGATAGCTCCCATCTGCCACAGCTGCTTTTCTCGCGGTCTCGGGTCGAACCCATAAGACGGACAGTTTGGGCTTCTACTGCAAGCAGCGTCCGCACCGCCGGGTCTCCTTCCCGCTTGCGCTGCGGTCTGGGGACACGATGGAGGGGAGAGGTGGCATCAGAAGCCCCAGAAAGCAGGGGCTTGGGAAGGACGTCGGCTTGCCCCGCCCCCCTTCCCTCCACTACGTTTATTGGGCGTTAACTAAGTGCTAGGCGGAGGAGGACACTAGTAGCTTCCAGGATGGTGGTGGTGGGGAGGCTCACAAATAACAACAGTACAGCGTGGTGGGTGCCGCCCTAGGGGAAGCCTAGGTGCTCCCAAACCCGAGTGGGAAGGGGCAATCAGGGAAGGCTTCCTGGAGGAGGTGGCCTTTGAGCGCTGAAGGGTGAAGAGGAGTTCTCCAGGGAAAAATCGGTGGAGATAGACCAGTGCATTCCAGGAGAGGTGAATGTGTTTATGGCTGAGCAAGATGTGGTCTCCACATGAACTTAGTGAAGCAGGGTCATCAACAGCTAAAAGAGAGAGAGAGAAAAAAAAAGTGATATTCTGAAGACGGTTATCAAGGTAGTCATCATGAAACAGATCAGAACTTGGTTGGACTTCTTTACACTTATTTTCCGGTTTGGTACTGTTTTTAATGTTTTAATTACTCTCCGTGGTGAGACAATCTTTCTGAGCCCGCTGGGGCAGTGGCGAGGTGGAGGCCTTCAGAGCCACTGAGGGCTGGGAGTGGGAGGATGCTGTCAGACTGACCATCAGTAAAGAGGGAGTGTGTTGGGGGCTGGAGAGAATAGCAGCAGTAAGTTTGGACCAAAAGGCAGCTGTCTTTCTCCACTGGACGGTTCTCCAGGCCAGCCCCAGCACCCACTGGAACCTCTGTGTGGAGACTGAGTTTCTTGACCCCCAAGGTGGAGGCTGCCGGGAGTCTCTGGGCCAAGTCATGCCCTCTGTCAGCACTCAGGCTGTTCTCCTGTGACTTCCCACCCCTATTTCACCACACTGGCCCTTGCATCCCAACCCCTGCCACTCTGCCCCAACAGTCTCTCCTGCGAGGCCTAGTGGCCTCTACTCTCACTGACAACAGCATTTATCGAACCGTTATAGAGGAAAGGAACACTTTAACAGGCTCCTGACAGATCTTATAGTAAAGATGGGGAACTTGGGCTCAGAAGAGTTAACCAGCTCAGCCCTAGGTAGTTAAGTGGTGGAGCTGGGATATGAACCCTGCACTGAGTCCGCTTGCCTTGTGGCTTTTAGGTCCTCCCTCCGGTCCAGGGCACAGTCTGGAAGCCCTAGACGTGCCTGTGCTCCACTGGCTAAGCCCCTACTCAGGGCCAAGAAACTCTGGCACTGAGGCTGGCCTGGGGAAACTTATACAGAAGGCAGGCTGCCCCTCTGCCCCCCACCCCACCGCCTTAGTGCTGCTGTTCCCTCCAAGCCTCTGACACTCTCCTCCCCAAGGCAGTTCAGCTGCCCCTTTGGTCAGGGAAGTCACACACAAAAAATCTGAGCTGGAGGTCCATGGCTTCCCCATTCCTGGACACCACTACCCAGGACACCCAAGAAAAGTCACCTCCTTCGCTCCCTCAACTCCAGAAAAAGTCGATGGACCCTGCACCCCTCTCACCTTTGCATCCCTCCACCTGAGGCAGTCACAGCAAGTGGCTGCCTCACAGCAGGGAACCCTGGGAGATAACTGGACTAGGCTGTCCTCTGCTCAGAATCTGCTCTCTAGGCTCCCAGGGAGCCCACTGCTTCCAAAAAATCAGGCAGCTGGGGACTTCCCTGGTGGTGCAGTGGTTAAGAATCTGCCTGCCAATGCAGGGGACATGGGTTCAACCCCTTGTCCGGGAAGATCCCACATGCTGCGGAGCAGCTAAGCCCGTGCGCCACAACTACTGAGCCTGCGCTCTAGAGCCCATGAGCCACAACCATTGAAGCCCTCACGCCTAGAGCCCGTGCTCTGCGACAAGAGAAGGCACCGCAATGAGAAGCCCACGCACAGCAATGAAGACCCAACGCAGCCAAAAATAAATAAATAAATAAGTAAAATAAATAAATAAACAAAAATCAGGTGGCTGGAGTGATAGAGAGCTTAAGAAAACCTCATGAGATGCAGTTGCTGGGTGAGCCCCAGGGACCCACCTCTCCCAACACCAAAGGCAGGCTTGGACTGGCCTTGTACCATTGTGATTGTCACCTCCACCTTCCCATCTCTAAAGGAGAGTTGATCCAGGATCTTGCTTCCTAGCTAACACATGGTCAGAAAGGTTTGAGACACAGCCTCATGCAGTGTTGGTGGTGAGCCTTACAGATCTCCCCAGCTTGGGCCGTGAGGGAAGGGTATCAGTATTTCCTCCATAGGCACACTCACAGCCCCTGGGCTCCCCCTTCACACTCGTGACAGGCTGAAAAGAGGTTAACAAAGGAATTGTGGCTTAGCCAACTGAAAGCTGGAAGGACCAGACTTTCCCCAGTGTTAGGCAGTGTATCTGGGGCCCACCTAGTTCTGTTAAAGCTTGGTGATATATCTTCCAAAGTAGGAAGTAAACCAGGCCAGTTGGAGGTTGCCTTGGCTCTAGACAACTACTGTCTCAGAGAGGCTTCTGGGGAACCAGGTGGCTGAAGACGACAACAGCCACTTTCACTTCGGAGGTGCAGGGCTAAGGGTAGGGGAAGGAGAGAAACCAAGTGAAAGAGAGACTCTCTTGGACTTTTAAAGCATGACTTTGAGAGTTGCCACTCAGGATGCAGTCCTTGGACTAAATCTGATTCCCTTGTTAAAACAGGGCATAAAGTTTATTTACAAGTATCTGTACAGTTTGAGTGACAGGTCAGGACTTCACAGAAACAGAAAACAAAAGCATTCTTTTTGAAGGGAAGTTGCAGGCAGTAGACTTTCCCTGCACCTGTCAGAAGCAAGACAAACAGACCTATACATCATGAGCTAGGCATATGGACATTGGCCTTTTTGCTTCTCGGAAGGAAGTGAAAAATGTAGAAAGCCGCCTTAGGTGCCGCACCCTTCAATACTGAAACCACATGGTGGGGTTGGGGTGGAGCAGTGGGCTGCTGCTGTGATTCCCCAGCACAAGAAGCCTGAACTACCTAGAAGCCCAGCTGGTGGGATAAAGCCAATGCCTGGACCAGATCTCAGTTCAGAGGTCCTGCCTCAGCTGAGACTGCAGACAAGCCCTCGGTCTTGACTCCAATCACCAAGTAGGCTACTCAGGTGACAAGTTAACATTCTGTCTTCTTTGGTTGGCTTTGCTCCCTGCTGTGTTTTGGTGTCTCAGAACGCAAGTTTCATTAGCTGTATGTGGGGAGGTAGGGGCAAAATGGCTACAGTGTGATGTAGTTTTAATAAAAATTTTATTACACAGCCATAATGTAACCGACACTTCTCCAAATCCAAATGATACTAAATACAGATCTACATGGTGGATCAGAATGACTCCAGCAAATTATATGGATTCTATAATTTCATGTCTTTAAAACCAGAAAAAAAAAAAAAGTCCAAGTTTGTCACTATAGAAGAGGTCCCAGCAGCTTCCAGGACTCTGCTGGAGTCCAGGCAATGTTTAACAGTCTGTGATTCCACATTTACACAATAGTCTATAAAGAGTTTCGGTCAATGGACTATTCAAGTATATATGATTTTAATGAGTCCATCACCATTCCTTTGCCCAACCAAACTGTGTCACAGCCACCACATAGCTGTGTTACAGTCATATTTATCAATTTTACAGACACAATTCTTTTTAAAAACCATCGATTGCTGCTTTTTTCTTTTTTTTAAATAAAAAAAGTATAAACTAAGTTAAAGCAACACTGAGGCTCTACTAAACCCGGAAGAGTTACCAAGTTCATTTTTATGTTTAAAAACAACTTAACTCCATGATTTCCCATCATCCCACTTTCTTATAGAAAGTAGGGTGAAGAAATACAAAGCAGGGCTTTGAGATGCCTCTCCCTCTTGTGGGAATCAGAAGCTCTCAGCTGTTCCTTTATCTTAGTTCTTGTTTTATATAGTCAGCTGTACTTTGTTCTGAAAAGATCTGTTAAATGCCACTTTTATTTACACTTGGAGCTTTACACCTGAGAATGATTATCAAGCAGTCAGCTTATCTCTTTGCAAACATTTCATAAAGACATACATACTTCTTTGCTGGCTTCACCCTAGCTGCACAACAATATATATGCTTACCATATATATATGTATACACACACACAAAACTGCACATGCTTGTAACATTTGCAACCTAAATCTTTGTGTTCGTTCTCTCCACATTCATGTTGAATACTTTCTCTTAAAAAACAGAACAAAATATTATTCTTGCTGAAATGGCAAAACAGAATCACTAAGAAGAGACAAGTACATAGGGTGGAGAACAGACACACTCTACACTCAGCCAGGAAGCTGTGGGCTATACACATGGGCTGAGCAAGACACCTGCACTGCCCTCCCTGGTACCTGGCTGTGGGCTTCCCTCCCACCTGCCAGGACACAGCCGACAGGGCAGGGGCCAAACTGGGGAGATTTCTCCAAGGTGGGGGAGGTGATGGGGAAGAGGAGGTGGGGGAGGGGAAGTTACACAGCTACAGCAGTCAGGCCTGTTTAGTAAGAAGAATCACATTTAATGAGTTTCTTTCTTGCAGTTTCAGATGCTCAAGTACAGCTGAAAAAAATCTGAAACAGCTATAGACCCATGACAGACTGATACAAAGAGTACTGCATTTTTAAAAAATGATAAAAAAATCCACACACTTACAGACACATACACACATACACACTCTCTCTCAAATAGACCCCCCTCCCTCCCCACAAATGTACACTTTTTGGAAACTAAACTGGTTTTGAAAATCCTTCTTCCACAGAGATGGGAAGAAGAGAAAGATGAGGAGAGAAGAAGGAGGACTGCAGGTGCCCAGTCCCCACTCCCTCCAGAGGGTCAGGTGCCAAATGTTCAATGGTTGGGTCCAAGGCAGTCCATAGAGGAGGCTGCCCAGTGCTGCTGCTATCACCGCCAGGGGCTCCAGCAAGAATCCCAGCTCCACGGTAACACTGAATACGTGCAGAGTGGCCAATGAATTGTGCTGGTTTTTTTTTTAAAAAAAAAAAAGGCAAACACAAATCTAAAGACATGGATAAAGCCCAAGAGAGCCCAGGTTCACACTGGGTGGGGCCTGGGGGGTTGGTGGGAGATGTTGCAGACAAGGGAAGTCTATACAGCAAATGGTTTATATTACAGATGACTGGCAGTTTAGAGTCTCTTCCCAGTTCTACTGCTGCTCCAGCCCAGTGAGGGCAAATCAAAGGAAAAGAGGAAAGGTGGGGCACCGTGATGGGGCATGCAGGGTCAGAAGCAGCAGGCTGGGTGCGCTCAAATAAGCCCTCGTCGTTTTTTGTAGTCTTCCAAGTTCAGAGATCTCCTTGGAGCTCCATCCTTGGCTGGCGGAGCCTTGGAGGTGATGGCCAAAGCCTTTGACTCTATGGGAAAGAAGAGGCAAATCGGCATCTGAGGTCCTTTGGTCTTGTGCTTCACTCCTTCAGGTAGCCTTCCTTACTGTCCCTGTTCCCTCTCAAAACAGACCTGCAGCCTGTCTTACTCTGGTCTCCATAAATACTGGTAAGCAGACACCCCCATTTCTTCCCTAAAATCAGGCCTCCTTGCTGGCTCAGAGCCATGGAGCCACGTGGTCCTTGCTCATCACCAATCTGCACCTTCACCTACCTGAGCTGGGAACTTGTAAATCAATCTTCACGTCGAAATCATGTACTTTGAACAAGTCTTCTGAGAGGTCACTGGCTGACTTAGAATTCAAATCTTTATCCTTTCCCTGACCCTGCAATGTGAAGAGAAAAAGTAATTACAAAGTATAAATGCAAGTGGACTTCAAGAAGCAGTGACCACTAACAGTAAAGGCTCCTGCTCGAGTTCATTAGATCTTCCTACTAAGGCCCTTTTCTGATTCCTTCTCTCAGAGGGAGGACAGGAGAGGCCATAAAGAAGTTTCTTTTCTGAGCCTAAAAGAGGAGAGGGAAGGGAAGGCTCATGTCTGTGGTGTGAGGGAGAAAGGGTGGGCTTAAGACAACAAGCCATCTCTGACCCAAGGTTTTAGGAATTCCTGGAACAGTTTGGGCTCCTCAGGAAAAGGCAGAAAATGGCTTCTAAACGGGCAGTTTCTCTTGGTTTAATATTTTAGTTTTCAAAGAACTTTCACTTTTACAACTGCCTCATCCTTACACGTCAACTACCCCTTCTAATTGTCCTATGAGTTAAATAAGCAGGGTATATAATATTACCCCCACTTTACATATGAGAAAATATGGATTAGAGGGCTAGAGGTCAGTTGCCTAAAGCCGTAGTCAAGGACTTCATTAAGTAGTGGTGTTGGGTTTAGAATTTAGGTCATCTGACCAGAATTCAGTAGTTGTTTATTACATTTGTAAATAATGAGGACGGAGAAAGGACTGCAAGTGGGACGCCACGTTCCTCCAGGTGGGGACAATCAAACCCGACCCAGGAAGTGCCTCTGGTGTCCGGACCAGCGGCCGAGCTCCAGTAGTATACTTGCCTTGCTCATTTCCTTTGGAGCATCTGGTAACACTCCAGAACCGTATTTTGCGTTCAGCTGGGCCAATATGGCAGCTTGAACAGCCGGGTCTCTGGACTGAGAGACAATGCAAGTTATTTTAGAGATTGTTCAACACTCACACAGTCCTACCACCAGCTTCTGTCCCACCTACCACCACTAACATCACAGGCACCACAGTGGGCCCATCAGCAGATCAGTGGGGTTTTCCTCCACACTGCAAAAAGGGGCAATTAAAAGCTTTGAAGCCCAGCCCAGACGGGCCCTAGCTAGGCGCTTCAGCCTACACATTCCTCACCTCTGCTGCACTGGTAAACCTGCCCTGGCATAGGCGGTTAGTCCATAGGTTTCTACAAATCCATGCCAGGTTTTCACTACCTGTATGTCCTAGAGTAAGATAAAAAAAGGAAGTATCCAGACCCAAGAGTTTGAGGCAAGCAAATCCCACTAAGACAATATTATTTTTAACTTCTTTATTAATCTCCTAATGGAATTCATTTTATGTCCCAGAATCTAGGTCCTGACTAAAAACGTCCTCTCTAGGCACTCACATTAGACACGATGGTAGGTTTACACTGTCGCCTGGTAAAAGGATCCATCTGTTGGTTTTTCATGTTGTGACTTTCAGCCTGAAACAGAGAGCATGTATTACAGAACTGTATCTCCTGCCCCCCCGCCTCTCATTCATCGTAAGCTTACATATAAATAACAGTCTGCAAGGTCCTAAAAAAAGTCAAAGGCTGTCTATTGTCCTTTTTTTCCCTTTAAGAACACCAGAGAAGATTATGGGGGCAACAACCAAAAGAAAAAGACTGGAAACTGATAAAAATGAATACGCATGGAGTAGAATCTAAAGATGGGGAGGGATAAGACAGGGTAGAAGACTGCTGCTTTTTATTATAAATTAATAACTTATGTGCTTGTATGTGTGCCTACAGAGAAACTATGTGTGTGTTAAGTGTACACGTTACTTCAATAATTGAAAGATAAACTCAAGCAAGATAGAGAAAAGATTACATATTGTTTTATTACATATTGTTTTATTAATTAAAATTATTTTCAGTGAGCCAGATAAAGTTGTCTTACTCACCACAAGGGCCTTCTCAGACTCCACAATGTTCCACTCCCGGTTCCGCTGGTTGATGTAACTGTGGGGTGAGTAAGAGGCATGAGTCAGTGGGCTGTGAAAGGAGGGAGGGGACCACTGAGTCCTCACCCCAGAGATACGTGGAGCCACTGGGGCACAGTGCGTACAAGGCACAGGCTCGCCTGATAATTGTGGACCAAGGATCTGTAACACACCTGATCGCAGATATGTTCTTGGTCCGCTGGCGGTCCAGGGCCTCTGCTCGTTCCTCCAGCTCGTTCAGCTGGTCTTGGATTTGTTTGGCCTTGTCCTGATCCCCCAGGTCCTCAGCCATGGCCTGCACATAGAGAGACATGTGAGATTCTGGCTATGACTGGCTCTATATTAAGTGTCCCATTACTTCCAGCACAGGCAAGATACCTCACATGATGAACAAATGACAGGAGGTGTGAAAGAGTACTGAAAACAAACACCGTAGAACCCAGGCCCCACATGGCTAACTCAGCCTAACAAGGCTCACCCCACCCTGATGTGAAGAACGGAAAACCACCCACCGCAGCTGGGCTTGGCAATATCATTCGTCTGTTCAGACCCAGTGCTGATAGTACCCTGGGGTCTATCTTATTACACACGAAACTAAAGTGACTAGAAAGTGAGGAAAATGGAACAAGCAAGATCAGTTTCAATTTATAGAAAGGAAAACAGCCAAAGGATGCTGCCCAGGTGCCAGGAAAGCACTGTTGCTTACCTTTGAGCCCAGCATTCTCTCCCAATCCTGCCACTACTAACTTGAAAGACGGTGAACAAGTTTGATTTCCACATCTCCTTACAGGACAGGGAGAGAGGTTCAAGCACAAGTCCTCACCTTTTCCTTTAGGAGCTGCGTTTTCTTCATAGCATAGTTGGGTGGAGCCTTCCTGAATCTTTCTTTCTCTTTTACAATCTGTACCAGAGAGGAGATACCAGCAGTGAGGTATTTCTAAATTAGTTCTGTAGGCAAGATAGGTGAGCCCATTTTGGAGGTAAGCAGCTAGTTAAACGGGGGCTGCTCTTCCTATAGCAATGCCATGCCCCACAGAGAGAGCGAGTTCATTCCAAGGGATGCTATGCTGCTTCCGGGGTCACGGAGATTCTTCTGGGATAGTGGGAAGAAACATGCACCAATAAACAGCAGCAGCCCAAGGACCTTGTACTGTCAGGCTAGCCACTGTCCAAGCGAACAAAGATCAAGGAATTTTACCAAAATGTTTTGGAAAAAGAAAACTCTTAAAGGACCAAGCCTAGAAGAAGAATACAGATTCCTGAACCCTGAATACACTTCCTTAGTCTATGACTTCAAGTGAGAATGTATGGACAAAATCTTGATGAACTATAAATAATAAGGTAGCGATATTAGTATTCCCTCTTTCTCACGCAACAGTAGCAGAGCCAAAAATGTCAAGATACAGGAAAGAAAAGAAAGGCATGATCTTCTCTAACACTGGTTCTTGATGAGCCTCCGGACTCTGGGGTACCAGGTTTCTTACCTCTTCAATGTCCTGGTCATTGAATTTATAATTAAGAGCTTCTTTAATAGATAATTCCTTCTTATTGATTTCATCTAGAGTGGGCAACTGCATGCCAGCAGAGAACATCTGGACCAAAACATGATAAAAGGTTATTTATGATAAAGGGTTTTGGAAAGAGGCTCTCTCAGTGTTTTCATCAACAACTGCTAGGGAGGTGCTGTCTGTCCACTTACCGCTTCTTTCCACTTCATGAATTCGCTTTCAGTAAACTCCTGGTTTGAGACAAACTCTAGGCGGAACACTCGCTGGTCACTGCCGTGCCTACACAAAAAAGAGCAGCTTCAGGAATGGGTATGTTGACTGCAGCGCCAGAAGAGCAACCCCACCAGACTGTACACCACCTGTCTCTGTGGGTTTCCATCATAGCTACCCTTTAGAATCATCTAGGAATATTTACAAAACTTCTAGTGCCAAAGCACCACTCTAGATCAACTGAATCAGAATCTCTGGGAGTAGGAACCAGGCACGGAAATTGTACACACAAAAAGCCCCTCCCAGGTTGTTCTAACGGGCAGCAGGGACTAAAAATCAAAGTGAGCCCCGGAAACAAGTGGATTTGGCCAGTGCTTCAAAAGTCCATTTACAATCAAATCCATCACAGTCAACTGGCATCAAGAATATGAAATATTACATAGATATCTGAATGACAAGGAAGCTCTATCCCTAGAAAGAACACTGCTGTTCTACTGACTCCTGTGCTGGCCACGTGAGTCAGTGTCATCCTCCCAGAGATAGTCACTTTCAGCACGTCATGGCTGCTGCCCACACCAACTGGCTCTTTTCAAACAGTCCAGGAGAAATGACGGGAATGGGAGAAGGGAACAGAGAGACCAGAGAGGCCAAGTAAGGCCATGGCAGAGCCTTGTCTATGACCCACTATTTGCAGTCACCTGGCAAGCTATTTCTATTGCTTCCCATATAGGGCCTTTAGAATTTTCAGGCTCCAAGAGGATAGGGATTTGTGTGTGTATTTTGTTCTCGCTTCCATCCTGATGCATAGAACTGTGGCATGTAGCCAGCATTCAGTCAATATCATGCTATTGAAGCAGAAACCAAGTCCAAAAAGGTAACCTGGCTTGTGAAAGATCAAGTTAGTTAGTGATGGAGCCAGGACCAGAAGCAAGCCTCCTGACCATGCTCACCGAGGAATGCCTGCAGGATTCTGGGAGGAGGGGGTCTCGCAATCTGACATTTTCCTTCTATGTGTCCCACTGCTCCATATCCCTGACTTCCCCTATGAGAGAGATATATCCTACTTTCCCTATAGGCAAAGGCAGAATACAAGTTTCCCTCCAAGTCCCCTGCGGGGATAACACAAACAGTATTACTGTAACAAGAAACATCACACTGGGAGTGAGTAACAGCCGCAACAGGCAGTGCCTGTTTGCACGGGAGCAGAAGCTGCCACGGAAGCACCTCTCCTACCGTAGCTGTAGCCCTTTGTTTGTTCTGGTGCCACCAAGCTGGTAAACTTTGGCGGTTTCCACTACACCCGTGATTTCAGCAACCTAAGTGAGGACAGAGACACCAATCACAACAGACTCTTTCAGAGCTCTCCACCCCACCCTCTGGCTCCATCTGCATGAGTGCAGATGAGTGACCCCGCACTGAGAGAAGCCCACAGCTGCCAGGTGTTCTGGGCATCTTTCTCGGGCTTAGAACTCAGACGGCCAGGCACCTGTGCCCAGAGTTAAGCAAGCGCCAGGTGAGGAGGCAGTTAGCCTGGTGGGGTGTTGGAAGCTTCCCCTCCAACTTAATTCTACCTTACTAAGGGGTGCACCTGGATTTCAGAGGTCAGTTTTATCAATCAAGTGTGAAGACCGTGAGGTCTGTTTCTGTTGCCAAGGTTTCTGAGACATGACATGGCCCCTGGTCCTCACAGAAGGAGGCAAAACACGTTAAAACCAAACAACCCAGAACAAAACAAACAAACAAAAAATCAAACAGCTATGTTCTAGTCATCTAGACCACAGAAGCAGAGCTGGAACTCACAAGATAATCTCTATTAGGTTGGAGGGTTTTTTTAAAAAAATTAATTAATTTATTTTTGGCTGCATCAGGTCTTTGTTGCTGCGTGTGGTCTTTTCCTAGTTGCAGCAAGTGGGGTCTACTCTTCGTTGAGGTGCGAGGGCTTCTCATGGCGATGGCTTCTCTTTGTGTGGAGCACAGGCTTCAGTAGTTGTGGTGGTGCACAGGCTTAGTTGCTCCACAGCATGTGGGATCTTCCCGGACTAGGGCTCAAACCCGTGTCCCCTCCATTGGCAGGCAGATTCTTTTTTTAAAAAAAAAAAAATTAATTTTTGGCTGCATTGGGTCTTCGTTGCTGCGCATGGGCTCTTCTCTAGTTGCGGAGAGCAGGGGCTACTCTTCATTGTGGTGCGCAGGCTTCTCACTGCGGTGGCTTCTCTTGTAGTGGAGCACAGGCTCTAGGTGCACGGGCTCAGTAGTTGTGGCTCACAGGCTCAGTAGTTGTGGCTTGCAGGCTCTAGAGTGCAAGCTCAGTAGTTGCGGCGCACGGGCTTAGTTGCTCCATGGCATACGGAATCTTCCCGGACCAGGGCTCGAACCCGCGTCCCCCATGCTGGCAGGCGGATTCTTAACCACTGTGCCACCAGAGAAGTCCCTGTTCGTCATTTTTCAAACCTCAATATAACTCCTTGTTCCAGAAGTCACTTAGTATGTAACATGGAAATTTTTCATTTATTTTTCAAATGAACAAATCTTCCAGATTACATAACTCTTGAAAAATACTTCGTTAAGTGTCTGCCTTCTCACATCTACATGAAAGGAGGATAGAGAAAATTGTTCTAAATCTAAACCCTTGGGCTCCAAGTACTCCTCCTGGCAGCAGGTCACAAGAGATCTCTGGTTGGCTCAGACTGTCACTGCTCTAAGGGCATCTCAATTGGAGTCTATTTTCCCATCAAATGGGAAAAGTGACAGATTTGTTCAGTAGTTCCTACTCCTAGCTAAGAATCATTATATTTAAAACATAAAACATGGACAATTGTCCAAGGAAAGAAATACTAACCCGGTAAACTGGTTTGCTGTTGTGGTTTCCAATGCCAATCCGTACAAAACATCCTGTGACAGTTTTAGCAAAGAAGGGCATGTGACACCAACGTTCCAGCTTATGCCGTGATAATCGAACCCGATTCAGTTCCTCTGGTAAGGAGACCGGTTGTGATTTTGGAGGGATCTCTTCTTTCCTGTGAGGAACAAAGGACACTGGGAAAAATGTGCATCATAAAAACAGATCAAGGTAAATAAATAATACCAACTTCTTAAAACTTAACTGAAGTATGTGTGATTTCATACAGTAGGAGAAATAAATGAAGCAACAGGAAAGTGGGACTAGAATCCTATTCCTAACCAGTAGTGTGAACTGTCTCAAATGAGGCTGCCATCCCAGATTAACCTATCAGACTAGGAAAACTAATGGAAGCTCCTGGCCAATCTGAGGGTGACATGAAGGCAGCTCCTACCCGCCTGGCCATGATAAAATGTGCAGGGGTACAGGCTAAGAGCCAACAGCAGAAGTATATGTTTAGGCTGGTGTGCTGGGGAACCCAGCTCGGCAATTCAGGGTACGGAACCAAACCAAAGTTCGTCACCCGAACAGGGGAAATTTGGAAACTACACTAAGCCTTTCCCCAAAGAACCACCTATCCTGACTACTAGACCAAAATGTACACAGCTTACTCCTCTTCTTCATCAGATGACGATGTTCGGGATGAGCGGTCTGACTTTTCACTGGACTTGTCATCTTCCTCCTCCTCCTCATCGTCAGAGTACACCTCACTGGTTTTTAATGGCTGTTTCTTGGCGAGGAGCTCAGCTTAAAAAAAGAGGAAATGTTTACCTAGATTCTCTCAATAAGAAGCTGAAACATCTTTCATCCCTGAAAAAGAACTGGAACATGGAAAAGGACTCAATAGACAGCTCCATCCTCTCTGGCCTGGTTTGTGATTACTTGTGTTAACAGGTACGTTAACCAGAAAGTTTAAGTCACACCGAATGTCAAGCCGCGGTAGACAAAAAAAAAAAGGGCTGGAAGACTGTCACTAAGTGGGCAAAAAGGGTCACCAACTCTACTGACAGCTGTCTTTTATATCTCTCAAGGCACTTGAAGATTGGCAGGAAAATTGGGGATAAACTTAAGATGTCTTCAGAGAGTCTTTCAGGAAAAACTTACTTTGAGTTTACAGTACTATTTGTAATAGCAGGAGACTGAAAACAACCCAAATGTCCACAAAGGGGAGTGGCTGAATCACCTCTAGCACATCCACCCAATGAACTACGCTGCAGCTGTAAAAAAAGGAAAGAGCCGAGCCTTACACTGCATCCTGAGTCAGAAAATGTTTTAAATGAACACATAAATATTTTTAGGATAGGCATTATATGGTCACTGTATCAACTACTCAACTTTGCTACTGTAGACAGAAAGTAATCACAATTATGAAAAAATGGGCATCATTGTATTCCACTAAAATTATTTACAAAAACAGGTAATCTACTAACCATTGCTTAACATAAAAACTAAGGAGTTATCTTTAGAATATATGGTTAAGTGAAAAAAGCAAGGCAGAGAGAAGTGTGTATAATGCACTAACATTAATCTAAGATGGAGGGTGAATCTGTGTCCTTTTGTTTAAAAAATAAAAAGGAAGGATATAAAAAAATTTTTTAAGTGGTCATCTACTATGGGAGGGAGGCAAGGGGTGAAAGAGAAGGCTATAGATGCTAAATTTCTCTGAATATACCTTGCTTAGTAGATTTGACTTTGGAACCTTGCATCGTGTATAATCATAGAACAGAACAATAAGTCATCTCTACAGATCACAAGCAAAATAAAACAAAGTACTAATTTGATGGCACAACCACACAAAAAACAACTATAACAAGTGTTTTGTGTTGGTTTTTTTTTTTGACTGTGGGGCTTGTAAGATCTCATTCCCCTGGTCAGGGATTGAACCCAGGCCACGGCAGTTAAAGCGCTGAATCCTAACCACTAGACAACCAGGGAACTCCCAACAAGTGACTTTAAAACATAGTCATTCAAAAGACAGACATACAGACCAATGAAATAGAGAGCCCAGAAATAAACCCTTGCATATATGGTCAGAAGATTCCCAACAAGGGTGTCAAGGCCAATCAATAGGGAAATGACAGTCATTTCAAAAACTTGTGCTGGGGTGGGAGGATTTCCCTTGTGGCACAGTGGTTAAGAATCTGCCTGCCAATGCAGGGGACATGGGTTCAATCCCTGGTCCGGGAAGATCCCACATACCGTGGAGCAACTAAGCCCGTGCGCCGCAACTACTGAGCCTGTGCTCTAGAGCCTGTGAGCCACAACTACTGAGCCTGCGTGCCACAACTACTAAAGCCCACGCACCTAGAGTCCGTGCTCCGCAACAAGAGAAGCCACCGCGATGAGAAGTCCACGCACTGCAATGAAGAGTAGCCCCCGCTCGCCACAACTAGATAAAGCCCGCACACAGCAACAAAGACCCAGTGCAGCCAAAAATAAATAAATTTATAAAAAACAAAAGAAAAACAAAAAACAAACTTGTGCTGTGGTACTTCCCTGGTGGTCCAGTGCTATGACTCCGTGCTCCCAATGGGGGGGCCCCGGGTTTGATCCCTGGTCAGGGAACTATACCCCACATGCCTCAACTAAGAAGCCTGCATGCCGCAACTAAAGATCTCTCATGCTACAACGAAGATACTGCACATGGCAACGAAGATCCTGTGTGCCGCAACTAAGACCCAATGCAGCCAAATAAATAAATAAATATTAAAAAAGAAAACAAAACAAAAAAACCGAAAACAAACTTGTGCTGGGAAAACTGGATATCCCACATGCCAAAAAAAAAAAAACAAAAGTGGACTCTAACCTTACACTGTATACAAAAATTAACTCAAATGGATCAAAGATCATTTTTTTTCTTTTCTTTTGGTTGCGCCAGGTCTTAGCTGTGGCACATGGGATCTTTGTTGCCACATGCAGGATCTTCGTTGCGGCATACGGGATCTAGTTCCCTGACCAGGGATCAAATCCGGGTTCCCAACACTGGCAGCGTGGAGTCTTAACTACTGAACCACCAGGGAAGTCCCTGGATCAAAGACCTAAATGTAAGAGCTAAAACTATCAAACTCTTCAAAGGAAACAGGGGAAAGCTTTATGACACTGGATTTAGCAATGATTTATCGGATGTGACACCAAAAGTACAGGCAACAAAAGAAAAAAAAGTGAAGGCAAACAGTACTTCACCAAAATTAACTTATGCATCAAATGACACTATTAAAGAGTGAACGGACAACCTATGGGAGAATGGGAGAAAATATCTGTAAATCGTGTCTCTGATAAAGAATTAATATTCAAAATAATTTTAAAAGTCTTACAACTCAACAAGAACCAAAGAACTTGATTAAAACATGGGCAAAGGACTTGACTAGACATTTCATCAAAGAAGATATCCAAATGGCCAATAAGCATACAAAAAGATACTCAACATCACCAGTCATTAGGAAAACGCAAATCAAAACCACAACAAGATACCACTTCATGCTCACTGAAATGGTTATAATCATAAAGACAATGACAAGTGTTAGTGAGGATGTGGAAAGAGTGGAACCCTCATAAGTTGCTGCTGGGAATGCAAAATGGTTAAGCCTCTTGGAAAACAGCCTGGCAGTTTCTCAAAAGGTCAAACACAGGGCTTCCCTGGTGGCGCAGTGGTTGAGAGTCCGCCTGCCGATGCAGGGGACACGGGTTCGTGACCCGGTCCTGGAAGATCCCACATGCCGCGGAGCGGCTAGGCTTGTGAGCCATGGCCGCTGAGCCTGCGCGTCCGGAGCCTGTGCTCCGCAACGGGAGAGGCCACAACAGTGAGAGGCCCGCGTACCGCAAAAAAAAAAAAAGTCAAACACAGAGTTACCATATGCTTTAACAATTCCACTATAAATGCTCAGAGCAGCATTATTCATAATAGTCAAAAAGTGGAAACAACCCAGTGTCCCTCAAAAGGTGAACGGATAAATGTGTATATCCATACAATGGAATATTATTCAGACATAAAAGAAGTATTGTTACGTGCTACAACATGGATGAACCTAGAAAGCATGCTACGTGAAAGAAGCCAGACACAAGAGATCATATATTGTATGAGTCCATTTATATGAAATGCCCAGAATAGGCAAGTCTATAGTGACAGAAAGTAGAACAGTGGTTGCCTAGGGCTGGGAGATAACAGGTCCGTAGAGGGGGGTGACAGTTAAGGGATATAGGGTTTCTTTCTGGGGTAATGAAACATCTTAAAACTCATTGAGTTTTACCACACAGCTGTGAATATACTACAAGCCATTGCCTTGTATACTTTAAATGAGTAAACAGTATGGTACCTTAATTATACCTTAAGAAAGTTGCTATAAATCAAAACAAAACAAAAAAACTTGGTATCCTGGTTTTGAAATGGACATACCAGTATGAGGCTCAAAATAAATTCTTAAAAAAAAAAAAAATCCTAGCTGTGGACACTGAAAAGACTTAGAAATAATAACCAACCCAGTTGCACTCCTGCGTCTAGACTATGGTGTCTAAATACAATTTCTCATGAGAAAAAAAACCCCACCCAAAACCAAAAAAAACCCAGGGCTCCTTAGAGAAATGTCTGATTCCAAATCCAGAAAGCAAGAAAGCTATTAAAGACTACTGGGGTTTCACATCAAAAGGACTCAGGCTACAAAAAAAAAAAAAAAAAGAAAAGAAAAAGAAAAAAAGGACACAGGCTACAACTGCTTGAAGATAAGACAATTTGAGTCTCAACAATAATAATAATAATTGCAATGGAGTAAAAACATAAAGTATGGGGTCTTCCCTGGTGGCGCAGTGGTTAAGAATCCGCCTGCCAATGCAGGGGACACGGGTTCAAGCCCTGGTCTGGGAAGATCCCACATGCTGAGGAGCAACTAAGCCCGTGCACCACAACTACTGAGCCTGCAAGCCACAACTACTGAGCCCGTGCACCTAGAGCCCATGCTCCGCAACAGGAGAAGCCACCGCAAGCCCGTGCACTGCAACGAAGAGTAGCTCCTGCTCACAACTAGAGAAAGCCCGCATGCAGCAAAGAAGACCCAATGCAGCCAATAAATAAATAAATAAATTTATAAAAATAAATAAATTTATATTAAAAAAACCCATAAAGTATGTTAAAATCCATGAGTTCACAGGGATATTCAAAATAAACAAATTTCACTGGTTATCTTTGGAGTTTGCCAAGGAACTATCTCATTCTTTTGAAAACTAGTAAATAAAAGGGGGAAAAAAAGGCAAGAATTTACTCTGCCTTTCCTATACAAAATGTCCCTGGTGGTAACTGAATAGCTGATGAGAAGTTTCTCTTTCCAGAAGCATACCAGATAATAAATGAAGAAAGAATGATACATTAGAATATCACCATTTTGTGGCTTAAAGACTTAAATATAAGACATGACACCATAAAACTCCTAGAAGAGAACACAGGCAAAACATTCTCTGACATAAATCGTACCAATGTTTTCTTAGGTCAGTATCCCAAAGCAATAGAAATAAAAGTAGGGACTTCCCTGGTGGTCCAGTGGTTAAAAATCCACCTTCCAATGCAGGGTATGTGGGTTTGATCCCTGGTCAGGGAACTAAGATCCCACATGCCACCAGGCAACTAAGTCCGCATGCTGCAACTACTGAGCCTACATGCCACAGCTAGAGAGCCTGTGTGTTGCAACTACAGAGCCCACGCGCCACAACCAGAGAGAAGCCCACACGCCACAATGAAAGATCCTGCATGCCACAACTAAGACCTGATGCAGCCAAAAATAAATAAACAAATAAATAATTTTTTAAAAGGGAAGAAATAAAAGCAAAAATAAACACATGGGACCTAATCAGACTTATAAGCTTTTGCACAGCCAAGGAAACCATAAATAAAATAAAAAGACAACCTACAGACTGGGAGAAAATATTTGTTACTATTTTTTAGGTATAGTAATGGCACTGTAGTTACATTTAAAATAGGAGTCCTTATCTTTTAGAGACACATATTGAAATATTTATGGTTGAAATATGATGATGCTGGGATTTACTTCAAAATAACCCAAAGGAGGAGAGCAGTGTATATTTAATAAGATTGGCTATGAGTTGACTGCTGAAGTTGGAGGATGGGTTCATGGCGTTTCATTACACTATTCTCTGTATGTGTTTGGAACTGCCTATACTAGAGAGCTAAAAAGGGGGAAAAATAAAAATTGGCATCAGGAAGTTAAATCATATGATCAAAGACACAAAGTAGCCATCACATTTTCCCCACCTACCTGTTCTGTTCTTCCGTTTTTCTCGCTCTGCTTTTAGCTCCTCCATGGCTTGAGATTTCTTATCTAGTTTCTCATCCCGTTTGGAACGTCGTTCCTTGTTATGGGATGTTACCTGGGAAGGGAAAAATATGTAGGATGGCTCTTTTTACCAACAGCTGATGATAATATTCTCTATACCTAAAAATCATTTAGTTCTCCAATGTGAATCTATATTGGTTGCAGAAATTGAAATTTGCTTAAGAGGAGAGAGCATCCTCTTGTGGACAAAGAGGATAGAGCAGTAAAGTCAGTCCTTGTCTTACCTGCCTAATAAACAGAAAGCCTAAGAAGTATAAGATAAACACTTTCTGGAAGGACTCCCTAGATCACAGCTAATATATGTTAATACTGTCAACAAAGCTTTTTGTGATAAATGCAGAGATGACTAATTTTCCCAGCTACATTTATTACCAAGTCCAGGATGACATACACCTGAGTAAACATCATAACCGATTCAGCTACCCAGGACAGGAAGTTTACAAACTTTCCCTTAAGGAGTGCTCACACACCAATGAGCTGCTTTTTACATGCAGACTTGAGTAGAATTCCCATGGAGTTAAACAGCACAGCTAATGGTGAAATGATATGTCCAGAGATTAATGAAACCTATAAGATGAAGATAGTACATAAATAGTCTTGCACTAACTGACCTAGGCTGATTAATATAAACCCATCTTTTATATAAACACACATACACACTCAAAATAGAGGTTTTATTCTTTGGATAACAAGGACTATTGAATCTCCTACCTGAGATTCTTGAATCTGTGTCAGTTTCTTCTTTTCCTGCTCCTCTTCTTGCTTCTTCTTTTTTTCTTTCTTTTCTTTCTTTTTGGCTGTTTTCAGTTTTTTCCTGATTTCAAATCTGTTTAAAATATATTTATTTGGTTTTTAAGTGGCAATGAAATATTTGTAGACTGATTTCTATTAGATAGGAGAAAGGAATTAAGTGCGGGGAAGGAGTTAATAAATGTTTTGGTTTCCTGTAAGAAACTCCAATGTATCTTATAAGTACATTAGAAATATTGAATATAAATACACCAGAAGTACTTGAAAGCATTAAGGTGGAATAGACTTAAAATGAGAGAATACTGAGGATACTGTTGTATCCTGTTGGTAATGCACTGCTCTTCCTCAACTTCACATAACGGAAGAAAATAGTTGATTCTTGGATCAACTCCAATGGTGTCCCATTAGAAACATAATGAAGCCACAGAGAGCCACTCTCCCGTTGCGGAGCACAGGCTCCAGATGCGCAGGCTCAGTGGCTATGGCTCACGGGCCTAGCCGCTCCGCGACATGTGGGATCTTCCCGGACCGGGGCACGAACCCGTGTCCCCTGCACTGGCAGGCGGACTCTCAACCACTGTGCCACCTGGGAAGCCCCACTGTCACATTTTTAAGGTGGTCAAGACACAGGCTGTATTTTAAAAACACCACTCTCCATCTTTCTTCATTAGGAAAAATGCCTCCCTCAGCTCCACCCCAGCAAACATGTGAATAAATATGCTATTCTCTTAAACAAATGCAATCTAGGCTCTCTCCCTGTAACAAAAAGCAGGCTTTTATGAAACAAAACTATTTTTTTGTGTGTGAATTTAAGGAACTTTGTGGAAGGAATAAAATAAATATTAAACTCTTTTCATAACATTCTAAAATAAACCCAATTATGAAATTTTTTACTTAGTTCTTAATAGGGTCAATATACAAAAATTAACTGTATTTCTATATACTTGCAATGAATAATCCAAAAACAAAACAAAGAAAACAATTCCATTTACAGTAGCATCCAAAAGAATACAATATTTAGTAATAAATTTAACAAAACAAGTGCTAGTCTTTCACACTCAAAACTAAAGGACTGTTGAAAGAAATTAAATAATACCTAAGTAAGTAGAAAGATATCACATTCATGGATTAAAAGACTTAATATTAGATGGCAATACTTCCAAATTTGATAAACAGATTCAACACAATTCCTATAAAAATCCCAGCTGCTTCTTTTGCTGTTGCAGAAATTGATAAGCTGATACTAAAATTCCTATGGGAATGCAGAGGGCCCCATATAGCCAAAACAATTTTGAAGAAGAACAAAGGTGGAGGACTTAACACTTCCCAAGTTAAAAATTGACTACATAGCTACAGTAATCAAAACAGTATGGTACTGGCATAACCATAAACATAATGATCAATGGAACAGAATACAGTCAACAAATAAATCCATATATCCATGAACAACTGATTTTCAACAATGGTGCCAAGACTGGGGAAAGAACAGTCTCTTCAACAAGTGGTACTGGGACAACTGGATAGCTACATGCCAAAGAATAAAGTTGGACTCTTACCTCACACCATATACAAAAAATGATCTCAAAATGGATCAATGAGGGGGAGAGGGATAAATTAGGAGGTTGGGATTAACATATACACACTACTATACATAAAACAGATAATCAACAAAGGCCTATTGTATAGTACAAGGAACTCTACTCAATACTCTGTAACAACCTGTATGGGAAAAGAACCTGAAAAAGAATAGATATATGTACAGGTATAACTGAATCACTTTGCTGTACACTTGAAACTAACACAACATTGTAAATCAACTGTACTCCAATATAAAATTTTAAAAAATGGATCAATGATCTAAACATAAGACCTACAACTATAAAACTCTTACAAGAAAACATCCAGGTAAATTACTCATGAACGTGGATTTGGTAAGATTCTTAGATATCAAAAGCTGCAGCAAGAAAAGAAAAAATTTATTGTGCATAAAAATTTTTTAATTTTGTGCATTAAACAATACTTGACAGTGAAAAATACAACCTACAGAACGGGAGAAAATATTTGCAAATCATGTTATCTGATAAGGGTCTACTAACCAGAATATATAAAGAACTCTTATAACTCAACAACAAAAAGACAACCCAATTAACAAATACGCAAAGCACTTGAACAGACATTTCTCCAACAAGGATTTGAAAAGATTCTAAACATCATTAGTCAACAGGAAAATGCAAATCAAAACCACAATAAGACACTTCACATTTACCAGGATAGCTATTATCAAAAAAAGAAAAAATAACAAGTGTTGGCAAGGATGTGGACAAACTGGAACTCTTATATATTGCTGGTGGGAATGTAAAATGGTACAGCTGTTACGGAAAACAGTTTGGTGGTTTCTCAAAAAGTTAAACATAAAATTACCATATGACTCAGCAATTCCACTCCTATGTATATACCCAAAAGAATTGAAAATAGATACTCAAATATTTGTACATGAATGTTCATAGTAGCACTATTCACAACAGCAAAGATATCAAAAAAGATTAATAAATAAAATGTGGTATATACACATAATGGAATATTATTCAGCCATAAAAAGGAATGAAGTACTGATACATGCTACATGAATGAACTTCAAATGTATGTTAAGTGAAAGAGGCCAGGCACAAAAGACTACATATTTATGATTCCATTTATATAAAATGCCCAGAAATAGGCAAATCTATAGAGACAGAAAGTAAGTTAGTGGCTTCCTAAGGCTAGGAGCAATAGAGGGAACTGAGTACCAGTAAGTATAGGGTTTTTTTCTGGGGTGATGATAATGTTCTGAAATTAATTGTGGTGATGGCTACACAACTTTATGAATGTATAAAAAACCACCGAACCACTTTCAACCACTTTCAATGGGTAGATTCTATGGTGTGTAAACTACATCTCAATAAAGTTATTTTTAAAAGTTAATACCTGAGGTGCTGAGAAAACTGGACAGCTACATGTAAAAGAATGAAATTAGAACATTTTCTAACACCATATCCAAAAATAAACTCAAAATGGATTAAAGAACTAAATGTAAGACCAGAAACCATAAAACTCTTAGAGGAAAACACAGGCAGAACACTCTTTGACATAAATCGCAGCAATATTTTTTTGGATGTCTCCTAAAGCAAAGGAAATAAAAGTAAAAATAAACAAATGGGACCTAATTAAACTTAAAAGCTTTTGCATAGCAAAGGAAACCATCAACAAAACAAAAAGACAACCTACTGAATGGGAGAAAATATTTGCAAATGATATGGCCAATACACAGTTAATATCAAAAATATATATATATAAACAGCTCATACAACCCAACATCAAAAAAACAAACAACCTGATTAAAAAATGGGCAGAAGACCTGAAGAGACATTTTTCCAAAGAGGAAATGCAGATGGCCCACAGGCACATGAAAAGATCTCAACATTGCTAATCATCAGGGAAATGCAAGTCAAAACGCCAATGAGATATTACCTCACACCTGTCAGAACGGCCATCATCAAAAAGAACACAAATAACAAATGTTGGTGAGGATGTGGAGAAAATTAACTGGCGCAGCCACTGTGGAAAAGAGTACAGAGGTTTCTCTAAAAATAGATACTTCCTTTGTGGTCCAGTGGTAATGAATCCGCCTTACAATGCAGGGGATGCAGGTTCGATTCCTGGTCAGGGAACTAAGATCCTACATGCTGCGGGGCAACTAAGCCTGCATGCCACAACTACTGAGCCCACACGCCTCAACTAGACCGCGTGTGCTGCAAACTACAGAGCCCACGCACCCTGGAGCCTGCACTCCACAACTAGAGAGGAGTCCGCGAGCCACGATGAAAGATCCAGCGTGCCTCAACTAAGACCCGATGCAGCCAAAAATAAATAAAATAAATAATAATAATAATTTAAAAAACTAAGAATAGGGACTTCCCTGGTGGTCCAGTGGGTACGACTCTGAGCTCCCAATGCAGGGGGCCTGGGTTCAATTCCTGGTCAGGGAACTAGATCCCACATACATGCCACAACTAAACCCCGTGTGCCACACCTAAAGGCCGGTGCAGCCTAAATAAATAAATAATAAATAAATATTTGTAAATGAAGCAACTGACAAAGGATTAATCTCCAAAATTTACACCAGCTCATGCAGCTCAATATCAAAAAAACAAACAACCCAATCCAAAAATGGGCAGAAGACCTAAATAGACATTTCTTCAAAGAAGATATACAGATTGCCAACAGACACATGAAAGGATGCTCAACATCATTAATCATTAGAGAAATGCAAATCAAAACTACAATGAGATATCATCTCATACCAGTCAGAATGGCCATGATCAAAAAATCTACAAACAATAAATGCTGGAGAGGGTGTGGAGAAAAGGGAACCCTCTTGCACTGTTGGTGGGAATGTAAATTGATACAGCCACTATGGAGAACAACACTGAGTTTCCTTAAAAGGCTAAAAATAGAACTACCATACGACCCAGCAATCCCATTACTGGGCATATACCCTGAGAAAACCATAATTCAAAAAGAGTCATGTACCAAAATGTTCACTGCAGCTCTATTTACAATAGCCAGGACACGGAAGCAACCTAAGTGTCCATCAACAGGTGAATGGATAAAGAAGATGTGGCACACATATACAATGGAATATTACACAGCCATAAAAAGGAACGAAACTGGGTTATTTGTAGTGAGGTGGATGGACATAGAGACTGTCATACAGAGTGAAGTAAGTCAGAAAGAGAAAAACAAATACCTTATGCTAACACACATATATGGAATCTAAAAAAAAAAAATGGTCATGAAGAACCTAGGGGCAAGATGGGAATAAAGATGCAGACCTACTAGAGAATGGACTTGAGGATACGGAGAGGGGGAAGGGTAAGCTGGGACGAAGTAAGAAAGTGGCATGGACATATATACACTACTAAACGTAAAATAGATAGCTAGTGGGAAGCAGCCACATAGCACAGGGAGATCAGCTCAGTGCTTTGTGACCACCTAGAGGGGTGGGATAGGGAGGGTGGGAGGGAGGGAGACGCAAGAGGGAAGAGATATGGGGACATATGTATATGTATAACTGATTCAATTTGTTATAAAGCAGAAACTAACACACCATTGTAAAGCAATTATACTCCAATAAAGATGTTTAAAAAAAAGAAACCAAAAGGTAATAATAATAATAAATAAATATTTTTTAAAATATTAAAAAAAAAGAAAAACCTAAAAATAGAACTACCATATGACCCAGTAATTCCACTCCTGGGTATATACCTGAAAAACAAAAATGCTAATTCCAAAAGACACATACACCGCCATGTTCATAGCAGTATTATTTGCAATTGCCAAAATATGGAATGAATGGATAAAGAAGATGTGGTGTATATACATACAATAGAATACTACTCAGTCATAAAAAAGAATGAAACTTTGCCATTTACAACAACATGGATGAACTCAGAGGAGATTATGCTACGTGAAATAAGTCAGACACAGAAAGACAAACACTGTATGCTATCACTTATATGTGAAATCTAAAAAATACAACAAACTAGTGAATATAATAAAAAAGAAACAGATTCATAGATATAGAGAACAAACGAGTGCTTACCAGCAGGGAGAAGGAAGCAGGGAGAGGCAATATAGGGGTAGGGGATTAGGAGGTACAAACTATTATGTATAAAATAAGCTAAAGGATATTATGTATAAAATTAGCTAAAGGATATAAAATAAGCTACAGGATATATATAAAATAAGCTAAAGGATTAGGAGGTACAAACTATTATGTATAAAATAAGCTAAAGGATAAAATAAGCTAAAGGATATACACAGGGAATATAGCCAATATTTTATAATAACTATAAGTGGAGTATAACCTTTAAAAACTGTGAATCACTAAATTATGCATCTGTAACTTATATAATATTGTACATCAACTATACTTCAATTTTAAAAAAGTTAACAGCTTATATTTACATTATGTTCTTATATGTATTATCTCACTGAAGACTTACAACAATCCCCAACGAGAAAGCTGAGGAATGAGGAGGGTAAGTGACTAATTCAGATAACCTGGCCAGTGAGTTTGACTTGAGCCTAGATTTTTCTTCTTCTTCTTCTTTTTTTAAAAAAATATTTATTTATTTGGCTGCATTGGGTCTTAGTTGCAGCACACGGGATCTTCGTTGTGGCATGTGGGATGTTTCCTTGCGGCGCACGGGCTCCAGAGCACACAGGCTCAGTAGCTGTGGCAGCGGGCTCTCTAGCTGCAGCGTGCAGGCTCTAGAGCACGCAGACTTAGTTGCCCTGCGGCACGTGGGATCTTAGTTCCCTGACCAGGGATGGAATCCGCATCCCCTGCATTGGAAGGCAGATCCTTAACCGCTGGACCACCAGGGAAGTCCTGAGCCTAGACTTTCTGATGGAAAATGTCAGTGCTCTTTGCACAACCAAGCTACCTTTATGCTGCCTGCACTTACCTTTAAAAAAAAATTTTTTTTAATAAAAAAAGAGGAAGCTCTAGAATAGGTGAAGAATCTAACAACCAAAAATGATACCTCACTACTGGTGTTGCTGGCTATAAAACAGGATGCTAATGGTGTTTACATTAAAAACATGGAGAAAGTTTCTGAGTTACCGTATTGTACTGCCTTGCAGCTAAACAAATGAGCTACAAAAACCTCCATTTTCTGTGATTGGCTCTGAACTTCTGTCTTAATTATCATCATTGTAAACATTCTTCCAATCACTAAAAAAGTCACAGAATCAGTCAGTCAACTGCTTCATTCATATAAGGTGAAAAATAAAAAACCCAAGTTTGAGATCAGCCACCCACTACTCTTAAGCTACTTTGTGATTTTATCATAGGGCCCTATTGGCCTTATATGAGAACCTCTTGTTATGCTCTCCCCAATTCAGAAATACAAATTTCAGAAGTCATTCTTAACCATGTGGCAACCGTGGTAGTTTCTTAAGTCCTGTTTGTTCCAATACAGGTAACCGTGGAAGCATTCACACTCAAAACAAATGTCTATTACTTGCTGCTGACTGAAAGCCAAACATTCTTGTCTAGAATAACTCACCAGACTTAATATGGTCTCCAGAAGGGACAGACAGGCTCCCAGACGAAATGGGACTAACTGCTGCCAAGGAAAATGCTTCTGTTTATTTCGCAATATTAGGTAGGTAGGGAAGGATCCAAATTGTGAGGACTATTTTATCTCCTGAGACAAAGTCAAGTTTATTTTCACCTTGAAATTCTGTTAGGAGATAAGGAAAAACTTCTGCCATTTAAATATGGCAAAAGTAATCCAAAATACTGAAGCAGCTTTGTATATCAAAATGCAATTTAACATTTGAGCTTAAAAAAAATACAAAAAGCATGCTGGGAGGATAGTCAGATTCCTAACTCATAAATAATGAGAAGAAATTTCAAGTCTTGAATCCTGTGAAGACAGGGCTCCAAATGTGAACTTTGGGAAATTACTTTATTATTTTATTTTATCATTAAGACTACCACTTTACCTTTTTTTTAACACCTCCCTCTTCTCTATGCGGTTGAACAGTTCTTGCTCTCTCTCCTTTTCTGTCATCTGTTCCAGACGGGCCCTGTCTTCCTCATCTCCCATGAGGTCTTCTCCATAGCCATCATGGAATTCCTCATCTTCTGAGGAAGAGTCTGAATCTGAACTGGAGGAGGAGCTGTTGCTGTCAGAATCTGACACTTCACCTGCAACAAAAGACCAAACACAAGATTAGGTGATGCTGCAGAAGAGAGAGCCACAGGTGGCCCCACAGTGTTGATAATCATTACCCCTTGGCTCTTCTAGGTGAAGTGGAACATGGTCATCTCACCTCCCTTGGGAAAACGCTTGGTCTGCCTTTGGCAAATGCAAACACAGGTTACAGAAACTTAGGCTGGATTAAGAAACCAACATGATCTTTTTAATTTGACTTTTGTATTTTGAAAAAATTACAGACCTACAGAAAAAAGTTGCAAGAATAATTCAACTCCCGTACATCTGTTACTTAGGTTCACCCACTGTTAACATCGCCAGTTCACTTTCTGTCTACATACATAAAACAATTTACACATTTTTATCATTTATTTTGCTGAACTGAGAGTAAGCTGCAGAGATTGTGACCTTTCACCCCTAAATACTTCTTGTAAAAAGGACAGTCTCTTATATAACCAAGTATACAATGATCAAACTCAGGAAATTTAACATTTAAGAAATAGCATTATCTGACATATAGTCCATATTCAATTTTCATAATAAGTATACGGAGATGCTTTGAGACTGTGTAAACATCTTGTTCCTCAACAAACTATCATCCAGTGGTTTTAACACTCATTGATAACACTTCAATTATTACTATGATGGTTGAAAATGGTGATTGTCTAACTATACTTTCTTCTACATTTATTAGTTGGCATTTAAAAAAATCAGTGTTTTAATAAGTCATTAAATTGATTAGTGAATTCCTAATGATACTGGATCTTGGTAGGACAAAGGGTGATGGAAAAAAGCATTACATATTGTAACTGAGTATTATGTTAAACTAGCAATTTTGTGCTTGACTCAATTTGAGCTAACATTCACAGGCATGTGCTTAAAAAGCAGGTTAGGCCAATTCTGTACAAGCCAGTTTGTATATAAACATTATTACTCAAAACAAATATAAAGTTTACCATTTTAGTCCTGGAACAAGTTCACTTTCAAACTAGTGTTAGCAAAAATTCTCATTTCAAAACAACATTTTTTTACTGAGTTTTGTATCTGGTTCAAGGATTTTCCCCCTATGAATAACCAAGAAAAAGGAAAGAGAAGGCACTCAAGTTAAGGTAAACGGAGATTCTAACGCAGGGAATCCTCATGGGTTTCCTGGATGGGTTTCAAGGGCTTCACTAACGCTTTGGAATGCATGTATTTTTCTTGCTTCATTCAGATTCTAAACAGACCATGACCATTGAAAAGATTAGAGACCCCTGCAATAAAGGCAGAGGCCATGCTGTAATTGTAATGCAGGCACCTTTTCCCTCCATTTCTGACTGCAGCTTCTACTAAATAAGAGTTCACTCCCAAGTCTGCACCACTTGACTCACCTTCCTCAGGGGCTGAGCTCTCAGCTGAACTGTCTTTGTCCGAACTGCCTGAGGAAGCAGTTTTATTGGCCTGTTTCTTCATGGTTCCTTTCTTCTCTATTTTTCTGGCTTTTCCTTTCTTCTTATTTTTATTGCTCCCAAAAGTCCACTACAAGGAAAAAAGAAAAAGGAAAATTGAACCAGGGATTTTATTGAGAAAAGCTGTAAGTTTCAAGAATTAAGAGTCTCTGACATTCATCAAAATGATTCCAAGTCTCTACTGCTTTGGATCTGAAACAAATACACTTTATAAGATGAAAGATATTGATTCTTGAAACCTTTGTTAAAACTTCATAACCTCTGGTTTGTAATTTCTTAATGTCAGTAGATAATTGATATAATAAACATAAAATTTAATTAGTATACTTTTTATCAATAGAAAAGCAAATATATCAACTTAATGGCAAGTCAACTGAGTTAACTAAAACTCAGTTGGTACAGGAAACAGCTTCTAATGTTTCCTGTGGCAGAGAGGTCAGCAATTGCTAGAGATGGGTTATGTCTGGGTTTCAGTACACAGTGCATGGCTGAGTTCTGGAGTGGGTCCCAGGAAAGCAGGGAATAAAAAGCTTTTTAGCAAGAGAAAACTTCAGAAAACACAGGGAGAAAATGATGAAGGCCACTCTTTGGCATGGATGGTAGTATCACTGGTACCAACTCCAAGGAGTCAGAAAGTATAATACATCATTAAAAAATATATATACATATATATATGTATATGTATATATATATATATATATTTAAATCTGCATATATTACACTACAACATAATGTTTACATTGGATCTTCAATAGGAGATCCCATACATCTAAATATAAGGAACCTGCAACTTGTATTATCAAACTAACAGGCAGGCAATACACAGCTGATCACTCCAGGGCCAAAAAAATCATCTTCATCAAGCACTTTAATTGTAAGTCTGAAAGACCATAAAATCATTTTTTAAATTCACAGAGACTATTTAGTTACATTAAGCCACACCTCCTTTGATATTTTAACTTGTCAATTTAGGAGAATGATTTTAGGTGAAAAATACTTTACTTAGAAACTTTATTTTATGTACTCTAAAAATAATATTCATAACCAGCAAGGGCCTACTGTATAGCACAGGGAACTATACTCAATAATAACCTATAATGGAAAAGAATCTAAAAAAGAATATATATATAAAATAAAATAAAGTAAAATTCAAGACTTCCCTGGTGGCGCAGTGGTTAAGAATCTGCCTGCCAATGCAGGGTACATGGGTTTGAGCCCTGGTCCGGGAAGATTCCCACATGCTGCGGAGCAACTAGGCTCATGCACCACAACTACTGAGCCTGTGCTCTAGACCCCACGAGACACAACTACTAAGCCCATGTGCCACAACTACTGAAGCCCGCACGCCTAGAGCCCATGCTCCGCAACAAAGAGAAGCCACTGCAATGAGAAGCCCGCACACCTCAACGAAGAGTAGCCCCCTCTCGCTGCAACTAGATAAAGCCTGCACAGCAACGAAGACCCAATGCAGCCATAAATGAATAAATAAATTTATTTAAAAAAATAAAAAAATAAATTAAATTAAAAATTTTAAAAAGTATATATAAAAACACTGAATCACTTTGCTGTACTCCTGAAACTAACATTGTAAATCAACTATATTTTAATAAATTTTTTTTTTAAAAAAACGGAAATTGTAAAACAAACTGAGACAATACTAAATAAACAAACCAACCAACCAAGGAGGGGAAGGATAAAAAAATCAAAATAATATTCATCTTTCCATCATCACAGATTGAATTATAAATCTGGTATTAACATAAAAATTCTACATCTAATATTTAACAAAAGCACCAAGTCTTTGCTCCTTCTATAATGTGATCATATTATAATGTCATCATAAATGTACCTCCTACCTCACAATAGCCAAGATCAGAAGTAAATTTACTTTGGAGTTCTTTTGGGGGTGTGGGGTGAAGGGATAGTTCTGATGAGGTTTCCACCTTAGAAATGTTCCAGATGAGCTATTTTTAAGAACTACAGTCTGTTAATTTACCTTGATAAAATATTGTGAAAGGGCACTATTTTAATCTTCTGATTTTTTATTTTAATTTACTCTTAGTTATTTTCATTGCCACTTTGTTTTTGTACTCAGGAGCTAGGAAGAAGGGACAAGTGAAAATAAAACAGCTCCATGTTCTAGAATGATATATTAAGTGAATAAATGATATATTAAGTAATATACCACTTATGTATTAAGTGATATACATTAACAGCGACTTCTCTTTATAAATGAATTTACTTCTCAAACTTTTAACAATTCAACACTTAGATCACTATTTAGAAAGAAATCCTAATGCTTCTCTTCTAAAAGCTATTTTTCAACCGTTTGAAATCTTAATCATTCAAGGAAGATACTTTTTAGGTCAGTTTGAAAGAATCCAAAAGAGGCCAAAGTGTTCAGTTTCCTAGTTAACTGAGCTAAAATATATCAACTTCCTATGCTGAGAATACAGATATTACGAGAGGTAATAATGTATAAAACATCTTTTGCATTGGCTTTGTTTACAGGAAATAGCACAACTATGCACATAGTAGTCAATATTTATTGGCTGGTTATGAAAATGAGCATGACCCATCTCTTCTAAACAGGGTATCTTTTTGTACTTCTTTGTACAGAAATCCCTTCTTTGTACAAAGAAGTCCCTTTGTACTTCTACCCAATGGGAATATGAAAAGGCTGAGAGCATAAAGGGTGAGCTACCAGGGTCACATGTGTGTTAGAGTGGATAGGTCTATTTTCACCTACAGATTTGGATTTCTCACGTGCAACAGAGTCAAATTCTGAACTTCCAGGGTGGGGGGAAAAGGGGGATTGTGTATGAGAGTAAAAAAAGGCTTAAATGTGAAGTCACACAGGTGAATCCAATTCAGGAGGTGCTAGAAAGCTATCTGGTTTCCTTATCCTTCCACTGTCTATCTGCTGCAATCTGCCATTGCCTAAGCTTAGCAACTGTCATCTATAGCCTATGATGTTTATCCCCTGGAGGGGAGAGATAAAAGATAAGAGTTAAAATAGAAGAAATAAAATGTTTCAATTTAACGAGGGCTTGCCTGGCTGAACCTGAGTGTGGGAAGGGAACCTTGGTCTTTTTCCTTCCAACACAATTTTCAAAAGAAATGACAGAAGTGCCTCATCTCCCATGAGGCTAACTCAATAGAGTCTGTCATGCCAATGGCAAACAACCAAACTCACTATATATGACAGGGTTTTAGGGAAATAAAATAATCACTTAAAATATGGGGACCAGTCACATTACTCCTATTTAATATAGAGAAAGAGACTCAAATGGGTACTGATAATTTCCCAAAAGATTTTTTTCCTGCAGAATAGATCGTATTTGTAATATTTTACATTTACTCCTTTAAACCAGAAGCTCCTGAGTGTTTTTTTGGTCTGAGCACATATTTTAAATACTTGCCCAGTACCTCTTCTCTCAAGATCACAGAATCTAATAAACCATAAAGGAGATGGTCAAGACTTGTGGTAGGCAAAACTGACATTGAAATATCTTAACCCAGCCATTAGCCCAGAGATTGCTCACCTATTCCTGCAAAAGCCTTATTCTGTTGACTCCAAGACAGAAGGAAAACTAATTCTTTCATTGCCAGAGTGTGGTAGTAAATGGGGTCTAAAGAGTACAGTGCATGATTAAAGAGATGCTCTCAGGCTTTCCCCATCCATCAGAGAGTAGAAGAAATGACCTGGCTTTTCTTAATTTGTTTTGGGAACTATGGCTTCACTGAAAGGCAAGCTCTGTTGTGGCCTTAAAAGTGCTCTAAAATGTACCACACAGAAGGCAAGAATAAGAAAATGAGTGCCTGCTGATCTGCATCTGAGTACAGAGGCCAGAGCATCCCCCAAGGAGAGCTGCTTAAAAACAATCTGGGAAAGGGAAAGGGTCCACTGTCAGTCAGGACCCTAATACACACTGACACCCTGCTTTTCTCAAGCATTCTACATGCATGCAGGCTCACACAAAACACCAGGAAAGTATTACGTATAATGCAGTGATGAAAACCTAAAACAGTGACTAGAAGGAAGATGTCTTAACTAATAAATTAAAAGAGATTAGCACTTTGACTCTCACTGCTGTAACTGATACTCTAATGGACGGCAATTATCTAATGATACAAGGAGGGTTAGAAAGTACTACATAACCCTGTGCCATACTGAGAGTGTAGGGGTTGTTATAAGCAGGTCCCTACTCTGGGAAGCAGCTGACCTTCCTGGCATTCAGCTGAAAGACAGGAAGGAACATGGGGTGGGGAGTGGTTGCCTTGGACTTGGGTGCCATTGACATGCTGAGTACTTTTATCCTGGAGGCAGAAAAGCAAAGAAACTTCAACATTTCAGAGAGGTTATCTCTAATGGACAAGGAAGATCATATTCTAGGTCTCAGGACCCAGAGTAGAAACCATTGCAGCCCAGTTACTCCTGAAACGAATTTACAGTGAAATGAAATACTTTGAGGTAAGTAGGGTTCAAGAAGAACAGCTGGGCTAGTGATAAACTATGGGACTAGAGGTTAAAAGAACTGGAATAAAGGCCCAAGCGCTTAACCTGAGACTGTTTCCTTATCTGTAAAGTAGGAATAATAATACCGCCTTGACCACCTATCCCGGTAGTGTGACACTCAAAGGAGACAGAATAAAAGACGCTAAGAGCACATCAGAAACCATGAAGTTCTATATAAATGGAGGGTACTATTTTATGATGGAAAAAGGAACTTCTGGGAGCCTGTTTTCTTATCTGAAATAAGGGAATCTAAATGATCTCTACGACCCCTTGGAGTTTTAAAGTTGTAGGATCCTATATGAACTGAGTGTTACACTAAATTGAAGTGTTTGTCAAAAGGATTCGGTAGTCATTATTCTAGATCTTAACAGTGACCAACAAAGAGGTGTGCTGAGAGGGCATGGTTCCTAATTTAGGTATTTTTTCCCTGTGAAGATACTGAAGATAGAAAAGGGTCAGCAAAGTTGAAGAGTATATGCAAATGTCAGCCTAAAGAACAGTGAGGAATAGCTAAATTTTCTTTTCCCTTAAAAGAAATTAATTATTTGTAATTAATCAAACAAAGTACAAAGGGCACTACTGTATCTTATAATCAAGCAATCAGTTATATTTAACTGGAAAACACAGAGAATCCCTACACTCAATCACAAAAACTTATAATCTGGTTATGGAGATAAAAACAAAAGTGAAACAAATGACACCAAAAAAAATGTAAAATATAATCAGTACTCCACTGCACTATTTGGTAGGAAGTGTCAGAATTTGTTGTACACAGTTTAAGCAAGTGGTCCATGAAAATCACTTTATTTTTCTTGTGATGAGATTTTAGGTATCTAGATAAATGAGGTGCTACTGTATGGTAATCTACATAGCCAAGAACCCAGAAGCATGCTAAAAAAAAAAAGGGGGACTTCCCTGGTGGCACAGTGGTTAAGAATCTGCCTGCCAGTGCAGGGGACACGGGTTCGAGCCCAGGTCCAGGAAGATCCCACATTCTGCAGAGCAACTAAGCCCGTGCGCCTCAACTACTGAGCTGTGCTCTAGAGCCTGCAAGCCACAACTACTGTGCCCGCGAGCCACAACTACTGAAGCCCAGGCGCCTAGAGCCTGTGCTCATCAACAAGAGACGCCACTGCAATGAGAAGCCGCGCACCGCAACAAAGAGTAGCCCGCGTTCGCCACAACTAGATAAAGCCCGCGTGCAGCAACAAAGACCCAACACAGCCATAAATAAATAAATACATGTATACATACATACATTTATTAAAAAAAAACGTTTATGAGAAATTCAAATAGCTATTGTTAAATTCAAGTACTAAAGCAGAGTATTCCAACCTAAACTCTATGGGGCCCCCTGGTTTCCTGACCCCAGAGCAAATCAGAGACACAGGAAGATGGAAGTAGAGCAGATTACTAGGAGATGAGAACAATGGCCACTGCTTACCTTCGGTATTGGGGGAGAAAGGAAAAATAAAAACCAGCACCACAGAGCTTGGTATTTTGGAAGTCATTATTTCACAGTATAAGAACTGTCATTCATAATCATGACTAAATCAGTTAAAAAACTATATATAATAAGATCTATCAAAAAAATTTTCAAATATAGTGGTTTTATATTTTAAACTTTCAAAAGTTTAGTTTTAGTATTGGGATAATTCATCTATATGGAACATCTTTTTCCAGAGGTATTGTGTGTATGAAAACCTTACTAAATGAATATACACACAGGAAAATATTAGCTTAGCAGTGAAGGCCTTTATCAGTATGTGCTGATTATGTATTATCTGCATGGTAAAGCAACAACAAAATGCTCTTGGGTATCTAGGCTGACTTCCTGGAAAAATTATTACTAAATGAATTTTAAGTAAAAGTTGTATCTTTTTCAAAATGTTCTATTAATAAAAATATTGGAGCCAACAAGCAATAACATAGTGGGAATAGGAGTGCAACTAGATCAAAGTGGGAGTGCTCAAAAGATTAAATGGGGTTAAGAGAGAAAGAGAAGAAGCTTCAGAAAGAAAGAAAGTAGAAAAAAAATGGAATGGGGGAAAAGCAAGAAGAGGCCAGAGACTCTGAAGTGGTAGTAAGCTGGAGCATAAAATGTATCCAGGAAGTTCTGGGGAAGAAAAAACAGGTGACAAGTGCTGAACTGCACGGCTGGGCCAAATGTTTTTATTTCTCAAAAATGTTGAAAACAGGACTGTGCATGAAGCTTTTTAAAATAATCATTCTCGCTCAGGCACAGGGCAATAGAACATAATTCAGCTGTTTCCTTACTTTGTCTAATGTAGTTATATTCAATTTTGAACAACAAATAAAGGGTTTTCTTGGTATCTATTGATAACATGATTTTTACTGGTAACAAGGTAAAATCTAGGCTTTATTCCTATTTCTTATCTAGGTGCAGCTATCTGTTTCCACAAGATTCACCATGTTTCTAAAAAGGACTCTGAAGTACCCGATTTAGGACTCTGTTCCTCCTAACGAATGGACTTTTTTGTTTTGGCCATTTTTTTTTTTAAACTTTAAATCTCATGAATGAGCACTGCTAGCTCCCCTCCTCCTAACCCTGTTATTTTTCTTCCCGGCCACTCCTGTCTGCACCCTTGGTGGTGCTTCTCTTACCAAATGCTTTCAGGGACAGGAAGTGACAGCACCAAAATGCCACACCACAGCATTGTAACCTACCACTGAGGTTGTGCTTTCCAATTTCCCAGGCTTGGTCAATGTAAACCTTACAGAAAGAGTTCTACTTCTCATGTGCCTAAGATACGACTGAGAATAATTCACAAGATATCTACTATTCTCTCCTTAATTGAACCTTTTTTTTTTTTGCCATGTGGCACAGCTTGTGGATGTTAGTTCCCTGACCAAGGATTGAACCCGGGCCCTTGGCAACGAAAGCGCAGAGTCCTAACCACTGGACCACCAAAGAATTCCCCCTAATTGAGTCTTACACTTAATAACCAATGCACCCACTTTTTTCTGGATAGGAAACTTTCATAACTTGTGTCCCCCTCCCCACCCCCAACAATTAGCTAAATATCTTCTTGCTCTAAAGTCAGTGCATGTCTCTCCTTAAAACAAACTACCCATTAACCTCCTAAATCAGTTGTTCCTGCCTAGTTTTCTGTCCTAGCAAATCTGAGGAGAACAACATACTTCTTTCTACCTGTATTCAGCATCATGAATGACAATAAATAAGAGTCACGTGGGAGGGGAAAAGGGTTGGGAGGTGTATTTGAAAAAACTCCAGCGTAGCTTCTAGTACAAGCAGGCTCCATCTGACTGAGAACTGACATTTTAACAACCAAATTTCTAAAAGGCTAGTTCGTAGGTAATAAGGATATTAAAGCCATAGCAGAAACTAGAAAACACAGCAAATTATTTCAGTATATGGGGTTCACCTACAAAGATGTATGAATATTCATTATGAGAGAGGAAAAAAACCAAGAGCCTCTGTCTCAAACACTGTATTCTAAGGATCTCTCAGAAGTCCCCTACCCACTCTAAAATATCTCTATGGCAGCCATAAATCTGAGTTTACAATACCACTGATTTCTCTAGTGGCTGGTAGGATTTTTTTAAAAAAGATTTTCTTAATTGTCCAAAATAATGAAGTATTTACCCTAACTTTGGGGTGCTCTGTACTTAAGCTAGTAGCCTGGTCCAGAAAGTGATAATGCAGACCAAAAAAACAGGCTCTTTTCAGAATGGCCATGATATAGAGACTGCAATTCCCAGTGCAGGGTGAGGAGGGACTAGAGTAGAACTGCCAGAAGCCAGTGGGCCAGGGGGCTGGCACTTGGAGGCAGTAGCAAGAGCTAAGAACCTTGGGAGGAAAGTTACGCAAACTCTCAATCCCCACTAGACAGGGTACAGCTTGCCTGTCAGCTTTTTCTCCAATAAGTACATAAGTAGCTGGTAGCATTCTAAGGTGAAGACTCTCAGACTTGGTTAAGTCCCTGCGAGTGACAAAGGGAATCCTAAGCTGTAAACATTTTTATGGACGCTGGATCTACCCTAGCACAAGTTTTGGGCTTCTCTAATGCTGTGGAGTTGATACATACTTTGACCTTCTGGTAGAAGCAGCTCAAAAGGATGAAGGGAATCCCTACAGCAACTGCATACTTAGGAGTGATTTAATGACAGGAATATGGAAAACAAAATGCTTCAAAGGATAGTTATTGATTGTATCTCAAGGAAGTGCAAAGACAATAAACATGTTACAGGGTATTCCAAACACAACACAGATTCAAACTTAATGTCCCATAGCAGCTGACTTCTGAAACATGGAAAATGAAAGGAGTTGATGTAGGAATAGTGGGAAAGGGAATTATTTCAAGATTTTCCTGTATTATCTTTGCATTTTTTTAAAAATAGAAAAACAAAACAAAGCAAATTATTTCATAAAATCCACTGTTTTTCTAAGCAGATTGGGTTACTTTATCAATTTTAGAGGAATTATAGTACCTCCATGAAAAATAAACGAAACAAAAGAATAAAACTCGCACATTCACTACCTCTTGCTATCAAAGCAATTTTAGGTCTGTTGAATTATTTAAGATTAAGAGAATATCAGTATAGTCAATCAGAATGCAATCGTTCCTAATTTGCATATGCAGGGCACTGGTAAATACTGTTCTAGCTGTTAACTAAATTTCATTATAATAAAAAACATTTTTTACTTTAGAGGAACTTTAAAACAAAATACTGTTAGTGCACTGTTAAAAATATTTTCCTAGACTGCAGGGTAAGAGATTAAACAGAAAGATGATATCCGGCCTCCCCCCAGGAAATTACTAAGGGAAAAAAAGTATTTTAAATCAAATGAGGAACATGTAGGAATGCTTCAAAGACCTTTCCCTTAATCTCTCTCTCTTCCATTAAAGTTCTGGATCTTTCAGGGCCTTGTTTGGTGGTGGGCAGCAGTTTGGGAAAGTCACCTTAGCTTAAACAATGAACAGCTGGACGTTTCTCATTAAAAGCTAATGCCACTACTCTGAGAGATGTTGATTCCATCTACCCAAAGAAAGTTTTTTACCTTGCTAAAATATTTCCCACTAATACTTTATCAGGCATTACTGATAGACTTTCTTTTCTAACATAAAAGTGGGATTAAAAAGGTGCCAAGGGCTTCCCTGGTGGCACAGTGGTTGAAAGTCCGCCTGCCGATGCAGGGGACACGGGTTCGTGCCCCGGTCCGGGAAGATCTCACATGCCGCGGAGCGGCTAGGCCCAAGAGCCATGGCCGCTGAGCCTGTGCGCCTGGAGCCTGTGCTCCGCAGCGGGAGAGGCCACAACAGTGAGAGGCCCGCATACCACCAAAAAAAAAATGGTGACAAAAAATAAAAGAGATGGTGACTAACAAGTTGTGCTCCCTCTGCAAAAGGGCTGAAAATAAAAGACTAAAAATGGCCACGAATGCACTGCAGAGGTACCCACTAGGTAACTAGCAGTACAAAGAACATCACAATGCGAGAGCTTCTCATACACAATTTTCTTTCCAAGAAGTTCACATAGATCTTAGGCAGGAAGGTCTCAGTTTAAGGAAAAGAGGCTGCCAGGAGTCACCAACTCAGGACCCTCAAACACTCATTGGTCCCAGAGGCCTAGCCTTCCACACCCACCTCATCATCACTGTTAGACGTCTCCGAGTCTGAGGAGGCTGCAGGCTGACTAACAGGCGGCTCCTTCTCTTCAGAGTCACTTCGTTTCCGCTTTGCCAGGGACAAGAGCTCCTGAGAGGGCAAAAGTAGCCATGTGAGTTTTGTTCACAGAGAAAATATATCCAAAAATAATAAAATGCCCACCTTCTCTAGATCTCTTTTACTTCTTTGTGGTTTCACTTGAAGGACATCATCGTGGGAACTTTGGTCACATGAACAGACCAACTGCCAGCACTCGCGCTAAAGAAATGCTTTCAAAGTCTGGAATTCCCTGGCTGTTCAGTGGTTAGGACTCTGATCGTTCACTGTAGGGGGCCCGGGTTCAATCCCTGGTCAGGGAACGAGGATCCCACAAGCTGCACGGCACAGCCAAAAAAAATCTGTTCCCTCACTCTTAATGGGAAATGTATGTCTGAAGTGGAAAAGTGACTGAAAACTAAACTGGAGGCTATCCCCGAATTTCCTCTGTAAGTTACAGAAGTACTGATTCTCAGCAATTGATACGATACGAACCATGTCTACAAAGGTAATTTGCTCCCTGTTCTTATTGGTATAGCTAATACTCTGAGCACCCTCTTATTATATATAACTCATGGTAAAATTGGCATTTGTGGGGCTGTTCTGAATAAGCTGACAAACTACAAATTTCTGAGGTCATTTTTAATTTTGGATGCCTAAACCAGGGGGGAAAAAAAGTATATTTCTGGTACTGAACCCAGGGTTAAGCAGTAAGTATGCTGGCCTCTACATGGGAATCCCAATTTGACAACCCCAATATTCCCATTCACCACCTCTGCCTTGTCCTGGTGATTTAAGGGAGTTTAAAGGAGAAGAGATATGCTATTTAGTAAGACATGGCTACAACCAGGATTTGCTTTCTCACATGGTTTCCCTCTCCTGTTACTTCTCCCCAACTCAGTCCAGTCACTCAAAAACACAACAAAAGGATACTTACTCTGGTTCTTGCTTTCTGCTAATATCAATACCAGCCCCAAATTATATTGTACTTACTAGATGCCAGGTACTTTTCTAAGCATCTAACATTTAATCTTCACAACCGCCTTAAGGTAAGTATCGTTATCTTCCCCATTTAAAGATACAGAAACTAAGGAGCAGGAGAGGTTAAGTAACTCACCCAAGGTAATACAGCTAGTACATGAGAGAACCAGGATTCAAACTAGGGCAGATAAAATCCTAGCTCCTATTTTAATCATGGTTTACATTTTCCCCTTGGGCCAAAAGAGAGAAAAATATAACTAATAAATACTAGTAGTATTATTCCTTGATGATGTTGGTGCTATACAATTATAGGTTAAGTGCCAAGATAAATTTTTTAAAAAGAGACTGCTATAAAATATGTTTTCTTCTTCCAGTCTTTCTATTTTAGGAGTATACCCTCCTTGGCCAGAATGAGAAAATGACCTTCTCAGATTAACAGCTGACACCATCTCTTCTTCATAAGCAGTAACTAAATGTTACTCTTCTCATTTCTTTAGATAGAGCTAGCATACTAACTTCCTGAAAAGACTTCAGATCATAAGAACACTCTACTTTTTCCACATCAAAATGGTAACTCCTATTGACCAAATGCAAATTACAGCAATGTTTGTGTGTTTACAGTCTTTTAAAAACTTGAGGGTGTAATTTACATACAGTACCTTTTATCCTTTCTTATGGATGGTTCTATGAGTTTGACAAATACATACAGTTGAACCACTCACACAATCAAGATATAGGACAGTTCCATCATCCCCCCAAATTTTGCTGTAATTTGCACTGGTCAATAGGAGTTACCATTTTGGTATGAAAAAGTAGAGTGTTTATGATCTGAAGCCTTTTCAGGAAGTAAGTGCTCTTCATATCTCTCCCTCCACCCCCTGGCAATCACATACCTGTTTTCTGTCCCTACAGATCTGCCTATTGTAAAATATCACATAAATGGAATCATATAGTGTGTAGTCTTTTGAATTTGGTTTCCTTACTTAGCATAATGCATTTGAGATTGGACAGGTATCAACCGTTTGTTTCTTTTTTTTTTTTAAATGTGATATTGAGTTTTTGGGACAGATTTCTTTTTTTTTTTTTTTTAAATGTTGAGCCTTCTTTTAATTTATTTATTTTTATTTTTGGCTGTGTTAGGTCTTCGTTTCTGTGTGAGGGCTTTCTCTAGTTGTGGCAAGCGGGCGCCACTCTTCATCACGGTGCGCGGGCCTCTCACTGTCGCGGCCTCTCTTGTTGCAGAGCACAGGCTCCAGACGCGCAGGCTCAGTAGTTGTGGCTCACGGGCCTAGTTGCTCTGCGGCATGTGAGATCTTCCCAGACCAGGGCTCGAACCCGTGTCCCCTGCATTAGCAGGCAGATTCTCAACCACTGCGCCACCAGGGAAGCCCCAGTTTGTTTCTTTCTATTGTAAAGTAGTATTCCATTGTGTGGATACACCACACTTTATCCATATGCCAGTTGAAAAACATTTGGGTTGTTTCCATCTTGGGGCAATTATTTGTTCATGTACAGGTTTTTGTGTAAACATTAGTTTTTATTTCACTCGGATAAATACCTAGGAGTGGTACTGCTGGGTTATATGGTAATTTGTGTATGGCCTTTACTATTATCTTTTTTCCACATTACCTTCATGCAAATTTATAAAAATTAGAAAGACTTCTGGTAAGTAGTGTACTTCCTGACCCTTTGAGGCTCACAAATGCACTAGAAGTCTGTTTTAATACCAACTCATTAAAACAGGGATTTGGATATGCTAGCAATCAAATCCTTTCCTGAAACAAGCAGTAGATATATTACAAACAGTAGATATCCATTAAAAGTTACTGTAACTAAAGTGTTAATGTGTTAGTATCGCCTTCCTGTTAAAGAGATTCCACTCTATACTAAAAACCTAACAAATGTCTCTCCATCAGCAAACAACTGCATCTGATAGGCACAGTCCTTCTTCTTCTACTACATTAAATACCATATTAACAATAGCATAGAGACAGCAAAGACCTTCCTCTTAAAAAGTGTGAAAGATACCCTTTCCACAAGCTGAGAATTGTATAGGAAGTTACTGGGGGAACTCATGGCAAGGCTACTCTTCACAGTTAAGTCCTTTATATTCTTTTTTTTTAAATAAATATATTTATTTTATTTATTTATTATTTTTGGCTGCGTTGGGTCTTCATTGTTGCGTGTGGGCTTTCTCTAGCTGCCGCGAGCAGGGGTTGCTCCTCCTTGTGGTGCACAGGCTTCTCATTGAAGTGGCTTCTCTTGTTGCGCAGCACGGGCTCTAGGCATGCAGGCTTCAGTAGTTGCGGCTCGCGGGCTCTAGAGCGCAGCCTCAGTAGCTGTGACGCAAGGGCTTAGTTGCTCCGCGGCATGTGGGACCTTCCCGGACCAGGGCTCGAACCCGTGTCCCCTGCATTGGCAGGCGGATTCTTAACCACTGTGCCACCAGGGAAGCCCAAGTCCTTTATATTCTGAGGGCTCATAAATACAGCTGGACACACTAATGTGCAACAGAAAGGTCTTGCCAACACTCCACACATGAAGAGATCATCAGATTTGTTACCTGTAGGGGTTGATTTATCCAACACCAATACTGAAAAAAGCCAATCTAAAACTGATTCATGCACAGGGGGTAGGTCCTTCTGCAGCTCTCTCCTGCTAGCCCACTTCACTGTGCCACACTGGTTGAGATGACATTTCTGTGTGTCCAGTGGTTCTCTCTCACCATCCTCCTTGTATTTCATCACATCTAGTGAAAACCTCCCCTACTTATCTCAGCATTCCTCTAGGATGGAATGGCTGTGTGTGGTGCCCACATGGTTTACCAAACTTAAGCTGAACTAAAGATCTGCTGAGAGTAATGCCAATGCCCAACACACTATAGGTGACTGTGTAGGATGGCACATCTGGCTTCTAGAGCACTTTCATTAACATTGCTTGAAAACCATATTTAACAATAAACTAGACAGCCAAATTGCAAGTCTAATTGCACTAAGGTAATATTTATTAAAATAGTATTATTCTGGTTAAAATTAGAATTCTAATCCATCAATATATGAAGACTCATAAACCTTAGGATTTAATTCCTCCACCCCATCATTCACAAACAGTGTATTTTTGCAATGCCATGTCGGGATCGATCTGTAATAAAGAAACTTATTTAAAGGAAATTACTTACTTAAAGGAAATTAAATCTCATCTCTTTAATCAAACCTCCCATGATCACACAAAAGTGGGATACAGATTCTGCACCCCAGAAAAGGAGAATAAAAGCCCAAATGGATAAACCTCAGAGGTTTTTTATAGCTAATTAGCATGCTGAGCTCTTTTTCACGTATTCATTCCACAAATACAACTAATGCAAGTGATTACTACCATCTAGGGTGACCAAACATCTTGGTTTGCTTAGCACTGTCCTGGTTTTAGCACTGAAAGTCCTGAATTCTGGGAAACTCAGTTCCTGGCAAGCGGGACAGACAGTTCCCCTGCTACCAGCACCTACTATATACCAAGCTGTGGGTAGAAAGTCAAGAATAAGAGATACATAGTCCTTGACCTCACAGAATTTAAAATCAAGTGAGGGTGTGTATGTATAACTGATTCACTTTGCTGTACTAACCTGAAACTAACACATTGTAAATCAATTATACTCCAATAAAAATTTTAAAATAAATAAATAAAATCAAGAGAGGGAGACAGACAATAAACAGGTAAACAAGTATATCTAGTGATAAGTGCTAAGAAGGAAGTGAATCAAAGTGAGTGGGAAACCTATCTGCAATAGGGTGATTGTGGGAAGGCTTCTCTGAGGCAATGGTATTTAGGCTGAGACTAGAAACGGGGGGAAGACACAGGGTGCAGTCTTCTGGATAGAAGTCTTCAGATAGAACAGATAAGGCACTGGACTTCTCTAGTGGTTAAGAGTCCGCCTGCCGCGGCTTCCCTGGTGGCGCAGTGGTTGGGGGTCCGCCTGCCGATGCAGGGGGCGCGGGTTCGTGCCCCGGTCTGGGAGGAACCCGCATGCCGCAGGGCGGCTGGGCCCGTGAGCCATGGCCGCTGGGCCTGCGCGTCCGGAGCCTGTGCTCTGCAGCCGGAGAGGCCACAACAGTGAGAGGCCCGTGTACTGAAAAAAAAAAAAGAGTCCGTCTGCCAATGCAGGAGACACGGGTTTGATCCCTGGTCCGGGAAGATCCCACATGCCGCGGAGCAACTAAGCCCGGGAGCCACAACTACTGAGCCTGCGCTCTAGAGCCCGTGAGCCACAACTACTGATCCCGCATGCCGCTACTGAAGCCCGCGCGCCTAGAGCCCATGCTCCACAAAAGAAGCCACCACAATCAGAAGCCCACGCACCGCAAGGAAGAGTAGCCCTCACTTGCCACAACTAGAGAAAGCCCTCATGCAGCAACGAAGACCCAACACAGCCAAAGATAAATACATAAATAAATAAATTTATATATTAAAAAAAGGATAAGGCCCTGAAATTGGCAATAGCTTGGCTTAACCAAAGAACTAAAAGGGAACCAGGGTGACTAGAGCTTCATAGGCAAGGGGACAGGGGGTGGGGGTGGGGGTGGGGGTGATGGAATGAGGCAGGTTAAAGGTAAGAAGAAACCACATCATTCCCAGGTTTATACAGCAGGATCAGGAAAATGAATTTTATTTGAAGGCAGTGGGGAGCCATCAAATGGTTTTAAGCAGGGAAGTAACCATCCCCTGAGGGTTTTTAAAATAGCACTCTGACTGACAGAGGAACAGATTACAGGGCCAGGGAGGAAGTGCAGAGAGGAGTCCACAGCAGGGTCATCAGAGTGGATGGTGACCTGGACAAGGTAAGAAGCCACAGGGACACAGAGAAGTGGGAGGACTTGAGAGAAGCTAAGAAAAGAGTAGTAATTCATAGAGGTTTAAATCTGAGACATTATTTTCTATTATTTCTTTCATATCAAAATTTTTGATTGAAGAACATCATTCCAACAGTGGACACTGGTTATTTTTCAGGATAAGGAACAGAGCCATTGCGCGCATATACGTTTATGGAACAGGGAGGTATTTTTGTTTCACTGGAACTGTTTCAACAAGCATGTACTATTTTTATCATTAAAAAAAAAAACAAAAGAAAACAAACCAAAACAATGAACATACACACGAAAACCCTTCTGAAGTAGTAATTCCAAAGTGACAGTGTAACATTCCTTTACATTTCACATGACTGGCATGAAATGTGGCAACTTCCCTTTCCAATTTCTAGCAAAGTGATTATAATTATAGATAAAATACTGAGTTATATAAATGCCCACAATGTCATAGAATTGATAAAATAAAGCCAGTTTTCAACACATTCAAAATAAAAGGTACATTAAAAATTTTTTTAAATTTCTACTACTGTTACTTGTTTCTACTTGGTTCCCTCTTCTAATACACTTTCTAACTAATGCACATTTCCATGGTTTACAGAAGAGGTTTCAGTATTACAGCAGACGGGCTAAAGCAAGAACTCCCAATCTGACAGTGTCCCTTTACCTCTAAGTAATACTACTATAATCAGAAAAGTTAGAATCTAACTTTCTACTGTGGATATGCCAAGCAGCACTTGCTTATTCAACAAAGATTTATTGTCTACTCTGTGTCAGGCAGGCATTATTTTCAACTACGTACTTAAATGTCTCCACTTGAGTATTTCATAGACAACTTTAATCTCTACACATACAAGACTGAACACATGCTCTTCACCTTTAAACCTGATCTTCCTCCAGGGTTCCCCATCTCATGCCAGAATCTCCTCTTCCTCACCCTCAACATCCAACCAGTCATCAAATCCTCTCAGTTTTACAGCATGAATATTATGTCCAATTAATCCACCTTCTGTCGTCTCTATAACTACACCAGTCCAAGTCAGGCATTCATTCAACAAATACTGACAAGGTATATGCTGCAGGCCAGGCACTGTTCTAGGTGCAGGGATACTACGTTGAACAAACAGTCTTGCCCTCTTGGAGCTTCCATTCTAATGGAACTTATGCTCTCCACCATCTCTCACCTGGACTCCTCTATCTGCCATCTAACCAGTGTCCCTTCTCCAGATTACTCTCCACATAGCAGCCCGGGAAAACTTTTCAAAAGACAAGTTGGAACACCTCTTTCAGCTTAAAATCCTTCAGTGGTTTCTCATTACCCTCAGAATAACGTCCACAGTCCTTACTATTGCCAACCTGGACCTGCCAGTGGCTTAAAACGTCTTTTTAACCCCAGCCCACAGAAAGATAAATTATACTTTATGACCCTGTATATACATACATACATATATGTGAAACACAAGTTTTATGAAACAACACTTATCTTTACTAGGTCTGACATATGATTTTTTTTTCTATTTGATTCAATTTCGTTTTTATTTTTAACACTGGTTGTGATTCACTAAACTGGCTTTTCCATCCTCAAAGGGTCCAAACAGACTACTTCTGCAGCTTCATTTGTACCACTCTCCCTCCAACTAGTGATGTCCCAGTCACTCTGCTTCTTTCAGTTTCATGAGGGTGCTAGGTCCTTCCTGCCTCAATGCTTTTGTACATTTTGGTCCCTCAACCATGAACATTCACATGTCCCTGTACTCTTCAGTCTCCTATCTCCTTATCCCTAACCCATATTCCAGATCTCAGTTTAAATGTCACTCCCATCAGGTGAACATAGGGTCCCTGGTCAAACTCTCACAGCATCCTTGCTCTTCCTTCATAGCCTGTAACGCAAGTGTAAGGAAATGACTCTCTGAGCAATGCCTGCCCCTGTCCCTCCCTTTGCCCCCATCCCCTAAGCTCCTTGAAGGTAGAAACTGCTTCGATTTTGTTCACCCAATAGCCCTATTGCCTCGCTCTGTCTAACACATTTGTTGAAAGAGTAAAAAAAACAAAAAAACAATCTTTGCCCTTGGGGAACTTACAGTCTAGGGAGCAAATAAGTACACCAAGAGAACCAGTGTTGAAAGATAGGTTTTGAATTTTTCCTGAAAGCCTCTCTGTTAAAGGTCCCATGGGACTCAATTTTCCCTGCACTACTTCTAAAAGAAAATCAAGTGAAATTGGCAGATGAGTTACATCAGGCTAGATGCAACATTATGACACAAATTTAAAACTTCACAAGTTAACCCAACACTTCTCACAAGTTCATCCTAGACTTCAAACTCTGCTCTAATGTAAAAAGACTTTATCAATGAGAAGCACAACTTTTATTTTTTATTTTTTTAACATCTTTATTTAAGTATAATTGCTTTATAATGGTGTGTTAGTTTCTGCTTTATAACAAAGTGAATCAGCTATACATATACATGTATCTCCATATCTCCTCCCTCTTGTGTCTCCCTCCCACCCTCCGTATCCCACCCCTCTAGGTGGTCACAAAACACAGAGCTGATCTCCCTGTGCTATTCGGCTGCTTCCCACTAGCTATCTATTTTACATTTGGTAGTGTATATATGTTCATGCCACTCTCTCACTTCGTCCCAACTTACCCTTCCCCCTCCCCGTGTCCTCAAGTCCATTCTCTATTTCTGCGTCTTTATTCCTGTCCTGCCCCTAGGTTCTTCAGAACCTTTTTTTCTTTAGATTCCATATACATGTGTTAGCATACGGTATTTGTTTTTCTCTTTCTAACTTACTTCACTCTGTATGTCAGTCTCTAGGTCCATCCATCTCACTACAAATAACTCAATTTCATTTCTTTTTATGGCCGAGTAATATTCCATTGTATATATGTGCCACATCTTCTTTATCCATTCATCTGTCGATGGACACTTAGGTGAGAAGCACAACTTTTTAATTTCCCACCTTTTATGGGGAAGGTTTATGGAAGGATACTTTATAACAATGCTATTTTAACACATAATGTCTAAAAATAACTCCTAGAAAATACTTAGGGGCCTATTGTTTCAAAAAAAATTTTAATTTATGGTTACTTCAATAGAATGAGCATAGAAAAAGAGGACAGGACAACACAATCCCCATTTTAAATAAGGATGGAAATTATGAAATAAAGCATCCCAGTATGCATGTAGCTTTTTTTCCCTTGAAAACGGCAGAGTAAAGTTTTTATAAATACTGAGTTGTATTTATCTGAATAGACAACTCTGATTCCTTTATTATCTTGGATGCTTTTCATGTTATAGCACCCACTGCATAGATATTATTCCATAAAGAGTGCACATGTTATCTCCGTGGAGGTACGTGGTGGGGTAAAAAAGCCTAGGTTTGGCTCAAATTCTGTTATTTTTTTCCAAGAAGCACCAAAAGCAAGTATCTCCATGATTTGCAATTCTGAAATGTTGAAGAAAGGGTGTGGCCAACATAAAAAAATAAGGTCACTATCAGGTCATATGTTAAAATAAATCCTTCAAATTCTCAAAGGTCTGAGTTTTTAAAACCTTTGAAAGTTAAAACAAATTTTAAAGGACTCCAATTCAGTTACTACATACCTCTTCCCACCAAGAAGAAGGAAGGGAAAAAAGAAACAGGCCTCAAAAAAAAATCATCCCAACAATTCAAACAGCTTCAGGGATTTAGAAAAACCGGCAGCTTTGCCACTTTGAACATCTCTGTTAAGTTCTTTTGCTTATATGTGCACACACTATGGCTGAGACAGGAAGCTATTTCTCTCCCAAACTACTTACAGTGTCTTACTAAAAGATTAACTTGCATACAGACAGTGGTCTCAGTGTTTAACACAAATAAGTACCTGGGCTGTACCTGGTAAAAATGCAGAGGAGAGAGTCCCCACAGAGTCTGATTCAGTAGGTCTGGGATGGGAGCCCCTGCAAAGTACATCTTAAACAAGCAACCCAAGCAGTTTCTGACACACATGTTCCTCCTCTCACCACCAGGAAAAGCCAATGTAGAAGGCTAAGGACTAACTTGGAGGTAATATTTCTGACATAATGGCTTAGATTCCCACCTGGAAAACTCAGAGACAAAGGATCTCCTTATTAACTGTGCTCCACTCTCACACTTGACACTCAGAGATTTGTCATGGTTTGTTCTTTCCCACTAGACAGCAAATACAATGTTATACCCCCCAACGAAGACCCAGAACTAGATGGAGCAGTCCAAGGCATCTTGGTAAAGAAAGGTCCAGAATGCATTAATTTTGCTCAGAGGAGTCCTAAAGTCCCCAAAACTAGGCTGACTTTGAACTTCTGCTAAAGATCTCTGGGAGATCTTCTAGAGAGCATAGATCTTTTTGATTCCTCTGAGAGCCTCGCACAGTGCTGAACATATAGAGAAGGCACTAGTGCCTGTTAGGATGCGCAGGAAAAGGGAATTCTGATCTGGCTCCCATCTGATAAAAGAACGCCAATGAGTAGTTTGAAAAGGAGGAAGTTGAAATTGCTGTTAAAATGCATTACGTATTACTTACAAATTTTATGCTAATTTCTTTTTACAAATAGATAAAGTTGGGTTTAAAGTTGCAATCCCTCCAGTTCCCACTTTGGAAAAGCTTTCTGTGGATCAGAAAAATCTCTACTACAAAAGGAAGCTCTCAACTCATTTCATATGTCAGACTTCTGTGGAAAATCACCAAAGACAGAATAATTTACAGCTTAGTTCATGCATCATCAGAACAGGTGACTTAAGAGTGCTTCACCAAGGAAGTCCCCCAAATAATTTTTTAAACTGATGTATCAATTTTCTCTAAACTATTCAATATACTTTACAAACATGAATTCTAGCAACACAGAAAATGGCTGTGCAACATCATTTTCATTTTGCAATATTAAAAACAGATTAAGTTAGTATAGTGGAACGAGTATAGGCCTTGTAGTTGTACAGATTTGGGTTGAAATGCCACTAACAAGTTGTGTGAATTTAGATAAGTTACATCTTCAACCTCCATTTTCCTCATATCTAAAATGGGGAAGGGGCTTCCCTGGTGGCGCAGTGGTTAAGAATCCACCTGCGGATGCAGGGGACATGGGTTCGATCCCTGGCCCGGGAAGATCCCACATGCTGCGGAGCAACTAAGCCCATGTGCCACAACTACTGAGCCTGCGCTCTAGAGCCCGCAAGCCACAACTACTGAGCCCACGTGCCACAACTACTGAAGCCCGCGTGCCTAGAGCCCGGGCTCCCCAACAAAGAGAAGCCACCGTGATGAGAAACCCACGCACCACAACAAAGAGTAGCTCCCGCTCGCCTCAACTAGAGAAAAGCCCGCGCACAGCAACGAAGACCCAATGCAGGCAAAAATAAATAATAAATTAATTTAAAAAACAATTTTTAAAAATATTTTTATAAATTTCAGGAGTCTTCCGGGTAACATTTTCAATTTACCTTTTACTTCCTATCCCATAACCAGGTGTCTATCCCTTTTATACTTCTCCACAGGCCCCACTACTCCCCACCTCCCACCTCCATACCACCATTTTCAAAACAGCCCTCTTTTCTTCAACACATCTTCAGTCCCTCTTTCTTAAAGTCCTCCTCTTTCATGCCCTGATATTTAATTTCTGAGACCTCTGACTTACTACAAAGAACTCCCAAGAAGTCATTTATAGAAATGCTTTAGTTTCTAAGTGCTTGTACCAACATTAATTCTTTTTTTTTTTTTTTTGCAGTATGCGGGCCTCTCACTGTTGAGGCCTCTCCCGTTGTGGAGCACAGGCTCCGGACGCGCAAGACCCAGCGGCCACGGCCCACAGGCCCACCCGCTCCGCGGCATGTGGGATCCTCCCGGACCGGGGCACGAACCCGCGTCCCCTCCATCGGCAGACGGACTCTCAACCACTGCGCCACCAGGGAAGCCCTAATTCTCTTTTTAAAAAATAAATTTATTTTAGCTATTGATTTTTGGCTGTGTTGGGTCTTCATTGCTGTGCGCGGGCTTTCTCTAGTTGCGGCGAACGGCGGCTACTCTGCCGTTATGGTGCACGGGCTTCTCATTGTGGTGGCATCTCTTGTTGCGGAGCACGGGCTCTAGGCGCGCGGGCTTCAGTAGTTGTGGTTCGCGGGCTCTAGAGCGCAGGCTCAGTAGTTGTGGCTCACGGGCTTAGTTTCTCGGTGGCATGTGGGATCTTCCCGGACCAGGGATCGAACCCCTGTCCCCTGCATTGGCAGGCGGATTCTTAACCACTGTGCCATCAGGGAAGCTCCCAACATTAATTCTTACAAATACTTAATCCTTTATAATAACTCAATCAGATACACAAGGCTGATGTTTTGGGTTTTTTTGCGGTACGCGGGCCTCTTACTGTTATGGCCTCTCCCGTTGCCGAGCAACAGGCTCCGGACGCGCAGGCTCAGCGACCATGGCTCAAGGGCGCAGCCGCTCCGCAGCATGTGGGATCTTCCCGGACCGGGGCACGAACCCGTGTCCCCTGCATCGGCAGGTGGACTTTCAACCACTGCGCCACCAGGGAAGCCCAAGGCTGATGTTTTATCTAGACTTTACTGTTCTGGCCCAAGATACATAGCTAGAAAACAACATAGCCCAGCCTAGAACTCAAAAATTTCAGATTCTAAGTTCAGTACTCTCTCTACTCAACTTATAGAACTATTATCTCTTGCATATCCTTTCTTTATATCATTTGTTCACAAAATGTGGGGGAAAACCCTCTTTATATCTTCTGGTATCACTGGAGCACTGCTACAAAGGACAGCTTCCTCCCCACAGTATTTTCTAGAGTATATAACAGTTCAAGGAACCCCAAGACAGTGAGACCAAAAGTTAGTTTCAATGTCTCCTGTACATCTTTCAAGTAGAAAGAATTTCTGGGATGCTGCATGAAAAGGGCCAAGAGGCCCCGCCACACTCTCTCCATGACGCCCTAGATATTTCTCCACTTATGCCCTCTTTCCTCCTCCCATGAGCCGTCTTCAGTCTGACATCTCAACGGAGACCCTTCTCAAAGACAAACGACCCTAGCTGCCAAACAGATTCGTGCCCACAGCTACGTATTCCTCGCCAAGCACGACAGAGGTTCCCCTCCTCTCTGTTCACACCCTTGTCTGAAAAACTTCATCTTCCAGAGCTTGCACCTTCTCGGCCTCCCTCCCCCACACCGCCCCACGATCACCCTTGCACCTCCTCCAAAACCTCCCAGTCTCCCGGGTTGGCGGGCGATACTTCCTATCTCTCCGTGCCCGGATCGCCTGGCCTGCAGCCTGCCGCCCCGATCTGACCCTGGCAGACCAAGGACCCCTCGAGTCCCCCGAGCCCGAGGCCCACTAGCCTGGCCCCTGCCCCGCCTCCCCGCCCAAGGCGCCAAGTCCTCGGGGCTCTGTCTCCAGGCCCCGGCCAGACTCCAAGAGCCGCGGGCACTGTGGGGAGAGCAGAAAGGGGCGGCAGCGGGCGTTCAGGACACGAGGCAGGCCGGGCGCTCCGGCCAGGAGGCCCGGGGCCCGACCGGCTCCCGACTACCGTGGCCAGGACTCAGCTCTCCCGCTCCGCTGGCCCGCGCCTCCGCGGCCTGCCCTCACCTGATCCAGGTTCTCGTCGCTGCCGCTGTCTTCCGTGTCTGAGTCGATCACAACGCGGCCTTTCCGCTTCTTTACCATCGTGGTCCCCCGGCTCCCACGCCGGACGCCGCCCGGACTCCCCTCTTGCCCGCCTGCCAGTGGGACCGCCACTGCCGCCGCCGCCGCCGCTGCTCGACCCACACAAAGGCGACCGCGCATGCGCGCTCCGCTCCGCCCCTGGCCCCGCCCCTTGCTCGTCGCACGCCGTTCGCCGGCGCCCAGAGCCCCGCCCACCCCGCCCCCGACGCAGCGTGGGAGGCGGGGGCATCGGGTTGGGTTCCGGGCTCTGAACCGCCGTTCCGTAACTAGCGCTGCCCGTTGGAAGGCTTGGGTGTGTCTCTGCTGCGGGGCTGAAGCTTCACGTGCTGCCTACCTGTCGTGGACTGCAGCGGCAAGCATCTGGGTCCGCTCTAAGGAGCCTTTCAACTGTCCGACACTGATGGAGTGTCGAGGGCACCGTCAGGGCCGTCCGCCTGGGAGACACAAATCGACTGGACCACGCTGAGGGCACCTGTCGTGGGATGAAGCCTTCCTACCTGGGCTGTGCGAGTGACAACTGAGCTGGGACGTGGAGGATGCATCTGATTTACCCAAAAAAAGAGTAGCGGGAAGGGTGTTCCAAGCAAAGAACCTCTTGGTCAGAGACCTAGCGATAATAGAAAAAGTTGGGCTCAGGGAACTGAAAGTTCATTATGGCCGAACAGAGGGTACGGTGTGTGGGGATGAGGCTGCGGAGGGACCCAGCAGCTGAATCATTCAGACCTAATAAACTCTTAGGAAGTTTGAACTTCGGAAGTTTGAACTTTGGTAGTGAAAGATTCTAAACTGAAGAACAGCATTATCAGATTCGTGTTTTTAAAAAATTACTCTGGCTGCAGTGTGGCGAATGGATTACAAAGAAGGGAGACTAAGGCAGGGAAACCACAGAGGCTATTGATTGCATTTTGGCAAAAGATGATGATGCCCTCAAGTAAGGAAGAAGCAGTGGAATTGGAGAGAAGTGGATGGATTCTGGATAATTTGGAAGGTAGCATTACCAGGACTTGAAGATTAGTTGGGAGAGGGAAAATGTGACGTTCCAAATACAAATGGTGCTCAGGTTCTGGCTTAGGAAGCTGGTGGGTCCTTCGTGGAGATAAGGAACACAAGTGGAGAGGAGGTTGGGGAGACTGGAGGGTGCAGGAAATCAGTTCAGTTTTATGCCTGTTGAGGTCAGCTGATAAAAACAAATTCAGAAGTGATTTCTTTGTGGGATTTGGAATATAAGGTAGGGAGTGTCAGCAATAATAATTTGAAACTGTTCTCAAAAGTTTTTGGAGTCCATTAATTCTTTCTTCTGGTAGTGAACTTGAGAGCTAGACTTCAGTCTTCCCTGAGCTGTTATTGGGCAGAGGCAGGCTGATGAGTTCTTGCTGTCTGGTTTCCCTTTTCCTTTCCCCTTTACTGTCTATATTTTATTTTCTCCAGCAAGTTTGTATCACAAATGTGCATGCTTTAAAATAATAATAAAAGAAGATATAACATACACAGAGAAATCCCTGGAACTAAACACATACATACATGTCAAGTTTGCTGCCAGTTAGCTTGAAAAGGGTTCAGGATTAAGGTAGAGAAGACAACCCAAATAAGGCTCAACTATCTCTTTACTCCAAAAGATTTTTTCCTAAGAGAAGTCCCCTAGACTTCTCTCCCCCAGCATACCCTTGGAACTGAGCCCATGGCCAAGATGACCCAAAATGACCAGGTCATCTCCCTTGCTTCTGGCTACCCCAAAGGCTGGTGCCCTTCTCTGAGGACCCTCTCTAAATGTGTGAATAAAAGAAAGTCATAATATAGTCAGTGACCCCTGACTGCAATGAAGAAAGATAGGTTCTTTATTTGAGTGAAATCTATTGATATTGATCTTTCTGCAAGGGGTCTTCTAATGCATCATGGACTGGAGTTAGTCCATACTGAGACTAAACTGATATGAATGAATTAACACTGTACTCTAAATTTCCTCTTGAGTTGGCTTCCCAAGGAACCCAACCTGTGAAAGTTTCCCCTTGTAAAATGAGGATAATGATAATATCTGCCTCTTTGGGTTATAATAAGGTATAAATTAGTTAACACAGGTAAAAAAAAAAGTGCTTAGAATACTTCCTGGTAAAGAGTAAGCACTCAGTAAATGTCAGGTATCATTGTTATAATTGGAGAGGCAGATTACAGTAGAGTGGGAAGGGGCTGGAGGAAGAGTGTTGGAGATGGGAGATTTTTATTTTTTAATTTGTACACGGTGTTCTGTGAACTTATTACACTGAGTATGAATTTTTCATAATTTTAAAATGTTTTCTGGGGAAATAGAGTAATTTTTAAATTATAAAAACGATTCCTACTTATATAAATAAATTTAAGGGCAGAACATAAAGGAATAAAAAAAACTATGTAAAATTCTCCCATCCCAAGATATCCATCCACTCTTTATCAAAACAAAAAAATTGTTTGCATGTGTATATATTTGTTCAACATGTATTTATCAAGCACCTACTATATGCCTGAGCTCAGGCACTGAGCTAGATGCTGAATAAGATGAAAAAGTCACCAAGACAAGATCTCTGCTCTCAAGAGACTACATTTATTCACACATACACATTGCAAAAGTCATGCACATTCAAAGTGCTGTGAGGATCCCTTTTCATGCAGACCACCCCAAAGGACAAAAGAGATTTTTTTTTAAAAAACCTTGTTTTATTTTCGTTTTTTTTAATGTATTTATTTATTTATTTATGGCTGTGTTGGGTCTTCGTTTCTGTGCATGGGCTTTCTCTAGTTGTGGCAAGCGGGGGCCACTCTTCATCGCGGTGCGCAGGCCTCTCACTATCGCGGCCTCTGTTGTTGCAGAGCACAGGCTTCAGACGCGCAGGCTCAGTAATTGTGGCTCACGGGCCCAGTTGCTCCGCGGCATGTGGGATCTTCCCAGACCAGGGCTCGAACCCGTGTCCCCTGCATTGGCAGGCAGATTCTGAACCACTGCGCCACCAGGGAAGCCCAAAAGAGATATTTTTAACATCTGTTGTTTCTGAGAAAATGCAATATGACAAAAATTACTATGCATTCTTAATCCCCAATGTGATGGTGTTAAGAGGTGGGGCCTTTGGGAAGTGATTAGGTTATAAGGGTGGAATCCTCATTAATGAGATTAGTGCCCTATCAAAGAGACCCCAGAGAGCTTTCCCACCACTTATGCCATGTGAGGACACTGCAAAAAGATAGCAGTCTGTACCCAAAGAGGGTCTTCACCAGAACCCAAACATGCTGGCAACCTGATCTTAGACTTCCAGCTTCCAAAACTGTGAAAAATAAATTTCTGTTGTTTATATGCCAAAAAATTACTATGTATTCATTAACCATTTTAAATGAACTTGTATTCTGTTCCTTACAACTATATCTAAAAATATATTTGAAAATAGTAATACATGTATGTATGTGAACTTTGAGAGAAGGACACAGAAATCATTACTGTGTGTATTTGCCATGGTGTTGCAGGGTCCTCCTTTTGGTGACCAGACCATCTCTTAATGAATTCAGGGTCTGAAAATTGACCCAGATCTGAAAGTGGGCAAAGGATGATCACTTTCCATTGGGGCAACTGCCCTCAGCCCCCTGATCACACAACCTTAATTTCTTCTGATTGAAAATTGAGGAGTACCCTCGTTGTCTGCCTATCTGTTTTGCCCTTGAGGATGTTATATTCTGTTAAACATCTCCATAATTCTCTGAGGCTCAGACTTCTGTGGCTGTCATTCTGACCTTTCCACTCATTATAATAATTGCATCTACCTGGCTTCTGGCAGTTAAGTGTTGCCACCTGGCCTCTTGTTTCAAGACCCTATTGCCCCCTTGCTGTTAGTTAGCCCAGTTTTCTAACAGCCTCTCATACTGTCAGTCCTGGCCCAAATAGGAAAACCACCACTGAACTTTTAGTGATGCTGGTGCACCTCTTACTGTCATATTCCTTATGGCCTTGGTGAATGCAGTATCCTCTTTGGCCTTCCCACAGAAAATAATCAGTCTGTGGGATTTCTGACCTTGTATAGTACATCCACCTCATGCTGACTTCTCTGAGTTTTTAAAATCTCCTCCTACGCCATCTGTCTTAGCAACTCTGGCATTTTTTACCTCATGTGGGCTGTAAAGTTTTCTGTGCTTCTGAGAGCCATTCTAGTAACAAATTTGTACCATTTCCTGGGGTCCTTGGCAGAATGATAAATTCTGTATCTTAGGAGAGTGCTCCCAAATCAATAAACTCTCCCTAACCCAATTTTACAACCTGGTCCCCTGATCAAGCACCCTCAGAATCCAGTCCCTTGCTTCTCTCCCAGTTCCTGCCCTTACATGCTTGGCTAGTTCTTGCAGCTCCTTTGGGTAGTCCCTTTGCTCCTTTATCAGTCCCAATATGTCCTTTGCTAGGTTATATGGTGCTTTAACCCGGTTATCGGCCGAGTATCCAGGAGGGAGACACAAGCAGATTTCGAGGAGGGTACATGCAGTCTTACAGGGTACAGGCTTCTGTACTGTCTACAAGAAAGAGGGAAGTGTGAAATGGTGGGTCATTTCTTTAGGTTCAGAGGGTTCAGGAGAATCTGGAAATTCAAGATCTTCAGGAACATCAATCAGATATCCCCATTCCATGTGTCATGATCTCATTATTTCCTAACTAGGGCCCTTAGCTGACCTGCATTGCTTGGGAGTTTAACCTTATTGGAGCTTAAACTATTCTGATGATTATCTGGGACCTCAGCTTTCCCTGCCGTCCCACTGCAGGTGTTGAAGACCTCTTCATATGCTGTTAAGGAGGCCCTCTGGCTTTCACACTTGGCTTTCAGTAACAGAACCCAATTTCACTATCCTTATAATTATTATGCCTCCCATATATATTTTTTGAAATATAGTTGATTTATAATGTTGTGTTAGTTTCTGGTATATAGCAAATTGAGTTTTAAATATATATATTTTTTCATATTCTTTTCCATTATAGTTTATTAAGGATATTGAATATAGTTCCCTGTGCTATACAGTAGGACTTTGTTTATCTATTTGATATATAGTAGTTTGTGTCTGCTACTCCCAAACTCCTAATTTATCCCTCCCCCACCCCCTTTCCTCTTTGGTAACCATAAGTTTGTTTTCTATGTCTGTGAGTCTATCTCTGTTTCGTAAATAAGTTCAATTGTATCATATTTTAGATTCCACATATAAGTGATATCCTGTGGTATTTGTCTTTCTCTTTCAGACTTACTTCACTTAGTATGATAATCTCTAGGTCCATGTTGCTGCAAATGGCATTATTTCATTCTTTTTTATGGCTGAGTAATATTCCATCATATTCATATACCACATCTTCTTTATCCCTACATCTGTCGATGGACATTTAGGTTGTTTCCATGTCTTGGCTATTGTGAATAGTGCTGCTGTGAACATAGGGGTGCATGTATCTTTTCAAATTAGAGTTTTGTCCAGACATATGCCCAGGATTGGGATTGCTGGATCATATGGCAATATTTTTAGTTTGTTGAGGAACCTCCAGACTGTTCTTCATAGTGGTTGCACCGAGTTACATTCTCACCAACAGTGTAGGAGGGTTCCCTTTTCTCTGCCCCTCTCCAGCATTTGTTATTTTTTAAAATATATATTTATTTTTGGCTGCGTTGGGTCTTTGTTACTGTGTGCAGGCTTTCTCTAGTTGCAGTGAGTGGGGGCTACTCTTCATTGAGCTACGGGCTCTAGGCGTGCGGGCTTCAGTAGTTGTGGCACACGGGCTCAGTAGTTGTGGCTCACGGGCTCTAGAGCGCCAGCTCAGTAGTTGTGGTGCATGGGCTTAGTTGCTCCGCGGCATGTGGGATCTTCCCGGATCAGGACTCGAACCCATGTCTCCTGCATTGGCAGGCGGATTCTTAACCACTGTGCCACCGGGGAAGCCCCAGAGTAGCACTCTTAACCATCGTCAGCAATTTGGTGCCTCTCCCTGGTCTGGTAGACAAGCACCTTCAGCTTGTTTACTCAAAGCAGTAAGGGACCAGCACAGTGGAAATAATTTTAGTGTAAAACATATGGAGGGGCAAGATAGTAAAGGTGGTCAAGACGGGGCAAGAAAGGAGAAACACAGTAGCCAGAGGCGGGATAGGGAAGGGAGAGTCTTCTAATACGTCTCCAGTGCTGTAGGCTGGAGGGGCCTTGAGCAGCTAGCATGCCCTGTCCATCAGCCTGGTCATACTCTCCTGGGAGTCCAAGAGTGGGTGACATTCCAGATTTCCCCAGTTTGGAGAAAATATCACTTAACACCCTCCATATCCATCTGCTCTGAAGGCCCTGAACTCCAAGCAGCCCCCTAATCTAAAAAGGCTTTTCCTTTTTAGACACAAATATTCTTGACAAATATACTTTTCAAGTATATTTGGCTGAAACAAATATTCTTGACAAATATACTTTTCATAATAAACTGTTGATCAATCCTATAAATCATTCTCTCTGTCTTTGGTTAGCAGGGACTGGTTCACCAGAGCCTGAGCACTTTTCAGTGATGAACTGAGCAGCCAGACTTCAAGGGGAGAGAAGAGATGACAGCCTGGGGACTGTGAGCTCTGTGTTCCCTCAGCATAACACCATGCTTTTCATGCATGGCCCTTCCTCTTTCTCCCTGTTTTTCTTACTTTGCCTTAGACTGGATGACTTTCTCTTTCAGCCCCAAATCATGCCCTAATGCCCCAGTGTGTGAATAGAATCATATTTTCCTACTGACTGCTCTCATGCAGGTGCTATTTATTTTTTGGAAGAGGAAGAAGAAGGAGAAGAAGGGAGAAAGGGAGAAGGGGAAATAAAGAGGAACAGATGAAATCAAAAGGAAAGGAAGAAGGCAAACCCCTGGTGTGTTGAGGACAGAGCTTAAAGCCACGGTTTCTTTCAGTGTCTCCTCAAGGCTCTTTATTCATTCAAAAAATATTTTTGCAACACCGAGTGACACACATTTCTAAGTTAATCCTTTGAGTAAAGTGTAATTTAATTAGTTGGGGGGAATGTGGGGTGTGTTTCAGTCACTCTCAGATATTTTGAATTTATTTTTCAAGTGAAAAATTAATATATGCCCGTTGTGAATAAGAAATCCAAATACCGAAGTGTATAAAGTAAAAAGGTAGCCCTCATCCTCATTCTCCTTCTCTCCTTAACTCTTTTTTTTTTAAATATTGATTGATTGATTTGCCTGTGTTCTGTCTTAGTTGTGGTGCGTGGGCTTCTCTCTAGTTGTGGTGAATGGGCTCCAGAGCATATGAGCTCAGTAGTTGTGATGTGAGGCTTAGTTGCCCCACAGCATGTGGGATCTTAGTTCCCTGACCGGGGATCGAACCTGCATCCCCTGCATTGGAAGGCAGATTCTTAACCACTGGACCACCAGGGAAGTCCCTCTCCTTAACTCTTTTTTTCAAAAAAATTATTTATTTATTTATTTATGGCTGTGTTGGGTCTTTGTTGCTGCTCACAGGCTTTACTCTAGTTGCAGTGAGTGGGGGCCACTCTTCATTGCAGTGCGCAGGCTTCTCACTGCGGTGGCTTCTCCTATTGCAGAGCACGGGCTCCAGTAGTTGTGGCTCGCGGGCGCTAGAGCACAAGCTCAGTAGTTGTGGCGCACAGGCTTAGTTTCACGGCGGTATGTGGGGTCTTCCCGGACCAGGGCTCGAACCCCTGTCCCCTGCATTAGCAGGTGGATGCTTAACCACTGCGCCACCAGGGAAGCCCCCTCTCCTTAACTCTTAAGACCAGTTTGGTGTGTATTGTTCCAGACCTTTGGGGGAGCACATGTAAACACACCCCAAAAACAGGATTGGGCAACATGTATTATCTTGTAATGTGACCTCTCCCAGTAGTGTTAGACTGGCTTGATTGCCAGGCCGAGGTGGCACAAAGGAGTCTGAGAAAATGCTGCGTGTAACTACAAGGTAATGTCTATCCCCATAGGCCTGAGCTCCATGACTAAGTTGTATATGCTGTACATGTTGAACACTTATTAAATGGGAAACCTGTGGGTTTTTTTGTATTTAATTGTTCCCTCCTGGTGACTGAGAATTGATTTTAAGATGTTGAAAGTCAGCTCTCTCTCTGGACTCTCTCAGTATAGCTCCATGGTTCATAACCTTTTCCTACCTCAGCACACATAACAGATGCTGTGTGCACTTGATACACACATAACCTGAAGTGTCCTCTGTACTCAAAAAAGCACTCAGGAAAAGCATGTCAGAGTGCCAGGAAGTGAAAGGGATGCTGCCACAGGGATAACCTTATATCTTTAAAATTACTTTTATAAGGGACTTCGCTGGCAGTCCAGTGTTCGGGACTCTGCACTTCCACGGCAGGGGGTGTGGGTTAAATTTCTGGTCAGGGAACTAAGATCCCGAAGCTGCTCAGTTAAAAACAGAAACAGAAACAAAAACAACAACAAAAAGCATTCAATTGAGCACCTGCTCTGTGCCAGGCACTGAACCAGGTGCTGAGGAAACAAAGGTGAACAAGACAATCTAGTACAGCATTCTTGAACTTTACTGAGAAGCAGCTAGGAGCTTATTAAAATGCACAGTCTGTTTCAGTAGGTGAGACCAAGGAATTTGCATTTTTAACAGATACCCATGGTGATTTCCTCAAGAGTATGGGATGGTCTCATTTTATTTATTTATTTGTTTATTTATTTATTTGGCTGCACCGGGTCTTAGTTGCCGCATGCGGGACCTTCGTTGAGGCACACGGGATCTTTAGTTGCAGAATGTGCGAGCTAGTTCCCTGACCAGGGATCGAACCTGGGCCCCCTGCATTGGGAGCATGGAGTCTTAGTCACTGGACCACCAGGAAAGTCCGGGGATGGTCTCATCTTGAAAAACACTGGTCTCGACACAGAGAAGCCCAAAAATTACATTAGGGGTTCAAGATCAGGGACTATTTTTATCCCTGATATTTCCTGAAATAAGCGGCACATGTGTATTATCATGTGCTGAAATTAGAGTGACCCTCTGACAATGACTCAGGAAGATTTAAATGCAGAAGAATGCAGACTTATATAAACAAATTGTCTGTCAATATGTAGGAGTTTTCGGAAGATTCCAAATAATTAACATCCTCACTTGACAAATATTGAGTGCCTAGTTTGTCCCGGGTACTGGTGGGCATTCCCTTCTGTCTAAATCTCCTCCTATGCCTTATATTCTGCTACTTCTATTTTTCTGAACCATTATTCTATTTATTATTGCCCTTTCCTGTGTCTTCAAGCTCTCTTTTTCTGCTGGATCCTTCCTTTTAACACATCTCTTTTGTCTGAAAAGTAAAAATTCTTTGACCTTATGTCTCCTCTGGTTATAATTATGTTCTATTTTCTTCCTCACAACCCCATCACTTAGGATGCTTTTGGCTGCAAGTGACAGAAAACTCAATACACATTGGTTTAAACCAAAGCATCTATTGGCTCATGTGACTGAAAAGTCCAGAAGCATGTCTGGCTTTAAGCAACACTTTATGCAGTAGCTCAAATGATGTCTGAAGGAGCCTAGTCCCTTTGTGTTCTTCGCTCTACTTTAATCCTTGGTGTCCCATCCCATTCACCCCTGGCAGTTTTAAGTTCTCTCTTCATGGTTGCAAAATAGCTCAAATCCTCCCACCACCTTACCCAGGGAAAGATAGAGGATCTCACTGAGGAACCTCCAGGGAAGAGAGAGGAAGCTGTTTCTTCCTAGAAGGCCACAGTACTCCTTGGCACTGACTGAATTAGTTGTCAATTTCTGAACCAATCCCTGGGACCAAGGGTTGGGCTGTGCTGATTGGATTGAGCCAGTTAGGGCAACCCTTGGAGCTGGATTTGGAGTTAATCCCACCCAAATCATGTGGCTGAGAATGGAGGAGGAGTGGTTTTCCAAACAATATTTGGGGACACAGTACTGGAAGGAGAGGAAATGCTGCTTAGCGATCAATAACAGAGGCTCGCTATAAGAGCCATGCTTCTGAAAATATAGGCCATGGTCATAGTCGAATGCTCTCATCTTCCATCTATTCTTTTTCTAAAAAACAAATTTACAGGGATGACTATTTATTTATTTATTTATATAGGCTGCACCATGTGGCATGCAGGATCTTAGTTCCCCGACCAGGGATCAAACCCCTGCCCCCTTTGTTGGAAGCTCAGAGTCTTAACCACTGGACCACCAGGGAAGTCCCCTCTGTCTGTTCTTTACCCCTGATCCTGGGAAAAAAAATTGCCCCTCATGCCCACATCATTAAATACTACCAAATCCATTGTTCCTTCTAGGTTCTTACCTTGTTTGACTTCTCTGTATCATTTGACACTGTTGATGACTCCTCTCTTGACTCCCTTGGCTTATGTGATTGCCTCTTTGTGTAGGTTCTACTCTTGCTTCTCTGACCACTCTTTCTCAGGCTTCGTCCCTTAAGTGTTGGTTTTCCATGTTAGGCCCTTTTCTCTTGTCGATCTGCAAACTCTGTTGTATCTGGCCCATTGCCCAGCATGATGTCTGGCACATATTAGCGCTCAAACAACATACTAAACAAATGAACCAATGAATGAATGGGTATTCACTTAGGCTTGAACTCCACTCTGCTAATATAATTCCCAACACTGTATAATCAGCTGATTCTGCTCTCCAGGTCTCCATATATGTCAACAGGCTTACTGCATACCCCCTACCAGGTAACCCACAAGTGCCTCGGATTAACGTGTGTAAACTACCCTCCTTATCCTTATCTTTAAACCTGTTCCTCCCCTTTTACTCACTCTACTAATTGATGGGGTCACTGTCCACCCAGTTATCCAAAACTGCTTCCTGGTATCTTTCCTCATACCTCCCTCAAACACTTCCTAAGCCTTCTGACTCTACCTCCTTAGTACATCTCACTATCTTCTTCATCCATGCCCACTGCTACCGCCCTGACTTACGTTATGTTAGTCTCCTTACCTTTTTCCTCAGCCTCTACACCATCATCCATCTCTTAAAGCCATTATGACTTGTTCTTAGAGAACATTTTTAAAAGTCATATCTTATTTGTATTTCTCCTTTCAATGAGCACCCCTTTGTCTACAGGATAGAGTTCAAACTCTTGGGCTTGGTGTGAAATATGATTTGTGATGCTGTCTGGCCCAGACCACTCTTCAAAAATGTTTTTCATACTATGAGTGGTGACCTGTTTGCAAGTCATGAAATCAATTTAGTGGGTCACATGTAACATTTAAAAAAGTGTAATATATAGAATTGAAACTATGAGAGTGTATTACTTAGATTATTCAAGTATTATGTTTTGTTTATATATTACATAAGTGAGGCTAGGATAGCTTTTGCTGCAGTAACAAATAACACCCAAATCTCTGTGGCTTAACACAGCAAAGCTTATTTTTCGCTCATGCAAAGTCTACTGTGAATCTCAGAAATGCTCTAGGGCAGCTGTCCTCTTCTTGTTGGATTAGCAATTAAGGGTGGGGAATTCCCTGGTGGTCCAGTGGTTAGGACTCCGTGCTTGCACTGCAGGGGTCACAGGTTCGATCCCTGGTTGGGGAACTAAGATCCCACATGCTGCGCGGTGCAGTCAAAAAAACAAAACAAAAAAAGAGCAATGCAGGGTGTTTCAATTCTGTGGTACATCCAGCTCAGTACATGCTTTCACAATCACTGTGGTGGGGAAGAGAACATTGGATGGTCTTGAACCTGAAATGAAATGTTTTGGCCAGAAATTGGTAAGTGTCACTTCTGCTCATAATTCACTAGCCAGAAGTAGTCATATGACTGCCTAATTGCCAGGAGGCAGAGAAATATAATCCTCCAATATGCCCAGAGGGATAGAAGAACTGGATGTTTGTGGGCCCTGGAAAATTCCACCATATTAATATGTATGTATGTATTGGGTCATAATAAATTACATTTCTTACTGTGGGTCACAGTAAAAAAAATAATTGAGAAACTGCTCTATTGCTTCCTTTTCCCTCTGCCCTCACTATACCCTATGATCCAAAGGAGTGCATAGAGATATAGGACCTACATTCAGAGGCCAGTTCTACCACTTCCCTGCTTCTGTGAACTTGTTCAAGTCACCTAACCTCTCTGAGCTTCATTCTCTTAAGAGGTATCAGAGGGAAATAACATTTGTCTTGTAAGATTGTGGTAAGATGTAAGAGACATGATATGGTAAACGTCTGGCCCTAGGCTTGACTCTGTGTGTGAATTTAGTCCCTGGAAATTGTCAGCATTCTGCCAAACAGAACTCCTTTTTTCAGATACATGATCTCTTTCATAACCCCGTGCATTTGGACATGCATGCTGCCTCACCTGGATTGCCTTTTCCCTTCTCATCTGTCTGTTAAGTGCTTTATCCTTTAGTACTCAGCTCAGTTTCCTCTAGGAACTACTCCATGACTCAGATGAGCAGATATGATACAGAGTAGTGGATAATGGGCATGTATCCTGGAGAGAGCCAACAAACATAGTTTGAATCCCAGTTCCACCACTTCACCAGCTATGACAAGCCTGTGACTAGCAAGTTATTTAACATCTGTTAGATTCAGTTTTCTCACCTGTGAAATAGGCATAATATTAGTACCTACTTCATAGGATGTTGTGAGAATTAAAAGAGAAATTGCCTCAAAAGTGTTAGGTTCGGTGCCTGGCCCATCATACCCTTCTTTGGGCCACCCTGTACCTAGTAACTCCCTCTACTATAATTCCTCTCACTCTGTGCTGCCATTTTTTATTTGACCCCATGCCATGCACTAGACTGTGGACTTGTTAAGCACTGTCCCAGAGTTCAACAATAATAGCTAGTTTTTTGGCTTCCCTGGTGGCACAGTGGTTGAGAACTCGCCTGCCAATGCAGGGGACATGGTTTTGAGCCCTGGTCCGGGAGGATCCCACATGCCACGGAGCAACTAAGCCCGTGCGCCACAACTACTGAGCCTGAGCTCTAGAACCCGTGTGCCACAACTACTGAAGCCCGCGTGCCACAACTACTGAAACCCGTGCGCCTAGAGCCCGTGCTCTGCAACAAGAGAAGCCACCACAATGAGAAACCTGCGCACCTCAACGAAGAGTAGCCCCCGGTCGCTGCAACTAGAGAAAGCCCGCGCGCAGCAATGAGGACCCAACACAGCCAAAAATAAATAAATTTATTTAAAAAAGAAAAGCTTAAGTACTAAATCTTGAGGAAGCCCACATTTAGGGGATGGGGGAGAGAAAATGCAGAATAATGCCCTACTGGTTGAAACCACCCAAACCAGTATTACCTGACTCTTCTGATGGTTTAATCTGTGACAAAATTTATACTTGAGTTATATATTTCCCATATGATGTTTAGTAATCTCTGGCTTTCACATGCTGACCCATTCAGGAATAATTCAGGGTTCTTGCACCATTATCTAGGACCACACTGTCCCATTTCGCAGCCACTAGCCACATGCAGCTATTTAAACGTAATTAAAATAAATAAAACTAAAAATTCAATTCCTCATTTCAAGGGTTTAACAGCCACATGCGGTTGAGGTCTACCATATTGGACAGCGTTGATAGGGGACATTTCCATCATCACAGAAAGTTCAGTGAGTTTAGGAAGTCCCTGCCTATTTGTCTGTCTTTCCTGTTGGGTCTACCTGGATGTGTTGTCATCGTTGTTTGTTGTTGGCCACACTCTTGTGCGAGATCTTAGTTTCCTGACAAAGGATGGAACCCGCGCCCACTGCAATGGAAGCGTGGAGTCCTAACCACTGGATGGCCAGGGAAGTCCCTGGGGGTATGTGTGTGTGTTGGTTTTTTTAAAATCTTTATTGGGGTATAACTGATTTACAATGTTGTGTTAGTTTCAGGTGTACAGCAAAGTGAATCTGTTATACAGATACATATATCCACTCTTTTTAAGATTCTTTTCCTATATAGGCCATTCCAGAGTAATGAGTAGAGTTCCCTGTGCTACACAGTAGGTCCTTATTAGTTATCTGGATGTGTTACTTTTACTAAAAAAGAAACATGACCCAAAATTGGTCAAGCTGTACACTTACAGATAGTGGTACAAAGTGGGATACATTATTTAGGATTAGAGTCACCTGTGGATGATAAACTCTAATTAGCAGTGTTAATAGGAAAAAAAAAAAGCTTACTTTTCATGTTAGAGTCCAGATATAGGCGATCCAGGGCTGCTTTGGCTGCTCTGATTCACAAAGTCCTCAAGGTCCCAGGCTCCTTCTAGCTTTCTACTACTTCTGCAGGAGCTTGCCCTCATCCTCCTGGTCCAGGATGGGGTTCTGTCATGACAGGTTCTAAGCAGTAATATGAAAACAAAGGGGAAGGATGGAGAGGACACCTGTCAACTTTTTTTTTTTTTTTGCAGTACGCGGGCCTCTCACTGTTGTGGCCTCTCCCATAGCGGAGCACAGGCTCTGGACGCGCAGGCCCAGCGGCCATGGCTCACGGGCCCAGCCGCTCTGTGGCATGTGGGATCTTCCCAGACCGGGCCACGAACCTGCATCCCCTGTATCAGCAGGCGGACTCTCAACCACTGCGCCACCAGGGAAGCCCCCACCTGTCAACTTTTTTAAGGAAAGCTCTTAGCCACTATCACATAACATTCCCACTTCCATTGGTAGCTGCAAATGGGAAATGTAAACTTTACTTATGGGCCCAGCTAAATATTCTATTACAATGAAACAAAGGAAGAACAAATATCAGGAAGCAATGAGTAGTTTCCCTCTTAGGGCTCAACTCCAGAAAACAACTACCAGTTAGGAAATGTCAATCAGAAACTGAAGCTATTAAGTCTGTCCAAATCTTGCACCCTGGCAAGTGAAAAATAAATTTTCTCCTAGGTTTAAGCAAAAGCAATTCAGGTTGAGGAGATATGTAATGCTGTGGCAGACACAGCGGATCTTTCCCAAATCTAAGTCAGGAAGGGACAGTGATAGAGCCACCTGGATTGTGATTGTAATTGTAAAGGAGGATAAAATCACCTCAGTCTGAAGGGATTGTCGCTGCTCATATACTGGTGGGGGATGGATTGGGGTTTACCTACCTGGAGTCAACTAAGACAAGAGCCACGGAAAAAGAACATGTCTGTGTTTATATACTGATTAAAGTGGCGTCATAAAATGTCTGGTCTCAGAACAGCAGATAGAAATATCCCCAAAGGAAGAATAGACAATACCTGTTGTTTAAAGGACAGTTTGCTTGAGCACTGCCAGCTGTTTCTAATTATGTGACCCTCCTCACCCACTGGTCTGTGTCTGGCCTGGAGGGTGGGTTTCCCCACCAGGAGGGACTGTCCTGGGTAGGTGGTCTTGGGTCTCAAATCAGACCCATTTTCTGTTGTCAATTAATAAATGGACATTCTGGTTTGTCATTTCTCCTCCTATGAAGTTGCTTGTCATAAAGTAATCCTCTGAGTAAACAGATAAAATCGAGTTCCTGGATTAGCAAAGCAGGGAACTAACCCTGGATCTGTAGGGTTACAGATGACCTCAAACTCCCACCAGGTAATCTCTTTTTCTGAAATCATTTATTTCCTTTGCCTCAAACTCTGAAAGGACTCCATCAAGAGGTGAAATTGCTGAATCATATTTGCCTCTTGCCCTATTACAATATTCTTTGCTTGACTGTGTCACTACAGCCCTTCTAAAATGTTTTCATGAAATTTGTCTTCTGTTTGGCCTCTTGAGGCAGTGCCCATTCTGTCTAAATTTGTGCAGGTTACTGTCATATATATTTTAACGTATATGACAAAAATCACTACCTTCAAGGGTCTCACTCTCTGTTGAAAAGTCTTGTATACGTAAAACAATGAAAAAGCAGTTTAGTCATGTTTGTAATCTAGTTTTCACTTGAACACAAGTAATTGCCAGTGTTACAGCATAAAGAATAAATATTATAGGATGTCAGAAGGAGAGCAATCATTTTGAGATGGAGGCATTAGGGCAAGTTTTTAAGGAGAACATGGAATTTAAGGTGTGTTCTTAAAAGGTGGATTCTATGTATCAATTAAGACCTATTGGTTGCAAGTGATAGAAACCCAACTCAGATAAATTTAGGTAAAAAAATGTATTGGTGCTTAGAAGTCAAGGAAAAGACTAAACAACCATGCAGCTGGGCCTCTAGAACTAGCAATATACATGCTGACTGGATCTTCTTTTATCCTTCCATTTCTGTCTCTCTTAGCACCTTGATTTTATTTCTCTTTCCATAAACCAATTTTCTTCACAATATCCCCAGGCTGCTCAGGAGCTCCACTGGAACCACCAGGGGTTAAAAGCTCTTTTTTCCAGTTTTAGTTCAGAAAGTCCCTGGTAATAACCGATTGGCCCAGCACTGACCAGGTTTCTACCAGTGGAACAGTCAGCTGAAGTCAGGGCATGGGGATGGGGAAGTCATGTAGACACTTGAGATCAAACGTGTGGGATGCGGAAAAGAGGAATACTGAGCAGAGAAAACATTAACTCCATTATGAGGAGGAATGAGTGTGGTTTAGGCAGGTAACACCTGGGATGATGGTGGGCTGCACCCCACAGGCCCAGCTCCAAAGAGAAGAAAGAGCCTGGAAACAGTGACAGAGACATCAAGGGATTATTGGATAGGAGGTCTGAAGCAAAAGGTCCTGGAGTGACACCCCACCAAGGGCGGCAGACAGAACATAGCAACAATCTTTGATAGTTGGGGGGAGAAGGAGGCTACCATTGACTGGGGCGGGGTGGGGGTGGGTGGGTGGGTGGGGTTGATGTCAGGTGGGGCTCATCAGTTACCAGGGGCTAATTAACCCTATACTTAAGAGGATTGGATAGTCATGTGAGTGAAGCAGGGACTTGTGGTAGGGTCTGTGCAGAGAGCTTGAGTGTCCTGGCCATACAGATGAGAAATTGAGGATAAGTATGAGTAGTATAGATGGATTAGGAGATTATGGAGGGTTTAGAATTGATGCAGTGGCACATCTGGAGGCCAAAGGAATTTTATGTTTATCTCTGGGTGATTTTTAAATGAAAATAGACAAACTGTTGTGTCCAGAAGCAGATTGAATGTAAATTGCATAGGTCAATAACTATTGGGGTTTCACTTGATTTGGAAAGAAGGAGTGAAATATCAAAGACGGCAACAAAACAAAACAGAACAAACAAACAGGATTTAAGGTCAGTGAGAGGAGGTTTCAAGGAGAGAAGCCAAGGATAGCCAAGAATCTTCAGCTTAGAAGGATGTAGGCATTTACAGAAACAGGGAGGATGAGAAGAGGAGTTAATATGGGTAAATGTGATACGTTCTGTTTTAAACAAATCACATTTGAGATGCTAGTGGTATATCCCACAACTGAAACTGCTATCAAGAAACTGGAAATATATACTGGTGGTTAGGGGAAGAGATTATCTGATTGTCTGCAGATAACTCATATCTGAAACTAGAAAAGAGGAAGGCCATAGTCTGCTGGGCTTTGGAGAGAACCCGCATTTAAGGTTGTGGGAGGAGAAAGAAGAGTCAGTAAAGTAGGCAGCTAGAAAAGGTTCAAGGAGGTAGGAGAACCAGGCAAGTATAGAGTCTAGTGAAGTCAAAGCAGAATTTAAAGAAGGAAGAGGTGATGGTGTGGAAAAGGGTGATGGAGGAAACGTGGAAAAGGCAATTGTATTTGGTGAGGTCTTGGAACCCTGGAGAACGGTGTTAAGTGCCAGCGGTTACAATTCATTCAAATTCATGCTGAGCACTTAATTCCTGCTAGCATTATGCTAGGTGCTGGGGACAGGAAGAAGAGCACCTTCTGGACCCAAGAAGCTCACAGCGTGGCGGAGGAAGTGAGAAGTGAATCAATAATTAAGCTACAATGTTGAAAGTGCTCAAACAGAGGTGTGCTCAAGATACAATCGAAACCCTGCGGAGTGGGCGACCCCACGGGGCTGGATTGGGGAAGGGAGGGTAGGACGGTTTGCTGTCCAAGTTTGTGCTGGGTCTCCAGAGATTCCGCGGGGGCAATTCCAGCAGAACCAGTCCTCTGAGGCCGTGTACAGCTCTTGGGCGGCTATGGTGGGATGGAGCACGAGTGGACCCTGGCTCCTTGGGGGCGAAGGATGTTAGCAATATCTGGGTCCTACTTGAAAGATACGGGATGGAGTTTGCAGTCTGAAGGCGGAATGCAGGAAGGAGAGGCGAACAGCTTCTCTATATTCGCCCCACTTTCTCACACAGGGCAGAAGAGATAGGGGGAGTGTGGGTGGGGGAGACTTTTGGGAAGCTAGTCGACCAAAAACCTCAGTTCGCCGGGGTCCGGTAGCCTCATTACTCTTCCCCGGCCTCTGCACCCGGCCGGAACTCGTGTCATCAGGCCTGGTTTCCCGCCGGCCTGGAAAAGCAGACGGCCCTACAGAGACGTGGAGAACACGGTCGGGAAAAGCCGGGCTCGGGCGGAAGTCACTCTGAGGCGTCGGCAGGGGAGGCGAGTGAACGCCAGTCGGGAGTTGGAGCGACCGGGGCTTGTGAGGGCCCCACGGCCCTAGCAGGTGAGGGGTGAGGGGGCTGTGACACGGTCCCGACTGCTCCCTGACTAAACACCGGGGCTCTAGGGTTGGTTTTGCCACTTACTAGTTGTATGACCGGGAGTAATTTAATTTGCTCAGTAAGTGGAATAATAATAGTCCCTTTCTCACGGTTGTTGTGAGGAGTTAACGAAAATACACCCAGGACAGTTTCTGGCACATAGTAAACTCTGGATGTACAATCTTCACTAATACTGCTCTCAGCTGCGTGGGTTACGTTGCTCTGAAAACTCACCAACTTCCGCCCGGGATCATCCAGTTAATGATTTTGACTTTGTGTTTATTGGTAAAAGTATGAAACAAAACATAATTAAAGTTATATTATTAGAGAAGTGATAGCACTACTGAGGGGTTGGAAAATAGGGTGAATAATATTACTTATAATCCCATCATCCTACACACGACTTTAAGCCGTTTTCTTCTTTTTTACCCCCAAATCTTTTTGTGCGTACGTTTTTATAGTTGTAATGTTAGTGTATATGCATTTTGATTCCTCCTTATTTGCCACTCAGTAGTGTAGCCTAAGCATGGTGTTAACGAAAATCGTGTTTATGATTGTACAAATTCCATTTTATAGGCTTATCATTTATTTTCCAAATTCCTGCATATGTAGAGGTAAAATCATTTAAAGAAGTCAGTGAGGGAAATTTAGATATTACCTATGATTCCAGGACGTGAGATCAACTGTTGTTATTTTTCCTGGTTCCCTTCTATTTTTTAGTCCATGTGAAAACATACTGTTTGCACGGTTTTCATTTATTTTAGCAAACATTGTGTATCAGTTATGTTTAAGCCATAGTCCAGAATTAAAGTCAGGCTAGTTAGGTAGACAGAAAAAAAAGCAAGATTCTAATAGTTTGTAAGGGCTGTGAGATGTATGCATAGGTTCTCATAAGAATATGGAGGAAGAGCAATGTCAGTGCCCTCAAATCAGAGGCCACTAGGAACATGCTTGTAGTTGAAGTTAGGCTTATTACTCTTGTAGTGAGAAAGAACACATGCCATGGGAAACCATGGGGCTTCTCAGTAAGAGTGTGTTAGAAGGGATTTATTGTTGGACTTAGGTTTGTGTTAGGTGATTTAGGGGAAAGTATTGAGGAGGTGGAGGCAATTCTATAATTAGGAGAGAATCTTATCTATCTAGAGTGAGGCTAATGCTATGACTGGTCAGTGTATGGCAGTCACTCATAGTAGCCAGGATAGTAGAATGTTTGGTCACTTTTGTGGTTTTTTTTTTTTTTTTTTTTTGTGGTACGCGGGCCTCTCACTGTTGTGGCCTCTCCTGTTGCGGAGCACAGGCTCCGGACGCGCAGGCTCAGTGGCTATGGCTCACGGGCCCAGCCGCTCCGCGGCATGTGGGATCTTCCAGGACCGGGGCACGAACCCGTGTCCCCTGCATTGGCAGGCGGACTCTCAACCACTGCGCCACCAGGGAAGCCTCACTTCTGTGGTTTTTGAGCAATGTTTTTTTGTGTGTGTGTTCAGACATGATTATAGTTAGTATAATTAATAGAGCTGAGGGTATTTATTGCCCATGGAAGTGAGGAGAAGTTAGGCCAGGGAGTTGGGCACATTTTGGAGGGCCTTGTGTACCATTTTAGGAGTTTGAATTTCTGGAGGGAATTGCTGAATAAGGGGAGTGCCATCATATTTAGAAAAATCCCCTTTGTTGCCAGGCAAAGGTTGGATTGGGAGAGAAGGAGGAGATCTGAGTTAGGACCTTACTGAATCCTAAAGGGTGTTCTCAGTGCCAACTTTAAGGGCAACACCTGGTGGCTCGTTAGAAATAAAGAATGTCAGGCCCCATCCTACACCTACTAAATCAGAATCTGCACTTTAACAAAATTCCCAGATGATTCATAGGCACTTTAACATTTGAGAAGCCCTTTGTTAGGGGAATTTCAGTAGTTCTGGTAAGAAACAATAAAACCCTGAACCAAGACAGTGGTGGTAGTGGTGGAGAAATGTGGAGATATTATTTGTTCAACAAATATTAGAAGCCTCCTGCATGTCTGGCACCATCCTGGTTGCTGGAAGTACCACAATGAAGATAGTCTCTCCCCTCAAGACACTTCCAGTCTGGCAGGGGAGACTGACAAGGGAACTGTCAATAAACTGTAGCAGGGAAAGTGTAAGCCCAGGATGCAACACATCAAAAGGTCTTGGTGGAGTTGAGTAATTAAGGGTTCTTGGAGGAGGTAATGGATGCCTAAGCTGAGTCCCAAAGGATAAATCAGCCAGCAGAAATCGGTAGAGGGCATTTTTGGCCTAGGAGCAGCAATCTGCCAAGGCATGAAGCCCAGAAAGGGGGTACTAGGTGGCACTTGTTAGACCACAGGTGTTCTCTGTGGTTAGAGCAGAGTAGGATGTGATTAGAGGGGAGATTGGAGAAATGAGCAGAGGCCAGATCTGGAGGGGTCTTACAGACCCCATGGAGAAAGTCGAGTTTTATTCTGAAGATCATGAGAGCCTCTGAAGAGTTTTTTTATTTTTTTGCAGTACGCGGGCCTCTCACTGTTGTGGCCTCTCCCGTTGTGGAGCACAGGCTCCGGAAGCACAGGCTCAGCAGCCATGGCTCACGGGCCCAGCCACTCCGCGGCATGTGGGATCTTCCCAGACCGGGGCACGAACCCGTGTCCCCTGCATCGGCAGGCGGACTTCCAACCACTGCGCCACCAGGGAAACCCCCTCTGAAGAGTTTTAATCAGAGAAAACAATCAGTTTTGTGTATTAGGCCCTCTAGATGCTGAGTGGTGGGATAAGGTGGAGGTCTGGGTGCAAGCCTGGAGTGCAGTGATTTAGGAGAGAGAAGGTGGTGAGCCACCTGATGTGGGGAGTGAGGGAGGAGGGGCAGTCTGGAAAGATGACCGGTCCTGTGTTGTAGATAGAGTGGTCTGGGTGCCATTTTGATGTAGACTCTCAGGCGACTGAGCTGAATTGTTGAATTTGGGCATTTTTGAAGCTTTTTTTTTTTTTTTTAAGTTTTCAGCATTCCATCTAGTTTCTCACTCAGTACTGTGTTCTGACTAGTGGGTGATTTTTTGTTTTTGATTTTTCTCTCTCCTGGTCTCTGGTGAGAGAAAGACAAAGGAGAAAGATGATGAAGTCAGCATTCTGTATTTTATTTCATTTTTGGGGTAGCTGGAATAAGTAGGAGAGGGAACTCTTTAGCCTTCCTGGTTCTTGCAGCACTTCCTGCCAGCAGTCATTGAAAGTTGCTGCAAGAGCAAAGTTGTTATTTCAGTAGAGCTATGGAAGTTATATTACTAATGGTTAACATAGGGAGAGGCAGCAGTAACTAATGGAAGGATTTAAGGCCAGGGTTCTAGTGCTAGCTTCCATACTGATTAGCATTGTAATCTTAGGCAAGTTACTTCACCTGTTGGTGTCTAGTTCCTTGTGAAAGGAGATAACTACCTGACTTGTCTTACAGGAGGCTTATGTGGATTAAATGAGATATTTGTCAGGGTGACTTAAAAATACTAAGAATGGCATTTAAATGTAATGGTATTATTGCTACTATTGTTTAGGTTCTGTCTTTGAGGAGATCAGATAGTGGCTGATAGAGCCTTGTTACTCAAAGTGTGGGCCTTAGACTAGGAGCTTCTTAGACATGAAGAATCTTGGGGATCTTGTCAGACTTACTGGATCAGAGAAACCTTTTATAGCCATTATTCCATCTGATCTATAGAAGAATCCCTTAAGGTAGGTAGGGGAGGTGTTAGCACATCCATTCCCCCGAGGAAATGGCCTCAAAAGATCAACTGCTTTACCTGAGGGTAAACAGTTCTAGGTGTGAAGTCCAGGCCTCTGACTCCATATACAATGTGAACTGTAGTCTCTTCTTTTTATAGATGAAGTGCTAAAATGTTGGTTAGCCTAGATCCTGGAGTGAATTACTGACAGTTGAATATTTTATTTTAGGAACCAATTATTTCTTTAAAAATCTGGCATAAAAATTTGCTTTAAAATTGACAACCTTTTGAAGCACATACTTGAATTATTTGGGGGTTGATCATTAACTCCATGAAGGGGCCTGTGTTTCTGTTCATCTTGGCATTTTTTCACAAGGCAGTGGGATGTATTATGTACAGTGTAAACATTCTTCTGCTCATAGTAGGCCCTGGGTAAGTGTTCATAGAATTAGAAAATAAGTTCATGAATTTCATAGTACATGATCCATGTTGAATTTGAAATTATGATGCATTCATTGGCTATACTGGTAACTCTTCACTGTCTCTTTTATTATAGGTGGAATTGGGCTATTTACTGAAGCTTCTTTCCCTGGTAGGCCAGGGAAAAATTTACATTTTGATTTTCTTTTAATCATGGCTTTGGTTCATAAATTGCTGAATGGCACTTATATTCTCAGAAAATGCCCGAAGCCAAGTGTTGCCTCTTGTCCATTTTTGAGTACTCGCTTTGCAGATTATTGTTCCAGCAGTCTTGAGAAACCAGTGGCTGCTCCTGGCAAAGCCTCTTCTCAGAGGAAGACTGAAGGGAATTTGGAAGGACATCACCAGAGAGAAGTTGATTTGGATATAACTTCTCCTGAGGACAAGCCTGAAGTTAGTTTTGATAAAGCAATTAAAGAAGAAATAAAGGACCATTTTAGGCGTTTGAAGGATGATATTGTGAATCATTGGATAGGGCCTGAAGGCCGCCCTCTGCATGAGGTCTTGATGGAACAAGCCAAGGTTGTCTGGCAGTTCCGCGGCAAAGAAGATTTGGATAAGTGGATAGTGACTTCTGATAAGACGATTGGTGGCAGAAGTGAAGTGTTCCTGAAAATGGGCAGGAGTAACCAAAGTGCACTGCTGTATGGAACTCTGAGCTCTGAGGCACCCCAGGATGGGGAGAGTGGCCGAAGTGGATACTGTGCAATGATATCCAAGATTCCAACGGTACGTGAGACCCAGGAGCTGCAGTTTTCTAGTGAACTGAGGTGAACTTCATTGTAGCATGAACTATAGCAGACAGCTTTTTTTCTGTAAATGAAAACAGCTGGCATCTCATCTTGTGTATGGGGTTAAATAACTGCTGGGCACAAGTGTAAAGTTTCATAAGCACAAGGGGGAAGTGGTTCCTGAAGAGAGGTTACATGTTTCTGGGCATCACTTGGGGCCAGGGTGGGGCATGCTTATGTTTGAGGAGCCCTGAGAGGTTACATATTTAAACGATGATCTGGGGAGATTTACATCTCCTCTAACATAGGCCGTAGACCCTCTAATGGCTGGGGGTTCCTTAGAGTGGAAGTAGGGTCAGCCGGGGTTTTCGTTTTTTTTTTTAACGTAAACTTTTAAATTTTAGAATATTTTTGGTATTACAGAAAAATTGCAAAGATGGTACTGAGAGTTCCTGTGTGTCCCTCACCCAGCTTCTCCAGTTGTTACCATCTTACATCACTTGGTACATTTGCCACAACTGAGAAGCCAACATTGCTGCGTTACTGTTAACTAGTTCCAGACTCTATTTGGATCTCACCAGTTTTTCCATAATATCTTTTATTCTGTTTCAGTATCCCAGCCAGGATACATTACATTACATCCAGTTGTCATGTCTCCTTAGTCTGTTACTTAGTCTTTCCTTATTTCTTAGTCTTTCCTTATTTTTCATGAGGATTTGAGAAATACTGGTCAGGTATTTTGCAGAATGATCCTCAATTTGGGATTTTCTGATTTTTTTTCCTCCTGGTTAGACTTGGGTTTTCTGGGTTTTTAGGAAGAACAGCACAGAGTTGAAGTACCCTTCTCATCGTATTAGGGTACATGCTAGTAGCATGACTTATCACTGATGTGTTAACCTTGATCACCTGTTCAAGGTAGTATTTGCCAGATTACTCCATTGTTAAGTTACTTTTTTTTTTTTTCCCTCCATATTCTGTTCTTTGGAAACAAGTCACTAAGTGTACCCTGCATTCAAGGCATGGGGTAGAGTGTGGGATTAAGTTCTAGCTCCTGGAAGGGGTGGTATTTACATAAATTATTTGGGATTTTTCAGAAAGGAAGATTTGTTTCTTCTCCCACATTTATTTATTTATACAGTCATTTAGTATGGACTCACACTTTGGGTTATAATCCAATACTATGTTATTTATTTTGTTGCTCAGATTGTTCCAGCTTTGGTCACTGGGAGCTCTTTCAGGTTGGCCGTGTCCCTTTGACATGCCCCCATCCTTTTGTGTTTTTGAGCACTTTTTGGCACTACGAGGTGCTGTAAGCTCATCTTGTATTTCCTCTGTTCCAACCCTAGAATTAGCCATTTCTCAAAGGAGCCCTGGTTCTTTTTTTTTTGGAAGATGGAGTTGGAAACCAAGATCTGGATGCTGAGTATGCTTGTTGCTTCTGGACTGACACTATTTCTAGGACCTCTCAGTGGACACAGCTAGGAAATATATGTATGCATACCAACTCATGGAAACACACATCTGTAACTATTTCTATATCTATATTAAGCTAAGTATGAGTTCATACTGATGCTTTGACTCTAATCCGGTACCACATGATTTATTCTAGCTTCCTCCCTCTTGTTTATTGATAACTTCTGTAACGGTGTGAAGCCTGTCTCCCGCCACTTACTATACATTTATTAATTCGACCCAAGAGTACATGTAAAGCAGTTTCAGGGCTTCCCTCGTGGCACAGCGGTTAAGAATCTGCCTGCCAATGCAGGGGACACGGGTTCGAGCCCTGGTTCAGGAAGATGCCACATGCCACAGAGCAACTAAGCCTGTGTGCAACAACTACTGAGCCTGCGCCCTAGAGCCTGTGAGCCACAACTACTGAGCCTGCGTGCCGCAACTACTGAAGCCTGCACGCCTAGAGCCTGTGCTCCGCAACAGGAGAAGCCACTGCAGTGAGAAGCCCGTGCACCGCAACGAAGAGTAGCCCCCGCTCGCCGCAACTAGAGAAAGCCTGCACACAGCGGCGAAGACCCAATGCAGCCGGAAATTAAATAAATAAATAAAGCAGTTTCAGAATTTCTAACCTATAACCCTGTGAGAAACAACTTTACCAACTACAGTACAATGTTTATGTATAGTTTCTTTTGTCTTTAGCCTTTTGGTTTCCAGTCAGAACACCATTTTCCAAGGCTACTTAGGTCAGCTCCTTTGTCTTGCCACCAGCCTGTTGCTTTTTGCAATGCTGATCAGGTGTTTCAGGGCTGCTCTGGACAGGTTCCCGTGCCCGGCTGTGGCCACAGCCCATGGGTGTTTGCTTGGTGTGGTGCCCTTTTTTTTTTTTTAATATTTACTTATTCATTCATGCATGCATGCATGCATGCTGTGCCAGGTCTTAGTTGCGGCAAGCGGGATCTTTGTTGCGGCATGTGGGATCTTTAGTTGCAGTATGAGAACTCTTAGTTGCTGCATGCAGGATCTAGTTCCCTGACCAGGGATCGAACCTGGGCCCCCTGCACTGGGATTGCGGAGTCTTAGCCACTGGACC